>NC_089234.1:72370328-73847828 GCF_963924675.1 Phocoena phocoena | reverse complement strand
TTTCTCAACAATGAGTGATGTGAGCCTGTCATTTCAAGGAAAATAACTTAGTATTTGTTGCTAATATTAAAAGTTGAGCTTTCAAGTGAAAATTAGAATGTTGGAAAACTTGTGAAGTTGACAAATGCTGATACTTAAAGACTTTTCTGATGAGATTGGTAAGGATATTAACAAATGTGATTCTTTAATATTAAATAATAAAATGTGTCAACATTTGAGTAATATTTCTGATGTATCTGCTCAGAGGCAAACTCAAGCAGTTTAAGAGGACAGAGTGTTAGAAGTGAGGAACAGGGAATAAGTTGGTTAGGGAATGCCACTCTAAAAGGTAATATTTGAGGAATATCTTGAATTAAATGAGAGACAGCCAGGTAGAAATCTGGAGGAAGAGCATACTACATAGAAGGAATAGTAAATGCATACACCCTGAGGCACGTTCCAGAAACAGTATTTAGGATACTGAAACTAGAGAGAAGTGAACTTGGGGGAGAACAGTAAGAGGTAAAGAGGTAGAAGAGAGTAGAATGTATATGACTTTATAGGCTGTAGAAGACATGAATTTTGATTTTATTGGTTCATTAAATATTTAAAAAATCATACTTTATGCAAGTAATGTACATAATGTATATGTATAATTTAGGGAATACTGATTAAGTAACACCACTGTATCCCATATCTGGCTTAAGCAATGAAAATTACTAGTACTTTTGAAGCCCCTGTATGCCCTTCCTTAATCTCATCCCACCATTACCCAGAGAAAAGGAATCCTGAATTCTGTGGTAACCATTTCTTTGCTTTTTAAACTTAATTTTTAAAAACAAAATAGCATATTTAGCAATTAATTAAATGCCCAGCCCTTTGGTAAGCCCTTGACGTAGTTTATCTTACATAATTCTCACAGCCAACTTCTGAAGTGTTGTTATTATGACTATAACATAAATTTTCAGTGTGGACATTATCTATTATTAATTAGAGATCATAGCCTTTAGGCCTGATGGTGGAAAGAAAGAGACTCTAGAAAAATTTAACCTATTCTATGGTTCTGCTTTGGTCAGTCTTGAACTCATTTATACCTTATATATGAAAATTTCCTTATCCAGCATTTGTTCAGGTGTGGCACATGATGTTTTTCTTACCTTATGCTCTGTAATTAACTGCTGAGTGGTCAGTCTGGAACAAAAGAAATAACTAGTGAGCCTTTTTGTTTTTTGAAGTAGTTTTAAGTACAGTCATCACTACCTACTCTTGGAAAAATTTATTTTGTGCAGATAATTGGATTTTTTAAGGCATTTTGGCCAGATTAGAAAGTCTTTTTTATTCCTTCTTGCATCTCTCAAGTTCTGCTGCCATCAATTTCTGCTGTTTGAAAACATCCTTTATAGTTACTGTTTTTATTCTGCTTGCTTGTTGTTTTAGTGAGGGTCTGCTGGTGGAAAATTCTCAGTTTTCTTTATATGAAATATCCACGAAGAGCTTTTTCACTGTGTATAGAAATACTGGTTGACAGTTCTTACCTTTTAAAACACTGAAAAGCATTCATTGTCTTCTACTGGTACTATTGAAAATTCACCTGTTAACTTGTCACACCTTTGAAATAAATTTGTGTTTTGGGCTAGCTGCTTTTTAAGATCTCTTTTATCCTAGTATGTTTATATCTATATTTCTTTTTATCCTAATTAGATTTACTGTACTTCCCTTGGGTTGAATATTTGAGTATTTTGTGTATTACACTGTATCTCCTTTATTGACTTTGAAGCTTTTTTTGTGTGTGTTATTTTGCTTATTGCTGAATCTGGAGATTACAACATGCACCATTAAAATAATGGTGTCTTCAAATACTGTATTCATGAACAGTGTAATAAACTTTTATCAGTATAATTCTCTTTACAGCCTCCTCACCCTGTGGTCCTTGTCTTATATCTCACTTATACATATATTTTTAACCCCCAATACTTGTTATTTTTGCTTTAAACAGTATTCATCTTTTAAAGAAACATGTGTGTGTTTGTGTGTGTGTGTGTGTGTGTAAATAAAACTCTTTTGTGTTTATGTACATATCTGCTTTGGGAGCTCTTTATTCCTTCCTACAGGTCTGGGGTTCTCTCTGATATCTTTTCCCTTCAGCCTAAGCAACTCATTTTATTATTTCATGTATTATTTCAGCACTGATGGTGACAAATTTACTTGGCTGGTCTTTCTGAAAATGTCTTTATTTCACCTTGGTTTTTGAAGGATATTTTGCCGGATATAGAACTTTATCGAGAGTTTTCTTTGTATCTGCATTTTTAGGATGTCTTTGTCTTCTGGCTTCTGTTGTTTCTGATGAGAAGCTAGTCTTCATCTTACTGTTACCCACCTGAATATAATGTGTTCTTTTCCTCTGTGCTTAAGATTTTCATTTTATCTTTAGTTTTCAATAGTTAGACCATGATGCACACAGGCATGATTTGTTTTGCATTTATCCCTTTTGAAGGATGACAAAGATTTGTGGGTTGTTGCCTTTTTTTTTTTAACATCTTCATTGGAGTATAATTGCTTTACAATGGTGTGTTAATTTCTGTTGTATAACAAAGTGAATCAGCTATACATAAACATATATCTCCATATCTCTTCCCTCTTGCTTGTCCCTCCCTCCCACCCTCCCTATTCCACCCCTCTAGGTGGTCACAAAGCACCAAGCTGATCACCCTGTGCTATGTGGCTGCTTCCCACTAGCTATCTATTTTATGTTTGGTAGTGTATATATGTCCATGCCACTCTCTCACTTTGTCCCAGCTTAAGCTTCCCCCTCCCCGTATCCTCAAGTCCATTCTCTAGTTGGTCTGCATCTTTATTCCTGTCTTGCTCCTAGGTTCTTCTGACCATTTTTTTCTTTTCTTTTTTTTAAGATTCCATATATATGTGTTAGCATACGGTATTTGTTTTTCTTTCTGACTTACTTCAGTCTGTATGAGACTCTCAAGGTCCATCCACCTCACTACAAATAACTTAGTTTCGTTCCTTTTTATGGCTGAGTAATGTTCCATTGTATATATGTGCCACATCTTTATCCATTCATCTGTTGATGGACACTTAGGTTGCTTCCATGTCCTGGCTGTTGGAAATAGAGCTGCAGTGAACATTTTGGTACATGACTCCTTTTGAATTACGGTTTTCTCAGGGTATATGCCCAGTAGGTTGTTGCCTTTTATCATTTTTTAAAATTCTTGGAACTCACTCTTCAGATAGTTTCTTTGCATCATTCTCTTTTTCTTTCTAAAATCCCAATTACACAGTGTTGAAATATGTACATATTGTCCTAAATGTTCAGATGCTCTGTTCAGTTTGGGTTGTTTTTTGTGTGTGTGTCCTTTAGTTTGGATATTTCTGTTGAGCTGACTGTTTTCAAGTTCATGGCATCCTTCTTTTGCTCTGTCAGTTCTCTTCACTCATAAGCCTGTAGAATCCACTTCTGATATTGTATCATTCAGTTCTAAAAATTCCTGTTTTTTCTTTTGTCTTTCTTTCTCTGCTAAGATTTCGCATCATTTCATTTATATTCTCAATTTTTTTCTTCACTAGGTCATTTGGTTTTATTTATTTAGTTTTAGTGTAATTACTTTAAAATCCTTATCTGCTAATCCCAACATCTAGGTTAATCTGTAGGTCTGTTTCAATAGGCTCCTTTCTTCAGTATGAATCAAAATTTTCTACCTCTTTACATGTCTCCTATTTCTTTATTATTGCTAGACATTATGTATAAAAGTACAGTAGGGATTGAAGTAAATAATACCTCCAGAAAAAGTCACGTCCCTTCCTCTGTCTGCTCGCTAAGTCAGATATGTAGCTGAGACGGCCCTGGGCTTTAGTGAGGTACTGTTCACCACCAAGCTTCACATGATTGAGGGCAGTATCAAGGCTTTCCCTTCAGGGGGCTTGGGTTGTGAACACCACCAAAGCTCCACTGATGTGCTTTTAGCTTAGCCACCAGCTTTTCTTTTGGGTGACTGAGGAGTTGCTGCCCTGTAGAGCTTTAAGTACCAGAGACATCTCTTCCTGCCCTGGTGCTCTGCTCCCAGCCTTTGGAGGGTTGTGGCCATGCACTCAGTAAAGGCCTGTGGGGGGAAAATGGTGAGTGTTTGTATTTCAGAGCATCCATATAAATTATGGAGCTTTCCTTTGGTTCCAGAAACCGCTTCCCCAACTTAAAACAAACTGACCACTTTGAGACATTTGATAGGAAGTAAAAAAGTTCTACAGAGGGGGCTTCCCTGGTGGCGCAGTGGTTGAGAGTCCGCCTGCTGATGCAGGGGACAAGGGTTCGTGCCCCGGTCTGGGAGGATCCCATATGCCGCGGAGTGGCTAGGCCCATGAGCCATGGCTGCTGAGCCTGTGCATGCCAAGCCTGTGCTCTGCAACAGGAGAGGCCACAGCAGTGAGAGACCCGCGTACCAGCACGACCACAACAAAAAAAAAAGTTCTACAAATACTAAGCTTATGTTTGGGGACCTCTTGAATATGAAACTCCCACTCAGTCACCAGGTAGTATCAAAAGGCAAGTTGGTGTTGACTTGCTTTGTGACCAGGGGTCTTAGGGATGCTAATACATCACACAAGACCATAAGCAAACATTAAAAGTTTGTTAAAAGTTGAACCAGTTTCCTCTCTTCCCTACTTGCCCCCAAGAATGAAATAAGTTGTGGTTTTCTGTTGTCTTTTGAAATATTTGTCTCTTCTGAATTTTATCTTTTGTTCACCTTTGGATTCTCAGATCTCTGATTTTAGAAAACACTAGGTTAGAGGCTTGTTCTCATTAAGGTTAAGATCAACTTCTCCTTTGCTTCTCAGAATTTGTTTCTATTCAGAATTTCTTTCTTTATGCTTATTTTAGAGATGCTGGCTCTGAGCTGCTTTCTGCTCTACATTTTTGCCCTGGCTATGAAATTGGAAAATGCCCTGAAAATGCTAACCAGAGGTATAAGACTCATCATAATTAATTTCACTTTTTTCTTGGATCTTTACCTCTCAAATTCTAGTGCTTAAGTTAATATTTGATGCTTTTGTATAGCTATTTTTAGTGTTTTGTAGTTTTTTTTATTTTTCTTTTTTAAAATTAAAGTATAGTTGACTTACTTTTAATTGTAGTAAAATACACATAACAAAATTTACCATTATAACGAATTTTAAATGTATAGCTGTGTGGCATTAAGTACATTCACATTGTTGTGCAACTGTCACCACCATCCGTCTCCAGAACTCTTTTCATCATCCCACACTGAAACTCCGCACAAATTAAACACTAACTCCCCACTCCCCCCATATGTTGGGAACCACCATTCTACTTTCTGTCTCTATGAATTTGACTACTCTAGGTGCCTTATATAAGTAGAATCACATAGTATTTGTCCTAGCTTATTTCACTCAGAACAGTGTCTTCAAGGTTCATCCATGCTGTAGCATGTCACAGAATGTCCTTCGTTTTAGAGGCTGAATAATATTCCATTTTGCTTATGTAATGTACATAATTTTGTTTACATTTGTTGATGGACACCTGGGTTGCTTATACCTTGTAGCTATTGTGAATAATGTTACTGTGAACATTGGTGTACAAATATGTTTGTGTCCCTGCTTTGAATTCTTTTGGATACATAACTAGGAGTGGAATTGCTGCATCATATGGTAATTCTATGTTTAATTTTTTTTGAGGAACTGCCATACTATATTCCATAGTGGCTGGACCACTTAACATTCCCACCAGCAATGCACAAGGGCTCCAGTTTCTCCACATCCTTGCCAATAGTTGATATTTTCTGATTTTCTTTGTTTTTTGGGTCTTCTTTTTTTTGAGAGTAGTAATGGGTGTGTCATGGGTGTGAAGTGGTTTTAGTTTTGTTTTTATTTTTATTTCTAACTTACAGCAAAATTCACTTGTTTTGGATGTACATTTCAATGACTTTTGACGTATGCATAAAGACATGTAATCATCACCACAGTCAAGATACAGAACAGTTTAATCACCTCAGCATTTCCTTGGTTCCCTCTATGTAGTCTCCCCATCACTAATTCCTAGCAATCACCAATTTATTCTTCATCTGTATAGTTTTGCCTTTTCGTGAATGTCATGTAAATTGAATCACATAGTATGTAGTTTTTTGAGACTACCTACTTTCATTTAGCATGACGCATTTGAGATTCGATCATGCTGTTGCATGTATCAGTAGTTCTTTTTTTACTGCTAAATAATATTCAGTTGTATGTGTATACCCCAAACACCAGCTGAAAAATATTTGGGTTGTTTCTGGGGTTTTTTGGCAATTATGAAAAGAGCTGTTATAAACATTTGCATTCAGATGTCTGTGTGTACACAGATTTTAATTTCTCTTGGGTAAATACCTAGGCATGTGCTTACCATGTCATATGGTCCTGTTATAATTAACTTTATAAGAAACTGCCAAACTGTTTTCCTGAGTAGCTTGTATTCTTACCACAATGTATCAGAGTTCCACTTGCTTCCCATTCCTTTGTTTTTGTCTAATTTATTTCTTTATTTTTGGCTGCATTGGGTCTTTGTTGCTGCATGCGGGCTTTCTCTAGTTGAGGCGAGCAGGGGCTACTCTTCCTTGCGGTGCGTAGGCTTCTCATTGCCGTGGCTTCTTTTGTTGCGGAGCACGGGCTCTAGGCGCACGGGCTTCAGTAGTTGTGGCACGCGTGCTCAGTAGTTGTGGTGCACGGGCTTAGTTGCTCTGCGGCATGTGGGATCTTCCCGGACCAGGGCTCAAACCCGTGTCCCCTGCATTGGCAGGCAGATTCTTAACCACTGAGCCACCAGGGAAGTCCCTTGCTTCCCATTCTGGTCAGTACTTGGTATTTCAGGGTTTTTTTTCATTAAGTCATTTTGATAGGTAGGTATTGCTATCCCATTATGGTTTTAATTTTCATTTTTCTAATGACTAATGATACTGAAAATCTTTTGATGTGCTTGTTTGTTATCCATATATTTTCTTTTGTGAGTGTCTTCAAATCTTCTGTTCATTTTTAAATTGGGTTGTTTTCTTAATGTTGAGAGTTCTTTATATGTTCTGGATACAAGTACAATGCTTTGTTAGATTTGTGATATTCAAGTATTTTCCTCACTATCTGTGGCTACTCTTTTCATTCACCTAACAGTGTCTTTCACAAACATGTGATGAACTCCAAATTTTTCTTTTTAGTTTCTTTTGGTATCATTTCTAAAAAGTCTTTGCTTATCTCGAGGTCACAAAGACTTTTCTTCTAAAAAATTTTGGAGTTTAACATTTCATATTTAGGTCTATAATTGGTTTTGAGTTGATTTTTGTATAAAGTATAAGTTATTGGCTAAGCTTCATTTTTATATATAGATGCCCATTATTTCCAGTGCCATTTATTGAAAAGCAAATGTATATATGTTATCTTAATACATATCAACTTAGCATGTATACGATAGATACAGAAATAATTAAAGATATGTGTATACACATGAGTTAATATGCAAACATACATTTACTAACTGTCTGCTGAAAGGGCCTATAAGCAGTGACACCTCAGTAGCCATGAGCAAACCCAGCACACAGATCTTGGTTTCTAACTATCTTTCTACAATAAAAGGAACCAGCATTCCGTGGAGAAATTGATTGATTTTGGGGCTGAGGCAAGGGTAGTACAAAATAAGTCCAGAGCATTTTGTACTGTCAGAAATTAAGGAAGTGCTCAAAAACAGGGTGATGGGGACATGTCAAATGAACATGGGCACCAACCCAAAAGAGCTTCTCATGGCAAAGCTAGAACAATTTGAGCAACAAAGTAAATAACATGGTATTGGATTCTAACCCAAAGCATTAAATATTTGAGAACATACTTATATAAGTAAATGATTGAATAAATGGGAAAAGAGAGCCCTTTGAAGGATTCCAAGTAATATATCTAGATTCTGCCCCCTCTTAGAGGTGGGGCTTATTCCCTCCTTTCTCGATTATGAGCTAGACTTAGTGATTTGCTTTCAAAGAATAGACTATGAAAAAGAAACATAGTTACTTTACAGTGGAGAAAAGTGGCAAACACTACCTTAAAAAGTGATCCAGGTTAACATCACCCATGATATCATGTACCCCCTGATATATTGTGATAAGAAGCATTCTTTGTTATTCTCCCACAAAACCTAAAATCTCAGTCTGATCAAGAGGGAAAAAAAACACCAGACAAATCCAAATTAAAGGGCATTCTAAAAAGTATCTGTTTAGTATTCATCAAAATTGTCAAGGTCATATAAAACAGGTAAGACTGTCACAAACCAGAAGAGACATGACAACTAAATGCAATATAGTATCCTGAATTAGATCTGGAATAGATAAAGGGACATTAAAGAAAAGACTGGTGAAAGTCTGGAGTTGGCTTAATAATCCATTTGTTCCAGCACTTGTTTTTTGAAAAGACTATCCTTAATCCACTGAATTTCTTTTGAACCTTTATCAAAATTATATGTGTGGTTCTATTACTGGACACTGTTTTTGTTCCAATGATCTGTGTGTTTATCCTTTTGCTAGTAACACAATTAATATAGCTTTGCAATAAGTCTTGAAATCAGGTAGTGGATTTGCTGATATTTTGTTGAGGATTTTTGTACTTATAACTATGAAAGATATTGGTTGGTAGTCACTATGGTGGTAAATGTTTAATCAGATTTTGGGGACTGGGAGAGAAATCTGGTTTGTACTGTTTACCAATTTCTATGGTATAAATACCCCTGCCAGGGCTAATTTCAAGCTACAAAATGCTGTTAATCAATTGCCCAAAATTTGACAATCAGCACTCTTGATCTGGTACAAACAGGTGCAAGCCACCACTGTAGTTTTCTTTCCTGATAATCCTTTTGTTAGGTTTGGGTATCAGGGTAACGTCGGCTTCATAAAATGAATTGAGAACGGTTCTCTCCTCTTTGTTTTATGAAAGAGATTGCATATAATTGGTATTGTTTCTGCCTTAAATGTTTGGTGGAATTCACCACTGAAATGTTTGGTGGAATTCACCACTGAGACCTGAAGATTTCTTTGTTAGAAGGTTTTGTTGGTTTAAATGAAGTGAAATTCACATAATATTGACCATTTTAAAGCGTACAGTTAGGTGACATTTAGCACATCCACAATGTTGTGGGACCACTACAACATATAGTTCCAAAACATTTTTGCCATCCCCAAAGAAAACCCCATTCCCATTAAGCAATCATTACCTAGTCCCTCTCCCTTTAGCCTCTGGCAATTACCAATCTACTTTCCGTCTCTGTGCATTTACTTATTCTGGATATTTCATATAAGTGGAATCATATAATATGTACCTTTTCTATTTGGCTTCTTTCACTTAGCATAATGTTTTCCAAGTTCATTCACCCTATACCATGTATCAATACTTAATTTTTATGGCAAAATAATATTCCATTGTATGTTTATACCACAATTGTTTATCTGTTCATCCACTGATGGGCATTTAGGTGGTTTTCACTTTTTGGCTGTTGTGAATAGTGCCACTGTGAACTTTTGTGTACAAGTATGATGGGTTGTTTGGTATTTGTATGTTTAACTTTCTGAGCAACTGCCAAACTTTTCCACAGCAGCTGTACCGTTTTACATTCCCACAAGCAATATATAAGGGTTACAGTTTCTCCACAACTCCCCATCACCTGTTATTTTCTGTTTTTTTTTTAAAAAAAAAACACCCATCATAGTAAATATGAAGTGGTATAATTGTGGTTTTGATTTGAATTTCCCCTAAGGACTAATGATGCTGAGCATCTTTTCATGTGCTCATTTGTATAACTTAAAGAAATGTATGTTCAATTTCTTTGCCCATTTTCTGGCTGGGTTATCTTTTCTGTTATTGAATTGTAAGTATATTTTATATATTCTGGATAATAACACCTTTATCAGATACGTGATTTGCAAATATTATATTACATTCTGTGAGTTGTCTTTTTCCTATTTTGGTAATATCCTATGATGCATACAAGTTATATATATATATATATATATATATATATATATATATATATATATATAAAATTTCATTGGCTGCCACGCCACATGGCATGTGGGATCTTAGGTCCCTGACCAGGGATCAAACCTGCGCCCCTTGCATTGGAAGCGTGGATTCTTTACAGCTGGACCGCCAGGGAAGTCCCCATAAAAATTTTAAATTTTGATAAAGTCAGCTTATTTTTCTTTTACTGCTTGTACTTTTGGTGTCATATCTAGAATCCATTGCCAAATTCAAGGTAAGGAAATTTATTCCTATGTTTTCTTCTGAGTTTTATCTCTTAATATTTAGGTCAGTGATCTATTTTGAGTTAATTTTTTTTTATATGGGGTGAAGTAGAGGTCAGGTTTCGTTCTTATGCATGTGGACATTTGGTTGTCGCAGTGCCATTTGTTGAAGAAACTATTCTTTCTCCATTGAATGGTCTTGTCTTCCTTGTTGAAAATCAGGTGGCCATAGATGTATGGTTTTATTTCTAGACTTTCATTTCTATCCCATTGCACAATATGTCTATCTTTATGCCAATCACACTGTTTTGATGCTTTATAGTAAGATTTGAAATAAGTGTGAGTCCTTCAACTTTGTTTCTTTCCCAATTTTGTTTTGGCTATTAGGGACTTCTTGCAATTCCATATGAATTTGCGGATTGGCTTTTCCATTTCTGTGCAGAAGTCATTGGGATTTTATTAGGGATTTCACTGAACTTGTAGATTCCTTGGAGTAGTACTGTCACTTGAACCATATTAAATCTTATAGTCTATGAACATAGAATGTCATTTCTTTTATTTAGGTCTTCTCTAATACTTCCAGCAATGTTTTGCAGTTTTCAGTGTATAAGTCTTACACCTCCTTGAGTAAATTTATCCCTAGGTATTTTATTCTTTTTGGTGCTACATTAAATGGAATTGTCTTAATTTCTTTTTTGGATTTTCATTACTGGTATATAGAAACACAACCAATTTTTGTGGGTTGATCTTATAATTCTGCAACATGCCGACTTTGTTTATGAACTCTATTAGTTTTCATTTTTGTGGATTCTTTGGGATATTCTATATGTAGATTAATGTCATCTGCAAATAGAGATAGTTTTTTTTTTTTTTCCTTTCCAGTTTGGGTGCCTTTATATCCTTTTCTTGTAAAACTGCTCTGGCTAGAACTTCCAGTACAGTGTGGATTAGAAGTGGCAGAAGCAGGCATCCTTGACTTGTTCCTGGTCATAAGGAGAAAGTTTTCAGTCTTTCACTACTGAGTATGCTATTACCTGGGGTAGAGGTGGATTTAAAATGTTGTTTATCATTTTGAGGAATTTCCTTCTATTTCTAGTTTACTGAGTGTTTTTTTTTGTTTTTGTTTTTTGTTTTTTTTTTTTTGTTGTTTTTTTTTTTTTTTTTTTTTTTTTGTGGTACGTGGGCCTCTCACTGTTGTGGCCTCTCCCGTTGCGGAGCACAGGCTCCAGACATGCAGGCTCAGCGGCCATGGCTCACGGACCCAGCCGCTCCGCGGCATGTGGGATCTCCCCGCACCGGGGCACGAACCCGCGTGTCCTGCATCGGCAGGCGGACTCTCAACCACTGCGCCACCAGGGAAGCCCTTACTGAGTGTTTTTATCATGAAAGAGTGTTGAAGTTTGTCAAACACTTTTTGTGAGTCAATTAAAATGATCTTCTACTTTTTCCCCTTTGCTCTATTACTGTAATTGATTGACTTTTGTATGTTGAACCACTCTTGCATTCCTGGGATAAATCACACAAGGTCATGGTATAGATTATAATTTATTTTTTTATTTTGTTGGATTTGATTTACTAGTAATATGTTAAAGGTTTTCGTCTTTATATTCATAAAAGATATTTTAACTCTTTATAGGGTAGAATACTTATCTCCACTTCATTTAATTCTTTTTCTGAGGTTTTGTCTTGTTCTTTTGTTTGGAACATATTCCTCTGTCTCCTCATTTTGCCTAATCCTCTGTTTTTATTTCCATGCATTTGGTAGGTTGGTTACATTTCTCAATCTTAGAGAAGTAATCGTATGTAGGAGATGTCCTCTGAGGCCCAGCAGTATATTCCCCTGTGATCACCAGAGCTATAAGCTCTACGGGTTCCCTATATGTGGGCTACATGAATCCTTCCTTGTTGCGGGGCCGACTATTGTGGGCACACTGGTAGGCAGGGCTGACCCTCAGCCCTGTTGGAAGCCAGGCCCTGCCTCATCCAGTGGCTCCCGGCCCACTGTTGGGAGGGGCTGAGTCCCTGCCTGGCTAGCTGCACGGCCTGTGGGGTGCCTGGAATGGGACCCAACGTGGCTGGCTGCATGGCCTGAAGTGTCCTGGATTGGTGATGACCCATTGGTGGGCATGGAAGCCTCCAGCACTAATAGGCTAGAGGGAGGACTCCAGAATGGTCCCTATTAGCACCAGTGTCCTCATGGTAGAACAAGCTCCCAAAATGGCTGCTGCCAGTGTCTGTGTCTCCAGGGGGAGTTCCAGTTGCCTCCTCCCTCTCCAGGAGGCTCTCCAAGGTCAGCAAGTGGGTCTGAGGAAGGCTCCTTTCAAATTACTCCCTCTGCACTGTGACTTGGAACGTGTCAGATTTTTGCATGCACCCTTTAAGAGTGGAGTCTGTTTTCTACAGTCCTCTGGCTCTCAAGCCGTACTGGCCTTCAAAGCCAGATGTTCTGGGGGTTCGTCTTCCTGGTGCAGGACCCCCCAGGCAGGGGAGCCCAATGTGGGGCTCGGACCCCTCACGCCTTGGGGACAACCTCTACAATTTTGGTTATCCTCCCATCTGTGGGTCACCTACATGGGCGTGTGGGTCTTGACTATACTGTGTCTCTTCCCCTCCTACCCATGTCACTGTGGTTCCTTCTTTGTATCTTTAGTTGTGGGGAATATTTTCTGCTACTCTTCAGATAATTTTCAGAGATTGTTGCTCTGTGAATAGTTGTAATTTCAGTGTGCCTGTGGGAGGAGCTCAGCTCAGAGTCTTCCTTCTCCACCATCTTGGCCATCCTTTGTGACCATCTTTCATCTTGTACATACTTCTGTCATAGCACCTGCTATGCATATTGCATTTAAGAATTTAATCTTTGCCTCCCTGTCAGCATGTAAGCTCCTTGATGACAAGAACAGTTGCTTTCGGGACTTCCCTGGTGGCGCAGTGGTTGGGAGTCCGCCTGCCGATGCAGGGGACACGGGTTCGTGCCCCGGTCCGGGAAGATCCCACATGCCGTGGAGCAGCTGGGCCCGTGAGCCATGGCTGCTGAGCCTGCGTGTCCAGAGCCTGTGCTCCACAACGGGAGAGGCCACAACGGTGAGAGGCCCACGTACCACAAAAAAAAAAAAAAAAAAAAAAAAAGCTTTCATTCATCTCTGTATCTCTGGCAGAGTTCCAGGCATGGAGTGATATCTGAGTAAATATATACTGAACAAATATTTTATATATGTATAAAGCAGGGTGGCAATATATCTAACTGCAGAATAAATACTATAGTTAGCACATTAACAGTTCACATGTCTTTTTGATGGTACTGTATTTTGATCGCTTCAGTTTTAACTGAAATACGTTGTTTCAGGGACCAGTAACATTCAAGGATGTTACTGTGGAATTCACCCAGGAGGAGTGGCAGTTGCTGGATGCTGCTCAGAGGACCCTGTATAGGGAGGTGATGCAGGAGAACTATCGTCACCTCATCTCAGTGGGTGAGGAAATCTTCCCTATCTGTAGCTCCCAGTAGTTTGCATTTCCTTTCTCAGTTACTGGAATTTGTTAAGTCCCCTATAGCGTTGAATACTAGCTTTGTTTTAGGGGTCAAAGTTGATGAATCCATTTTGGGTACCAGAAAAATGTGTGTGTCCCCATGCACTCCACTGATACAATCTAAATTTGCCAAGCCTGTGTGGGACCTTCCTTGTTCTGCTCCTAAACTGCACTTCCTTATCCTTCAGAGTTGCTGTATTCCAAGCAATTTGTATTGTTTTCTTTATCTTTCTATTAATAGGTTATTGTGTGAATAAGCCAAATGCAGTCTTCAAGTTGAAGCAAGGAAAAGAGCCATGGATATTAGAAGTAGAATTTCCACGTCAGAAGTACCCTGGTAAGTTAGAAATTATAACCTGTGAGGAGGTTGGTGCCTTTGACTTTTGAAATTTTTTTTTTCAGGAATCTCTTTTTTAAATGCCCTGTACTTTTGGAAATGATTGAGGATACTTGATCTGCATATGTAAGCAACATAAATCACAATTCCAGTTTTCGTTCTCCATCTAAATTCCCTCTTTTGCTTGACATTTTTTAAATAGATTTACTTCTCTTCCCTATATACTAACTTTGACTTAAACTTTCATTTTGTCTTTTTTCTAGAATTCCCAGTTACTACTTGCCATTAAAGTATGCAACTATAATCTTAAAATCTGTCTTATAAATTTTGTCAAATGGCATTTTCCTCCTTTCATTAACAACAAAATGCCTTAGTTTTTTCAGCACCCATTTTAATTTCCTATTCTCTCTTTAAACTCTGAAATCAGTTTACAAATCATTATGCCTTTCATCGGTTATATTATTTCGGAGTAGATACAAAATACACCTAATTTTCTGTCAAGAGCTAGTCTGGCACTTTATTGCCTACTGCATCTTATTATTTATTTATGTATTTACTTTTGGCTGCGTTGGGTCTTGGTTGCTGCACGCGGGCTTTCTCTAGTTGCGGCGAGCGGGGGCTACTCTTGGTTGCAGTGCACAGGCTTCTCATTGTGGTGGCTTCTCTTGTTGCGGAGCATGGGCTTCTAGGCGCGCAGGCTTCAGTAGTTGTGGTTCACGGGCTCTAGAGCGCAGGCTTGGTAGTTGTGGTGCACAGGCTTAGTTGCTCCGTGGCATGTGGGATCTTCCCACACCAGGGCTCGAACCTGTGTTCCCTGCATTGGCAGGCGGATTCTTAACCACTGGGCCACCAGGGAAGCCCTGATTCTTATTTTTCCTTGTGGCCCCAAAACACATGCTAATTTTCATTTCATCTGCTCTCTTAAATGTCTTTCATATGTAAGATCTTATGTCATGAGTATCCAAGTTAACCTTGTACATGTCCTTATCAAATAACTTTTTTTATGTTTTCCCCACAAATGCCATGAAATTCTAACCCCAAGCCTCTGCTCATAATCTTTCACTTTCTTTCAAGCATTTAAAGATGAATAAATATGAAGGTCCATAAAGATTCTAGAACAATGTTGAATAATTACTCTTTAAAGATCAGGCAGCAAATTGAAGCAGACATGTGGGAGCTAAGATGTGAAAGCAGAATAAAACTAGTGTTGAGTCATAGGTAACTCTCTTTTGGAGATGCAGTATTTGGTGGTCAGCATTGAAAATCTCTGGTGCTACAACTGGGAATTCGTTCTGTTATAAGGATGGCTTGCACTCTGCTTTTCTTTAATCTTTCCTTTTGGATGTATGTGTTTCTGGGTCTTCTGAACCAGCAAAAATTAAGCCAACTAGACAGAGCGGAATTTTCCTCTGAACGTTAGGAAATGGATGTTTTGAGAAAGTCACTTTAGTGTTGGCATCGAGATTGTTGTATTATGGGTAAAGAGAAATAAAGTGGAAGTTTATAGTCTACTGATTACTAGGAATCCTAACACAGTAAACTAGGTTTGAGTGGGTAAAGACCCTATACTTTAGCTCTTTCATCCAGTTTAATCTTTCCTCTGATATTTGCAGTGAACACAGTTGTCTACTAATTTTTATTTTCACCCTACTTACTATTCATTGTCCTTAATGGACTCAGAGCATTCTCTGTGTCTCACATTACTGTTCAGCAGCACTTTGAATGTCCTTTGTTCTCTGCTCCCTATTCTTTGTTTTTTTTTTATTTTTTGGCTTAACCTTCTCCAGGTTTTTAAGATCATATTTGTAGTGTCAAAGATACTTGGGTTTATAACCAGGTCCCTTCCCCTCTGCTATAGCAGTTTTTAGTGTTATTTATGTTTCTTCTAAACCACTGAGATAGAGGAAGTTTGCACTTGAGAGTTCCTTCATTTGAGGATATTGGCCTGAAGCCTAAGAATCCACCCTATGACCATAATAATGTGTTAAGATTTATACGGTATTAAATTTTGGATTCCTTTGTAGAAGACCTATGGAATACTCATGACCAAGGAGCAAGATACCAGGAAAGCCAAGCTAAAAATTCAAGGCAAGTTCAAGAATTCAATTTTGAGATTAGAAGCTTCGTAAGAAAGGGTCTTGATGGGGGTACTAGAAGTGAGAGAGCACTAGTTAATAATAAATGTGAAAAAACTAACACTGGAGAAAATTCCAAATAACATAATCCAAATGGGAAAGCCTTGTTTCATAATAGAGACCTTGTTTATAATTCAAGATCAGGAGATTACAACTTTGCAACAGTCTTTTGATTCTTCTTACTTACATGATAAGGGAGGCTTTATTACACAAAGTGGAGTTCAGGCAGTTGAGAGACCTATAATGCAAGTGAAATTCCTTCTACCAAATGTTAAGCCATAATGTATTTCAACATAGAATATTCACAATGGAGAAGCCCTATGAATCTAATGAATATTGGAAAAATCTCTAGAAATTGGTTCTCAGAGTTACTTGGAAAATATACACAGCAGACCAAAAAAAAAAAAGCCTTATACATTAATGAATCTGGAAATTTCTCTCTAGGAATGGAGAACTCACAAAACATCAGAAAACTCATACCAATGAGAAATCCTATAAATGCAATGAATGTGGAAAGTCCTTCTGCCAGAAGTCTGTCCTCATAATACATGAGCATACTCATTCAAACGACAAACCCAGTGAATGTGGGAAATTTGTCTCTCGGAATGGAGACCTCACAAGACAACAGAAAACTCCAACCAGAGAGAAGACCTATGAATGTAAAGAATGTAAGAAAACTTTCTACCACCTGTCATCTCTCAGTAGACATTTGAGAACTCATGCAGGAGAGAAACCCTATGAATGTAATCAGTGTGAGAAATCCTTCTACCAGAAGCCACACCTCATGGAACATCAGAAAACACACACAGGAGAGAAACCCTATGAATGTACTCAATGTGGGAAGTTCTTCTACGTTAAGGCATACCTCATGGTACATCAGAAAACACACACAGGGGAGAAACCATATGAATGTAAGGAATGTAGGAAATCCTTTTCCCAGAAATCACACCTCACAGTACATCAGAGAACACATACAGGGGAGAAACCCTATAAATGTAAGGAATGTGGGAAATTCTTCTCTAGAAATTCACACCTCAAAACTCATCAGAGAACTCACACGGGAGAGAAACCCTATGAATGTAGGGAATGTGGGAAATGCTTCTACCAGAAGTCAGCCCTAACAGTACATCAGCGAACTCACACAGGGGAGAAACCCTTTGAATGTAATAAATGTGGAAAAAACTTTTACTATAAATCAGACCTCACTAAACATCAGAGAAAACACACAGGGGAGAAGCCCTATGAATGTAATGAATGTGGTAAATCTTTCTCTGTGAATTCAGTCCTCAGATTACATCAAAGGACTCACACAGGAGAGAAACCCTATGAATGTAAAGAATGTGGGAAATCCTTCTCTCAGAAATCACATTTTGTCATACATCAGAGAAAACACACAGGAGAGAAACCCTATGAATGTCAGGAGTGTAAGGAAACTTTTTTCCAGAAATCAAAACTCACTGCACATCAGAAGACACACACAAAGGGAAAAGCTTATAAAGAGTATAAATTGGGAAGTTCTTCTGTCTGAATTTATCCTTCAGAATAATCAGGTAATTACATGAGACAAAAACCTTATGAAATATCAGTATGGGAAAATTTCAGCCACAGTCTTTCATCATGGAGAGAAAGTCTGTAAATATTTTAGGGAGAAATTTTTACCATATTTCAGACTTTCACTAAGTATCAGACAACTTAGATGGTAGAAACACTACAAATTGTAAAACATGAGGGAAACCTCTCTTTCAGAAGTCATACTTTATTGTACAGCATAGAAACCATACGAGAGAAATCCTGTAAGTAAATGAATGTAAGGAAATTTCTGTCAGGGTAGCCATCATTTAGACATCCAAAAGCTCACATGAGTGAGAGATTCCTATCAGTATCCTGACCATTCAGAAATCTTTTTATATCAGTTGGACTTAGAATACTGTAAAAGGGGATAATCACAAAGACTGAAACACATATGGAAGGTTTTATCAAGAAGTGATGTTTTGGTGAATGTCAGATCAGTGATAAAGTATAGAACCTTTATAAGTATTTAAATATGTGAAAGCTTTTTAACAAAAATTCCAAGAGAATCTGTACCTAGGGTAACACTTTTACTAGAAGTCATGTTGCAGAAATCTGATTACAAGGTGGTTGTTTTTCTTTTAAAGAAACCTGCAAATATCTAGATATATGGAGCTTCTTAAAAAGCACAAATAAATTGAATAACCAGGTGACATCATTAAACACATGTGAAGAGTCCTGTAGTATGTAGGACTTATGTGTGAATGTCAGTGTGCTACAGAACACAGATTGTGGATGTTTGATGTGCATGTGGACCCATCCATAACTGTACATAGGGAAATATGTAGCCTTATTTAGTTCAGTAACTTTTTTTTTTTTGCGGTACACGGGCCTCTCACTGCTGTGGCCTCTCCCGTTGTGGAGCACAAGGCTCCGGACGTGCAGGCTCAGCGGCCATGGCTCACGTGCCTAGTCGCTCCCCAGCATGTGGGATCTTCCCGGACCGGGGCACGAACCCGTCTCCCCTGCATCAGCAGGCGGACTCTCAACCACTGCACCACCAGGGAAGCCCTTAGTTACGTAACTTTTATGTATATGAAGATATTAAGTCTCAGCAGTGACCCTTGTTAATAGAATGTGTATTTAAGTGTAATACTCTTTTAAAATTATAATGTATCTTTTCCTCCTATTTCTGAATGGATTTGGATTTTACTGAACTAATCTTTCAGAAAGAAGCTAAAAATGTTTTTGTAAATTTTTCAACTCATGGTCAGCCAAATTTTACATTAGGGATACATTTATTTATAGGAAAAACCTAAGTTCATTTTAAGAAACAGCTGAAAACACCCTACACAATAAAAAAATGCTATGTAAAGAAACGTCTGTCTTAGTGTTGTTTTAGCAGATTGCAGAGCTGTCTGAATTTGTATTTTGTATGAGAGTCCTAAACATTCTTCACTACCTTTTTCTTCCTGGTAGAAGCAACATGATATAGAGGTTAAGAGTGTGGACTCTGGACTCCTACTGCCCAGGCTCAGTTTCCAGCATGAAGCATGCACTTAACCTCTCTGTGCCTCAGTTTCCTTTTCCATAAAAAAGAAGTGATAATGTGTTAGGATTGTTGTGAGGTGTAAAAAGTTAATATTTTTAAAGCACTTAGAATAGTGTCTGAGACACAGGAAGAGCTATATGTTAGATACTATCATCATTATAATTTGTATTTCTTGAATTATGTTGCAAAATAAATAAAAGGTTGACTACCAGCATTCATCCCTCACTTCATTGCTGTAGTGCTTTGGTTTGGTTTGGTTGTACATTTTTCCACAAGTGATTCAGATCTGGCCCACTGCCTGCAAACTAAGAATGGTTTTACATTTCTGAATGGTAGAAAAATTAAAGAATATCTTGTGACATGTGAAAATTATATGATATTCAAACTTAAGTGTCTATAAATACGAATTTTATTACAACACTAATACAAAAACAAAGCAAAAAACATTTGTACCTGTTTTGCCTGTGGCTGCCTTCACATTACAGTAGCAGAGGTGAGTGTTATGCCTCACATGCCTAAGATGAGCCTAAGATAGTTACTATCTGGTGCTTTACAAATTTAAGTTTTCTTAGAGCTGAAAACATCACAGCCAATGTAAAGGTATACTTTTATATATGGTATGTGTTTCAGAAATGATGCATATAGCAATCTGTGGGTAGGTGGGGGGTTTTCCAATATATTATGTGCATTATATTTATATGTTACAAGACTAAGCATTAGAATTTTTTTTCAAATGTGTTTTACCTGCTGGACTGTTGTAACATCAAAGCAAATTTCCTGATGGAATGTAGCAGTAAATTATGAAATAAACATTGTCTAAGTTAAATTAATTGATCCCTACTCACAGTATTCCTGTATTTTCTTCCATGTCAGTGGCCAGTTTTCCCTGTATCATTTTTAAAAATATATTTATTTATTTTGGCTGAACCAAAATAAGCCAGGTCTTAGTTGTGGCATGCGGACTTCTTAGTTGTGGCACACAGACTTCTTAGTCGCAACATGCAGACTCTTAGTTGTGGCATGCGGGATCTAGTTCCCCGACCAGGGATCGAACCCAGGCCCCCTGCATTGGGAGTGCAGAGTCTTACCTACTGGACCACCAGGGAAGTCCCCCTGTATCATTTTTTAATTTTCTCACTATCTCATAATAAACTACATCTTTATGTCCTACTTAACTAATGCAACCCAATAACAAAAGCAAAATAGAATACCCAACTCCACCAGCTACATTACTAGTAAAATTATTTTATTGCCCACGCTTCATAGAATTGTTAAATGCTGCTCCAATCTAAATTCTGCCATCTTGGACCAATGCAGCCTGTGGTGGGGGCCTTGGAGGGCAGGGGACCCAGCCTGGGAGCCCAGCAGGCTTCCTGGGCCTGAGTGGGCAGAGCAAATGCCTTTTGCTGCTCCTCTCCTCCTCCGGTCCTGGAGGGCCCCTCCTGCCTGCCTCTCCTGTTCTCCCCCGGCCTCCTTCCTATGCCCCCAGGATCAACACGGACCGGAGGGGGCCTCTGGGGGCACAGGACCTGGCCTGAGAGCAGGGCAGACTTCCCTGGCCGGCTGGGCAGGGGAAATGCTCAGTGTGCTCCCCACTGATCTGAGCCCCAGAGGGTCCCTCCAGGTGTGGGAACCCCTCCCCCTTCTCAGCCACCCCTCAGGGGTGCCAGTCCTGTCAGGCCTCCACTTCTCCACATCCCCCAGTCCCCGCACATCCTACTGGTTCACTTGGGGTTCCTCATATCTCCTTGGGTGTTGAGGTCCCTCACCAGCATCTGGCAGGCACTGGTGGTGTGGGGAGATACTAACTCTGAGTCTTCCCATACCGCCATCTTGACTCTGCCTTGGGGGCATAAGAAGGAAGCCAGGACGAGAACAGGAGACACAGGTGGGTGGGGCCTTCCAGGACTGGAGTGGGAGAAGGAGCGGAGGATGTCTGCCCCGCACACTTGGGCCCAGGAAGCCTGCTGGACTCCGAGGCAGGGTCCCCCACCCTCTGAGAGCAGGGGCATGCCTGGGCCCCTTCTGTTCCGCTGAGCTTAAACCCCACCCCCCCACACACCCCAAGGCCTTTTCTAGCCCTGTGTCTCCTAAGCATAAACCCTGCCCACCACCCAAACACCACCTCTGATTAGGCCAGGCCCTCCACAGCCAAGGCCCTTTCCACCTTTTTGTTGTTGTTCTCCTCTTTTTTACTATTGTGGTTTTACTTTCTGGTTGTTGTTTCATCTATATTTCTATTTTTATATTCTAATATATCTGTTAGTTTTCCAGTCTAATTTTATATTTTACTCTTTGTTACTGTTTTTTTTTTTTTTTGCTGCCCCATGTGGCTTGCAGGATCTTGGTTCACAAGCTTGTGGTCGGGCCAAGCTCCTACAGTGGGAGCTCCAAGTCCAAACCACTGGACAAATAGAGAACCTCAGACTCCAGGGGATATTCGCTGGAGTGACGTCTCCTGGAGGTCCTCATCTCAGCACCAAGACCCAGCTCTACCCAACAGCCTACAAACTCTGTTGGAAGCCTCAGGTCAAAGAACCAGTAAGACAGGAACACAATCCCACACACCAAAAAAATAAAAAAAGAGACATGGCAAAAAAATATGTCACAGATGAAGAAACAAGGTAAAAACCTGCAACACCAAATAAATGAAGAGGAAGTGGGCAATCGACCTGAAAAAGAATTCAGAGTAATGATACTAAAGATGATCCAGAATCTTGGAAATTCCTAGAATGGAGGCACAGATTGAGAAAATACAAAAAATGTTTAACAAAGATCTAGAAGAACTAAAAAACAACAAACAGAGATGAACAACACAATAACTGAAATGAAAAATACAACAGAAGGAATCAATAACAGAGTAACTGAAGCAGAAGAATGAACAAGTGAGCTGGAAGACAAAATGGTGGAAATAACTGCTGAGGAGCAGAATAAAAAAAAAAAGAATGAAAAGAATTGAAGACAATCTCAGAGACCTCTGGGACAACACTATACACACCAACATTTGAATTATAGGGGTCCCAGAAGAAGAAGAGAAAAAGAAAGGGTCTGAGAAAATATTTGAAGAGATTATAGTGGAAAACTTCCCTAACATGGGAAAGGAAATAGTCACCCAAGTCCAGGAAGTGCAGAGAGTCCAATACAGGATAAACCCTAGAAGAAACACACCAAGACACATATTAACCAAACTAACAAATATTAAATTCAAAGAAAAAATATTAAAAGAAGCAAGGGAAAAACAAAAAATAACATAAAAAGGAATCCCCATAAGGTTATCAGCTGATTTTTCAGCAGAAACTCTGCAGGTCAGAAGGGAGTGGCAGGATAAACTTAAAGTGATGAAAGAGAAAAACATACAACCAAGATTACTCTACCCAGCAAGCATCTCATTCAGATTTGACAGAGAAATCAAAAGCTTTACAGACAAACAAAAGCTAAGAGAATTCAGCCCCACCAAACCAACTTTACAACAAATGCTAAAGAAACTTCTCTCGGCGGGAAACACAAGAGAAGAAAAAGACCCACAAAAACAAACCCAAAACAATTAAGAAAATGGTAATAGGAACATACATATCGATAATAACCTTGAGTGTAACTGGATTAAATGTCCCAACCAAAAGACACAGACTGGCTGAATGGATACAAAAACAAGACCCATATATATGCTGTCTACAAGAGATCCACTTCAGATCTAGGGACACATACAGAATGAAAGTGGAGGGATGGAAAAAGATATTCCATGCAAATGGAAATCAAAAGAAAGCTGGAGTAGCAATACTCATATTAGACAAAATAGACTTTAAAATAAAGACTGTTACAAGAGATAAGGAAGGACACTACATAATGATCAAGGGATCAATCCAAGAAGAAGATATAACAATTATAAGTGTTTATGCACCCAACACAGGAGCACCTTAATAAATAAGACAAATGCTAACAACCAGGAAAGGGGAAATCAACAGTAACACAATAATAGTAGGGACTTTAACACCTCACTTACCCAATGGACAGATCATCCAAACAGAAAATAAATAAGGAAACACAAGCATTAAATAACACAATAAACCACATAGATTTAATTGATATTTATAAAACATTCCACCCGAAAGTGGCAGAATACACTTTCTTCTCAAGTGCACACTGAACATTCTCCAGGATAGATCACATCTTGGGTCACAAATCAAACCTTGGAAAATTTAAGAAAATTGAAATCGTATCAAGCATCTTTTCTGACCACAATGCTATGAGATTGGAAATCAATTACAGGAAAAAAACTGTAAAACACACAAATACATGGAGGCTAAACAGTGTGCTACTAAATAACCAAGAGCTCACTGAAGAAATCAAAGAAGAAATAAAAAAATACATAAAAACAAATAACAAAAACACGATAACCCAAAACCTATGGGATGCAGCAAAAGCAGTTCTAAGAGGGAAGTCTATAGCAACTCAATCTCACCTCAAGAAACAAAAATCTCAAATAAACAATCTAACCTTACACCTAAAGCAACTAGAGAAAGAAGAACAAAGAAAACCCAAAGTCAGTAGAAGGAAAGAAATCATGAAGATCAGAGCAGAAATAAATGAAAGAGAAATGAAGAAAACAATAGCAAAGTTCAATAAAACTAAAAGCTGGTTCTTTGAGAAGATAAATAAAATCGATAAACCCTTAGCCAGACTCATCAAGAAAAAAAGGGAGAGGACACAAATCAACAAAATCAGAAATGAAAAAGGAGAAATCACAACTGACACTGCAGAAATACAAAGGATTATAAGAGACTACTACAAACAACTATATGCCAATAAAATGGACAACCACGAAGAAATGGACAAATTCTTCAGTTTGTCCATTTGATCTAGGTCATCTAGATTGTTGTCATGCAACTGCTCATACTATTCTTGTATAATCCTTTCATTTCTGTAAAATCATAGTAATATCCCCACTTTCATTTCTGATATTAGTAATTAAATTCTTTTTTAAAAGTCAATCTAGCTAAATAAAGATCTGCCAATTTTGTTGATCTTTTCAAAGAAATTTTTTACATTTTGTCTTGTTTTTCTATTTTATTTATCTCAGCTGTAATCTTTATTGTATCCATCTGATCTATGAATGTAAGATGTTTTTCCCAGGTACTTAAAGGTCATTTCAAAGTTTCTTTCAACAGTGTTTTGCATTTTTCAGATTATAAGTTGTGCAGTTCTTTTGTCAAATTTACTCCTAAGTATTTTATTCTTTTTGATGCTATGTAAATAGAATGACTTTTTAAATTTCATTTCTGAGTTGTTATTTGCAAATGTGTAAAAATACAATTGAGTTTTCGAATACTGATGTATCCTGCAAACTTGCTGAACTGGTTTATTAGTTCTAATTGTTTTTTAGTGAATTAAGATTTTCTATATATTAGATCATGTCACCTGTGAATACAGATAATTTTACTTTAATTTTCTATTGGTGTGTTTGTGGAACGTTTTCGATACTTTTGTTTTCACTCATTCTATATCACTATGTTTTATATCTACTGTAAATAAAATGTAGATACTATTTTTAAATGGGGTCTGTCAAATTCTGTACTCTATTTAGTCAATCTATAATTACTGTAATTAATATTGATATATTTAAAATTCCATCTACTCTGTACCTTCTATTAGTTTTACCTCTCCTATCCATTCCCTTCCTTTTTCTCTTTTTTATGAATTCTTTTATTTTTTCCCAATTTTACATTTAACCCTCAATATGGTTAGTCCACAATTCTGCTTTGTTGGGTTCTACTGGATCAGTCCATAGTTCCACTTCAAGAACTGCTGGTTTTGTTGGTGTACTCCTAAGGCCTTCTCTTGGCTACTCCAAAGGACCATTTCTTTGATTACTGCTGGTGTCCACAGTTCTGTTTCTTCAATTACTGTTGATTTCTGCTAATGTACACATGACATAAAGGAATAACAGATCTGTTATTAATGGGAATCTCACTGAGAAACCAAACCTGCAAAATTGGTGAGCATGGGTTGAACGCTTAAATGGTGTGTTCTCCACCTAACTCTTAAGACTCCTGTGCTAAAATAAACTAGTCATGGAATGGGGTAGATTGTCACTAGGTCAGCTGTCAGCCTCGAGAAAATTTCCTTGCAATGAGGTATACTGTAAAGCACCGCAAAATCCCCAACCCAATGGCACATCCCTCTTAGGTATTAATATGGTTCTGAGAGATCCAAGATTAGTTAAAGAAATGGGATCTTCAAGTTTCAAAGAATTGAGTGTGCCACCTTCCAGCACACCTCAAGAACTGTGCTCCTAAAAGCTGTGGTCCCAAAAATGGCAAAATTTTACTAAGATAACCTAGAATTACAATGGCCATAATGGGGAATGTTCCAATTAGATATGATCATTCATTTGAGAAGTACACTTGAAAGCAAGGGCTCCCAAATCAAACAAACAGAATGGGATACTTATTTTATATGCAGAAGCCTCCAAAAGACTTCAGGATTCCAAAACAGCATCACTGAAAGACTCATTACAAAGGCTAATGAAAAATTAAAGACACAAATGTACCTAAAACAAAAGACTAAATGACTGATGTGTCTCCGACCACTCCCTTTCTACCCTCATTTACCTGAGTGCTCAGTCTACTATCTTAATTGCCTTTCCACTCTGAAGACATTGTAAGGCTATAAACAAAAGACTACCAAGTTAGTCGCCTTATAGCTGCAACAGCTCCAAGGCCAGAAACCTAGAACACCTGAGCCTCCCCTGTTGCACCCTCCTAGGGGTCCATCACCAAAACACTGGCCCAGAAACTAGTGTCTCATTTGTAGTAAACTGGGGTAGTGAAAAAAGATTGTCCTTTGTCAAATCCTTCCATAAAAACTTGAATGCCCCCATTTTCACCCCCAAAGAAGACACCATATGGGGCACTCCCAGGGCTGACAGGACTCCGGGGAATCCTCCAGCAAACTTCTAGCAATTATTCCCTTAAACAGCTAAGAGAAACTGAGAAAGGAACGAAGGGGGACAGGGCACAACCACTAAAAGAATGAGAAGGGGGACATGGCCTTTAAGAAAAACAGAATATGACAGAAACTTATTAGAACCAACTAGACCCAAGATGGCAGAAGATCTGACTTCCAGGAGACCTTATGCCTCATTGTATGCTCACTGTAATACATAAGCATGCTAAATGACACACCAACCAGTGCCACGACAGGCACCATGACAGTTCCAAGGCTGACCATAAAAGGTCAAAAAGTGGGCAGTGGCCCAATTCCTGGAAATTTCCATCCTTTCCCCAAAATAGTTAAAACATTTCTCCCACTCATTAGCATATTAAATTACCCAGCTCATAAAAACTAACAACCCTATACCCCGGGGCCATTCTCAGCCCGTCTGCATTCTGCCTATGGAATATGTATCTCTCTAAATAAACTTGCTTTAACTTTACTTTGGCTCACTCTTGAATTCTTTCCTGCTTGAAGCCAAGGACCCTCACTTGGTGGTCCATCCCAGGGATTCACTCACACGTCCCAGGACAT
Source organism: Phocoena phocoena (assembly GCF_963924675.1). Classification (NCBI taxonomy): domain Eukaryota; kingdom Metazoa; phylum Chordata; class Mammalia; order Artiodactyla; family Phocoenidae; genus Phocoena; species Phocoena phocoena. The sequence continues at coordinate 73,820,993 of NC_089234.1, read as the reverse complement.
GACATTTCTCTCTCCTGCAACAAAACTAAAAATTAGTGGAAAACTGCCAAAGTATGGTAGGTTCTGGGGCAACTCTCTCTCTACCCAACTTGCTCCACAGCCTGTAGATGGGATCCTAGGAAAACTGGCAGAGCCAGCAAAGGGTGAGAATTCTTACCAGAGTCAACTGTCCTAGATCTATGTAGTGCCTGGTTGAGAGAGAAAGATAAAATTTCATATTGTCCCTTTCTTTCCAAATTCAGATTCTTGTGAATTTGGTTTTGAGATACCCATTGGTTGTCATCCTTTCTCTTCCAAGGACAACTACTGCCTTCTTGTTTGTCTTATATTGTGTTCTGAGAACTGGCTTGGTTTTCTGCATGCCTGGGACATGGAAATTGTTGGTTCTTACATATGCAGGCAGCTCAACAGTCAGGTTGGAGGCCAAAAAATGTGGCCTGACAGAAAAGGTGGGTTGCACCCCATTTGCGGCTAGGATCCTATCAACCATTGCTAGCTCCCAGAGGGACTGTCTTACTTTCTTTTGGCTATCTTTGGAACTGGTTCTGCATCTTGGGAGGGCAGTATCTTTTGCACCCGCTTTTTGGGAGGCCTCTTGTGTCCAAGAGGTTATTCAATACTGACAGGTATATTTACTGTTTGTCTCAGCTGAAACCTGATAAGATATCGGAAAAAAAAATTTTTTTAAGGGGCACTATGATCAAAAGTTGACCAAACTGGAAGCTGATATTCAGAGCCCCATAGGAACTTTTTAAAGGCCTTCTCCCCTAAGCTAAAATGAAACTGTGTACCCAGAGAAAGAAAAGCATTCCAAAGGGAAACAGCTCTAAATCAAGACCAATGGAATCTTTTGATTTCCATCTTGGTTGAGGATCTCCTCTATAACATAAGGGAGCAAGCTAAAGATAATACTGTCTGATGAGTGGGTTAGCTTCTTGATGTCATTCAGGTTGCAACCCAACTCTCTAAGGAATTAAGAACAACTGTCCTTGTCTTACAAATTTAGTCTTAGCAAGAACAAAAATGCAGCTGTAGAAGCAATTCAAAGCCCACCTAACCTTTTTACCAATCCCCAAAACTTCCCTATTCATCTCAAAAGTGTTATAGATATTGTTAAAAATCTGGACTCAGGGAACAAAAGTCCTCCTTGGTAGAATTTGTATATATATATATAAATTTTTTAAAAGTTGGCCCTCTCTTTTTTTTTTAAATATGTATTTATTATTTATTTGGTTACGCTGGGTCTTAGTTGAAGCAGTGGGCTCCTTAGTTGTGGCTTGTGGGCTCCTTAGTTGCAGCATGCATGTGGGATCTAGTTCCCTGACCAGGGATTGAACCCGGGCCCCCTGCATTGGGAGTGCAGAGTCTTAACCACTGCACCACCAGGGAAGTCCTAGAACTTACATTCTTTCTCTGTGCCTTTAGAGAGTCATCTCTAGGAACCCAGGTCATTCTTATCAGAATTCAATGGAGAAAGGATAGTCTTGTCAACAAATGGGAGTGAACAACTAGAAATCCATATCCAAAAAAATGACCACAGACACAGACTTACAAGTTTAGCAAAAAGTTAACTCAAAATAGATCACAGTGGTGTCAAAAATGGTGGAGTAAGGAACTCAAAATTATGCAACTCCATAAAAGCAACAAAAATATGGGCAAAAACTGTCACAATCAACGTTATGAAATCTGGAATTCAATTAAAGCCTTGCATCCAAGTCAGAATGCAAATTCAAGGAACATGGCTGATTTTTGGTAAGAACAGTGAAACTGTGGGACATTCTAACTTGCCCCAATCATGGTCCTCACTCTCCAGCTTAGGAATAAAATGTCAAAATAATAGCCCACATTTCCAATATTAGAAGAATCACAACAAACCCCACTCACAAACACTTATATTTATCTGACCTGTCTGATAGCACAGCTCAAAGGCCTTGTATTTCTTTCAGCTAATTCAAAACTGGCCCAGTGCTAAAGTTGCTTCCTGGGGGGCATCTGTCAAAAATATTTACAGACTGATGTTGCCTAAGGTGATGGATGGCATTTGAGGTGAAGCTACAAATAGAAAATCCCAATAAATTCACACAAAAAGGGATTAAATCCAAAGCAATTCATCAAGTGGCACTATACAAGATTAATCCACAAAAATCACTGAAACTACAAAACATCACAGAAAGAATTAAAGACCTAAATAAATGAAATGACATCTCATGTTCCTGGACTGGAAGACTTAATATGGTTCAGATGACAATATTACCCAAGGCAATCTACAGATTTAATGTAATCCTTATCAAAATCCAAACAGCTTTTTTCTGCAGAAATGGAAGAGGTGATCCTCAAATTTACAAGGAATTGCAAGGGAACCCAAACAGCAGAAACAATAATGAAAAAGAAGAACAAAGTTGCAAGATTCACGTATTCTGATGTCAAAACTCATTACAAAGCTATAGTAATCAAAACAGTGTGGTACTGGGACTTCCCTGTTGGTCCAGTGGATAAGACCCTGTGCTTCCAATTCAGGAGGCATGGGTTTGATCCCTGGTTGGGAACTAAGATCCCACATGCCACATGATGCGGCCACAAAAACAAAACAAAACAGTGTGGTACTAACAGAAGGATAGACATATAGACCAATAAAATATAATTTAGAGTCCAGAAATAAACCCATACATCTATGCTCAATTAATGTTCAATGGGGGTAGGGGTACCAAATCATTCAATAGAAAAACAACAGTCTCTTCAGCAAATCGTCCTGGGACAACTGGTTATTGACATGCAAAAGAATGCAGTTAGACATTTCCTTCAGAATATATACAAAAATTAACTCAGAACAGACAAAGGCCTAAGTGTGAGAGCTAAAAATATGAAACTATTAGAAGGAAATAGGTGAAAATCATAATTAGATAATTTCTTATATATGAAACCAAACAACAAAAGATAAATTGGAGTTGACTGAAATTTAAAACATTTCTGCATCAAAGGAAGGACATTATCAAGAGTAAAAAGACAACCTTCAGTATGAGAGAAACTATTTCCATATTATATACCCGATAAAGGTATACAACCCAGAATATATATAGAACACTTATATCTCAAAAACAAACAAAAGAATCCAATTAAAAATGGGAAAGTAATCTACTGCATAGACATTTCACCAAAGAAGATATGCCAGTGGCCAACAAGTTCATGAAAAATGCTCAATATCATTAGTTATTTGGGAAATGCAAATCAAAACCACAATAAGATACCACTCACACCCATTAGGATGCCTAAAATTTTTTAAATACAAAATATCAAGTGCTGGTAAGTATTAGCGAAACTGGAACCCTCATACATTGCTGGTGGGAATGTAAAATGGTGCAGCTGCTGTGGAAAAGTTTGGCAAGTTCCTAGTAATTCCACTCCTAGTTATAAAAAAATTCACACAAAAACATGTAATATATGTGTTCATAGCAGCATTATTTACAGCAGTCAAAAAGCAGAAACCGGGCTTCCCTGGTGGCGCAGTGGTTGAGAGTCCACCTGCCAATGCAGGGGACGCGGGTTCGTGCCCCGGTCCAGGAGGATCCCACATGCTGTGGAGCAGCTGGACCTGTGAGCCATGGCTGCTGAGCCTGCGCGTCCGGAGCCTGTGCTCCGCAACGGGAGAGGCCACGGCAGTGAGAGGCCCGCGTACCACAAAAAAAAAAAAAAAAAAAAAGCAGAAACCATCCAAATGTCCATGAACTGAGGGATGGATAAACAAAATATGGTAACTCTACAATGTAATATTTATCCAGTCATAAAAAGGAATGAAGTATTCTTACATGCTATAAGAAGGATGACCCTTGAAAATATAATGCTAAATGAAAGAAACCAGACAAAAAAAAGGCCACGTAGTATATGACTCAATTTATATATAAAAAGTGCAACTCCATAGGCAACTCCATAGAGACAGAAAGAAGATTTATTGGTTGTTAGGAATGCGGATGAGGGTATAATTGAGACTAAGTGCTGATAGGTATGGGATTCTGGAAAAGAAAAAGAACATTAGGGAAAAGTTACGGATATCTAAATATTAAAGTACTGATATGAACTTCAGTTAACAATAAGGTGTCAATATTGGTTCACTAATTATAACAAATGTACCATATAAAGATATTAATAATGGAAAATAGCTGTGGGGTATACAGCAACAGAAAAAACAAAGCAAAATAAAATGAAATAAAACAAAATAAAAGGCTTAGTGTCAATGACACAATACCTACTGGTCTAAAATATATGTAACTAAAGTATTAGAAGAAGAGAAAAGACAGACAGGAAAATATTTTTTAAATAAATAGGAAAATGGGTTCCAATACTGACCAAAACTACAACCCTAAGATCAAAGAACCCTAAGCATGATAAATGCAAAAAACAAAAAAACAAAAACAACCCAACCAAGGCACATCATAATCAATTTCCTGAAAAAGATATGAACAAAAAAGTTTAAAAAAAAGTTTAAATGAGTCTGAGGGGGGGGAAACATGTACAGAGGAACAAAGATAAAAATTTCCTCAGACTTCTTATCACAAACTACCTAAGGCAAAAGACAATGAAATGACATCTTTAAAGCCTTAGAAGAAAACAAACTACCAACATATAATTCTATATCCAGCTAAAATAACCTTCACAAAAAGGCAAAATAACTCCCCTCCAAATAAAGAAACGAAAACCTGTGAAAATTCATTACCAGAAGTACTGCATTACAAGAAACGTTAAATGAAATTCTCTTAGGCTAAAGCAAAATGATATCAGATGAAAATGTGAATACACACAAAGTAATAACAAACATCAAAATTGGTAAAATAAGACAAATATAAAATACTTTTCACTCAAATTTATTTAAAAAGAAATTTTAAAGTAAGCACAATAGTATATCGTGAGATTGATAATGAACAAAGAAATGGAAAATATGATAAAAAACAGTGCATAATAGGAGAAATTTAAGTACACTCATGTATTTTAAATATTAAATGATCTATTACTTAAAAGTAGACTTGACAAATTAAAGAAGCCTACTGTAAATTTAAAAGAAACATCTATATGGTAATTTTAAAAAGAGGTATAGTAAATAAGCCAATAGCATTGATAAAATGGAATATGGAAAATATACATTCAAATTCAAAAAGGTGAGAGGAAAGGAGGCCAAAAGTATAGATGAGATAAATAAAAAACAAAAGCAAACTATTGGTTTATACAATATGGTGTAGAGCCATTTCTCCCTGCTCCTCTCTGTAAAACTCTTCCTATGAAACAATATGAGACAATCAACAGTGAACTGTGAAAAGTATTAAGAAAAAGGCAAACTGGTTTATGACCCCAGGACTGGAGGAACAACTGTAGCACGTTCCTCCACTCAACAGAAGAAGGCCATCCAGACTCACTGTTTCCCAACCCTCAACCTAGCAACAGAAAGTAGGTAGTTTCATTCTTCTCCCCAGATTAAAAGGGAGTCCTTTTGACAGCTCCAGGCAAGCCAGAACCGCTGGCAAAGGGGACTGATCTAGAAGATCCCATCCAACAACAGGCAGCCTGGGGAGGCACCCCCCTCCCCTACCAAGAAACGGAGGTGGGTGGGCCGAAATGACAAGAGAGACCCAACCAGCACAAGCACCTTGTCAAGGAAGCCTCTTTGCCTCCACAGGCTAAGATTTCTCTTTTCACTGAGACACCAATCGAATGGTGAGATATATCATATTCATGGATCAGTAGAGTCAATATTATTAAGAGGCCAATTTTCCCCAAACTGACTTACAGAGTCAGTGAAATCATAAAACAATATTAAAGCAGTCTTTTTTTTAAAAGAAATTGACAAGTTCATTCTAAAATGTATGTGAAAATGCAAAGGACTTAGAATAACCAAAACAATTTTTAAACAGGAGAACAAAATTAGAGAACTTATACTATTTCCAAAAAGATTTACTATAAAGATAAGGGAACACAGACAGTGTAAAGAAGATATAAAGGTCAGAGGAACAAAATAAAGGGTCCATAGATAGACCCCCCCCCCACATAAACAAATAATCAAATGATTTTTAAAAAGATACCAAGTTAATTCAGTGGGGAAAGGGTAGTCTTTTCAACAAATGGAGCTGAAACAGTTGAATATTCAAATGAAGTAATATAAATCTAGACCCTTACCAAAGACCACATACAAAATGTACTCAAAATAGATCATACACCTAAACATAGAGTTAAAACATTTAGAAAACATGGGGAAAAAATCTTCGATGCCATTGGATCTGCAAAGATTTCTAAGAAAAGAAAAAACTGATAAGCTGAACTTCATCAAAATGAAAAGCTTTTTGTGAAAAACCACAGACTGGGGAAAATATTCACAATTAAGAAAGAACTCTTATAACTCAATAATAAGAAGACAAACAACCCAAACTAAGAAGAGGCAAATGATATGAACAGGTGCTTCACAAAATAAGATATACAAATGGCCAATAAGTAACTGAAAGATGCCTAATGTCATTATTCATCAGGGATATAAATGAAAACTACAATGAAGAACCTATACACTCCTTAGAATGGCTACATCAAGAAGTGACAATACCAAGCATTGACAAAAATGTGGAACAACTGCAACTCTTGCACACTGCTGACGGAAACGTAAGATGGAACAACCACTTCAAAAAAGTTTGATATTGCACATAATAACCATACCAACCCAGAAATTTTACTCTTAAGTATTTAACCGAGAGATATAAAAACACCAGTTTACACAAAAATGCACATTAAGTTCATTACAGCTATGTTCTTAACAATCAAAAACTGCAAAGAACAGGCGAATGGATAAAAAAACTAATATATGCATACAGTGGAATACCACTCAGCAATAAAAATGAAGGTATTTACTGATACATGCTAAAACATGTATGAATCTCAAAACCATGCTGAATGAAAGAAGACAAACAAGAGGACATCTTGTATAATTCCATTTATGTGAAATGCAATTTAAAAAATCAATCTAACCTAGTGCTAGAAAGCAGATCACTGGTTTGCCAGGGGCCAGAAGGGAGAGGGACATCCCAGGAGGGACTGGGAAGGGGAATGAGGAACACTTCTGCATAAAGGGTATGCTGTCTTTCTTAATTGCAGGAGTGATTATATATGGTTATACTCTTATTAAAACTCATTAAATCAGCTACTTAAATAGGGTATATTTTACCACATTTAAATTACACTTCAAAGTTGATTTTAAAAAAACTCAAACCTTATTACTTTATATTGAAAATGAAAAATTTAAAAATCATAAACAGAAAAATGGACAATATTTTTATAGTTACATAGTCATATATTATGCTATTTTTTTAAGTTTTCTTGATATGGACCATTTTTAAAGTCTTTATTGAATTTGTTACAATATTGCTTCTGCTTTATGTTTTGGTTTTTTGGCCACAAGGTATGTGGGATCTTAGCTCCCTGACCAGGGATCGAACCCACACCCCCTGCATTGGAAAGTGAAGTCTTAACCACTGGACTGCCACGGAAGACCCCATATATTACGTTTTATTAAAATGAGTCAACTAAAGCAAAATATATCAACATGTATAAATACCAAAACCATGCATTTGAAGACAAAAGTTGCAGAACATGTTCCCAGTGATATACCTGTAAAACAATGTTATATCACACACATACACGCAATAATATATGTGTATTATTGTAAAAGTAATGAGACATGTGGGATCAGTATTAACCAAATTTAGAATACTGTGGAAGGTGGTAACAGCTATAGGATGTAGAATGGGCTATGAAAAGCTTCCTGTAAATTTAAATGGGAGCACTGAGGTCTTATGTCCTAGAGTATTCTAGCCAGTACTCTAGCTTCATTCACACTCAATGTTTCCGGTTACTGAACCTAAGAAGAGGAAGCAGAAGCAGTCTCAATGCTGCCCCTGGCTGATCCTGGCAATTGTTCTGAGGATCTAGTCCATTCTGAGATCCCCTAGAGGTAGGCCCCTGGATGAACCAGACAATTAGGCAGTACAGTCATCCCTCAGTATCTGCTGGGGACTGGTTCCTGGACACCTCTTCAAATACCAAAATCAGCTGATGCTCAAGTTCTTTACAGTAGGCCCTCCATACTCTTGGGTTCTGCATATATGGATTCAACCAACCACAGAACCGCAGATAGGAAAACGCAGACATGAAGGACCAACTGTATTTGCATGGGTAACAGCACAGTTGGGGTGCAGACTCATCAAAAACATGTGATGGCTCATGATATGGAAGGCCATGGGCTGATACGTGTTTCTCCAAAAGTAGAATCAGAGACTGAGAAGATTATTCAATTTATTTGTGCTTTTAAAAAAGCTTCATATTCCAGTTAATATTTTTATAAATGTCTATTTTCAGTTTTATTTCTACTAAAAGATTTGAAATAAGTGCAAAGTATAACTTTTAGAATAACATCATATCTAAAGGAAAATTTCTGTCCATACTTCCTAAGTTGACAGACTTCCTTCAAAACAATCTTCAGATATAATAAAGTCTGAATTCTGTTAAAGCCTTCACATTCAAAACATCTTTAAGACTTCATCTCAACATTGCCTTGTTCAGTAAAATGGCATTTCTTGAAATAGGCTCAACTATATTTGCTGTATTCTTCAGGTCTCTTCCCTATTATTTCCCTGACATACAGCAAGTACAACTTGTGTATGAAGTTTCCAAAAAAATACAAGATGTTGACAGTTCTCCCCGGGTGTGGTTTATCTGACTGTTAGTAATGGCCAAGTTCTGGAAGAACATTTTCCTACATACATTTGATTCACAGGATTATCTCCTACATAAGTTATTTGTTTAACAAGCCCTAACTTATAATATTTCCCCACATTTCCTATATACATTAGTAGGGTTTCTTCTACATGTATTCATTTATTAGTTGTCTTATTAATAGATATTCATTACATTCATAGTAATTTCCCCTGTGGTTACTCTTTCATTTACTTTGGAATATGACTTAGGGTAAAAAAATTTGCCACTTGACATTCATAGGGGTCATGTTCTGTGTGAACTCTCCATAGTATTTCAAGGTATGAAATGCTAGATACTAAGATTTCTCTCATTGCTAAATTTAAAAGATTCTTCCCCTGTATGTAATTTTGAATGTACTGTGAGAACTGATTTCTTAGAGGTTTTCCCACACTCAATACATTCATAGGGTTTCTACCTTATGTGTCTTCTCTGATGTACTTTGAGACCTGAGTTGCAACTGAAGGTTTTCCCACAATGATTGCATTCATAGGGTTTCTCCCCCGTGTGTGTCCTCTGATGTTTAGTGAGATCTGACTTATGATAGAAGGGCTTCCCACATTCATTACACTTATAAGGTTTTTCCCCTGTGTGTATCCTCTGATGTACAGTGAGGACTGATTTCTCAGAGAAAGATTTCCCACACTCCTTACATTCATAGGGCTTCTCCCCTGTGTGAGTTCTCTGATGTGATCTGAGGACTGAATTGCAAGTGAAGGTTTTCCCACACTGATCACAGTGAGAAGACTTCTCCCCTCTGTGTGTTCTCTTATGTACTGTATAGTCTGACTTATAGTAGAAGGTTTTCCCACATTTTTTACACACATAGCGTTTTTCCCCTGTGTGAGCTCTCTGGTGTACTGTAAGGTATGAATTTCTAGAGAAGAATTTCCCACATTCCTTACATTCATAGGGTTTCTCACCTGTGTGAGTTCTCTGGTGTTTAGTGAGATCTGACTTATTGTAAAAAGTTTTTCCACATTCATTACACTTAAAAGGTTTTTCCCCTGTGTGTATTCTCTGATGTACCGTGAGGACTGACTTCTCAGAAAATGATTTCCCACACTCATTACATTCATAGGGTTTCTCCTTTGTGTGTGTTCTCTGGTGTACTTTTAGGCCTGAATTGCGACTGAAGGTTTTCTCGCACTCATTACATTTGTAGGGTTTCCTCCCTATGTGAGTTTTCTGGTGTTTAGTGACATCTGACTTATGACAGAAGGTTTTCCCACATACCTTACATTCATATGGTTTCTCACCTGAGTGAGTTCTCTGATGTACTGTAAGGTATGAATTCCTGGAGAAAAATTTCCCACATTGACTACACTCATAGGGCTTCTCACCTGTGTGTGTTTTCTGATGTATTGTGAGAACTGAGTTGCTTATGAAGGTTTTCCCACATTGATTACATTCATAGGGTTTCTCCCCTGTGTGAATTCTCTGGTGTACTGTGAGATATGACTTATGGTAGAAGCTTTTTCTACATTCCTTACATTCATAGGGTTTCTCTCCTGTGTGAGTTCTCTGATGAATTGTGAGGTGTGAATTCCTAGAGAAGGATTTCCCACATTCATTACATTTATAGGGCTTCTCTCCAGTGTGGATTCTCTGATGTAAAGTGAGAAGTGACTTCCTAGAGAAGCATTTCCCACATTCATTACATTCATAGGGTTTCTCTCCTGTATGTAGTCTCTGATGTTTGGTGAGTTTTGATTTTTCACAGAACACTTTTTCACATTCATTACATTCATAGACATTGTCTCCTATGCCTGTTCTCTGAGTTACATTAAGAACTGACTTCTCCCAGAAAGGTTCCCTCAGGCTGTTACATTCAAATGTTCTCTCTCCTGTGTCAGGAAAGTTTGATCTGCTGAAATTATCCACTTTTTCAATATGTTCATAATCTTTCACCTTCAAATAAACTCTATGTTTCAAGAGAGAGAATTTCTCAGAGGCTTTACCATGTTCATTAAACTCATAAAGACTTTCTCTTTTTTGGGGGGTTGAATAATTACAGAATGTTTTATCACATTCCCTATGTTCACAAGGACTCTGTCCCTTGTGAGCTTGTTTATATGTGATGAAAAGTGTCTTCTCACAGAAATCTTTCCCACGTTCTTTGTAGTCAAAAGACTGCTCTACATTTTTAATTTTCTCATATGGCATGAAGTCTTCATTATGACTGAGGTACTTTCCATTTTGAATGAATTCATAAGGTATCTCTCCCACATGAGTTTTTTCATGGTTAATATGAAGGAATAATTTTCCATATGTGCTGAGATCATCAGACTTCTTTCTTAAATAGTTTTTCTCAATAATTAATTCTGAAATATATTTCAAACTCATACCACTTGTGTCACATTTACAAGGTATTTTTACAGAAGAAACTGGATATGTGCTGAAATTAAACATGTTTCCTAATACATTACCTCTCTCTATAGTCAGTGTTTTGTTGTTGATAAACGGAGCTTGCCCGAAATGTCTGTCCTGGATTTCCTGACTCTGCTCTAGTTGATTATCAACTTTGCAGACTTCTGGAAAAGAGAAAAAAAAACACTATAAGTTATTAATTTTATTACTATTATGATAAACTTACACTTACATACAAATGCCCTTTTATATGATTGGCTCAGTTTCTTGAAATAAGAGTAATCCAAGATGTTCGTGTCCCTCATCCTTTTGGCTTAGAAGAAATAAACAAAACCTGACAGAGCAGAAATGGGGGATAAAAACTTAGAATGCACCCATCTACATTTAACAATTTATAAATATGTACTTCAAGACTTAATATAGAGGTTAAAAATAAATACAAATCACAGTGAATAAAGGAAGACAGACTTTGAAAAAAGAAAGACTGATCCAGGTGTTGGAAATGCAGAGAAGCAGAGAGGCAATGATTAGTAGGTAAGAGTACCCTGGAGAAATATCAGAGGGACTGATTTGATCTTTTGAAGGATACAGATTAGACTTTACATGATATACTTAAAATACTGCAGCTAAATCTCTATGATTTACGTTGCTAGTTCAATTCTCCTCTTTTTAAAATTATTTTAATTTTCTCTTATATATTGCTAATTTATTATACTGTTAATACCAAATTAAATTTATGGAAAAGTACCAATTTGTTCCTGCTTAAGGAGACCTGTAGCCTACTTTCTTATTCATTCTCTACTCATGTGACTTACAAAGAATACAAATGTCTACCAGGAAATGTAAAATCAAAGAGACAAGGAAGACTGCCAGAGGGCCAGATCCATTTGTTTTTTTGTTTGTTTGTTTGTTTTTGTGGTACGCGGGCCTGTCACTGTTGTGGCCTCTCCCGTTGCAGAGCACAGGCTCCAGACATGCAGGCTCAGCGGCCATGGCTCACGGGCCCAGTCGCTCCACGGCATGTGGGATCTTCCTGGACCAGGGCACAAACCTGTGTCCCCTGCATCGGCAGGCGGACTCTCAAGCACTGCGCCACCAGGGAAGCCTGTTTTTAGTTTTAGTATATTCAGGTTATTCTCTAAGAGTTTTTGCAAAAGTTAACCTATCCAACCATCAAATGCTAACTTTTCCTCATCTTAAATTTTCTGTGACAAATTTAATATGTTAATATATTTTTTTGTTTTTAAACCCAGATCTCTACATTTCTGGGTTTTATTTATATTTAAAACCATGGAGGACCTGACCTAAAATATTCACTGATACATTTATTTATCCTAATAATTCTCAGCTAGACTTCATCTTGTTATCTTCCTGTTCAGTATTTGCAATATAACAATGATGACCCTGTTCAAAAACCTGTCCAGAGCCCACTGTCTCCAAGCATCATTAGACAAAATAGACTGTAGTTACCATTCTGGGGGGAAAAATACTTTTTCCAACTATATTCATATTGGGTAACCACAATATCACTCCACAAGGCCATAATAAATGTATTCTTTCTAGAAATGACAGGCTATTAATTTGCCAGAAATTGTTCAAGTTCAACCAAGACTTTCACTAAGCTGGTTTACATTCCTATTTTGGCTTTGCTTAGAACTTAAACATTAAACATCAGGGAAATGACACTGTCTCATATCTGCTTCCCAATATGTCTTTACAAACATCTCTACAATTTCAAGTTCTATTTACACTGAAATTTAAAATTTATTACATTCTGTACATCTCATTCTATCACAACACTGGACAATACTCCTTTGTAACATAAACATCCTCTATTAACTGCTGAAATTTAAAATACTCAGTTGTCTTTTTTTTTTTTTCCTTCTTTTCCCAACTATAACCCATGGTCTTACAAGTGTTTACCTCTGATTTCCTTTGAATACCTTGAGTGGATATGGAATTAATAATGGTCCTTAACAAGCAGTGTGCTTTTCAAAACACAAATCTCAAATTTTATTCAAACCTGTAATTTTTGAACAAGAATCTAAAGGTTTAAAATTCAATATGTGCATTCAGAAGTTAATTCTTTTGTAGTGTCTTCTGAATGAATCAATATAAAGGCCCTCTCACTCATCAAGAGTAACAAGTAATGATCCAGTATCCATTATAAGTTATATAACAAAATAAGATATGCTCTCTTTGGAGAAAGCATAATATACGTAAGAAAACAGCCTCATTCGATATCCATACACTATCAAGAATTAGAATCTACAGCAGATAATGTTTATCTAAACAAGTAAGAAACATTTCATAAAAGCTGGGGAACCTTGAGATTAAATTTTAAAATTTATCAAAATATTTTTACTTCAAAGGATAAAAATTAAAAATAAAGTGAATACATGTTGCAACATGTATACACATATATCATAAGCTAATGGGAAATATCAAGATTTGTTGGAAATACCTCTTTAAAATAACTGCTTATTAAATCTATAATTTTTATTATGAAAATAATGTACAAATATCTCATTAATGGGTATAATCAATATTTAAAACAAATCATTCATTTCAAAGCACTGTTAAAAAGCACAAAAATACAGAGACTTTCAAGCTTTCTCTTTTATATCAATAAATTCTAAACTGATTTTTAATGGATATAGTTTCTATTCTGTTTCATGAATGGTAAAGCCAGGATCTGAAGCACAAAGACAAAGGAAGTAGAAAACCACAAGTATTTAAATAAAAATCAGTGGATGGTCACCTTAAGGCAAGCACTGAGTATAAAAAAAAAAAACTAATTAATAAATATAGCATTCTATATAGTGGAATAACATCCCTTTTTGGATCACTAACCAAAAAGGGCTAAATTATTTAAAAACAAATATGCTAGTACTGAGTTTATACCAGCTATTAGACCAAATTCTTTGGGAGGGGCACATCAATGAATAAACCTTAATCCTGACCCCATGACCTTAGTACATAGTAGAGGAAATGTGGAAAGTGGATGCACAAATACAGCTATACTATATTGCAGAATATAATAAACACATAAAAGAGAAATGAAGGATTATGAGAGTGGGAACAGGTAGAGATTTTTTTTTTGAGGGGATCTATGAAGGCTTTTTAGAGGAAAGGGTAGAGATTTTTTTGTTGTTGCTGTTCTGGACTTACAGAGGATATAAAAATTATAAAACAGATTTTTTTAGTACTATATTTTGAAATGAATAAGAAAATCAAACAATGGCAAAATGTATAGCTCCTTCTGAATATTAATAATTTTTATCATGGTAAATGAAGCATTATATGAATCTGCTGTACAAATACTGAACTATGACCAATTTAGTCATTAATATGTAGAGGGAATAATTTCCAAATTCTAAATATGAGTTTGGGTATTTTTCATCTTATAAATATTACTTGTTTTGTGAAAATATAATTTTAAGCAGAGTGCTCTTTTTTGCTCAAAATTTATTTATGGAAATATATTATTTTTCTCCTTCGCCTCAGATGTTCGACAAAGTCAATAAATAATCTAAAAAGAAGAGTAAAAAAACAAAAAACAAGAAAAATGCTTAAAAATATTAATAATGATAATAACAAGAAGAAAGATAACAAACCATCTCCATGAGCCAGGCTCTGTTCCATGTACTTTTCACATATTAATTCATGAGAATCACTGAGTACATAGGAATCAAACATAGAGCTGTAGGGAAGGAAAGCATATATATGGGTGATACTCAGGAAGGATTAAATGGGAGTTTAGCACCCCCAGTTTTGTGCCAGCATTATTAAGGGACTTCCCTGGTGGTCCAGTGGGTAAGACTCCACGCTCCCAATGCAAGGGGCCCAGGTTTGATTCCTGGTTGGGGAACTAGATCCTGCATGCATGCCACCACTGAGTCTGCATGCCGCAACTAAGAGTCTGCATGCTGCAACTAAGAAGTCCACATGCTGCAATTATGAGCCCGCATGCCGCAACTGAAAAAAAAAGATCCTGCATGTCTCAACTAAGACTCGGCACAGCCTAAGTAAATAAATAAATAAATATTTTAAAAAACCATCATTAAAAGAGAAAAACTTAAATTTCATATACTACACATTGGGAAAAATGTAACTCAGGCTACTAACATGATAAATTAGATGCTTTGGGGGGAAAAGTATAATTTCATTTAGAAACTAGAACAAACTAAAACAATATGGTTAGTGTTTTGGGTGGTGTCAGTGGAAAATGAGAAAATAAAAATATTTTTTAAACACTTTTACAAAAGTATAACAATAATAGTGATCTAGGGACTTCCCTGGTGGTCCAGTGGTTAGGAATTCACCTTTCAGTGCATGGGACGCAGGTTCAATCCCTGGTCTGGGAACTAAGACCCCACATACCACAGGGCAACTAAGCCCACGTGCTGCAACTAGTGAGCCCGCGTGCTCTGGAACCCACACACCACAACTGGAGAAGCCCAAGCCGCAACAAAGATCCCATGCATGGCAACAAAGAGCTGGTGTGCCACAATGAAAGACCCCGCATGTTGCAATCCCGTGTGCCTCAATCCTGTGTGCTGCAACTAAGACCTGATGCACCCAAATAAATATTTTTTTAAAAACCAATAACAGTCATCTAATATCAGTAAGAAAGGATGATAGAGAGAAAAATAAAATGCTGCTATGTCAGTTTTAAGAGTAGAAGGTTCACAGAACCTAATAAATGAAGACTAGTAGGGAAGATTGTGATTTGTGAATGATGATTTTAATAGTAGTTCTTGCCACATTAGAGGAATTGGAGTATCCTGTTAGAGATGTTCTGCAGACACATAAAACACAGAATTCTGAGTGAGCAAAAGATGCTGAAGATACAAAGTTACTAAAACCTGATGTCTTAGATATAGGTTATTTTATTATTTGAAGATCCAATTTGACAATTTGGTAAATTTAGTCCTTTTATATACAATTATGGTGATTATTAAAATATGTCACGTTGTCTCCATTTTACTTGCTACTTTGTATTTATCACAGTTTTACTACTACTTTTATTGTACCTTTCTTTCTTTGTTTTAGACTGATTTTTTAAAATCTTTTCCACTTTTTTCTCTTTACAACTTTCGAGGTTATACATACCTGTTTCTCCACTTTAGGTGGCTGTCCATTAAATTCTGTCATTAATATTTAACTTAAAATCTAAGGTGATTCTATAACCGGAACCTCTTTTTCTGAATAAGAGAAGAGTCAAATGCCATTTGATCACCTCCCAACTCAATTATGCAACTATTTTTTAGTTTATCATAGTGTCTTTTTTAGCCTTACAAATTAGGTATCATAATGATTCTATCCACATGTTGTTTAGACTTAGCTATAAATTTCCTAATTTCTTATAACTTACCACTCCTCTCATCTCAAGCACTCTTCTGGGTTTCATTTTCTCTCTTCCTGTAGTATTTCTATTTTAATTTTACTAACAAAATTATACAATAAAAGATTGTTCCTATAATTTATTTCAGGACCAATCCAAATTTAATCATACACTCTGACAAAGACTCTCTCCTTGACTAAATTTTAGTTAAGCTCCTCTGAGACTTATTCTTGACTAGGTCTTGACCTTGGCCTTTCATGTCTGTCTCTACTGAGCAGTTTCAGCAAGAAACCTTGTCAGTCTAGTGACAATCTCCTCACCCTTGATATCTCCTCACCCATAAGTTCCTCATGCTCCAACCATGATTTATAAACCCTTGGCCTGCATTTAGCAAGAATTCTGTTAGGCCAGTTTAGCAAGAATATCCCTAACCTTGATGTCTCCTCTTAGTAATTTTCTATTCACTTACCCCTTCACTCTGCTTGTTGGCTACAAATCCCCAGCTGCCTTTGCTGTATTTGGAGTTGAGCTCAGTTTTATTGAAACTTTATCCCTCTATTTCAATAGTTACTGAATAAAATCTATATTGCCTTTAACTAGTATCTGGCTTTATTTCTCTTTGACAACTCTCATCCTTTAAAAAATAGCTTCCTGAGTTCATTATTCTAGATTGACAAATATTTTTTGCTTCAATTTAGATGTCTCTGGCAATGTCTCCTTCCTTAGGCGGTAACCTGATTTTCTCTCTGGCTGCTATTAAGATCCAGTGTTCTCAAGTTATACTAATAGTACTTAAGTATATATTACTTTTTATTTATCCTGCTTGGTGTGCATTTTGTGTCCACATATGTGGCCTTACTGAAGGATTTCTGGAAAATTCTAAGCTATTATTGCTTCAAATATTGCTTCTCCATTCTTCTTTCTGCTTCTTGTGATCCAATGATTCACGTTATATCTGTCTTCTCATCCCTATCCTATACATCTTTGAACGTACTGACCTATTTTCCTTCTCCTGTCACCCTATACTTGGACTGTGTCATTTATTTAGTGGTATTTTCTAGTAAAGTCTCTTCAGCTGCATCTAATCTGGTACTTAATCCATTTTTTAGAATTTCAACAACTTATTTTTAGTTCTAAAAATTCTAATGGGTTATTCAACAATCTGCCTAGCCATTTAGACATTCTTTCTTCCTTACTGATTTTATTTCATCTTTTATTTCTTTGAATGGATGCTTTACACTTAACTATCTAAAAAAGCCATTATCTTAATTAACAGGTGTTGGAAAATATATTTTGTTATTTCTGCTTAATCTCACGAACAATATATTTCTTTAAGTTTTTTTTTAAGCTCATATTTAATAAGTGAGAATCCTAATGTCCTGTATTGAGGGTGCTTTTCCTTAAGAGAGAACTCATTTTCTTTTGCTTAAAGCAAGCTACCAATCTGAGATGAATTTAGCCAACAATCTGGATCCCCTATTATGGGAGTATAGGGGGACAGGAGTAGAAGATAAATACTCTATACCCAGAGAAGGAGCAGAGAACCCATCTTGGGCCCAAAATCCGTAATTGATACAAAAGTAGAAGTCTCTTACCACTGAAGACCATTGAAGAAAATGGAGGTACGCTGAGGAAACCCCACTACTGAGGCCCAGGCTCACACCTAAAACTGAAGCTGGATCAGAACAACAAAGAACACCCTTGCCCCCACCAGAAGTACAGCATGAAGTAACAAGTAGTAGCAGCTCACTGCTGGAGGAAGAGCAAGAGCAGAAAGATAAACTTCTGTAATACAGCTTTGGGAGGACAGCTAAAAGCTGAAAATGGAGCACAAATACTGAGAAAATTCTCCTGACGTGAAAGATCCAAGAACCACGGAATAATATCAAACACAGCCACATATAAGTAACTGGAGTCGCAGAAAAAAAAGGTAGAAAAGATGAAAGACATCAAACCATGTATTTGAGAAGCTGAGAAAACAACAAAAAAGAAAAATACAGACAAAACAAAGCTAAACCTAGAAACATCAGAGCCAAACAGTTGAAAACCAAAGATAAAAAAAGTCTTGAGGCTTCCCTGGTGGCGTGGTGGTTGGGAGTCTGCCTGCCGATGCAGGGGACACAGGTTCATGCCCCGGTCTGGGAGGATCCTGCATGCCATGGAGCAGCTGGGACCGTGAGCCATGGCTGCTGAGCCTGCGTGTCCGGAGCCTGTGCTCCACAACGGGAGAGGCCATAGCAGTGAGAGGCCTGCGTACCGCAAAAAAAAAAGTCTTGGAGGCAGCTAGAAAAACCAGAACATTAAATACAGAAGAACAAAGGAGGAAGTAAGAGTGTAAGCCAGAAGACAGTGGATCAGCTCTTTAAAGTAAGGACAGAAAAAAAAGTGCCAATCCAGAAATCTGCACTCAGAGAAATTCTATGCTTCACAAATGAAGATTAAATAAAGGCCTTTTTAGGCAAATAAAAGCTGAGAAAATTAACTGCCAACAGGGATTCCCTGGTGGCGCAGTGGTTAAGAATCTGCCTGCCAATGCAGGGGACAGGGGTTCGAACACGGGTCCCACGTGCCCCAGAGCAACTAAGCCCGTGTGCCACAACTACTGAGGCTGCACTCCAGAGCCCATGAGCCACAACTACTGAGCCTGCATGTCACCACTGCTGAAGCCCACGTGCCTAGAGCCCATGCTCCGCAACAAGAGAAGCCACCACAGTGAGAAGCCTGCACTGTGAAGAGTAGCCCCCACTTGCCGCAACTAGAGAAAGCCCGCACGCAGCAATGAAGACCCAACACAGACAAAAATAAAATAAATAAATTTACAAAAAATAACGAACTGCCAACAGACCTGTGTTACACGTAGTACTAAAGGAAGTACTGGAGAGAGTAAGATAAACAAAGAAATAAGAGTGCTGAACATGGTTTTTAAAAAGGTAAATAAAAGACTTTTTAATCACTTTCAAAGATGATTGACTGTCTCAAGCAAAAATATTAATTATACATTGTGGGGTTTCTAAGTAAAAATGTATGGCTACCACATCACATAAAGTGGGAGGTGACAGGAGTATATTGTTATAAGACTGTAAGACCACATGTAGAATAGTATACATAGACTGTGATAAACTGAAGATGTATACAGTGTACCACAAGGCAACCACTTAAAAGATAAATTAAGACAGAGGTATTACTAATAAGTAAATAGTAGAGATAAAACAAACAAAAAACTCAATCTAAAAGAGATTTTTTTTTTTTCCTGCACCAGGCGGCTCACGGAATCTTAGCTCCCTGACCAGGGATCAAACCTGGACCCTCAGCAGTGAAAGTGCAGAATCCTAACCACTGGACTGCCAAGGAATTCCCCAAAAGAGATTTTAAAAAGGAAAAAAGGGGGAGAAAAGGATAGATGAGACAAATAGGAAACAACCGTGAAATAAATTTGAATCCAAACATACAAAAATTATGTTAAATTTAAGTGGTCAAAATACTCCAATTAAAAAGTAGAGGTTTTCACATTAGATAAAAAAGACCCAAACATATGCTATCTGTATGAAATCCACTTTAAATATAAAAGAATGGGAAAAGGTATACCATGGAAACATTAACTAAAAGAAAGCTGGAGTAACTATAATAATATCAAAGAAAACTTTAAAACAGAGAGTTCTCTCTGAGTTCTCTCAGAGTTCTCTCAGAGAGACATTACATAATCATAAAAGGATCAATCCATCAAGAGGACATAAAGATCCTAATGTGTATGCATCTAATAATTCTTCAAAATTCATAAAGCAGAAATCAATAGAACTGAAAAGGAGAAATAAACAAATGCAAAATTATAGCTAGAGACTTCAATACTGCTCTCTCAATGTGTCACAGACAGAGCTTTTGTTATACCCCAATCCCATTTTCCCATTGCCATGTGATTTTTAATATACTATTTTGCATAAAACAATGATTTTTAAGGAATGCACACATCCTGTTTTAACAGAATTCACTGTATTACTATATTCCTTTCCATGTTTTTAGCCTCCCCTTATCAAGAGATATAGCCTTTCTGTGTTGCTCAGATTTGTAACTGTTAAGGTCTGCACATCCTAACTAATTGTTATCAAGTAAGTTTTTGCTTTAAATTCTGTGTTCTAGGATCATCCACTAAGATAACATGTATGTTTATTTCCCCACATATAGGCGTCTGTGAGGGTTTTTTTTCCACAGATGGCAAGTCTCTCTTTTCTTACTTGTCAGAGAAACAATAGTGCTACTGAAAAACATGGCTTATGTGTCTGTTTCCACATGTAGCCTTAGTATGTCTGATTTGCAGAACCAAATTGTATCCAAAAAGGCTCCAGCTATCCTGTGCCCAACATTGTAGTTAATCTAAACATTTAGGTTTCACACCTCAGAGCGTTTACTTTGTCCCTGATAAGTACTTTGTCAATTCCTTTTAGTGTCAGAAATGCTTTTGTTTTTTATCCATCTGTTGATACATACACTCCTGCTTGATTTTTTCAGTGATTTTGCAGCTTCTATATTTGTACTGATGTGGGACTTTAGATGTTCTCTAGTGTTATTAAATGGAGTTTATATTGCTCACTTACTTTAATGTTTCTGGATGATTTGCAGGCAGGGATAGAGACAATGCTGACTTCACACATCCTTCTTTGAAGAAGTTCACTCTGTCCTTTAAACACTGTCTTCTTTTGGCTACAGGACACCACATTCTGTTTCCCCCTAATCTCCAAACTGCTGCTTCTCTTTTTTCTGCTGAGTCATCTCATTCTCATGGCTTCTGAAAGGTAGTGTCCCAGGGTACAACCTTCAGGCCTCTCAAATCTGTGCATTCCTTCTCCTAAGGAGAGACGTTATCTAATCCCTTAGCTTTAAATACTGCATTTTAAAACTTTAAATATTGCCATGGCTGATAATTTCCAAATAAATATCTCTAACCTGGACTCTCCCCTAATCTACCTCTGCTTATATACATACCCATATGTTTATTCACAAGTAAACTTGGATATTTTATAATCACCTGAAATTTGGTATATGCAATTTAAACTCCTAATAACTCCTCCCAAGTTGTTTCTCTCCAATTTTCCCAATCTTGGCAATTGGTGCCCATTCATCCAATTTTTCTGGATGAAATCCCTGGAGTCTTTCTTGACTCGTCTCTTCCTCTCACATTCCTTGCCCAATTCAAGAGCAAATCTTATAGGTCCCACCTTCAAACTAAATCCAGAAGTCAATCACTTTTATTCTTCCTCACTACTTCCAACCAAGGGTAAGCTACCATCACATTTACAGAGATTAAAATACTATTCTGACTGATGTTCCTGCTTTCAGCCCTCTGCCCTCAATAGTATTTTCTTTGCTCAGCAGCCAGAGAAATCAATTTAAAAAAACATATCAGCATATGTTGCTTACTGGGTTAAATTATACCAATGGCTTCTCATCTCACTCAGAATAAAATCAAAGTCCTTATCGTGGTCCAAATGGCACCACATAATTTCAGCTCCCATTACCTCTACAATGCCAACTCTTTCTACCCTTCACTCACTCATTTCCCCCAATCCACAGTCATATTTATGTGTCCTCAAAAACACCAAGTATATCCCTGCCTTGGTGGACTGACATTTGATGTCACCTCTGCCACCAAGACTCCCCATGATTCTCATCCTCATTTTATTCAAGTTGATAATATTAGAAAGGCCTTTTTGACCTCCTTTCTAAAATAAAATACTCCATCATTCTTAACCTTCTCTAATTTCCTAGCTATTTACTGGCACATTTAAGTGTATATATGTGTAATTGTTTGTTTCTTATCCTTCTCTCCCTATCAGAATGCAAGCTCCATGAGATCAGGGGCAAAATTTAGTTCACTGATATATTTCCAACACCTAAACAGAGTAATGAACGTAGGTACTCAATATCTGTTGAATGAAAAAATGGGGGCGGGGCGGGGGAGTCAAGATGGCATACTAGGAGGATGTGGAATTCACGTCTCCTCACAACTAGAGCACCTACCAGGCACCAGTGGGGGACCGCAGACACCTAAGGGGCCGGAAGTAACCCCCAGTGACTGGGTAGGACATGGGGCTTGGGAAGAGTAAAGCGGGAGGAGAAGTGGAGGCGGCAGAAAACTGGCGCTCCTGAGGGGTGGCTGGGGGAGGGGAAGTGATACCACGCGGGAAGGGGAAATTTGGGGAACCAATGGGAGGGCAGAGGATCAAAAGGGAGCGTGGCCAGGTTTCCCCTGCCCACTTGGACCCCCAGGAATCTGCTGAGATCCCGGGCCTGATCCTCTGCACACCCAGGCCTCCTCCAGCTGCCCCGATCCTGAGGGAGTGGGTGGGGGGAAAAGGGGAGCAAAAGTAAAGGCTGGACCTCTGGGACCGGCACCCTGAAGGGTGGCTGGGGGAGGGAAGGAGTTCCTACACCCAGTAGAACCCACTCACGCTTAGCGGTCCAGTGGCTACGGGGAAGATGGTGGGGGAGGGGCATGAAGGAACGGAGGGGAATGGGGCCAGCGTTTTCCCTGCCCACTTAGGCACGCGGGAGCCTCTTGGGCTCCAGGGACTAATCCTCTGCCCTCGGAGCCTCCCTCCTGCCGTGCAGAGCCCAAGCCTTGCCCCTGCACCCCCACCCGGTGCCCCACCTCTGCACTCGGAGACCCCCTCTGAGACCCCCTCCAACGGGCTGGGTCTAAACCCCACCGAGGCACCCTCACTCAGGGCCCTGCCTCCAAGCTCTGGAACTCTACATTCCAGAGGCCCTCCTTTCCACCTGCTGCCTCTCCCCTTCTAAGCAGGTCCGAAGCAGAGGCCCCACCCCACACTCAAACGTCACCCCATCTATGCCCCACCCCACACTTGAATGTCACCCCGCCAAGGCCCTACCCCATACTCAAACGTCACTCCCCCACCTGCCTAGGTCCTGCCCCACCCAAAATCCCGCCCCTGCCTAAGTTACAACCCCTGCCTAAACTCTGCCCCCAGAGTCGAGGCTTTTTTTTTTCTTTTCTTTTTTCCTCTTTTAGACTGGGGTTCTGTTTTACCTTGTTGATTCTTTTATATTTTTATTTTTCCTAATAAGTCTTTTATTTTTCTAATTTTATTTTATTTTTTATACTTTGTTAGTGATCTCTCCTTTAGGCTTGTTCCCCACCCCACCCCCCTTTTTTTTTCTGTTGTGGTTTTATTTTACCTTGCTGCAGTTGTTTCAATTACAGTTTTAGTTTTCCTAATATATTTTTTACCTTTTTAATTTTATTTTGTTTTTTATTCTTTGATATTATACTGTTCCTTTTTTTCTTTCTTTCTTTCTTTTTTAACCACGCCACAAAGCTTGCGGGATCTTGGTTCCCAGTCCAGAGGTTGGGCCCGAGCTCCTGTGGTGGGAGCTCTGAGTCCAAACTGCTGGACTAACAGCGAACGTCAGACCCCAGGGAATATCAATCAGAGTGAGGCCTCCCGGAGGTCTTCAGCTCAGCACCAAAACCAAGCTCTATCCAACTGCCTGCAAATTCCATTGCTGGGCATCTCAGGCCAAACAACCAGTAAGACAGGAATACAGTGCCACCCATCAAAAAAAAAAAAGAAAAATGAAACAACAAAAAAATGTGCTACAGACGAAGGAGCAAGGTAAAAACCTACAAGACCAAATAAATGAAGATGAAATAGGCAACCTACCTGAAAAAGAATTCAGAGTAATGATAGTAAATATGATGCAGAATCTCAGAAACAGAATGGAGAAAATGCAAGAAACATTTCACAGGATCTAGAAGAACTAAAGAGCAAATAAACAGTAATGAACAACACAATTACTGAAGTTAAAAATACTCTAGAAGGAATCAATAACAGAATACCTGAGGCAGAAGAATGGATAAGTGAGCTGTAAGATAAAATGGTGGAAATAACTCCCAGGGAGCAGAATAAAGAAAAAAGAATGAAAAGAATTGAGGACAGTCTCAGAGATGTCTGGGACAACACTAAACGCACCAACATTCGAATTTTACGGGTCCCAGAAAAAGAAGAGAAAAAGAAACGGTCTGAGAAAATATTTGAAGAGATTATAGTCGAAAACTTCCTTAACATGGAAAAGGAAATAGTCCATCAAGTCCAGGAAGTACAGAGAGTCCCATACAGGATAAACCCAAAGAGAAACACGCTGAGACACACATTAATCAAACTATCAAAAATTAAATACAAAAAAAAGTATTAAAGCAGCAAGTGAAAAGCAACAAATAACATACAAGAGAATCTCAATAAGGTTAACAGCTGATTTTTCAGCAGAAACTCTGCAAGCCAGAATGGAGTGGCAGAACATATTTAAAGTGATGAAAGAGAAAAACCAACAACCAAGATTACTTTACCCAGCAGGGATCTCATTCAGATTCGATGGAGAAATTAAAACCTTTACAGATGAGCAAACGTTAAGAGAATACAGCACCACAAAACCAGCTTTACAACAAATGCTAAAGAAAATTCTCTAGGCAGGAAACACAAGAGAAGGAAAAGACCTACAATAACAAACCCAAAACAATTAAGAAAATGGTAATAGCAACATGCATATAGAAAATTACCTTAAATATAAATGGATTAAATGCTCCAACCAAAAGACACAGCTGGCTGAATGAATACAAAAACAAGACCGGTATATATGCTGTCTACAAGAGACCCATTTCAGACCTATGGACATATACAGACTGAAAATGAGGGGATGGAAAGAGACATTCCATGTAAATGGAAATCAAAAGAAAGCTGGAGTAGCAATTATCATATCAGACAAAATAGACTTTAAAATAAAGACAATTACAAGAGACAAGGATACTACATAATGATCAAGGGATCAATCCAAGAAGAAGATATAACAATTGTAAATATTTATGCACCCAACATAGGAGCACCTCAATACATAAGGCAAATGCTAACAGCCATAAAAGGGGAAATCGACAGTAACACAATAATACTAGGGGACTTTAACACCCCACTTTCACCAATGGACAGATCATCTAAAACGAAAATAAATAAGGAAACACAAGCTTTAAATGACACATTAAAAGATGGACTTAATTGATACTCATAGGACATTCCATCAAAAAACAACAGAATAAAACAACAGACTGCTTCTTCTCAAGCACTCATGGAATATTCTCCAGGATACACCATATCTTGGGTCACAAATCAAGCCTTGGTAAATTTAAGAAAATTGAAATCATATCAAGTATCTTTTCTGACCACAATGCTATGAGACTAAATATCAATTACAGGAAAAAAACTGTAAAAAATACAAACATGTGGGGTTCCAAGGTGGTGCAGTGGTTAAGAATCTGCCTAACAATGCAGGGGACACGGGTTCGAGCCCTGGTCCAGGAAGATCCCACAGGCCATGGAAAACCTAAGCCCATGCACCACAACTACTGAGCTGGTGCTCTACAGCCCGCAAGCCAAAACTACTGAAGCCCGTGCGCCTAGAGCCTGTGCTCTGCAGCAAGAGAAGCCACCGCAATGAGAAGCCTGTGAACCGCAGCGAAGAGTAGCTCCTTCTAACCGCAACAACAGAAAGCCCACGCAGCAACGAAGACCCAATGCAGCCAAAAATAAATAAATAGATTAATTAATTTAAAAATACAAACACATGGAAGCTAAACAATATGCTACTAAATAACCAAGAGATCACTGGAGAAATCAAAGAGGAAATCAAAAAATACCTAAAAACAAATGACAATGAAAACACGACGACCAAAAACCTATGGGATGCAGCAAAAGCAGTTCTATGAGGGAAGTTTATAGCAATACAATCCTACCCCAAGAAAAAAGAAAAATCTCAAATAAACAACCTAACCTTACATCTAAAGCAATTAGAGAAAGAAGAAGAAAAAACCCCCAAAGTTAGCAGAAGGAAAGTAATCATAAAGATCAGACCAGAAATAAATGAAAAAGAAATGAAGGAAACGATAGCAAAGATAAATAAAACTAAAAGTGGTTCTTTAAGATAAACAAAATTGATAAACCATTAGCCAGACTTATCAAGAAAAAAAGGGAGAAGACTCAAATCAACAGAATTAGAAATGAAAAAGGAGAAGTAACCACTGACACTGCAGATATACAAAGGATCATGAGACATTAGTACAAGCAACTATATGCTAATAAAATGGACAACCCGGAAGAAATGGACAAATTCTTAGAAAAGCACAACCTTCTGAGACTGAACCAGGAAGAAATAGAAAATATAAGCCAATCACAAGCACTGAAATTGCAACTTTTATTAAAAATCTTCCAACAAACAAAAGCCCAGGCCCAGATGGCTTCACAGGAGAATTCTATCAAATATTTAGAGAAGAGTTAACACCTATCCTTCTAAAACTCTTCCAAAATATAGCAGAGGGAGGAACACTCCCAAACTCATTCTACGAGGCCACCATCATCCTGATAGCAAAACCAGACAAGGATGTAACAAAAAAAGAAAACTACAGGCCAATATCACTGATGAACATAGATGCAAAAATCCTCAACAAAATACTAGCAAACAAATCCAACAGCACATTAAAAGGATCATACACCATGATCACGTGGGGTTTATCCCACGAATGCAAGGATTTTTCAATATACGCAAATCAATCAATGTGATACACCATATTAACAAACGTAAGGATAAAAACCATATGATCATCTCAATAGATGCAGAAAAAGCTTTTGACAAAATTCAACACTCACTTATGATAAAAACCCTCCAGAAAGTAGGCATAGAGGGAACCTACCTCAACATAATAAAGGCCATATATGACAAACCCACAGCCAACATCATCCACAATGGTGAAAAACTGAAAACATTTCCGCTAAGATCAGGAACAAGACAAGGTTGCCCACTCTCACCACTATTATTCAACATAGTTTTGGAAGTTATAGCCACAGCAATCAGAGAAGAAAAAGAAATAAAAGGAACCCAAATCGGAAAAGAAGTAAAACTGTCACTGTTTGCAGATGACATGATACTATACATAAAGAACCCTAAAGATGCTACCAGAAAACTACCAGAGCTAATCAATGAATTGGGTAAAGTAGTAGGATACAAAATTAATGCACAGAAATCTCTTGCATTCCTATACACTAATGATGAAAAATCTGAAAGTGAAATTAAGGAAACACTCCCATTTACCATTGCAACAAAAAGAATAAAATATCTAGGAATAAACCTACCTAAGGAGACAGAAGACCTATATGCAGAAAACTGTAAGATACTGATAAAAGAAATTAAAGATGATACAAACAGATGGACAGATATACTATGTTCTTGGATTGGAAGAATCAATATTGTGAAAATGACTATACTACCCAAAGCAATCTACAGATTCAATGCAATCCCTATCAAACTACCACTGGCATTTTTCACAGAACTAGAACAAAAATTTTCGCAATTTGTATGGAAACAGAAAATATCCCGAGTAGCCAAAACAATCTTGAGAAGAAAAATGGAGCTGGAAGAATCAGACTCCTGGACTTCAGACTACACTACAAAGTTACACTAATCAATACAGTATCATACTGGCACAAAAACAGAAATATAGATCAGTGGAACAGGATAGAAAGCCCAGAGATAAAACATGCACATATGGTCACCTTATCTTTGATAAAAGGCCAGAGTGTAAAATGGAGAAAAGACAGCCTCTTCAATAAGTGGTGCTGGGAAAAATGGACAGCTACAGGTAAAAGAATGAAATTAGAACACTTCCTAACACTATACACAAAAATACACTCAAAATGGATTAAAGACCTAAATGTAAGGCCAGACACTATAAAACTCTTAGAGGAAAACATAGGAAGAACACTCTATGACATAAATCACAGCAAGATCCTTTTTGTCCCCCCTCCTAGAGAAATGGAAATAAAAACAAAAATAAACAAATGGGACCTAATGAAACTTAAAAGCTTTGGCAGAGCAAAGGAAACCATAACCAAGACCAAAAGACAACCCTCAGAATGGGAGAAAATATTTGCAAATGAAGCAACTGACAAAGGATTAATCTCCAAAATATACAATCAGCTCATGCAGCTCAGTATCAAAAAAACAAACAACCTAATCCAAAAATGGGCAGAAGACCTAAATAGACATTTCTCCAAAGAAGATATACAGATTGCCAACAAACACATGAAAATGTGCTCAACATCATTAATCATTAGAGAAATGCAAATCAAAACTACAATGAGGTATCACCTCACCCCAGTCAGAATGGCAATCATCAAAAAATCTACAAACAATCAATGCTGGAGAGGGTGTGGAGAAAAGGGGACACTCTTGCCTTGTTGGTGGGAATGTAAATTGGTACAGCCACTATGGAGAACAGTATGGAGGCTCCTTAAAAAAATAAAACTACCATATGACCCAGCAATCCCACTGCTGGGCATATACCCCGAGAAAACCATAATTCAAAAAGAGTCATGTACCACAATGTTCACTGCAGCTCTATTTACTATAGCCAGGACATTGAAGCAACCTAAATGCCCATCGACAGACGAATGGATAAAGAAGATGTGGTACATATATACAATGGAGTATTACTCAGCCATAAAAAAGAAGCAAAATTGAGTTATTTGTACTAAGGTGGATGGACCTACAGTCTGTCATACAGAGTGAAGTAACTCAGAAAGAGAAACATAAATACCATGTACTAACACATATATATGGAATCTAAAAGAAAAAAAAAAAGGTTCTGATGAACCTAGGGGCAGGACAGGAATAAAGACACAGCTGTAGAGGATGGACTTGAGGACACTGGGAGGGTGAAGGGTAAGATGGGATGAAGCAAGAGAGTAGCATTGACATATATACACTATCAAATGTAAAATAGATAGCTAGTGGGAAGCAGTTGCATCGCACAGGGAGATCAGCTTGGTGCTTTGCAACCACCTAGAGGGATGGGATAAGGAAGGTGGGAGGGAGATGCAAGAGGGTGGGAATATGGGGATATACATATGCATAAAGCTGATTAACTTTGTCACACAGCAGAAACTAACACAACACTGTAAAGCAATTATACTCCAATAAAGATGTTAAAAGAAAAAATGAACACATGAGCAATACTTAAGATTAATAAGAATTCATACCTATCACCAGGTGTCCTTCTGTTTAATACAGCCTAACTCACCTGGGGAGCTCTGGCTTGGGGACTCTTCCTCTAATACCCATGGTTGCTCTCCTTGTTCCAACCTGAAGATCAGTTCTGGTTTAGGGATGCAATACCCTGTGAATGGGAAATGACATGGGAATTGCGCTAGGCTCATGGGCTTTATGGCTCCTGAAGAAAACAGAAAATGAAGCTTCAGGGACCAATTTCAATCTATTATTGGGATAAGAAAAATTCTTTATGGTGTTTCAGCAGTCCTTCTTCTTATCACCCTGGATCTCAAGCCTAAGTATCTTCAAACTCAAAAAATTTCCACAGGTGTCAGCAACCAAGACAGGACATGCATACTAGGAATCGACATGGAAAACAATCCCTACCCACTGAGACGAGGTGACTATAGTTCTCCAGCATCACATCCCTGTACAGTGTCCTCTGAGCAGGGTCCAGCTGCTGCCACTCCTCCTGGGTGAAGTCCAAAGTCACATCCTCAAATGATAAGGATTCCTGAAATAGCACATTTGTGCTCAAATTTAAGTAATCAGAATTGAAAGACATGGAGAAGCTACATGAGAATGGCTATACTGTTCACTATTCAGAGTCAATCAGAATACGTTTTTGGATGTCTACTTCTGCACTGTACTTGGTTGGAGAGGGAGAAATCCTAACAGATATTCCCTACTAATTCCCTCCAGTTATTAATATGTTATTGATGCTTGCATGCCATAAAAACTATCCTATTTTGGGGGAATCTGAAGACAAAGCAATGTTACTGTTATCAAGAAGCATATAATCTGAAAAACAGACAAATATACAAGCATATAACTACAATAAGATGTTACTATTGTGAAAAGATGAGCAAAGTTGATTGCGGTTTCAAAGGGGACAAAAGTTCTATTCCTGCTATTAGGGTGGGTTTCACTGAGGAGGTAAAATTCTGAGTGGTTAAACAACATTAGAGTAACATTCATGAACCTGGGGCAACAGCATAACCATGGATACCTCTAAGAATAGTAGTTAAAGGAAAAGCAATTAGCACATAAGAGAGTACCATTTGGGACTATGATAAGATAAAGAGCTATGGAGTTATTCAGGGAGTGAGTTATTGAATACTTTTGGATATAACTCCTGTAGAATAGGGGTGTCCAAAATATCTGCTTACTCTTCCTTCTGGGAAACTTATTTATTTATAAATTGTAAACTTATATTGTCAATCTATATATAAAATTTCATTCTTATTTTTTTAGATTAAAAAAATGTAGGTAGGCATCTGAGTATTTTCTTCCCATAACTGAACAGTCTCATACAATCGTCACTAAGAGTAGATTCTATCTCAAGAAACCCCTTTCTTTGCTCATCTAGAAGGAGCAACTCCTCAACCGTTAAAGTTTTATCAAGAGATTGGAGTAATTCAGTAATATCTTCAGGCTCCACTTCTAGTTGTAGTTCTCTTGCTATTTCTACCATACCTGCAATTACTTCCTCCACTGAAGTCTCAAACTCCTCCAAGTCATCCATGATGGCTGAAATCAGCTTCTTCAAAATGCCTGTTAATGTTGATACGTAGACCTCTTCCGATGAATCACAAACATTCCTAATGGCTTCTAGAATGGTGAATCCTTTCCAGGTTTTTACTTTGCCAGATCCATCAGAGAAATCACTGTCTATGACAGCTATAGTGTTATGAAATGTATTTTTTAAATAACAAGACTTGAACATCAAAATCACTCCTTGACCCATGGGCTGCAGACGCTGTGTTATCAGGCATGAAAACATTATTAATCTCATTGTACCTCTCCATCAGAGCTCTTGGGTGACCAGGTGCACTGTCAATGAACAGTAGTATTCTGAAAGGAATCTTTTTTTCTGAGCAGTAAGTCTCAATACTAGGCTTAGAATATTCATCAAACCATGTTATAAACTGATGTGCTGTCATCCGGGCTCTGTTGTTCCATTTATAGAGCACAGGCAGAGCAGATTTAGCATAATTCTTAAGGGTCCTAGGACTTTGCAAATGGTAAATGAGCATCGGCTTCAACTTAAAGTCAACAGCTGCATTAGCCCCTAACAAGAGAATCAGCCTGTCCTTTGAAGCCAGGCATTGACTTCTCCTCTCTAGCCATGCAAGTCCTAGATGGTATGTTCTTCCAATTTAAGGCTGTTTTGTCTACATTGAAAATCTGTTGTTTAGTGTAGCCACCTTCACTAATTATCTTAGCTAGATCTTCTAGATAACTTGCTATAGTTTCTACATCAGCACTTGCTGCTTCACCTTGCACTTTGATATTATGGAGACGTCTTCTTTCCTTAAACCTCATGAACCAGCCTCTGCTAGCTTCAGATGTTTCTTCTGCAGCTTTCCTCACCTCTCTCAGCCTTACATGGAATTGAAGAAAAGAGAATTAGGTCCTTGCTCTGGATTAGGCTTTGGTTAAGGAAATGTTGTAGCTGCTTTCATCTTCTATCCAGACCACTAAAACTTTCTCCATATCAGCAATAAGGCTGTTTCACTTTCTTATCATTTGTGTGTTTACTGGAGTAGCACTTTTAATTTCCTTCAAGAACTTTTCCTTTGCATTCACAACTTGACTAACAGTTTGGTGCAAGAGGCCTAGCTTTTGGTCTATCTAGGCTTTCGGCATGCTTTCCTCACTAAGTTTAATCTAGCTTTTGATTTAAAGTGAGAGATGTGCGATTCTTCCTTTCACTTGAACACTTAAAGGCCATTGTAGAGTTATTAGTTTGCCTAATTTCAATACTGTTGTGTCTCAGGGAATACAGAGGCCCAAGGAGAGGGAAAGAGACTGGGGAACAGCTGGTTGGTGGAGCAGTCGAAACAGATACATTTAAGTTCACTATCTTATATGGGTGTGGTTTGTGGTGCCCCAAAACAATTACAATAGTAACATCAAAGATCACTGATCACAGATCACCATAACAAATATAATAATAATGAAAAAGTTTGAAATATTGTGAAAATTACCAAAATATGACCACAGACAAGAAGTGAGCAAATGCTTTTGGAACAATGTGCCAAAAGACTCGATGCAGATTTACCACAAACCTTCAATTTGTAAAAAAAATACAGTATCTGTGAAGTGCAGTAAAGCAAAGCACAATAAAACAAGGTACACCTGTATTATACATGACAATGAAAAATGGAAATGGCAAGCGTCTCTCAGTAAAGAAATGGAAAACTAAAATGTGGTATGGTCTCATAATAAAATATTATATGACATTAAAAATTTGGACCAATCTTAAGTACAATATTAAAATTTTTAAATCGGAGGTACAGTAACCTACATATCAAATGAGATAACTGACATAATTCTAAGAAGCATATAAAACAAAATATATATTCTTCCATGATACATACATTTCTGTCTAGTTACACAAATAGAATGAGAAATTAATGTATAAACATGTATATGAACAGTGAGTCAAGGATGAAAACCCAGATGTGGGAGGCTGAATAATGGCCTAAGGATATTCATGTCCTAATCCTGGAACATGTGAATATTACTGTATACGGCAAGAGGGCCTTTGTAGATGTGATTAGCTAAGAATCCTGAAAAGAGAGCATCCTGGATTATCCAGGTGGATGCTAAGGATAATCAAAAGTGTCCTAATAAATAAGAAGGAGCCAGAAAGAGATGTGACTACAGAAGAGGAGAAGGCAATATAAAGAGTTAACTGAGACTGATGTGATATGCCTTGAAAATGGAGGAAGGTACCATAACAGCTGAAAAAAGCAAGGAAACAGATTCTCCCACCAGAGCCCAGAAGGTACAAGTCCTGTCATCACCTTGTAAGATTAATTTGGACTTCCCTCTAACTTTGTATTGGTTTAAACCATTAAATCTGTGGCAATTTGTTACAGCTGTAACAGGAAACTAATATACAGGGATACATTAATTGCCAGGAGTCAAAGTCCTTAATTGTTCTGAAGGAGACATCACTAGAGGGGTAGAAGGAGGGCTGTATGAAGTTATAGGAGCTGCTAGTAGAGGCTGTGCAGAAGAGCAGGCAGTGAGGTCAAATGATGCAGAGAGGTCAAGTAACTCCAAAACTGCAACATATCATTGGTAACAGACTCTGACCAGGGAAAACAGCAGAGCACAGAACTCTCAGGGCCACATCCCTCCAAAGGAACACATAAAAACCTGGCAAAAACTATCAGAATCAACTTTAGTAGAACTCTGGAAAATAGACAAAGGTTACAACAATCAAGAGAATGATTAATCAAGAAAAATGCAACTGAAACCTGGTAGGAGGGATCTTGTGTTGTTTTAACTTACCCTTGCTTCATCTCACCCTCTCAGGCTGTATTAGCTTGCTACAGTTGCCATAACAAAGTATACAGACTGAGTGGCTTAAACAACATAAGTTTATTATCTCACAGATCTGGAGGCTAGAAGTCCAAGATTAAGATGTCAGCAGGGCTGGTTCCTTCTGAGGGCTGTGAGATAAGAATCTATTCAAAGCCTTTCTCCTTGGCTTTCAGATGGCTGTCTTCTCCCTGTAACTCTACAACGTCTTCCTGCTATATGTAGTTCTGTGTCCAAATTTCCCTTTTATAAGGACACTAGTATTGGATTAGGGCCCACTCCAATGACCTCACTTTAACCTGACTACCTCTGTAAAGACCCTTTCTCCCAGTAAGATCATATTCTGAGATATCAATGATTAGGACTTTAACATATAAATTTTCAGGAGACAGTTCAACCAGT
Source organism: Phocoena phocoena (assembly GCF_963924675.1). NCBI lineage: Eukaryota > Metazoa > Chordata > Mammalia > Artiodactyla > Phocoenidae > Phocoena > Phocoena phocoena. Next base: position 73,786,660 of record NC_089234.1, on the reverse strand, counting down.
AACATTTGGTCTTGAAGATGGACTCCAATATTCTTGGTGTAGATTCCTGGTGCCAGAGAGAGCAGAATGGAGTTGTTTCTCAACAATTGGGGTTGTTTGTTTTGAACTGTCTGGTGGAGACCTGAAAAGACTACAGCAGAATGCTCAGAACGTCTCACATCAGAGAAATGACTACATGAAGGGCATTTACTGAAAACATTTAAAGGCAAATGAACCAGCTGCTGCCACTGGGGCAAAGGACGTCAGCTGGAGCAAACAAAAGATATGTCAAAAAAGTCTGTGAAGAAAAGCTGGGGAGTGAAATACTTTGGGGCTTTGAAAAGTTTCCATATAGTCCTGGAAATCTAGAAGACCCACACATATCTAGGATGAGGCACGTGTTCAAAAAAGACATGACAAAATCCTAAGCTCTCAACTCTGGGTGACTATCAAGCTCTGTACAAATAAGAAGTGAGGGTGAGGGAAGAGTTTTAAACTGCCCAGTGTGGTGTTGAGGATATGCTCCAATACACACAAACCCTACAGTAAGGACTGGGGAGATTTTTAGTTTTGTTGACTCCAGGCACTTAAGGAAATCTCTGTTAAATCACTAGTTGAGCACTATGTAAATGGGATAGAGATTTCAGTAATGACATGCAACAAAGAAGACAGTCTTTACAAAAATAGTTTAGACATTTATGAAACAAACAAAAAACTATGCCTCACACAACAGTAACAACTCTGAGGGTTGGGGAGGAGATCTGATCTCTGAATTAACACATTATAATATTCAAAATGTCCAGTTTCACCAAAAAATTATAAGGCATTTAAATGAGAAAGTATAGCCCTTTCACAAGAAAAAAATTCAGACACCTTCCCTGAGGAGGCCTAATCTTTGGATTTACTAAACAAAGATTATAAATCAATTGTCTTAAATAAGGTTAAAGGAGTAAAGGAACCATGGGGGGGAAATTAAAGGAAACCAGAAGAATGATGTTCCACCAAAGAGAATATCAACAAATAGAAATCCTGAAGTTGAAAAGTACAAAAATTGAAATAAAAACTTCAGTAGAGGGTTCAACATCAGATGTGAACAGATGGAAAAAAGAATCAGCAAACTAGAAGATAGGTAAACTGAAATTATACAGTTTGAGAAAGAAAAAAGAATAAAGAAAGATAAACAGAGCCTAAGAGACCTGTGGGACACCGTCAAGCACACCAACATTTGCATATTGGGAGTACCAGAAGGAAAGTAAAAGACAGAAAAAATATTTGAAAAAATAAAAGCCGAAAACTTCCCAAAGTTGATGAAAGACATGAACCTACACATCCAAAAAGCTCAAGGAACTTCAAGTAAGATACACACAAAGAGACCCACTAAAACACAGTATAATCAATTGTCAAAGATAAAGAGAATCTTGAAAGAAATAAGAGAGAAGTGACTCATCATGTACAGAAGATCCTGAAAAGGAATATTCAATTTCTCATCAGAACCATGGAGAACAAGAGGCAGTGGCATGCATATTAAAGTGCTGAAAGAAAAACTTTCAATGAAGAAGTCTATATTCAAAAATACTGTTCTTCCAAACAAAGAGAAATTAAGCCATTCTCAGATAAACAAAAGCCAAGGGAGTTTGTTGCTAATAGACTTGTCCTTCAAGAAAACCTAAAGAGTCCTTCAGGATAAAATGAATGGAAGACACTAACTCAAAGCTAGTTAAAGAAATAAAGAACACCATTAAACTATAAAGGTAGGGACTTCCCTGGTGGTCCAGTGGGTAAGACTCTGCACTCCCAATGCAGGGAGCTCAGGTTTGATCCTTGGTTGGGGAACTAGATCCCACATACATGCTGCAACTAAGAGTCCACATGCCGCAACTAAGAAGTCCACATGCCACCACTAAAGGTCCCGCATGCCCACATGCTGCAACTAAGACCCGGCACAGCCAAAATAAATAAATAAAATAAATAAATAAACAAACAAACAAATAAATAATTTTAAAAACTATAAAGGTATATGTGAAAGCCAATATTATTATATTTTTGGTTAATAACTCCTTTTTTTCTCTAACTTAAAAGACAAAAGCATAAAACAATAATTACAAATCTATGCCACATGGATTAGATCCCTAGGGTTGCTATGACAAATTCCCACAAACTGGTGGTTTGTAATGAGAAATTTATCCTCTCATAGTTCTAGAGTCTAGACGTCCAAAAGCAAGGTGTTAGCAAGGCCATGCTCCCTCTGGGACTCTAGACAGAAACTTTCCTTGCCTCCCCCTTATTTCTGATGGTGGCCAGCAATACTTGACATTCTCTGGATTGAAGCTGCATTACTCCAATCTCTTCTGTCATCACATGGTGTTCTCCCTGTTTGTCTCTATCCTTCTGATACTGTGATACAGTAAGGAATATAGATATATTTTGGTCTTTGTCTCTGACAGGAGGAAGGAAATAATAAAGATTAGAGGAGAGACAAATAAGTGGGGGAAAAAAATAGAATGAACAAAACCAAAAGTGCTTCTCTAAAAAGCAATCAACAAAACTGACAAACCTCTAGCTAGACTGACAAAGTAAAAAAGACTCAAAATATTAAAATCAGAAATGGAGACATTACTACCAACCTAACAGAAATAAAGAGGGTTATAAGACAATACTAAAAACAATTTACGTCAAAAAATTAGAAACTTAGATTAAATGAATAAATTCCTAGAAACACAAATAACCAACTGATTCAGGAAGAAATACAAAATGTGAATAGCAAGCAAAGAGATCAAATCAGTAATCAAAAACTTTTCAACAAAGAAAAGTCCAGAACCAGATGACTTCACTGCTGAATTTTAACAAACATTTAAAGAAGAATTAACACTAATCCTTCCCAAACTCTTCCAAAAAGAGGAAGAAAAACCCTGAAAAACGTTTTTCAGACCCCTGAAAAATGCAGGGGTTAGGGGTGATGACCTCAGTGTGGTTGAAAATCCGAGTATAACTTCAGAGCTATCCCTCCTTATCTGCGGTTCTGCACCTGCAGATTTAACCATCCATGGATTGTGTAGTACTGTAATATCTAGTATTGAAAAAACTCTGCATATAAGAGGACCCATGCAGTTTAAACCTGTGTAGTTCAAGGGTAAACTGTACTTCTTAACTAATTCAATGAGGCCAGCATTAATTACCCTAATATCTAAGTTAGATAAAGGCATCACAATAAAATGAAATTACAGGCCAATATTCCTTATGAATATAAATGTAATATCCTCAACAAAATACTACAAAATTGAGTCCAAACAACATATTAAAAGGATCATGGGTAATTCCCTGGCGGTTCAGTGATTAGGACTCCACACTTCCACTGCTGGGGGCAAGGGTTCCATCCCTGGTCGGGAAACTAAGATCCCACAAGCTGCGTGGTGCATTATGAATGAATGAATAAACAAACAAATAAATAAACAGATCATGAATCATGATGAAGTAGAATTTATACCAGGAATGCAAGAGCAGTTCAACATGAGAAAATCAATTTAATATACCAAATGAAGATGAAAAATCCCCATATGATGCTCAAGTGAAGCAGAAAAAGCACTTGACTACATCCAAAACCTTTTCAGGATAAAATCACTCAATAAACTAGGAATAGAAGTGAACTTCCCAACCTGATAAAAAGGCTTTTACGAAAAACCCATAGCTAGTATTTAATGGTAAAAGACTGAAAGCTTTCCCACTAAAATGCGGAACAAGACAAGAATACCCACCTTGGTCACTTCTATTCAACACTGTAAAAGAAGTCCCAGCCAGAGAAACCAGGCAATAAAAAGAAATAAAGCCATCCAAATCAGAAACAGTGAAGTAAAACTATCTCTGTCTTTAGATGACATGATCTTACACACAGAAAATCCTAAAATATCCATCAAAAAATTATTAGAGCTAATAAATTCAATAAAATTGTAGAACACAAGATTAACACACAAAATATCAGTTTAATGAACAATCCAAAAGTAAATTAAGAAAACAACTGTACTTACAATACCATCAAAAAGAATAAAATACTTTGGAACAGAGTTAACCAAGGAGGTCCAAGACTTGTATACACTGAAAACTACAAAACTTTGCTGAAAAAAATTAAAGACCTAAATAATGGAAGGACACTCCTTGTTCATGGGATAAAATACTTAATATAGTCAAGATAAGAAGACTCCCCAGTGTTCCACAAATTCGATGAAAAATCCAACAACCTTTTTTGCAGAAATGGACATGATCTTTATATTCACGTGGAATTGCAAGGAACCTCGAATAGCCAAAACAACCTTGACAAAGAAGAACAAATCAGAGGACTCATGTGTTCTGACTTCAAAACTTGCCACAAAGCTAGACAATCAAAACAGTATGGAACTGGCATAAGGGTACACATATAGATCAAGTGAACAGAACTGAAAATCTGGGAAAAAACCTACACATCTCTGGTGAACTATTTCTCATCAAGAGTACCAAGACCACTCAACGTGAAAAAAACAGTCTCTTCAACAAACGGTGTTGGGACAACTGGATATCCACATACAAATATATGAAACTGGACCCCTTCCTCATGTTATATACGCAAAAATTAACTCAAAATAGATCAAAGACCTAAATGTAAGAGCTAAAACTGTAACACTCTTAGGAGAAAACACGGTAAATCTTCATGAACTTGGTTTGGCAATGAGTTCTTAGATATGACATCAAAAGCACATACAACAGAAGAAAAATAGATAAACCAAACTTCATCAAAATTAAAACCCTTGGGCTTTCCTGGTGGTGCAGTGGTTAAGAATCCTCCTGCCAGTACAGGGGACACGGGTTTGAACCCTGGTCTGGGAAGATCCCACATGCCATGGAGCAACTAAGCCCGTGAGCCACAACTACTGAGCCTGCATTCTAGATCCGAGCCGCAACTACTGAGCCCGCGAGCCACAACTACTGAAGCCTGCGTGCCTAGAGCCTGTGCTCCACAACAAGAGAAGCCACTGCAATGAGAAGCCCACCCACTGCAACGAAGGGTAGCCCCCGCTCGCTGCAACTAGAGAAAGCCCGCTCGCAGCAACAAAGACCCAACGCAGCCAAATATAAAATAAATAAAATAAATTTATAAAAAAAGAATCAAGCACCACTAAACTAATTTATTTAAAAAAATTAAAACCCTTTTTGATTCAAAGTATATACTATCAAAAGAATGAAAAGACAACTCAAAGAATGGGAGGAAATATTTGAAAATCATATAACTGATAGAAGCCTAGTACCCGAAATACTCTTATAATAAACAACCCAATTTAAAAATGGACAAAGGACACGAATAAATATGTCTGCAAAGTAGTTATAGAAATGTCCAAGAAGCACACAAAATGGTGCTCATTTGTCATTAGGGAAAAGCAAATCAAAACCACAATGAGATACGACTTCGCACATACTAGGATGGCTATAATAAAAAAATACAGACGTTAACAAGTGTTGCTGAGGATGAGGAAAAACTGGAACTCTCATATATTGCTGGTGAAAATGTAAAATTGTGCAGCCACTGTGAAAAAGTTTGGTGGTTCCTCATTACGTTAAAAATAATTAACATAGGACCCAGCATTTCCACTTCTAGGTATATACCCATAATTGAAAACAGGTTTTCTTTTTTTTTTAATGAAATACAATTATTTAATGAGACTATTCAAGACTGGAAAAGATGCAGTGATACAGGCAGAAAACAGGTTTTCAAACAAAAATGTGCACAAATGTTGACGGTGGCCCTATTCACAATAGCTGTAAGGTGGAAACAACAAAGATGTCCATCAATTGATACCTGCATAAACAAAATGTGGTACCTCCATACAGTGGAATATTGAGTCATGAAAAGATATGAAATCTTGGTAATAGGGTACAAATTTTCAGCTATAAAGTGAAAAACGTCTGAGGATCTAATGTATAACATGGTGACTACACTGATAACATTGTATTGATTGTATAATTGAAATCTGCGGAGAACTTAAATGTCTCACAAAAAAAGAGAAAAATATGTGAGGTGGTGGATGTGTTAATTTACCAGATGGGAGGAATCCTTTCATAACATATATGTATATCAAATTGTCATGATATGTACTTTAAATATCTTACAATTTTGTCAATTATACCTTAATAAAGCTGGGGGGTGGGAAAGGAATGAAGTCTGATACATGCTGCAATATGGATAAAATTCAAAAACATACTAAATGAAAGACACAAAAAACACATACACAATTACATTTATGTAAAATATCTACAAGAGGCAAGTTCTTAGAGTCAGAAAGTAAATTAGTAGTTGCCAGGGACTGCGGTAAAAGGGGAATAGAGAATGACTTTAAAGGGTATTAGGTTTTATTTTGGGATGATGGAAATATTCTGGAACTAGATAGTGATGATGGTTGCACGATACTGTGAATGTATTAAACGCCACTGAAATGTACACTTTAAAATGGTTAATTGTTTACGTGTACTTAAACAATATATATTATTGGTGACTTTCACTGACCAAATTCCAGCAAATGATGAGGCAGAATCCATTCTGCATGAAGCAGATTGAAATGTAATTAGGTGCAGAAACACCTGCCAGAAAATCTTCTCTTAACTGAACACTCTACATACTGAGCAAGACAAAGAATTTTAGAAATTTATTTTAAGGACATGCAGTCAATTTATTCTGTAGATGTTCTAGTTTTATGCAGGGGTGGGCCCCCCCAAAAAACCCAAGACCATCAGAAAGCTGTCTACATGAGCATCAGTAATATGGCCTCCTGAAAAATCTCATTAACTGGGTTTTGCTTGGTACCATCTTTTGCATCCACGGAATAATTACAGGCATTTATTTCATGGTTGCCACCAAAAGGTTGTTCATCATTTACAGGAAAAGAAACAAAAGGTTTTTTTTTTTCTTCTTTCAGCTTTCAATGTCAGAAAATCTTTTGGCTCCAAAAGGAATCAGGCAGCTTTATTCACATGATCAATAAAAGCCATGTAACATAGTCTTTTTTTTGGCCATGACTACCAGAATGGTCAGAAATATTTGCAGCTTTAATGAGAACCTACTCTATAGCTCAGGGAACTCTACTAATGCTCTGTGGTGACCTAAATGGGAAGGAAATCCAAAAAATAAGAGGGGATATAGGTATACATATAGCTGATTCACTTCGCTGTACTGTAGAAATGAACACAACATCATAAAGCAACTATACTCCGATAAAAATTAATTTTTAAATAAATAAATAAATATTTGCAGCTTGAATTTGGTAACCACATAATTTCTTATGATCTGTGTGTATGTGTCTCCTTGCCAATTCTGCTCTAGTGACCTGCTATTCCAATGCTACTGGCCTGTAGACCTCAATATCACCATCACCTGCAATCTCAGGCCCCATTCCATGTTTTGCAAACTTTCCAGGTGATTTTAATGCACATTAAAGTTTGAGAACCATTATGCTATGCTGTTTCCCTCAGTTTCATTTTATCTATTTCTACTTTTCCATTTCAAGTATAGGAGTCATTAACCTCATAAAATACATTGTTAAACAGTGTAGAAAGACTTTAACAACTCACATAAGATTTCTTCATATTATGCTGGTCTTGGAAAAATGTTGAAATCTCTGAAGGTATAGCTGGGATAGAAAGAGAGGAATAAAGTCATTAGAGATATAGACTGCCTGCAACTCCTGGATTTGCCTATTTAAATGGCTACAAAACTAGCCTGGGTAAAATGCTTCTATGTGGGAGAATATCCTTTTCATCCTGGAGAAGGGGCAGGAAGGGACATATGAAAAAAAGTACTCACATGTCTATGTGTGACTGTGATATGGTCATGCAGAGTTTGGGTATGCAATTTTTCACTGGGTGAATGTAATTATTTTCTACTTTTTTTTAAACAATATATGTACCCCTTTATTTCAAAGAAATTTAAAAATTACAAGGAAATTGGTCAAATAACAATACCCTAAATGAAGGAACACTAAGCTTTCATTAAGATATACAGCAAATGTTGTAATGTACACATATATTTTCTTATTTACTGCTTGAGGTAGAGAATTCACCCAAAGCTACAGAAAAAGGGAAGGAGGCACTTCAAGGCTACTTTTTAAGTGTTTTTCTAAAGTATGTGTATAGATAAACAACAAGGACCTACTGTATAGCACAGGGAACTATAAAATATAGTTATATATATAAAGCTATTCAGTATCTCGTAATAATCTATAATGGAAAAGAATCTGAAAAAGAATATATGTATGTGTAACTGAATCACTTTGCTGTACCCCTGAAACACTGTAAATCAATGATACTTCAATTTTAAAAATCAACTAATTAAAAAAAATTTTTTAATATGGATAAAAGTAAAAAAAAAATACAAAAAAGTATATATAGATCCTCAAAAGACTGCCTTTTAAGAAACATTTTACCAATGATGATGCAGCAGCAACCGGCCTGGGTATCAGGAGACTCAACATCTACTCTTGGCTCTGCCACTAACACAAAGCCAGGGAAATTCATTTACACCTTCAGGACCAATTTTTCCCAACTTTTAACAAGACAAATAGAAAGTTCTTCTTATACTGTTTTGTATAAGAAAATCATCAGCGTATTTTTAGATGCCAGATTCACTGTGCTAAGAGCTCAGAATCTGGGATGAGTGAGTGAAAAATAGAGAGTGCGGGTTTAACTGGGATTGCTAAAACAGAATTCATTCCAATCTAGCCTGTAAAGCTCCTTTCCTCACACCATGTCCTCAAAAGCTCTCCAGTGAACTTGTATTTCCTGAGCAGCCTAACCCTCCTTCATTCCTCTCAGCCCAGTTCCCCTGCCTTCTGAAAACTGGTCCAGACTTTCCTCCATCAGGCAGCCTGTGACGACTTCTGAATGTGGCAACATCCAAATCTCGCTCATTCTGAGCAGGCGGTGCAAACCTGGGATCTGCTCCCTTCTAGGAACTACTGCCTCTGCTAAGACACTTGCTCAAATGGTGGAGTGGTTCTCTCCCACGTCAGATTCTGTTCCTAGAGACTCCTCCTTACTTCACAAGAGGTACTTTATTCCAAGGTAGATGAGAAATGCACCTAAGGAACAAATTCATTTTCATTGGAACCTTCACCCAGGCCCGCAGTTCAGCTCTTAGTATCCATTATTCCATAGAATCTCAGGTCGGACCTTCAATGAACTCAAACCAAGGCTGCTCAGAACACAAAACTAGACTGTTACAGAACTAACTCAGAAACAATTATGTTGTCTGTCCCCAGGACTCCGAAGACATCTAGAAATCCCAGAAACAGAGCTGTTACATGGTAATACTCAACCGTTCAAATTATTTCTTCACACGTCAAATTATTTTTGCTAAGTTCTGGGGAGGATGCAGTGCTGGCTTTTATAACCAAGACAGTAAATGCGAAAGACCATGACATTCGGAGAAAATCTGAGTATGTCTTCTAGTTTGTTATCTGATAGTTTTGTGGCTTTGTCTATATAACTGTCCTCTCAGTCTCAGTGTTCTAATCTGCTACAGTGGGGAGAGTTATACTGACCTAAGTGACAGGTTGTGAGCCATAAAGTAACGAGTAAGAAGAAGAATTATTTCTATGAACCACGGTAGCTAACATTTACTGCCAGGCACCGTGCTATGGTATTTAATCCTCTGAACAACCCCACGAGGCACATGTTATTAATATCTTGAGTTTCACAGACGAGAAAATGAAGTCTCACGTAGGTAACTTTCCCAGATAATTCCTTTATACCTAGTTCTGCCCTGCACCCAAGCTCCCCTCAAACCCGCCCCCCACTCGCGGGCAGGGCGCACCCATCACGCATGTGCACATGCCCCACTCCCGTGGCCGCAGAGACCAGGCGGCCTGCGTCGCGGAATTTGCAGCCTCACCGAGGTCTGGCGTCCACACGCCCGACGCCGACGACTTCTCCAGAAAGAAACTCCGCCAAGGCCGCCACCTCCTGCCCTCTCAGGTTCTTACGCCGCGGGTCCTGCTCCTCCCCACCTTCGGGCACCGCAGTCCACCCGCCTACTCCCTTGAGCCGCGCAGGGCCGTCCCCTCCCTCCCCCCGGCCCTCGGCCAACCCTTCTGCCTCGCGCGCCACTCCCACTAGGGCCGCACCAGCTCCCTGAGCGGCGCGCAGTCCCGGACGCTCCGTGACCGTCTGCCACAATCGCCCCGAGGCTTTCTAGAGGCAGCGCCTCCAGGCTATTAGACATGCGCAGAAGGAGACGCAAAAAAGAGACCGGTTCCCGTGACCATGCGCGGTGAGCTCACGAACTTCCAGACTCCATTTCCCAGAAGCCTGCTCGCCCAGTACCTTGAAAGAATTTCGGTAACATTTTTGTTCCTTAGCAATTCAGAGATTGTGGGCTAGGGTTATCACTTCTACTGTATGCAGCCCTGAGTTCTTTTAGTACCTCAGAAAAACAGTCTCACAGCCAGTGTGCCTTTTAAACACCAGGCTACCCAAGGAAGCAAAGTTGTAAATCAATGTGAATTATGAATATGAACAGGAACGTTACTTTAAATACTAAGAAATTAAATGAATTAAATACTAGGAAATACTAGCAATAAGATGATACTGTTTAAAAGTAAACAGTATATGGTAGCATTTCTCTCAGCAGTGAAAAAGATAAGCAAGATGGCGCGTTGTATTTCAAAAATAAATCCAGGCTTCGGGTAAAGAGAAGCCTCTAAAAAAGACTACTGCAATAGAAATAATGCCCTGACTTAAGGATCGGAAAGCGTCTCAAAATTAAATAGAAAAAGGCTTTTCTTTTCTAGGGAGGAATAAGAAGGATTAGCGGGAACTCGAGAGGAAATTGAGTGAGTGGAGGAGGTGAACAAACAGCGTGATGGGGTAGTCTGACTGGAAATTTGTCTGACTCTGTTAAGCCCTTTTTGGAATGAGCTGTTAAGGGATGGGAGGATATATTCTGTATTTCTGTGCTTGGTCACACTGGGGGACAGCCAAAGTTTGGGGCTTGTGAGGGCGAGAGAAGCCTGATTAAAGTTTGGTCCAAGCTAAGTCAGTGTAGACCTACCCTACAAGAAATTCTAAACTATTTCTGTTAGCCTGAAAAGGAAGGATACTCAACACTAGACAGAAACTTAAAGCCGTATTAACAAATAAAGAATACCAGTAAAGATAACTACATAGGCAAATATAAAAACAAGTACTGTTGTGTTTCTTTGTTAGTAACTCCTCCTTTTTTTTTTTTTTTTTTTTTTTTTCTGAGTGGGATTGTGTTCCCGTCTCACTGGTTGTTTGGCCTGAGGCTTCCAACACTGGAGACTGTAGGCTGTTGGGTAGAGCTGGGTCCTGGTGCTGAGATGAGGACCTCCGTGACACCTCACCCTGATGAATATTCCCTGGGATCTGAGGTTCTCTGTTGTTAGTCCAGTGGTTCGGACTTGGAGCTCCCAACGCAGGAGCTTCAGCCTGACCTGGCTCGTGAACCAAGATCCTGCAGGCTGCATGGGGTGGCAAAAAAAGAATGGGCTCAACAACATGGACTTCTTACCAAGGCTGACTTGGCTAATGCTACTGCTAAGTGTCTGATCTGTCATCAACAACAGACATCAACACTAACTCCTGATGTGGCACCGTTATCTGGGAGGACCAGCAAGCTACCTCCTGGCAGGTTGATTATATTTGACCTCTTCCATTATGGAGGGGGCAGAGATTCATTCTTACTGGAATAGATACACATTCTGGATATGGATTTGCCTTCCCTACGTGTAATGCTTCTGTCAGCACCACCCCTTGTGGTCTCAAAGAATGTCTTATCAACCTCATAGTATTCCTCATAGCATTGCATCTGGTCAAGAAACTCATTTCACAGCAAAGGCTCATGCCCCTGGAATTAACTGGTCTTACAACATACTCTATTACCCAGAAGGAGCTGGCCTAACTTGAAAGGTGGAATGGCTTACTAAAGACTCAATTATGTTGCCAATTGGAAGACAATATCCTGAGAGGATAGATAGTGTCTTCAGGAATGTAGTATATGCTTTTAAGTAAGCATAAGCCACTGCCACTTTCCCCATGGTTGCTAGGCTCCCAGCACCCATGGAGCATTCTTGGTACTACCAAATCAATGAGAGAGTTTTTAATATACCTTCACATGCTAGTCCACAAGATTTTGGGGCCTCAGGGGTCTTAGAAACTCAGAGAATCCTCAAGCCTGAGGAGACTCCAGGCCTCAGGGCCCATACAAGTTTTCCCCCTTAAAGTAAATGTAGTAGGAGCAGTAGGGCCAAGGTGGTGCCATTCTTGATTCACATGCATATATTTACAAATATTCTCAACAATAGTGTTTTTAATTATGTCTTGGCTCATGTTGAATATAGTTGTGATGGTCACTCACACAATGTTATGAGCCTCTCCCTTAGGATAGCAGGTTACTATGACCCTAAGGGTTCATCCTTGAGGTCACCAAGTTGACCTACTTGAGCACAAGACAGCAACCTGGGTTTCAAGAACAATCCAGGACCTTATCCTTTCTTTCTTTACCCCTATTCTAGGCTCAATATATTTGAAAAATTCAAAAATATGTACATATGGGGACTTCCCTGGTGGCACAGTGGTTAAGAATCTGCCTGCCAGTACAGGGAACATGGGTTCGAGCCCTGGTCCAGGAAGATCCCACGTGTCACAGAGCAACTAAGCCTGTGCACCACAACTACTGAGCCTGTGCTCTAGAGCCCGCGAGCCACAACTACTGAGCCCACGTGCCACAACTACTGAAGCCTGCATGCCTAGAGCCCGTGCTCTGCAACAAGAGAAGCCACTGCAATGAGAAGCCCGTGAACCACAACGAAGAGTGGCCCCCGCTCACTGCAACTAGAGAAAGCCCACGCACAGCAACGAAGACCCAATGCAGCCAAAAATAAATAATTTATTTTAAAAATATATATATATACATACAAAATTTTTCCGTAACAACCCCTCCAACACAGAAGAAATGCTCATAAATCTGGAGGTAACTAAATTAAAGTTCTAGTTGAATGCAGGAAGAAGAGAGTCAATTAGCCTAATTTATCAAGATCTCTTGGGCTGCATCATGAGACTTGTTTATTCGGGCCTGTGAGATAATGGAAAACATATTTTGGTCTCTGCCCCCAGTTCCTGGCACAGGGCTCCTAAAACACTTGAAGATTCCTAAGTGATAAGAGCACCAGAAGCATTTCTCTTCTAATATTTGGTCTTTGACCCTGGTTCCTGACAGTGCTTATGAAACTCTGGGAATTTCCTGGGTGATATTTCCTTTTGTTCTGATGAGGCAACTCTGGGTTGGCTCCTCCATGGGCCCCTCGATGGGTGTAAAATCAGTAATCCAACCTTCTAAATTAAGACATTTAAAAAGCAAGAGCAAAATAAACTTGAAGCAAGTAGAAAGAACTGATAATAAAAGATTAGAGCACAAATTAATAAAACAGAATAGAAAAACAATAGAGAAAATCAATGAAACAAAAAGCCAGTTCTTTGATAAGATCAATAAAACTGAGAAACCCTTAGCTAGATAGATGGGGGGATGAGGGGAGAAGGGAGGAAGTGAGATAGGGGAGACTCAGATGACTAGAATCAGAAATAAAAAAGAGGAATTTACTATCCGCCTTATAGAAACAAATAAAAATAGATTATAAGAAATACTATGAACAATTGTATGCCAGTAAATTAGGTATCTTACTACAAATAGAAAAATTCCTAGAAAGACCCAAAGGATCCAAACTGACTGAAGAATAAATGGACAATCTGAACAGACCTACGACGTGTAAAGAGATCAAGTCACTAATCAGTAATTACCAGCAAGAAAAGCCTAGGCCCAGGTGGTTTCACTATGAATTCTACCAAACATTTATAGAAGACTCAATAACAATTCTTCACAAACACTTCCAAAAAAATAGAAAAGGATGGTACATTTCCCAACTCATTCTGTGAGGTCAGTATTATGCTGAAAACAAAACCAAAGGCATGACAAAAAATAAAAATAAAAACAAGAGACAAGTATCTCCTACGAATATAGGCACAATAATCCCCAACAAAAGAATAGCAAACTAAATCTTACATAACATACAAAAAATTATAAATCACGATGAAATTTTCCCCAGGAAGCAAGGTTGGTTTAACATTTAATAATCTATGTCATATATCATATCAATAATATAAAACTAAAAACCACATGACCATCTCAGCACACACAGAAAAAGCACTTGACAAAATTCAACACGCTTTTATAATAAAAGCTCTCAACAAGTTAGGAATAAAAGGAAACTTCCTCAACCTGGTAAAGAGCATCTATATAAACCTACAGCTAATACTATACTTAATGATGAAACACTGGATGCTTTTCCCCTAGGATCAATAATAATTCAAGGATGCCAATTATTTCCACTTTTATTCAACTGTTTACTAGAGCAGTTGTCCCCAACCTTTTTGTCACCAGGGACCGGTTTCATGGAAGAAAATTTTTCCACAGACGGTTGGGGGGTGGGGAGGGATGGTTCAGGCGGTAATGCGAGTGATGGGGAGTGATGGGGAGCAGCAGATGAAGCTTCGTTCACTCGCGCACCGCTCACCTCCTGCTGTGCAGCCCAGTTCCTACCAGGCCGTGGCCTGGGGCTTGGGGGCCCCTGTACTAGACGCCTTAGCCAGGGCAATTAGGCCAGAAAAATAAATAAAAATCATACAGATTAGAAAGGAAGAAGTAGGAATTCCTTGGTGGTCCAGTGGTTAAGACTTAGCACTCGCACTGGCAGGGCCCCAGGTTTGATCCCCGGTAGGGGAACTAAAATCCCATAAGCCAAGGGGTGTGATCAAAAAAAAAATAAAGAAAAGAGAGGAAAAGAAAGGAAGAAGTAAATCTCTATTTGCACATGACATTACCCTGTATATATAAAATCCTAAAGAATACTTGAGTTCAACCAGGTGCCAGGATACTAGGTCAATATAAAAAAATAATTCTATTTCTATACACTTGTAATGAACAATCTAAAAACAAAAGTAAAGAAACAATACTACTTAACAATAGTACCAAAAGAATAAAATACTTAGGGATAACTTTAACAAAAGAATTACAAAACTTGCACCTAAAAACTGCAAGACACTGATCAAAGGAAATAAAAATCTAATTAAAGGAAAGAAACTATTCTATTTTATTTTTTTGGCCACGCAGCATGTGGGATCTTAGTTCCCCGACCAGGGATTGAACCTGTGCCCCCTGCAGTGGAAGTGTGGAGCTTTAACCACTGGACCACCAGGGAAGTTCCAAAAAAGCCCAAAGTTTTAGATCACAGGTCTTAGTATTGTTAAGATGTCAATACTCCCCAAATTAGTCTACAGATTTGATGCAATTCCTACCATAATCCCAGCTGGCTTCTTCATAAAAATTGACAATTGATTCTAAAATTTATATAGATTAACAAGGGACATAGAACAGCCATAACAATCTTGAAGAAGAAAACAAGTTGGAAGACTCACACTTATGAATTTTAAAACTTACTGTAGAGAAGCAGCATCAAAGACAGTGAAGTATGGTCATAAGTATAGAAATACAGATCAACAGAATAGAATTAAGAGTCCAGAAATAAACTCATACATCTGTGGGCAACTGATTTTTGGCAAGTGTGTCAAGAATATTCAATAGGGAAAGAATAATTTAAAAATAAATGGTGCTGGCTGTTGGTAGCAATGTAAATTGAAACAGCCACTGTGGAAGACAGTATGGAGGTTCCTTAGAAAACTAAAAACAGAACTACCATACGACCCAGCAATCCCACTACTGGGCATATACCCTGAGAAAACCATAGTTCAAAAAGAGTCATGTACCACAATGTTCACTGCGGCACTATTTACAATAGCCAGGACATGGAAGCAACCTAAGTGTCCATCAACAGATGAATGGATAAAGAAGATGTGGCACATATATGCAATGGAATATTACTCAACCATAAAAAGAAACAAAATTGAGTTATTTGTAGTGACGTGGATGGACTTAGAGTAAGTCAGAAAGAGAAAAACAAATACCATATGCTAACACATATATATGGAATCTAAAAAATATATATGGTTCTGAAGATGCTAGGGGAAGGATGGGAATAAAGATGCAGATATAGAGAATGAACTTGAGGACACAGAGAGGGGGAAGGGTAAGCTGTGATGAAGTGAGAGAGTGGCATTGACATATATACACTACCAAATGTAAAATAGCTAGCTAGTGGGAAGCAGCTGCATAGCACAGGGAGATCAGCTCTGTGCTTTGTGACCACCTAGAGGGGTGGGGTAGTGGGGGGTGGGAGGGAGATGCAAGAGGGAGGGGATATGGTGATATATGTATACGTATAGCTGATTCACTTTGTTATACAGCAGAAACTAACACAACATTGTAAAGCAATTATACTCCAATAAAGTTTAAAAAACTGGTGTTAGTACAACCAGATAGCCACTTACAAATGAATAAAGTTAAACCCTTATTTCATACTATAGGAAAAGATTAACTCAAAACAGATCAAAGACCTAAATGTAAGAGCTAAAAGTATAAAATTCTTAGAAGAAAACATAGGGGTATATCTGCATGACCTTGGATTTGGCAATGAATTCTTAGACATGATACCAAAAGTACAAGCAACTAAGCAAAATATAAACTGTACTTCATTGAAATGCAAAACTTTTGTGCTTGAAAGGACAGTATCAAGAGAGTGAAAAGACAACCTACAGAACTGGATTACAAGGACTTCCCTGGTCGTCCAGTTGTAAAGAATCCACCTTACAATGCAGAGGACGCGGGTTTGATTCCTGGTAAGGGAACTAAGATCCCACATGCGGCGGGACAACTAAGCCCGCGTGCCACAACTACTGAGCTCGCACGCCAACTGGAGAGCCTGCGTGCTGAGACTACAGAACCCACCCGCTCTGGAGCCTGGGCGCCACAACCAGAGAGAAGCCTGCATACCGCAATGAAAAATCCCGCGTGCTGCAACTAAGACCCAACACAGCCAATAAATAAATAAATATTTGCCTTGATCGGTTTTTATAAAAAAGAATTGGATTACATATTTGCAAATCATATATCTGATAAGAGACGTGCATCTAGACTACACCAAAAACTTTTACATCTCAATACTAAAAGGACAATAAAATAACACAATTTAAAAATTGGCAACTGATCTGAATAGAAATTTCTCCCGAGAAGATATACAAATGGCCTATAAACTTATGAAAAGAGGTTTATCCTCATTATTCATCAGGGAAATGCAAATCAAGACTACAGTGCAGTTGTAGTTCATAACACTAGGATGACTAGAATAAAAAATCAGATAAAAGCAAGTCTGTGTAGGGGAGTTCCCAGGTGGTCTAGTGGTTAGGATTTGGCACTTTCACTGCCATGGTCCGGGTTCAATCCCTGGTCGGGGAACTGAGCTCCTGTAAGCCACGTGGCATGGCCAAAAAAAAAAGTGTGTGTAAGGATGTGTAAAAATAGGAACCATCATACACTTCTGGTGAGGATGAAAAATTGTGAAGCCACTGTGGAAAAAAGTCTGGCAGTTCTTCAAAATATTAAACATAGAGTTACCATGTGAATCACCAATTTAATTCCTAGGTAAATACCCAAGAGTAACGAAAACATGTCCAAGCAAAAGTTATACATGAATGTTTTTTGCAACGTTATTCACAATATCTAAACGGTGGAAACAATTCAAATGTCCATCACCTGATGAAGGGATAAAGAAAATTGATACAAAACAAAAATATTCCATACAAGGGAATATTATTCAGTCATAAAAAAGAATGAAGTATTAATACGTGCTAAAACATGGAAGAACTTTTTAAAATAAACTTATTTCATTTATTTATATTTGGCTGCGTTGGGTCTTCATTGCTGCGTGCGGGCTTTCTCTAGTTGCAGCGAGGGGGGGCTACTCTTCGTTGCGGTGTGTGGGCTTCTCATTGCGGTGGCTTCTCTTGTTGTGGAGCACAGGCTCTAGGTGTGCCGGCTTCAGTAGTTGTGGCTCGTGGGTTCTAGAGCACAGGCGCAGTAGTTGTGGTGCACAGGCTTAGTTGCTCCGCAGCATGTGGGATTTTCCTGGACCAAGCCTTGAACCCGTGTCCCCTGCACGGCAGATGGACTCTTAACCACTGTGCCACCAGGGAAGCCCATGGAAGAACTTTGAAAAACATTATGTAAAGTGAAAGAAATCAGTCACATATTGTTTGATTCCATTTATATGGAGACAACTATAGATTAGTAGTTGCATGGCATTGGGGAGATGAAGGTATGGGGGATGATAGCTAAAGCATATGGGGTTTCTTTTGAGTTGATGAAAGTGCTCTAAAACTGACTGTGGTGATGATCACTCTTATCTGTGCATACACTAAAAACGACTGAATTGTACACTTTAAATGAGTGAGTTGTATGTTATATGAATTATATCTCAATAAAACTGTTATTTCTTAAAAATGATAAGAATACTTTAAGAGGATCCAAAAGTTAACCTATGATAGCTCTCAATGCCCAAACACAAAACAATTTGAGCAACATAATAACATAATAGTATTGGATGAAATTAAAAGAGTGAGGGTAAAGGAACTGACCTAAAAAAAAAAGGGAGCAACCACATGAATGAATCTTAAATGAATTTTGCTAAGCCAAACCCAGGAGATACATATAATTCCATTTGACATTCTGAAAAGGGTAAAATTATAGAACAGAAGACAGATCAGAGAGTGCCAATGGTTGAGTAAGAAGGTGGGTTGAATAACCATGGTTGGGAATAAAATAAATATCCATACTGATATAAATAAATGATGTAATAAATAAATGCTGGAAATGAAAGTTTTCCCTTACAGGGGATTCCCAGTTAATAAATATAGAAGAAAGAGGTGAAATATAAAATCACCAATTGGAACACCACAGTAATAACTGTTGCAGGCAAGATCTACCAGTGAAAGCTAAAATTAGTGGCCAAAACTCTAAGTAGGAATAGTATATTTGCATAGCCTTAAAGGTTCTCGCCCCAAATTTACTACTAAATGTGGTGATTTAAAAATATGACCCTAAATTTGAGATGGAGCTTATTCTGCTCCCACTGAGTGCACTGGACTTAGTAACCCACCCCTAAGCATAGATTGGAAAGGGAAAAATCCTAAAGATATAGTGGAGAAACCTGTCAGACACCACCTTCACCAAGTAACCAAGGTTAATATAAGTTGTGTTGATATCATGTGTCCCCTCATATATAGGTAGGACACATCCTCTCTGTGGTATTCTTTCTAAAAATTTATAACCTCAGTCCAATCAGGAGAAAACATCAGACAAACTCAAAGTCAGGGACATTCTTCATAATATCTGACCACTATTCTTCAAACATCTGAAGGTAATGAAAGACAAGGAAAGACCACGAAACTATTGCAGATGGGACGAGACCAAACAGACTTGATGATTAAACGTACTGTGGTATCCTGGATTGAATCCTGGATCAGTAAAAGCGCATTAATGAAAAAACTGATGAACTCTGAATAAACTCTGTAGTTTAGTTGATACAATTGTACCCTTATCACTTTCTTAGTTTTGGTAAATGTACCATGGTTATGTAAAATGTTAACAATTAAAGGAACTTCCCTGGTGGTCCAGTGGTTAAGAATACGCCTTCCAATGTACGAGACTTAGGTTTGATCCCTGGTGGGGGAACTGAGATCCCACATGCCACAGGGCAACTGAGCCCGCATACGCGCGCAACTAGAGAAATCCTCACGCTGCAACGAAGGTCCCATGTGTGCCGCAACTAAGACCTGATGCAGCCGAATAAAAATAAATAAATAAATGTTAACAATTAGGTGAAACTGGGTGAAGAGTATATGGGAACTATCTTTGCAACTCTTCTGTAAATCTGAAGTTAGTAAAAAAAAGTTAAACGACATTGATCAAAAAGAGTTAACTACATATTCTTTTATGAAAAGTTCATCATAAAATAATACACCCATATGCTCATACTGTGCTAAAAATATCATGAGGATGCCCACATAAAAGAATGTATATTTGGTTCCAGGTAAAGCATTTCTGAGAGATGATAAAGTGCTTTCTTCGTAAGTTTGGTGTGTGAACAGTTTCTTACATAGGAACAGTTTTTATTATTAATACTGAATTGCTAGGTTGCTTTTTTCCTCATTCCGGAGAATAACTAGGCTGCTCACAGATATTATTTTAGTTTACATAGATTTATTGTCTAAACTATAGAAGATAAATTTATCAAAACTAAAATAACATCTGTCCACGTTCATAAATTAAATTCATGTACCACTTTGCTTCTCTTGGTTTGTGTCTAGTCGAAAACGCACACTGCTTTGACATACATCTCTGGGACACAGACAGAATCCAGGGTCCAGGTAGCAGGAGTGAATATATCAGATAGTAATATCTCAATCCAGTCAACAAGGCAGAAACTCTGCAGCTGATTTCTAAAGGAGTGCGCATGGCGTATACTGGGCAAGGTAATCTTAAGAAACGTACTGAACAATTTATGTGCCAGACGCCATCCTAAGTGCTTTTACAATGTAAACGCCCTTAATCTTCATAAAAACCGTTAGCTAGGTACTGTATTACTATTAGCTTACTTTTGTACAATTTAGGAGTGAGGCATTGCTTCTAAAGGTAGAGCCACTTTTCCAACCCAAGCTGCCAGAAGCCAACTTCCAACTCGCCGCCACCGCGCCACGCCGCTCCCTCCCTCTGCGCATGTGCATCCCCGCCTTCTCCTCCCGGCTCGTCCTTCCCCGGCCTCCAGCCCCTCGTGGGAAACAATCCCTGGCCTCCAGGTCCACGCGGCGAGGGAGCTGCGGGTGAGCCCCAGAGGGTGGGGGCAAGGGCCAAGGGGACCCCGTGCGGCTCGGGGAGCCGGCGGAGGCAGCGGTGCCGGGTGGTAGGTTGGAGCCCCGCGAACATCTGCAGGACCCCAGGAGTCTGCGGCGCCTGCAGAACTGAAGGGACTGCAGGCGGCGGCGCCTCTGCCTGGAGAGGCCGGAGTCCCGCGCGGGAACGCGGACTCTCGGGCTTGCTCGGTCCTCAGCTCTTCAGCCCTTGAGCTGAGCGGGCGGCGCCGTCGTGTGGCCGCCCGTGGGGAGTGCGCGTGCGTGACGTGTGCGCTAGGCCCGCGGGGAGGGAGCGGGGTTGTCAAGGGGAGAGCGCGTGCGTGACGTGTGATCTGGGCCTGCGGGGAGGGGCGAGGAATGCGGGGAAGAGCGAGTGCGCGTGCGCGACGTGTGTGTGTGTGTGTGTGTGTGTGTGTGTGTGTGTGTGTCTGTCTGTCTGTGTGTCTGTGTGTGTGTGTGTGTCTGTCTGTGTGTGTATGTGTCTCTGTGTGTGTGTCTGTCTGTGTGTGTGTGTGCGCTTTACGTAGTGACGTGCTGGGATTACGGGGCGCAGGGAGGATGTGGGAGAGAACGACTGCCCCAGGAAGGGGCTTGGAAATACATGAATTTCCTGGACCAAATAGCCGCTGGGAGATTTGTCTTGCTTAGCTGTAAAATGCGGATATCTAGAGAGCTCGCCGCACTGTGTTGTTTTGAGCGCTCACGTTTCGTTGGCTGCTGTTGTATTTAATTGTTTTGTATGTAATACAGGCGGCTGGAGCTTGGATAAGTCTCCAGGGCCTCCATTCCTCAGTTAATTCATTTGTGAAATGGGATTGGAGGGGGCTAAACCAGCTAGCCACCAAGGCCTTTTCCTGGCTCTAACATCACCCAGATCCCAAGTTATTATTTATTATGTATTCATTTGTTATTTGTTGTGTATAATCATGACACGGTATCCTGAAGCCATCGAAGGCTGTGTGACGGTGGAAGGTCTGAGACAAATTTAAGAAGAGAGAGGTGAGCTGGAGCTGAGATGGGTGGGCATGCAGGCTGCACAGGAAATGTCACCTGTTTGGAGAGTTTGTGAAGGCATGGTCGGGGTTGAAAGGCTTACCAGCCATAGCTAAGGAAATTCTGTCATTGTCTGTCCCTAACACCTCCTCCTCCCCTCATTCTCCAGTCGCTCTTTCCTGAGGTGAGCCACCCTCAGTGTCCCATTTTTCATGGCATCTAGAGAAATGCTGAGGTTCCTGCTCCCCTGGCTGGATAGACGCGCAGGATGGTAGTGCAGGCAGGTCCTTTTTGGGTTATCTGTTGCTTACTTGAAAAATGAAAAAAAAAAAAAAAGAATTGAGCCTTCTCGAAGGTGAGTGCCTGACGTCATGCAATTTGTTAGTGGTAGAATCGAGGTTGAAAGTCAGGTCTGCAGATTCGTGGGCCACTGCCCATTTTGTGACTGTTAGGTCAAAGTTAGTTTTTTTATTAAAAGATCCTTCTGAAAATTGTAAGCAGGTGAGAACATTAAAAAAAAAAAGAATCTTGCCTTAAACACTCCCATCCCTTTTTTCAGAGGTTTCTTGGATTATCTGACCTCATAGGATTAATGGTGTTAGCAGATAACCAGATGAACAATATGGTTTGAGGTGTTTTTCTCCCCCTACAACATCAGTTTTGGCAGATCCATAGTGTTCCTTCCTTTAGATTACTGTTCAATGTTAAACTCATCTCATGTTTTTAATTTTTCTGTGTCACAGAACCTAAATTGGTAATAAATCAATAAGAAACAAATGTTTACATTCACTCAGTGAAAAGTATCATGTCTAAGCTCAACATAAATTGGAGCCACACATGGACAAGTAAGTATCTTGTGTGTGGAGCTGTGTAGGCAGGTGAATCCAGGAACTATAAGGCAGGCCAAGTTCTTACTTCCTTCTTCCTTCTCCTTCAGCTCTCCCTCCTCCACTAAGAGTGAAAAATGAACAAATCCCAGGTGAGTTTTTTTTTTTTGTTTATTGCCATTTTGTATGAAAATGCGTTTTCTAAAGTTTCTAAAGGTTTATAAAACCTCATGTTAGCTCATTTGTATTTCTAGCTTAAGTAGCAGGTAGTCCTGGCTTTTGTTTCTGCATTTCCATTTCCATTTCTACCTAATACATGCAGTCTTGCTTCTTTACCACCACTCACCTGAATCAGTTCTGGAAAAGACCACCAAACTGTAATCAAATCCAGTTTTTGTCTTTGTCTTACTTGACCCTTTTGCAGCATTTGGTACTATTATCCATAGTCTCTTTGTTTTGGAATTCTCCTCTGTTGTTGTCTATGATACTACCCTCCTAGCTCTCCTTTTCCTAACTTCTGTCCCTCATGAAGTTGGCTTTGCCTTTTGCCCCAACATTGCTTATCCCTGGGTTTATTGCTTATCCCCTGCTTATCTATCCTTAGCCAACTGCCCTTCCCAGTATACCTATTTTTCCTGACTGCTTTTGTTTTATTTAAAAAAATGAAATAATTAAAAATTGTTAGTATATTAACATGGTTTTAAAAAAACGTAAGTGATACAAAAAAAGTAAGTATAGGGACTTCCCTGCTGGTCTAGTGGTTAAGACTCCGTGCTTCTACTGTGGGGGGATGTGGGTTCGATCCCTGGTCGGGGAGCTGAGATCCCGCATGCTGCTTGGTGCGGCTAAAAAAAAAAAGTAAGTAAAAATTCACACCCCATCCTCTCTGTAGCTGATGCTTCCTCCAGGTAGGGTGACATTTATTTCTCATCTAAACTGTGACACTTTCACTGAGAGTGAAAGAAATTTTATTAACAATTATGCTGAGACAGCTGGCATATATTGGGACAGTCCCAGGTGAACTGCAGTGTACTGTCACCCTACTATAGGTATACATTATTTCTATTTCTTGTTTGTCCTCCCAGCGTTTCTTTATTCAGTTGAAAGAAAATATGTGCTCCCGGCCTTTATTTAAAAGGGAATCTATTATTAGAGCTTCTTAAATTTAGATGCACCTGTACATCCCTGGCAACGTGTTAAAATGCAGATTTTGATTTAGTATATCTGGGTGGGGCCCTGGAGTCTGCATTTCTAATCAGCTCCCAGATGGAGTTGATTCTGCTGCTCAGGGAACCACACTTGAGTAATGAGTGTATACACTATTTCCCATTCTTTTTCTTCTTCTTCTTTTTTTTTCCTTTTTTCACTTCTTTTTTCAGCCTGTTCCCAGGGATCTTTCTGTAATAGAACATCTTTCTTTGTTAACAATCACATGGTAATTCAATTGCGAATGTTCCATAGTTTATTAAACTAGTTATTAACTATTTCCAACCTTTTGCTACTACAAACCATGTTTTAATTAATAGCCTTGTACATGTAGGTTTATTCTACCAGATAAATTCCCAGAAGTGAGATTGCCAGGTCAAAGGATTGAATACAATTGATAAACTTGATCCTTTTGGTGGGATTATAGATAGTATCATTTTGTATTTCCATTGGTACTGCATGATAGTGCTTTTTTTCCATAGCTTCTCCCATAGAAATACGTGGTTCACTTTTGGATTTTGGCAACTGATAGGTAAAAATTAGTATTTTATGTACTTTACATCTGTAATTATCTTAACTATGAGAGAGGTTGAAGATTTTTTTCATGCATCTAAAAGGTGTCTTATTTTTATATTTCTGTGAACTGTCTGTTCATATCTTTTGCCCATTTTGCTCTTAGGTTTCTGGCTTTTTTCTTTTTTTCAGTGTCTGGTTAGCTCTTTGTATATTAGGGATACTAATGCTTGTCTTTTATGTGAGTTATTTTCTGGTATATCATTTGTCTTTTGATGATTGTTCATGCTTTTTTTTCCCCGTGCAGGTATTCTGCTTCAGGATACCACATTTCACTTAGTCATCATGTTTCCTTAGGCTCCCCTTGGCTGTGACAGTTTCTCAGACTTTCCTTGTTTTTGATGGCCTTGTCAGTTTTTGAGGAGTACAAGACAGGTGTTTTGTAGAATGTCCCTCTCTTGGGAATTGTCTGCTGTTTTTCTCATTATTATATTGGGGTAATTGTTTTCGTGTAGAAAGACCACAGAGGTAGAGTGCCATTTGGTAACATCTTATCAGGGTAAATGCTCTTCACATGACTTTTCACTTTTCAACAGATGATGAATCACTTTTGATCACGTGGCTGAGGTCATGTGGTCAACTTTCTCCACTGCAAAGTTATTCTTTTTTTGTCTGTTTTCATACTGTACCCTTTGGAAGAAAGTGGGGAGTTTATGCTACACCTCCTTCATGGTGGAGTATCCACATAAATTATTAGGAGTTCTGCACAGGAGACTTGTGTATTTATTAACTCAGTCAGTGTTTAATATCAATATGAACTCACGGCTGGTTATTTTTTACCTTGTTTATAGTCCAGTACTACCTTGGTCATTTTGTTGCTCAAATTGTTTCAGCTTGGTTATTAAATAGAGCACTTTCAACTGGTTCCAGGGTCTTTCTGATGTACCCCATTATTGTGTTTTTGTTTGAGTACTTCTTCTATACTTTCTGGTAGTAGAAGATATTCCAGGCTTATCTTATATTTCCTGCCCTAGAATTAGCCATTTTTCCCTGAAGAGCTCTGGTTCCTTTTATTGGAGCATGGTATTAGAAACCAAGATTAGGGGGCTGGATTGCTACTGGTTTCTAAATCCTTAGAGACCCTCTCAGCTGACTGAACAAGAAAATATATATGTATACTAACTCACATGTATACACATATCTATAAATATTTCAGTATGTAACCATCTGTGTTTGTATTAAGCTAAGTATTATTTCACACTGATGTCCCCTGCTGTAATCATTATTACATGGAACATTCTAGCGTTCTCTCCTTGCTTGTCTGTAACTCCCATTTTAGCAATCTGGCTACCACCATCCGCACTTCCTTTACTTAATTGTTCAGTTCCAGCATACATGTATAAGTGATTTCTGAGTCATTAACCCATGGACTCTTGGTTCCTTCCAGTTTTTGGTCATTATGAATTAAGCTGCTAGAAACATGTAGGGTTTTTTTTGGTTTTTTTTGTTTTTTTTTGCGGTACGCGGGCCTCTCACTGTTGTGGCCTCTCCTGCTGCGGAGCACAGGCTCCGGAAGCGCAGGCTCAGCGGCCATGGCTCACGGGCCCAGCCGCTCCACGGCATGTGGGATCTTCCTAGACTGGGGCACGAACCCGCGTCCCCTGCATCGGCAGGTGGACTCTCAACCACTGCGCCACCAGGGAAGCCCCAACATGTAGGTTTTTACATAGACATACATTTTTAAATAGCTAGGGTGTGAAACTGCTTGATCATATGTTAAGACTGTTTAGCTTTGTGAGAAACTGCCAGCCAATTTTACAAAAGTGCTGTATCATTTTACATTCCTACCAATCAGAACTCCTCTTCTGCATCTGGAACTGAAATTGATGTTGTCATCGTTTTGGATTTAACTGTTCCAGTAGGTGTGTCATGGTATCTCATTTTTGTTTTAATTTATATTTCCCTAATGACAGATGATATTGAGCATTTGTTCATAAATTTATCTGCTATCCATATGTCTTTGCTTGACATGTTTATTCATATCTTTGGTCCATTTTTCTATTAGGTGATTTGTTTTCTTACTATTGAGTTTTCAGAGTTCTTTTGCGTATTTTGAATGTAACTTCTTTATTAGATATATATGTTGCAAATATTTTCTTCCAGTCTGTGGCTTGACCTTTCATTTTCTTACAAATGGCTTTTGCAGGGCAAAATATTTTATTTTAAATGAAGCCCAACCCATGTATTTTTTTAATGGAATGTGCTTTTTTCTGTTGTATTTAAAAACTCATCACCAAATCCAAGATCACATAGATTTCCTATGTTCTATATTGTCTTCTAGAAATTTAATAGTTTTGCATTTTACTTCTAGGTCTGTGATTCATTTTTAGTTAATATTTGTATAAGGTGTAAGGTCTGTGTCTAGGTTCATTTTTTTGCATAGATGTACAGTTGTTGAAGAATCATTTGTTGAAAGACTATCTTTTCTCCATTTAAATGCCATTGTGCCTTTGTCAAAAATCAGTTGACTATATAAAACAAACTAGTGAATATAACAAAAAAGAAACAGACTCACAGATATAGAGAACAAACTAGTGGTTACCAGTGGAGAGAGGGAAGGGGGAGGGGCAAGATGGGGTAGGGAATTAAGAAGTAGAAACTAGTATGTATAAAATAAATAAGCTACAAAGGTATACTGTACAACATAGGAAATATAGCCAATATTATATAATAACTATAAATGGAATATAATCTTTACAAATTGTGAATCACTATGTTGTACACCTAAAACTTATATAGTAGTGTACATCAGCTATACTTCAATTACAAAAAAAAAAAAATCAGTTCACTATATATCAGTGGATCTGTTCCTGGGACCTCTGTTCTGTTTCACAGATCTATGTGTTTCTTTCAACAATAACACACTGTCTTGGTTACTTGTAGCTTTATGTGTCTTGAAATCAGGTAACGTATATCCTCTTTTTCCTTCTTCCATATTACGTTGGCTGTTCTAGGTCCTTTACCTTCCTGTTTAAATTTTAGAACATTTTTTCAGTGTCTACAAAATAGCTGGGATTTTTATTTGAATTTCACTGAATTTATAGATTAAGTTGGAAGGAATTGACATGTTAACAATACTGTCTTCTGATTGATGAATGTGGAATATCTCTCCATTTATTTAGATCTTCGATTTCTTCCATCAGTTTTTGTTTTTCTGCATATCCCTGAAATATATTGTGTTAGATTTATATTTGAATACTTTGTTTTTGGTAGTCATATTGTAAATGGTATTTTTTTCATTCAAAAATTTGAAATTCCAATTGTTTATTCTGATATGGGAAAACAGTTGACTTTTTAATATTGACCTTATATCCTATGATGTTGCTATATTTGCTTATTACTTCCAGGATTTTTTTGCTTTTTCTTTTTGTAGATTCTTTGGGACTTTCTACATAGACAATGTTGACTTCAAATAAAGACAGTTTTATTTTTTCTTTCTAATCACATTTCAGTTTTTTATTTTATTTCAGTTTTTTTTTTTTTTTTTTTTTTGCGATATGCGGGCCTCTCACTGTTGTGGCCTCTCCCATTGCGGAGCACAGGCTCCGGACGCGCAGGCTCAGCAGCCATGGCTCACGGGCCCAGCCGCTCCGCGGCATGTGGGATCTTCCCGGACCGGGGCACAAACCCACGTCCCTTGCATCAGCAGGCAGACTCTCAACCACTGCGCCACCAGGGAAGCCCTTTTTGTTTGTTTTGTCTTGTTGTAGGTCTTTCTGTACTAGCTAGGACTTGAATAGGAGTATTAAGACAGGACATCCTTGCCCTGTTCCTGCACTTAGGGGAAAAGTGTCCAGTCTCGTAACATTAAGTATGATGTTAGCTTCTTCATTAAGTCGGGAAAGTTCCCCTCTATTCCTAGTTTGCTGAGAGTTTTTATCATGAATGACTGTAGGATTCTGTCAAATGCTTTTTCTTCATTAATTGATATGATCATGTAATTTTTCTTCTTTGGCTTATTGATATGTTGGATTATATTGATTGATTTTTTTTTTAATGCTGACCCAGCCTTCCATACCTGCAATAAATTCCACTTGGTTGTGGTTTGTATTTCTTTTTATACATTGTCAGATTTGATTTGCCAATATTTGGGAATTTTTGCATCTATGTTATTGAGAGACATTAGTCTTTATTTTTTTCATAATGTCTTTATCTAGTTTTGGTATTAGGGTAATGTTGGCCTCATGTAATGAGTTTGGAGATGTTATTTACCAGAGGAGATTATGGAGAATTGTTATTATTTTTTCCTTAAATGTACAGTAGAATTCACCAGTGACGCCATCTGGGTTTGGTTCTTTCTATTTTGGAAGTGTTTTAATTATTGATTCAGTTTTTTTTTTTAACAGAAATGAGTCTATGCTGGTTATCTGTATCTCCTTGTGTGAATTTGGTAGTTGTGTCTTTTAAGGAATTTGTCAATTTCATCTATGTTACCAATTTTTCAGGAATAGAATTACTTGTAGTATTCTCTTATTATTTTTTAAATGTCATTAGGCTTAGTAGTGTCAACCTATCTTTCATTTCTGAGATTTCCAATTTGCCTCTTTTTTCTTGGTTAGGTTGGAGGTTTATTAATTTTATTGATCTTTTCAAAGAAGCAACTTTGAGTTTCATTGGCTTTTTGTATTTTTTTCACAGTTTCAATTTAATTGATTTATTCTAATTTTTATTATCTCCTTTACTTTGCTTGGTTTAGGCTTAATTTGCCTTTTTTCTCTAGTTTACTAAGACAGAAGCTTAGGTTTTTGATTTTTAATCTTTTCTAATGTATACATTTGATGCTATAAATGTCCTCTGTGCACTGCTTTCACTGCATCGCACAAATTTTGATACATGGTATTTTCATTTTTATTCCATTTCATTTAAAATATTTTAAAATTTCTTTTGAGACTTCTTTGACTTACAGGTTATTATAAGTTGACTTATAGGTTATTTAAAGCTTATAGGTTAGATTTATAGGTTATTTATAAGTATGACTTACAGGTTATTTATAAGTATGTTGTTTAATTTTCAACTCTTTGGGATTTTTCAGTTATCTCCTGCTTATTGACTTCTATTTAATTCCATTGTGGTCTGAGAACATATTTTGTATGATAGCTATTGTTTTAAATTTGTTAAGGTGTGTTTTGTGGCCAGGACTATGGTCTATCTAGGTGAATGGACCATATGAGCTAGAATAGAATGATAGAATGTGTGTTTTATTTTTTTGGATGGAATATTCTACAGATGCCAGTTAGATCATGTTGATTGATAGTGCTGTGTAGGTCATCTGTATACTTACTGATTTTCTGCCTGCTCAATTGCTCAAGATAGAAGACTCCAACTATGGTTTTAGATTTGTCTATTTCTCCTTTCATTTCTATCAGTTTTTGCTATATGTATTTTGATACTCTTTTGTTAGATGAATATGTTTCAGATTGTGTCTTCTTTCTCTAATATGATTTGAACCCATCTAATGGTTCTTAATTTCAGATATTGTAATTTTCAACTTTGGAATGCCCATTTTATGCACGTATGTATGTATCTCTGTGTGTTTGTATACACATGTATCAGAGGTCCCCAGGAACCATTACCAGGTTCAGTGATTTGCTAAGATGACTCAGTATGTAGTTGTACTTACTGCTATCACTTATTGAAGTGAAAGGGTACAAAGCACAATCAGCAAAGGGAAAAGGCACATGGGGCATAGTCCAGGGGACACCAGGCACAAGCTTCTAAGAGTCTTCTCCCAGGATACACCTAAGTCCTCTAGCAGTGAGATGTGGCAACTGATGTGAAATGTCTGCCAGGAAGCTCAGCAGACACTCAGTGTTCAGCATGTTTATCAGGGGCTAGTCACATAGGTGCTTTCTGCTTAGCATATAACAGAATTCCAGACTCCAGAA
This sequence comes from Phocoena phocoena, assembly GCF_963924675.1. Lineage (NCBI taxonomy): Eukaryota > Metazoa > Chordata > Mammalia > Artiodactyla > Phocoenidae > Phocoena > Phocoena phocoena. The sequence goes on along the minus strand of NC_089234.1, from coordinate 73,756,311 downwards.
GGAATGTATGTGTGCAGCAAAAACCATATTGTTTACACAAACAGTTTAGGCTCAGTGAACCATTCTTATTAAGGACTGGTAAGAACCCTCCTGAAATCCGACTTCCCAGATGCCAGCCAGGGAACACCCTTGTAGCAGATCATTCAGAGGATAGCAGTCTCAGGCCTGCTCTGTTAATTCTTTCTCCACAACACACATACCACATATCTGTTGAACTTCTCCCATCCTTTCATTTATTTTTTTCATATTTTCCTCTATTTTATTGAACCTATTAATCATAACTCATTTTGAAGTTCTTGTTTGTTCCAATATCTGAGTGTCCTGTGGGTACGCTTTCATTTTCTTTTTTTCCTTGGTCTTTGTCTCTTCATATAACATGAAATTTTTTATTGGATGCCAAACATTGTATTTAACAACACAAATATTGGTAGAGGCTCCAGAAAATGATCTCTTTTAGCAGAGAGGATTCATCCGTTTCTCTGTTGGGCAGGTAGAGTACAGGACTGGTCACTTTAATCAGTCACGGGTTGAGCTTGGTTAGGGCCTGTACCATATTAATTTTAATCCCTCTGTTCATTTTAACAACGGAAAGTTTTACTTCCTTAGTGACAGTTAACTGTATAATATAAAAGATAATATGAAAGAACATTTTCTTGGTAACCCCAGTCTACTTTGTGCATAATGCTAGCTCCTACAATGTCTAATTTAATAAATGTTAATGTGTATGTCTCCTTATCAGGAATAACAGTTGTAGCAACTAGTTCCACCCCCTTAGTGGAAACTCAATTTGTACAAGATATTACTTTTTTCCTACATAGGATAGCATAAAAAAAGGCAATCCTATATACCAATTTTTAATAAACTCTAAAGAGATTAGTTCTTTTAAATATTTACCACTCATAGAGCTCTGACAATTTCATTATATAAAAGGAATATACTGTTACAGGAACAAGTGTCATTCAAAGATGTGTGTGTGGACTTCACCCAGGAAGAGTGGTACCTGCTGGATCCTGCTCAGAAGATACTATACAGAGACGTGATCCTGGAAAATTACAGCCATCTTGTCTCAGTAGGTAAGAATTTTTTCTCCATGTGAACGAGGAGCATGCATTTCTTAGTTGATGAAACATAAGAACTCCCTGTGGAATTTTCTGTTGGAGATTCAAGGGATCAGATGACTGATCCCTTTTGGCCACTATAAAGAATGCTATATTCTTACCTCTTTAAGGATTGGTTCATTTAGGCACCTCTTTTAGGTAGCTCCTGAAGCTATACATTTCTTCCCTATCATTTTTTCAGAGTCCCCGAAGCCAGGCTGTTCAGCCATAGTCCTGTGTTATTTTCTTTACAGGGAATTGCATTACTAAGCCAGAAGTGATCTTCAAGATCGAGCAAGGAGAAGAACCTTGGATATTAGAGGAAAGATTCCCAAAACAGTGCCGCTCAGGTGAGTTAGTGAGTTCACAGGCAGATGGAAGCCAGAGGAAATGAGATCTTAGGGCACTGGTTTATGGTTTATTAACTTTGAACTATTTTTCCAAAAAAACATTTTTTAGCCCCAGACCTTTGGAAGTGATTAAGGACAGTTGGCCCACATCCCTTTGTTACCTTAATCACATTCCTCCATATGTCACTTTCACTCATAAATGCTTCCCTTTGTTATTTGACATTTTCGAGTGATTTACCTATATCCATAATCCAAACTCATTTGGCTTCATCTGAGATAATTTTTCTTGGTTACTTTATCTTTTAAAATTGTTTACCTTCTCTGTATTGTCTTTGGACATCTCTTGTTAGGTAGTATGTATTCATGCAATACTTCCATATATTCATTTAACAAATATATGCTGAGCTCCCAATATGACCCAACTATGTTTATAGGTAATTAAAAGAATGTCCCTATTATCACAGAGTGTCTATTACAATGAGGGACAGAAAAGCATACGTGTGTGTATAGGTGTAGGTGTGTGTACGTGTACGGAGTTATACATGCTTGTATACACACACATGTTGGGTGGTGATAAATACTGTAGAGAGTTAAAGCAGTGAAAAGGGGGTTGGAGAATGATGGCATGTGCTATTTGGTATGGAAGTCAAGAGAAAACCTTTTTGATGAGGTCCACAATAGACAAGTCTCTAATAAATTAAAATGTGAGCTCTGTGGATTCTGAGTATTCCAGACAGAGGGAACATCAGGTGCTGAACTTCTCAGACAGGTGTGCTCTTAGGGTGTTTGAGGAATGGCAAGGATGTCAGTGTGGCTGGAGGTGAGAAGGCCTGGGGGAGATTGGTAGTAGATGATGTCATAAGTAGCATGTACCATGGGAGACCCATTAATTTTATTTTGAGTGAGGTGGGAAATCCTCAGGCTTTTTTGAGTAAACATAAATCAGATTAAGCTATAAGATTGGATTTACAGTTTTAAAGGATCTCTCTGACTTCTGTGTGGTGAACATGTGGTGGGTAGATGATGCTTAGGCATGAGCAAGGAAGGAATAACAGGACACTACTATGTACTCGGGAGGAGAGAGACTAGTGGCTAAGGCTATGTTGAAAGTGCTGAGAAATGGTGGATTTGTACATATATCTTGGAGATGAGGCCAAGAGGATTTGCTATTGGGTTGGATACAGAGTGTGAGAGAGAGAGGAGTTGATCATGATTCCAGTGATTTGTCTCAAGCACCTGATAACTTAGCGTACCATTTACTGAGATAGAGAAAATTTGGAGGAGAGATTATAGGGGAGTTACTACAAATTTTACATTTGGACACAAGAAGCTGAGGTAACTGTTAGAATCTGGTATTGAAAAGGCGATTTCATATATACATCGTGTGAAGTACATAATGAGGCCAGACCTAGAAGTGTCCATTCGAAAGGCATCAGCTTTAGGTGGTGTTAAATGTTGGGGCTAGATGAAGAGTTTTAGATTAGAGATTGGCAAACTTTTTTGTAAAAAACCAGGGAGTAAATATTTTAGGCTTCGTGGGCCACACATGGTCTCAGTTGCTGCTGCTGCTCTTCCTCCTCCTCTTACCTCTTCCTCTTCCTCCTCACTCCTCTCTGCTGCCTCTTCTGTTGTTTTCCCTCTAAAAACATAAAAAACATCCTGAGTTCTAGGACTACTGTCTTACAATCATAGTTTGCTGTCTCCTTTTCTAGAGAGTGATTGTAAATGAGAGAGGTAGTCCTGGGATGGTACCACTTTTACAAGGTGTGTAAATCCATTAAATCTCGTCATTAGAGGAGACTGAGAGGAACAGTCTGAGGTACAAGAAAATTAGAGAGCCTGGTTTCCTAGGGGTCAAATAAGGAACATTCAACCATCCATTACTGCCTTAAATGGCAACCATGGGATCAGGGTATAGAACCCATTATCCCCTATTGCTAGTTTTTTCAAATACTCCTGATATTGTTTTCCTTTCTATCTTCTTCATGTCTTCATTTTCTCACTTTTCACTGATGTCACTCAAAACCATAACTGTGTCTCTGTTCTGTCGTTCCTGACTTGATCTAATTCCTAATTGGTTTTTATTTTTTTACCTAAAGCATCCAATTTATCTTTCACTAGCCTGACAAAATTGCTCCTTATTAATAAATGAATTTACAGTCTCCTTCCATTGACTGTCACAATGTGGTCCTGTTCTATATATCTCAGAGTCTTTCTTTCTGCTCTTCAGAGTTTATACTAAAACTCATACTATCTTATGTCTTAAATTTCACTTATAAATATTTTATCCTTTTTCTATAACTTTTACTTTTATTTTGCCTTTTCAGAAACTTAATTAAAATTGTAAATGTAAAGTGTTTAAACATTGCATGGTATATAGTAATGGCTTGTTATTATTTCACTTATTTTAAGTTAGAGATCAATTTTTTGCTGCAACTTAAATAGTCCGTATTTTGTAACCCTAACCCACTAGTATCTGTATCCCCAAAACTCAGACCTGACCATATGACTGCTGCTTGGGGTTTCTATCATTGTTGAGATTTTGTTTTCCCAAAGAGAAGGCCCTTTCATATTTTTCCTGATTCTGATATTTTAATAATTACTTTGTTGAGCCAAATTTAGAAGAGATCACTCTTTTTCATCCATTCAGAAAGCATTCTATAGTACTCTTCCTAAATGCACATTTCCTTATTTTGTCCTCATGTACAGGTTGGAAGTAATTCATATGCACATTACTTTCTAAGAATGATTAATGTACCGTGTCCTCAATGAAGTCAGAGGAAACAGGATTTTGGTAACACCTGTCAAGAGCTAGACTGTGGTCATGACAAAGAATTTAGCATTGAGCACTGAATTTGTTTTATTTTACAGTGAATTAAACAGACAGTAACTTCTTCTAAGGCAGCAAGTGGAAGCTAAACATGGTAGGGATGTTGTAGAGGTTGTTGGCTTTTGTTCTTTTATTAATATTTTTGTGGTTTGTTGTTTTAAATTAAAGTAAGTAGCATTTCCTGAAGGATGTCCAGGTCCCAAGGATAGCCAAGGCTGGAGTGTAGCTAATTAAGTGAAATGTGTGTTGTTAGGAATGAACAGTTTATGAGCGCTCCAGCTAGAGTTGCACAGATAGTTTTTAATGGATTTGTGGAATTGTGATTTGAGCTCTTACTGTGAATCTAGTTTTTGTTTTGATTTGTGTTTGCCAGTATAAAAACTATTATCAGTTAGTCTTTGGAGCAGTGGGCTCAGGACTGTTCTAGATTTTTTTTTAACACGTAATTAACGTTGTTGCACTGGGTACCAACAGTAAAGTATAGACAAGAATTTTTTATGATAAAGTTTGTTGAAGGTCTCAGAACCATATAGAAAAATGTGATCATTATGGGTCTCACCAGTAAGTAAAAGCCACAGATGAGGCTAGATATGAAAGCAGAAAACCTCACTGTAAAGATAAACCTAGATATAAAAGCAGACTTAAAAATCAGTATTGCTTCAGAAACAAAATTGTTTTGGGGAAAAGTAGACTAGCAGACTGAAGTAAAGAAACATATGACTTGATGGTTGGGACAACTTCATTAACAGCTGTGAGAAAAACCAAATGAACCTGGTCGTTTTGCAGAGATGGTCTGCCCCTCCTCTATTTTATATTTCCTGTTGGGCATTTGTGTTGTTGTGAATCACAGCTAGATAGAGAGTTAGAGTCTGGGTTAAAGCACTGTCCCTTAAAACATGAGGAAATAGGTGCTTTCAGAAATTTATTTTGATGTTGCTATATCAGATGGGAAAAAGAGGAATGGCAACATGCATATTAGTGAGGATCCTACCACAGTAATCAAGGTGTGGGAAGATAAGGACAAGAAACCATAATCTGTCTCTGTCAAACTGAGTGCTTCCTCTAATATGTTTCTCAGACAGTCTATTTTCCTTTAAAAAAACAAAACAAAAACAAAAAACCTCCTTTGTTGAACTCATCCAGTTCTTGGAGTTTCCTGCTCCCTACATGAACAATGCTCAGAAAATCTCCATCCCTTGCTCACCGTGTCTTGAGTTCATTTCACCTTCTTTAGCCTGCTGCTCTTACAGCATTTAAAAAAATAATTATTCCTTGTGAATTAAATGAAAAGCTAGATCCTGGGCTAGCGGACAATTCTTCTGAACCTGAGGAAGTTGGTGTTTTCAGAACTTTAGGCTGGTGTTGATGTGTAGAGTAGAAGCAAGTACTCTAGTAGGAATCCCACCCAGCAATCAGTGTCTGAGGGGATTAGGACTAGACTGTTCTGTCTCCACCAAACATAGTTCATCCCCTGAAAGCCCTTGTCTGCTGATCTTCAGTGTCACTTTATTCAGTGTTCAGTGTCTCTGTTGGGCTCACTCCATTCTCTTGAGCTTCCTGATTTCTGAATCAGCCACTCACCGGTTCCTTGTGCTTTGAATTTATTTCACCTTTTTCTGTCCAGTTTTAAAGGTTATATTAATAAAGTATTCCACTGCAGCATGTATTTATTTTCCACTCAAACTAGAAGGGTAAAGGAAATGTATACTTGGATTTAGTTTACACCAGAAAACTGAGCCTAAAACAAAAGAATCGACTGCATAATAGGGCATTAGTGTAAAAATCCAATTCCATTAGAAATGTACTAGGATTTATAAGACGTGGTTATTTTTCTCATTTCTAGAAGACTGGAAAGTTGATGACCTGATAGAGAGCAGCCAGGAAAATGAAGATGAACATTTTTGGCAACTTGCTTTCACCAACCAAACGTTAAGTACAGATAGTGGTGACAGAGTAAGGAAAACTTTAAATCTAGGTACAGACTCTGTTCCTTCAAGAAATTTTCTCTATAAGATATGTGACACATGTGAAATGAGTTTGAAAAATATTTCAGGCTTAATTATTAATAGAAAGAACTATTCTGGAAAGAAGCCTGATGAGTTTAATGTATATGAGAAATTGCTCCTTGACATTCGGCATGAGAAAACTCCTACTGGAGGGAAACCTTATAAATATAATCAGAAAAAGGATCGTAGCCAGGATCTCACTCAGCCAATTTTTGACCCACCTTTTGAATATAATGAAAATGGACAAGGCTGCCATGGGGAGGCAGATTCTTTCACAAACAAGAAAGCTCAGATAGGAGAGACACACTGTAAGTATAATGAATGTGGAAGAACTTTCATCCAAAGTTTAAAGCTTAATTTATCTCAGAGAACTCATTTGGAAATGGAGCCATATGAATGCAGTATTTGTGGGAAGTCCTTCTATATGGATTTAAGATTGGGGCATCAGAGAGCTCTTACAGGGGAAAATCCTTATAATGAATATGGGCAGATTTTCTGTGACAGTTCAGCTTTCATTATCCATCAGGGAAATTACACAAGAAAGATCCCCCATGAATATAAAGTAAGTCACAAAATGTGGGAAAAGTCAACCCTCTTTAGACATCAGATAGTACACTTGGGGGAAAAACCTTATGAGCACAATGAAAATGGAAATACTTTCAACAAGAAGTCACATCTCACCCAACTTCGAAGAGCTCACTCAGGAGAAAAAACCTTTGAATGTGGTGAATGTGGGAAAACATTCTGGGAGAAGTCAAACCTTACTCAACATCAGAGAACACACACAGGAGAGAAACCCTATGAATGTACTGAATGTGGGAAGTCCTTTTGTCAGAAACCGCATCTTACCAACCATCAGCGAACACATACAGGAGAAAAACCCTATGAATGTAAGCAATGTGGAAAAACGTTCTGTGTGAAGTCAAACCTCACTGAACATCAGAGAACACACACAGGGGAGAAACCCTATGAATGTAATGCATGTGGAAAATCCTTCTGCCACAGGTCAGCCCTAACTGTGCATCAGAGAACACACACAGGAGAGAAACCCTTTATATGTAATGAATGTGGGAAATCCTTCTGTGTGAAATCAAACCTCATTGTACATCAAAGAACTCACACAGGAGAGAAACCTTATAAATGTAACGAATGTGGGAAAACCTTCTGTGAGAAATCAGCTCTCACTAAACATCAGAGGACTCACACAGGGGAGAAACCCTATGAGTGTAATGGATGTGGGAAAACCTTTAGTCAGAGGTCAGTACTCACTAAACATCAGAGAATTCACACAAGGGTGAAAGCTCTTTCAGCATCCTGAACATTCTGAAGCCTTTATCCACTCTTTCAAATTCGTTATACAGGTTTTTAAAATGAGATTAATGAAACCCAAAGAATGCCACAAATTATTAGAAAGTGAAGTTTTGTTGTGCTTCAGATAATTAGTACTAGAATAAAACCTTATAATGTTTTGAATATGTGAAAGCTTTTAAGAAAAATTAAAACTTTCCATCAGAAAATTTATATTGAGGGGAAATTCATTTAAATAATATGGCAAAAACCTTTATCTCAAATTTATGTTGTGTAGTGCCATATTCTGGATGTGATGCCGAAATTGTATTGTAAATCTAATGGATGATACTCTTTTACAGTCATATTCACAGAATCATAAGCTTAAAAAAGTTAAATGACAACAGCATTAAACATTTATGTGAAGAGTCCTTGATGTTTGCAGGCCTTATGTGAGTATGCTAATATCATAGAAATTTGAGATATTCTTGATATGTATATTAGAGCCCAACATGCTTGTGAAGAGAAACTCTGAACCCTTAGTTAAGTAACTATTATGGTCTATATTAATATTTCCCACACTAGATATCATCAGTGTCTTTATAGGTTGACACAATTATGTACATATGTATATGTAAATATGTTTATACACACATACCAACACACAGTGGTGTACTGCAGTAAGCTTATACTGGCTTGCAAGTACTGCTGATTGTTAAATTTTCAGGAATTTTGTGAGCCAGTTGTTAAAAAGAGTCATTATTTAAAAATTAAACTATATAAACTTACAGTTAAATATTAAAACAAGGTAATAAGTACTCAACACTCATTACTTCCTAATTATTTTACAGTATTTTGCTGTTATCTTTGTTCTTTAGGTTATTTGTATTGTTGAATCTGCATGGTGAATACTGTATAATGATGTGCTACTGGACATCTCTTCCCAACTCTACATTCTGTGCCATCATGTTGGTAGCTTGGCTTTAGTGCGAGTATTTACACCATGATAATTGGCAAACTCTACAAATCAGGGTTTTGTTTTCTCAGAGAACCTGTAGTCACATATTTACAGTAGCACATCACTGTGTATTTATGAAAATACATTTGGAAAATTTAAAGTACAAGCCACATACCCCTTTTTCCATTTTCTGATATAAATAAATGGCTATGGCCATTATTACTGAATGGCCTCTTGAATAAAGAAGCCAAAATATGTTTTTGTGAGGTTTTTAACTACCTCTGCATCAATGCTATTCTAAATACTACCAGAGTCTCTCTGTAGTATGGCCAGTATATGCTATTTTACAACCATATTGCTTACCTTTCTTCTGACTTTGCTGGCATATGTGAATGAGTATGGCCATTTTTACTGAGCTTCCACTTCCATAAAAGAGCCAAACAATATTTTTCTGAGGTTACTCAGCTACCTTGGGTCAGTCAATAATGCAAATGCTATTAATAACAATGATATTTACATAAATTTCGCAAAGGTTAACATCAGTTATGAACAGTAATGCTCACTGCATTCTACAAATAAAAAGTAGTGGTATATAATGAAATGCCTCTGTCATATTCTTGGTGCTTCGTTGCTGTATCTATTTAGGCATGATGTGTGTAACCCAAGTTGTATGTAACAAAGGAACTATGTATTTAATTTAATGGACTGTAATATACTGTCTCTCTCTCCTTTGTCTTAGTGTTTCCTTTGCTTCCTTGGAACACATTGAAAGCAGTGCCAAGAGATACTGCCCACCCAACAGCCAATCCCTACTCCTTAGTTGCTGGACTGTTTTGTCTCTTTGTCCGTCCTTCCCCCAGATGATTTAGGGGTAAATCCACATTAGTCTAAGTTAATCGTGAAGATTCTATTCTAATGATTTTGTTGGGATGGACATGTGAGCAGTGAGATATTTGGAAAATATTCTGCAGTGCTTTGGGGAAAGATCTCAGTGATAAAGTATTGTCATGACATGGGAAGAGATTGTCTCTCTTCTGCTGGACATTTTCATGTCTGTATGTTACACTAGATTATAGTTATGACCCTGAAGGACAATAGCTTGAAGATAACAGTACACAAGACGGGAAAAGCCTGGCTCAGAGATGGTGTCACTAAGCTGCCCAGCTCTTTTTGGACCTGCTCTCTACTAGGAGTTTGTATTACTGTGGCTATAGTGGCTTCTTATTTATTCTCAGGGATGTCTGTTACTTAGACCTGAAGGCAGTCCCCTGATACAGATGAATTCTTGTCTAAGTGTTAATGTTCTATACAGCAATTTTAGGGAAGAATTACTTCTTTTGACAAGTTAGTATAGGGATGGCTGTTAGTATCAGCCATGGTTCTGGTGAAAAACAGAATTCTGCTTCAACTAAGAAGACTTTAGTGGCAGACTTATTACAGTACAGTAGTTTGGGCCAAAAACAAGGGCTATTAAAGCACCTAGAGACTAGTGTCACCAGGAAGCCATTACCATTCTAAGTCCTTAAGGGGCAAAGGATGGAAGCAAGTGTTACCAGAGCCCAATAAGAGCTGCTCTTATGAAGGAGGGGCCTCCTCACAGGAGGTATTGTCACTACCAAAATTTTGGCACCAAATCTCCAGAGCCCTCAGGTGCCACGTGCAGGTGAGCACAAGTGGGCTCAGAGGATGTAGAAGGGAAGGTCTGGGTGGAGCTATTGGAGAATAAGCATCACAATGTTTTTTATTCCTGTAAATTCCTATATAAAGGCTCAGTATTAGAAATAAAGTTATTCTACTAGTTGAAAGTTAAGTGTTTCTGCCTCATTGTGCTGTTACGTTGTCATAAAGTAAATTCCTTTTGGAACTGAGCACTGTGGCAGGTTTGTCTTTCCTTTGGTATATGTGAAGCAGACATGTTAAACTGATTATTCATATAGCCCTACATGGTGTTTCTTGTTATATGTGGTGTGAGGTTAGCAGCTCTCTGTTCTTCCAAATAGCCAGTCCTCTCTGCACTGTTTGATTAATTCATCCTTTTTCTTGTTGGCTTGATATGACCAGTTGGAATAACTGGTTACCCCCCTCGAGAGCATAATAAGACTAGGTGTTTACCTCACATATTATAATGAGTACATTTTTGTGTGGATTTTTAATTGAAATATAGTATTTTGACAATATTTCTGATTGACAAAATTCAAATGCCCATAAAATAAGACTCCAGTGTATTATAAATTCTCTATAGGTAGATATATATGGATTAAAATACATGGCAAAAGGCCCAGGATACCTGCTGAACTAAAAGCCAATAGTTACTTCAGGGGAGGTAACTGTTGGGGTAGAGTCTGAAGAATAGTCATCCGTTATACTCCAAAGAGTATTTATGCCCTCTTCTCTCAGTATGGGCCCTGGTTAATCAGCACAGCCCTAGGAAAGCTTAGGAAATTTTGCTACCTCCTTGGGCACCAGTCATGGCCACCATGCTTCTCCAAGTTCCTCTTCTATTTTAAGGAATGTGATTAAAGACTGACAAGAGCAGAGCATGTCTTCACAAGGGGCTTCAAGGAATTCTGAACCCCGTCTTATTCTTCAAGGACTTGGGCTTCTTTGCAGGGGGTTAGACAACTGAGAATTTTTGGCTGTGTGTTATTGGAAGTAAGTTCAGGGTTAGATCTGCTCTTTCACTTAGGGATAACTACCCCTATTTTGTAGTTGAGGATACTGAGCCCAGAGAGCATCAACAATTCCATCCTGTGGACTCCAGACATGCTCAATGTGGGGCATGCAGGATATTAAGCATCACTTCTCTACCTCCTCAAGCATCTGAGGGGAACTTGCTCTCAAACAGTGGTGTGTAAGAGTAGACGTCAGTTCCTCAAGATTATGTAGTGGCTATTGCAACTTTTCTACATTGTTCTAGTAATGTAACCTATTCTTGTGAGCATGGAGTTGGCATTTACTCCAGATGGCACCATCTATTCCTGGCTCCACATCTGTATTCATCCAGGAATGATCCTTTGTTAAAATAGGCCAATGAGAACCCATCCTAGAATATTTTTATTGAGAAGTCATCGTGACCAGATAGTTGTTACCAGCAGCCATATCAAGAAAATATATCTGCAAGGGAGAAGGTGATGGTGACAAGTGTTATAAAAATAAAATGGGAAAAGTTGTCAGAAAGATGGTTTGATTTTATGTAGTGTGGAGAGGGAAAGACCTCATTGGGGAGGCCAAAGTGGAGGAAAAGAGCCACTTGGATATCTGGAGGAAGTTGTGTGTATATGTGTGTAATACATACACATGTGTAACCTGTTTTTGTTTTTTGTTTTTTTTTTTTTTAATTGGGCCCGTTTTCTGTCTTGAACTTGACCTCCCCTTGCTTGCATCATGCCTATGCTTGGCAGGGAAAGGTGGAGCCATAGCCTCTGGGAGGGTTTAATTCATGGGTATCCTAGATGTCCTCAGCCACTACCCCTGTTTATTGCCCCCAGTTGGAGACTGCAGCTGTAGTTGCCCTGAACCTACCCCTTTATCTGTGTTTTTCTGGGGAAGGCTTATCCTGTTGAATCCGTTATTTTCACTTAATCGTCTGCCACCCCAACACTATTAAATAGGCCCATTTCTCTTCACTTTTATAAAAACACTACCAATATCATATACTGAATTCCTATGACAATCTTAGGACTTCACATGTTTTTTTACCTGACTCAAAACTAAAATATTTAGATTATAATAGCCATTAACGACACATCTTTAGATAAGCGTTAGTCTTTATTTTCACAAAATGTTTGGTTCTTCCCATTATTCCACATAAAATTTACATTTGTTCTAGCAATGGAACAAAAAAAATGTGAAGACACATAACTTCGTTGAGATTTTGTTTGGAATGTTGTGCCGTAACATACTTCATTTTGTAGTCAGGAAAATGATTTGTACCTCTTATTACTCAAATCTTTTAAACTATTGTTCAGTAAAGTTCGTTCCCTTCATATAGACTCTACATATTTTTTATTTATGTCTAGATATTATTTTCTTTGAACTTGTATACCTCTTGACTATATTATCATCATGGACAGAAGGGGGACACTTTATATTCTTAAAATATATTTACTGGGGCTTCCCTGGTGGCGCAGTGGTTGAGAGTCCACCTGCCGATGCAGGGGACACGGGTTCGTGCCCCGGTCCGGGAGGGTCCCACATGCCGCGGAGCGGCTGGGCCCGTGAGCCATGGCCGCTGAGCCTGCGCGTCCGGAGCCTGTGCTCTGCCGCGGGAGAGGCCACCGCGGTGAGAGGCCCGCGTACCACACACACACACACACACAATATATATATATATATATATATATATATATATATATATATATATATATATTTACCAATAAAGATTTTCACTATATATTTAATGAAAAGACAGTCACACAGCATTATACCCTTTGTAAAAAAAGTCAGAGTTGGTGCTTAACTTTGAGAGCAGGGGTCTTCTTTTGGATTGTATTTCTTTTTTGGATTTTTTTCCATTTTTGTTTAATAATTGTATAATTTTTCGAATCTAACATATTTTGCAACCCAGGAGAAACCCTGATGATCATGGATATGACACTTTTTAATCGTTGGCCTCTGTTTTCAGCTTTATTTAAATGTTTTACGTATATCCATAATTGAAATGGATATATTTGTGGCATATATTTGCGGTAGTTTTATGTTAGTATAGAGTCAGGGTGTGATTATAGCCCATTTTTAAACTATGTCCTTGGGATTGTAAAAGAGCAATACCTCCAGAGAGAAGAGATTATTTTGGGGAGCACTAAAGGAGGGATCATTGAGGCTAATGGATGCTGAATTCAGAAATGTGACATATTGGGCCTCTGATGACACTGGGGAAGGAAGGTGCAGCCCTTTGCTCAGCACATGTACAGTTCACTGTCTCCAGCCTCCTAAGGCTCCAACCTTTGTCTTCTGGAGACCTGGTTCAGGACAGAGAACGGGAAAGGAAGTTTGTGCACTTTTGGGTTCTGTGGAATTTGGCAGAGAGACAAGGAGTTGAGACTGGCTTACAGTGGGTAGGATCCAAAATTTCTCCAAATGCCTCTGAATTGGGCCCATTAATGTTTTAATTTGTGTCCATAATATTTTTGTGCCTACCCTGGACTTACCTTCAGATAAAGGCCTTTGAGGATAGGCTGTGCTCCAGGGTCTGTGTTTTAGACTGAAGGGGAGGGTGCAGAGGAGAGAGGGTGAGGACTGGAATTGAGCAGGGGATCAGCTATGGTTGCATTTGTTACTTTCTTTGAGGAAAGCTCCCTATGTCGGTGGCCAGATGTGTGCAGTAAAAGGTATACGTCTCTATTCCAGAAGATCTTTCTGAAGCTGTGTACGCCAGGGCGTGAGGTCCGTGAGTGTGATTGAGAAGGGTTGTTAAAGGCTGTCCGGTAAGAGCTGGGGCTGTGGGGTGTTAGTGGTCTGTAGTAAAGCACACGGTTCAAGAGCATAGAGTTTGGAGTTATTGTCTGCATACACGTCCAGATTCTATTACTTAATACATTTGTGAGTCTAGATAGGCAGTTTAACCACTGAAAACCTTAGTTCATCCCTGCCTAAAATGTGAATGACGGCGGTACCTACTTTATAGAGTTGTAGGACTTAAATAAGAAAAGCAAGTAAATTCTAAATATATTTATTCAATTCAATAGATATGAGTCAGTTTCTCAGTTGATTAGGAGTTATTTGAAAATCAAACAGAAAAAACTCTGTGGAGAGTTACATCACCAAGACCGCGAAGTAGGAGACCCCAGCCTTCCCCAACAAAGGTCAACAATTAGACAAGTTATCCAGGAACAAAGACAGCTGTGGGAGAGCTCAGGAATCCACTTAACAAACTTCAGCAACAGAGTAGAACAAAAAACCTGAGAAGAACTACTCAAAAAGGGATGGAAGAACCACTTCATTTTGCCTGCATCATCCCACCCCGCTGGCCCGCGCTGCTCAATGCCAGACGGACCAACCCAGCTAGAAAGAGCTCTCACTGGAAAAGGAGGAGCAGGTGAGCAACCAGCCTCCCCAGCGTTTCAGGGTTCCAGAGGAAGGACCCACTTCAGTTTCACTCCGCCCAGAGACCGGCACAGGTGAGATGTATAGAGGTAGCTAGGAACACGGAAGAAGAACAGAGGCTACCAGTATCACCCACACAGCAGTAGCAACCACGGTTCCCAGTGACCTGTTCAGCAGAGGATCCCTGCAGCTTTCCCACTGAAGAAACCAATAGGCAGCACAGCCACAGACTCCCTGCAGGTGTCACCAGTTTTTGCCCAACAGGTATTTGCATTTACAGACACCAGCTGCCTGAGTCCGCCTCAAGGCCCTTCTGCTCCACCACCGTCCACCAGAGCCTGAGATCCACAGCAGCAGCTAGTGAAGGCCTCCGCAGCTGCAGGAGTGCAAGGCACCAGCCTAGCCCTCACAGCTAACCCCCACCACCATATGCACCCTTGGGGTTACCTCCTCCAGCTGTGCATTTGCATGCTGCCAGCCCGACTCTTGTCAGCAGCTTCCACTGCCATGTGCACACCTGGTATGCCGTCCCGCGGCCATGGAAGTGCATGTTGTCAGCCAAGGTCCCCATAAATGCTGGTGGGCCTGGATTCAGCCGTATCTCAAGTCACTGGCCTGCAACACTGGGCTCACAGGCAGCTAGGCCCACTGCCAGCTGTGCACCTGCACTTCCCTGGCCTGAACTTTGTCACTAACATCCGCTGCTGTGTGCCTGTGGCAATACCTTACAGCCACAAGGGTGCACGGCAACAGGGCCCCATTAACTGCATCGGGGCCCAGATTCGGCCTTCTCTCGCCACTGGTCTGCACCACTGGGCTCACCTGCAGCTACCCCTGCAGCTGTGCACCTGCACGCTCCTGGCCTGACTCCCTTCATTGGCCTCATTGCCATGCAAGTGCCTGTGGAGACACGCTGCAGCCCCAGGAGTGCACACCAACAGCCAGGGGCCCCATGGCAGCCAGTGTGCCCACAGTTGGCCGAGGTCCTTGTTTCTGGCCCTGGTCCTCACCACTCTGTGTCTGCAACCAACCCCTGCCACTTCACAGCAACTGCGGCCGGCCCCAGAGCTGAGTGTATGCGTGCCACTGGCTCTGGCCACCACTGCTGCCTGCCCTGATCCTTAGCTGCTGGACCTGGAGGTGCTGCTGAGAGCCCTATCAGTCCTTGCAGCCACTGGGGACCCCCACAGCACTCACCAAGGGCCACATAGTTGCCAGTGCCCTGCCCCCAGTGGCCTGAGCCAGTGAGACATCACACCTCCCCTCCACCAAGCCAGAGCTGCCACACACTCTAGCACTTGGCACCCTGCACCAGTAAACCTGCATCACAGAACATTCTGGCATGTCCCCACTCACAGGTGATAATCTTTCCTTACTAAAGTCAGTCCATAACATCTGCGAGAGGTGACTGCTTGTTCATATGTACAAACACCTATGCAAGGATACAGGAATCAGGAAAAATTAGGGAAATATGACAATACCAAAGGAACACAGTAAACTTACAGTAACTGACCCCAAAGAAATAGAGATTCATGAATTGCTTGATTATTCAAAATAATTGTTCTAAATATCCTCAGAGAGCTGTAAGAGAACACAGATTAAGAATTTAGTGAAATCAGGAAAATAATACAAAATCAAATTGAGAAGTTCAATGAAGAGAAAACATGAAAAAAAAACACAACAAGATTTTAGTTGAACAACACAATGACTGAAGAATTGAATAGCTTCACCAGCAGACTGGATTTTAAAGAAGAAAGAATAAATGAACCCCCCAAAAAGAAAAAATATCACTTGTAATTTATCCAGTCAGAGGAGAAAACAAAAAAAGAGTAAAGAAAGACTATGGGACTAATGGGACACCATTAAGTGAAACAATGTATACATCACTGGAGACCCAGGAGGAGAGGGAGAAAGAGACAGAAAGCTTATTTAAAGAAATAATAGGGCTTCCCCGGTGGTGCAGCGGTTAAGAATCTGCCTGCCAATGCAGGTGACATGGGTTCGATCCCTGGTCTGGGAAGATCCCACATGCCATGGAGCAACTAAGCCCATGTGCCACAACTGCTGAGCCTGCACTCTAGAGCCCACAAGCCACAACTACAGAAAGCCTGTGCGCAGCAACGAGGACCCAACGCAGCCAAAAATAAATAAAATAAATGAATGGAAGGGAGGGAGGAAGGAAGGAAGGAAATAATGGCAGGACTTCCTTGGTGGTGCAGTGGTTAAGAATCTGCCTGCCAATGCAGGAGACATGGGTTCAAGCCCTGGTCCAGGAAGATCCCACATGCTGTGGAGCAACGAAGCCCATGCGCCACAACTACTGAGCTGTGATCTAGATCCTGCTAGCCGCAACTACTGAAGCCCACACGCCTAGAGCCTGTGCTCCGCAGCAAGAAAAGCCACCACAATGAGAAGACTGTGTACCGCAATGAAGAATAGACCCCGCTCACTGCAACTAGAGAAAGCCCACGCACAGCAACGAAGACCCCACGCAGCCAAATATAAATAAATAAATTTATTTATTTATTTATCTATTTATTTTTTAAAAAAAGAAATAATGGCTGGAAACTTCCCAAACCAAGAGAGATATTTGGACAGCCAGTTACATGAAGCTAATAGATCACCCCATAATTTCAATCCAAAATAATGTTTTCCAAGACACATTATAATAAAACTGCCAAAAATCAAAGCCAAAGAGATAATTTAAAAAGCAACAAGAGAAAAAAATTTTCTCTCATACAAGGAAACCATCATAAAGCTATCAGTGTATCTTTCAACAGAAACCTTGCAAGCCAGGACTGAGTAGGATGGTACACTTGAAGTGCTGAAAAAAAAAAGCTGCCAATCAGGAATACTTTACCCAGCAAAACTGTCCTTCAGAAATGAAGGCACGATACTCTCCCAAACAAAAGCTGAGGGAATTCATTACCAATAGAAGGAGTTATTCAAGTACAAACAAAAGGTGCTAATTAATAACATGAAAATATACAACACACTGGTAAATATAAGTATTCTAAGTCACACTTAGAATACTCTAACGCTATAATATGGTGGTGTGTTAAACATTTAACTCTAGTATAAAGCTTAAAGGACAACAGCATTGAAAATAGCTATAGCTATAATAGTAAATGGATATACAGTACAAAAATGTAAATTGACAACAACATAAAATGGGACGGATAAAGAAGTATAGCTTTTATATGCGATGGAAGTTCAGTTGTTTTGAGCTTAAAATAAACTGTCATGTCAATAAAATGTTTCAAGTAAGCCTCATGGGAACCACAAAACAGAAACCTATAGTAGATACACTCAAGATAAAGAAAAGGGAATCAAAGTATACTTTATGCAAAAGAATGAAATTGGGCTGTGTATATGCAAAAGAATGAAACTAGACCCCTATCTTACATCACTCACAAAAATAGAAATGGATTAAAGTCTTAAACATAAGACATGAAACTGTAAAACTCCCAGATGAATGCATGGAGAAAGAGCTCCTTGGCACTGGCAATGATTCTTTGGATAAGACACCTGAAGCACAAGCAACAAAAGAAAAAATCAACAAGTAGGACCGCATCAAGCTAAGAAGCTTCTGCACAACCAAAGAAACAAAATGAACCAGCAAACTATGGAATGGGGGGAAATATTTGCAAATCATATATCTGGTAAGGGGTTCATATCCAAAATATATTAGGAACTCACACAACACAATGGCCAAAAAACAAACAAACAAAAAAAAAACCCCAAACAATTCGATTTTAAAATGGGCAGAGGAACTGAATAGACATTTCTCCAAAAAAGACATACAAATGATGTCGAAAAGGTGCTCAGACTCACTAATCATCAGGGAAAATCAAGACAAAATGACAATGGCATATCACCTCACACTTGTTAGAATGAATCTTATCAAAAAGACAGTTAACAAATGATGCTGGTGAGGATGTGGAGGAAAGGGTAGTCTGGTGCACTGCTGGTGGGAATATAAATAAGGCTACTAAGGAAAACAGTACAGAGATTCCTCAAAGTGTTAAAAATAGAACTACCATATGATCCATAAACCCCACTCATTGTATATCCAGAGGAAATGAAATCACTATCTCAAAGAGATACTTGCACTCCCATGTTCGTTGCAGCATTATTCACAATAGCCAAAATACACAAACAACCTAGGTGTCCACTGACAGATGAATAAACAGAAAATACAGAAATAATTTATACATATTATATATATATATCTATACATACATACAATGAGGTATTATTCAACCATTAAAAAAGAAGAAAATCCTGCCACTGAAACAACACTGATAGACCTTGAGGGCATTAGGCTAAGTGAAATAAGTCGGCAGTGAAGGACAAATACTGTATGTTCTCACCTATATGTGGAATCTAAAAACTCATAGAGGGCTTCCCTGGCGGTGCAGTGGTTGAGAGTCCGCCTGCCGATGTAGGGGACACGGGTTCGTGCCCCGGTCCGGGAAGTTCCCACATGCCGCGGAGCAGCTGGGCCCGTGAGCCATGGCCGCTGAGCCTGCGCGTCCGGAGCCTGTGCTCCGCAACGGGAGAGGCCACAACGGTGAGAGGCCCGCGTACCGCAAAAAAAATAAAATAAAATAAAAATAAAAACTCATAGAAACAGTGTAGAATGGTGGTTGCCAGGGGCTGAAAGGTGGGGGAAATGGGGAGATGTTGGGCAAAGGGTACAAACTCATTTGTAAGATAAGTTCCATGAATCTAAGGAAGAGCATGGGGACTTTATAGTCAACCATATTGTACTGTATAATTGAAAGTTGCTATGAGAGCATAGCTTCATTGTTCTCACCATAACAACAAAATGGTAATTAATGTTAAGTGAAGAATGTGTTAACTAACCTTACTGTGGTATACATTTTGTAATATACAAGTGTATCAAATCATCATATTGTACACCTTAATCGTACACAATGTTATATGTCAATTATATCTCAATAAAGCTCGGAAAAACCTCTGTCTTCTTATAGAGCTTATTTTCTAATGGGGACAACAAAAGTACAAACAGGTACTTATGACTCACTCCACAGATCCACTCCCACATGAAGCAAGCAAAACTGATGAAAAAAAAATTTTTTTAAGTAAATTCTCTGGAAATTGTCCTAAAGGCATATGGCAAAAAAGAAACATTCAAGAAAATCTACTTAAAACTCATTAAGAACAGCAAGAGTTTGTCATATTTGAACCTCAACTAGCTCCCCTGCCCCCCAGCTCAGTGTGACAGTAACTCCAGTAACGTGCAGCCAAAAGAACAGCTGTCTTGCCTCCCAGCTCCCAGATGCATGCAATGGCGTCTCCTGTTGCGGAGCGGACGCACAGGCTCAGCAGCCATGGCTCACGGGGCCAGCCGCTCCGTGGCACGTAGGATCTTCCCAGACCGGGGCACGAACCCATGTCCCTTGCATCGGCAGGCGGACTCTCAACCACTGCGCCACCAGGGAAGCCCCAGCAGCCTCTTTTAGAGGCTGCCTTGTAGGCGAGTGCCATTTAAAGAGATGTCAAGAGCTCCTGTTCCTCCAGACCCCACTCCTGTTTCAGGTGTACCATGCTGAGAATACTGAGGTCCCAGTCACCCTCATTTTGACCAAGTAGGGTAGAGGTTCCAGGCCAAAAGGGAAATGAGAAGACCACAGGCTACTATGCCCATACGGCACTATTCTCCTAAAATACCGGTGTTACAGAGAGAAGAATGCCGCTGTATCCACTCCTATATCTGGGGCATGCCTCAGAGATTTTTGCCAAGGGGGAAAGGCAGGTCATAGAATCAAGAGGTCCAAAGCTCTCTCCAAGGTACTGACTTTATTTAAAAGAGTGTACAGGATGGTTAAGCCTAAAGGCACTCAAAAATCAGTGAAGGTATGGTGAAAAGCAATTAAAAAGAGGCTGGTAGTTTCATGAGAGATCTAAGCTAAACCACAGAACAGGTAGTTTACTAGACAGAAGCAAGGAAAAGATGAGTAAGAGTCTACCTGAGATCAAAATGAGCCCCAAATACCTCAAAAACTTTTCACAGAAAGGCTTTGGTAGTAAATTGCAGTTAATTTAAGTCAATTTTAGTTATTAGCATAGTAGTGGTTATCCATTCCCCACTTCCTAGTCCTGTGGCAGTCAGCTATTCACATGTTCCTGGAGCATGCAGGTTGCAGGAGCCTTGCATGCAGCTTGCAGGAGACAGCGTGGACATTAAGAACCCTGTCCTCTAAATATGAGGGATTTGTGCTCTGTTTGCTCACTGCTGCTTCTGATTGTGGAGAGGCAGACACAGAGACAGGCAGCCACTGTTGCACCCCCCATACCACTGCTGTAAGCCAGTCCCCCTCTGAATAAACTGACTTCTTAGGATTTAAAGGGCTGGCACTCTTTTCTCCTTCATTTTTCTCTTTTTCACCCTTTGGGAGTCATACATTTAAAGACGAGGATATTCAAAAGCAACCACAAATACAGGAAAATTTAGAAAGTACCACACATGCCCAAGGAGAGGTGCAGGCTCAGAAAAGACTTGAGAAGACCTTAAGTTTTCACCTCACACTGATCCCAGCCCAAAGACATCCTATAACAATTAAACAAACATAACACACTTAAAAGCCAGGGAAGGGAGAAAATCTGATCTTCAGAGACACGACGTTGTACGATTCAAATGTCCAGGTTTCAAGAAAAAAAAAAAAAAGAAAAAACCACGAGGCATACAAAGAAAGAGGTAAAAAAGAATTTAAAGAAAATGTCTCTGAGAAACACCAGATGGTGGGTGTAGTAGATAAAGACTTTAAAACGGTCTGAAACATGCTCTAAGAGCTAAATGATGATATGGACAAAGTCAAGAAAACAATGTATAAACAAAATTGAAATACCAGTAAAGAGGTAAAAAAGCAAAAAGGAAAAAATTCTGGTGCTGAGGACTTCCCTGGTGGCACAGTGGTTAAGAATCCACCTGCCCATCACTTTTAAGAAAGCTTACAATTGGGCCCTGTACCATCTCAAGTCCTCTGTAGCTCCTCTTGAACATTTTTTGCCATAATAATAATAATTATTATTTTTTTGAATTTTTATTTATTTATTTATATTTTTGCGGTACGCGAGCCTCTCACTGTTCTGGCCTCTCCCGTTGCGGGGCACAGGCTCCAGACATGCAAGCTCAGCGGCCATGGCTCACGGGCCCAGCCGCCCCGCTGCATGTGGGATCTTCCCGGACCGGGGAACGAACCCGTGTCCCCTAAATCAGCAGGCGGACGCTCAACCACTGCGCCACCAGGGAAGCACTAAAGGTTATTCTTTTAAACAGATTCACTCAACAGCTCCGCATCCCACTGCGGTGTTTTGCAGTCTCTTGCAGTCCTGAAAGAACTAGCCTCAGTGAGCTACAGAGCCAAGCCACGCGGGGTAGAGAAGCCTCCTCTTTCGTGCATAACCCTTTAAACCCTCCGGGAGGGTGTGTCACCAGGGCTTATGGGAAATGTAGTCTTACTTTCCCTGGCTCACACTGCGCGTGGTTCAGTAAGCCCCTCTGCCGCGGCTCGTCCTGCGCACGTGCAGTTCACTAGCCCCGGTGTCTCGCTTTTCCGGTCTTGCGGAGAAAATCCTGGACCGTCCAGGTCTGCGCGCGCTCAGGGAGCGGGTGCTGCCTGAGTCAGAGCTGCGGGTGAGCCCGAGTTGGGTGAGGGCCGAGGGGTTGCGGTGCGGCTTGAGGACTGGTGGGAGGTGGCAGTGGGAAGGAACCCCGCGGTGTGACCCCCGGTGAGAGAGCCTGCGAGGAAGGATGGGGGCGGCCTCGGCTGCGAGGAGGGATGGCGAGGTCGGGGCGCCTCTGTCAGGGGATGCGGACGTACGGAGCCCCGAGAGGCTGCCGAATCCACGCGACTGCGGGAGGGGGGGCGTGAGTTTTGTATCCAGGCGGAGCCAGATGTAAATTAATTACTGCTGGCAAGATGATTGATCTACCTGAGACGAGGTTTTCTCATCTGTAAAACGAGAGTATTGATATGTACCACACGGGGTTGTTCTGAGGATTAAGTTTTTACATACGTTTTGAAAATACGGACGTAAAGTTTTTACATATAGCACAGAACGTATAGTTGATATTAGCTGATAAGGTGTTTGGAAGATACTTTGCTGTTTTCATTAGCTGTTTTGTTTAATCTTCACAACAGCCTTTATGTAACTGTTTTCTATTTTGACAAAAAAGGAAAACTGAGGCTCAGAGGGTTCAAGTGAAATACACCAGGTCACACAGCCACGGTAGATATCCAGCCTAAAACCAGCCCTGTATTCCTCACAGCACTTCCCGCGGGGCACAGGGAAACAATCCCAAAGTGTGTGGAGTGAATCTCACCTTGTGGTCAGGTATTCTGGGATTTCTTGCCATCTCAGAACCCTTGGGGCAGACTACATAATGTGTTGCTTGGACTGCTACACTGTCCAGTCTTCAGCATCCTCAGTGGCCTTGGAGTTTAGACAAGTAAGTTCTGTGACATTTGGAGCCCGGAATGAAACTTCTAAATAAGATGATTTTGTCCTTGAAGCCTAGGTTCCTATTCCTTTGCAAGTAGCAGTCTTTATCCTGCTTAGAATGAGCAATGCTTCGCTAATATCACTACATCCAGAAGACCTCACCATGATGGTGAAAGGTCTGGACCAAGTTTCAGGAAAGATAGGTGAGTGGGGCCCTGAGAGTGGTGGGCAAGGAAGTGTTCATTCTTTGGATGGTTCACGTGGCATGGTCTGCAGAGAGAGATCACTAGGCCCAGCTTTTAATAAGCATACCATGCCTTCAGCCTCCACTCACTTTCTCCAAATTCTGAGCTGCTCTCCTGTGACATCCGTCATGATGTGTGCCCTCTAGAGGGATGCTGGCTGCTGCATCTACCCTGAC
The DNA here is from genome assembly GCF_963924675.1 of Phocoena phocoena. Classification (NCBI taxonomy): domain Eukaryota; kingdom Metazoa; phylum Chordata; class Mammalia; order Artiodactyla; family Phocoenidae; genus Phocoena; species Phocoena phocoena. The sequence goes on along the minus strand of NC_089234.1, from coordinate 73,732,845 downwards.
ATCATAGAATAGGGTCATCTGTGTCTGCTTCATTTCAAAGCTGAGAAACCTTGACTGTGAGTGTGCAAGTAACCTGCCCATATACACCCAGTTTGTTAGTGGTGGAGCCCGGAGTAGAAAAAGGCTGTCCATGTTATAACGGGTAAGTCACCCACCAGGTTTTATTACAACTCAGTTAGAAACAAACAAGTTTTTAAATAGACCTTTTCCTGAAGGAACTCCCCCATCCCTTTCTGCAGGGTGATTTCTCTGACTCAGAGGGTAGGCAACTCAGTAGGATATAAGCAAACATATCTTGAGTACTTTTCCTACAACATTGATGATGAAAATAACGGTTTGTCTTCTGATGTAATATTATTTCTTCAATTAGTCCTGAATTGGTTCTAAAGGAAAAATGAAATTAATAAATCATTAGGAAGTAAACCCAGGGTTAAATTGCTCAGCCAAGCTCTGTAACTTGGCCGTCAGAGTTGCACATGTGAATTCTCCCTCCATATAGTTCTTGCTGACTCCTCAGAGGCCAGAGAAACTTTTTCACACAGAGGGGTGTTTAACCAGCTGGTAGGCAGAAGTTCTTAGGAAGCTCAAAGATTCCTAGCAGCCAGGTCTCACATGACCCACTCCTGTTTTCTTTTCCTATAGCTGTACATACAGCCTTCTCTGTACTTTCCCAAAAGGAACAGAAGAAGAACAAGTCCCCGGTGAGTTGTTTGTTTATTCATTTCTCACATTGTCTTCCATTGCAAAAATGATTCAAGATTAAAATGATAAAAATTATTAAGGAATATATAGAGTTAACAGATCTAAAACAAGGAAAAGTCAACATTTAATTACATGGAGATAATCATAGTTGCTTTGTTAGTATATATATTACACATATTGTATAACTCTCATTTTTACAATAATAATTATGTGCGGATTTATCTCTGATACTTTGTACAAAAGGAAAATGCTTTGCTTTGACTCTAAGAATAAACAAAAGTAACTCTTCATGGAACATAAAGACTTTCTGGCCTGAAGTCTGAAAAAAATTTCTTTGTCTTAATGAAAGTGTGGTAGTTGACAACCTCACTTAACAAGCCTGAAGTGAATGCTACCTCTGTTTCTCTTCTCTGACTGTTCTTTAGTGGGCACAGGAGGCAGAGAGCCAAAGCATGACTCAGTTGATGTAAGTTGATGATTTCTTCTGTCTGCTTCTTGGTATGGTCTTCTTCCTGTTGCCTTTTAGCAAAGCTTATCCCCACGCATTCCTCCTCGGTCCATTATAATTCTTACCTTACTACTGTTCTTGACTAATTTCATACCATTTGGATTTTTAACTATATCCGAGGATGAGACAGCCACTCCAAATCTGAAATTCAAAAGCTGAATTTTGTGCCTCGTTAAGTAAGTAAGACCTATCACTGGCCAGACGTATTTTCACAGCAAACTGTTGATTTCCTATAGGGTTTTTGCAAAGAGTTAGTATATTAGTTTCCTATGGCTGCTGTAACAAGTTACTGCAAATTTGGCGGCCTAGAACAACAGAAATTTATTGCCTCGCAGTTCTGGATGCCAGAAGTCTGAAATGAAGCTGTTGTCAGGGCCGCTCTCCTGCCTAAGGTTCTAGAGAAGACTCTGTTCCCCATCTCTTTTGGCTTCTGGTGGCTGTTGGGAGAGAGGGAGGAGATGGAATGGAAAGAAAACCAAGATGAAGAAAAATATTCCTTAAACCCTGTATCAGTCAGGGTTTTCCAGAGAAACAGAACCAATAGTGTGTGTTTGTGTGTGTGTGTGTGTGTGTGTGTGTGTGTACACATATATGCATATAACGCATGTACACATACCCATATATATTCATACATGTATATATTCATCCATTTTAAGGAATTGGCTCACGTGATTGTGGAGACTGGCAAGTCTAGAATTTGTAGGGCAAATTGGTAGGCTGGAAATTGTCAGTTATAAATATATATGGAAGTTGAAAAATAATACAGCTAATATTTAGTACCGAGTTCTCCTTCCCTGAGTTCCTCTAGCTGCAGGTCTAGAATGTCTCCAGTGGGAGCAATATCAGCAGTCCCACAGCTATTTCTTCTAAAACACCATTTATATTCAATTTGAATTTCATTTCTAAAACCCTTTTCATTTCTTTATTGCTCCTTCATCTTTGTTGGCCAGTTCCCTGTTGCAGTTAACTGTTTTTGCAAATGTCTTATTGCTGAGAGACAAGGAGGCAACACAACTACATGCTTTGCTGTGTGTGGTGAATGCACAGCAACCAGTCACTGGCAGACTTTGGAAAAACTGACATGATTGATCATTGTTCATGATGTGTGTCTGTTATTTCGTAGTGATTTGTGGACTGAAAAACAAGCAGTGAAGTTTCTACTTTGTGCAATTACAGTTATCCTAGTAACTAAAAATCTGACCCGTGTTGTTGGGCTGGTGTTATTTAACTAAATTGTGGTGACTGAAATTTGTGCCTATTAGAACCATGCAAAGTTGGACTATCTGTATAGACATAAACATTCATACATACCTATCTATTAACACAAATTTATAGATGCTTAAAAGTTTTTCCTGGCAGTGTAGGTTATCAGAGACTTAGGAGAACTCTTGTGTAAAGGAATAATCCCAAGATTACACATCATCTATTCCCTGAACAGACCAGGGCATTTTAAAAAATTTATTTATTTTTTGGCCATGCCATGCGGCATGCAGGATCTTAATTCCCCAACCAGGGATCGAACCCGTGCCCGCTGAAGTGGAAGCGTGGAGTCTTAACCACTGGACCGCCAGGGAAGTCCCTAGACCAGGGCATTTTATATCACTGAAGCCCCAAACTCAGTGCTCTCCTGATTTTATGCTATTTGTTAATCCAGTTTGCATCCATACCAGTTTCTAAGCTTTCTGAGGGTAGAAACAGTGTTTTATGTACTTTATATATCCACAGAAACTAGGACACTTTCATACATATAATGTATTTTATGCTTGTGTAGACATCTATGTATGTATATACACTGTAAGGGAGCAAAATTTGCCACACCAAAATGTGTCTCTTTGGCATGAGGATTAATTTAGGCTGATTATTATTATTAGTTTTTTACATCTTCATTGGAGTATAATTGCTTTACAATGTTGTGTTAGTTTCTGCTGTATAACAAAGTGAATCGACTTTGTATACATATATCCACATACCTCCTCCCTCTTGTGTCTCCCTCCCACCCTCCCTATCCCACCCATCTAGGTGGTCACAAAGCACCGAGCTGATCTCCCTGTGCTATGTGGCTGCTTCCCACTAGCTATCTATTTTACATCTGGTAGTGTATATATGTCCATGCCACTCTCTCACTTCTTCCTAGCTTACCCTTCCCACTCCCCATGTCCTCAAGTCCATTCTCTACGTCTGCATCTTTATTCTTGCCCTGCCACTGGGTTCATCAGTACGGTTTTTTTTTTTTTTAGATTCCATATATATGTGTTAACATAAGGTATTTATTTTTCTCTTTCTGACTTACTTCACTCTGTATGACAGACTCTAGGTCCATCCACCTCATGACCAACAACTCAATTTCTTTCCATTCTATGGCTGAGTAATATTCCACTGTATATACATTAGGCTGATTATTTTTAAGAAACAGAAGACTCAGGAAGTCTTTCTTTTTACCTAAAGAATTTAGATATAGGGCCTTTTCCTGGAGTAGAGCTGTCACCAGAGAAGCTGCAAAGAATGAAGGCTACATGTGGTTGGGGAAACTCTACAGCAGCGGTCCCCAGCCTTTTTGGCACCAGGGACCAGTTTTGTGGAAGACAGTTTTTCCATGGGACGGGGACGGTGTTCGGGGATGGTTCAGGCGGTAATGTGAGTGATGGGGAGCAATGGGGAGAGGCAGATAAAGCTTTGCTTCCTTGCCCACCACTCACCTCCTGCTGTGCGGGTCCAAGGCCCGGGGTTTGGGGACCTCTGCTCTACAGGGCCTAGAGATCAGAGTCTATTCTGTGTCCCATTGTCTCTGCAGGCCTAGTAAACCTTTGTTCACCAAACTTTTGCTTTTCCATTTCCATGTAAATTGCCTTCCTCCTCTTTGAAGTCCCAAATCACTACCACCAACATTCTTTTTTATCTTTTGCTCAAGATGGTATTTAAAGTGAGGGTTTTGGCCATTTTTGCAAGTTACTTAGCTTTCCTGGGTCTCTCCGCTGTATACATTTTATTAAACTTTTGTTTGATTTTCTTTTGTTAATCTCTCTCATGTCAGTTTATTTTTTTTTATGGAAGTATAGTTAATTTACAATATTATATTAGTTTCAGTTATATAGCATAGTGATTCAGTATTTTTGCAGATTATACTCCATTATAGATTATTACAAGATAATGGCTATAATTTCCTGTGCTATACAGTATATCCTTGTTACTTACCTATTTTATACATAGTAATTTGTATATGTTAATCCCATACCCCTCCTTCTTTCCCTCTCCCCTTGGTAGAAATGTAAATTGGTGCAGCCACTATGGAAAACAGTATAGAAGTTCTTCAAAAACCCAAAAATAGAATTGTCATACTATCCAAGGAATTCCACGCCTGGGTGTAGACTCAGAGAAAAATGAAAACACTAATTCAAAAAGGTACATCCAGGGCTTCCCTGGTGGTCCAGTGGTTAAGATTTCGCCTTCCAATGGGTTCGATCCCTGGTCGGGGAGCTGTCCCACATGCCTCGTGGCGAAAAAAACCGAAGCATGAGAAACAGAAGCGATGTTGTAACAAATTCAATAAGGACTTTAAAAATGGTCCACATCAAAAAAATCTTTAAAAAAAAAAAAAGGTACATGCACCTCAATGTTTATAGCAACTTTATATATAATAGCCAAGACATGGAGGCAACCCACGAGCCCACCAACAGATGATTGGATTAAGAAGCTGTGTGTTACTCAGTCATAAAAAAGAATGAAATTCTGCCATTTGCAGCAATGTGGATGGACCTACAGAATATTTGCTTAGTGAAATAAGTCAGGCAGAGAAAGACAAGTACTGTAGGACGTCGCTTTTATGCAGAATCTAAAAAATAATACAAATGAATGCATATGCAAAACTGAAACAGACTCACAGATACAGAAAACAAGCTTGACCTAGAGAATATCATCCTTCCTTTTATCCATGTGGTGTAGCACATTGATTGATTTGCAAATGTGGAACTATTCTTGTGACCCTGGAATAAATCCAACTTGGTCATGTTGTATGATCCTCTTTACATATCGTTGGATTCGGTTTGCTAATATTTTGTTGAGGATTTTTGCACCTGTATTCATCAAAGATATTGGCTTGTAATTTTCTTTTTTTGTAGTGTCTTTGTCTGGTTTTGGTATCAAGGTAATGGTGGCCTCATAGAATAAATTTGGGAGTGTTCCGTCCTCTTCAGTTTTTTGGAATAGTTTGAGATATGTATCTGGTAGAATTCCCCTGTGATCCCCTGACCAGGGGTCAAACCCGTGCCCCCTACAGTGGAAGCACTGAGTCCTAACCACTGGTCTGCCAGGGAATTCCTGAAGGGAGTTTTAAAATTACAGATTCAGTTTCACTTCTAGTGGTTGTTCTGTTCAAATTGTCTGTTTCCTCTTGACTCAGTCTTGGCAGGCTCTGTGTTTCTAGAAATTTGTCCATTTCTTCTAGGTTGTCCAATTTGTTGGCATATAACTGTGTCAAAGCCTCTCTTACGATTTTTTTTATATCTCTGTGGTATCCAAATTGGAAATGAAGAGGTAAAACGCTCATGTCAATTTAATTCTTAGAGCAGCCAGAAGAACCCAGAAGGGTGGAGGAAAATTTCTTCCTCTCTGACAACATTACGCATGAACTAATAGATTAGTTGGGTATTTTCACTATGTTTCTCTTTGTCCCACCACATATACACAAAACAGGGAATATGGTAAACATATAAACTTTTTCTAATAAACTCAACAGTGAACATGGTGAGGAATTAGTTCCTAAATATCTTTTCTCTGTTGTACAGTTGTGAATATTTCAGATTGATCAGATATATGCTCTAACAGGGCTCAATTTCATTTGAGGATGTGACTGTGAACTTCACCCAGGAGGAGTGGGGTCAGCTGGACCCTGATCAGAGGACTTTGTGCAGGGATGTGACGCTGGAGAACTACAGAATCCTCATCTCATTGGGTAAGCAGAGCTTCTCTGAGTAACAACATCAGACCTATCTTTTCTTTGTTACCAAAGCATATGGATCTTTTGTAGAGTTTAATGATATTTAGGTTTGGACACTAGGAATATTGTTTGTGTTTTCACCTCCCCATTGAAAGATTCCAGTGGGCTCCTTCATTGTGCAGTTCCTGAAGCTGGGCCTTGGTTTTTCTTCTGAGTTCCTGAAGCCAGGCAGTGTTCTCTATGTCCTGTATCACTTTCCACTATCAGGGCATTGCATTACCAAACCGGAGGAGATCTTCAAGTTAGAGCAAGAAGCACCATGGATATTAGAGGAAGAATTTGCAAGCCATTGTTACCCAGGTGAGTAATCCAGGGGAAATTAGATCCCAGGTGGTTGTTTTAGATATAAGCATCTTTGGAGCATTTTGAACAAATCTATTTAGAGGCTCCATCTGTTTGGAATTGACTAAGGATATTTAGCCTACATGCCTCAGGTACCTAAATTCACCACCAGATATAGTCTCACACATAAATGTTTTCTTTTTCGCTTGGCTTTTTAGGAGTTTAATCCCTATTACCTGTACCTTGAGTTTCATTCCTATCTCATAATAAATATTTTATCTTAGTTAGTCCCCTTTCCTCTAAGCATTCTCAGTTGCCCACATTCCCTTCTATCAAGGACTCCTTTTGTTTTCAGGAGTTAATTAATTAATTAACTTAACCAATACTGCTTGAGCACTTGGTCCATGCCAATCATACTCTAAATGAAAGAGATACAGCAGTGGGTGAAATAAGTCCCTTGCTCTCAGGGAATTTACTTATTAGCAGGAAACAGACACAGGAACCTGACTGCCCTGTGAGAAAATGATGTACAGGGGTGGCAAGAGTAGAAGCAAGGAGACCAGTCAGGAAAAGAGATAATGGCCATTGACTAGGTTTAGGGGGACAGAGTGTATAAAGTGATGGAGTTCTGGGTGTATGTTGACAGTGGGGTTAACAAAATTGGCACATGGACTCTAATCTACCTCCTCTAAATACTTCATTCCTCTGGTAATTTCTTAGAACAACATCCTTGTCTACTTGTGCTCCCTGTCACATTTACTGCGTAATTCTCTTGATAGGGCATATTTTACTGTGAATTCCACTCTTTGTAATCCATTCTTATTGAACCTTTAATTCTCTATTCCTGATGTTTCTTTCACCCCTTCTATCCATTTTGGAAGGTATGTTCGTGAAGGACCACATAAATATATGTACATTCATTGCCAACTTTACTCTCCCCTTTTCTACCCTGGTAGCTTTGATTAGTTGGTTCACTGTCACCCCGTCCCCTCAGCTCCTCGGAAAAGTGGAGGAAATGGAAAAATTTATTTGGAACTTTTATCTCAAAAGAATGATTCTGAAACCAAAGAGTCAGATAAATAGTATTTGTGTATTAGCCCAATTTAATAAGTAGTTTAATTCATAATGTATGTTTAATTTTTCTTATTTTTAGATGAATTGAAAGTTGATGGCATGATAAAGAGCAAAGTAAACCAAGACAGACATTTATGGCAGGCTGCATTTATCAATAACAAAAAAGCAGTTACTGTGAAAGAGAATGTATTAAGAAAACCATTTAATTTTTGCATAGACTGTATTCCTTCCAGAAGAATGCCCAGTAAATATAACCTAGATGGAATCAGTTTAGAAAATACATCAGAGTTAGCCAATAATAATAGAAACTACTCAGGAAAGAAATCTGATGATACCGATGGGTGTGAGAAATTGATTCCTGAAATTAATCATGAGAAAACTCATATTGGAGAGAAACTTAATGATTTTAATAAAAATGAGAGCACTTGCTATCATAATGAGGATTTTTTTCAGCAACAGGAGAGTCACAGTGTGGAGTAACTATTTGAATATAATGAACACATTAAAGCGTTCCATGGTAATGCCCTCTTCATTACTCAAGAAGGAACTCACACGAGAGAGAAACTCTGTGATTATGGTGAATGTGAGAAAACGGTCAAGGATGAGTCAAACCTCATGTTACATCAGGTAATTTACTCAAGGAAGAATCACTATAAACTTAATGAATGTGGGGAAACCTGTGATAAGTCAGTCCTCTGGAAGAAACGTCATAGACTTCACATGGGTGAGAAATACCACGAGCGTAACGTATGTGGGAAAGCCTTCTTCCAGAAGTCAAACCTCACAGTACACCAGAAAACACACACAGGAGAAAAACCCTATCAATGTAATGAATGTGGGAAATCTTTTTACCATAAGCCAGCCCTCACTGTATATCAAAGAATTCATACAGGAGAGAGACCCTATGAATGTACTAAGTGTGAGAAAACCTTCTATCAGAAGTCAGCTCTCCATCTTCAACATCAAAGAACACACACAGGGGAGAGGCCTTATAAATGTAGTTAGTGTGGAAAATCTTTCTCCCAAAAGTCAGACTTGACTGTGCATCAGAGGTCTCACACAGGAGAAGAACCTTGTAAATGTTATGAGTTTGAGAAATTCTTCAGTATAAAGTCAAAACTTACTATACATCAGAGAATAGGCTCAGGGGAGAAGCTCTACGAATGTAGTGAATGTGGGAAGATGTATTATATGAAGTCAGCCCTCAATAAACATCAAAGACTTCACACGGGAAGAAAATATATGAATGCAGTGAATGTAGGAAGACCTTCTGTGGGAAGTCAGTTCTCCTTAAACACCAGAGAACTCATACAGGGGAGAAACCTTACGAATGTGTTGAATATAGGAAAACCTTTTCTGAGAAGTCAACCCTCAGTAAACATCAGAGGATTCATACCGGGGAGAAACCCTTTGAATGTAACAAATGCAAGAAAGCTTTCTGCCAAAAGTCACAACTCATTCAACATCAGAGAATTCATACAGGGGAGAGACCTTTTGAATGTAACGAACGTGGGAGAATGTTTTGCCAGAAGGCCTCCCTCAATGTACATCAGAGAACACACACAGGAGAGAAGCCCTATGATTGTAACGAATGTGGAAAATCTTTCTATAATAGTTCATCCCTCGTTAAACATAAGAGAATTCACTCAGGGGAGAAACCCTATAATTGTAATGAGTGTGGGAAGACCTTCAGCCACAGACCCACTCTTGCCACACATCAGGGAATACACACAGAGAAACAATGTAAAGACATTTATACAAAACACTCCTCCCACAATTCAGAGCCTTTGGTATGACAGAAACTATATCTGGGGAAGAAACTCTATGCATGTAATGAATGTGAGAAGTCCTTCTGCCAGAAGTTAGCCTTCAGTTTATATCAGAGAACTCACACGGAAGAAACCCTGGCAGTGTTTTTATCAAGATACATTTCATTTTGTTACTGAGCACATTGCTAGTCTGTATTTCTGAGTTTCTCTTGCATCCACGTGGGACAATGTGAATGAGAACTGGCCAATGGAATGTGAGCGTAATGATGTCATTCACTTCTAGGTCTGAGACATAATGGGCTCCGTGGCAGTCCTTTGTGTTCTGTGTTCTCTGCGGGGTAGGAATGTAGTTGCCTTCCATTGAGAGGTCTGTATGCACTGTATCTCGGTGAACTCACACAAGGGTGGAGACTCCTGTCAAAATCCTGAATGCTTAGAAGCCTCATCCATGAATCAAACTCACTGTAATGGGAAAAATCAGAGTCAAGAAATCTATTGGTTACAACAAATGTAGAAAGGCTTTACTAAAAGGTGTGATATTTCACTGAACCTCAGGTAAATCAGAGTACAGTAAAACTTTATAAACGTTTGGCTTTCTGAAAGTTTTCAGTAAAACATACTTTATTATATTTCAGAGAATTTTTACTGAGGGAAACAATTTAGAAAACAGAAATTTTTTTTTTAGAAAAATGTTTGTTTTGGTAACAAAACTTTTGCTAAATATAATAAAATATTGATATGTATGTAGCCGCTGTAGTACATGTGTTTTTGTAAAATATCACAAATATTTTGAATGAATCATGTATACAGCGTTATGTATGTGTGAAAAGTCCTTGAACTGTGGGAGACTTTTATATGTGAGTGTATTGTATAATATTTTCTGTGTTTAAAATTTTCACTGGAACCCAATAGAATCAAACTAAAACATCAAGATCCTTAATTTAATGACCATTATGACATAATTATCATTGTAAATGTCACTGCAGTCTTTTATATTTTAACACTATATATATATTTTTTAATTAATTAGTTTATTTTTGGCTGCGTTGGGTCTTCATTGCTGCATGTGGGCTTTTCTCTAGGTGTGGAGAGCAGGGGCTACTCTTTGTTGCGGTGCGCGTGTGGGCTTCTCATTGTGGTGGCTTCTCTTGTTGTGGAGCACGGGCTGTAGGCGCGTGGGCTTCAGTAGTTGTGGCACATGGGCTCCGTAGTTGTGGCTCACAGGCTCTAGAGTGCAGGCTCAGTAGTTGTGGCGCATGGGCTCAGTTGCTTCGTGGCATGTGGGATCTTCCCAGACCAGGGCTTGAACCCGTGTCCCGTGCGTTGGAAGATGGATTCTTAACCACTGTGTCACCAGGGAAGTCCAAACACAATATATATTTTATGTGAGATTATATGTGACACATTTAAAGTATCATGCTACAGTTGACCCTTGAATAACGCAGGGGTTAGGGACACTGAACCTCCGTGCAGTTGAAAATAATAGTATAAATTATAGTTGGCCTCTGTATCATGGTTCCACATTCACAGATTCAACCAACCATATATCATATAGTCCTGTAGTATTTACTATTGAAAAATATCCACATATAAGTAGAACCACACAGCTCAAACCTGTGTTGTTCAAAGGTCAACTGTACACACATCTTCTCTACTATGTCCTGGTGTATATTAATGGGTATGGCCATTGTTACTGAATGGTCTGTTCAGTAAAGAAGCTAACAGTATTTTTGCCAGCCACATGTTTCTCTAATAACAATTATTTACATACAAAATAGAGGCTAAGTTCACAATTTTTACCTCTAGCATAAGCCTGAATTTAAGAAAGCAGCTGTGAACAGTAATGCTTGAGAAAACAACCCCCTCTTTCAATATCCTGAAATGTTTAAATGGGGACCCTAAGTAGGTTTGAGTGTACCAGCCCAGTTTAGATGGAATTAGGAATTATTTGTATAGTAACATGCTATATATTGTTGTCTTTACTTCCTAGTATTAGCAACCATGGTATGGTGTAGAAGTTGGCAGACGTTTTCTGTAAAAGGCCATATAGTAAATATTTTAACCTTGTAGGCCACATGTGCTTTCTGTCACTTTTTTTTTTACAACCTGTGAAAACCATTCTTAGCTCATGGCCCATTGGAAAACAGGTTGTTGGCCAGGTTTGGCCTGTGGGCCAAAGTTTTCTAACCTCTGATGTAGCAGTTAAGAGCATGGACTCTGGAACCAGAGTTACTAGACTCAAATCCCAGTTCTACTGCATATTAGCTGTGTGACCTGGGCCAAATCCCTTATCTGTTCTACAGTTCCTTATTTGCAAAATGATGATAATGATATTACCTACCCCATAGGGTTCTAGTGGAGATTAGGTAAGTTAGTAAATGTAAGGTACTTAGACCATTGGGTAGAGTGTAGTGTTAGCTTTTCTATGAGTAGCATAATTTCCTTGCAACAGATTTGTAGGAGCTTTTACAGACTTGGGATTAGTTATTCACCAGCTGTCTCTCACTTGTTCCATGCCAGCAGAATGTTGTTTTTGTTTCACTGTCCACCTTTCCTTTGTATGATACAGGAGATAATGATCTAACCTAATTTATTTTCAGCTTTTTGACTATGACTGTTAAATAAAATTGTAAGATACAGCTGGCCCTCCATACCCGAGGGTTCTACATCTATGCATTCAGCCAACCACGAATTGAAAATATTTGAAAAATAAATTCTGGAAAGTTCCTAAAAGCAAAACTTGAATTTACTGCATGCCAGCACTGTTTACATACCATTTACATTGTGTTTACAACTATTTACATATTATTTGCATTGTATTGGGTAGTATTTAATCTGGAGTTGGTTTAAAGTACATGAGAAGGTATGCATAAATTATATGCAAGTAATACACCATTTTATATAAGGGATTTCAGCATCCACGAATTTTGGTATCTGATGTGGGTCCTGGAACCCTTTCAGGACATTTGGTCCTGTCCAAAACATCCATTGAGACATTTGGTCCCTGATCCATTAAATAATGCAAACATTTAACTTCATTAAAAATTTATGTAATTTTTGTTGTAATTCATGATGGATTTTGGATTTCACATTTATTCTTCCTCGTCGTGAAGTTTGGCAGGGTTACTCTTCAGTCGATGACCAACTGCTCCTGAGTATATATTGACCTGATTATTGGTTTCATGTTCGTTATATCTGCTAACAATTTTGGTTATATGAATTTGATTTTGTTAGTATCGTTGTGAAATTGGTGGCCCTCTTTGAATGTGACCACCAAGAACTGGGTGATAACTTATTCATTGCTTTGCTATTCATCCTTTAACACTTCGGTAAATCTCCAAATTGAAGGATGATGCACTACCATCAGCTTTGGAAATGTGTTATGCCAGCCTCTCACTGTGTTGTTTGTCCTCTGATCACCAGTTAGTACTGATATATACACATTCCAAGTTTCTGGTGGAAATCTTGCAGTTTCTGGTTTTCTGCTTCTGCCATGCCTTCCATGAACAAACACCCTCTCTACATAATCCATTAGGTATCTAAATTTTCTTTTGCAGTCTCCACAGTGTACTCAAAAGTTTCATTTATAACTTCCATAGGCAAATGGAAGTTCAAGCAACAGGGATGTACAGGTGTTACTGTACATTGTCATATACCCTGGCGTTAGATCCAAAGAAGACGTTTTTTACCACAGTGATTGTGTAACAAGCATCCTTTTACTTATGCACTTGGTAGGGGTAATTGAATCTTACTGATATTTGCAATCTTGAAATTCATCATGCGTGACGAAGGGTTAATGTTGAGGTTTCTTTCCCATGCAAATTCAGGTACTTTCTCATACATGTTTATCTGTGTCTTCTCATCCTTTCATTGTCAGTGCATAAATCAGTGGCATAGTATAACCCAGTACTAGACTGTGGACAGTAAATAATTGACATGTGTTGGTGTCATCTTGAAGATGCCATCAGTGAATCTTGTACTGGCACTGATATAGTGAATATTGTCATAAGTTGTGTAAATAAGAATTCTTTTTTCAGCTTGAGCACCAGAATCGTGCATAAAAAATGGTTTGCCTCATCTGGTCACTTTACACTCCTGGAATTTCAGTTCCATGCAATGATGTTGGGTTTGGAGGTCAGTGGGTTCTGGAGCTCCCACCATCTCCCCTTTGGAATATATTCAGGGTTTCATAAGCAGGTATGAGGAAACTGACATTGTTAATTCAGCATACTTCCTAACCAGCAACCCCAGATTTTTATAATCTTGTTCATACACGAACTGCATGTTCCTTGGGAGTGTCAGTAGCTTCCATCATATACTCTGAAAAGTTGATAACTCAAGAATGCAGTTCAAATGAGACCCCCAGGAAGCTCTCAGATGTCCTAGACTATGCCCCCCAATCACCATGTCACTGGTTCAGTCTGCCTGGAGAGCAAGGTTAAAGAGTTGGAGCTGAGTGTCAGAGCTTCATTTGGAATTTTGTGATCAAATGTGTGGACTCAGCAATTGCTCTTATGACAACTTAAGTGGCCATGAAAAATCATGTAGATGGCTCCAAGAGAGGTTCAAGGGAATCCATCTGATCCTTCCTTGTCTTGTGATCTTTCTTAGTACAGAACAAGGAGCTTTCCCTCGTTGGCTCAATCAGAGCCCTTTTCCTCTGAAGTGAGGGATAAAGGACAAGATATCAGGTCTCTTTCTGCTTGAGGATAGGTAAGGACAATGATCTTTGTGTGGGCAGGATAGCTTTAACACCTAGAACTGTCTGAGGTTTTTTTCAAATAAAAATCACAAAGATCTGTTCCTTCAACTTAGGAGAGATGCTAGTAACAACTAGGCTTGTTTGATGAGTTACTATTGTAAAAGTTGCATGCGAAGAGTTAACAAATCAGAAGAGATACTCCTCAATCTGCCCTAGGTTAAATTTGTAAAGGTAAAGTGTTATTAATATAAATATTTCAGAAATTTTATACTTTATGGATATCTCTGGAGATTTGTCAGTGCCCTCTCTGTTGATAACATGTTTATAACCTTAGGAATAAAATTCTTATGAAGTAGTTACGTACAATTCTTCAACAGAGAAGTGTATTCTCATTCTGTTATTATTTGCTACAGATATAAATTTACCACAGCCACCAAGTGTCTGTCATCTGCAGGTAGTTTTTCATTCTGAGGCTTGCCTGAGCACTCTGCTATAAGCTCAACAGATCAGAGTTTCTGTCTTCAGCAAAGGACAGTCATGGAGCCTCATGGTATAGTACTGTCCAAAGTACTTCAATGATGGATACTTCAAAGAATAGACCCTGGTTACAGCTTCTGAGATAACATCACTTGGACAACTTTCAGACTTTACCAGTGGACTCGGGATTTCCAAGACTCTTCAGCCCAAAAGTAGATGGCTTCAGGAGAGCAGGCTAGTAACCCAAGACCCAGAGGAACAAGAATATATTACACTGGATCAAATGAATTGATGAGAAAAATTTTATTATTGCTGTTCATAGGAATATTTTATGTTGTTTTAATTTTCTATTTCCTGTATGTTATGGGATGAATCGTGTTCCCCCAAAATTCATATATTGAAGTCCCAACACCCAGTACCCCAAACATGACAGTATTTGGACATAAGATCTTTAAAGATATGATTAAGTTAAAATGAGGTCTTTAGGGTGGCCTTAATGAATCTGACTGATGTCTTTATAAGAAGAGGAAATTTGGACACACAAAGAGACATTAGGAGCACACACAAACACACACACACGGGAAAGTCCACATGAGGACACAGCAAGAAGGTTGCCATCTGCAAGCCAAGGGAGAGAGGCCTCTTGAGAAACCAAACCTACTGACACCTTGATCTTGGACTTCTAGCCTTCAGAATGGTGAGAAAATACATTTCTGTTGTTTAAGCCACTCAGCCTTTGGTATTTTGTTACAGCAGCCTAGCAAAATAATTCACTGGATTTATGAGGAAACTTTTCTATTTATAATCCAAAACAATTTAGTAGACTCTGCTTTTGTAAACTGAAACTGAAACATTAAAACAGTCCAGTTCCCTGGACTGCCAGGGAAGTCCTGGGTATGATGTCATTTTTAAGGAACAAGGTCTATTTATGAAGCCAGTGCCTACAAAGCCCTCGAAGGAAAACTAGCCTGATAGTGTCTTACTGAATTCCAGCCTTACCTTGCAGTCAGAAAGATGATTTTCTGGAACGCCAGGAACATTCGCAGATGTAGAGGATTTTGAGAAAGAGCAATTCACCCAATGTCTAGGTACCAAAAATGTGATGAAATTTGGTGGAGTTTCTTGGGATGGGTTTCCTAGCTCCTGGGATACCAAATACTAGTGGCTTTAAAAAGTACTGCTAACTATCTCGGTAAGGCTAGATCTTTAGCATGTAACAAAAAGTTTCACATGGATGCAAGATTTAGAATTTAAAAACTGACCTGTCAAAAGTATTTTAAAATATTAATAAAATGTTCTGTCGCTTTTGTAATTATTTACTGAGCGTCAACTGTGTGCCAGATCCTGTTCTATGGTTTAGGCACAAAGTGAGCAAACGAGACAAAGTTCTAATCTGAACAGAGCTTGCATTCTTGTGGTGGAAGCAGCCAGTAAGCACAGAAGGTATTCAATATAGTAAAAAAAGATGATAGGGTTCTCCAGAGAATCAGAATCAGGAGGAGATATATATATATATATATATATATATATATATATATATATATACGTGAAGCCCAAGGAAGTCACTTTTGAGCAAAATGTGTAACTCTTCAATGGTCCTTGGACATCTAATGAAATAAAAATTGAAACTTTGCAATGTGATGACACAGAAATCACTGGGGAATTTACTGAAGGTAATTTAGAGCCGTGGGTGTGAAATCAAAATTGTAGTGCATTGAAAAGTAAGGTAAAGTGAGAAAATGGAGACTGGAAATTGACAACACTTTTAAGAAGCATCTCTTTATGAGGGAAGAAGGAAAAAGTATGTGGCTGCTGGATAATGTGAGGCCAAAGGAGAGAGGCCATTTAAAAAGCTTTTTATTATAGAAGTTTAAAAAAATATATACAAAAGTAGGGGGGATTGGATGATACCCTTCACTTGGCTCAACAAATATCAACATTTTGATACACTTCTTTTATCTTTTTTTCTTTTATGTTTTCTTGTCAACTTTTAAAGCAAATCTCTGATACCATGTCATGTTACTCCTACATACTCCAGTATGGATCCTAAAAAATAGACATTTTCTTGTATAACACCACAGTGCTGTTATCAAACCCAATAACTTTAGTAATTCTTTAATGTTATTTAATGTCCAGTCTACATTCAGAATTCCTGATGGTCTCAAAAATATCTTTTTATAGTTGGTGTGTTCAAATCGGGATTCAAACACAGTCCACACTATGCATTTGGTGGTTAGGTCTCTCAAGTCTTTTTTAAATTGAATGCTGTCTCCCACCCTCTTTTTTATGCCATTGACTTGAAGAAAACAGGTCCATTGCCCTGTAATATATTGCTTGATTGTTGATTTGGCTGATTGCTTCCTGGTGGTGGCATTTGAAATTGTTCTCAAATCCCTTGTATTTCCTATAAGTGGGAAGTTAGAACTGAAGGCTTGACTAGATTCAGGTTCAGCTTTTGAGGGCCCAAATACTTGATAGGTGGTGCCGTATACGTCGTCATCATCATATGAGTAGACACTCGTATAATCTTTGACACTCACACTTATAGTGACCCTAAGATTGATCACTGGTTTTAGGTGATGACAGCTTGGTGGTTTTGTAAAGTTCCCCATCAACTTTCTTCTAATCCTTATATCATCATTAATAATTATTGCATGAAACAATTGTTTCATGAGGGTCAAAAATGTATTTTTCTAATTAGATCATTTCCGTATTTATGGTTGGAGTTATTTAAAGGAAAATTCTCCATCATTAATTTCAGAGTAAAGGGTTGATTTTCTAGCTATCTCCAATGCTGACCAATGAAGTTCTGTTTTTCTTCTGCTACCTCTCCATCTATCTCCTGTGTATTATTTGAATTCTTGGACTTTTACATATTTAAAGGTTTTCAATCAATTGCAGTCTATTCTATGCTTAAATGGTCCCATCTTTGGTCACTGGGAGTCCTTTCAAAATGACTCCTGTGTTCTTTTGACCCCACTGTCCTTTTGTTGAAATAAGGGTTACTGACAATAATAAGGCAACTACTGATCTGTTCTCCATCCTTAGAGTTTTGCCTTTTCTGCAATGTCATATTTTGGAGGCTAACTGCTTTCACTTAGCAAAAGGCATTTAAAATTCATTCATATTGTTGTGTGATTCCCTTTCAACACTGAATAATATTGCAATGTCTGGATGTATCATACTTATACATTCACCTGTGGAAGGACATCTTGATTGCTTCACTTTTGGGTTATTATGAATACGTTTTTGCACGGAGATAAATTTCAAGTAAGTTGGCCAAATACCTAGGAGCATGATTGCCATATTGTGTGGTAAGAGTATATTTAGCTTTGTAAGAAATAGCCGAACTATCTTCCGAAGGGGCTGCACCATTTTGCATTTCCACCAGCAATGAATGAGCATTCCTGTTGCTCCACGGCCTCACCACCATTTAGTCTTGTAGATTTTTTAAAAAATTTAGTCATTCTAATGTGCGTGTAGCATTAGCTCATCGTTGTGGTAGACTTACTTTGAGAATCGTTTGGCAGTATCACGTGAGCTCCTCTGATCGGCAATTTCACATAGGTACCAAGAGACATTGTTTATAAGAGCAAAACCCAAAGCTAGTAGCAACCCAAACATATAGTAGACAGAAGAGTGAATAAATTTATAATATTATATTCATATAATAGAATACTATGTAGCAGTCTAAAAATATTTAACTTAATACATAATTTATGGAAGTGTACATAGCAATAAAACTATAATGATATGATATTCATAATGATAAAATTATTAATAAGGGTTGCTTTTTTCAGGATCTCATTGAGGAGGGCACACAGGGAGCTTTAAGGTTATTGGTTATATTATATTCCTTAAGTTGGGTAATGTGTATGCCAGTGTTTCATTCTTTGTATCATATATATATATATTTTTTTTTTTTATTGCGGTACGCGGGCCTCTCACTGTTGTGGCCTCTCCCATTGCGGAGCACAGGCTCCGGACGCGCAGGCTCAGCGGCCATGGCTCACGGGCCCAGCCGCTCCGCGGCATGTGGGATCCTCCCAGACCGGGGCACGAACCCATGTCCCCTGCATCGGCAGGCGGACAATCAACCACTGTGCCACCAGGGAAGCCCCATATATGTATTTTTTACATTGCATTTTCTTATACTGGTGGCCAGGGGCATTGCACTGTTTCATAATGCAAAGAAATAAGTACTTGATAGACAAAAATATTAATTCTCTTTACCCTAAATGCTTGCAGTCTTTGCTCATGTGTCTTTTTCTCATATGTAAACCTCTTCCTTATCTTCTTCAACCATGTTAACCGTTTTTTTTTGAGGGGGGGGCTGCGACATGTGGGATCTTGGTTCCCTGACCAGGGATCGAACCCATGCACCCTGCATTGGGAGTGCAGAGTCTTAACCACTGGACCGCCAGGGAAGTCCCTATGTTAACCCATTTTTAAAAATTAATTAATTAATTAATTTTTATTTTTGGCTGCGTTGGGTCTTCGTTGCTGCGTGTGGGCTTTCCCTAGTTGCGGCGACCGGGGACTACTCTTCGTTGCAATGCTTGGGCTTCTCATTGTGGTGGCTTCTCTTGTTGCAGAGCAGGGGCTCTAGGTATGCGGGCTTCAGTAGTTGTGGCACGCAGGCTCAGTAGTTGTGGCTCGTGGGCTCTAGAGCGCAGGCTCAGCAGTTGTGGCACACAGGCTTAGTTGCTCTGTGGCATGTGGGATCTTCCTGGACCAGGGCTGGAACCCGTATCCCCTGCATTGGCAGGTGGATTCTTAACTACTGCGCCTCCAGGGAAGTCCCTGTTAACCCATTTTTGATGAATCTTCTGAAAAATGCCCTGACAGCTCTAGCCCATGATGTTCTTTCCCTTACCTAAAATCCGATAGCTTTGCCATTTGTGATAGTCAATTTTATGTGTCAACTTGAGTAGGTCACATATAATTCATCAAACACCAGTTCTGATGTTGCTCTGCAGGGTTGTTTTTTTTTTTTTGAGATGAGATGAACATTTAAATAAGTAGACTTTGTTAACCAGATTACGTTCCATAACGTGGGTGGGCCTCATCCTATCAGTTGAAGGCCTTAAGAGAGGGAATTCTGTCTCTAGAGACTCAGGCTGCAACATTAATTCTTCCCTAGGTCTCAGACTGGTGGCTTACCCTGCACGTTTCAGACTTGCCATTCCCACAATCATGTGTGCCAGTCCCTTAAAATAGATCTCTCTCTCACTCTCTCTCTCTCTCTCTCTCTCTCTACATACACACACACACCCCTATTCTGTTTCTCTGGAGAACTCTAACATGTCACCTACTGTATATCCATTTTTGAGATAACATATTAAAAGCATCTGGAAGTGCCTGTCAAATTGTAGGTACCTATACGCATTCATGTTTTTTCTCTGACTTCTGCTTTCTATCTTTATTGTTTAACAGGTTCATGTTTTGTTTTCCTGTATTAGTTGTTTATTGCTGTGTAACAAATTACCCCAATACTTAGTGGCTTACAGCAACACTTTTATCTCACAGTTTCTGTGGGTCAGGATCTGGGCACAGCTTAGATGGGTCCCTCTGGCCTAGGGTCTCTGACAGACCACAGTCTTGGCTGTTATCATCTCAAAGGTCGACTGGGGAAAGATAAGCTTCAAGGCTCACTCACCATGGTTGTTGGCAGGATTCAGGTCTGTGCAGGCTCTTAGCCTGAGGGCCTCAGTCCCTCACTTGAGAGGAACACTTGGAGGCTGTCCTCAGCCTGCTTCATGAAAGTGTGCAATCTGAGATGGCAGGAGAGAGTATACCCACAGGAAGGAAGTCACAGTCATTTATAACGTAACCACGGAAGTGACATCCAATCACTTTTGTTAGATTCCATTCATTAGAAGCGAGTCAGCAGGTCCGGCTTCGAACTCCAGGGTGAATTCAAAGGTGTGAATACCAGGGGATGGGGGTCATTGGGATCATGTCAGAAGATGCCACCACATTTTCATTTAAATCCATTCATTATTCAACAGACAGGTATTATATATGCCAGGCACTGTTCTAGCCACTTGTACCAGTGAATAAAACACAAAATTCCCTGCCTTTAGCAGAGAGAGATAGTTAATTACATGTTTGTATGTTTCAAGATGATAAATGCTATAAAAATTAGGTCAGGATAAGAGCACTAGGAGTGAGGGTGGGAAGTCAGAAAAGGCTTCAGAGAGAGGGGACAGTTGAGCAAAAGCTTAAAGGAGGTGAAGGAACTGGCTACATGAATATCTGAAGGAAGGGAAACCAGTGCAGAGACTCAAAGGCAGGAACATGCCTGCATCTTCAAGGAAGAGCAAGGAGGCCAGTGGCACTGAAGTCCAGTGAGCAAAGGAGAGTGTAATAGGAAATGAGGTCTGAGAAGATGGGACCGAAGTCTGCAGAGCTGGGAGGTTATTGTAAGGATTTTGACTTTTTCCTGAAGTGAAATGGATGCCGTTGAAGGGCTTTGAGCAGATGAATGACATGATCTTACTTGTTTTATAAACTTGAAAATTAAATATAATATACACTCAGAAAGCACACAGCTGGGAAAACTGGACAGGTACATGTAAGAGTATGAGATTAGATCACTCCCTAACACCATACACAAAAATAAACTCAAAATGGATTAAAGACCTAAATGTAAGGCCAGAAACTATCAAACTCTTAAAGGAAAACATAGGGAGAACACTCTATGACATAAATCACAGCAAGATCCTTTCTGACCCACCTCCTAGAGTAATGGAAATAAAAACAAAAATAAACAAATGGGACCTAATGAAACTTCAAAGCTTTTGCACAGCAAAGGAAACCATAAACAAGACCAAAAGACAACCCTCAGAATGGGAGAAAATATTTGCAAATGAAGCAACTGACAAAGGATTAATCTCCAAAATTTACAAGCAGCTCATGCAGCTCAATATCATAAAAACAAACAACCCAATCCAAAAATGGGCAGAAGACCTAAATAGACATTTCTCCAAAGGAGATATACAGACTGCCAACAAACACATGAAAGAATGCTCAACATCATTAATCATTAGAGAAATGCAAATCAAAACTACAATGAGATATCATCTCACACCAGTCAGAATGGCCATCATCAAAAAATCTAGAAACAATAAATGCTGGAGAGGGTGTGGAGAAAAGGGAACACTCTTGCACTGCTGGTGGGAATGTGAATTGGTTCAGCCACTATGGAGAATAGTATGGAGGTTCCTTAAAAAACTACAGATAGAACTACCATATGACCCAGCAATCCCACTACTGGGCATATACCCTGAAAAAACCAAAATTCAAAAAGAGTCATGTACCAAAATGTTCATTGCAGCTCTATTTACAATAGCCCGGAGATGGAAACAACCTAAGTGCCCATCATCGGATGAATGGATAAAGAAGATGTGGCACATATATACAATGGTATATTACTCAGCCATAAAAAGAAACGAAATTGAGCTATTTGTAATGAGGTGGATAGACCTAGAGTCTGTCATACAGAGTGAAGTAAGTCAGAAAGAAAAAGACAAATACCGTATGCTAACACATATATATGGAATTTAAGAAAAAAAATGTCATGAAGAACCTAGGGGTAAGACAGGAATAAAGACGCAGACCTACTGGAGAACGGACTTGAGGATATGGGGAGGGGGAAGGGTGAGCTGTGACAGGACGAGAGAGAGTCATGGACATATACACACTAACAAACGTAGTAAGGTAGATAGCTAGTGGGAAGCAGCCGCATGGCACAGGGATATTGGCTCGGTGCTTTGTGACAGCCTGGAGGGGTGGAATAGGGAGGGTGGGAGGGAGGGAAACGCAAGAGGGAAGAGATATGGGAACATATGTATATGTATAACTGATTCACTTTGTTATAAAGCAGAAACTAACACACCATTGTAAAGCAATTATACCCCAATAAAGATGTTAAAAAAAAAAGCACACAAAGCACAAGTGTACAGCCCAATAAATATTTACAAAGTAAACATACCCATCAGTTAGCACCAGATGAGGAAAGAGAACGTCACTGGCATTCGAGAAGCTGTCCCCAGGACCCAACCTAGTCATACATCCCCTCCTCTACAAAAGTAAATTATCTTGACTTCTATTGCCTAGTTTCAAATTTTATATAAATGGAGTCATACAATATATTCTCTTGTGTCTTGCTTCTTTTGCTAAATATCATCTGTGTTGTTGCTCAAGGCAGCTTATTTTCATCGTTATGTATTATTCCATTGTATGAATATACTATAGTTTATTCCTGCTTCTATTGATGGACTTTTGGGGTTTTCCAAGTTTGGACAGTGCTATGAACATTCTTGTACATGTCTTTCAGTATATATTTCTGTTGCTGGCTTGTAGAGTAGGTGTATGCTCAGTAATGATAAATATGCCAAACCATCTTCCAAGGTGTTTATACCAGTTTAAATTGCGATTGATGCCTTACGTTTTTACAGGATCACTCTGGCTGCTGCATTGTGAAGTGACTGTGCAAGGGTAAGGGTGGTTGGAGGAGGACTAAGAGGTCGTGCAGTAACCCATGTGTGGTAAGATGGGGCTCAGCCCAGAGCAGGAGTATTGGAGATGGTGATACGTGGTTGGATACTGGTTATATTTTAAAGGTAGGATCAACAGGAATTTCCTGACAGGTTGGATATGGAGGATAGAAAAAGAGAGGAGGCCAGGATGTGTTCACGGCGTTTGGCCTAATCATGTTTATGGACAGAACTGTCATCACCTGAGATAAAAGCTGGGCAGCCGGTTAGAGAGAAGATCATTAGTTCCATTAGGGCCTGTTACGTTTGAGATGTCTATTTGACATCCAGCTGGATTGTCAGGGAGGTGGCTGGAGTTCAGGAGAGAGGTCTGAGTCATTGATACAAATTTGGGAGTCGCTGGCAAATGATATATTGATCAGGGTCCAATTGGGAAAAAGAAACCACACTGTAATTTGAACAGGCAAAGTTTATGTTAAGAATTATTACAGGATGGTATTTTACAATTCAACAGTTACAAGCTAGGACTTCTGTGGAAGTATCTCTTTCTCATTTCCCTTCTTCCTCAACCCTCTCCTTCCCTTTCCTCTTTGAAATTTAACCTGGTGGATGTGGACTCATTGCTGCTGAGATCCATCTTGATACCAAATGAAGCCTAAATACAGAATCCATGATAAAGGAAAACATAACCGCAAATGGAGAGATGTGCCATTATGTGTGCCCTTGAATCAAGCTTTTCTTGAAGTAATTTATACTCTTGGGCCTGTCAGCTCTATTAACCAATACATTCTCCATTTGCCCAATCCAGTTTGGATTCTATTTTCTAATACTACAGGAAGAGTTATAATACAGATGCTTAGTTTTCAGTGTGTTTGAAGTATTTTCTTGAGAAATATTAGTTTCTCACTTCTCCTGTATTAGCCTTGGTGTCAAACTACCTGGTTTAAGTCTTGATCCTGACACTGTTAAGAAATCACCAGCTACTAAAGCTCTCTTTGCCTCATTTTCCTTAGTAATAAATTGACAATAAAAATATACCTTACTGACAGTGGTTTTGTGAGGAATAAATGAGATGAAATGTAAAATGCTTACTAAGGTGTCTTTCACATGCTAAATAAATGTTAGCTATTTTTACTGTTTAACAATTAAATAGTGGTTATTATTTTCCATTGCTGAGAGATATTTGATTTATTCTGCAGTGTGTTTTGCTACAAATCTGCATATTTTTGGCCTTTAATTTCCCAATTACTGAATTTTAAGGCTTGTAGTGTGTTCCAAAATAAATCATCCATATCACTATTGCTGAAGTGTGTGTAAACATAATCTCTTCCTATAACTTATTTTGTACATGTCATTGGTGACATATCATAGCCTATGAAATTCTCTTATTTAAGAAACTTATAACAAATGATAAAAGGAGAATATAAAATTACTGAATTAACTGTGCAAAAAACCCCAAGAATTATTAACTACAACAGGGAATTAGAGAAATGAGTAATGGACTTAGTAAGAAGTAAAGAGAACTCTAAAGCCTATAAGAAGAGCAGATGTGAGGAGCAGCCGCTACCCTAGGGTGGATGTGGAGGGCCCAGGAAGAGGTCCCTCCCCCAGCCCCATACTTGCCCCCCAACCGCTGAGATCCAGACCTCATTGGAGGGGTGTGGCCATGGCCTACCAGTGTCAGGGGAGTCCCTGTGGTGCTGCATCACTGGAACTTGTTGGAAATCCCTCTTTAGGTGCTGGGGAAAGGGGCGGTGTCTTGGGAGAGTCACGCCACGACAGAACTGCTGGGAAGTTGGGATGGGGGAATGGGGGGCTGCTGGCCACCACATACCGGAAGAGCTGGCCCTGGAGAAGTACCCACCTTCAGAAGCCCAGCCATGAAGCACAGCAGAACCAGGAAGAAAGACTGCTTCCTCCTGCAAAGTCTCTCCGTCACCCTCTATTGACAAAACCTAACATCATACCAGTGTCAAAGTAAATATAAAGGCCCTAACTCCATTTTTGCAGAGTGGGTAATGAAGGATGAGTTTGTAGCACAGTTACAGTCAATCAGTGACTGATACAGATAGGATATAAAACTAAAAGACAGAATGAAATCACCAAGGGAATAAGTATAGACACAGAAGAAGACCAAAGGCTGAGCCCTGTGGGCTGTCACTTTAATAGGTCAGGCAGGAGTGGGAGAACCAGCAAAGGCCACCGTGGAGGAGCAGCCAGGGTGGTAGGTGGTATTCTGGGAGCAAAGTGAATCAAAGAATAGGAGGAGAGGAACCAGAAAACATATTGACAGTTCTTTTGTGAAATTTTGCCTCAAAGGGGAGCAGGGGAAAGGTGCAGTAACAGACAGAGGAAATGGGGTCAAGTGGAGTTCGTTTTGAAGATGAGAGAAATAACTACGTGCTGTGTGATGGGAATAGTTCAATAAAGACTGATGATGCTGGGGAGAGAATAGACGGGCTGGAGTGACGCCCTGGAGTAGTAAGGGATGATGGGATCCAGCACTCAAGTACAGAATTCCTTTAGGTGGACACAGGGGTAGTTCATCTACAGTAACAGGCAGGCAGCAGAGAGGGACACAGCTGGATGTGGTGGAAGTCTTTGGTGGCGGGAGTCTCCACTTCCATTTTCTCAGTGAAGTAGAAAGCAAGGAAGGGGGAGGTGGTGAGAAGGATTGAAGAGAGAAGAGGAGGTGTGAAATACACATTTAGAAGAATGGCATAGACCAGGCAAAGTTAGAATTATTAAAGTGAGGGTAGTCAGCATGGTTCTGGGTTTTCCTCCAGCCATGCACTGCTGTAGTATGGAGTAGATGGGCAATTGGCTTTATCCAGGGCTCTCAATTTACCAAACAGGTATGATGAGGCGACAGGGAGGTGAGGGAGTTGAGGATGCAAGACACTGCTGATAATGATTGACCATGGAGTTTAAGCTAGGTTACTAGGGAGGGAGAAGTCATAAGGGAATAAGGTAGTACGATGTGGGTTGGAGGTGTGGGCAGGGTTACGAAGTCTTGATTTCAGGGCATTAGAGGGCATTATAACCTGTATTATAACAGGTTATAGAGGGCATTATAACAGGCATTAGAGGGCATTATAACCTATAAAGAAAGCAGGTGGTGGTTATAGTGGGATGCTTCCAGGTTTCCATTCCTTGAACGGGACAAAGTCTAGGATGTGTGATCACAGGGAGAGTGAGAGTCTGAGGTAAGAAAGAGGATAAGAGTGGGATTCATGGAGCCAAGAGGTTGTTAGAAGGATTACGTACCTGTACACTGAAATCTCCAAGAAGTGAGGGGAACAGTGTTGCAGGGTGTCACAAAATTATAAGCTCTTCACAGATGAGAGAAGTGTGTGCCCTATACAGTAGCCTCCCAAGCACAGCACAGAATGTGTAGTGTAGGCAGAGTGAATACCTGTGGGATGCTGAGGAAGAGAACAGGTCCGCTGTGAAAAGGCATGAAGCATACATGAGCCTAGTTTTGTGAGGTAGAAGAACTGAGCCTCGGGTGCTTTGGTGGGATCATATTGAAAAGAAAGCCTCCAAGACAAGAGGGAGATTCAAACTCTGAAAATGTACCTAGCTTTGTAGGCACTAGGGCATTCCAGCTCACCCGAGAGGTGGGAATGGGCAGAGCCCTGGGAAGGCAAAGCTGTGCTTCAAGAAAACGGCAAGACGGGCATCTCCCAGGGAAAGCTTTTCCTGCAACAGAGAAAGGCCAAAGCATTTCGTGCTGGGTCAGAGTCTGTCCCTGCCCTAAGAGTCTGTTGGTCCCAGCAAAAGAGGGTCCTAGCACTAAAGACGTCCGGAAAATCTCCAGCTCTGTCATCTTTAAGGATGAGCAAGCGGACCAGCCATTGAGACTCCCAGCCGAGTGCTATTCCATTGGGCCAGTCGGAGGACGCAGTGCCTGGGGCTTTGGGAGTGGGCCGGCGCAGTGACTCCGGGATGACCAGGATAAATGTGTTATTTCTGGCTTTTGTCCCGAACCAGGGAGCGGGTACCATGCCGCACCGTCACCACGGCCTCCGGGTGAACTCGGTCGTGCGCTGCACCCGGGGCTCGGAGACTCAGGGTATCACCAGTGCAGTGCGGATGCTGCGCTGCGAAGCGGCGGGGCGGGGCGGGGCGGGGTGGGGCGGGGCTCCAGGTGGAGAGCACCGCGCAGAGTTTGCCGGCGTCCGCCCTCAGCCAATCACGAGCCGTCCTTCGGCTTTCCCCTGAAAGTCGTCCCTCCGCAGTTCTCTTTCTTTGGCCTCCTTGTTTCCCGCCGGCGTGTAGAGTCCTCGGGTACGTTGCATTTCCGTTTCCGGCGCTGTCTGTGCAGGCCTGAGGAGGAGCCGCAGTTGCGTTCCCGGTAACGGTCGCGTGCTGGGTTAGGCGGCGGCGGAGGGGTCTTCGGGGCTGGGACTCCGGGAGGGTCGCGAGTCGCGCGCGTGGTAAGGTCCTCGCTCGGTTCTCCCGGACAGTCTGCCCCCGGGCAGCGCCTCGTGGCCCGGGCAGACATATTTGGTACCTGCCGGAGAAGTGCTGAATGAATTCACGCAGAGAGCCGGTACCGGGAGGAGAGGTGACAGGGAGAGGTGAGAGGTCGTTTCCTACCGGGGTAATCCTAGCAGGTGACTTAAACCGGAGCCAGATCTGTGGACTCCAAATTGTGCTTTTCCCACCCCTATACCCCGAAAAAAGGAGGAAGGCATCAGTACATGTCGGAACCCAAATATAGTGGAGATGAAAAATAATGTCTCTGGAATTTTACAGCTGTTTAGTGAAAGCATGCCTAGAACCCAGCTCTCCTGACTCCCGGCTAGGATTTTTTGACATTATGCTGGTATATGTGGACTTTCTGTTTCCTCTGGTGTGTGTCCGTGGGAAACCTCTGGCTGACCTCCAGCGGTTGTGCAGACTTCTGATGCGGCCCTTATAGCATGGTACAGAAGACATGGGTTTGTATTTCTTCCGTTAGTTCAGATCGCAGCTGTAGCCATCTCCATGCACAATGCCTAGTGCATTATAGGCCGATGCAAATATATATCGAACTGAAATGAATTCAGTACCTTAATTGAATGAAGTGACCCCCCCCACCCCTTCTTTTTTTCAAGCAAGCGCAGCAGATTGTATGCGACCCAATTTTCTAAAGAACTCTAATCCAGTGGTTTCCCACTTATGGGCCATAAATTCCTGGCCCTCTCAGAAATCATTGTAAGGGTTTCTACAAATCCATGTGGTGTCCAGGCATCATCCAGAGTCAGTCAGATCTCACGCACGGAGATACTGCTGTTTTTTTAAGGCATATAGATGAGTATTAGAACTTGAAAATTTTACATATTCAACAGTTGTAAAAGTAATACTGCTATTATGTTGGAGGGTTGTTAAAATGATTTAGTTTTTCAGAATAAAATATCTTAAAAATAGTGTAAGTTTGGAGGCCACTTCATTAGTCCAGTTGATATTTAGGGCTGAGTTAGTATGATAACCACTAGTCACATATGGCTATTTAAATTTAGAGTTGAATTAATTAAAATTAAATAAAATTTAAAATTCAGTTTCTCAGTTTCACTAGGTACATTTTAAGTTCTCAGTAGCTACATGTGGCTGGTGGCTACTGTGCTGAAAATATAGAATATTTTCATCATTGCAGAAATGGACAGTGCTAATGTAGACATTTAAGACAAATAAAAAGTAACTTAAGCAGAGGTAACTAATTGATAGCATAATAGAGATAAGTGAAATTGGTGATAATTATTTTATATTGTTTGTCTTTGGCTGTGTTGGGTCTTCGTCGCTGCGCCCGGGCTTTCTTTAGTTGCAGTGAGCGAGGGCTGCTCTTCGTTGCAGTGCACGGGCTTCTCGTTGCGGTGGCTTCTGTTGTTGCGGACCACGGGTTCTAGGCATGCCGGCTTCAGTAGTTGTGGCACGAGGGCTCAGTAGTTGTGGCTCGCGAGGTCTAGAGCTCAGGTTCAGTAGTTGTGGCGCACGGGCTTAGCTGCTCCGCGGCGCGTGGGATCTTCCCAGATCAGGGCTCGAACCCGTGTCCCCTGCATTGGCAGGTGGATTCTTAACCACTGCGCCACCAGGGAAGTGCCAAAAGCCGGGATAACGTTAAGCAGTTTCCACACCTGTTGGGTAAATAAATATATATCTCTTTGTAAAGAAGTAAATGAAATTTACTGTTTTTCTCTGGGTGTTTTCTGGATTGTAAAATGCTTCCCCTGCCCCCACCCAACTCACTGTAGGTTAGAGTTAGTTGTGGATTGGTAAAAAGCTACTATGGAGACGAAGGACCAGAAGAAACATAGAAAGAAAAACAGTGGGCCCAAAGCTGAAAAGAAGAAGAAACGTCATCTGCAGGATCTCCAACTTGGAGATGAGGAAGATGCCCGGAAGCGAAACCCCAAAGCATTTGCAGTCCAGTCTGCTGTGCGGATGGCGAGATCCTTTCACAGGTATGTTTAGCTGGAGTCTAGTGGTTCTTCCAATTATTCTTTGTAAATAGTAGGAGCCTCTCCAGAGGTTTGGGTTCACGAGTCTGTTCCAACTCTGAAGGACATGGAGATGCAAGTCGTATTTCTTTTACTGAAATGTGAGAAGTCTTTGCTGTGGACGTCACTTTGCCTCCAGCATCTGCACACTGATTGGGTTCTTTTGTCCAAGAGAAAAAGAGTTTTTCTTTATAGAATTTGTTTTGTTTGTAAACTTTAAACAATCTCTATGGTAACAGGTGTGCTTGTGTTATTTTCTGGATATGTTTCATATAATTGGAGTATGTAGTATTAAACAGCTTTATTTAATGGGTCCTTATTATATGTACTTTAAAGGCAGTGTACTTTAAACATTATTGAATTAACTTCTCCTAGTAGGAGAGCCAAATTTAACCCAATAGCCTCTCCTTTTATTTATTATGGTACACTGCCTCCATGTTTGCCTCTTGTTTTCTTTTTAAACTATTAAAGTCAACTAATAAGGCAATCAGATTTAAGGTGTGTATAGTTTTCAGCTCTGCTATTGTGTTGTATGTATTTACTGAAGTGGTTATTTGGATTGGCGCCAGAAGTTAACAAGCTAATTGTATTCACATATTGTCTGTTCTGCTCTCTTTAAAGTTTGTGCTTCTAGAGATGATGCCTTTTATATTTTGAAAGTGAATTTACTTTTTTTTTTTTTTAAAAATAGGACTCAGGATTTGAAGACAAAAAAGCATCACATTCCAGTGGTTGATCGAACTCCACTAGAGCCCCCACCAATAGTGGTAGTGGTGATGGGGCCCCCAAAAGTTGGAAAGAGCACTTTGATCCAGTGCCTCATTCGGAACTTTACCAGGCAGAAGCTGACAGAGATCAGAGGCCCCGTAACAATCGTGTCAGGTAGGAGGTGCTGTCACAGACTGATATGGCAGGTGTTGTCATCTGTGGGACATGCATGTCTTTGTTTAACATTTTCTTCACTGGTAAATGGTAAAGTAATATTGTCACTCCATGTTACTGCTCTTGTACTTTTATTAAGGTGGCTGTAGCTTCAGAAAAGGATAGATTCCCAGAGACAATAATGGTGTAGATGTATACCTATTGTAACTGTTGTATGGATTTGCCAGCGGCAGGCCTGGGCAGGCTGGCTTGATTATGGTGAGCACCTTCATTTAACAGATAGTGAGTACCTGCTATGTACCAGGTGCACCTGTTTGCCCTCCTGAAGCCACGTTCTTGTGGAAGTGAGGGAGTTTTTCCTTTCTTTTTCCTGTGAGAACTTGTCTGCTCTGGGAAATGGTGATGTTTCTAAAGTCTGAGGGAGGATGAAACAAATTCCTAGATGGCAGTGGTAGAATCTGAAATCTCTTCTCATAGTAATAATATAGTTGGATTGAGGCTTTTTTTTTTCTTTAAGGCATTCCCATCATTTTGACTGATTTCTTTTAGCTTAATTTAGAAATAATGATTGCTCCATGAACATTCTGTTGCATTAGGTTTGAGGGTTTTTTCGCTGTAGTGAGAACAGGGGAAGCTTTGATAGAGATAGAAGCTTTGGCCCACTGCCGAACGGTAGGATCACAGCCATCATGAAGCCTACTTGTCTGCCCATTCCAGTTGGAATTTTACCTATTTGAGCACTTGATTCTTATGGGTAGGCTTTTGATATTATTTTAAAATTAGAGAACATAACAAGAAAACTAGTTTACTTTATTTGATATTTACTTTATTTGATCAGTTTTCTCCTATAAAAATGAACTTCTGGCATACTCTTGTGAATGTACAAGGTGCTTTACTAGATGCAATTAAAAATAATAATTAGAGTTAACAGATTTTTTCCAAGGCTTTTTAAAAGTAAAATTTTCATCTTTTCACTTATAGGTAAAAAGCGCAGACTCACCATTATTGAATGTGGATGTGACATTAACATGATGATTGATCTGGCTAAAGTAGCAGATTTGGTAAGTCATTGGGGGCAGCATGGGTTTCTGATGGGGATTTACAGCAATGTGGTAGGTTATTTATCCCATGTTGAAGGGAAGAAAGATTTAAGATTATTAAAAAAATGATGAGTATCATCAGGGATACAAAAGATGTGTTTGAATTGATGATGACAATAATTGTTATAGTAAAAATAGAATGTGCATAATGAAATGTATTCTGAAATCTAAAAGTAGACCGTAGGTCACAGAAAACCTTTAATGAATGTAGCTAATAAAAACTCATTAAGATATGCATACATACATACAAGTTTATAATAGTACCATTTCTTGGACCCTTAGTAGGCACTGTGCTAACAGCTTTCTACAAATTTAGCTCATCTAATTCCCCAGTATGCCTTAGAGGTAAGTAGGTGTTAGCTCTAGTTTACGTATGATGAAGTCGAGGCTCCCAGGAGTTAAGCAGTTTTTCTGAGGATGAGAATTCTGCTCTTGATGGTGCCAGAAACTCTGTTCTTAATGATTATGATAAAATATGGATCTTTTTACCATATTGGGTAAAAAATCTCATGGATTACCCTTGAGAAGTTGTCAGAGTTTATAATAGAAAATCTATACTGCACTCAGCATCTGGAAATTGTACAGCCTTGATTGCATTTACAGAAATGTTAATGTCTGTTAATTACCTTTAAAACTAGCAAAAATAGGGCTTCCCTGGTGGCGCAGGGGTTGAGAGTCCGCCTGCCGATGCGGGGGACATGGGTTTGTGCCCCGGTCCGGGAAGATCCCACGTGCCCGGAGCGGCTGGGCACGTGGGCCATGGCCGCTGAGCCTGCACGTCCGGAGCCTGTGCTCCGGGAGAGGCCACAACAGTGAGAGGCCCGCGTACCGCAAAAAAAAAAAAAAACTAGCAAAAATAAGCCAAAAAGGAAAAAAAAATTAAACCGTATTGATTAGGAAGTGTGGGGTAACGGATACCTCGTTGGTTTTTTTTTTTTTTTATTTAACACCTTTGAAGAGCTGTTTGGGACAATGAGCTACAGATTTTACCCTTTGACTCAGGAAGTCTCCTAAAACTAAAATAAAAAGTAATTTAATATAGATGTTACAGTTGTACCATCTTAATATCAGAAAATAAGTACCATTCAAATTTTGAATATGTAATGCTGCCATTAATAAAAATAAGTGTGTTATTGCCAACACAAAATAGTATAAACTTATTAAATCTTGTGTACTTGAAATGATTGAAATAGTTCAGCATGTCATTAGTTTCTCTTTTATGTAACATATATTGTATACTAATCTTAAAAGCATACACATATTAAGAAAGATGCCTTTCATATACATCTTTTTAAGATTTAAAAAGGAGCACATGCGTTTGGTAAGATATTCAAACTGTGCTACAGGGTATGCATGATGCATGATTTTGCTTTCCTTGCTCTGACCCCTAGTCTCTCAGTCCCCCTCAGCAGTATTTTCCAGATACATATATAAATAGACATATAACCCTTTTAAAGCACACACTGTTTATCATACACAGTGTTCTGTGCTTTGCTTTCTTTCACTTAGTATGTCTTGGAGGTGTAAAATAAGCACTAAGTTCAACCTCATTATTTTTAAGTATTCTGTTGTATGTACCATTATTTATTTAGCCTAGCTTAATGTTTTTTTATTTTTATTTTATTTATTTTTGGCTGCAATGGGTCTTTGTTGCTGTGTGCGGGCTTTCTCTAGTTGCAGCGAGTGGGGGCTACTCTTGGTTGCGGTGTGCGGGCCTCTCATTGCGGTGGCTTCTGTTGTGGAGCATGGGCTCCAGGTGCGTGGGCTCTAGGCGCGTGGGCTCTAGGCGCGTGGGCTCTAGAGCGCACGCTCAGTAGTTGTGGCTCACGGGCCCAGTTGCTCCACAGCATGTGGGGTTTTCCCAGACCAGGGCTCGAACCTGTGTCCCCTGCGTTGGCAGGCAGATTCTTAACCACTGCACCACCAGGGAAGCCCAGCCTAGCTTAATGTTGATTGCTCTGTTCTGGGTCATAAAGCTTCCTAAGTCACAGTGAAGGCACACAGTACATGGATTCGCGCGTGTGTGTGCACGCATGCACATGTATGAACATTGGAGGAGTAATAGAGGCTTTACTTATCTTCAGTCGACAAAGATTGTCAGCTCAGGGACTGTTTGCCACCCACCTGTTCTTCTGACTCTACAACCGATTGCTTGCAACTTGTCACGCCATGGTATCAAATGGGGTGTAGGAATACTCCACAGCCAGCCCACACATCTATGCTTCCTCACGATGCTCAGTGGTCCACCTTCATGTCTTTTGTGGTTTAGGATTATGAATGTTCCCTAGTTTAATCAAAGATTAAGTTTTTCTTTTCTTTTTTTTCAATTATTTTTAGTTAGCTACAGAAAGATGAGGACAGAGATGTCTTAAGTCGCTAGGAATCAACTATGAAATTGTTTTGCATGTTTGAAGAGTATAAATTTTAAAAATTGGTCTTATGTACTTATATTTTCTTACAGATTACCATCCATGACTATTCTTTGACTCAGTTCTAAACTGGTAGACTTTTTTAGTTTCTGAGCAATTGCATGTTACCAATTAACTTCTAAGGTAGAGCTTTCTTACTACATACTCCCAGTGGAAAACTTTTTTTCCCCTGAGGAGATTGCAACAAAAATGTTTGGCTTTCTTCATGTTTTTGATGCTTTTTTTCATTGATTACCACTTCCTCCCATTCTTTTGGATATCAGAGATCTGTTATTTGGTTTCCTTGTTAGAGATCTGTTATTTGGCTTAAGAACACCTTACAAAAAACTTTATTTCTTGGGCTTCCCTGGTGGTGTAGTGTTTGGGAGTCTGCCTGCCGATGCAGGGGACGTGGGTTCGTGCCCCGGTCCGGGAAGATCCCACATGCTGTGGAGCAGCTGGGCCCGTGAGCCATGGCCGCTGAGCCTGTGCATCCGGGGCCTGTGCTCTGCAACGGGAGAGGCCACAACAGTGAGAGGCCCGTGTACCACAAAAAACAAACAAACAAACAAATTTCATTTCTTGAAGTGAGGACTTTTCAGGTAAGGGCCAAATTAGATCTGGTCCTTTCTGAGTTATTTCTCATATATGCACATTCTTGAAACATGGTTGAGACTGTGTCAAGGTTGCCTTTTAGAGCAAGTCAAAGGATAGTGTTTTCTCTATCATGGTGATTCCCTAAATAATCATTTGATTTAGTCTAGAGCAGGAGTTGGTGAACTTTTTCTATAAAGGGCCAGATAGTAGATATTTTAGGCTTTGTAGGTCCCAGTTTCTATTGCAATCACTGAACTGTGGTTGTAGCACAAATGTAGGTGTAGACAATATGTAAACAAGTCAACATGGCTGCGTTCCAAGAGAACTTTAGTTATAAAACAAGTGATGGACCAGATTTGGCTCATGAGCCATAGTTTGGTGATGGTCTATTTTGGGTAGCCTCCTTGAGAAATTGTGTCTTCTGTTTTTAGGTTCTGATGCTTATAGATGCCAGCTTTGGGTTTGAAATGGAAACATTCGAGTTCCTAAACATCTGTCAAGTACATGGCTTTCCTAAAATTATGGGTGTTCTCACTCACCTAGATTCCTTTAAATATAATAAGCAACTGAAGAAGACAAAGAAGCGACTAAAACACAGGTTCTGGACAGAAGTCTACCCGGTAGGAAGCGAATTAGTTATTGAATACTAACACTCTAATCCTTTAAAAATAGAATGAGTGGGAGAGATTAACAAACATCTTTACAGGATCACCTCCTTAGTTTCCTTATTATATCTGTTCATAGTCCCTAGAATATTTCCTTGAGATAGTCTTTATTCTGGGCCTCTTGATGTGTCTCATTTGTCTCTGCATCCCCCAGCACCAGGCAGTGTCTGGCTCTAAGTATTTTGGATTTGTAATTTAATAGAATTTGTCCAAAGTTTTTCCTTGTTACAGGACCAGGAACTGTAGCACACACATACTGCCACTCCTTACTCTCCCCCATACTACTGTGTTGTGTCCCATCGGTCATAAAATATTTTCTGTGCCCTGGAGCCTCACTGTTCCTTATGTATCCATACTCCAGATAGATGCCACTGCTTGACTTGAAACTAAATATATTTGCAGTTCTGTCCATACAAAGCCCTAAAAATATGAGTCCTGAAAGAAGCCAGAGAAGTTCTGGAAGCATTGGCACAGTGGGTCAATAGAAGTCTCCCTTTCTTAGGATTGCTTCTTATTTAAAGCCCTTTATTTTGGTGCAGTGTTGACAAGAATTTCATTGAAATTTAATTTTTTGTTTTTCTTAATATTTAGGGTGCCAAGCTATTTTACCTTTCTGGAATGGTACACGGAGAATATCAAAACCAAGAAATTCACAATCTGGGCCGTTTTATTACCGTTATGAAGTTTAGGCCTCTTACATGGCAGACTTCTCACCCTTATATTCTGGCAGACAGGTAAAAAGTGAATGCACACTTTTTCTTCCTGACCCATATGTTTCAAGGCTAAAAAGTTTGGAAAAGAACAATAATAGAGCTTATTTTGTCTTATTATTGAATAGTGGTGAGAGAAATGTACTTGATGGAAAATATCTACTTTTTTTGTATCATTACTTAAAGATGCTGTGGCTTCAGGAGTAAAGTACGAAATGTTTAGAAAAATGTGAGGATTCTGAAGCATTTAAGGCTACAGGATGTGGGCCCCATCCTGCATTTTTATCCTTAATTTTCAGTGATGCTGCCTTTGGACTGTAGTGCTCCAGTCACTCAGATGTGCCCTTTGCTTTCCTTCCTTTATGCTTTTTTCATATATTTTGTCAGTCTGGAAAACCCTTTCTCCACCTGCCAAAATCCAAGCCACACTAAAAAATCCAGGTCAAAGCTTAATCTTCTTCCATAAATGGTTTTTCTGGATATGTTCTCTACTTTTCCTCAACTCCAGGGCCATGTTGTTTCCCATTTTTGGTGTCTTGCTTGTGGAATGTGTATCCTGTAGAGCCTGAGAGAGATGCAGTCATGTGTTTTTCCCTTTGCCCCTGGTAGATGGTGAACTCTGCTCCCTTATTTCTGTATTTTCTATACTTTCCTAAACAATATGTGTAGTGGATTACTGAATGTGATGAATCACTGAAATGTGAAGAGAGGTACAAGAACTATGACATTTATTTCTGCCATATAATTGGGTTTTATTTTTCTAGGATGGAAGATTTGACAAACCCAGAAGATATTCGAACAAATATCAAGTGTGACCGAAAGGTGTCTCTTTATGGTTATCTAAGAGGAGGACACTTGAAAAATAAAAGCCAAATTCACATACCAGGTATCCTTTTGTTGTAAAATATACTATATTTGTAAAACTCTTGGGATGACTTCATTTCTCAGGAAAACTGAAAAATGGCCAAACAAGATAGAGCCATCTTCCTGGAGGTTTTAAGAGTTAACTCAGCTCTGCATTGGCCACCCAGGGTGTTGAGTTGACCAAATTTCCTCTGCTCTGATGGTGTTTAGCTAAAGAGATACAGTGCTAGTGTCAAACCGTGCCCTTGTTGCGGTTGAAGCCTTCCGACCGTGGGCCATTTCTGCCACCAGTCACTTGTCAGCTGAAGCTATCTTCCTGTGTCTGTCTTCCAGGTGTAGGAGATTTTGCTGTGAGTGACGTCAGTTTCCTCCCAGACCCCTGTGCCCTTCCTGAACAGCAAAAGAAGCGCTGTTTAAATGAGAAGGAGAAGTTGGTGTATGCACCTTTCTCTGGAGTTGGTGGTGTGCTGTATGACAAAGATGCGGTCTATGTCGATCTTGGGGGCAGCCATGGCTTCCAGGAATCGGTGAGAGGGAAGTCACGGGAAGTTATGTAGTCACCTTTTATTTACTGAAGCTTTTTCTCTTTAGTCATATTTATGATAAAGGCCACAGTGCATATTGTAAATGTTCAAAATACTTAAATTGCACCAAGCAGAAAGTAAAAGTCACAGCCTCCATACCTCCCTGCTGCCGAGACACACAGGGGATCCCATGTCCCCAATGTGAGCTTTGGAAGCAGTTTGGTTCCTGTACTTCCCATTTCTCATCATATAAAATCAATATGTTTTCTAGCTCTCTTTGGTCATTCTCTTTTTTTTTTCTGTTTTTCTCTAAACATATACATATTTATTTAGATTATATATCTAAATTATTATATATTATTTGCAGATACCATATATATGGTATTTGTGTGTTAGAAATAGTATTTGCTATATAGGATCCAACTGTAAATGCTTTTGCAACTTTTTGAGGGCACCTAAGAATATGTGAATCTGTTTTTCCCCTGTTAGTATTCATAGAACTGCTTCAGTTTTTTCATAGCTGTGTAGTATTTCATCGTATAGATAAACTTTGTTTACTGAACCAATCCTTGGAGGGCTATGGGGCTCAGTCCCAGTTTCCCCTGGTTTGAGCAAGTACTATAGTGAGTGCCTTCGCACATGCAGCTTTGCCCACTGGGAGGGGTCTTTTTATGCAGTAAATTCCTTGAAGTGCAATTTTTGTATCAAGGGTAACAGATTTTTAAAAAATAGACTCCAGATTTTTATTTCTTTGACTGTTCTGAAATGGGATTTTTCTGTAAATGCTTTCTGTAGCATTGGCAGCACAGTATTTAGGTTATCAGACTGTATACCCCATGCACTTTGGAAAAGTTTAATGAGGACAGAGATCAATTTTAGGCCTTGTAAGAATTCTTCTTTTTCTAAGTCTTCTTTTTTTTTTTTTTTTTTTGAGGCAGTAAGAAAGGTTCTCAGGAACTGTGTTTAAGGTAATTTTGGGAAACTGATTGAAACCAGTGTATTTTTCTTCAGAATCCTTGTGCATTTCTCACTTTCCCTTTCTTGGTGGCCTTGACAGGAGGAGGTGAGACCCACCCATGAACTGGTCCAGAGTCTCATTTCCACCCATTCCACTATTGATGCCAAGATGGCTTCAAGTAGAGTGACACTGTTTTCTGATTCCAAACCACTGGTGTCAGAGGATATAGATAATCAAGGGTAAGTGTGCTGTTTTTGTGTTCTTAAAAAAAAAATTATATTACATAAGGTTATGTCATACATCATTCAGCCATCATAAAACGTTTTGGTGGGATTCATTCCAGGTTGTTTGGTTTTGCTTTTTGCTTTGTACATGCTTGTATTTCTGAGGGCTCTTTACTTACGTGACATTACATGGAAGTATTTTCTTGAAATCATATGAAGGATTCAGTTTTTTAACAAACTCAGAATATTCCTTAAATTTCACAAAACCTTTTCCATAGGTTGCTTTTGTTTCTTAGGAGTCTTGAGGCCACTTGGCTTTATTTTAATGGCCAAAATAACAAGCAGAGTCAGGGAACTTTTTCAGGTTGCTGTCCAGAAGCCACATACCTTGTCTCTAAAATTTTTACTTAGATTGTGTTGTAATATCTCCTGTGGCTTAATTTCCACTAATATAGGGCTTATGTGAATTATTATCAGTCTGGGTTGGGAATTTGTATATTTATACATAGTGGGTATTTTGGTTTTATTGTAGTGGTTTATGACTGCCAATAAAAATTAGTCTGAAAATGATTGAGATCATCTGATTTATCATTTATTATAAGTATATGCAAAAGCAGGAAAAATTTTTTGGAAAAAATCATCTGCTGCCCTCTAACTAGCAGATGGTATAGCATGGTAATTAAGTGCAGTGGGCCTACTAGTTTGAGGAAATCAGTTAATTTCCTGATACCTCACAGGAGTTGTGATGATTAAACACAATAGTGCACATAAGCTACTTATCATGGTGCCTGACAGATAAGAAGTATCACTAAAAGATCCCTGTTATTACGATCATTATTATTAGCTCTTTTCATTTTTGAGCATTCCTGTAATTATCCTTGTGTACATGGGTACTCTAACATAGTTACAGTTATAATACAGGTAAAATTTTTATTTCTATATTGTGAACATTTCCTTTTTCTATATAGTTCCTCATATATAGTCATCATTTTGTTATTATTGATGTATTCAAACTTATCCATTCTCTTTTAGTACAATTTTTAGTATTTTTCTAATTTTTTTTTGCAGTTTTATATAATACTGTTACATTAAATAGCTTGATAGTTTTTTATTTCATCCCATATTTTTGGCATCTTTTTTTTTTTTTTTTTTTTTTTTCGGTACGCGGGCCTCTCACTGTTGTGGCCTCTCCCATTGCGGGGCACAGGCTCCGGACGCGCAGGCTCAGCGGCCATGGCTCACGGGCCCAGCCGCTCCGCGGCATGTGGGATCTTCCCGGACCGGGGCACGAACCCGTGTCCCCTGCATCGGCAGGCGGACCCTCAACCACTGTGCCACCAGGGAAGCCCTATTTTTGGCATCTTGATGATTCTTCTTCATCAAGCATTGCATTGGTGATTTCAAAATGGGAATATTCTTAGTTATTCCTTCTCCATTCGTTAGCTGGCATTCTTTAACAAAGAGCTTTCACCCCTTTATTTTAGTATCACTGTTGACGAATGGAGTTTTTAAAAAATATTTGTTATTATCCCATTACTATCATTAGTCTTTGTGATGCTTATATTGTCCCTTCAGTCTGTCTTCTGTGTCCTTTTGGCGTGTCCCTGTTAGTGCTTGAGCACTTTTTGCTTTCTGACAGCAGGATGTTCCAGGCTTATTTTGTACTTTCCCTGTCTTGGACCTGCAGTCAGCCATTTCTCTAAGGATCATCTGTTTCAAGCTTGGAACTAATGGGTCTTCTAAAAGATCTATTAAGCACTCACTTCCCTTTTGAGCAGTTTCTTTCTAAAATTAGACGTTTTTTAATAAAGGTTATCTCTTTATTTTCTCTATAAGTTCTTTTGTAGAGTGGTGTTATGGAAATATGCATGAATTTGCTTATTAACTATTCCAGTATTTATCACATCATTCCTTTATATGCTATGTCATTTAAAACCATTCCTTGACATTATTTTCTATTTCTTTGCATATTTATTGACTTGCAGATTAGCTTGTTATTGTACAAACAGAATTATTTTGCATTTTCTCTTTAATATAGGCTGTGGATGCCAAAAGAGGAAAAGCAGGTGGATTTAAAAACTGGTCGAGTGCGTCGGAAAGCCATTTTTGGAGATGAAGAAGATGATTCCGGAGATAGTGATGATGAAGATGATAAAGAAATGTCTGAAGGTGACAGGTTGGAAAATAGCTCTAGTGATGATGAAACAGAAGAGGGGGAAGATGCTGAAATGACTGGTAAACAGTATATGTCTGGTAAAGGTATCAAACGGCAAAAACTTGAGATGGAAGAAGACGTTGAGGTGGATTTGCCAGCGTTTGCTGACAGTGATGATGACCTTGAGAGAAGCTCAGTAGAAGAAGCAACAGAGGAAGCTGATGAAAGCATTGAAGAAGAGGATTCCACTGCAGAGGAAGAGAGAGATATTTTAGAATCAAAAGCTGTTAGAGAAGGTGGTAAGCCAGGACTGTTACAAACTAATGATCTGAGTGATAGTTTGAATCTGGAGAAGTCTTTGACAATGAAAAAAGCAACCCTCACCACTTCAGATTCAGGTCATTGCACAGCTGAAGAGGCATTTGCATCTGAAGATGAATCTGAAGAAAACTCTCTCAGTACAGAGGAGGAGGACTCAGAAAATGAAGAGGTTATTAGGAAAAAGTTTCCAGAGCCTTCTCAAGTGGTCAGTAGTCAGAAACTGGGGTCAGAGAACTTAATTGATGAGACCAGTGATATAGAAGACTTACTCAGAGAGGAAGATTATAAGGAAGAAAATGACTATTCCACAGAAACTTCAGGTATGCTTAAATTTAATTTAACTGCCGTTACAAACTTGGCACTGAAAATGTTCTACAAATAGAATGTCTACCATTGGGGGTCTGCTGTTTTGGAGACTTTGTTAACTGTTCAAGTATTACACCTCATTAAAGGATTTCAGGATGAATGAGTGATGAGCTTGAAGCAGAGAGGACAGACAAGCAGACTTAACTGATGTCTGTGTTGGTCCTTTCAGGTGCCCTCAAGTGGAAGGAAGACCTTTCCAGGAAGGCAGCTGAGGCCTTTCTGAGGCAGCAACAAACAACTCCAAACCTTCGAAAGCTCATTTATGGGACAGGTAAAGGAGCTCTGGTTCAGATCTAGAAATATTTTAGTTTCTTAGACTATTTTCTGAAAAGGAGATGAAGAAATTGGTTAGAGGATTTGGGTGGTACTTTTGATATCCATAAGATATTCCTGGGCGTCATAGTTTATATTTGGCAGATGTTTTTAATCATCAGCTCATGAGGACCGTAAATCAGTTGTACGAAGTAGATTTATGGGTTTGCCATAAAACTTTTGGTAAGAATAGTCTTCATTATGCCGTTTTGTACCCCCTGTAGAAAATCCTTCATGAATTTTTTTGTAGAATTTAGTACCAGAAAAATAATTCTGCCTGAAAAGGTGTTTTTTCCTCTCTGAGAATGAGTGCTCTGTATTACTCCTTCTGTTTTTTCCTTTCGCCTTTCTCCTCTGATTTTATATTTTATTAAATTTGTCTATATGTTCTTTTTGGAAAGAACTTGACTCAGTAATGCAAAAAATAAAGTGGTGAACCTGATATTGTGGTCCCTATTTACTGTATGGTTAGAACAAGGCCAAGGAGTATATGTGAGGTAGGAGCGTGGAATCGGGGGTTGGTATTTACTGACTTCCATTCAGGTTTTGTCTAAGTACTCTTAGTGATTAGAGACTTAGCACTCTTCAAGAGAAACTCTTTATTATAATTGAAAGCTCTGTCTTTAAATGTCCCCTCCCTGCCCCATCCCCCAGTATTCTCCCTCCTCAATGGACACTTTGCTGCTGCCTTGCAGGAGGGCAGATGTCCTCCAGACCTGCTCAGCAGTAGTTCCATGGCCTTTCTGTGTCTGGCTGATGTGCTCAGGGGCACACACCGTACCTACTGCAAACAGAGACCCTCAGTCCCTAGTCCTCTAGTGGGTGGATTTATTCTCACTTTTCTATCATGGTGGTCTCTTTAGTGACAGAGGATAACGAAGAAGAAGATGGTGATACCAAGGAAGAGCTCGGAGGGTTGTTTCGTGTCAGCCAGTCTGCCAGCGAGTGTAAGCACAAGGCTGACTCTTTGGACTGCTCCAGATTTCATGTGGAGGTGCCCCATGATTGGGATTTAGAGGAGGTGAGGCTGAATAGAAACAGTGTGTTTGACTTATGAGAAAATTAGGGAATATTTTTAAAAGATTATGTGATTTCAGTATTGCCTACCTGTTATTTGCTTCTTATTTTTTGTGTTTTTTTTTAACATCTTCATTGGAGTATAATTGCTTTACAATGGTGTGTTAGTTTTCAACTCTTAGTGTGAATAGTATTGTTAATCTTTATTTTGAAGCATTGCACGTAGGTTTTCATACATTTGAGATACTTTGTGTTTTATAACTAGGAGATACGTAGTATCCCTGAGTTAACATTTATAATTTCTACTATTTGTAAGCAAACAGGAATCCATGACACTGGTAAATTTTCTTCCCCCACTCATCACCCTGTAGTCACACTAGAGAATTCATTCAGTTCTTAAACTTGCCAGGTTTAATCCCATCTTAGACCTCTTGTCTTCTGTTTTCTTTTCTGAAATGTTCTTCTGATCTTCCCAAGGCTGACTTCTTTTGATCATTTGGTTTAGCTGAAATGTCACTCCTCAGGGAGGCCCAATGACTATCATATTATGTATTTTAATTCACTGGGTAGCACTTGTGCACTTTACGAGATTTTTATGTAAGCATTTTTTGGGTAAAATTTAATACAGATTATAGAAAACCACATAAAAGTAATTGTGTAAC
Source organism: Phocoena phocoena (assembly GCF_963924675.1). Taxonomy (NCBI): domain Eukaryota; kingdom Metazoa; phylum Chordata; class Mammalia; order Artiodactyla; family Phocoenidae; genus Phocoena; species Phocoena phocoena. Next base: position 73,689,590 of record NC_089234.1, on the reverse strand, counting down.
TTAATGGATTACTAGGTGAGTACCTCTGTAACCACCATGTGTCCATCCTAGTCATAGGCCTATCCTCCCTGCAGAAGGAATCACGACTCTTATGGTAATCATTTCCTTCTTTTCTTTATAATTTCATCCTTCAAGTGTGTATCAGTGAACACCAAAGTTTAGTTTTACCAGGTTATTTTTGTTTATTTTTCTCCATGCCTTGTAAATCTCTCAATCTACAATATTCCCCTCCACCCATCTCTTTTTTCCTTACCTTTTCACTTGTTTAAGAAACCAAGTATTTGATGTGTAGAGTTTCTCATATTCTGGATTTCCTGGGCGCGTTGCATCCCTATGTGCTGTCTGTCAGACTTCATTCTTCTCTGTATTTCCTATAAATTGGTACAGAGCAATACCAATAGAATTGTCTATGGTGATGGGTAAAGAATTGGCTTATGTGGCTACTTGTGGCTATTGAGCGCTTTAAATGTGGCTAGTGAGACAGAAGAACTAAAATTTTAATTTTATTTAAGTTTTGTTTAATTTTAATTAGAATTTAAATAACCACATGTTGTAGCTACCCTCTGGACAATGCATCTAGAAGTTTGATTAGATTTAGGTTTGAGGTTTTCGTTTTTTGTTTTCAGATTTTTTGGCAAGACTGCTTCCTAGGTGGTGGTGATTTTTCATTAGGAGGCACATAAAATCATCTTGTGATGTTAGCTATTGATGCTCAATGCCTAGATCCATTAATTTGTTAAGGGTGTAAAATGGTGATATTTTGTTCAAATTCCTCTTGTTAGCTGGAATGCTTCTATAAAGAGAAACTTCTCATCCACTATTTGGTTACCCAGTTCCATATAAGCAGTATAAATGCTTGATTATTTTTATCAGTTTTCAGAACGATTCCCCAAAGGTGACTCTTTTTTTTTTTTAAGTTTTTTTTTTAACTCATGAATTTAAATATAGTTGATGTGTTTCCTTTCACTGCACTTGTTATCCTTGCTGATGATCATATTTATCGCATCTGTGACCAGTGAGAGTCTCTTCAAATTGGCTCCTGAGTCCTTTTGACGTGATCCTAGTAGTCCTTAGATTGCTTCATTGCTGTCTGATATGATAAGGTGTTCCAGTATCGTCTTGTACATTTCTGATGCCAGACTTGGAAACAGCCATAAGAAGTCCTGATTTTCCTTAGTACAAAATGGTATTTCAACATCACAGTCTAGGTCTATGTATACTCATTGCTATGGGTTGGTCATTGTTTCTAGGCCTTTTCAGTGACCAGAGCTAGGAAAATTCATACATACATTTTCAATTCAGAGTCAGGACTACAGGCTTCTTACTTAATCTCTTTTATCTCCTGTTTATATCTCTTGTTTTTCCACTGTAGAATTAGTTCCTGTTTGAACTTGAAGATGATTAAATTAGAAAATTGTGTAATTATTTGCTTTATCCCAGTTATACATAGAAGTGTCAGAATAACATTACACGTGTTTCTATTAATATGATTACTAAAAACAGTTAAAGTTTTTTCCTTTATTTTAAAAAAATATATTTATTCATTTGGCTGTGCAGGGTCTTAGTTGTGGCACGCGGGATCTTCGTTGCCGTGTGTGGTATCTTTTAGTTGCAGCATGCGGGATCTAGTTCCCTGACCAGGGATCAAACCCGGGCCCCCTGCATTGGGAGCACGGAGTCATAATTGCTGGACCACCAGGGAAGTCCCCTGAAGTTTTTATCTTATATGTTCTCCCTTTTGTTTTTTCAAAAGTGGCTATACCATTTTGCATTCCCACCAGCAGTATATATAGCTTTTGAGTCCTCCGCATTGGAATAACATCACCAACACTTGTTATTACCTGTTGTTTTTCTTGTTTTTTATTGTTATAACCATTCTAGGAGTTGTGATGTAATATCTCATTGCAGTTTTGATTTGCCTTTTCCTGATGGCTAATGATGTTAGACATCTTTTCATGTGCTTGTTTTCTATTTGTATATATTATTTGAAGAAATATCTATTCATACTATTTTCCCATTTAAAAAATTGGGTTATTTGTCTTTTTATCATTGAGTATGTATTCAGGATCCAAGTCCCTTATCAGGTATATGATTTGCAAGTATTTTCTCCTATTCTGTAGGTTATCTTTTCTGTGCCCTTTGAAGCACGAAGTTTTAAATTTTGATGAAGTCCAATTTCTCTGTATTTTTTTGTTGTTAGTATCATATCTAAGAAACCATTGCCAAATCCAAAATCATGAAGATTTACTCCTATGGTTTGTGTAAGGGTTTTATAATTTAGCTCTTACGTTTAGGTCTTTGATACACTTTGAGTTAATTTTTGTATTTGGTGTGAGATGAGTCCAACTTCATTCTTTTGCATGTGGATATCTAGTTGTCCTAGCACCTGTTGAAAAGTCTGTTCTTTCCCCTATTGCCTTGTCTTGGCACCCTGGGTGAAAATCACTTGACCGTAGATACATGGGTTTATTTATGGACTCTTAATTATATTCCATTGATCTATACATCTGTCCTTATGCTAGTACCATACTATTTTGATTACTATTGTTTTGTAATAAGTTTTGAAATCACGAAGTGTGAATCCTCCAACTTTGTTCTTTTTCAAGATTGTTTTGTCTTTTTTGGATCCCTTGGGTTTTCTATATTTTAGAATCAAAGAATTCTTTGCAGAATCTTCTGCAAAGAAACCAACTGGGATTCTGATAGGGATTGCATTGACTTGGGTAGTATTGAGACCTTAACAATACCAAGTCTTCTAATCTGTTAACATGGGATGCCTTTCCATTTATTTAGATCTTTCAAGAATGTTTTATAGTTATCAGAGTATAAGCTTTGCACGTCTTTTGTTGGATTTATTCCTAGTATTCTTTTTGATGTGATTGTAAAAGGAACTGTTTTTTGCATTTCATTTTTGGATATTCATTCCTAGTGTATAGAAATAAAGTTTACTGTTGTATATATATATATATTTTTTTTGTTGTTGTTGTTGTTGTTTGTTTTTGCGGTATGCGGGCCTCTCACTGTTGTGGCTTCTCCCGTTGCGGAGCACAGCCTCCGGACGCGCAGGCTCAGCAGCCATGGCTCACGGGCCCAGCCACTCCGCGGCACGCGGGATCCTCCCAGACCAGGGCACGAACCCGTGTCCCCTGCATCGGCAGGGGGACTCTCAACCACTGCGCCACCAGGGAAGCCCTACTGTTGTATATTGATCTAGTATCTTGCAATCTTGCTGAAGTCATTTATTCTGATAGTTTTTCAGTAGATTCCTTAGGGTTTTCTATACACAAGATCATACCACCTGTGAATAGAGATAGTTTTTCTTTCTAAACTGGATGCCTTTTTTTTTTTTTTTTTTTGCGATACGTGGGCCTCTCACTGTTGTGGCCTCTCCCGTTGCGGAGCACAGGCCAGGCTCTGGACACACAGGCCCAGCGGCCATGGCTCACGGGCCCAGCCGCTCCGCGGCATGTGGGATCTTCCTGGACCGGGGCACTAACCCGTGTCCCCTGCATCGGCAGGCGGACTCTCAACCACTGCGCCACCAGGGAAGCCCCGTCTAAACTGGATGCCTTTTATTTTATCTTCTTGCCTAATGGCCCTGACTAGAACGCCTAGTACAATGTTGAATACAAGTGATGAGAGGAGACATCCTTGTCTTACTCCTGATCTTAAGGGGAAAGCTCCCAGTCTTTCACCATTAAGTGTGATGTGAACTGTGGGGTTTTTTATGGATGCCTTTTATCAGATTTAAGAAGTTCCCTTCTAAGTTTGTTGAGGGTTTTTATCTTGGAGGGTCTATTTTTTAAAATTTATTTGGTCTCTGGTTCCCCTAAGTCAATTGTTAAACTTCATGAAAGCAAGGATCTTTTGGAACAGTTTGCCATTCAGTGCCTGCAAAGCTTCTTGGCACAGAGTAGATGTTCAGTAAATACTGAGTGATTGTAGGCATGAAGGAATGAATAAATGAGCAGATTTGCTTTTGCATCCATTGTAATCATGCTAGCTTCAAGGCTACTCTTTGAGAGTGAGGTTATATCTGAAAAATGTGAATCATGATCAAAATGTGATTGAAAGCCGGGACCCATGTGAAGATTTCTTTATGTGTGCTTTTGAGCCCTTGGCAGTGACTGACATGTGCTGTCCTAAGTCAGGTTCCCCAGGAAGCAGTCTGAAATAGAGAGTTGTGTACAAGTTTTAGCCTGTATTTGAGAGGTGCATCCAGCATCCACTACATGTGTGTACTGGATGATCTGGCAGATCTGGAACTGGGAGCCTCATCAATACTATTTGTACTGTTGGGCTCATACAAGACATTTTGTCTTTGGCAGAGGAATTACGTTTTCAAACAGCCATGATAAGTCTGGATTAACGAATTAGTAAATATCTGTTTGTTTACTTATGAAGTCACTGGGCTGATGTTATTTTCCCTATCCACTGGTTAATGCTATAATATTTATGTTTTTATATCTGTTGTTATACTATATACATCAAAGTTATTTCATAGGCCCACTTGGAATGAAAATATCCATAGAACTGTCTTGAAAAGTATTTAAAGGCAAATTGTCACCTGCTGTTTCTCAAAGCAGTTATTTATTGAATGATTGGAGCCTGTCAACTAAGCTGACTTTTCTGTATAAGGTTATGAACAGTATCAGAGATTGCTTCGTGACTGGGAAGTGGGAAGAGGATAAAGATGCAGCCAAGATCTTAGCAGAAGATGGTAAGTAAATGGCTGTATTCTTCAGAGAAGGCTGCCTTCTCTCTATATTATTTTCTTCCATATCTTTAATAGTCAACTTGAAAATATTAGTCACTTGTGAAGTGGCTTGGGGAACTCTGACAAGAGTTCTGACAGGAGTAACATTCTAGTTCCTCCTTTCATGATGGTCTTATTTTCTCCCTCTGGTTAGTTGACTTATTAGATATGGACATTGAAGAAGAGTGGGAAGCTCTCCATAAATTTTATCATGCATTGTTAAAAATAGTCATTCTTGTTTATGTGCTGTGGTTAGATTCACGTTAAGATTCAGGTTACGCATTTTTGGCAGGCATGCATAGGTATGTAGAGGCTTCCTAAGAAACATTTTCAGTTTCTTCTATGATCATTGGTCAAATTTGGTTTTCTTGTAGTGGTGGTTGTGGTTTTTGTGTTTATATTTTGACATTTTCATGAGATTTTTTTTTTTTTTTTTTTTTTTTTGGTACGCTGGCCTCTCACTGCTGTGGCCTCTCCCGTTGCGGAGCACAGGCTCCGGATGCGCAGGCTCAGCGGCCACGGCTCACAGGCCCAGCCGCTCTGTGGCATGTGGGATCTTCCCGGACCGGGGCACGAACCCGTGTCCCCTGCATCGGCAGGCGGACTCTCAACCACTGCGCCGCCAGGGAAGCCCATGAGATATTCTTCATAATATTTTCTGACAAGACTTTCAGTGAAATTTTGAATTTATAACAGAATAAAGCGCTCATCTGTTATTTGCACTTTCTCATTTCTAACATTGTTCCTTTTTTGTGTGTTTTAGTTAGATTTGCACATTCTCTATTTTGTTAGATCCATAACTTTTGGATTGAGTTTTCATTTTACTATTTTTCTCATGATTAAAAAATTTAAAGTTTTGATTTTTTTTCTTGTCTTTGTTAGTTGTAGGATTAGAAAAGGAATTTTTTGGTTTTGTTTTCAAGGAAAGCACTTTTAAAAATTAAGGTATAGCTTAATGTTCAACCTAATATATTTTGACAATTACATACATTTATATCCATCACCCAAAATGAGAATAAGAACATTTCTGTCACACCCTAAATGTTTGTCTGTGTCCTTTGCAGTCAGCACCCACCCCCTACCCCAGGCAGCCACTTTTGGATTTCTGTCACCATAGATTTGTTTTGCCTGATCTTGGACTTCATACAGATGTAGTCAGACAGTATGTATTTTTTAGTGTTTGGGTTCTTTCCCTCAACACAATGTTTTACTTTTTGATAAATCAACCTTGTTGAGATATGTTTTACATACAGTTAAGTATACCTGTTTTAAGAATATTCTTATTTGGCTAGTTTAGACAATTGTATATGTTCATGTACTACCATTACAGTCAAGAAATAAAGTATTTCCATCACCACAGAAAGAACCCTCATGCCCCTTTGCAGTCAGTCCCTACTCCCACCATCACAGCAGTCCCAAGGCAACCAATGATCTGCTTTCCCTCACTATAAATTAGTTTTCCCTTTTCTAGAATTACATATTAAAAATACTCTCTTTTGTCTGTAGATTCTTTTACTTAGCATACTGTTTTTGAGGTTCATTCATATTATAATTTGTTTCTTCTTATTGCTGAATAAGTATTCTGTTGCATGGGTATGCCAATTGTTTATCCATTTTTCTCTTGATGGCCATTTAGGTTGTTTCCAGTAGTTGACTATTACAATTAAGGCTGCTCTGAACATTCACGTATAGGTCTTTTTTTGTGGAAATTGGTTTTCATTTCTCCTTGGTAATACCTAGGAGTAGAATGGCAGAGCTATGGGGTGGGTAGATGGACAACCAACTTGATAAGAAACTAACAGAGTTTGACTCCATTTTTAATGTTAGACTGATGACAGCTCTTAAGCCCCACCTGTTCTGTCCCCCTTTCTGTCCTACATCTGGACAAGCTGATAAAAAAGCCAAGTTCCTCCTCTTTTGGCATCAGGAGGGAGTTCAAACCATATACACTCCAGCTGTCACCAAAGCCCCACCACCTCCTAACTACCAATAGCTCAAGCTATTCTCCTTTTCCGCCCGCTCTCCCAAGCTGTATTTGAACTAGCTTGGGAGGTCTGCCCAACTCTCCCCAAAAAGTCTCATTATGTGAATTATAAATCTTTCCATATCCTCTTGATTCATGTGTGTGTCATCTGTCTCAATATGCAAACCATATTTTGGGTGGGAGGTTCATCCTGTCTCTGTGGGTTGATTACAAAGTAAACTGCCCCACAGTTCTTCAAAGAGAACTCCAGCAGTGGATGACAATTTCAGTTCACATCCTAGTGGGTGTGAAATAGTATCTCGTGGTTTTAATTTATAATTCCCTGATGACTAAGGACGTTGCGTATCTTTTCATGTGCATATTGGCCAATTTAATATCTTCCTTTGTGAGGTATCCATTTAAGTCTTTTGCTTATTTTTTTAAAGTTTATAATAGTTTACATTTAGAGAAAAATTGTGAATATAGTACAGAGTTCCCACATACCTCACACCCAGTTTGCCCGATTATTATCATCTTACATATGGATGGTACATTTGTCACAATTAATGAACAGAGCACTAACAAAATCTTGGGTCTCTGCCAGTTTGAGCACCTTTCTGTGTGTTAGGGGGCCATTTGTATTTCCTTCCATGACTGTCTTTGAATATGCTTTGCCCATTTTCTATTGGGTTATTGTTGATATTTTTTCATACTTACAAGAATTTTTTATATATTAGAGAAATAAGTCTTTTGTGATATGAGGTGCCACATTTAACCCCCTTATTTTAACATTTGTATTTTAACTTTATGATTCTTTCATGTGGAATTTTTTTTTTAATGAAGTTAGATTTATCAGTTTTGCCTTAAATGACTTTTGAGATTTGTCTTATACTTAAAAAGGTCTTTTGTAAAAAAAAAAAAAAAAAAAAATCTGAAAAAGGAGAAGAAAAATCTTCCATTGTTTTTTCTAGTGCTTCCTGATTTCCTTTTTTTTTTTTAGCATTTAAATCACCGACTCATCTGCTGTTTATTTTAGTGTGAGTTGAGAGGCATAGATAGAGTTTTTCCCAGGTGGCCACCAGGTTCTTTCCAATACTATTTGTTCTTTTCCCAACTGATTAAAATGCTCTTTTTGTCATATTCTTAATTGATAGATATAGAAAAAAGTTTTTGGACTTTTCTAGTTTATGTCATTGATTTCTGTTGGTTCATTCATCATTGCTATGTTTAAAACCCTTATATAGCTTTATAGTATGCTATTAAGACACCAACTATTAAAACTGGTATGACTGGTTCCTATCTCTCCCTGTCTCTGCTAGGTTTTTTAGAATTCTTCCGACTATTCTCTTACTTATTTTTCCACAGAAACTTAAGAATCATCTTTTCCGTTGCCAAAAGAAAGTGTGGTGGATTTGTGTCTTTATAGTAGCTGTATTGAGGTTTAATGGATATACAGTAAACTGCACATATTTAAAGTGTCCAGTTTGATAAGCTTTGACATGAGTATACAGTCACCACAATCAAGATAATGAACATACTTTTCACCCCAAAAGTTTCCTCATGCCACTTGTTATCCCTCCCTTCTGTCCTTTCCCTATTACCAGGTAACCACTCTTCTGCTTTCTGTCACTATACAAGAGTTTGTATCCTCTGTAATTTGATATAAATGGAATCATACGGTATGCAGTCTTTTCTAACTTATTGTACTCAGCATAATCATTTTGAGATTCATCTATGCTGTTGCATCTTCATTCCTTTTTATTGCTGTGTAGTTAATTTCTTTTTATTGGTGAGTAGTATTCCATTGTATAATGCAATACAGTTTGTTTATCTGTTCACCTTTTGATCGACATTTATGTTATTTCCAGTTTGGGGCTATTGCAAATAAAGCTACTGTGAACATTCTTCTACAAGTCTTTGTATGAACAACTGCATTCATTTCTCTTGGGTACATATCTCAGAGTGGACTAAATGAATCATATGGTAGATGTAGTTCTAATTTTTTTTAAGAAATAGCCAAATTGTTTTCCTTAGTGGTTGTACCATTTTGCATTGCCACTAGCCCTTTATGAGACTTCCAGTTGCTCCACATCCTTGCCAGTGCTTGATATGTTGGTCTTTTTAATTTTAGACACTTTTTAAGGTTTAGAGTGGTATCTCATTTTATTTTCCTGATGATTAATGATAATGAGCCTTTTTTCACATGTGTATTTGCCATCTGTGTTTCTTCAGTGAAGTGTCAAATCTTTTGCCCATTATTTTACTTTGGTTGTGTGTTATTATTGAAGTTTAATTCTAAATTACTTTTGATACAATCCTTTATCACATGGAATTTGCAATTTTTGCCCATTGTGTAACAAAGACCATCATATATGATCTGTGAATGAAGACAGTTATACTTCTTTCTGTGCCATCTAGATGACTTATTTTTCTTGTCTTAGTACACTGGCTTAAACTTCCAGTACAATGTTGATTAGAAGTGGTCAAAATAGACTATATACATATTGTAATATTACACCTACTGTTAACCATCATTTTACCACTTTGAGTAACATGTGGAAACTTTTCTTCCATTTAGGCCCTTTTATCTTCCCCACTTAAAAAGGTTTTTTTTTATTATTATGTAAGTTACAGATGTACAATATAGTGATCCACACTTTTAACAGGTTATACTCCATTATAGTTATTATAAAATATTGGCTATATTCCCTGTGTTGTACGGGGAATATATCCTTGTAGCTTATTTTATACCTAATAGTTTGTACTTCTTAATTCCCTACCCCTCTATTGGCCCTCCCCACTTCCCTCTTCCCACTGATAACCACTAGTTTGTTCTCTGTATCTATGAGTTTGCTTTTTTTTTTTGTTATATTTAGTAGTTTGTTGTAGTTTCCCCACTTTTAAATATTGGCTTGAATATTAGATAGTGGTATAATTTTTTTGACTATTAAATATGATTTTACAAATTCATAAGCTGGATAGTCTGTTCTGTGTATCCATATTTCTGTTCTTTTTCTTTTGTTTCTGATGGTCTCAGATTTCTCCTTTTATAATTTCCTTTCTGCCTAAGAACTTCCTTTAGCCATTTTTTAAGGGTAAGTATGGTAGCTACAAATTCCTGTAGCTTTCCTTCATCTGAGAATGTCTGTTTCCTTCTTCATTTATAAAGAATAGATACATAGGCTGTCATTTTACTTGGTGTGCGCCTACAGGTAATCTGTCATTTCTTTCTGGCTGCTTTCAGATATTTTTTATTTGTTTTTAGTTTTCAGAAGTTTGATTGGTGTGAATTTTGTTGGGTTTACTCTGTTTGAGATTAACTCATCTTCTTGAATCTGTAAGTTTGTGTCTTTCAACAGATTTAGGAATCTGCAGTCATTATTTGTTTCAGCTCCAGACTCCTTATGAGACTCTGATGATACAGATGTTGGGATTTTTTTGTTTCTGTCCCACAGGTCTTTGAGGTGCTCTTCACTTGTTTTTTTTGCTCTATGTTGTTCAGACTGAATGAATTCTATTATGTGGCCTCAAGTTCTCTAAGTCCATCCTCTTTCATCTCTACTCTTACTATTGAGCTCATGTAGCCAGTTTTTAAATTTCTGTTACTGTATTTTTCAGTTCTATAATTTCCATTTTGTTCTTCAATTTCTTGTTGAGGTTTTCAGTTTTTTGGTTGTTGCTGTAAGATTTATAGTTGCTTGTTGAAGGATTTTTTTTTTCGGATTTTATAATTTTATTTATAATGGCTGCTTCAAGGTACAAGTCAGATAGTTCCAACATCTGATTCATTTCAGTGTTGTTTTCAGTTGTCTTTTCACATTCAAATGATGATTTTCTTGGTTCTGGGTATGACAGGTGATTTTCTATTGTAGCCACACATTTTATTTGGTGACCCTGGGTCCTATGTAATTTTTAAATTTTAGCAGGCGATCATCCTGTTTAGGTTTAATGTACAGGCCCTGGTCTACTTCATGGGCTGTGGTTCCAATGACAATTTAATTTCAGAGCCTTTGTGGTACTGTTTTGCTGTACTTGGTTTATCTGGTGCTACTTGTTCCTGCTGGTGCTGCTGGTTCCTGCTGGTGCTACCTGGGGGGAACAGAGGAGCTTCCCTAGGCTGGGCCACCTAGTGTGGCTAGGTTGGGGAAAGTTGTTTTGGCCTCTGGGGCCAGTTTGCTTGTTCTGGGGGCATCTCCTTTGCTTGGTCCTGCCTGGACGCATATTGTTTTTTTTGTTTGTTTGTTTGTTTTTGTTTTTTGCGGTATGCGGACCTCTCACTGTTGTGGCCTCTCCCGTCGTGGAGCACAGGCTCCGGATGCGCAGGCTCAGCGGCCACGGCTCACGGGCCCAGCCGCTCCGCGGCGTGTGGGATCTTCCCGGACCGGGGCACGAACTCGCGTCCCCTGCATCGGCAGGCGGACTCTCAACCACTGCGCCACCAGGGAAGCCCCGCATATTGTTTTTAAGGTGGAAGAGGAGAGTCTCACGCCTGGTGGAATCCCTCCTTGCTGATAACCCTTGGGCACCTGGTACATCTTGGTGGAGGAAAGGAGATTCAAGCTCGTTGGGAAGGCTAGCACTTTCCTTCATCACTTGCTGTCAGTGGGATACCCAGTTTACCTGGATTGCTGGTGAGATCTGGTTCAATCTGAAGGAAGAATGGGCCTATCTCATTCTGCGGCTGCCTTCTGTTGCCACTTGCGGATTGGGAAATGGTGGCCCTAAGTTGCCTTTCTGTGGGTTGTGGTATAGTGAGACATAGGCCACTATGTCATTCCTCTGGTCATGGGGACGCTCATCAGCCCATCTTTGTCTTTCCACCTTTCAGAGTTCTCCTTTGGTTGTCTCTTGTGCTCTTGCATCGTTTCTGGAGTTGATGGTTATACACAGTCAGGACGAACAGAGGAGATATGTCTACACCATCTTTTCCAGACTGGAACTCCTTGGTGGTTATTTTATTTTCTTTCTTTTTTTTTTTTTTTAACATCTTTATTGGGGTATAATTGCTTTACAATGGTGTGTTAGTTTCTGCTTTATAACAAAGTGAATCAGTTACTATGTAAAAGAGAGAATTAGAGTCTTCATGATATTGAGGCTTCCTTTCCAAACACATGATGGTTTTACTTGTTCAGTAGATAACATTAATAATACCTCCTTCATTGAGTCATGTTGAAGAATATAGTTAAGGCACGTAAAACACTTAGAGCAGTGCCTGCCTGGTATGTGAAGCACTTAAAAGCATTAGCTAAGGTTATTCCATGTGTCCTTTATTTTATTTTATTTTTTTATTGGAGTAAAATTGCTTTACAGTGTTGTGTTAGCTTCTGCTGTACAGTGAAGTGAATCAGCTATATGTATACCTATATGCTCTCCCTCTTGGCCTCCCACCCTCCCCCATCCCACCCATCTAGGTTGTCACAGAACACCAAGCTGAGCTCCCTGTGTTATACAGCAGGTTCCCAGTAGCTATCTGTTTTACACATGGTAGTGTAATTATGTCAAACCTAATCTCCCAATTCGTCCCACCCTCTCCGTCTCCCAATGTGTCCACATGTCTGTTCTCTATGTCTACGTCTCTATTCCTGCCCTACAAATAGGTTCATCTGTACCCTTTTTCTAGATTCCACATATATGTGTTAATATACGATATTTGTTTTTCTCTTTCTGGCTTACTTCACTCTGGATGACAGACTCTAGGTCCATCCACATCTCTACAAATGACCCAATTTCATTCCTTTTTATGGCTGAGTAATATTCCATTGTATATATGTACCACATCTTCTTTATCTATTCATCTATCATTGGACATTTAGGTTGTTTCATGTCCTGGCTATTGGAAGTAGTGCTGCAGTGAACATTGGGATACATATGTCCTTCTGAATTATGGTTTTCTCAGGCTATATGCCCAGTACTGGGATTACTGGGTCATATGGTAGTTCTATTTTTAGTTTTTTAAGGAACCTCCCCATACTGTTCTCCATAGTGGCTGTATCAATTTACATTCCCACAAACAGTGCAACAGGGTCCCCTTTTCTCCACACCCTCTCCAGCATTTATTGTTTGTAGACTTTTTGATGATGGCCATTCTGACTGGTGTGAGGTGATATACCTCATTTTAGTTTTGATTTTCATTTCTCTAATAATTAGTGATGCTGAGCAGCTTTTCATGTGCCTCTTGGCCATCTGTATGTCTTCTTTGGTGAAATGTCTATTTAGGTCTTCCGCCCATTTTTCATTGGGTTGTTTGGGTTTTTTTTGATATTGAGCTCCATGAGCTGTTTGTATATTTTGGAGATTAATCCTTTGTTGCTTCACTTGCAAATATTTTCTCCCATTCTGAGGGTTGTCTTTTCGTCTTGCTTACGGTTTCCTTTGCTGTGCAAAAGCTTTTAACTTTCATTAGGTCCCATTTGTTTATTTTTGTTTTTATTTTCATTACTTTAGGAGGTGGGTCAAAAAAGAACTTGCTGTGGTTTATATCAAAGAGTGTTTTCCTATGTTTTCCTGTAGGAGTTTTATAGTGTCTGGTCTTACATTTAGGTCTTTAATCCATTTGGGGTTTATTTTTGTGTATGGTGTTAGGTAGTGTTCTAAGTTCATTCTTTTACATGTAGCTGTCCACTTTTCCCAGCTTCAGTTATTAAAGAGGCTGTCTTTTCTCCATCGTATGTTCTTGCCTACTTGGTCGTAAATTAGGTGACTAGTCTGTGTGGGTTTATCTCTGTGCTTTCTATCCTGTACTATTGATTTATATTTCTGTTTTTGTGCCAGTACCATACTGTCTTGATGACTGTAGCTTTGTAGTATAGTTTGAAGTCAGGGAGCCTGATTCCTCCAGCTCTGTTTTTCTTTCTCAACATTGCTGTGGCTATTTGGAGTCATTTGTTTCCATACGAATTGTAAAATTTTTTTGTTCTAATTCTGTGAAGAATGCCATTGGTAGTTTGGTAGGGATTGCATTGAATCTGTAGATTGCTTTGGGCAGTATAGTCATTTTCACAATGTTGATTCTTCCAATCCAAGAACATGTATATTTCTCCATCTGTTTATGTCATCTTTGATTTCTTTCATCAGTGTTTTTTAGTTTTCTGAGTACAAGTCTTTCACCTCTTTAGGTAGGTTTATTCCTAGGTATTTTATTCTTTTTGTTGCATTGGTAAATGGGAATGTTTCCTTAATTTCTCTTTCTGATTTTTCACTGTTAGTGTATTGGAATGCCAGAGATTTCTGTGCATTAATTTTGTATCCTGCAACCTTACTAAATTCATTGATTAGTTCTAGTAGTTTTCTGGTGGCATCTTTAGGATTTTCTATGTATAGTATCATGTCATCTGCAGACAGTGACAGTTTTACTTCCTCTTTTCCAATTTGTATTCCTTTTATTTCTTTTTCTTCTGATTGCTGTGGCTAGGACTTCCAAAACTATGTTGGATAAGAGTGGCGAGAGTGGACATCCTTGCCTTTTTCCTGATCCTGGTGGAAATGCTTTCAGTTTTTCACCATTGAGTGTGATGTTTGCTATGGGTTTGTCATTTATGGCCTTTATTATGTTGAGGTAGGTTCCCTCTATGCCCATTTTCTGGAGGGTTTTTATCATAAATGGTGTTGAATTTTGTCAAAAGCTTTTTCTGCGTCTGTTGAGATTATCATATGGTTTTTATTTCTTAATTTGTTAATATGGTGTATCACATTGATTGATTTGTGCATATGGAAGAATCCTTGCATCCCTGGGATAAATCCCACTCGATCATGGTGTATGATCCTTTTAATGTATTGTTGGATTCTGTTTGTTAGTATTTTGTTCAGGATTTTTGCATCTGTATTCATCAGTGATATTGGTCTGTAATTTTCTTTTTTTGTGATATCTTTGTCTGGTTTTGATATCAGGGTGATGGTGGTTTCATAGAACGAATTTGGGCGTATTCCTCCCTCTGCAATTTTTTGAAAGAGGTTGAGAAGGATGGATGTTAGCTTTTCTCTAAATGTTTGATAGAATTCGCCTGTGAAGTCATCTGGTCCTGGACTTTTGTTTGTTAGAAGATTTTTAATTACAGTTTCAATTTCATTACTTGTGATAGGTCTGTTTATGTTTTCTAGTTCTTCCTGATTCGGTCTTGGTAAATTGTACCTTTCCAAGAATTTGTACATTTCTTTGTGGTTGTTCATTTTATTGGGTTATAGTTGTTTGTAGTAGTCTCTTAAAATCCTTTGTATTTCTGCTTTGTCAGTTGTGATTTCTTCTTTTTCATTTCTAATTTTGTTGATTTGTGTCCTCTCCCTTTTTTTCTTGGTGAGTCTGGCTAAAGGTTTATCCGTTTTGTTTATCTTCTCAAAGAACCAACTTTTAGTTTTATTGATCTTTGCTATTGTTTTCTCCATTTCTATTTCATTTATTTCTGCTATGATCTTTTTTTTTTTCACATCTTTATTGGAGTATAATTGCTTTCCAATGGTGTGTTAGTTTCTGCCCTACAACAAAATGAATCAGTTATATATATACATATGTTCCCATATCTCTTCCCTCTTGCATCTCCCTCCCTCCCACCCTCCCTATCCCACCCTGCTATGATCTTTATGATTTCTTTCCTTCTACTGACTTTGGGTTTTCTTTGTTCTTCTTTCTCTAGTTGCTTTAGATATAAGGTTAGATAGTTTATTTGAGATTTTTCTTGTTTCTTGACGTTGGATTGTATTGCTATAAACTTCCGTCTTAGAACTGCTTTTGCTGCATCCCATAGGTTTTGGGTCATCATGTTTTTGTTGTCATTTGTTTCTGTGTATTTTTTCTATTTCTTTGATTTCTTCAGCGATCTCTTGGTCATATAGTAGTGCACTGTTTAGCTACCATGTATTTGTTTTTTACAGGTTTTTTCCTTTAATTGATTTCCAGTCTCATAGCACTGTGGTCAGAAAAGATGCTTGGTACGATTTCAATTTTCTTAAATTTTCTGAGGCTTGATTTGTGACCCAAGGTGTGATCTTTCCTGGAAAATGTTCCACGTGCACTTGAGAAAAACGTCTATTCTGCCAATTACGGGTGTATTGTCCTATAGATATCAATTAAATCTATCTAGTGTATTTTGTCATTTAAAGCTTGTGTTTCTTTACTTATTTTCTTTTTTGATGAACTGTCCTTTGGTGTAAATGGGGTGTTGAAGTCCCCTACTATTATTGTGTTACTGTTGATGTCCCCTTTTATGGTTGATAGCATTTGCCTTATGTATTGAGGTGCTTCTGTGTTGGGTGCATAAATATTTATAATTGTTATATCTTCTTCTTGGATTGATCCCTTGATCATTATGTAGTGTCCTTCTTTATCTCTTGTAACAGTCTTTATTTTAAAGTCTATTTTATCTGATACAAGTATTGCTACTCTAGCTTTCTTTTGATTTCCATTTGCATGGAATATCTTTTTCCATCCCTTCACTTTCAGTCTGTATGTGTCCCTAGGTCTGAATTGGGTCTCTTGTAGACAGCATACATATGGGTCTTGTTTTTGTATCCATTCAGCCAGCCTGTGTCTTTTGTTTGGAGTATTTAATCCATTTACATTCAAAGTTATTATCAATATGTATGTTCCTATTACCATTTTCTTAATTGTTTTGGGTTTGTTTTTGTGGGTCTTTTTCTTCTCTTGTGTTTCCCGCCTAGAGAAGTTCCTTTAGCACTTGTTGGTTTGGTGGTGCTGAATTCTTAGCTTTTCTTTGTCTGAAAAGCTTTTGATATCTCTGTCGAATCTGAATGAGATCCTTGCTGGGTAGAGTAATCTTGGTTGTAGGTTTTTCTTTCTCTTTCATCACTTTAAGTATATCCTGCCACTCCCTTCTGGCCTGCAGAGTTTCTGCTGAAAAATCAGCTGATAACCTTATGGGTATCCTTTGTATGTTGTTTTTTGTTTTTCCCTTGCTGCTTTTAATATTTTTTCTTTGAATTTAATTTTTGTTAGTTTGATTAATATGTGTCTTGGTGTGTTTCTCCTAGGGTTTATCCTTTATGGGACTCTCTGTGCTTCCTGGACTTGGGTGGTTTCCCATGTTTCCTTTCCCATGTTAAGGAAGTTTTCCATTATAATGTCTTCAAATATTTTCTTAGACCCTTTCTTTTTCTCTTCTTCTTCTGGGGCCCCTATAATTCAAGTGTTGGTGCATTTAGCATTGTCCCAGAGGTCTCTGAGATTGTCTTCAATTCTTTTCATTCTTTTCTCTTTATTCTGCTCCTCGGCAGTTATTTCCACCATTTTGTCTTCCAGGTCACTTATTCGTTCTTCTGCCTCAGTTATTCTGTTACTGATTCCTTCTAGTGTATGTTTCATTTCATTTATTGTGTTGTTCATCTCTGTTTGTTCTTTAGTTCTTCTAGCTCTTTGTTAAACATTTCTTAAATTTTCTCAGTCTGCGCCTCCATTCTATTTCCGAGGTTCTGGATCATCTTTACTATCATTACTATGAATTCTTTTTCAGGTAGTTTCCCTATTTCCTCTTCATTTACTTGGTTTTTTAGGTTTTTACCTTGTTCCTTCATCTTGACACTTGACATATTTTTTTATCATCTCTCTCTTTTTTTTTTTTAATGGGTGGGATTTGTATTCCTATTTTATTGGTTGTTTGGCCTAAGGCTTCCAGCACTGGAGTTTGTAGGCTGTTGGGTAGAGCTCAGTCTTTGTGCTGAGATGAGGACCTCTGGGAGACCTTACTCTGATGACTACTCCCTGGGGTATCAGGTTTTCTGTTACTCCAGTGGTTCGGACTCAGAGTTCCCACCACAGGAGCTCTGGCCCAACCCCTGGCTTGTGAACCAAGATCCTGCAAGCCATGTGGGGTGGCAAAAAAAAAAAAAAGAGGAAAAGGAAAAAAGGAGCAGAACAATAACAAAGAGAAAATAAAATAAGATTAGAAAACTAACAGATATGTTAGAAAGAATAAAAAAAGAAAAATATAGATCAAACAACAACCGGAAGGTAAAAGAAAACTGCAGTAGTAAAAAAGAGGAGTAAAAAAAAAAAAAGCCAAACAAGGCCTTGGCTATGGGGGTGGGGCTTATGCAGGGACAGGGTTTAGGTGGTGGGTGGGGCCTATGCTTAGAACCCAGGGCTGGAACAGGCCCTGTGGGGTGGTGGGGGTTGGGGCTTAGGCTCAACACAGCAGGAGGTGCCAGGAGTGCCTCTGTCCCTGGAGGGCAGAGCACCAGGTCCAGGACCCCAGCAGGCTCACTGGGCCTGAGTGGGCAGGGGAAATGCTAGACGCCTTCCCCCTAGTCCTCCGATCCCAGAGGACCCCTCCCCATTGGCCTCTCTTGTCCCCCCCACCCCCACCCCTCCCCATGCCCCTAGGACCCACACAGCAGGAGAGGGCTCCGGAAGGCAGGGGACCAGACCCCAGCAGGCTTCCTGGAGCTGAGTGGGCAGGGGAAATGCCCGCGGTGCTTCCCCTGATCCCCCGGCCCCAGAGGGTCTCCCCTGTCCACTTCTCCTCCTCTTTCCCTCTTCCCCCCTCCTCCCTTCCTCCTATGCCCCTAGGACCAGTGCAGCCTGGAGGGGGCCTCAGCGGGCTGGGGACCTGGCCTGGGAGCCCAGCAGGCCTCCTGGCCCAAGTGGGCTGGGGAAACACCAGTGACACCTCCTCTGACCTGGTCTTAGAGGGTTCCCCCGCACTGTCCACCTCTTTTCCTCTTACCCCCTCCTCCCTCCCTCCCACACCCCTAGGACCCATGAGGCCAGAGGGGACCCTGGAGAACGAGCACGGATGACTAGGCTGAGAGCCCAGCAGACTTCCCAGGGCCGAGTGGGTGGGGGAAACGCCCACGGCACCTCCCCTGATCCTCTGGTCTTGGAGGGCCCCAATATCCCACCTCTCCTCCCTGTACCTCCTTCCTATGCCCCTGGGATCAACGCGGACTGGAGGGGGCCTTGGAGGGAGGAGGACCTGGCCTGGGAGCCCCGCAGGCCTCCTGGGGCCCAATTGGACAGGGGAAATGCCTGATCCTCCGAGCCCCTGAGGATCCCTCTAGGTGTGGGAACCCATCCCCCATCCCAGCCACCCCTCAGGGGTGCCATTCCTGTCCGACCTCCACTTCTCCTCCTCCCTCACTCCCCCATGTCCTACCCAGACGCTCTGGGGTTCCTCCCGTCACCTTGGGCATTGAGGGCCCCCACCAGTGTCCCACTGGCACCCTAGTTGTGTCTCCATATGTCCTTTAAAAAGCATATTAGGGCTTCCCTGGTGGCGCAGTGGTTGAGAGTCCGCCTGCCGATGCAGGGGACACGGGTTCGTTCCCTGGTCCGGGAAGATCCCACATGCCGCGGAGCGGCTGGGCCCGTGAGCCATGGCCGCTGAGCCTGCGCATCCGGAGCCTGTGCTCCGCAACGGCAGAGGCCACAACAGTGAGAAGCCCGTGTACCGCAAAAAAAAAAAAAAAATTAAAACTTAAAAAATTTTGAAACTAAAGTTCTAGTACATTTCTTGTTAGGATTATTCCTAAGTACTTTATCCTTTTTTGTTTTTTATTACAAATGAAATCTTCCCATCTTTTATACGTCCTTTGGTTCTTTGGCTCTTTCTTATATGAAAATGTTTTGATACCTTTCTAAATGTTGCCTCCCAGGGTTTTAACTTGCCTGTTTCTTTTAAGGGTAGGATCCATAACTAAACTTAACAAATTAATGAGCTCTTCTTATGGGCTTGACATTGTTTTGGATACTACTGTTACTCTAAATGATGTATTTTATGTAATCTCAGATCTTTCCTAGGTATGTCACATGGTTGTGCTGTGTTGATCTCATTGTTGAGACTCTTTTTCATATGTGCTGTTATCATGCCATGACTTTTCAAGTCACTCTTTGAACTGTTGGTTTGGGGACTGACATGCAGGGCCATGCATGCCACCTTTGTATGCATCAGTACTACAGAATGTTCATCACCTATCCTGGAAAAATAGCTTGTGGCTAAGTGGCATTTTGAAATAGAATATGGAAAAGTGGATTGGACCCATTTCCTTAACCTAAACAGGTGATGAAATACTGACAAAATTTAACAAGAAAAAGAAGGCTGTGTAAGTGCGGGATTCTTTAGGGGTGTGTAGCAATAAGCACAGTAAAAATGAAGTTTGAGATGCCGAGCACATAGTCCACTTGGTGCTGGGTGGTGCTAGAGTGTCACATGCAGGCCCTACTTACAGGGGAGTCATTTGGATGTTCTTTTCCCAGAGGAGCTCTATGGTGACTTTGAAGACCTGGAAACAGGGGACGTGCACAAGGGAAAATCAGGCCCGGATACTCAGGTATGACCTGGCCATGGCCAGCCATCAGCCACTGGTCCTTGATCTGTGGTCAGTATGTTCTGCAAGAGGCCCCATATGAGATGGATGGATTCCTTCCTAAAAGTGAAGAGGGTGGGAACGGACCAAAAGTTGTTGGTTTATTTGTTATTGTTAATTTTCTTGAGTGATACCTATTACCTCTTCTTGTTATGATTCTTCAGTCATTGAAAGTTTTAGCTCCTGGGTCACTGTCTTGCCATCATTCTCCTCCACTTAATTTTAAGTGCCGCTTTAAAAAAATAATAATTCCCTGTTTTCCCTAAAATTTCTTTAGAACAGTATCTGGGAGCATCTGGGTTGGGAACAGTTGCTATTGTTTTTATTCATGTTTGGCATTCCCAGCCATATTAAGGAATGGCGGCTAATTGTAATGCAGATGTCTAAATGTCTCTTGTTGCAGTACATGTTATTTAGAGACAAAGGCTGTTTTATTTTGTTTTCATGATGATCATAACTAAGATTTTCGCAGCTCAAATAGAACTTTTAAAATCTGCCTTAATGTTTAAAGAAGAAGTTCTCCACAAATTTTTACAAAATTTTCTCTTCTGGAAATTTAAGGTTGAAGATGTAGAGGAAGAAGTTAAAGACGAAATTGACCCCAATGCAGAGGAAAGTGCCAAGAAAAAGCATTTGGATAAAAAGAGAAAATTGAAAGAGATGTTTGATGCAGAATATGATGAAGGAGAAAACACATACTTTGATGATCTTAAAGGAGAAATGCAGAAACAAGCACAGGTGAGAAAACTCAGTTCCTATCAGCCTCATTTCAGGGCTGTAATAGTGCTGTGAATACGTAACTTTGTTTAGGTCTTTGCTCCCTGCCTGCTTCTGGGCCTCCTGTTTGGGCTCCTAGGTCAAGATGCAAATAGGTGTGTTTATTCATGCAGTTATCTAATTGTTTCTTCAGTCAGACATTCACCAGAAAAATATCAGTGTCTGTTTTGTACCAAGCATTAAATGTTGCGGAAGCAGAAATGGCTGAGACACGGCCACCATTTTTGAGGATCTTACAGAGTAGTGATTTGAGACAGTGTGTTTATTTACATGCAAGCATTGCCTTAGTATTCTGATTGCCACTCCCTGGAACCATAACTGAATAATTTGAATGTGTACGTGATTCTTGGCCTGTGTGGCTTATGCATATACCAGTGCTCTCTGGGGATGCTTTTCTGAAAACCCACCTTGGTCAGAGTTCAGAGGATACTTCGAATGTAAGGTCAGATGCAAAGATAAAGGGAGTGTGTGGAATGCTGAAAGGGAGATAGTGGGGCCCTGCCGTCCGGGGATGCTGAGCAGGCTGTTTGAGTTGATGAACTGACTCTGAAGGAGGCAAAGATGTGTACAGTTGATGGCAAGTGTTTGAGATGCGCTTTGACAAGTGGGGCCACCAAGAATCCCTGTAAACGGGAGCATACCTTAACATGTCTTCTGCAGATTAAGTATATGATTTGTGAAAATGCAGCTGACAGGGTTTGCTCAACCTAGGTCTTCATCTAGTTAAAGAAGTATCTCCTTGTTATTCATTAACATAGTGATTCAAAGTGTGTACTGACCTTTGATAGAAGTGACTAGGAAATGTAAGGCTGGTTCTGAAGTCTTTGCTTTAGGCCATTTATAATTTAAAATCACCAGGGGGCTTCCCTGGTGGCGCAGTGGTTAAGAATCCACCTGCCACTGCAGGGGACATGGGTTCGATCCCTGATCCGGGAAGATCCCACATGCTCCAGAGCAACTAAGCCCGTGTGCCACAACTACTGAGCCTGTGCCCTATAGCCCACGAGCCACAACTACTGATGCCTGCGCACCTAGAGCCCGTGCTCTGCAACAAGAGAAGCCACTGCAATGAGAAGCCCGCGCACCGTAATGAAGAGTAGCCCCCGCTCGCCGCAACTAGAGAAAGCCTGTGCGTGCACAGCAATGAAAACCCAATGCAACCAAAAAATAATAATAAAATAAAATCACCTAAAACCTTGTGGGTCATTGTAAAGAACTTCGAATTTTTTACTGTGAATGAAATGGGGGTCCATCGGGTTTTTTGTTTGTTTGTGGTATGCGGGCCTCTCACTGTTGTGGCCTCTCCCGTTGCGGAGCACAGGCTCCAGACGCGCAGGCTCAGCGGCCATGGCTCACGGGCCCAGCCGCTCTGCGGCATGTGGAATCTTCCCGGACTGGGGCACGAACCCTTGTCCCCTGCATCAGCAGGTGGACTCTCAACCACTGCGCCACCAGGGAAGCCCGCATCAGGGGTTTGGAGTAGAGGAGAGACATGCATGATCTGCTTACCCCTTGAAAGGATTACCCTGGCACAAGTTCAGTAAGATTAACATGACTTACACTGGGGAGGGGGTGGGGGGTTGCAGTGATGAGAGGAAAGAAAGAGTCAAATTCTGGCTATACTTTTTTTGAAAGGTAGATCAATAGGATTTCCTGGTGGATTGAATGTGAGATGTGCGAGAGGGAAGATAAGGATGACTTACTGGAGGGATTGGGTTGTCATCAGTAAGATAGGAAAGCCTTTCATTGATGTCAGTCTACCTGGGAAGATGAAGTTTGGATCTGTTAGGTTTGAGATACCTTTCAGACAAGAGGAGTGTCAGGTGGTCAGTTCTGGAGAGCTGTTGAGGCCAGGGACTTAAATGTGATGTACTCAGGATCTGGGTGCTTTTTAAAACTATGAGATAGGTGGAATGACCTGGGGAGTAAGCATGGAGTCAGGAGAGGAGAGGACCAGGACTGGGTGCTTCAGGAGACTGGGCAGAGACAAGAAAGCAGCAGTGGAGGCTGAGCAGCTCCCAGGAGATAGAAGAAATGTAAGAGGACGTGCAGTATGCTGGAAACCACTGTAGAAGGAAGTGATAAATTGTTTCAAATCCTGCTGATGTGTTAACTACAGTGAAGACAAAATTGACCACTGGATTAAGAACATGGAGACCTTTAGTGACTTTGGCAAGCATTTCAGTGGAATATTGGTTCAAGTACAATTTTAGGGGATTTATGAGAATATGAGCAGCATAACTGGAACCAGACTTTAGAAAACTTCTGTGGCATTTTGCTTCAAAGATAAGCAGAGAAATGGGGCAATAGTGAGAGGAAGTGCAGTCAAAAGGTTTTAAGATGAGAGAAATAACAGGAAAGATTTGTTGGAATAAAGTCCAACAAGAGTGGATGATCTAGGGTGCAAGTAAAGGTTGGCATTAAATAGAGGCATGGATAATCTCTAACAGCTGCCTAGTAGAGCGTGCTGTGATTAAGGAAATGTATATCTTACTGTCTTATATTGTAGCCACCTAGCCACATGTTGATACTGACCACTTGAAATACAGTTAATGTGATTAAATGACTGAATTTTAAAATTTTATTTAATTTCAACTTAAATAGCCATGTGTGGCTACTATATTGAACAGCGCAGAGCTGTAATAAAAGGCTGAATATGGGTGTAAACCCTGGTAGAGGGGCTAACTGTGGAAGTTCTTTTAGGCTGCTTAAATTTTGAGTGAATTAGGAAACAGTCAACAGCTGAGAGTGAGGATGAGGGAGGAGATAACTGGGTGTTTGATGAAAAGAGAAAAAGTGTGAAATAATTGGGAGAGTAAGAAAAGAAAGTGTGGATGGGGAAGTTCAGAGTGTCGACCAACATTAAGGGCTGCTTGCAGAGTTATTTGTATTTACTATAATATAGCTTGGAGCAACAGAGAAGTAAACAGTTGGGGCATATCCTGAACAAACTGTATAGATAAAACATATTATTTTTAATTAGGATAAAGCCTAAATAATTCTGTACATGGTTCCTTTCTTTAGAAATTGCTCTTTTTTTAAAATGTTAATCTTACATTTATTAAAAGTAACAGAATTATGGGTTTTTAATTGTTTTTGTTTTATTTTTCCCCTCTCATGTATAGCTTAACCGGGCAGAATTTGAAGATCAAGATGATGAAGCCAGAGTTCAGTATGAGGGTTTTCGACCTGGGATGTATGTCCGAATTGAGATAGAAAACGTCCCCTGTGAATTCGTGCTTAACTTTGACCCACATTACCCAATTATTTTGGGTGGTTTGGGCAATAGTGAGGGCAATGTTGGATATGTACAAGTAGGTACCCTTCACTGTATGCTTAACAATTGAGGTTCTTTGGTCATACTTGTACCAGTAATCTTACTGAAATCTCTTCTCCTTTCAGATGCGTCTGAAGAAACATCGTTGGTATAAGAAAATCCTCAAGTCCCGAGATCCAGTCATTTTTTCTGTAGGGTGGAGGAGGTTTCAGACCATCCCACTTTATTATATTGAAGACCACAATGGAAGACAGAGGCTTCTGAAATACACCCCACAGCACATGCATTGTGGAGCAACCTTTTGGGGTAAAAGGGGATTAGAATAAACTTGCTTGTAGGTTAATTTAAATCTTTTAAGCTTTATCATTGTAATTTTGCTTTTTTCCTTTCATGAAATCCCAATTCATAAGATTTTTCTCTTTTTTTTGGATTGGAGTATATATGTAAAGCAGAATCCAGAATGTGTGGTTCACTGTATTTTTTTTTTTTTTCCTGTTTCCTTTAAGGTCCTATCACTCCGCAGGGTACTGGGTTCTTGGCAATACAGTCTGTCAGTGGCATAATGGTAACTATCTTTGATCGTTTATTTTATAGATTGTGTTTGAGTTATAATGTCTGGACTATGGAATATGTACCTGAAACTTTAAGTTGAAAATTATTCATTTTAAGTATTTATAGTAAACTTCTCTTTGCTTTTAAATTTCCTGCATCTTTTTTTTTTTTTTTTTTGCGGTACGCGGGCCTCCCACCACCGCGGCCTCTCCTGCCTCGGAGCACAGGCTCCGGACGCGCAGGCCCAGCGGCCATGGCCCACGGGCCCAGCCCCTCTGCGGTACGTGGGATCCTCCCAGACCGGGGCACGAACCTCTGCCCCCTGCACCGGCAGGCAGACTCCCAACCACTGTGCCACCAGGGAAGCCCTTTCCTGCATCCTTTTAAGTAAGGTGTGGGAGTAGAGAAAAGGGAAATAGAAGAATTGTAATGGTACTGATGACATTTTATAGTTTTATATTTTATGCTTTTTAATATTATTCTAAAAATATTTAAGCAGTGCTCACCATGAGCTAACCACTCGACTAGGTTCTGGCATACATTGGATACCAGCTAGACATAAGACTACCCCCTAGTAATCTGGTTTAGCAAGGTATGTTCACACAGTCTTCATTTGACCAATCAGAGCAGGTTTTATTGGCCTCATTTAACAGAAAAGAAAACAGAATAATGGGCAAATGGAATCCATCCTTAATGTCCAAAATTTAATTTCTCAAACGTTGTAGCCAAATCTTCATATTCCCTTTCATTCATTCATCTTTGTGAAACTGTGTTACTGTGAAATCACCCTCAGGAAAATGCTCAAGATATCATCAATTTTGGCGTACATGTATTACAGTTTCAGATAGCTTTTGTTAAAACACTGTTTTGCATGTTCATATATTCTTTCTTACTTTTTCTTAGGTGATTGTAAGTGAATTGCACTTTGGTAATTTGTTGCATTACAGAGAAATGTAGTTCTTCTCTTGCTGACATTATTCCTGTATTCACATTTTGGGGGTTCCTTTTTAGGCTGATTTCCGGATAGCTGCCACAGGAGTTGTCCTTGATCTGGATAAATCTATAAAAATTGTGAAGAAATTAAAGCTAACTGGTTTTCCATATAAAATTTTCAAGAACACTTCATTCATTAAGGTATATATATATATATCTGTATATTCATATGCTTATAAATGTGTATATTGTTAAAAGAGGAATGAAATATTCTCATATAGGTCTAAGATATAGTTCTAGTGTTTTCAGAAAAGTATTTGAAATCTTTTATAAACTTGGTCTTTCATATTTTTAGTTTACTTCTTTATATTTTATATTCTTTATATTTAGTTTACTTCTTTAGATTTCTGAGCATATTTAAGTAACACAGAGCAATATAACATGGGAGGGTAGTTTGAGCAACATTTATTGAAAATTTCATCAGTAGAGGCTGTTTCTATTAAAAACACAGAGTTAAGATGATCATAAAATGTTCTTATAACGTAATACTACCATCAGCATTTATCTTGCTGTCTCTTTATTTTCTGAGTGTGTGCACCTAAGTAATAGGATATGAACTGTAGTCAAGCCCTGTGAGATGACAGCAAAGGCCATCTAGGCCAGTTCAGACCAATAAATATCTTTTTGATCTTCTCTTCTACAAAGATAGCAGTGATGAACATGTTAATGAGCCCACAATAGAGTCTTAATTAGTGTTATTTCAGGGAAGATAGAGTTGTATTCCTTTTGACCTAGTAATTCCACCTTTAGGGGGAAAAATAGAGTTGATTTTTTATCACCTTTCAATGAATTATTTTTTGTTTTTTAACCAAGGATATATTTATGAACTAAGAAGTAAAATACCTGACTTTGTGTGTATGTATTTTTTTAATATATATATGTATATGTATATATATACCTGTAGGGAATGTTTAATTCTGCTTTGGAAGTGGCCAAATTTGAAGGTGCTGTGATTCGAACTGTCAGTGGAATAAGGGGACAGATCAAGAAGGCGCTCCGGGCTCCAGAAGGAGCTTTCCGGGCCACCTTTGAGGATAAACTGCTGATGAGTGGTAAATATCCTTTGTGGTGTGTTCTTAACAGCATGTTACCTACCATTCACTATTGATTTCTAGCCAGTGTGAAAACTATAGGTGGTAGTTTATGTCTTTAGAAACAGGCGTCAGCTGTAGCTCTCCCCAGTTGGAGCATCTTGTGTAGCACGCCCAGCCACACCCAGTAAAAGCTTTGTGTTATTCAAAAGTAGTTCACTTTGTGAAGTCTCTCTTCAAATACTGTGCAGCCAGCTGGAGAAGTTTGGAGTGAATATTTTGTTCTTTTGTTTACCGAGATGGATATGAATCTTCTTTTGAAAATGTTAATGTAAATTTCCTCTCTTTCCAGACATTGTCTTTATGAGAACTTGGTATCCTGTCTCTGTTCCAGCCTTCTATAACCCAGTAACATCTTTGTTGAAACCAGCTGGTGAGAAAGACACCTGGTCAGGAATGCGGACAACTGGTCAACTCCGGCTCTCCCATGGCATCAAACTAAAGGCCAGCAAGGATTCTCTGTATAAGGTACAGTCAGTCACCCATGTGCTCTGTAGATGGGTGTCACCCAGAAGCTTCATATGTAATGTTTTTTGTGGTTTGAATTTTCAAGTAGAAAGTCTAACATTAAATTTGAATGAACATGTTGTATATTCAGACTATTTTGGAAGGAACACAGGACAAGTGGTAGTAGTGGTTTTCTGTGGATTGGAAAGGAGACCTAAACTTTTCACCTCTTTTGAACTATATACCTCTTTTGAACTTTTTTTTGTACTATATACATGTATTAATTTGAAAAACATTAATGTACTGATTCTTATTGAAGCAAGGGGGAGGGTTTTTTTGAGAGTTTTAATAAACTTTTTGTTGAAGTGTTAACATATACACAGAAAAGTACACAAATAATAAGTGTATACAGCTCATTGAATTTTAGCGTACCTAAGTTGCCATCGCCTGGATCAAGCAATAGAATTACCAGCACAGTAGAAGTCCCCCTTGTGACCTCTCCCAGTCACTACCCCACCTCCACCTCAGAGATAGCCGCTATCCCAACCCCTGACACGGAAATTACTTCTGCCTTTTTTTGAGTTTTATAAAATATACCATGTACTGTTTTGCCTGGTTTCTTTCCTTCAGTATTATGAGATTCATCCATGTTCTTGTATATAGCAGACATTTATTTGTTTTTATTGTTGAGTAGAATTTCATTGTATGAGAATGTCGGTTTTATCCATTGATGGACAGTGTTTCCAATTTTTGGCTATTATAAATGCTGCCCTGAACACTTATATGCAACTTGTTTGGTGTGCATGTGCACACAGTTCCGTTCTATAGATCTCCATGGGTGGGATTGCCAGGTTACAGGGTACATGCGTTCAACATCAGTGTGTGATCCCTGTAGTATACTGAAATACCAGGTTAGACTTGAACAGCTTATCAGAGTTCTAGTTATTCCACATCCTTTCCAGTAGTTGGCCTCATCAGTATTTTAAAATGTTAAGTTCTCAGTGCTTGTCTGGATTCCCATTTTCATTCAAGTTTTGGTCTCTGAGAATGTCCATTGTTTTGTTCACAGGTTAACAATGCGTTTGACAAGATTTGTTTGTGTTAATGCAGGATATTTAATTGTTTTGTAATAAGAGGGTAATTCAGGGTATCGGTCTGCCATTCTGCTAGAAACAGAAGTTTTCCAGACATTAGTTTTTCTGTAAAATAGTTAATAAAATTTGAATCACATTGCCATGAATTTCTCTTAAAATATACTTCAGGACATAGTACCTGTTGTCCAGTCTGTGGTGCTTACTTGTTTTTGAGAAGCAGATTTCTCTGATTTCTTTCATTCTAAAATATTTTGGTGTCTTAAACAGAGAGTATTGAATATTATTGTGGGTGATGTCTTTAACAGTAAATTTATAAAGATACAGCAGACATATTCTCTATATAGTTGTCGACCTTGGTAAAGGTCTAGGGCAAAACTTTCAACTTATTAACTACTTCTGAGGCAGTTAAGAATTTTGGTCATCTCAATTTAAGCATAGAATTTGGTTAGCTTGAAAACTGAATGTAGAAGTAGTTTTGCCTTCATTAGTCATTTAAATGTCACTTTTCTCAACCAGCCTTCTATTAGAAACAGAATAAAGTTAAACTTCTTAATGAGAATCAGGGATGGGGGCATTTCAGCTGCTCATTGGCGGAATAACTATGTCCTTAAATCCAGAGAGGTTTATAGTCAAGATGAAAAGCTAGTTATTCTTGTTAGGCTAGAAAAAACCATCTCAGTGCCCCAAAGATAAGGCCAGAGTTTTTCATTAACAGAAACTTTGGATCTTTTCATCTGCTCTGTTGAGATCCTATCGTCCATACTGTAGATATGGGCACAGTTGATTTCTTGGAAGAATTGTAAATATGTATATTCTATATATTCCTTTGTTTTGCTTGCAGCTGTGCATGCCCATTGAGGCAATATATATTTGATGGATGATTGAGTCCTCATTTCTGATGGTCAGCAAACTGTGGTGTTACTGATCTTGTGGAAAAATCAACACATTGAGAAGATTTTATGCAAGTTTTAAATGTACATAGATCATAATATAAATATGTCACAGTCTTTGTTTTATTTTTCTTTTTCAGCCAGTTGTGAGGCAAAAGAAACATTTTAATTCACTGCACATTCCAAAAGCCTTGCAGAAGGCCCTGCCATTTAAGAGCAAGCCCAAGACCCAAGCAAAGGCAGGCAAGATTCCGAAGGACAGACTGAGACCAGCTGTCGTACGGGAGCCTCATGAAAGGAAGGTACTGTTGATGGACGGCTTCCAGCATGTTGCATTTAGATGTGAAAATAATGCTTTCAGTAACACACGTGGCATTTTTACTGCATTCTCACTTTTCATTAGGAAAGGATAAGGGCCAGACTTATTCAAGGCACTTGATCTGGAAGTTAGAAGAAAGGCCGGAGTCCATTTCGCTTCTTTTGTTTGGTCATGCTCTGCCTTATGCATTTTAATGAGGAATAATAGGCACACAGCTGGCAAGTCGCTCTTAGTTGTACAGAGTATCCACAGAGTGATTTAACAAAGGTGGTTTTGTGGTCAAGGCCATTATTTAAGTATTTTGCTAAGTAAATATGCTCCTACTTATATTTCCATGCAAATTATAATTTCCTAGTTCAGGATAAATTTTCACTAGGTTAATATTCATTTGGATCATGAATTGATTGTAACTTTGATGCCATCAGCTGTGGTGTTTAGGCCTCCTGAAACTTAGAAGGAAAGCATGCTGTAGCTGTAAGAATATTCTGATGCTCTCTGGGTTTTGCCCTCGTCAGATCCTTGCGCTGCTGGATGCTCTGAGTACAGTGCACAGTGAGAAGGTGAAGAAAGCCAAGGAGCAACGGCATCTACACAACAAAGAACACTTCAAAGTGAAGCAGAAGGAGGAAGAAGAGAAACTGAAGCGACAGAAGGACCTCAGGAAGAAGCTCTACCGAATTCAGGGTCAGAAAGAAAGAAGAAATCAGAAGTCCAGCCTGAAGGGGCCTGAGGAGCAATTGAAGTGATCTCCAGACAGGCAGACAGACAGACAGTCATTTGAATCTGCAGTGATAAATGGTTTCATATATTGTAGTACTTTTAAATAACAGGTCAGGGGACTGGAGCCTAAGCACAACCTCTTTGTTGGATATATTGCCTAGACTGTGCCTTTGAGAGGAGACATGGAGACTGCCGATAGGACACCTGTTCATTCTCAACACCTGGGTTATGTCACAATAAAGCGATATAATTGATGGTTTTCTAGATTCCCTCACATTCCTCTTACCTGTCTCAGTTTAATTTTGTGCTACAAAAGTATCATTAAAATATTTTCTTGTTAATTTGGCTTAGTAGTTTTCATTAGGGAATGAATGCTTGATAATTGCTTACTCTACCACCTTCATGATGAGTCTTCCAGAAGGGAAAAAATATTAACTTGAATCCTCAGCATTAAGGTAAAATTTTAGGGAAGGATATATAGTTATCTTTAATTTTTTGTCTGTCACATGTTATATTCTTTGATTATTGACCCTAATGGACATTTTACATCTTATTTCACATGTTTTTCAAGTTAGTATACTAGCTAGTTAACACTAAATACTGTTTTAATGCTTTTAGACTAGGGATGACATCTGTGGAGGTAGTTAGCATTCTCTCTGAAGTTCATGTTGATATACCCTCTGGGTCTAAAATGCATGCTTGAGAGCCATCAACACCTTGCTGGGAGTGGGTAGAATCATTTAGGAATAGGAAGGGATCAAGATGAAACAGTCAGGTCTTAGTCCAGCGTTCTTTCCTCAGTATCTTCACTACCTCAAAGAACATCACCAAGTCCAATCCGCATATGCAGGCCAGCGCCCAAGAAGCCCAGATGATCTTGCCGAGATGTCCATTTGACTAAAAGCTGAGCAGGTCCAGCTTAGCAAGGCTGTGCACAGAAGCCAGACACGTAACTGACATGAACAAAGAGGACAGCCTGTCTTTCCCAGTGTCTTAAACTACTTCCTGCAGACTTGACCATCCCAGTGCTAGGTGCAAGGAGGGTCTGGGTAGGGCTCCAGGCTCTGCCACTCTTCATGGTGTGACTGGGTAAGTTCCTGAGTATCTTGGAGTTTCAAGTTTCTTATGGGGATTAGTTTATCATCCCCAAGTAATATGGGGATGATAAACTAATCTTGCAGTCTGTGAGGATTTAATGAGACAAAATGCAAAGTGACTGGTACAGAACAGATTTTTAAATTTTTTGTTTCTCCTTCTGGTCCCATTTTAAAGAGCTGTATAGGTCTGTGAATTTGAACACTTATATAGGTTTTAAAACATACCTATATATTCATGTAATCAACATGACTATCAAGATACCAAACAGTCCCATCTTTCCAAAGCACTTCCTCATGCCATGCAACCCAAGCCTTCCCCACTCCCCACTACCAAAAAACTGATGTGTTTTTCATCACTACAACTTTGTCATTTCAAGAATATCATGTAAGTGGAACAATACGGTATGTAATCTTTTGAAATTGGGATCATATCTTTGAGATTCATCCCAATTGTCCTGTGTATCAATGGTGCGTTCCTTTTGATTACTAGTTACCAGCTGTACAGGCAGGCCACAGTTGGTTATCCATTCTCCAGTGGAAGAGCATTGTGGTTGTTTCTAGTTTTGGGCAGTTATGAATGTGGCTGCTGTAAATATCTGTGTAGAGGTTTTCGTGTGAACATAAGTTTTCATTACTCCAGGGTAAAAATACCCAGGAGTAGCACTTCTGGGTCATATGGTTTAAAAGAACTGTCAGACTGTCTTCTGGAGGGGCTGTACCATTTTGCATTCCATCTCACTGGTTTTAATTTGCATTTCCCTAATGACCAATAATATTGAGCATCTTTGCATATGCTTACTTGCCTTTCATATACTATGTTCTCTTTGGTGAAGTTTATGTTCAAGTCTTTTGCCTACTTTTTATTTGGATCTTTTTTTTTTTTTTTTTGCGGTATGTGGGCCTCTCACCGTTGTGGCCTCTCCTGTTGTGGAGCACAGGCCCCGGATGCGCAGGCTCAGCGGCCATGGCTCACGGGCCCAGCTGCTCTGCGGCATGCGGGATCTTCCCAGACCGGGGCACGAATCCGTGTCCCCTGCATCGGCAGGCGGACTCTCAACCACTGCGCCACCAGGGAAGCCCTGGATCGTTTTCTTATTGATTTTGAGAGTTTTTAATATATTTTGGAAGCAGTCCTTTGTCACATATGTGATTTGCAAATACTTTCTCCTAGTCTATTGCTGTCTTTTCGTTCTCTTAACGTGTCTTTTGCAAAATTTAAAATATTTGTCAAGACTAATTTATTACTTTTTTTCTTTTATGAATCGTGCATTTGGTGTCATGGCTCAGAACTCTTTTCCTAACCACAGATTGTGAAGATTTTCTATGTTTTCTTCTAAAAGCTTTATAGCTTTACGATTTTCATTTTGAGTTAACTTTTGTATAAGGTGTGAGATTTAGATTGGGGTATTTTTTTTTAACTTACAGACAACAAATTGTTCTAATACCATTTGTTGAAAGGCTATCCTTTCTCCATTGAGATACATTTGCATCCTTGTCAAAAATCACTTGGGCATATTTGTGAGGGTATATCCTGGGCTCTCTGTTCTGTTCCGTTCGTTGATTGATGCGTCTATACCGTTGCTGCAAGATCTTGATTATTGTAGCTTTACAGTAAGTCTTAAAATTGGGAAGTGTGATTCCTCTAAATAAATTTATTTCTCTTTTTCAAAATTGTTTCAGCTGTTCTAGGGCCTTTCCCTTTTGGTATAAATTTTAATAAGCTTGCCTACATTTACCAAAATATCCTGCTGTGATTTTGATTGCATTAAATCTGTAGATCAACTTGGAGAGCACTGACATTTTCACTCTGTTGGGTCCTCCAGTCCATGACATATCTCCCCATTTATTTAGGACTGTTTTTGGCTTCAAACTGTTTACTGCTAGTTTTTAGAAAAACGATTAATTTTTGTATGTTGAGCTTACATTCTGTGACGTTACTAGGCCCATTTATTAGTTCTAGATCTTTCTTGTGGGGAAGGGGAACACACTCCTTGGGATTTTATACTTAGACTATCATGTTGTCTGCAAGCAGAGACAGTTTTTATTCCTTCCTTTCCAACTGTATGCCTTTTTTTCTTATGTGTTACACTGGATAGGACTTCCAGTATAATGGGAAATTGGACTGTTCAATGTGGGCATCCTTGCTTTGGTCCCAATTTTTTTGTAGATGCTCCTTCTCAGTTTGAGGAATTTCCTTTCTGTGCCTGGTTAGCTGGGAATCTTTATCGTGAATGAATGTTGAATTTTGCCAAATGCTTTTTCTTCATCAATTTATATAATCATGTGGTTTTTCATCTTTCGACTGTTAATATGATGATTACATTGATTTATTTTTCAAACCATATTTGAACCTACATAGATGAACCTACATAGATATTGCATCAAGTGTAGCAAACAAAATATTAAAAAATAATATTTACAATTGAGTGACGTTTATCCCAATATTGTATCCCTGGATGGTGTATTATTATTTTAATATTTTGCTAGATTTCATGCACTAATGTTTTGTTGAGGATTTTTGCATCTATATTTATAAGGGATATGGTTCTGTAGAGTTCTTTTGTCTTTTATCTGATGATGGTATCAGGGTAATGCTGACCTTATAAGATGATTTGGGAAATGTTCCCTCCCCTTTTATATTCTGGAATTGATTGGGTAGAATTGTTGTTATTTCTTCATTAAATGTTTGATAGAATTTGTCAATGAGGGAATTCCCTGGTGGTCCAGTGGTTAGGACTCTGTGCTTCCACTGCAGGGGGTATGGGTTTGATCCCTAGTCAGGGAAATAAGATCCCGCAAGCTGCGTGGTACAGCCAAAAAAACAAAACAAAACAAAACAATTTGTCAATGAAACCATCTAGGCTTGGACATTAAAAAAATTTTTTTTAACAATGAATTTAATATCTTTAATAGTTACAGGGCTATTCAGATTATTTTATCTTGAGTGAATTATGGTAGGTTATGAAATGGAATTGATTTATTTCACCTAAGTTGTCAAATTTATAAGTATAAAGTTATTTGTAGGAAGGATTCCCTTACTACCCTCTTACTATCTTTTGGGTCTGTAGTGATACCACCTCTTTCGTTTCTGATATCGGTAATTTGTGTCTTCTCTACTTTTGTTCTTTTGTTTAGTCTTCCTAGAAGTTTATTAATTTTATTGATTTATTTTCAAAGAATGAGCTTTGGGTTTCATTGATTTTCTCTGTTCTTTTGCTGTTTTCAATTTCATTGGTGTCTGCTCTTTATTTCTTCTCTTGCACTTGCCTTGATTTTTTTCTGTTCTTTTTT
This sequence comes from Phocoena phocoena, assembly GCF_963924675.1. NCBI lineage: Eukaryota > Metazoa > Chordata > Mammalia > Artiodactyla > Phocoenidae > Phocoena > Phocoena phocoena. The sequence continues at coordinate 73,655,012 of NC_089234.1, read as the reverse complement.
CCTAATGTCTTAAGGTTGAAGCTTAGATTAATGATTTGAGACCTTTCTTCTTTTTTAATATAAGCATTCAATGCCATACATGTCCCTGTAAGCACTGTGTAGCTGCACGTCCCAACCAGACTTCTGTGGCCTGTGGTCACAGTGTCAGTTCCCTTTACAAAGTCCTTGCAGTGTTATTTGGGTCAGTCCCACGTGTGGATTACCCATAGCCTGGGTAGGACCGGGACATTGATCTATCTCTTAGGCCCATTCTCAGAGTCAATGATACGCTCTTTAGAGTCAGATCTATGCATGCACAGCTCAGGAGGGAGCCCAGGAGATCATTAACAAATATGGGGGGGTCACTGTCCTGAACTCCTCCCGTTCCATGATTTCCTGGTACTTTCCAGTCACCTGGGCTCTCCTTTTTAGCCCTCCATCCAAGACACTGCAGCTTCCTTACCATGACTGTGCCCACATCCAGGGTCAAGCAGTCAAAGGACAGAGAGTAAGAAAACAATGGTTAAAAGAAAAAAACAAACCCACCCTACTTGGATCAAAAAAAAAGGGTGTGCCTGTGGGCTGCAGGGGGCTGGGGCAGGAGAAAATGGAGTAGAGAAGAGGGGGTATTTCTTGCACTCTCTCTGGGTGTTAGGAGACACTTTTCTGCTCCTCAGCCAGAACCAGAGTGCTTTCCTGAGCGCTCTGTTTGCACCTACGTCCACCTCCGAGTTCAGGCTGCCTAGAGTGAGGATAACTGTGAGATACTAGGGAAGGGAAAATGGTACAACTCACCACCAGCTCAGTGTTACTTTGAATTATGGTCTCGTGTCCCAATTCTCCTGCTGTTATTTGACTTTAAAAGTCCTCAAATAGCTTCTCCGTGCATTCTATTCAGCTTTTACACTTGCGTTTCGGTGGGAAACAGAGCAAAATGTACTTACTTACTTACTCTGTTTTTCCCTGATCTGAAATCCTCTTTGTTTTTCTCCTTAAATTCCTACAAGTAAGATTCTGAGGCCATTTTTTAAAAAATCCTTTTTATTTTGAAATAATTAAAGATTCACAGGAAGTTGCCAAAAAATTACAGGGAGGTTCCTTGTGCCATTCCTCCAATGCTATCATCTAGCATAACTGTAATACAATATCAAAATCAGGAAATTGACCTTGGTACAATCCACAGAGCTTATTCAGATCTCATGAGTTGTTCATGTACTAATTTGTGTGTGTGTGTTACTCTGTGGTATTATCATGCGTGTAGCTTTGTATGTGTGTAGCTTTGATGATCACAATCGTGATACAAAACTGCGCCATCACTACAAGGCTTCCTCATGCTACCACTTTAGAGCCACACACCCTCACCGCATCCCTAACCTCTAACAACTATTAGTCTGTATTGTATCTCTGTATTTATGTTACTTCACAACTTTATGGAATCATGTAGTTTGTGTCCTTTTAAAACTGGCTTATTTCACTAAGCATAATTTCCTTGAGTTCATCCAAGTTGTTGCTAGTATTAATAGTCTCTTCCTGTTTAATGCTGGATAGTATTCCATAATGTCTATTATGTTCTGCAGTTCAGCATTCACCATTGAAGGACATTTGAGTAGTTTCCCGTTTGGGGCTATTACAAACAAAGCTGCTATGATTGAATATACCCGTATAAGATTCTCTGTAAAAGTAAGTTTCCATTTCTCCTGTAAAAACGCCCAAGATTGTATTTTCTGGGTCAACTGGAAAGTCCATTTTTAATTTTAAAAGGTACTTCCAGGGACTTCCCTGGTGGTCCAGTGGTTAAGACTCTGTGCCTCCATTGCCAGGGCCACAGGTTTGATCCCTGGTCGGGGAACTAAGATCCCTCATGTGGCACAGTGTGGCCAAAAATTAAAAAGAAAATAGTGGAGGGCTTCCCAGGTGGCGCAGTGGTTGAGAGTCCGCCTGCCGATGCAGGGGATGCAGGTTCGTGCCCCGGTCCGGGAAGATCCCACATGCCATGGAGCGGCTGGGCCCGTGAGCCATGGCTGCTGGGCCTGCGCGTCCGGAGCCTGTGCTCCGCCAGCGGGAGAGGCCACAACAGTGAGAGGCCCGCGTACCGCAAAAAAAAAAATGAAAAAGAAAGGAACTTCCAAACAATTTTCCAGAGTGGCTGTACCATTTTACATTCTCACCAGGAACGTATGAATGCTCCAGCTCTCTGCATCCTTGCAAACATTTAGTGTTATTGCTTTTTAAAAGCCATTCTAATAGGTGTGTAGTCATAATTCATTGTGGTTCTAATTTGAACTTTCTTAATGACTAATTATGTTGGCCATCCCTTCATGTGCTTATTTGCCATCTATATAGCCTCTTTGGTCAAATATCTGTTCAAATCTTTTGTACATTTTCTATTTTGTTCATTTAATGTTGACTCCTGAGAGTTCTTTATAAATTCTAGACACAAGTTCTTTGTTAGGTATGTGATTTGCAGGTATTTTATCCCACCTGTAATTTCTCTTTTCATCATCTTAGGATCTTTTGCAGAGCAAAAACAATTTTAATTTTGATGGAGTGTGGTCCAGATTTATCAACTTTTTCTTTTATGGATTATACTTTTGGTGTCAAGTCTAAGAACTCTTTGCCTAGTCTCTCCTTTCCCCTCCCCTTCTGCCAGCGCCTTGATCTTGGACTTCTCAGCCTCCAGAACTGTAAGAGAGAAACTTTGGTTGTTTAAGCCACCCAGATGAATGGTGTTTTTGGTCTAGGAGCCCAAATGGGCTAAGACAATGGGAGATAAAAAGCAAACCCAGGAGTTCAGTGCAGTGTCATCCCTCAAGTCCTCTGCTTCCCAGCCAGTCTGCTTTCCTCTTTCCACCTTATATTTTATTTATTTATTTTTTATCTATTAATTTTTATTGGGGTATAGTTGCTTTACAAGGTTGTGTTAGTTTCTCTTTCCACCTTACAGATTCCTTTTACGATCGTCTCTTAGATTATTTCCAGCGCATTTAGTCATATTTAGAGAGAAGGAGTGAGTGGTGAGTGGTGTACACCATCTTGTCGTGGAATGCCCAGTCAATCTTTCAAGGGTTTGGAACGTATCGTCACAATGTCTGTCCCTTGGGAAAGGTGTAACAATTCATACTCCCACTGGCAATGTCTGCATGCATCCATTTTCTTCTTCCATGAAAAAGCATCTGATGCTGATTTTGTTTTTAAATTTTGCTTCTTGTCCCTAATAAGATGATTAATTAATATGGGCTGCTGGCTCTAGTCTATGAATCCAAACCTTGGAGATGCCACAAGGGGGATAATTAATTGATAGAGCCCAGAACGAAGATGAAAACCCAGGAGAAATCCCGTGGAGGCAGAGCGCAGTGGGGTGAGGGAGGGGAGGGGAGGCACATTCCAGTTTGGAAGCTGCTGCTTAGCTAACCAGGGCCAGGCTGGGACAGCTTCTTTCCTACCCGCTCCCTGGGGTCCCTGCCTGCCCAGCACTGCTCTTGTGAGGAGGAGATCCTGTGCCAGACACAGGCATCTAGGCAATACCAGAGTAGCCCGGAACCTACCTGGAGTGAGTGCCACACCACCTTGGCAGGTTAGCGGGCTGCCCCATGGCACGTCCCCACCTGAGCGGATAGTCAGCTATGATGCAGGTTGACAGCCGCTGGACAAAGACAGCACCCAGGCTGGAAGACAGGGAAGTTCCCTGAGGCCCAGACTAGCCCCTTGGGAATGAGTAAAATAGGGGAGACTGAGCCAGGTAATCTCACCCTACTCTCTGCCCTGAGGAGCATCCTGCCCACCTTCCCTAGCCGTCCCTGGAAGGTGCTGCCTGGGGCTAAGGCTGCCGGCTTCTCCTCCCAAGTGACCAGCTAAGGTGGCTCACCTTCCTCAGGGCAAGTGAGCCGCTGTAGGGAAAAACGAGACTGTGAGAAGAGTAAACTCCGAGAGACAAAGACCACAAGCAAACTGAACACCAGAGGGAACAGGTAAACAAGACAGGAAAAGCATTTACATGTGCATGATACATATCCTCAGGAGGATGTTGGAAATACGAGGCTAGATGATGCAGTTATGAAGAAGAACCAGCTGGGTTTAAATAGCTGTGAACAATGGACGTGCTGAAATGGTTAACTCAATGGGAAGGTTAAAGGGCAGAAGAACAAACGAATGAACATGAAGGGGTTGAGGGCTCCAGATGGAGAGCTAAGGAGGGGCGGAGGTGGGAAGGGAAAGCTTGTTCACATTCATCTCCTATGAGTGCCAGAGGGGGAGGAAAAGATCAACAGATAAGAGGAAATATTTGTAAAGTAACAGAATTTTCCCATTTCCGATTCCTGCCAGTGATGCATGTGCTCAATGCTTTTAATTTTTGCCAGTCTGCTGGGTACAAGACATATTTCATTATTGTTTAAATTTGCATTTTTATCAGATAACTAGAGGGCTTTAGCATCTCTTCAAGTGTTTATCGGCCATTCTCATATCTTCTGTAATTTGTGCATCTCCTTTGCTCATTTTTCTGTTGGGTTCTTGGCCATTAGTGACCTTGCAAAATCTCCTTATATATTCTGGATGTAAACCCTGTGGCTGTTTACAAACCTTATAAGTATTTTTTCCCTAATATGACACTTGTCTTTTGGGGTTTTTTTAAAGATTTTTATACACACACACATATATATTATTTATTTATTTTTGGTTGCGTTGGGTCTTCATTGTGATGTGCGGGCTTCTCATCGCGGTGGCTTCTCCTGTTGCAGAGCACGGGCTCTAGGCGCATGGGCTCAGTAGCTGTGGCTCATGGGCTCAGTAGTTGTGGCTCGTGGGCTCTAGAGCACAGGCTCAGTAGTTGTGGCTCACGTGCTTAGTTGCTCCACAGCATGTGGGATCTTCCCGGGCCAGGGCTTGAACCCGTGTCCCCTGCATTGGCAGGCGGATTCTTAACCACTATGCCACCAGGGAAGCCCTGACACTTGTCTTTTGACAAGTCCATGATGCCTTTCTTTGTATAGAGGTTTTAAGTGTCCATAACAATCAAATCTGGTATTTTCCTTTATGGCTTTGAGGTTTTGTGTCTTGTCAGGGTGAGTCATTTCTACCTATTTAATTACAAAAATGACCCTCTATTTTAAATATCCTCCTATTGTAAAAAAAACTTTCCATTTGTTTTCTAAATTTTTTATTTTTAGCTTAAAATATTTAACTCGCAATTATTAAAGTATTACTTTTCTCTTCAAATTAATATTATCAAGCTATTAATTATTGGTTTAATTTACTTTCATTGATTTGTTTTTCATTTAGTTTATTTTGAAGTAATATATGCACATACTTAGTTTGTAAACATTCCAGCGTTACAGGAATAGTGTAAAAAGAATGCTTTTCTCTTTAACTTCCTTCCAAACTCTCTGCTTCACAGCTAGCCACAGTGATCTGATTGATGTGTATATTCCAGATCTTTTCTGGACACTTATATTCATGTATATTTATTTTCCTCCATGTGTTATCTTTAAAAAAAAATACAAATAGGATTGTCTTGTTTGGAAGCTTTCTACTTTTTTTTTTTTTAATTGGGGTAGAGTTGTTTTACAATGTTGTGTTAGTTTCTACTGTACAGCGAAGTGGAGTTCCCTGTGCTATACAGCAGATTCTCATTAGTTACCTGTTTTATACATATTAGTGTATATATGTCAATCCCAATCTCCCAGTTCATCCCATCCTCCCTTCCCCCCTTGGTGTCCATACATTTGTTCTCTACATCTGTGTCTCTGTCTCTGCCTTGCAAACTGGTTCATCTGTACCATTTTTCTAGATTCCACATAAATGCATTAATACACAATATTTGTTTTTCTCTTTCTGACTTAACTTCACTCTGTATGACAGTCTCTAGGTCCATCCACGTGTCTACAAATGACCCAATTTTACTCCTTTTGGAAGCTTTCTATTTTTAACTACTGTATGTGTCTCAGAGGATCTTTCTATATCATTGCAGTGTGTGTGTGTGTGTGTGTGTGTGTGTGTGTGTGTGTGTGTGTGTGTGATCCTTGTTTGGTTTGCTAATCCTGTAGAGAACTGGGAGCTTTGCGTTTTCCCCTGTGTTTTGGTGACATCCATAACAGCATCCCCTGTCCCTGGAGGCTGATGGATCCCCTCTAATCCCTTTTTACCTTTTTCATTCTATGTTTATTGTTCTTTTCAGGTTTTCTGCCTCTTGTTAAGCCTATTTTGGTGATTTATATATTGCAGGAAAATCTTCCATTTCATCCAGATACAACAAAACCGACCAGAGTGAAGCTGTGCCTACCATCTTCTTGTGGTTTAAATCATCTCCTTCATATCTGCAGTCGTGTCCCTTTGTTTAACCTCACATTTTCAGTTTCGTACCTTTCCCCTTTTTTCTTTTGCTTGACTTCCCAGAGGTTTGCTTATTTTAATGGTCTTTTCAAAGAACTGGTTTTTGGTTTTATTTATCAAATCTACTTTTATTACTGTTGTTTTCAAATTAAATTAACTTACTTCTTATTTCATCCTTTTTAAAAAAGCTTAGTTATAGCTTTCTTATATTTAAGTATACATGTGTATATCAAGGCTATAAAATGTCCCTTTGGACATATGCCATAGGTTTTGATAGGTCATGCTCTTATTGTACATCTCTTCCTCAACTTACAATAGGGTTACATCCTGACAAACCCATTGTAAGTAAAAAATATCATAAGTTGAAAATGTATTTAGTATACCTAATCTACCAAACGTCATAGCTTAGCCTGGCCTACCTTAAACACGCTTAGAACACTCACATTAGCCTATAGTTGGGCAAAATCACGTTAACACAAAGCCTATTTTATAATAAAGTGTTGAACAGCTCATGTAATTTATTGAGTACTGTACTGAAAGTAAAACACAGAACAGTTGTCTGGGTACAGAATGGTTGAAAGTTATCAGTTGTTTATCCTTTTGATCATGTGGCTGACTGGGAGCTGTGGCCCAGCATTGCGAGAGGGTACCATATTGCATTTCGCTAGCGCAGGAAAAGACCAAAATTCAAAATCTGAAGTAAGTCCTACTGAATGCACATTGCTTTCACACTATTGTGATGTTGAAAAATCGTTAAGTCAAAACATTTTAAGTCAGGGACCATCTGTATAGTCTGTTTCTAAAGAGTTTTTCATTTTCTCTTTAACATAAGTTGCCTTTCTCTTTTTTCCCCTTTTATTCTGTTTATTACAAATTCATTTGAGGATATAGATTTCCCTCTAAATGCCAGTTTTGTTGAATTCCATATTTTTACATGAATACCTTACGGCTATTGAGATCCAAACATTTTATAATTCCCATTGTGGAAATTAATTTTGTTTCCAAAATGCATTTTTAACATTCTTATTGTCCCTAATTGTATTGCAACCTGGGGACAGAATGTGATCTGTGAAAGGTGCTGAGGGCTCCTTGCTCAATGTTTCCAAATGCTCTACGGGAGCCTGACAGGAACATATGTTCTCTGTTGGGTTCAAATCTTTCTGTAAAAAGCGAGTTACAGATATTCTGATCTATTTTACTGTTTTGTAATAGCCTCACTTGTTTTGTTTGCTGAAATCTCTGGCGCTGGTGAATCTTTTAACATATCCTGGATGTTTCTCTGCTTAGGCTGAAGGGGTAGAGTGGAGAGAGGCCAGATACCTGTTGTCCAGGACTGGCACCTTCTCATTTGCTCTCCTTGCGTATTGCCAGGTAAGTGCTCCCCTGTCTCAGAGCGTAGTGAGCACAGTAGGCAGGAGTTGCAGGGTGGGGTGCATTTCTCCTGGGTTGGGGGTGTGTGTGCCATCTCTGCTGTTGTAGGGGAGACACTGCCCACTTCCTTGCCTCGTGACAGATATTGTTGGTCAGATGGCTCCCACCTGGCCTGGGCTCCTGGCCGGCCCACTGTGTGGAGATGGTCCCCGCAGGGATGGAGAGGAATGCAGGCTCCTGGGAGAGTATCAGGGCCTCCCAGGGCCACAGCTGCTCTGACACCAGCGTGTCTGGGAAGCCTCACACGTCTTCCCCAGCGGGCCGTCCTCCTCCTGTGGTGATTCTCAGGGTGCCCCCCTCAGCCTGCAGCTGTCTGCCTTGCACTCCGTCTTACCCCACTCCGTCACCTCCTTATCCTCTGCTCTCCCAAACTGACTCACGTCTTCCCTGAGGTTTATGAGAAACAGCTCTAGCATGGTGCTCTAGCAGGGTGCTAAGAGTTGGACTTTCTGAAATCAGGGACTCAAACAGATATTTGCACACCCATGTTCCAGGCAGCATTATTCCCAATAGCCAAAACTTAGAAGCAACCTAATTGTCCGTCAGTGGATGAATGGATAAACAAAATGTGGTGTATCCACACAATGGACTATTATTCAGCCTTAAAAAGGGAAGGAAATTCCGACATATGCTACGAGGTGGATGAACCTTGAAGATATGCTTAGTAAAATAAGCCAGACACAAAACGGCAAAAACGATGTGATGCCACTTATATTGGTACCCAGAAAAGACAAATTCGAAGGGATAGAAAATAGAACAGGGGCTGGGGGGAGGGAGAACGGGGAATTGTTTCATGGGTTTGGAGTTTCAGGTTGGGAAGGTGAAAATTTTCTGGAGATGGATGGTGGGGACGTTTGCACAACATTGTGAATGTAATTAATACCACTGAACTGGATACTTAAAAATCGTTAAAATGTAAGTTTTATACATATTTTATCACAATTAAAAAAAAAACCGCATGGATTTTGGAGCCAGTCTGCCTGTATCAAATCCTGCCTCGGCCATTAAGTCGCTGGGCATTAAGCAGGTTGCTAAATCTCCTTGTTCCTCATTCCTCATCTGTAACATGGGAATCCTAGCGTTTAAAGCGTGGCTCTGGTGGGTAACACTGGCAGAGTCGTTAAAGCGGCCTGGCCCAGTGTTAGGGACAACTGCAGCCACCTTCCCTGGGGTGCCTCCATGGGGCTGGGATTGCGAGAAAGGAGCTCTTTTTACCATCTTGTTCATCCCCAGCCTTCTTCCAGGAGGGCTTGGCCATGCTTCTCCTCCCACCCAAGCCTCAGCACCCCTGCCCATCGTGCCCTACTTGTTCATTGACCTCTAATAACATCTCGTTCATGCTCAGCTCTAGAGTGACAGGCACCAGCCCCTGACCATTGGCGTCTCGGTTCCCCGTGGGCTCGGCGCAGGCGTCCATCTGATTTCTCCCAACACTTTATTGCATCTGTTTGTTGAGACACCTGCTTCCCCCACTGGCCGTTAACGTCCTGGACAAGGTGCTCGGCTATGATTGACGGAGGCCGCGGGGTCCTCTTGGGTCCTCCGCTACCGCAGCCTGCCTGCCTACCGGGCTCGGCAGTGCGGCCCCCTCCCGGGAACTGACCAAGATATCGCGTTCTTTGCTGCCCTAACACCCGGCCCTGCTGCCCGTCAGCAAATGCTGTGGGCTGGACTGGTCCCCTTCTGGGGGCCTCACTTTCCCCGTCGGTGATTTAAACCAACGAGGTCATCGTAGCTCTGATACCGTGTGCCTTTCTGACAGGGAGCGGTGTCAAGCCCGTGTAAGTTTAGCGGGGCCACCCAGGTGAGAGAGATTGTACGTGCACACGTGTGCGTGCGTGTGCGTGGGTGCGAGTGCGCCGCGTGTACGTGCGGGCAAATATGCATATTTGTGTGTTCAGACGGAGGAAGGCCCCAGCTCCCAGCAGAGCGGGAGGCTTTCTTCCTCTCCAGACCCTGGAGCGTAGAGGAGGGGGGCCGTTTCCGAAGTCTTCGGTGAGTAAGCTCGCCGCTCGCTCTGCTTGGGCTCCGCGGGGAGCTACACGCAGAGGCCGGGAGGGGGCGCCCCAGACAAGCAAATGCAGGGCGACGGCAGGTGGGCCTCCGCCTGATTGCCAGGGAGGGGGTAACGCACGACTCGGATCCTTGCCTACCGCTGACAGTGGGAATAATAATTATCAATCACGACAGTTACTGCTTATTTAGCGCTTATGCTCCCAGGCACCGGGCTGACTGCATAACGTGCGTTATTTCGCCAATATTTGGAACCCTGTATTTTTGTAAATCTGTTATTAAAAAGCTCCCAGAGTTGAGCTAAAAGTATAGAGACCCGAGTTCTGCCACTCAGTAGTTGTGTGACTTTGGACACGTGTTTGAGCCTGAGATCCTTCTACATAAAATAGATTTTTTTTTGCCTGTGTGTGTGTACATACACACAGGTGTGTGCAAGTGTGTGCGTGTGTGCATGCACACATGTGTTTTCATGGATGTGTCTGTGTGTGTGTGTTTGCACGTGTACATTAAAGACCCTGGAGTTGGAGTTTGAGGAGTCTAGAGGACATGCCAGGAAGGCAGTTGACACCAGGCATTTGGTGCCCAGGAGAGAAGCAGCGATCCCCATGCATCCTGCGGGTGGTGTTCTGGGGAGAGAGGCTCAGAGCCTGCTTACAGTAAGGAAAGAGGGGTGCTGGGGGCTGGACCAGGGCAGTCCTGTGCTTCAGGGGAGGTGGAGAGCATGCCTGAGAAGATGGAGAGAGTGGTCAGAGAAGGGAGTGGAAATAGGGGGCATGGAGAAATGCACAGGCTGCCGGGAGGGCATCTCGGCACCTGGGCTGACGCTGTCCCTTGGGAAGGAGGCTGCGGTAGGGACTGTGCTCACCGGTTGGAACAGAAGCCCTAGAAGGAGGCCCATGAAGTATGGCCGAGTGGGCATAAGGCAGTGACGGTGCCACAAGCAGGAGAGAGATGGGTTATTCCACAGGTGTGGTTGGGACAACTAGTTAATCCACTGAAAAAACATAAAGTCACTCCTTACACTATGGTTAACATAAATTCCAGATAGATTAAAACTTTAAATGTAAAAAAAAGAGGAAAACTGAAAGGAAGAGACTTGTGAGAAGGTGGTTAATTGGGGGATTATCCCAGGAAGCAGGAGTGAGCGAGTGGAGACGGGCGGAGGTGGGTCAGATACTGACTGTGGGACTTTGAGGCTGACAGCTTCATCGGGCTTCCTCCTGCCACTGCTCCCCCCAGAAGTTCTTCTGAGGTCTGGATGCCTCGCACACACAGTCTCCCTTAGTCAGGTAAGAGAAGCGTTAGGTGAGATGCAGCATCTGAAGTCAGGGGCCGCGGAGAGTGTCCTGGGCACCCGCTGCCGTAGGTTTGGGGAGGAGAGAAAAGTCCCGACCCTGGAGACTGCGGCTTGAGGACCTATTTGAACTTGCTTAGACCCTTCCACGCCTTTTTTAGGTCCACATATTTTTCCATGGTTGCAATCATGGAAAGGTACGCTGCTAAGCAGTCTTGACTTATCCACTTTATTTTATTATTTTTAGTTTTTATTTTTTGGCCACAGAGCTTGTGGGATTCTAGTTCCCCAACCAGGGATTGAACCCAGCCCCCCTGCAGTGAGAGTGCAGAGCCCCAACCACTGGACCGCCAGGGAAGTCCCAGTCCACTTAATTTTAGGACTTGGATCTCTCTCTTATGATACTGCTTAGTCCGGCTGTTGCTGTTGCTGAGACCTCCCTGTGGCTGGGCACTCTGGTTGTCGTCAGCATTCTGCTCTCCCGCCTCGGGGCTTCCCTGAGGCCAGCTGGCGTGGACTTTCCAGGGTGGACCACGCTCTGCACTGCGTTGCTGTCCCCATCCTCACCATCACTGCCAGCACTGGTGGACAGCTTTCCATGCACCAAGCCCAGTTTCAGGTGCTTTACAGGAATTTTCTCTCAGCCCTTGTACTAGAAGCAGAGGCACGGTCGTCACTCCCTTTACTGACGATGTGCTGGAGCTTGCAGAGGTTAAGTGACAAGACCAAGGGCATCACTGTTTCCATCTGGTTTGCCACCAGCCCAGCCCTCCTCCCTGTGTCCACGTCCCTTCCCACCTTAACAGAGATACCATCAGGAGCCTCACTGGGTCCAGTCAGGGGGCTCTGGGGGCTCCATCAGCCCCTCAGTCCCTGAGCTTCCCTGAGGTACAGAGCTGACTGGTCTCTCCCAGCTCTGGGAAGGTGCGCGTCTTGCCATCAGGGTCTCCACAGGGCCTGGCATGGGGTCCCGGAGAGATCTTGTTCTATGAGCCCCCCACCCTGCACGTGTGCACACACACATGTACACACATATGTACACACGCACCCCCATGCCCTCTTGTCTCTGAACCTTGAATTGTACCCTCCCTTGCCCATTCTTGCCCATCCTTCAGGACCACCCTCAAAACCCCATCTCAACCATCTCTGGTTCTCTTTTCTTCCCTTCCTCATAGAAGAAGTGATGCTGTCCTCTGTCACCAAACATTCATTAGGTGCTTAGTGAATGCCGGGCCCTCCTGTGTCAGGTGCAGCTACCAAGTGCAATCTGTGTGCCGAGCCCAGGCTCCTTTGGCCTGGCCTGGCCTCCTCACTCCTTGCAGCCTCTGCAGTGCGCTGTGGCTTCTGAGGGTGGAGCTGTCAGGAAGGAGGTGCGATGTTAGAGTCCCACGGTGGGCTGCCCCTTGTGCATCAGCAGGTCTGTGTCCTAGTCTCTAGGTGTGTTCCTTCATGCCTGCATTTGTACATTTATTCAACAAATTGACGTTGAGAAACTCTCATATGTACTTTCTCACCATGGTCAGGACATAGGACTATAGAGTTAGCTATTCTGGGCAGCTAACATAAAGTATTCTTAGAGAAGAAACCAGGAGGTGGCGTTATAGGATGTTGGCCTTGGGTGTATCCCTTAGTCTTCTGTGGTTGTGTTAATAGTTGTGTCCCCAGGATACCGAACTGCAAAAATGAAGAAGCAGACTTTGAGATCATCCCCTCCCCCCCACCCCATCCCACCCCAGCCATTAACTCCATGGGGGATGGCCCTGTCTTCTCTTTCTAATAACAATCAACTAAAGACAGCCACTATCATCTACTGAGTAAGCTCTCTGGGCCGGGCTCTGTGTTTAGTGCTTTATATATATTCTGTTGTTTTGAACCTCAAAACAACCCTATACTTATACCCATTTCACAGATAAGGATATTGAGCCCCATTGAGGTTAAGTAGATTCCCCCAAGGTCTCTTAGCCAGTAGGTGGCAGCACTACAGTTGGCTTCACCCCCGGAGCTCCGGGGCTTATACCCACAAAGCCGCATCGTATTATCTCTGTGCCAGGCTCTTCACAGCAGTCTTGACAAGCAGATGTGATTGGTCCTGCCCCACTGAGGCGCAGGCAGGCTGGAGCGAGGATGGTGGAGCTGGAAAGAGAGTCCAGAGCTCGTTCCCCTGAGTAGGGGGCCCTGATGTGAGGGGGTGGACTCAGATCCACGCCTACCTGCTGCACACAAGTTTTCTAGGCAGCCCTCCTTACCTGTAAAACTAGGAGGGCCTAGGATGTGGGCCCGCTGGGCAGGTAACTGGGCCTTCGCCTGACAGGTGTCTGCACACGTGATCGCTGGGGAGGGTGCCTGGGGCTTGGCAACCAACGCTACCCGCTGGCCCTGTGATGGCCCTGATCCCAGGTGGGGCGGCCCCTCCAACTTCCTGCCCTGGGTCCCAAGCCCCGGCCTTCCCTCCTTCTGCTCTCTCTGGCACTGGTTGCCCTAAATCGGCCCCGCGTGAGCAGTAGCCCTTCTAGAAACCATGTCCTCCAGGGAGATTTGATTATGTCCTGGTGGTGCCACCTCGCTAATGCAATCAGGAAGTTTCCTCAAGACTTCAGCTGCTTTGCCGGCAGCCGGGCCTGGCTCCCTGGATGACCACGCTGCTCCTTGGCTCACGGCTTCTCTCCAGGCTGGATGGGCCTAAGAGACCCTCCACCATCCACACCAGTGCCCACAGGGAGGGGCTGGCTCTGGGGCACGGCCTCGCCAGAGTGTCTTGTTGTTGCTTTCCTCTCTCCTCCCACCCTTTGAGGTCCTTGGCTCTGGTTTTATTCAGAATCATGGAGAGTCTTTATCTGTTTAGAGAAAGCACTCAGCAATGAGGAATCAGTACCTTAGACCTTCCAGGCAATGGCCATTTTCCATCAAGGTTAGGCTCTTAATTGAAGATTTTAAGAAGAGAGGAAAATTGGGGAGAGTCCAGAAATTCTCTCCAGTATAATCTGTAATCAGAACCAAAGAGATGTGTTAATTCCCGTGGGTTCTCTTCCTGGGATGGCCCAGAGTGGCGTCAGCAGACACGGGGAGTCGGGGTGAGAGGGCACTGATGGGGTGAAACATTCCAGGAAGCAGATACGGGGAGGGCTGGGGCACACCTTGCTCTTGGTTTCCCTGTGCCCTTACCTCCTCACTCCAGTCTGCACCCAGGACTGACCTCAGAGGCAACTCGCTGTCGTGCCATCTGAAAACGTGGGGACAGAGCCTCCAGGGATGAGTATGCGCTGCAGCTGGGCAAGCGGGGGCCTTGGGGGCAGTGCAGGGTAGGTGGTGGTCAGGGTCTGGGGCTGAGTTGAGGGTCTGGGTTTTCCCAGCCCGGCAGGAACTAGAGGATGAAGGTGAGGATGATGCAGGACCAGCGGAGGTTTCCCAAGAGGTGGCCGGAAGAGCCACTTCTCCAGGTGCATCGGGTGGCCGGGGCCCGGCTCCAGGGGCACGTGCTGCCTGTCCCATGTGCCCTCTCCATGTGACCTGAGTGGAATTCCCTCTGGCCTGGCCTCCTCACTCCTTGCAACCTCTGCAGCGCGCTGTGGCTTCTGAGGTGGAGCTGTCAGGAAGGAGGTGTGATGTTAGCTGTCCCCTGGGGGTTACTTAGCCCTGGGCTCTGGGCCCGGATCTGCACATGGGCTGAGGGTCCCCCGACAGATGCCGCTGGCTTCAGCAGAGGTCCCCACGAGCCCACTCCACGGCCCCGCTTTCTGACCACGCAGAGTAGCTGCCGGTTGGACAGAGAACAGACGGGGCCTTGGACCTGGAGGCAATCATGGACAGGATGGTGATGGTGACACGGCCACGTCGTCGTTGATTTCCACACCAGCCTGATCCAGTCCCACCTGTGATTTCTCTCCCTTTCCTGTTTAACAGTTCTGAGGGCTCCAGGCCTGAAGTGAGAGCTGGGATGGTTGCTCTTTCTGTGGGTCAGGATGGAACCCAGGAAATTAGAAAAAAGTACCGTTACCATGTGTTGAGACCCTACTACATGCCAGGAGCTTTAAGATTCCCTAAAACAATCTTGCAGGTTATGCTCCATCATCCTCCTGGCGACACAGGAGGAAATGGGGCTCCTGGAGGCTCAGTGACCCTCCCCTGAGGGTCCAGGTAACCTGGCCCAGATGACAGTGCCGACGTGGAAGTGAGGCTGGGATTGGAGGCAGGTTTGTCCAGGTCCCTGGCCCTCCCTCCACAGGCAGCGCTGTGAGAGGAAAGGGTGTCAGTGGACGGTGGGCTTGGCTCCCTTGGGAGAGCTGGGTCCCCACGACCTGCCAGCCACCGCATGCTGGGCTCCGCGGGAGAGCTTGGAGGGCGGGCACTCCCTCCTTCCTACTTTCTGCCTGAGTCCTCTGGGTGCCTTCGGGCCACATGGCGGCGAGCTTTTCTGTGCCCCCAAGGGGACCAGGACCCCTGAGAGGCGGGCGTCCTCCCATCTCCTGGCCCAGGAGCCCGAGCACTACTTGCTGCTCTGCCATTTCTTCCTCCTTAATGTTCGTGCCTGTCACAGAACAAAAAGCAAGGCTGTGTCAGGGAACCAGGGGCAGTGGCCAAGACTGCCACCCATTTCATTTTTTTTTTTTTTTTCCCTCTGGAAAGCCCCATGGTTTGGCTTTCTGCCTGCCACTGGTTTCTGACAGTACTCACTTTTGGATCAATTCGGAAAGTGACCTACATTGATTACATGACTGAGTTCCCACAGAAATGTGTCCAGAAGCAGAACTTAAAACATGGCATTCTGAGGAGGTTGGAGTGAGATCTGGTCACACGAAGAACGCCCCTGTATTAGTCAGGCAACCACTGGGGACCCTCCGATGTCTTCAGGCCTTTGTATGAGCAAACACGCAGTGACAGGTCTCCTGCACTGGGTTGGGAAAATACTGATCTTTCCGAACAAATGACTATGGCTGCTTGTCCTGGGTAATGAGAATTATAATATATCCTGTTTTCCTTTTTACCTTGGCTTCTAGGAAGCTCAGCGCCAAGTTTTATGCTCAGCTCCAGACCGACTTTCCTTGGCCTGGTTCTCTGGTACGGCCCCTGGTCTCTCTCTATCGAATGAGGCTG
Organism: Phocoena phocoena; assembly: GCF_963924675.1. Lineage (NCBI taxonomy): Eukaryota > Metazoa > Chordata > Mammalia > Artiodactyla > Phocoenidae > Phocoena > Phocoena phocoena. The sequence goes on along the minus strand of NC_089234.1, from coordinate 73,638,877 downwards.
TTGCTCGATTTTCGTACATTTTCCCCCATTATTGCGGATTGTGGGACATCTTTTCTGGAAGGAGGTCAGGCATAAAGAGTGAGTAAGAAATGACAGCAGGTGACTTTGTCCTTGAAGGGCTCTCTGCCCAAGATGGGTTATGGCTTATGGGCTGGGAAGGAGTGGGACCGAAGGCCTCAGGGGTGGTAACCCGGGAACAGGTGTCAAGGAGCACACACCTACAGGGGCGTTGTGGCATGTCATGTGACATGGACACTAGAGTTACACAGAAGTGTTCCAAATGAGCATGACTGAAACTCACTGTGCACAGGAGGGAAAACTGGGTCACAGTGGTCACTACTTTCCTGTTTCTTGACTGTCTTGGCTCGTACTTGTGGCGACATTGCCTGTGTCTGTGTTGTGCTTTGCTCACTAACCTTGTTGCAGAAAGAGAAGCCTCAGGCTTTACACCAGCTCGTGTCTGGCAGTGGCCTTCTTACGTCTTGCTGAGACCCAGATTTTCCCTATTTTTTTCCCCCTGATGTAGATGGTGCTACAGTGAGCCTGCTGGAGCCTAGAGCATTTCCCTTCTCTTCAGTCATTTCTGGGGGTAATCGCCCAAATGTGGAATTAGTGTGCCCGAGGAGGAGCATTTGAATGCATGCAATGTGTGGGACCAGCCTGAAGGACGGGGCCAGTTCCCAGGCCACGCCCCCCCAGATGCTTGCTCTTGTGCCCCACACTTGTCACTGCTGGGTTTGGCATTAAGACACTAATTTGGTGTAGCACTGAATCTGAATTTCTTTGGCTGCTATGTGGTTGGACAGTTTGCTCTAGTTTTTGTTCTCGTGCGATTTTTTTTTTCTATTTGTTTTTCATTCTCACAAACTATCTGTTCAGACCCATCACACCTTTATCAATCAAGGACTTGCTGAATTCATTAAAATTTGAGTGAATATTTTGTAAAACTAGCTATAGGTCAGTCATATTTGATAGAGACCATTTCTAGGCTGGTTTCCTTCCAATTTTAGGTTTTTTCTTAGAAATTCAGATTGTTTTCTACTCAAGTCAAGGCCCTGATTTTGCTGGTGAGAGGGGACCGTCCCTGTCCCGATGCAGTTCCCCATCCCGAGTCTGGGGGCCAACTGAGCCTGGCTGGGAGAGGTCTTGGGGGGCACATCCTGTGGAACTGAGGCCTGGACACATCGTCCTTTATTCCCACTCGGGCCCCAGAGGCCTGGGACCTGGGGCAAGGTGGACACCCGGACAGGGGTTGGGGGCACACGGTGCCTCCTGAAGGACCAGGGTGGGTAAGCTCCTCACTCAGCCCCGGGAGGGCGGTTGCAAAGGAATTCTTTATTTTTTTGTGTGTGATACACGGGCCTCTCACTGTTGTGGCCTCTGCCGTTGAGAAGCACAGGCTCCGGACGCGCAGGCTCAGCGGCCATGGCTCACGGGTCCAGCCGCTCCGCGGCATGTGGGATCCTCCCGGACCGGGGCATGAACCCGCGTCCCCTGCATCAGCAGGCGGACTCCCAACCACTGTGCCACCAAGGAATCCCAGGAGTTCTTTTTTTTTTTTTTTTTTTAATTAATTAATTAATTTTTGGCTGCGTTGGGTCTTCGTTTCTGTGCGCGAGCTTTCTCTAGTTGCAGCGAGCGGGGGCTACTCTTCGTTGCGGTGCGCGGGCTTCTCAACGCAGTGGCTTCTCTTGTTGCGGAGCACGGGCTCTAGGCGCACAGGCTTTAGTAGCTGTGACATGTGGGCTTAGTAGTTGTGGCTTGCAGGCTCTAGAGCTCAGGCTCAGTAGTTGTGGCACACGGGCTTAGTTGCTCTGCGGCATGTGGGATCTTCCCAGACCAGGGCTCGAACCTGCGTCCCCTGCATTGGCAGGCGGATGCTTAACCACTGCACCATCAGGGAAGCCCCTGAAAAGGAATTCTTCCCTGCGCTGTGTGGCTCTCCACCCCTACCTGAGAAGGGAGGTCCCATGACCCTCAGGGGCCACATGGCCCTCCATGCTGGTCTGTGCTGGATGAGCCCTGGAGGACACTCTAGGGGTGGGGTGGGGAGCACCCCTAGTGGATGGTTTTGTGCGGCAGAGTCAGAAACAGGGAGGGGCTGAGTCACAGGCACTGAGCAAGACCCCTCCTAGCTCTTCTCGTTCTGCAGACCCAGCATCTCCTCAGCCTCCTGCCCACCTCGCCCTCCCTTGGGGTTCCTTGGCAGACAGTCTCGCTGATCACGTACTGTCCTCTCCCCACGACCCTTCCCTTGCCGGCTGCTGCAGTTGATCCCCAGGCCTCTGTGCAGCACTTCCTTGGTGTGGCATCCTGGAGGACTTCCTGGTAGAGGTGTCCCTGCAGGCACAGGCTGGCAGTGTACACAGCCCACAGCTAGGCACAGTAGGTGGTTATCAGACTAATGTGTTTGTTGGATGGTAGGTTCTGGCAGGCAAGTGAGGTTCCCTTCAGGTCCCTGTGGGATCCCCTCAGCCCCTTAAGATGGGAGTGTGGAGTTCAGGGTGCTCTGGGTGGAGTGGGAGGCTGGGAGGTGCTCCTTTTCTGCCTCACGGCAGAGCCTGGGCGCAGTTCCGGAAGGCAGCCAGACTTCCCCCTGTCTCCGGCCTCCTTTGTGTATGAGTCACCATCTGGAAGTCGCCCTCATTTGTTTTAATTTAACGGGACTCGGCTCATTCTGGGAGCACGGCCACTGGTTTGTCCTTCCTTCTACTGTAGCTTTATGCTTCTGTGAAAAATGGGGGCAGGGTGCAGAGTGCTTTGCAATAAAGCACTTCCCCCTCATCATCTTTTAAAAAATTTTTCTTAACAGAAGCAATGGGAGAAATTTACTGGCCTGTCAGAAAAGCCATCGCTCATCAGACTGGAGAAAGGAAAAGCAGAGGTCATCAGTTCATGGGCAGTGTCTCAGGAAGGGATTAAATCATTTAGCAACATGTCCTTAAGAAATCACTGCAGCCTCACACTGCCATTTTCTTTTCCTGGATTTTCCCATCAAATACATTTTCCAAATGCAAGGCGAGTCCGCTGCTGATGGTCGGAAGGCTGTGCCTGCTCCATTTCTAGAATAGGCAGACCCGCATGCATGTGGGCTTGTGGATGATACACACACGTGTGCCTGCATGAGCCAACAAATCGGTATTTGTATGATACAGTTCCATAAACACACACACACACAACCATTGTCTAGCTGTGATGTTCAATTATTTTTCTTTTTTTGGCTGCATCACGGCATGGGGGAATCTTAGTTCCCCAACCAGGGATTGAACCCGTGCCCCCTGCAGTGGAAGCACGGAGTTGCAGGACCCTTGATAGTCAGTGGACCAATGGTTGGGAGCTTTGGCTTTGAGGCCTGCTGGACCAGCATTCAAATTGCAGCTCTGCACTAGTGAGTTGTGTGGCCTACCCTCTCAACACTGTCCTCCTTGGGCCACGTGAGCCTGGAACATGAGGTGCTGTGACTGGCATTTATGCTGATGGATGGGGGTCCTTTTGCTTGACAATGTTCCTGAAGTTCTGGCAGCCTCTGTCAACAGGACAAAGACAGCACCAGGACACTCCACTAGCCATGAGGCGTGAGGTATGGATAACTAAGATATTGTGGCTAATTTTATGGGTCAACTTGACTGGATGATGGGGCTCCCAGATTAAACATGATTCCTGGGTGTGTCTGTGAGGCTGTTTATGGATGAGATTAGACTGAGTAAAGCAGATTGCCCTCCCATGTGGGTGGGCCTCATATAATCAGTTGAAGGTCTGAATAGAACAAAAAGTGGAGGGGGGATTTGTTCCCTTCCTGCCTGTCTGATTGAGCTGGGACACCAGTCTTCTCCTGTCCTTGGACTTGGGCTAACATCATCAGCTCCCCAGTTCTCAGGCCTTTGGACTCAGGCTGGAATTACAGCACTGGCTCTCTTGAGTCTCCAGCTTGCAGATCCTGGGGCTTCTTAGCCTCCATAGCCACAGGAGCCAATTCCTCATAATAAGTCAGTCACTTATCTCTCTCTCTCTCTCTATCTCTCTATCTATCTATCATCTCTCTCTCTACCTATCTATCTATCATCTATCTCTCTCTATCATCCTCTATCATCTATCTATCTATCTATCTACCATCTCTCTCTCTACCTATCATCTGTCATCTCTCTCTCTATCTAATCTATCTATCTATCATTTCCTATTAGTTCTGTTTTTTCTGAAGAACCCTGACTAACATAGATATGAAGGCGATCAAAACAGCCCAGCCAGCCATGAAAAACAAAACAAAACAGACGAAATATCCCTGTTGGAATTAAGTAGGAAAACTTTCCAAGCACGAATTGCTCCCTTTTCTTCATCCAAAAAACACTGTGCTGGGCCCTGGTCTAGGAAACCAGGGATGGACAAGCTGCCTGTCTGTCCTCATGGAGCTTGAGTTCTTGGCGAATGAGTAGAGAGGCGCAGAGGGTGGACCCTGTGCCGGCAGCGGCAGGGCCATGGCAATGCTGGGGGGACGCATGAGGATGGCCAGCCTCTGTAGAGGACAGAGCACTGTGGGCACCACCCGCCTCATGGGGGGGTGCGGGTGCGAAGGTGGGAGAAGCTTAGCAGGTCCGTGGAGCAGCATGGGGCTTGGGGAGCTGCCAACCCCCACAGGAGCCACCCCAGACAAGGCAGCTGGCACTTGGCCAGGCTGACGGACTGCATCTTCAGTCTTCATTACATCCTACAGGAGGCACTGAGGCAGAGACTGCCCAGGGCAGGGGAGGCGTGAGCCGCAGCCCTTGCTGGGCTCTGAGGATCTGGAGCATCCCGCTCCAGCCTCCCTCCCTGGGGCATCTTCTATTTTCCTCTCCTTGTGACAGTGTCATGCTTCCTGCCCAGGCTCAGAGGGCCTGTCACGCTCCTTCACCTGGTCTTTCCACAGCGTTACCTGCAGTCTTCCTGGCCCCTAGCAGGAGTCAGGAGCATGGCACAGGGCCTGGTAAGTGATGGATGGCCTCAGCCAATGGGGAGCTGAGAGTCCCTGGTGCTGGCATGGTACCTGGAGATGAGCCCCTTCCGCCACCTTGGTGAGCATCACATGGGAACTGGACCACGCCTCACCCACAGTCACTCCTGGCAGGTTCGTGGGGCAGCTTTTGCTCGCTGCCCCCACCCCTGTTACTACATAAGTGGCGACAGCTGGAAGTGCCCCTTGGGCAGCTGGAAACGGGGGTGGATGGGGCTATGCCAGAGACGCAAGGCCAGAGGCGTGCTCATGTCAGAGGACAGTGAGATCTGGAGTCGGCCTGGCCTTCCTGTGCCACCTACACCTCCCTCCTGGAGCTCTTAGTCACCAAGGGCTCTCCGTGTGTCTGCCCCACACCCAGGGACCCAGGGCTAACCCTTAAGGCATTTGGGGCCCCTCCCTGTAGCCTCGCCCCTTTCTGGGCTCTAAGGGATCGCCATCGCATTCACAGCCCAGCCTAAGAGATGCCTCCGTGGGCATCCCTGTTGTCCCTCCTGCCACGTCCCCCTCTCCCTGTAGGTGTATGTGAGTCATGAGAATCAGGCACTGAGCCTTACCATGTTCTCCATGGTTCTGCTTCCCCCAAGAGAGACCGAGGGCTGAGGTCAGAGACACACCAAATCCATCTTTCATGCTTATTAAACAAGCTGTAAGTGAATACGTGCCCATGCCTGCAGGCACCAACTGGATGGGGGACGCAGAGTTAAAAACTGTGGCCCCTTCTCTCCAGGAGCCAAAGCCTATGAGGTTAAGGCATTAAGTTCTTGGGGGACTTCAGGAGCACACAGGATCGGGGTCAGGGGGCGACAGGCTCCCCAAGTAAGCCCTAGAGAGGGAGGAGCTGACCTCGAGGGGGAGAGGGTGATCCAGGCTGAGGCGACAGCCAGCACAAGACTGGAGGTGAGGGACACGGTGGGCAAAGTGAAAAGCTCGTCCCTCTGACCAGGACTTCCCTAGTTTTAGCAATAAAAATCCCACGGGCCAGAAAACCAAGCCCAAATGGGATGGTTGGTCCCCCTGCTGGGAGGCAGGGTGTGGGTATAAGAGGAGAGGCCGGGAAAGCAGGCCCAGCTCAGAGGGTGACAGACATGCCCAGGAGCTTCAACTGGGCCCTTGTGTGGTGTGGAGCCACCAATAGGTTAGACTGGTGGGGGGCCCACGGGGTCAGACTGTGCTTCTGGAAGGTCCTGAGGCTGCACTCAAGGACGACGGGCAGGGGGAGGCAGAGGTCGGCCAGGAGGCTTCTGGTGATCAAGGCCAGGTGTCAAAGTCCCTTGAGTCGGCCACAGTGGGGGAAGGGGAGGCAGGCAGGAGGCGAGATCAAGGACTCAGGGACCCAATGGGCGTTGAGGTGAGGCAAGGGCCTGCCCAGAGTGCGGCTCGGGTGTCCAGGGCTGGGTCGAGGGGATCCATTCCTCCAGGGGAGCTGGCTGGCTCTGTGTTGGACCCATGGAACAGGAGGTGTCCTTGACTGGGTGAGACAGAAGTGCGGGGGACCCAAGCTGGAGTCACCGTGATTGCAGTGTTCCCAGTGAGCTGGTCACTGAAGGTCCAGAGGCCCCTGGGAGTGTGCAGACTGAGGGCAGCTGGTGGGCAGGTGGGGGTGGGGAGAGCAAGGGGGCCCCATGGAGCGGGGCATGGGGCATGGACAGCAGAGGGGAGAGGTGGCCATCAGGGCCAGGGAGGGGACAACAGACGGAAGGGTGTCCTTCAGGTTTGCCAGTTCGCTGTTTCATGGGGAGACCAGCATGAACCAGTGGAGACAGTGGTGTGGCCACTGGTTCCCCAAGTGGGTGAACAGCTGCCTCATTACCTTCCTTGGTGGCGTGAGTGTGCAAGAATGAGAGACAAAGCCAAGGGTGCTGGAGGAGGAGGGCCGGCCAGGCGGACCCCGCCCAGGGGAGACCCCGGACATCACTGCTCCCTCAGTCTCCTAGTGTGAGTGAAGTGGCAGGTCCCCTTGTCCACAAACTGGCAGAGCTTGTCTGAGATCAGATTATGTCTGAAGACATTTCATGAACACAGCTGTGGGGATCTCTGAACCTGACTTCGTTGTTGTTGGTTCTGTGAGTAGATTTTAAATTCTTTTTTTTTTCATTTTTTTTTAACATCGCTATTGGAGTAGAATTCCTTTACAAGGGTGTGTTAGTTTCTGCTGTATAAAAAGTGAATCAGCTATACATATACATATATCCCTATATATACTTCCTCTTGTGTCTCCCTCCCACCCTCCCTATCCCACCCCTCTAGGTGGTCACAAAGCACTGAGCTGATCTCCCTGTGCTATGGGGCTGTTTCCAACTAGCTATCTATTTTACGTTTGGTAGTGTATATATGTCCATGCCACTCTCTCACTTTGTCCCAGCTTACCTTTCCCCCTCCCCATGTCCTTAAGTCCATTCTCTATGTCTGCATCTTTATTCCTGTCCTGCCCCTAGGTTCTTCAGAACCACTTTTTTTTTTTTTTTAGATTCCATGTATATGTGGTAACATACAGTATCTGTTTTTCTCTTTCTGACTTACTTCACTCTGTATGACAGTCTCTAGGTCCATCCACCTCACTACAAATAACTCAATTTTGTTTCTTTTTATGGCTGAGTAATATTCCATTGTATATATGTGCCACATCTTCTTTATCCCTTCATCTGTTGATGGACACTTACGTTGCTTCCATGTCCTGGCTCTTGTAAATAGAGCTGCAATGAGCATTATGGCACATGACTCTTTTTGAATTATGGTTTTCTCAGGGTATATGCCGAGTAATGGGATTGCTGGGTCGTATGGTAGTTCTATTTTTAGTTTTTTGAGGAACCTCCATACTGTTTTCCATAGTGGCTATATCAATGTACATTCCCACCAACAGTGCAACAGGGTCCCCTTTTCTCCACACCCTCTCCAGCATTTATTGTTTGTAGATTTTTTGATAATGGCCATTCTGACCGGTGTGAGGTGATACCTCATTGTAGTTTTGATTTGCATTTCTCTAATGATTAGTGACGTTGAGCATCCTTTCATGTGTTTGTTGGCAGTCTGTATATCTTCTTTGGAGAAATGTTTTTTAGGTCTTCTGCCCATTTTGGATTGGGTTGTTTGTTTTTTTGATATTGAGCTCCATGAGCTGCTTGTATATTTTGGAGATTACTCCTTTCTCAGTGGCTTCGTTTGCAAATATTTTCTCCCATTCTGAGGAATGTCTTTTTTTCTTGTTTATGGTTTCCTTTGCTGTGCCAAAGCTTTGAAGTTTCATTAGGTCCCATTTGTTTATTTTTGTTTTTATTTCCATTTCTCTAGGAGGTGGGTCAAAAAGGATCTTGCTGTGAGTGATGTCATGGAGTGTTCTGCCTCTGTTTTCCTCTAAGAGTTTTATAGTGTCTGGTCTTACATTTAGGTCTTGAATCCATTTTGAGTTTATTTTTGTGTATGGTGTTAGGGAGTGTTCTAATTTCATTTTTTTACATGTAGCTGTGCAGTTTTCCTAGCACCACTTATTGAAGAGGCTGTCTTTTCTCCATTGTATATGCTTGCCTTCATTATCAAAGATAACGTGACCATATGTGCGTGGGTTTATCTCTGGGCTTTCTATCCTGTTCCATTCATCTATATTTCTGTTTTTGTGCCAGTACCATACTCTCTTGATGACTGTAGCTTTGTAGTGTAGTCTGAAGTCAGGGAGCCTGATTCCTCCAGCTCCATTTTTCTTTCTCAAGATTGCTTTGGCTATTCTGGATCTTTTGTGTTTCCATACAACTTGTGAAATTTTTTGTTCTAGTTCTGTGAAAAATGCCAGTGGTAGTGTGATAGGGATTGCATTGAATATGTAGATTGCTTTGGGTAGTATAGTCATTTTCACAATGTTCATTCTTCAAATGCAAGAACATGGTATATCTCTCCATCTGTTTGTATCATCTTTAATTTATTTCATCAGAGTATTATAGTTTTCTGCATACAGGTCTTTTGTCTTCTTAGGTAGGTTTATTCCTAGGTATTTTATTCTTTTTGTTGCAGTGGTAAATGGGAGTGTTTCCTTAATTTATCTTTCAGATTTTTCATCATTAGTGTATGGGAATTCAAGAGATTTCTGTGCATTAATTTTGTATCCTGCTACTTTACCAAATTCATTGATTAGCTCTAGTAGTTTCCTGGTGGCGTCTTTAGGATTCTCTATGTATAGTATCATGTCATCTGCAAACAGTGACAGTTTTACTTCTTCTTTTCTGATTTAGACTCCTTTTATTTCTTTTTCTTCTCTGATTGCCGTGCAGACTATGTTGAATAACAGTGGTGAGAGTGGGCAACATTGTCTTGTTCCTGATCTTAGTGGAAATGGTTTCAGTATTTCACCATTGAGAGCGATGTTGGCTGTGGGTTTGTCATATATGGCCTTTATTATATTGAGGAAAGTTCCCTCTATGCCTACTTTCTGGAGGGTTTTTATCATAAATGGGTGTTGAACTTTGTCAAAAGCTTTTTCTGCATCTGTTGAGTTGATCAGATGGTTTTTATTGTTCAATTTGTTAATATGGTGTATCGCATTGATTGATTTGCATATACTGAAGAATCCTTGCATCCCTGGGATAAACCCCACTTGATCATGGTGTATGATCCTTTTAATATGCTGTTGGATTCTGTTTGCTAGTATTTTGTTGAGGATTTTTGCATCTATGTTCATCAGTGATATTGGCCTGTAGTTTTCTTTTTTTGTGGCATCTTTGTCTGGTTTTGGTATCAGGGTGATGGTGGCCTTGTAGAATGAGTTTGGGAGTGTTCCTCCCTCTGCTATATTTTGGAAGATTTGAGAAGGATAGGTGTTAGCTCTTCTCTAAATGTTTGATAGAATTCGCCTATGAAGCCATCTGGTCCTGGGCTTTTGTTTGTTGGAAGAATTTTAATCACAGTTTCAATTTCAGTGCTTGTGATTGGTCTGTTTATATTTTCTATTTCTTCCTGGTTCAGTTTTGGAAGGTGTGCTTTTCTAAGAATTTGTCCACTTCTTCCAGGTTGTCCATTTTATTGACATATAGTTGCTTGTAGTAATCTCCCATGATCCTTTGTATTTCTGCAGTGTCAATTGTTACTTCTCCTTTTTCATTTCTAATTCTATTGATTTGAGTCTTCTTCCTTTTTTTCTTGATGAGTCTGGCTAATGGTTTATCAATTTTGTTTATCTTCTTAAAGAACAAGGTTTTACTTTTATTGATATTTGCTATCATTTCCTTCATTACTTTTTCATTTATTTCCGATCTGATCTTTATGATTTCTTTCCTTCTGCTAACTTTGCAGTTGTTTTGTTCTTCTTTCTCTAATTGCTTTAGGTGTAAGGTTAGGTTGTTTGTTTGAGATTTTTCTTGTTTCTTGAGGTTGGATTGTATTTCTATAAACTTCCATCTTAGAACTGCTTTTGCTGCATCCCATAGGTTTTGGGTCGTCATTGTCATTTGTTTCTAGGTATTTTTTTATTTCCTCTTTGATTTCTTCAGTGATCTCTTGGTTATTTAGTACTGTATTGTTTAGCCTCCATGTGTTTGTATTTTTTGCAGAGTTTTTTGTATAATTGATATATAATCTCATAGAGTTGTGGTCAGAAAGGACACTTGATACAATGTCAATTTTCTTAAATTTACCAAGGGTTGATTTGTGACCCAAGGTATGATCTATCCTGGAGAATGTTCCATGAGCACTTGAGAAGAAAGTAATCTGCTGTTTTGGAATGGAATGTCCTATAAATATCAGTTAAGTCCATCTTGTTTAATGCATCATTTAAAACTTGTGTTTCCTTATTTATTTTCATTTCGGATGATCTGTCCATTGGTGAAAGTGGGGTGTTAAAGTCCCCTACTATGATTGTGTTACTGTCAATTTCCCCTTTTATGGCTGTTAGCATTTGCCTTATGTATTGAGGTGCTCCTATGTTGGGTGCATAAATATTTACAATTGTTATATCTTCTTCTTGGATTGATCCCTTGATCATTATGTAGTGTCCTTCTTTGTCTCTTCTAATAGTCTTTATTTTAAAGTCTATTTTGTCTCATATGAGAACTGCTACTCCAGCTTTCTTTTGATTTCCATTTGCATGGGATATCTTTTTCCATCCCCTCACTTTCAGTCTGTATGTGTCCCTAGGTCTGAAGCTGGTCTCTTGTAGACAGCATATGTACGGGTCTTGATTGTATCCATTCAGCCAGTCTATGTCTTTTGGTTGGAGCATTTAATCCATTTCCATTTAAGGTATTTATCGATATGTATGTTCCTATTACCATTTTCTTAATTGTTTTGGGTTTGTTATTGTAAGTCTTTCCCTTCTCTTGTGTTTTCTGCCTAGAGAAGTTCCTTTAGGCTTTGTTGTAGAGCTGGTTTGGTGGTGCTGAATTCTCTTAGCTTTTGCTTATCAGTAAAAGTTTTAATTTCTCTGTCAAGTCTGAATGAGATCCTTGCTGTGTAGTATAATCTTGGTTGTAGGTTTTTCCCTTTCATCACTTTAAATATGTCCTGCCTCTCCCTTCTTGCTTGCACAGTTTCTGCTGAAAGATCAGCTGTTAACCTTATGGGGATTCCCTTGTATGTTAATTGTTGCTTTTCCCTTGCTGCTTTTAATATTTTTTCTTTGTATTTAATTTTTGATAGTTTGATTAATATGTGTCTTGGTGTGTTTCTCCTTGGATTTATCCTGTATGGGACTCTCTGCACTTCCTGGATTTGACTGACTATTTTCTTACCCATATTAGGGAAGTTTTCAACTATAATCTCTTCAAATATTTTCTTAGTCCCTTTTTTTTTTTCTCTTCTTCTTCTGGGACCCCTATAATTCAAATGTTGGCGTGTTTAATGTTGTCCCAGAGGTCTCTGAGATTGTCCTCAATTATTTTCATTCTTTATTCTGCTCTGTGGTAGTTATTTCCATTATTTTATCTTCCAGGTCACTTATCCTTTCTTCTGCCTCAGTTATTCTGCTATTGATTCCTTCTAGAGAACTTTTAATTTCATTTATTGTGCAGTTCATCATTGTTTGTTTGCTCTTTAGTTCTTCTAGGTCCTTGTTAAATGTTTTCTCCATTCTATTTCCAAGATTTTGGATCATCTTTAGTATCACTACTCTGAATTCTTTTTCAGGTAGACTGCCTATTTCCTCTTCAGTTGTTTGGTCTGGTGGGTTTTTACCTTTCTCCTTCATCTGCTATGTATTTCTCTGTCTTCTCATTTTGCTTAACTTACTGTGTTTGGGGTCTCCTTTTCGCAGGCTTCAGATTTGTAGTTCCCATTGTTTTTGATGTCTGCTCCCAGTGGCTACGTTTGGTTCAGTGGGTTGTGTAGGCTTCCTGGTGGAGGGGCCTGGTGCCTGTGTTCTGGTGGATGAGGCTGGATCTTCTCTTTCTGGCGCTCAGGACCACGTCTGGTGGTGTGTTTTGGGGTGTCTGTGACCTTATTATGATTTTAGGCAGCCTCTCTGCTAATGGGTGGGGTTGTGTTCCTATCTTGCTAGTTGTTTGGCATAGGGTGTCCAGCACTGTAGCTTGCTGGTCGTTGAGTGGAAATGGGTCTTAGCGTTAAGATGGAGATCTCTGGGAGAGCTTTCGCTGTTCGTTATTACGTGGGGCTGGGAGATCTCTGGTGGACCAGTGTCCTAAATGTGGCTCTCCCATCTCAGAGGCTCAGGCTTGATACCCATCCAGAGTGCCAAGCTCCTGTCAGCTACACAGCTCAGAAGAAAAGGGAGAAAAGAAAGAAAGAAAGAAAGAGAGAAAAATAAAACAAAATAAAGTTATTAAAATAGAAAAAAATTATTAAAAATAAAAAAATTAAAAGGTAATAAAAAAAGAAGAAATAGAGAAAGAAAGAAGAGAGCAACCAAACCAAAGAACAAATCCACCAATGATAACAAGTGCTAAAAACTATACTAAAACACCACTACCACCAACAACAAAAAAGTAGACAGTCAGAACCCTAGGACAAATGGCAAAAACAAAGCTATACAGAAAAAATCACACAAAGAAGCGTATACATCTATACTCACAAAAAGAGAAAAAGGAAAAAAATATATATATATAAGGAAAAGAGCAACTAAATCAATAAACAAATCTACCAATGATAATAAGCTCTGAATACTAAACTAAGATAAACATAAAACCAGAAACAAATTACAGGCAGAAAGCAAACCCCAAGTCTACAGTTGCTCCCAAAGTCCACCACGTCAATTATGGGATGATTTGTTGTCTATTCAGGTATTCTACAGATGCAGGGTACATCAAGTTGACTGTGGAGATTTAATTCACTGCTCCTGAGGCTGCTGGGAGAGATTTCCCTTTCTCTTCTTTGTTCGCCCAGCTCCTGGGTTTCAGCTCTGGATTTGGCCCCACCTCTGCATGTATGTCGACTGAGGGTGTCTTTTCCCCGACCAGACAGGACGGGGTTAAAGGAGCAGCTGATTAAGGGGCTCTGGCTCGCTCAGGCTGGGGGGAGGGAGGGGTACGGAATGTGGGGCGAGCCTGCGGTGGCAGAGGCTGGCATGACGTTGCACCAGCCTGAGGCGTGCCATGTGTTCTCCTGGAGAAGTTGTCCCTGGATCACAGGACCCTGGCAGTGGCAAGCTGCACATGCTCCCGGGAGGGGAGTTGTGGATAGTGTCCTGTGCTCGCACACAGGTTTCCTGGTGGCTGCAGCAGCAGCCTTAGCATTTCATGCCCGTGTCTGGTGTCCACACTGATAGTCGCAGCTTGCGCCCGTCTCTGGAACCCATTTAGGCGGTGCTCTGAATCTCCTCTCCTTGCGCACCCCGAAACAATGGTCTCTTGCCACTTAGGCAGGTCCAGACTTTTTCCCGGACTCCCTCCTGGCTAGCTGTGGCGCACTAGCCCCCTTCAGGCTGTGATCACGCAGCCAACCCCAGTCCTCTCCCTGGGATCTGACCTCCAAAGCCTGAGCCTCAGCTCCCAGCCCCTACCTGCCCCAGTGGGTGAGCAGACAAACCTCTTGGGCTGGTGAGTGCTGGTTGGCACGGATCCTCTGTGTGGGCATCTCTCCGCTTTGCCCTCCACACCCCTGTTGCTGCGCTCTCCTCCATGGCTCCGAAGCTTCCCCCCCTCCCGCTGTCTCCACCAGCGAAGGGGCTTCCTAGTGTATGGAAACTTTTCCTCCTTCACAGCTCCCTCCCACTGGTGCAGGTCCCGTCCCTATTCTTTTGTCTCTGTTTTTTCTTTTTTCTTTTGCCCTACTCAGGTACGTGGGGAGTTTCTTGACTTTTGGGAAGTCTGAGATCTTCTGCTGGCGTTCAGTAGGTGTTCTGTAGGAGTTGTTCCACATGTAGATGTAGTTTTGATGTATTTGTGGGGAGGAAGGTGATCCCCACATCTTACTCCTCTACCATCTTGAAGGGGCCCCCTGATTTTAAATTCTTAATGTTCAAGGCATATTCAGGTTTTCTCTTTCTTTGTGAGACTCTGTAAAAAGTTTTGTTTCTTCAAGTTATTATCCATTTTCTAAATATTTTCAAATGCATTGGCATTATAATGATCTATAGTTACTTTTAAATTTTATGTTCTTTTTAAAATTATATCCTCTTGAGTCCTTATATTATATGCTAATATTTTTTCTCTTTTCATTCTCTTCATTATTTGTTCTAGCGGTTTGTTTATTTTTATTAGTATTTTCAAAGAACTACCTTTTTGAGTTTGTTGATCCTTTCTATTTTATCTTTATTGTCTATTTCATTAATGTTTTCTCTGATCTTGATTATTTCCTTCTTTTTATCTAAAGATTTATTTTATTTTTATTAACTTCTTCATTTGGACTCTAAGTATTGTTTCCTAACAGATAACATTAAAAAGTCCCCTAAAAGTACCTTTCAGTAGCATCCCTCAGGTTTGGATATGTATTATTTTCATCGATGATGTGTTATAAGCATTCATACAGTATGAATTGTTATATGCCTCACTTTTTGCACTCAGTATTTTGTTTGTGAGATTCAGCCACATGGTTGCCTGTTGCTGTAATTTATTCATTTTCTCTGTTACATAATATTTCATTGAATGATTATGTCATGGTCTGTCCATCCTAATGTTGGTGAATATTTGGCTTGTTTCCGATCTTTGGTTATTATGAATGATACTGCTGTGACCATTCTTGTACATGACTCTTGAGATACATGTCCAGACATTTAGATTGGGTGTATATCTAAGAGTGAAATTTCTGGGTCATATGATATGCTTATATGAAACGTTAGTCAGTGATGCCATCTGTTTCCAAAATATTGGTACAATATAAACTCTTGTCAGCAGTGTGTGAGTACCCACCCCGTTCTCCACAGGCTTGATAGCACTTGGTATTGTCAGTCTTTTAAATTTTAGACATTCTGGTGGATGTGTAATTGTGTCTCAAAGAGGTGTGAATTTGCATATCCTTGACTACTAATGAGATTGAACAATTTTGCAAGTATGTTACCCACTGGCATATCTTTCGTATGAATTCTGTGTTCAGTTTTCTAGGCTGTTTTTCTTTCTTCTTTTTTTTTTTTTAAACATCTTTATTGGGGTATAATTGCTTTACAATGGTGTGTTAGTTTCTGCTTTATAACAAAGTGAATCAGTTATACATATACATATGTTCCCATATGTCTTCCCTCTTGCGTCTCCCTCCCTCCCACTCTCCCTATCCCACCCCTCCAGGCTGTCACAAAGCACCGAGCCAATATCCCTGTGCCTTGCGGCTGCTTACCCCTGGCTATCTATCTTACTACATTTGTTAGTGTGTATATGTCCATGACTCTCTCTCGCCCTGTCAAAGCTCACCCTTCCCCCTCCCCATATCCTCAAGTCCGTTCTCCAGTAGGTCTGCGTCTTTATTCCTGTCTTACCCCTAGGTTCTTCATGACATTTTTTTCCCCTTAAATTCCATATATATGTGTTAGCATATGGTATTTGTCTTTTTCTTTCTGACTTACTTCACTCTGTATGACAGACTCTAGGTCTATCCATCTCATTACAAATAGCTCAATTTCATTTCTTTTTAAGGCTGAGTAATATTCCATTGTATATATGTGCCACATCTTCTTTATCCATTCATCCGATGATGGGCGCTTAGGTTGTTTCCATCTCCGGGCTATTGTAAATAGAGCTGCAATGAACATTTTGGTACATGACTCTTTTTGAATTTTGGTTTTCTCAGGGTATATGCCCAGTAGTGGGATTGCTGGGTCATATGGTAATTCTATTTGTAGTTTTTTAAGGGACCTCCATACTGTTCTCCATAGTGGCTGAACCAATTCACATTCCCACCAGCAGTGCAAGAGGGTTCCCTTTTCTCCGCACCCTCTCCAGCATTTATTGTTTCTAGATTTTTTGATGATGGCCATTCTGACTGGTGTGAGATGATATCTCATTGTAGTTTTGATTTGCATTTCTCTAATGATTAATGATGTTGAGCATTCTTTCATGTGTTTGTTGGCATTCTGTATATCTTCTTTGGAGAAATGTCTATTTAGGTCTTTTGCCCATTTTTGGATTGGGTTGTTTGTTTTTTTGTTATTGAGCTGCATGAGCTGCTTGTAAATTTTGGAGATTAACCCTTTGTCAGTTGCTTCATTTGCCTGTCTTTTCCTTATTGATCAGTAGACTATATAGAGAGAATTAAATAATTTGGGTCTTTTATATGTATTGTAAATATATTCTTCCAGTACATGGGTTGCTTTTTCACTTTCTTAGTGGTATCTTTTGATGAACAGATATTCTTAACTTTAATTTAGTAGTCCAACTTAGCAATCTTTCTTTATAGTTAGTGCTTTTTGTATCCTGTTTAAGAGGTTTTTCCCTACCTCCCAGATCACTCTCCTATATTATCTTTAGTACCCCTAAAATTGATATTTATGCATGATGTGAAGTAGGAGTCAAGCTTTATTTTTTCCCCAAATGGATATGTGGTTGTTCTGGCACCATTTATTGAAAACTCCATCCTTTGTTCTCTGGCCTACAATGACAACTAAAATCAAGTGCCCGTAGATGCATGAGTCTGTTTCTGGCCTTTCTGTTCTGTTCCACTAATCTGTTTGTCTATTCTTGCACCAAGACCACTCTGTCAGACAGCTTAAAATAATTTTTATTGATATTTGGTAGAACAAGTCCCGTCACCTTGTTTGTCTTCTCAAAGCTATTTGGGGGCCATTTCATTTCTATTCTAAACATTTTGTTTGTCAAATCCCCCTAAAAACCCTGGTGGGATTTTGGCTGTGATTGATTGATTGCATTGAATCTATTTATCATTGTGGGGATGATTAACATCTTTACTTTATTAAATCCTCCAATCTAAGAACATGATGGATCCCTCTAGTTATTTAGGCATTGTGTTTCTTTGTAGAGCTCCAGCACACACTTTGTTAGATTTATTCCTGTGTATTTGATTTCTTTTTTGATGTTTTTTTATATTATATCACTTAAAATTTTTAAATTCATGTTTGTTGCAGATATATAGCAATGCAATTGTTTATTTACTTATTGAAGTATAGTTGATATACAGTATTGTGTTAATTTCTGCTGTATAGCAAAGTGATTTCAGTTATACATATATATACATTCTTTTTAATATTCTTTTCCATTATGGTTTACCACAGGATATTGAATATCGTTCCCTGTGCTATACAGTAGGACCTTGTTGTTTATCCATTCTATATATAATAGTTTGCATCTGCTAATCCCAAACCTCCAGTCTATCCATCCCCCACCCTCCTCCCCCTTGGCAACCGCAAGTCTGTTCTCTATGTCTGTGAGTCTGTTTCTGTTTCATAGAAATGTTCATTTGTGTCATCTTTTAGATTCCACATATAAGTGATATCATATGGTATTTGTCTTTCTCTTTCTGACTTACTCTACTTAATATGATAATTTCTAAATCCATCTATGTTGCTGTAAATGGCACACTTTTTTATGGCTGTGTAGTGTTCCAACAGTGCAATTGTTGTTTCTATATTGATCTTTTATCTAGCAAGTTTGCTAAAATTATTTATTCATTTAAAATTTTATCTGTGGATTCTTTTGGGTTTTCTGTGTATACCATTATAACATCTACAAATGAAAACAGTTTTATTACTTTGTTTTCATATTTTAATTTGTTTGCTTGACAAAGGCCAAAGTTAATGAATATCAGTAAACTCTCAAGAAATACCTCAGATCACTGTCTTGTATCCCATTTTACTCTTACTCTTCTCTAATATTTTAGTTCCCACTTGTTTTGTAGAGCAAGAGTTTTAAAATTTTGATAAGGTCCAACTTACCAATTTTGATAAGGTCCAACTTACCAATTTTGTGTCAAGTCTAAGATCTCTTTGCCTGACTCTAGACCCCAGGGATTTTTCTCCTATATTTTTTTTCTAAAATTTTATAGGTCTACCTTTTACATTTGAGTCTATGGTCCATTTTGAGTTAATTTTTGTATAAAGCATGAGGTGTCAGTGGAGATTTATTTTTTACTAAGGATATCCAATTGCTCCAGCACCATTTGTTGTAAAAGCTATCTATCCTTCTTTTTTTAAAATTTTTTTAATTCTTCCTTCTTGAATTACTCTTGCACCTTTGTCAAAAATAAGTTGAGAATATTTATGTCAGTCTATTTCTGAGTTCTTGAATCTGTTCTATTGATTTATGTCTCTGTCCATCCACCAATACCACACAGCTTTGATTACTGCATATATAGTAAGCCTTAATATTGGGTAGAGTACTTTATTTTAGTTAATATCAGGTGCTTTATTTTTATTCGTCAAGATTACTTTAGTTATTCTAGGCCCTGTGTTTTTCCATGTAAATTTTAGAATAAGCTTGCTTATGCCTACAAAAAACCTTCCTGAGAATTTGATAGGAATTGCATTAAACCTATAAATCAATTTGAGGAGAACTGACATCTTTATAACAGTGAGTATTTCAATCCATGAACACAGTATTCTCTACATTTATTTAGGTGTTCTTTGATTTTTTTCCATCAGTATTTTGTAATTTTTAGCATACAGACCCTGTACATGTTTTGTTAAGTCTACACTTAAGTATTTAATTTTCTTCAGAGTGATTATAGTTGGTATTGCATTTTAAATTTGTTTTCACTTGTTCATTGTTAGTATATAGAAATACAGTTAATTTTTATGCATTGATCTTATTTCCCGAGACATTGTTGAACTCCCTTCTTATTTCTTTTTTATTTTATGTGTAGGTTCCTTAGGATTTTCTATGTAAACAATCATGTCATCTGCAAATAGGGACAGTTTATTTCTTTCTTTCCAATCGGTATGCCTTTATTTCTTTTTCTTTCCTCATTGCAACAGCTAGAACTTCCAGCGTTATGTTAAATAAGAGTGGTGAGAGTGGACATATTAAGGGAAAGAATCCAGTCTTTCATCATTAAGTGTGATCTTAGTTGTATGTGATAAAGATGCTCTTTATCAAGTTAAAGTATTGATAATTCCCCTCTATTCCTAACATGATGAGAGTTTCTGGGGTTTTGTTTTTATCAAAAATGGGTGTTGGGTTTTGTCAATGCTTTTCCTGCATCACCTGATATGATCACATGATTTTTCTTCTTTAGTCTGTTGGTATAATTGATGACATTGCATACTTGGAATAAATCCTACTTGCTAATGTTGTTGGAATTGGTTTTCTAACAGTTAGTTGAGGAAATTTGTGTCTAAGTTGATGAATGATATGGGTCTGCAGTTTTCTTTTTGTATACTCGTTTTATCTGGTTTTATGTGATAATACCAACCTCATAAAATGAGAAGTGTTTCTTCTTCTATTTTGGGGGAAGATAATGTATAAAATTGGTGTCATTCCTATTTTAAATATTTGGGAGAATTCTCCAGTGAGATTATCAGGGCCTGGAGATTTCTTCTTCAGAAGATTTAAAATTACAGATTTAAAGTTCAATTTTGTTAATGATTGTAGGATTATAAAATTATGCATTTCATCTTTGTTGAGTTTTGATAATTTTACTTTTCATTCATTTGAGAAATGAGACTCCACCCCCATTTTAATATAAGCATTTATTGCTATAAGTTTCCCTTTAGCACTGCTTTAGGTGCATCCCACATATTTTGATATGTGGTATTTTCAATTCATACAGTTCTATGTATTTTTGTAATTTTATTTTGAGACTTCTTTGACCTATTTCTTCTAAATTGTTGAATATATGAGCATAAAGTTGGTCATAGTATTCTTGTAATATACTTTTTTTTTTTTTTTGCGGTATGCGGGCCTCTCACTGTTGTGGCCTCTCCCGCCGCGGAGCACAGGCTCCGGACGCGCAGACTCAGTGGCCATGGCTCACGGGCCTAGCAGCTCCACGGCATGTGGGATCTTCCTGGACCTGGGCACGAACCCGTGTACCCTGCATCGGCAGGTGGACTCTCAACCACTGCGCCACCAGGGAAGGCCTTGTAATTTCCTTTTAATGGCTGCAGGATCTTTTATGAGTTCCCTGTTTCATTTCTGATATTGGTGATTTGTGTATTCTCTCTTTTTATCTGTGTAAGTCTTGCTAGAGGTTTATCAATTATACTGATGTTTTTTGAAGTATCAGATTTTCATTTTATTAATTTCTCTACTGCTTTTCTGTGATCAATTTTGTTGATTTCTGCTCTTTATTATTTCTTTGCTTTGCTTTGGGTTTATCTTGCTCTTCCTTTTCTAGTTTCTTAGATTATTGATTTTGAGACCATTTTGCTATTAGTTTCCCTTTCAGACTGCTTTAGCTGCAACTCACATTTTTGATATTTTGTATTTTTACTTTCATTCACTTCTTGGTATTTTAAAAATTTTCCTTTGGGACTTCAACTTTGACTACATGTTATTTAGAATTGGGTTACTTGCATGTGTTTAGAGATTTCCTTGTTGTCTTTATGTTATTGATTTCTAGTTTGATTATATTATGGTCAGAGAAAAACATCTGTACAATATCTATTATTGTAGCTTTGTTGTGGTATGTTTTGTGGCCCTGGATATGGTATGTTTTGGTGACTACTCAATGGACACTTGAAAACAAGGTATATTCTGCTGTTGTTGGGTGGAGTGTTCTATTGCTATCAGTCAGATCTTGTTAGTTGACTGTGTTCTTCAGATCTATATCCTTGCCAATTTTCTGTCTAGTAGTTCTAACAGTTGCTGAGAGGGAGGTATTGAAATCCTCAACTATAATTGTTGATTTTCTATTCTTCCTTTCAGCTCTATCAGTTTTTTTTTTAACATTATCAGTTTTTGCTTCATGTATTTCGAGGCACTGTTTTTGGTTCATATACACTTAGAATTTTTATGACTTCCTGGTGGATTGATTCTTTTATCATTATGTAATGTTACTTTTTGTTTCTAGTAATTACCTTTGCTCTGAAGTTTACATACGTGGATAATATAGCCATTCCTGCTTTTTTAAAACTAATGTTCATAGGATAAATAATTTTTTAATTTAATTTTATTTATTTTTGGCTGCATTGGGTCTTCGTTGCTGCATGCAAGTTTTCTCTAGTTGAGGCAAGTGGGGGGTACTCTTTGTTGCGGCACATGGGCTTTTCATTGTGGTGGCTTCTCTTGTTGCAGAGCATGGGCTCTAGGTACGCAGGCTTCCATAGTTGTGGCATGCGGGCTCAGTAGTTGTGGCTTGCAGGCTTTAGAGCGCAGGCTCAGTAGTTGTGATGCACGGGCTTAGTTGCTCCAAGGCATGTGGGATCTTCCTGGACCAGGGCTCGAACCCGTGTCCCCTGAATTGGCAGGTGGATTCTTAACCACTGTGCCACCAGGGAAGCCCTAAATTTTTTTTCTATCATTTTACTTTTAACCTACCTATGTCATTGAATTTGAAGTGAGGTTTCTGTTTTGTTTTGTTTTGGTAAATAGTAGGTAGTTGAACTATGGGTTTTTACGTGTTTAATCTACTCCTCCTATCTGTCTCTGTGTTTCTATATTTAGACCATTTACATTTAAAGTAATCATTGATATGTTAGAGCTTAAGCTTGCCATTTTATTATTTGTTTTCTGTTTGTTTCCTCTGGTTCTCAATCCTGTTTCTCTTTTATTGTCTTCCTGTTGGTTACTTCCATAATTTTTAGTATTTCATTTTTATTTGTTTATAGTGCTTTTGAATTATTTCTTTGTATAATTTTGTATAATGTAGTTTTCATTTTGGTTGTTCTACATATTACAATATACATGTGTGACTTAGTACAGTATCAGTGTACTAAGTACTAGTAAATGTACTAGTACTGAGTACTAGTATCATTGTTTTACCACTTAAAGTGAAATGTGGAAACCTTTCTTCCATTCAGGTCCATTTACCTTCCTTAATTTTATATACTGTACTCTTCAGCATCAGATAATGCTATAATTTTTATTTCAATCTTTAAATATGCTTTATAAAACTCATGAGAAAAAGGATAGTCTATTTTTGTATATTTCTGATTATTCTGTTTTTCTTTCTTCCTTTCTGATGTTCCATGATTCCTTCTTTCATAATTTCTTTCCTGTTTGAAGATCATCCTTTAGCCAATTTTTAAGGATATATCTGGAGATGACAAATTATTTGTTTTCCTTTATCTGAGAATGTCTTTCTTTCCCCTTAATTTTTTAAATAGATCTTTATTTGAATATAATTGCTTCACAATACTGTGTTAGTTTCTGTGGTACAAGAAAGTGAATCAGCCATATACATACATATATCCCTATGTCCCCTCCCTCTTGAGCCTCCCTCCCACCCTCCCTATCACATACCTCTAGGTTGTCGCAAACACTGAGCTGATCTCCCTGTGCTATGCTGCTGCTTCCCACTAGCTATCTGTTTTACATTTGGTAGTGTATATATGTCAGTGCTACTCTCACTTTGCCCCACCTTCCCCCTCCCCCCAGCATGTGCTCAAGGCCATTCTCTATGTTTATGTCTTTATTCCTGTCCGGCCACTAGGTTTGTCAGTAGCATTTTTTTTTTTTTTGAGATTCCATAAATATGCGTTAGCATACAGTATTTGTTTTTCTCCTTCTGACTTCCTTCACTCTGTAATGACAGACTCTGGGTCCATCTGCCTCACTACAAATAACTCAATTTCATTTCTTTTTATGGCCAAATAATATTCCATTGTGTATGTGTACCACATCTTCTTTAACCCTTCATCAGTCGATGGACATTTAAGTTGATTCCATGTCTTGGCTATTGTAAATAATGCTGCAGTGACCACTGGGGTGCGTGAATCTTTTCGAATTACGGTTTTGTCCAGATATATGCCCAGAAGTGGGATTGCTGGATCATGTGGTAGTTCTATTTTTAGTTTTTTAAGGAACCTCCATACTGTTCTCCATAGTGGTTGTACTAATGTACCTTCCCACCAACAGTGTAGGACCAACTTTTCTCCACACCCTCTCTAGCATTTGTTATTTGTAGAGTTTTTAATTATGGCCATTCTGACCGGTGTGAGGTGGTACCTTATTGTAGTTTTTATATGCATTTCTCTAATAATTAGCAATGTTGAGCATCTTTTCATGTGCTCTTTGGCTATCTGTGTGAAGAAGACTCTGATTCTTATTTAAATTTTCTATTTTAGCAGACAATCACCTTGTTTAGGTTTAGTAAAAGGTCTTAGCTTACTTTTGTGGGCTGTGGTTCCAATGGCAATTTAATTTTCAGGCAATTTGTGGTGTTATTTTTATTTTCTTGGTTTTACTCAAGCTGCCAGGCTCCCATTGGTCTCTGCTCTTGCTACCTGGAGGGCTGAGGGGTTTCTCTAGGCTTGTCAGCCTGTTGTCACTCAGTGGGGGAAGGGAGTCTCAGGCCCGCAAGGGCAAAGAGGTCTTCCTGTCTGGGCCCCTGTTGTGGCAGGATCTCTCCTGCTTGTGGGGGACAGAGAGTGCCTCCCAGGTTAAGTGTTTGTTGTGGTGGGATTCCCTCTGCCAGTGCCCTCTCCCCTACCCTGCTATATCTGGTTAGGGAGGCAAATCTCAGGCCTGCAGAGAAGGTGAGCACTTCTCCTGGCCATTTATTGATAGTGGACTCCCAATCTGTACCACCTTGCAGGTGGTACTGAGCTTTTCATAGGGAATGTCTAGGGAGAATCCTCTTGTCTAATGGTATGAATCCCTGTGACATACGTGGAAACTCATATGGTTCTTGGTGGTGTTACACCATTAGAAACACTGCCAGAGTGGACTGAAGAGTATAGAGAGAACACAAAATGAAATGAATACAAAACAGAAGGCTGTGGGACCCCCAAAATTCTACAGGCAAGAAATGGCAGCCCATAACACTACTCATGTGCTACCCTGTAAGGAAAAAGAAAGATGACTCTGCGGGCAGAGCCACTAGCTCAAAGGGCTAAGCCTTGAGCCACAGAGGATTAGTTCCAGACCTTGAAACAAAAAGAGTCTACATGGTGGGGGACAGCCAAGAGGCCTTCTCTGTTACCTTCAGTGTGTCCTGGATGCCCTCCCTGTCTCAGAACCCCTGCAACCATCCCCTCAGAGGGCAGAGAGCATCTACCTCACAGGCTCTCTACCACCACCCTGACAGTTCCTCTGTGTTCAGGGCCCTCTTGGCTTCCCTTCTATCTCCTAAGCCCACCTTCCCTGGCACCCAGGCTCCTGCCTATGCTCCTCAGGTGTTATCTGTTCCATCAGAGCTTCTTGCTAGATGGGTGTGGGGAGGACACTGTGTCTTAGTAGGGAGGAGACTCTGTCCTCTGGGACCTTGCCTGAGGCCTTCTTATACCACATGTACTAATTTTTCCTTTCCATGGCAAGTTGATTGGATTAACAGTGACTACTGTTTCTGGATCCTGTTAAACAAGGTACCCCAAGGTCTTCATGACCTATTCTAGATGGGTTGTCCATTTGCCAGGCCCCTATTAGGAATCCTTTGTTGTTTGAAGTCATGCTTGCTTTTTATAGATCCATAAAACACCATGGGGAAAACTGCCCATTAGTGTCTCAAATAAGGTAAAAAGGAGGCTACAATTGGATGTTGCCTTAGTAACACAACAAAGGAATACAAACATTTGTCTCCCATGGGATGCTCACTTGGCTATTCCTATAGGGGCTCGCTGTAAGTTGAGAGCAAACCTGGTATTTTAGCTACTCATTTCTGTGTGACAACCACTCCATGTATAGGTTCTTGTAAGTGAAGTAGAGAATCTGTTATGCTGTTCACACTATGAAGATGAACCACCTCCTCATCTGTTTCTAGCTGTTTATGCTAACAGAGGGTGTGTGTCCCTCCATGTTACAGAAGGGCTAACTTCTTTTGCCTTGACCTTGGAAAGTGTACAGTTCCAGCAGGAATATGTGTATGTTGGAGAGGAGAGGGAATGAATGATATATTTAAAATTTGTAAAGGCATTTATTTAAGATAATTTCTCCCTTTATCCCCATCACAGTCTCTACCTATTTAAGTGAAACAGGACTGAATTTGAAATTCATGGACCCTAAGAAGGGGACTAGGGTGTGGATCTATTTCATCTTAGTTTGGAGAGATGTGGGCATGGCAGATAGTTGATGAGTATGTTCTTAGCTAGAATAAAGAAAAAATCTGGGCTTCCCTGATGGCTCAGTGGTTGAGAGTCTGGCTGCCAAAGCAGGGGACACGGGTTCGAGCCCTGGTCTGGGAAGATCCCACATGCCATGAAGCAACTGGGCCCGTGAGCCATAACTACTGAGCCTGCGCGTCTGGAACCTGTGCTCCGCAACAAGAGGGGCCGCGATAGTGAGAGGCCTGCGCACCGTGATGAAGAGTGGCCCCCGCTGGCCACAACTAGAGAAAGTCCTCGCACAGAAACGAAGACCCAACACAGCCAAAAATAAAAATAAATAAATAAAAAGAAATATAGTAAGCCCATTACATGTTAACACAGATAGCAATATTAAAAAAACTTTAAGAAAAAATCCCCTTGTAATGTGTATTTCATTTGTCTCTCTTATGAGCCAGCATTTGGTGGAAGTTTAGGGTTAGGGCTCAGGACTGCTCAGAAGCAGTGATAGCTCACAGGAAAAAAACCCCGTGGGGACTTTCCTCGTGGTCCAGTGGCTAAGACTACAAGCTCCTAATGCAGGGGACCTGGGTTCAATCTCTGGTCAGGGAACTAGATCCCACGTGCCGCAACTGAGAGTTTGCATGCCAACTGAAGATCCCGTGTGCCACAGTGAAGATCCCACACGTGGCCACGAAGATCCTGTGTGCCGCAACTAAGACCTGGCCCAGCCAAATAAATAAATAAATATTTTTAAAAAGGGAAAAAGCTCCATGTTTCATGTGGTCTTGGCCACCTATGTTTGCCAGGAATAAAGTGAGAGGATAGAACTGCTAGATCACCCAGCAAGAGACCCAGTGAGAGCTGGAAGCCCAGCCTGTCACAGCAGCTAGAGGGCAAGTTCCTTCAGTCTTCTGCTTCCCAACATCCAAGCAACCCCCTCCCATAACTCCTTCTATAAACACATAAATCCATTTTCTCATCAGGGTGATGACTCTCCTTGAAATGGGGCTTCTCCGCGAAGTGGGCATCAGAAACGCTGGCTCAGGACCTGCAGTGCCAACTGCTCACTCTGTGTCTGGGGTGGAGATAACTCCTAGAACTCTTTGGGAATCAGGATCATTTAGAGTTCTGGGGGCTGGGGGTGCTTTTTAGGTCAAGGAAGGCATCAGTCTGTGTCTTGGATCGTTCTGTCTCTTTTCTCCTTTTTTCTGTAATAAAGTGAGGAGAAACCTTTAAATGCTGACCTCGGAAAAGGAAATGAATTTCCTCTCATTTCTTGGAAAAGGAACAGAACTAGGCCTGGCAGAAGCTCAAGTTGTTACAAACAGACCCTGAGGCCAGGTCTGCCGCCCCACACCCCATCCATCCCAGTAAACTAAGGAGCCCTGCTTGCCTCTTTGAACTAGGAAAGCGGCTTTGGCTGAGCAGGGAGGATGTTCTTGGGCAGAGAAGAGAAGGTAGCAGAAGGTGGCAAAGTTTTTCCTTCAGCAGTGGGTGCTGGCTCAACCACAACAGAAGGCAAAGCCAAGGTGTGTGCATCACAGTCCGAGGTCTCAGGCACTGGGTAGGGGCTTTTAGAGATGCCCTGGGCAGGGCAGAAAGGAGCTTGGGCCATGGGATCTGAGCCCTTGTTGTGGCCCTCCCTTCCCCTCACTGCCCTGCCTTTCTGCAGGGGCCACTTCTGCTGAGCACTGAGAAGAGAGTCGCTCTGGAGCACCGGCTCCAGAGGCAGGCTCTGCTCTGTCTCCTTTGGTGACACCTTTCACAGGGACACAGGGCAGGACCCCACCTGGCTCCCTGTTGTTGACCACAGTGGCCTGGGTCACCCTGAGCTGTGCTGTCAGGAATAAAGACATGGAGCATTTCAGCTTACAAAGGCGGTGTTCGCAGTGCTCTGAAAGGAGAAGGGCTTCACCAACTCACAGAAGGTCAAGCAAAACAATACTAGAGCCCAGTAGCTACGTGAACACAAGGGTCCACCTTTGAAAGCCAGACAGAGGGGATGACAGCTGGATTATGAAGACTGTTGTAATGATGGAATATGAAAGTCACAAGTTGAATAAAAAGGCACAACTAGAGGAAAGACTTATGCATAATTTGTGCGTGGTGTCTGTGTGTCTGTGTGTGTGGTAGGAAGAAAGGAGATGAGGTAGGAAGCAGGAAGATTGACAGGTTAAACTCGTGCTTCTTTTTTATTGACCTCTGTGAGTTAGCTTGGCCATACATATGTAGACTCTTATGCATGTGTGTACATACGAATGCCTGTTTTAGGTCAGGGAGTGAAACCAGATAGACTGGAGTTCCACCTGTCAGCTAGGTGACCTCTGGGCCTTTGCACGTGATATTCTTTCTGCCTCGGAGACTCCTGCCCTGCTCCTGGCCTGCTAACTCCTATCCACAATTCACTTCTCAGTTTGCAGTTTGGAAGCCTTCTCCCACACCTACTCCCACCTCCGGCTTAAGACAGGTACTCCTCTGCTGCCATGCATCCTGGCCTTTCCCCAGGTGTCACGCTGTACACGCTGTCCTGTGATCGCTCTCTCACACACACACCTTTTGATGAAACAAAATGTGAATATACATATAGAAGGAACTTATGCGATGCAATTATATTGTTTACATAATAATAATACAGTGAACATCTGTGTACTTGCACCTGGTTTAAGAGGAGGATATTTTCAGTCGCTTGGAATATACCCTCCCCCTTCCTTTCTCACTCCCCTGCCAGAGACAACCACTCTTCTGACTTTGGTGATAAGCAGCCTTGCTCTTCTTTATTAGTATATATAATGAACTTTATATTATTGCAATTTTATTGCATGCATTCTTTTTTGTTTGTTTGTTTGTGTTTTTTTTTTTTTTTTGGCGGTACGTGGGCCTCTCACTGTTGTGGCCTCTCCCGTTGCAGAGCACAGGCTCCGGACGCGCAGGCTCAGCGGCCATGGCTCACGGGCCCAGCCGTTCCACGGCACGTGGGATCTTCCCGGACCGGGGCACGAACCCGCGTCCCCCGCATCGGCAGGCGGACTCTCAACCATTGCGCCACCAGGGAAGCCCCATGCATTCTTTTGTGATTCTCACTCTCCATGAAATTTTTGGAATTTAGCTATGTTAATGCATGTAGCTATCTACAATTCATTCATTCTCACTGTTACGCAATTTTATTCCATGATATGTATATACTATAATCTATTTATTTTCTTCTGTGCTAATGTGCATATGGGTTGTTTTCACTTTTTTCCTGTTGTTCACCGTGCTCCCAGGAAGTGTATGAGATGCATGGGCAAGAATTTCTCTAGGGTGTGTGTGTGTTATTTGCAGGAAATATTTATTTATGTTTGTATATATACTTACAGGAGAGGAAGTGCTGGGTCGCAGGGTGTGCACAGTTCACCTCTTCTAGGAAATGCC
This sequence comes from Phocoena phocoena, assembly GCF_963924675.1. Classification (NCBI taxonomy): domain Eukaryota; kingdom Metazoa; phylum Chordata; class Mammalia; order Artiodactyla; family Phocoenidae; genus Phocoena; species Phocoena phocoena. Next base: position 73,610,021 of record NC_089234.1, on the reverse strand, counting down.
AAGCTGTTCCACCAGTGGTGAGTCAGAGTTCCCGTTGATCAAGTTCCCATTGATCAACATTACAAACACTGTATTATTGCCAAACTTTTAAATGTTTGTCGATCTGGATGTAAAATAGTATCCAATTGTTGTTTTGATTTGCATTTCTTTCATCAGTAACATGGTGGAGCATCTTTTCATATTTTATTGTCCATTCAGGCTTTCTCTTTTATGACTTCATAAAAGTCTTCTCAAGTCTTTTGCACGTTTTCCCAATGAGTTTTCTTTTCTTATTGACTTTTGTGATGGAGCCACTCATACCAGGCTCATGAGAACCGACTGTGCCCATCTCTTCCCTCTGTACTCAGAGACCTCATGTTGGTGGCTTGAAATCGGCTATGTGGGAGTACTTATATCATGGAAATCAGCAAATGCTACAAATCAGAACCTTTTTTGGTTTGGAGAGTCTGTCGTTAGACATTTTCTAGCACATCACTGCTTATAGGAGTTTTTTATGTTTCCAGGCTCTAGTCATTTGTTGATTACATGTGCTACAAATATTTTATACCATATCGTGGCTTTTAAAAATGTTCCATTTAAGGTACCCTGATTAACAGAAGTTCTTCATTTCAATGTGGTTATATCTTTAAAATTTTCCCCATATGTGTAGTATGTTTTGTGTCTTATTTAAGAAATCATTCCTACTCTGATGATATTAAGAGATTCTCTCATTTTCTTTTGAAAGTTTTGGAATTTTGCATTTTACATTTGAGTCTATAACACACCTGAAATTGATTTGTGTGGGTTGTGGGATAGGGGTCCAACTTCTTTTTTTTTTTGATGTAGACCATTTTCAAAGTCTTCACTGAATTTGCTACAACACTGCCTCTGCTCCATGCCTTGGCTTTTCTTGGCCCCGAGGCATGTGGGATCCCAGCTCCCCAACCAGGGATCAAACCCGCACCCCACCATTGGAAGGCAAAGTCCCAACCACTGGATTACCAGGAAGTCCCAGAGAGTCTGAGTTCTTAACCAAGCCAATAGTAAGCTATGTTCAGACATCACCTGCACTATTTACAGCCCTGTGATATATGTGAGAGTTGGCTTCAAACATCCAAACAGCCCAAAACCCCTGAGCTGGCATGATTCAGTTGGTTTTAGGATTAACACAGAGGAATTTATCTGCAACCCACCATCCATATCTGTATGTCCTTCACCTAACCTAGTGTCACCATCCAATGTTTTGTCCTACTTGCTTTATCTCTTTCTCTCCCTGTCTTTCTCTCTCTCCATGTATATACGTTTGCTATACCATTTGAGAATAAGTTGCAGTTATCACAACCATGCCTAAGTATTTCAACCTGTCTCCTAAAGCAAGGACATTCTTTTATATAACCATAATACGAGTATCTAATTTAACATTGATTTTTTTCTTTTACATTTTTGAACAGTAGAATGTATTTTGTTTAAGTTTGATGTTCTTTCATGATAAATTCAGGTTATGCATATTTGGCAGAAACATTGCGGGAATGATGTACCTTTCTTAGGGCATTCATCATGATGCTGGTTTGTCCTATTACTTGTGATATTAATCTTGAGTCAATATCAAGGTAGTGTCTGACATATTTTTCCAGTGTAAGGGTATCTTTTTTCACCTTTAAAACTAATATGTAATTTGTATAAATAATCTATTCATCAATTAACTTCTGTCTAATGGTTTAGCATCCCTTGATGGTTTTTTGCCTGAATCAGTTATTGCAATGGTGGCTGCAAAATGGTGGTTTCTAACTCTAGATCATTCTTCGTAAAGAAGGGTGTTCATTAATTCGTTTTATAACTTACGCTAGTAGTATGAAACCATGTATTCTATTTTTATTTGCTGTCTTATAATGTATTACTGTCAGTTTTCATTTTCATGCTCAGATTATCTCAGATTTTGCCATTGGGAGCCTCTTCACTCTTGATACTGTGTCCTTTGTCATGCCTAATGAGTTTTCAAGCACTTTCTTACTTTCTGGCACAAGAAAATGTGGCACAATGTACTTTTCCTGCCTCAGTCTTGGATTTAGCCATTTTGGCCAGGATTTGTTTGTTTGATTTTTTTGGAGAGGGGATGAGGGTAGAAGGGAGAGCTTTGACTATCAATTTAATTTTAAGTTTTCTGGGTTTACCTATTCACATTCTTCTTATGAACTTTTGGCTTTCTCTATTTTTATAGGATTTTATTCATTTCATTTAGGGTTTCCAATTTTTTCACATATAATAAAATACTTCTCTATTATTTTAAAAAATATCCACTGTATTTGTAGTGAGGTGGATGGACCTAGAGTCTGTCATACAGAGTGAAGTAAGTCAGAAAGAGAAAAACAAATACTGCATGCCAACACATATATATGGAATAAAGAAAAAAAAATAGTTCTGAAGAACCTCGGGGCAGGACAGAAATAAAGACGCAGATGTAGAGAATGGACTTGAGGACACGGGGAGGGGGAAGGGTAAGCTGGGACGAAGCGAAAGAGTGGCATGGACTTATATATACTACCAAATGTAAAATAGATAGCTAGTGGGAAGTAGCCGCATAGCACAGGGAGATCAGCTTGGTGCTTTGTGACCACCTAGAGGGGTGGGATAGGGAGGGTGGGAGGGAGACGCAAGAGGGAGGAGATATGGGGATATATGTATATGTATAGCTGATTCACTTTGTTATAAAGCAGAAACTAACACACCATTGTAAAGCAATTATACTCCAATAAAGATGTTAGAAATACATATCCACTGTGTTTGCAGTTATTACCCATTTTGATCTGTATTTTCTCTCATGTTTGCTTTTATACTTGTCTTTTTTCATTGAGGAGTATTGTGAGATGTGTGTCTATCTTATTAACTTTTACAATGACTTCAGTTTTGCTTTTGTTAATCTTCTCCATTGTTTTATTTGCTTGATCTCTGCCCTGATAGTTATCATTACCTTCTATCTTGTTTCTTTCTCTTTTTGTTGTTTTTATAAATGTATTGGCTGCGTTTGGTCTTCGTTGCTGTGTGTGGGCTTTCTCTAGTTGCGGCAAGCGGGGGCTACTCTTTGTTGCCGTGTGCGGGATTCTCATTACGATGGCTTCTCTTTGTGTGGAGCACAGGCTCTAGGCACGTGGGCTCAGTAGTTGTGGCACACGGGCTTCGTTGCTCCGCGACATGTGGGATCTTCCCAGACCAGGGTTTGAACCCGTGTCCCCTGCATTGGCAGGTAGATTCTTAACCACTGTGCCACCAGGGAAACCCCTATCTTGTTTCTTTCTTTGGCTTTACTTTGTTGCTCTTTTTCCAACTTTTTAAATTGAATGCTTGGCTTGTTTGTTCTTAATCTTACTTTCTCAAAAATACATTTAAAGCTATAACTTTCCCTCTGAATATGGCTTTTTGACAAATTGTGTTTTTATCTTTTAGTTTTAAGTATTCCTCAATATCTTTTTTAACCCAAGGGCTATATTTATTTCCAAAAATTGTGGGATTAAAAAAACTCTCTTATGCTGTTTTTAATTGTATTGTATTATACTTAGGAAACATGTTCTCTGTGAAATTCATCCCTTGAAATTTATTAGGGCTTCCTTTATGTCCTAGTGCATGGTCAAGTTCTGTGCATGTTCCATGTGTGCTCTAATTCAATGTGTATCAAATATCCATTGGGTTTAGAATTCTTTATATATCTATTTAGTATAGTGTTCAGGTCTTGGTACGGGTGCTTCTTTTCTTTATCTGCTTGATCTATCTGTTTTGGAAATGGTATGTTAAAATATTGTTTCATCTATGTAAGCTGCAATTTTGTCCACTGTGGCTTTATATATTTTGATACTATAATGGTAGTTACACATATTTTCATAAGTGTGATATGTATATTTTATTTTTCCTTTCAGTAGTTTACAGTATCCTCAGTTTTCCCTAACATTTTATCCTAAATTCTATTTTGTGAGATACCATATTTCTTTGTTTCTAAGTCAAGCATTTTTCCACAATTTAACATCTCTAAGTCGAGTTTCTTCTTACACTTGCTGTCAGGGAGGCAGCAGATGTGACCTAGTTGTCATTGCCTGTATTTAGGTGCACATGATAGCTGTTCTTTTTGTCATTACTTCAATTGAATTATGTGCATCATTGGTACTATATGTGTTGCATTTGGAACTGAAATGAAACGTTATAATATATGCACAAAGACATGGAAATAGAGCATATTAGAGCTCTTAATATTAAATACATTTAATATTAAGAAAATAAATATTTTTCATTGGAAAAATGAATTCTAAATTATTATACAAAGCAATAATCAAATGCTTCATGGAACCCAAGAATTGAAGATACAAGTAGATGGAGGTATGTTTCTTTTATTACTAAGATTCATACAGAAGGGCTCCCTATCACACCAAGTGCTCCAATCAGAGGGAAGCTACTTTGTCAAATTCCTTGGAATGGATGAAGAAAATTAAAAACAAGTGGCTAGTATGGCCTATTGATATGTCATGCACGACTAGAGTCATGGTGTCAAATATCAATTTGTCAGAAACTTCCTGCTGACTTGATCTGAAGCTATTTAACTTCCAGTAACACATGTTTCAGTTGGGAAAAAAACATGAAGCTATGAATTACATCAAATAAGAAATGCTAATAAAACCCTGATGCTTCTGTGGAGCCACTGCTAACGTTGCTTTATTATGAGCACAGGTTATAACAAGTAATGCATCACTATGTTGCTATGAATAACTACCAAAGTGAAAAGTTGCCACCATATTTAATTTTAAACTACAGAGCAATAACTGAGAGTGAGCTATTTCTCCAAATATGGTACTGTGCTGGCACTGAAAAGAAAAGTAGGACATTAGGTAAACTGACAGCAGACTAACTTAAAGAATCTGAATAGGTGTCCAGGCAACCTAAGCAACTAACCAAGTACACCTGTTCTGATGTATCTGATCAGCTAAAGAATAAACTCATTAAAAAGTGAATTGAGTTGGTTGTTATTTCCATGAGGCAAGACCAGAGTATGACCCCTTGATGATTCCATCAACAAGCCATTTAAGAACTATTTGAAGAAGGAAAATGATTTCTGTTTGTTGTCTGAAAACCTTCCACTGGCAAGTTCTGGTAAGACTGTAAAAGCACTAGCATCAACTTACAGATTGGTGTCAGGGTCTCAGAAGAAAAGAGAGAATAGTGCCAAAGAGAAGAGCGGAGCACTCTTAAACAATGCTTCATCACAAAATCTATTATTATCCTGGAGGACATTTTAGTGTACTTAAAAACTTGGGTAACTGAGTGAAACATTAATTCAGAAGAGTTATACTCTTATGTGAAGAAGTTTTAATTTTTCCTTTTTATGTATTAACAAGGGTGATATATGATAAAAATCTACATCTAAGTAGGTCTAAAAGAGTTATTTTAGGGACTGGTCCACCTGCCGATGCAGGGGACACGGGCTCGTGCCCCAGTCCCGGAAGATCCCACATGCCGCGGAGTGGCTGGGCCCGTGAGCCATGGCCGCTGGGCCTGCGCGTCCAGAGCCTGTGCTCCGCAACGGGAGAGGCCACGGCAGTGAGAGGCCCGCGTACCGCAAAAAAAATAAAAAATAAAAAAATAAAAAGAGTTATTTTAATGCATATAAAATAAAAATCTAAGTGATAAGAAAGCATTGTGTCATGATTTAATCAGTAGGGATTTTTTTCTTTCTTAATTATACATAAAATAATATAACTGATGAAACCTCAGATACAATGCAGTATAGGTATTACAATTATTCCACAAGCTTTTTGTTTTATATTTTTGTTTTATATTTCCATGGAATGGCTATTTGCACCTTTGATTTTCAACTCTTCTGTGTCTCTTTGTTTTAAAAGTTTCTTCTGGAGACCACATATTGTTGGATACTGTTTTCTTGCTGTTGTTTTACCCTCAGCCTTTTAACTGTTGGATATAATCCTTTTATATTTTTGTAATTATTGTGATTGTTTCTGAGTACTTATTTCATATTTCCATTTACTGTCTTCCATTGAATATGTTGTTTTTTTTCATTGATTTAAAAGTTACAACTGTTATTTTTACTCATACGGCAATTGCCTTAAAATCCAAATACGTGTTTATTTACCTCTTTTATTTTCCTAAGCATATTAATATGTACATCTTTCCCCTAACGATGTAAGTACATTAGATGTTCACAACACTTTCAATCTCTTCCTGATCCCTCAATCCCTGTCATCTTGATATTGTTTAGAATCTTAATTCTTTTTTTTTTTAGTAAATTTATTTATTTGATTTATTTATTTTTGGCTGTGTTGGGACTTCTTTGCTGTGTGCAGGCTTTCTCTAGTTGCGGCAAGCAGGGGCTACTCTTTGTCGCGGTGCGTGGGCTCTAGGCATCGTGGCACGCAGGCTCTAGAGCGCAGGCTCAGTAGTTGTGGTGCACGGGCTTAGTTGCTCCATGGCATGTGGGATCTTCCCGGACCAGGGCTTGAACCCGTGTCCCCTGCATTGGCAGGTAGATTCTTTTATTTTTTTTAATTTAATTTTATTTATTTTTTTATACAGCAGGGTCTTATTAGTCATCCATTTTATACACATCAGTGTATACATTGTCAATCCCAATCTCCCAATTCATCACACCTCCCCCCACCCACCACCGCTTTCCCCCCTTGGTGTCCATACGTTTTTTTCTCTACATGTGTGTCTCAATTTCTGCCCCGCAAACCGGTACATTTTTCTAGGTTCCACATATATGTGTTAATATACGATGTTTGTTTTTCTCTTTCTGAGTTACTTCACTCTGTATGATAGTCTCTAGATCCATCCACATCTCTACAAATGACCCAATTTTTTTCCTTTTTATGGCTAAGTAATATTCCATTGCATATATGTACCACTTCTTTATCCATTCATCTGTTGATGGGCATTTAGGTTGCTTTCACGACCTGGCTATTGTAAATAGTGGTGCAATGAACATTGGGGTGCATGTGTCTTTTTGAATTATGGTTTTCTCTGGGTATATGCTCAGTAGTGGGATTGCTGGGTCATATGGTAATTCTATGTTTAGTTTTTTAAGGAACCTCCATATTGTTCTCCATAGTGGCTGTATCAATTTACATTCCCACCAACAGTGCAAGAGGGTTCCCTTTTCTCCTCACTCTCTCCATATTTGTTGTTGTAGATGTTCTGATGATGCCCATTCTAACTGGTGTGAGGTGATACCACATTGTAGTTCTGATTTGCATTTTCTAATAATTAGTGATGTTGAGCAGCTTTTCATGTGCTTCTTGGCCATCTGGATGTCTTCTTTGGAGAAATGTCTACTTAGGTCTTTTGCCCATTTTTGGATTGGGTTGTTTGTTTTTTTTAATATTGAGCTGCATGAGCTGTTTATATATTTTGGAGATTAATCTGTTGTCCATTGATTCGTTTGCAAATATTTTCTCCCATTCTGAGGGTTGTCTTTTCGTCTTGTTTGCAGTTTCCTTTGCTTTGCAAAAGCTTTTAAGTTTCATTAGGTCCCATTTGTTTAGTTTTGTTTTTATTTCCATTACTCTAGGAGGTGGATCAAAAAAGATCTTGTTGTGATTTATGTCAAAGAGTGTTCTTCCTATTTTTCCTCCAATAGTTTCATGGTGTCCAGTCTTACATTTAGGTCTCTAATCCATTTTGAGTTTATTTTTGTGTGTGGTGTTAGGGAGTGTTCTAATTTCATTCTTTTCCATGTAACTGTCCAGTTTTCCCAGCACCACTTATTGAAGAGACTGTCTTTTCTCCATTGTATATCCTTGCCTCCTTTGTCATAGATTAGTTGACCATAGGTGCATGGGTTTATCTCTGGGCTTTCTATCCTGTTCCATTGATCTATATCTCTGTTTTTAGCCAGTACCATATTGTCTTGATTACTGTAGCTTTGAAGTATAGTCTGAAGTCAGGGAGTCTGATTCCTCCAGCTCCGTTTTTTTCCCTCAAGACTCCTTTGGCTATTCGGGTTCTTCTGTGTCTCCATACAAATTTTAAGACATTTTGTTCTAGTTCTGTAAAAAATGCCATTGGTAATTTGATAGGGATTGCATTGACTCTGTAGATTGCTTTAGGTAGTATAGTCATTTTCACAGTATTGATTCTTCCAATCCAAGAACATGGTGTAACTCTCCATCTGTTTCCTTCATCTTTAATTTCTTTCAGCAGTGTCTTATAGTTTTTGCATACAGGTCTTTTGTCTCCCTAGGTAGGTTTATTCCTAGGTATTTTATTCTTTTTGTTGCAGTAGTAAATGGGCATGTTTCCTTAATTTCTCTTTCAGATTTTTCATCATCAGTGTAAGGAATGCAAGAGGTTTCTGTGCATTAATTTTGTATCCTGCAACTTTATCAAATTCATTGATTAGCTCTAGTAGTTTTCTGGTGGCATCTTTAGGATTCTCTATGTATAGTATCATATCATCTGCAAACAGTGACAGTTTTACTTCTTCTTTTCCATTTTGAATTCTTTTATTTCTTTTTCTTCTCTGATTGCCGTGGCTAGGACTTCCAAAACTATGTTGAATAATAGTGGTGAGAGTGGACATCCTTGTCTTGTTCCTGATCTTAGAGGTAATGCTTTCAGTTTTTCACCATTGAGAATAATGTTGTATATGGCCTTTATTATGTTGCGGTAGGTTCCCTCTATGCCCACTTTTCTTGAGACTTTTTTCATAAATGGGTGTTGAATTTTGTCAAAAGCTTTTTCTGTATCTGTTGAGATGATCATATGGATTTATTCTTCAATTTGTTAATATGGTGTATCACATTGATTGATTTGTGCATATTGAAGAATCCTTGCATCCTGGGATAAATCCCACTTGATCATGGTGTATGATCCTTTTAATGTGTTGTTGGATTCTGTTTGCTAGTATTTTGTTGAGGATTTTTGCATCTATATTCACCAGTGATATTGGTCTGTAATTTTCTTTTTTTGTAGTATCTTTGTCTGGTTTTGGTATCAGGGTGATGGTGGTCTTATAGAATGAGTTTGGAAGTGTTCCTCCCTGTGCTATATTTTGGAAGATTTGAGAAGGATAGGTGTTAGCTCTTCTCTAAATGTTTGTTAGAATTCGCCTATGAAGCCATCTGGTCCTGGACTTTTGTTTGTTGGAAGATTTTTAATCACAGTTTCAATTTCATTGCTTGTGATGGATCTCTTCATATTTTCTATTTCTTCCTGGGTCAGTCTTGGAAGGTTATACCTTTCTAAGAATTTGTCCATTTCTTCCAAGTTGTCCATTTTATTGGCATAGAGTTGCTTGTAGTAGTCTCTTAGGATGCTTTGTATTTCTGCGGTGTCTATTGTAACTTCTCCTTTTTCATTTCTAATTCTATTGATTTGAGTCCTCTCCCTCTTTTTCTTGATGAGTCTGGCTAATGGTTTATCAATTTTGTTTATCTTCTCAAAGAACCAGCTTTTAGTTTTATTGATCTTTGCTATTGTTTTCTTTGTTTCTATTTCATTTAATTCTGCTCTGATCTTTATGATTTATTTCTTTCTGCTAATTTCGGGTTTTGTTTGTTCTTCTTTCTCTAGTTCCTTTAGGTGTAACGTTAGATTGTTTATTTGAGATTTTTCTTGTTTCATGAGGTAGGCTTGTATTGCTATAAACTTCCCTCTTAGAACTGCTTTTGTTGTATCCCGTAGGTTTTGGATCATCATGTTTTCATTGTCATTTGTCTCTATGTATTTTTTGATTTCCTCTTTGATTTCTTCAGTGATCTCTTGGTTATTTAGTAACGTATTGTTAAGCTTCCATGTGTTTGTATTTTTTCCATTATTTTCCCTGTAACAGATTTCTAATCTCATAGCATTGTGGTCCGAAAAGATGCTTGTTATGATTTCAAGTTTCTTAAATTTACTGAGGCTTGATTTGTGACCCAAGATTTGATCTATCCTGGAGAATGTTCTGTGTGTACTAGAAAAGAAAGTGTAACCTGCTGTTTTTGGATAGAATGTCCTATAAATATCCATTAAATCTATCTGGTCTATTGTGTCATTTAAAGTTTGTGTTTCCTTATTAATTTTCTGTTTGGATGATCTGTCCATTAGTGTTAGTGAGTCGTTAAAGTCCCCCACTATTATTGTGATACTGTCGATTTCCTCTTTTAGAGCTGTTAGCAGTTGCCTTATATATTGAGGTGATCCTATGTTGGGAGCTTTTATGTTTATAATTGTTATATCTTCCTCTTGGATTGATCCCTTCATCATTCTGTAGTGTCCTTCCTTGTCTCTTGTAACATTCTTTATTTTAAAGTCTATTTTATCTGATATGAGTATTGCTACTGCACCTCTCTTTTGATTTCTGTTTGCATGGAATATCTTTTTCCATTCCCTCACTTTCAGTCTGTATGTGTCCCTAGGTCTGAAGTGGGTCTCTTGTAGACAGCATATATATGGGTCTTGTTTTTGTAGCCATTCAGTGAGCCTGTGTCTTTTGGTTGGAGCATTTAATCCATTCACATTTAAGGTAATTATTGATATGTATGTTCCTATTACCATTTTCTTAATTGTTTTTGTTTTATTTTTGTAGGTCCTTTTCTTCTCTTGTGTTTCCCACTTAGAGAATTTCCTTTAGCATTTGTTGTAGAGCTGGTTTGTGCTGCTGAATTCTCTTAGCTTTTGCTTGTTGGTAAAGCTTTTGATTTCTCCACTGAATCTAAATGAGATCCTTGCCGGGTAGAGTAATCTTGCTTGTAGGTTCTTCCCTTTCATCACTTTAAATATGTCATGCCACTCCCTTCTGGCTTGTAGAGTTTCTGCTGAGAAATAAGCTGTTAACCTTATGGGAGTTCCCTTGTATGTTATTTGTTGTTTTTCCCTTGCTGCTTTCAATAATTTTTCTTTGTCTTTAATTTTTGCCAATTTGATTACTATGTGTCTCAGCGTGTTTCTCCTTGGGTTTATCCTGTATGAGACTCTCTGTGCTTCCTGGACTTCGGTGGCTGTTTCCTTTCCCATTTTCCGGAAGTTTTCTACTATAATCTCTTCAAATATTTTCTTGGCTCCTTTCTCTCTCTCTTCTCCTTCTGGGACCCCCAGAATGTAAATTTTGTTGCGTTTAATGTTGTCCCAGAGGTCTCTTAGGCTCTCTTCATTTCTTTTCATTCTTTTTTCTTTATTCTGTTCCACAGCAGTGAATTCCACCATTCTGTCTTCCAGGTCACTTATCCGTTCTTCTGCCTCAGTTATTCTGCAAGTGATTCCTTCTAGTGTATTTTTCATTTCAGTTATTGTATTGGTCATCTCTGTTTCTTTGTTCTTTAATTCTTCTAGGTGTTTGTTCTTTAATTCTTCTAGGTCTTTGTTAAACAATTATTGCATCTTCTCGATCTTTGCCTCCATTCTTTTTCTGAGGTCCTGGATCATCTTCACTATCATTATTCTGAATTCTTTTTCTGGAAGGTTGCCTATCTACTTCATTTAGTTGTTTTTCTGGGGTTTTATCTTGTTCCTTCATCTGGTACATAGCCCTCTGCCTTTTGATCCTGTCTATCTTTCTGTGAATGTGGTTTTTGTTCCACGGCTGCAGGACTGTAGTTCTTCTTGCTTCTGCTGTCTGCCCTCTGGTGGATGAGTCTAACTCCAGTTGGATTCTTAACTACTGTGCCACCTGGGAAGCCCTTTTAAAAAAAATTTATTTTATTTTTTCTGATTCTGTGGATGAAACTTATTTATTTTCAGAGAAGAGACTATTTATTTAGAATGAGAACAAATCACAACAAATTATAAATTTTAAAAAGATGACAAATGTTATAAGCTCACAAAATCCAGAAAAATAGCACTACAATCAATTATAGAACATTTCATCACCCTGGAAAAACTCTCATACCCATTAGCAATTATTCCCCTTTTTACCTCCCCTTCCCTACAGCCCTAGGCAACCACTAATATACTTTGTCTCTATAGAGCTGCCTATTCTGGACATTTTAAGTAAATGGACTCATACACCTTGTGTAGAATCTTAATTTTTAATTGCCATAATTATGTTCTTTTCTTTTCTTTGTTTTTATATTTCTTTTCTCCTTACCTCTTCCCTCTCTTCCTTCCATCTTTCCTTTCTTCTTGCCTTAATTTTCCCCTATTTTCCTTTCTTTCTTTTTTTCATCCCTCATTTCTTTCTAAAACAAAGACAGTATTTGCTGATGTATTTCAGGACCCTATTGCCCACATCTTCTATATCATACTTCTGAATTTGTTTCTCTCCTTATTTCTTTGTTTCTGTAGAACTCTTCTCGTTGTGGGTTTTTGTGAGTCTTTGAGTGATAAGCCTGAGGCCCTATATTTGCCTGAGTGTATTTTTAATATTCTCTTAGGTTTTTGTGGAAAATTGGCTGGAGATTAAAATTCTAGTTTCAAAGTTCTTTTTCTTCAATACTTTAAAAATATTTTTCAATTGCTCTATTGCTTCCAGTGTTGCTTTTAAAAAGTTTGAGGCCAATGTGATTCTTACTTCTGTGTAAGGTTTTCTGTAAGCTTTTAGAATTTTCTCTTTGTCTCTTGTTTTCTTAAGTTTCACTGTGATGAGACTGGGTGTGTCTTTATCTTGTCTGTTTAGCACTTTATGAGCCCCTTCAATTCGAAGTCTTTATTTCTGGGAAATTTATCTTTGCCTTTATTCAAATCTGTCTCTCTCTCTCTTTTCCATTTGTGTGTGTGTGTGTAGGATTCCATTACCTCCTTCCCTTCTGGATGTTGGCACTTCCACATCTACCCTCCATGTCTTTCAGCTTGCTTTTATAGTTTTAAACACTTTATTCTTTTCTGCCTTCTGAAATGTTCTCAACTTGTTCTTTCAATCCCCTGACCTGCTCCTTAGCTCTCTGCAGCATGCTTAAGGCCCAGGCTGATAAATATTTAGGTAGTTTCCAAACAATGTTTACTATGAAAAAATAGTGCTGCAGTGAATACCCCACACCATTTCACATATGTGAAAGGATGTCTATAGGATAAATCCGCCCCCCCAAATTGGAAATGCTGTCAAGGGCCATCTGATTTTGTGATCTCTGATAGTTAAATTGCTCTCCATAGGAGTGGACCAATTTATACTCCAGCCAGCAATGTTTAAGAGCCCCAGCCTCAGACAGAACATCTCAGATTTTTAAAAGATTTTGCCAATCTGATAGGTGAAAAATAGTTTTTAGTGTAACTTTAATTTGCATTTCTCTCAATATGAGTAAGGTTAAGCATCTTTCCAGAATTCTTTGTATTTTTTAATGGACTTTCTATCCAATGCCTTTATACATTTAAAATTGAATTATTGGCCTTATTCATGATAATTCTTTGGAGCTCTTTGTATATTAGGGAGATTAGCTCTCTGTCTGATATGAGATACAGTGTTTCCTCCAGATTATCATTTGTTTTTTGATATATAAACACTATATTGCTTATAGTGTTTTTTTTGTTTTGTTTTGTTTTTATGATATAAAAAATTTAAAATTCTCTTATAGACACATTTATCAATCTTTTCTTTCATGGACTTTAGATTTTGAGTTATGGTAAGAAAGGCTTTCCCTCCTTCAGAGTTTTAAAAAGAATCTTCCAAAAATGCTTTCTTCTAGAACTTTTTGTTCAGTTTTTAATATTGTAATCTTTAATCTATTTGGAATTTATCTTGGCTTCATGGGGCAAGTACAGATATACTAATTTTATTTCAAAATGAGTATGAAGATGTCACAAAATTATTTATCAAAAAATTCATCTTCCTCCATTATTTGAGATTCCACCTATATTGCACACTAATGTGCTCTACCTGAATCCATTACTAGATTTTAAAATCTAGTCTATTGGTCCATCTAACTATCCATGAAATTAATACCATACTGTTTTAGTTACTGAGGCTTTATAAAAATTTTAATAACTAGTAGGACTCTTACTCCATCATTACTTTTCTTCCTCATAGTTTTACTAGACAGTCTTTGTTTTTTTTTACTTTCCAATGTATACTTAAGGACCAGTTTGTCTAGCTAAAAAAAAAGTCCATTGATATTTTCATTGAATTCACATTAAATTTATGAAGTAAGTCAGGGAGAATTCTCCTTTTTATATTATTGTCTCTTCATCTCCACTTCCATTTGCTCAAGAATTCATTTTTGTTTCTCCACTGGTATTTTTAATATTTTAAGGTTTTTTTCATTTTAAATTTAACATATAGGTCTTGCATATTTCTTGAGTTTACTCCTAGGTATTTTGAGTTAATAATGCTGTATCGAAATTGAAGTCTTTTCTTAATTGATATTTTCTTTTTCTTTATTAGAGCTTTATTGAAATATATTTCACGTGCCATAAAATTCACTTAAAGTGGTTTTTAGCATAGTCACAGAGTTGGGCAACACCACTACAAACTAATTTTAGAACATCTTTTTTTTTAAATTTATTTTATTATTTGTTTTTTTAATTTATTTTTCACTGTGTTGGGTCTTCATTGCTGCATGCAGGCTTTCTCTAGTTGCAGTGAGCGGGGCCTACTCTTTGTTGCAGTGTGCGGGCTTCTCATTGTGGTGGCTTCTCTTGTTGTGGAACACAGGCTCTAGGTGCGCCAGCTTCAGTAGTTGTGGCATGTGGGCTCAGTAGTTGTGGCTTGAGGGCTCTAGAGCGCAGGCTCCGTAATTGTGGCACATAGGCTTAGTTGTTCCATGGCATGGGGGATCTTCCCAGACCAGGGCTCAAACCCATGTCCCCTGCATTGGCAGACGGATTCTTAACCACTGTGCCACAAGGGAAGCCCCTTAGAACATTTTTGATCCAAAAAAGAAACCAGGTTCACATTAGCAGTCACTCCAATTCCTGTTCCTCCCCCTGCCCCAACCTGCTCCAGCCCCAAGCAACCACTAATCTACTTTCTGTCACTATTTGCCTATTCTGGACAGTTTATATAAATGGAATCATATAATATGCGGTCTTCTGTGACTAGCTTTTTTGCATAAAATAATGTTTTCATTCATGTTGTAGCATGTATCAGTACTTTGTTTTTTATTGCCAAATAATATTCCACTGTGTGACCATACCACATTTTGTGTATCCATTCATTAGCTGATAGACATTTAGGTCATTTCCACTTTGGGGCTGCTATGAATAATGCTACTATGGACATTCGTGTACAAGTTTTTGTGTGGACATGCTTTTAATTCTCTTGGGTATTAAGAGGTTCTGGAATCAATTCCAATGTGTGTGGAGGGTGGTTTCTCACACCACCATGCAATTCTTGGACATCAGCTAAGTGTCCTACAGCTCAACTGAATTCTGACACTGTTTACCTGGAGGTGGCATCAGATTCCACAGGTTAAGGGCGCAGTCCCACAAGACTGCCCTCCCCACCCCCACCACTTCAGATGCCAATCAAAAGTCCAGGGTGTCACTGGGGCTTCTGACCAACTGGCTATAGATTGGAAGTTCCAATAACCTCCTCCTTGGTTTGATTAATTTGCTAGAGTGGCTCACAGAACTCGAAGAAACATTTTACTTACTAGATCACCAGGTTAGTATAAAAAGATATAACTCCGGAACAGTCAGACGGAAGAGATGCATAGGGCAAGGCAGCGGTCCCCAACCTTTTTGGCACCAGGGACTGGTTTTGTGGAAGACAGTTTTTCTACGGATGGGGTGGTGGCGGGGGAATGGTACAGGCGGTAATGGGAGTGATGGGGAGCAATGGGGAGCGGCAGATGAAGCTTTGCTAGCTCGCCCGCCACTCACCTCCTGCTGTGTGGCCCAGTTCCTAACAGGCTGGGGACTCTGGGGCAAGGCATGTGGAATGGGTGCAGAGCATCCATGCTCCCTAGCTGAGGGTGTCCCTCTCCCCAAATCTCCACGTATTCACCAACCTGGAAGCTCTCTGAGCCCAGTTCTTTTGGGTTTTATGGAGGCTTCCATACATAGCCATTATTGATTAAATCATTGGTCATTGGTGATTGATTCAACCTCTAACCCTTCCCCCATCCCCGGAAATCAGAGAGTGGGACTGAAAGTTCCAACCCACTATTTATGGTCAGTTCCCTTGGCAACCAGCCCCCATGTTTAGGTGCTTTCCAAAAGTCACCTTATTAACATAAACACAGTGTGTTGGAAAGAGGCTTGATACAAATAACAATACACCCATTTCACCTTTACGGCTCTGAAGCCATTTCATGAACTGAGAGCAAGACACCAAATACTGTGAAAGAAGATGCTCCCATTGTTCTTATCACTCAGGAGATACCAAGGGTTTGGGGAGCTGTGAGCCAGGAACTATAAACAAAGACCAAATGTATATGAGAAAAATATTTTGGTCATCTAAATGGCCAAATACATATTTCTTATAAATCACAGTACTTCAGGTATATACCTAAGGGTGGAATTACTGGGTCATATGGTAACTCTATTTTTAGCATTTTAAGGAACTACCAAACTGTTTTCTAAAGTGGCTGCACCATTTTATATTCCCATCAATAGTTTGTGAGGGTTTAAATTTCTATGCAACCTCATCAGTACTTGTTATTGTCCATCTTTTTTTTTCATAACCATTCTAGAGAGTATGAAGTAGTATCTCACTATGGTTTTGATTTATGTTTCCCTAATGACTAATTCTGCTGAACATCTTTTCATATGTTTATTGACTATTTGTGTGTCTTCTTTAAAGGTGTGTACTCAAGTCCTTTGCCCCGTTTAAAAATTAGGCTATTTGTCTTTTTGTTATTAGGTTGATAATTCATATTTTCTATTTGATTGTTGCTTTTATATGTGAAAAGCTATGGATTTTGGTATATTAATTTTGTTCTCTGCTAATTTAATATATTTTCTTATTGTCATACTTTTTCATTGATTATCTTGGATTTTCCAGGTATACAATCATACAATAGTTTCTCTTTCCAGTATTTCTACTAATTTATTTCTCTTGTCTAATTGTATTGGCTGGTTCCCCCAGTGCAATATTATATCATAATGGTAATAGAGGACATTCTTGTTTTGTTTCTGACACTGTTAGGAATTCTTCTAGGGATATGAATTTTTGAGATTTATATACAGTTATCATGTTATGAAGTATTAATCTATTCTCGTTTCATTTAAAATATTTAAACTAAGACTGGATATAAAACTTATGGTCTATGGAGGTGATCATATAATTTTTCTCTTTAGAGCCATTGAATTCATGAATTATATTAATTTCCTAATATTCAGTCATCATCTTATTATTGGAATAAATTCTGCTTAGTCATAATGATGTATATCTATCTTAGTGCATTGATAAATTTTGTTTTTGAATATTTAATTTAGGATTTTAAAATCGGAATTAATAATTAAGATTGGTCTATACATTCTCCCTTTTTGTGGGTGCACTCCTCATCAGGTTTCAATATTATATTTACTTCATAGAAAAATATTGGAAGTTTTCCTCATTTTCACCACTTCATAGCAGTTCAAAAAGCACTGAAAGTATTGTTATTTATTAAAAGCTATGTAAATTACCTTATAAAATTATCTAAGGCTATTCTGGAGAATAATTCATTGAAAACTATGTTAGTTTTCCGGGGCTGCCATAACAAGGTACCTCAAACTGAGTGGCTTCAACAACAGAAATTTATTGTCTCACAGTTCTGGAGTCCAGAAGTCTGATATCAAGGTGTTGACAGGGTCATGCTCCTCTGCAGGCTCTGGGGAAGGATGTGTTCCAGCCCTCTCTCCTAGCTTCTGGTAATCCCTTGGTTTGTGACAACAAACTTCCAGTCTTCTCATGACATCTCCCTGTGTACCTGTGTTTGTGTCCACATTTCCCCTTTTTATAAGGACACCGGTCGTATTGTATTAGGGCTGAACCTGCTCCACTGGGACTTCATCCTAACTTAACTAATTACATCTGCAATGACTGTATCCCTAAATAAGGGCACCTTTTGAACTGCTGGGGGTTAGAACTTCAATATATAAAATTTGGAGGACACAATTCAACCTGTAACAGCAATCTTATCTACCTCTTGCAAATCACTCTATTTATATTTTCTAACTCTTTTGAAGTTCATTCCGATAAGTTATATTTTTCTAGGAAATTACTGATTTCTTAAATGTTTTCAAATATATTTGAATAGAATTGACCAAGTAAATCTTTATAATTCTTTTAATTTTCTGTTTCTGGTTATTTCTCCCTCATTATTTCTTTGTGGTATTAAAAACATTTTTTTCCCTCATGTTACTCGCTTATAGATTCCAACCCACCACCATCCCCCCAACAACCAGATTTTGAATTTATTTGTCAATTATGCTATTTTGCTTTTTTAAAAAAATATTTATTTATTTGGCTGTGTCAGGTCTTCACTGCGACATGTGGGATCTTTTGCTGTGGCGAGCGGGTTCTTCATTGTGGTGCGTGGGCATCTCTCTAGTTGTGACGTGGGCTCCAGAGGGTGTGGGCTCTGTAGTTTGCGGCATGTGAGCCCTCTAGTTGAGATGCGGGAGCTCAATAGTTGTGGTGCGTGGGCTTAGTTGCCCCGCGGCATGTGAGATCTTAGTTGCCTAACCAGGGATTGAACCTGCGTCCCCTGTATTGGAAGGTGGATTCTTTACCACTGGACCACCAGGGACATCCCATGCTATTTTTCCTTTTTCCAAATCACTAATTTCTGTTTTTATCTTTGTTAATGACTTCTTTATGTTTTCTCTCAGTTTATTTTTCTTTAAATGACTAAATGAATTTATTTAAAAAATAATTATACAGTAAAATTGACTTTTAAAAATCCTTTTGGTGTATAGCTTGATGAATTGTTTATATATATATAGTATATTTACATAGCTACCACCATAATCAGGATGCAAAACTGTTCTATGACCTAAAAACACAAAACTCTCGTGCTATTCACACCATCCCTCTATTTCTAGCTTCTCTAAACAACTGATCTGTTCTCCATCACTATAATTTTGTCTATTAGAAAATTACCTAGGAGTAGAATCATATGGTCTATAACCTTTTGAGACTGGCTACTTTTACTAAGCACAATACCTTTGAAATTCATCCAGATAGTTTTGGGTATCAAGATTTTCTTCCATTTTCACTGCTGAGTAGTATTCTATTGTATGGCTATACCACATTCATCCATTGGAGACCATTTGGGTTGTTTTTGGCAGTTATGAATAGAGCTGCTAGGTACATTTGTGTACAGGTATTTGTGGGAATGTAAGTCTCCTTTTCTCTGGGATAAATCCCCAAGAGTAGGATTACTGGGTCATTTAGTAAGGGTATCTATAACTTTTTAAGAAAATGCTCAACTGTTTTCTAAGTGGCTGTACCACTTTGCATTCCCATCATGAACTACAGGAGCCAAACACAGCGTTTTACAGAGTGACACTCTGAGACATATTTAAACACTGCATGAGAAGATGAACATAGTTGTTTTTGTAAAGCCCTGTGTTTAGCAGTGTGTGGTTCTTGTAGTTCATGCTCCTGTGAGACTTGTTTAAAGAATGTGCTTAACAGAGAGAAGTGCATGAGGCAATGATCTTATTTATTTACATTTGCATAGTATATTTGTCCATCTTTCAGTGCTTCTCTTGTATTCAGCATAGAGCTGGGTTTTTACTTTGTGATGTAATCTGAAAATCCTTTTCCAAAAAACACATGAGGAGCCCTCATTTACAATTATTTATAGGCCAAATATGCTAACTCTGATCTCTGTCTCAAATCCTTTTTTATCCTCTCAGATTCTTTTAGTTCTTTCTTGTGTGTTTCATTTTGGTTGCCTGTCTCATTTCTATCCCCTGTGTCCCTTAATACATTTTCCTCATGGCTACACTCTTTTTTATTCACTTTGATTTTCTCACCATCTTGTATTTCTACTTTGTAATCTTCCTTTAAATATGTTGTTGCTTTATAAAGTTTTTTTTTTCAATTCGTAGAAAGATGTTTTGTTATTAACAATTTTATGGCAACGTTTTTCAGGTGGGTATTCTTTGCCTGGTAAGTTTTACTGATCTTACTCCCTTTTTTTCCCCCTGATTTTGTCTTTATACTGATGCCATGCCAGCAGCCTTTTAGCTCATCGTGTAATGAGTTGGATTTTCCTTGCTTTGATATCGGTAGGAGGTTATTTTAGGGAATGTTTTTTACTGGCAATTTCTGAGAATTGCAGCCTCACGCTGGATGTTTTCATAGTACTTACTCCTTTGTTGGGTCTGTCACCTCCTGCTTACTGCTCCCGCCATCCCACAGCCATTGATGCAGGTCACCGATATAGGTCTATACTCTGGAGTGTGCCCCTTACCTATAGGAAAGACACTTTTTGTGATTGTCTCCTGAGATCTGCTGCTCACAAGGACTTCTCTCCGGCTCAGCTTCTCCCCATATGAATTCTGAGCAGATTTCAGTTTATTTTGATAGTCCTTACACAAAATTTGAGTCTATAGATCATTACTGTGTCCTACTTTTGCTGAAGGTGGAGTCTACGCCTTTTTTCCATTACCCTGTAATTTTTGTAGTGTAACTGGGGAAAAAACTACTGTCACATGCCACTCCCATCTTTGCACCCCAAGTCTCCACATCCCACTCTGAAATGATTTGGTCAAGGTATTAGTGGTCTGTGTGACCCACACCATCATTTCTAAACTGAGATCCATTGTCACCCACAGCGGCTTGTTTCTGACACCCTAACCACCTATCTCATATGTCCAAGCGTCATTTTGTGTAGTCCTAACTGTTGCCATTCCTAATAACAGATAGAAAAGTTGGCTCTACATATTCAGAATTTAGGGTGCAACACCTATCGTACATACTTGCTTTGCTGTGTTAATTCATCTATCATTAATATCTCCTTTCCATTCTCTTGACCTCATGCTTTTCCAACATGCTTTCCATGGTACAGAAACATTCCATAGGGGGCTTCTGAGGAGCTAATGCAGGGACTGGGCCACACCTTCTGGGATCATCAGTGTTTCCTGGAGAGTGACTCTTTTGCCCGGTCACATTTACAGGCTCGTTTGCTCCAACATAACACGTTTTTTGGGCACTATGCATGTTTTCAGATCCTGCCAGAACCAGCTGCTTAAGTGTCATCATCATCATACATTATCATATCATGTTGTTCTAAATTCACTAAGCAACCTTCACAAGGTTGTCTTCTCCTGAAGATTTACCATCTTGGAACACCACTGCAGTTATGGACTGCATGTTTGTGACTTTCCAAAATCCATATGTTGAAATTCTAACCCCATTGGATGGTATTAGGATGCAGGGCCTTTGGCAGGAAATTAGGTCATGAGGGTAGGGCCCCATGATGCGATTAGTGCCCTTATAAGAAGAGGATAAAAGCTAGCCCTCTCTCTTTCTCCGCCATGTGAGCATACAATGACAGGGTGGCTGATTGTAAACCAGAAAGGGGGCCTCAGCAGAACCCGATCATGCTGGCATCCTGAATCTTGGACTTCCATGCTCTACAACTGTGAGAAGTAAATGTTTGTTGTTTAAGCCACTTGGTCTGTGGCAGCCCAGGCTCACTGAGATAGACACAAATGGGTGATTGCCCCTGCTTTGAGCCAGCAGACACCGATTGAGTCTCCTGGGCTTCCACTGCCTGCTACATTGTCTGTGGCCCTGTCCTTGGTGGTCAGGCTCTCAGCCTGGCTCCCATCCTGTGACAAGGACCAGGAGATTGCTGGGCTGGAGGACCCAGGAGAAGCTTGGCTGTGGCAGGGGATTGGATGCAAGGACTCTCCTGCCCACGGGGCTAGTGTCCTCTGGGCCTGTCTGGTCACCATCTCCTCCCCACCCTCCCACCTCTCAGTGGGCCAGGTGCTCTGGCACTCTAATTTCTAAGAGGGACCTCAAATAGCAAAGACGCATAATTCCCGACAAGTTGCTGCTCTCCCTCATGACAATGTGTACGATTTATCTTCTGGGAAGGAACATCCTGGCTTTTGGCATAACTTCCTTAAGACTCCCATTTGTTCATTCATTTCAAGAGAAAGGAAAAACCTTTCATTATAGAGTGAGCACTGAGAGTGAAGTGAGATGGGGAGTCTCAGCCCCAGAAAGGCTGATTTGGCTAAGGGTCCCTGCATGGCCCAGAGGTATGGCTCCCGGCCACCCACCATGTTCTCCAACACCCTCTGCCAGAATGCTGGCCCTATTTCATGCCCCGCCCCCACCACAAGTGTTCCTAGGTCTGATCCCCAAACACCCTGCAGTCAGAAGGTTCTTCTCATCAGCCCACAGGGGCTCTTCTCCATTTTTAGACGGCTTGGCCTATCTGCAGCTTTTAGCTCTGCTGGCCAATCTCCTTTTGTTTTTTATTACAAGATGGAAATATATTAAGTGAAATATAAAATTTTCTTCTTCCATTGCCCTTCTCCACCCCCATCTCCATCTTTGGAGGTATTTGCTATTGATACCTTGGGGGATATTCTTCGAGATTTTTTCTGCACACCTGCAAACACACACATACACATTTGTACACCTATATTAGACACTGTTGGTGTGACCTAGATTTTCTTCATCTAACCAATACACCCATCCCAGCTGCTAATGGTTCAGTGTTGCACCCTTTTCTGGAGAATCACCTCGGCAGAAACCATCTACCTTGTCCAGCAGTGTCTGGGAGGTCAATGCATGTCCCATGGGGGCAGCCCCCAACCAGTGACTGAATAATGCAGAAATGAAAGCCTGGTCCCCTTGCTTTGAGGTGGGGCAGCTCCGTGGTGCCATTCATGCTCCAGAGCACCCGTTGAAATCAGGTGACGCTTCTGATGGGCCCACAACCTTCCCTGGCTTCCTCCCCTGCCCTTTCCTGCTTCCCTCAGTCCCTTAAAAGTTTCCCCTTTCTCAACAAATCCCCTGCAAATTAATGTCAGTATATAATGTATAATACATATGTATGCAAATATACACATAGGTATTTTCGGAAAGGAGTCCATGTTTATCTGAAACATTTGGTGACTTTTTCACTTTACAGGACACCATAAACATCCCTGAATATAAGTCTACTTAATTTTTTATGGCAGCAGAGTTGCACTTGGAATTGATCTTCCATAATTTAGGTGAGCAGTAGTCCTATTAATGAAACTGAGTTCATTCATTCATTAAATGAATGGCTTATGAAGTGCTACTGTGTGCCAGGTGCTGCCTTAAGCACAGGGGTTGCCTCCAATTTTTCTCTGTTACAAAAACGATGAATATTTTTGTAAGCGTATTCAAGCATTTGTGTAAGTGGTTTTGATGGACAGATTCTTGGAGGTGGATTTGTGGGTCAACAGAAAACTGCATTTACAGTTTCAATGGGTCTTTTTTTAGGAAATGTTCCTCCTTCAGCTCCTCCCTGTGTATCTACTTTGCTTTTTCTGACCTTCCTTTGCAACCTGTCCTCCTGGGCACTTGCCCACCTGCCCAGTAAATGCCCAGAAATCCTCAGGAGGCCAGAGCTTTCTGCTCAGCCCTCTTCACGCTGGTTCTGCTCTTTCCTTGGTCTATGTGCATCCACCCTTCCTGCTTCACCAGGCATTGAGACCAAAGACTCTTAGACCAGCTCGGGTCCCCCCTGGGACTCAGAGAGGGTAAGTGACTGTACTAGTCAGGGTTCTCCAGAGAAACAGAACCAATAGGATAGAGGTGGTTATGTATATAAGAGGAGGTTTATTATATGAATTGGCTTATGTAATTATGGAGGCGGAGAAGTCCCACGACCCGCCACCTGCAAGCTGCAGTACCAAGAAAGCCAGTGGTGTAATTCAGTCCAAGCCTGAAGGCCTGAGAATCAGGCGGGGCTGGTGGTGCAAGTTCCGATCTGATTCTGAAAGCCTGAGACCCAGGGGCACTAGGGCAGAAGAAGACGGATGTCTCAGCTCAAGCAGAGAGTGAATTCACCCTCCCTCTGCCTTTTTGTTCTATTTGAGCGCTCAGGGGATTGGGTGAAGCCCACCCACATTGGGGAGGGCCCTCTGCTTTACTCAGTTCACCAATTCAAACGCTAATCTCTTCTGGAAACACCCTCACAGACACACCATGTTTTACCAGCTCTCTGGACATCCCCTAGCCCAGTCTAGTTGACACATAAAAGTAACCATCACGTGACCCAGTTTTCCGGACCCTCTTGTCCAGGTTTCTACCAGACGTTTCCACTGGGCTGTCCCAGAGGCACTTCAGATTCACCGTGTCCTGATTATTCTCTTAACCTCTGCCCCCAAACTCACTCTTTCTATTCCCTGTAATACCCAAGGGAAAGTGTCCCATCACCTTAGACACCTTGCTCGCTGTCCCTGTCCTCTCGGCCAGGACTCTGATGCATTTCTCAGGCTGACTCCTGGGTGTCTCTTTGTTTCTGTCCTAGTCCAGGCCTGGATTCATGGCCTGTAACCGGCTTGCCACCTCCCCTGGCAGTATAGTTCCTCCTCCCCACAGTCATGGGAGGGCTCAGCATGGGCCCTCCCCCAACTCACACAGCCCTGAGGGCTCTCAGGGCAGGGGAACAAGTAACGGTGGTACAGCATGGGCATCAGAAGCAGCACAGGCTGACACGGGCCATTCATCCCAAGTGCATCTTGGATCCTGAGGACGTGGGACCAGCACCACGCTCACCGGGTCCCCTTGAGCTGATGGACGTGGCTCAGCCGCTCCAACCCCCTCCCTGGCAGCCGCCTCTCACCTCGCACAGCCCACAGCGCAGCATGGTACCTCAGTGACATGTGCCGACCGAGTGCATAGGAAATCAGAGGAGCAGAACATCTCCGTGGTGGAGCCAGGAGAGGACTGAGATGCGCTTTTGTGAGGGCACCAGCTAGGTTCGGCAGGAGAGGAAAAGGATGGAGGTCAAGCCACCAGGCTGGTTTCCTAGAAATCTGAGACTGGGCAGGTCACCGCACTGCTTGGCTTCAAGTGCCTCATCGGCAAATCTAAGGCAACAGGTACAGAGTCTCAGTAGGCCTTTCTAAGAAAGTAATTTCTTGAGATCTTAGAGTATTTGCAGAACAGTAGGGAAAACAGACTATTTTTATGGGGTTATTGTTCTTTTCTGGATGGTGACTATCCAATGCCTCACTGCATAGTTAGGTGGTGAGTAGATGTGTAATGAATGAGGGAGTGAGAGCCTGGGCTTTCCCATTAGGAAATTGTATGACTTTCCTGATGTAACAGAAGCTGAGACAGGAACCTGAGGCTATCATTTGCTTTTACTTCACTGGAGAATTGTTTAATTTTTTTAAATCTTTTTTTAAAAAATAAATCTATTTATTTATATTTTATCTTTGGCTGCATGGGGTCTTCATTGCAGCAAACAGGGGCTACTCTTTGTTGTGGTGCACGGGCTTATTGCAGTGGCTTCTCTTGTTGCAGAGCACGGGCTCTAGGCGAATGGGCTTCGGTAGTTGTGGCTTGTGGGCTCGGTAGTTGTGGCTCATGGGCTGTACAGCACAGACTCACTAGTTGTGGCACACGGGCTTAGTTGCTCTGTGGCATGTGGGACCTTCCCGGACCAGGGCTCGAACCCGTGTCCCCTGCATTGGAAGGCAGATTCTTAACCACTGCGCCACCAGGGAAGTCCTGGAGAATTGTTTTAAATGGGAGTGATTGGTATACTGCTGGTGGTTGTGCTTGTTGGTAAACTTTTTTGGAGGGTGGGCAGTTTAGTAATCTTTATGGAAGGCCCACAAAGTACGCATGTCTTTACTCACTGAAATTCTAAACTTTACTTACTGAAATTCTAAAAAAATAATTTAGGATGTATGACAAGGTTTATTCACAAAACTCATCGTTACAATGCTATTTATAATAGAAAAAAAATTGAAAACAACCCATGTGTCCAACAATACTTATATCCAATCGGATTCTGTGTATCCAATTAAAATTAAAATTTATTATTGAAGTATAATTTTGATACAGAAAGGGAGTCACAATAAGTTATTAAATTGAGTCATGTTACAAAATATTATAGTATGTACTCTACGGAAAATTTTTAGAACAAAAATATATATACATGCATATTTAAAAACATCTGGCAGGGCCCTGATACTCAAAGTGCAGTCCCTGGACCAGCAGCCTCTGCATAACCCAGGAGCTTATCGGAAATGCAGAGACCTGAGTGGGTGCAATGCAGCGTTCACTCACTCTCCATGTCTGTGTGTGGAATGATGAGGAGTTTCCATCTCTTCTTTCTTGGCTTATTTATTTATTTGAGATTTAAAAAATTTTTACTGAAGTATATTTGATTTACAATGTGTTAATTTCTGCTCTACAGCAAAGTGATTCAGTTATACATATATATATTCTTGTTCATATTATTTTCCATTATAGTTTGTTACAGGATATTGAATATAGTTCCCTGTGCTATACAGTAGGACCTTGTTGTTTATCCATCCTATATATAATAGTTTGCATCTGCTAACCCCAAACTCCCAATCCATCCCTCTCCCATCCCCTGCTTATTTATTTTTGACTAATGGATATTACTGGTATAAACAGGAAAAAAAGAGTGATGGGCATTCTCCACAAAGCACATGGGTGGGCTTCATTGTCCTCAAACCTTTCTTGGCTCCTTCCCATCTGAAAGGGTGGCAGGTGGGCCAGGTCAGCGTGGTCTGTGTTCTTGCTGACCACTCTCATTTTAAGCCTCATTTTTTCTTGGGTGCATTTCAATCCTCCAGGCTGGCTCTTAGCTTAAAGAGTGTCATGTGAGATGGGTTCAAGATGGCGGAGTAGAAGGACATGCTCTCACTCCCTCTTTTGAAAACACCAGAATCACAGCTAACTGCTGAACAATTATTGACAGGAAGACACTGGAACTCACCAAAAAAGATACCCCACATGCAAAGACAAAGGAGAAGCTGCAATGAGATGGGAAGAGGGGCGCTATCACAATAAAAATCAAATCCCATAACTGCTGGGTGGGTGACTCACAAACTGGAGAACACTTATACCACAGAAGTCCACCCACTGGAGTGAAGGTTCTGAGCCAAACGTCAGGCTTCGCAGCCTGGAGGTCTGGCAACAGGAGGAGGAATTCCTAGAGAATCAGACTTTGAAGGCTAGCGAGATTTGATTGCAGGACTTCGGCAGGATTGGGGGAAACAGACACTCCACTCTTGGAGGGCACACACAAAGTAGTGTGTGCATCAGGACCCAGGGGAAAGGGCAGTGACCCCATAGGAGACTGAACCAGCCCTACCTGCTAGTGTTGGAGGGTCTCCTGCAGAGGCAGGGGGCAGCTGTGGCTCACCAAGGGACAAGGACACTGGCAGCAGAAGTTCGGGGAAGTACTCCTTGGTGTGAGCCCTCCCAGAGTCCACCATTAGCCCCACCAAAGAGCAGGGTAGGCTCCAGTATTGGGTTGCCTCAGACCAAACAACCAACAGGGAGAGAACCCAGCCCCACCGATCAGCAGACAAGCGGATTAAAGTTTTACTGAGCTCTGCCCACCAGAGCAAGAGCCAGCTCTACCCATCACCAGTCCCTCCCATCAGGAAACTTCCACAAGCCTCTTAGATAGCCTCACCCCTCAGAGGGAAGACAGCAGAAGTAAGAAGAACTACAGTCCTGCAGCCTGTGAAACAAAAACCACATTCACAGAAAGATAGACAAGATGAAAAGGCAGAGAGCTATGTACCAGGTGAAGGAACAAGATAAAACCTCAGAAAAACAACTAATGAAGTGGAGATAGGCAATCTTCCAGAAAAAGAATTCAGAATAATGATAGTGAAGATGATCGAGGACCTCGGAAAAAGAAAGGAGGAAAAGATCGAGACGATGCAAGGATTGTTTAACAAAGACCTAGAAGAATTAAAGAACAAAGAAACAGAGATTAATGATACAATAACTGAAATGAAAATTACACTAGAAGGAATCAGTAGCAGAATAGTTGAGGCAGAAGAACGGATAAGTGACCTGGAAGACAGAATGGTGGAATTCACTGCTGTGGAACAGAATAAAGAAAAAAGAATGAAAAGAAATGAAGAGAGCCTAAGAGACCTCTGGGACAACATTAAACGCAACAAAATTTACATTATGGGGGTCCCAGGAGGAGAAGAGAGAGAGTAAGGACCCAAGAAAATATTTGAAGAGATTATAGTAGAAAACTTCCGGAAAATGGGAAAGGAAACAGCCACCGAAGTCCAGGAAGCACAGAGAGTCCCATACAGGATAAACCCAAGGAGAAACACACCGAGACACATAGTAATCAAATTGGCAAAAATTAAAGACAAAGAAAAATTATTGAAAGCAGCAAGGGAAAAACGACAAATAACATACAAGGGAACTCCCATAAGGTTAACAGCTTATTTCTCAGCAGAAACTCTACAAGCCAGAAGGGAGTGGCATGACATATTTAAAGTGATGAAAGGGGAGAACCCACAAGCAAGATTACTCTACCCAACAAGGATCTCATTTAGATTCAGTGGAGAAATCAAAAGCTTTACCAACAAGCAAAAGCTAAGACAATTCAGCACCACCAGACCAGCACTACAACAAATGCTAAAGGAACTTCTCTAAGTGAGAAACACAAGAAAAGAAAAGGACCTACAAAAACAAAACAATTAAGAAAATGGTAATAGGAACATACATATCAATAATTGCCTTAAATGTGAATGGATTAAATGCTCCAACCAAAAGACACAGGCTCCCTGAATGGATACAAAAACAAGACCCATATATATGCTGTCTACAAGAGACCCACTTCAGACCTAGGGACACATACAGACTGAAAGTGAGGGGATGGAAAAAGATATTCCATGCAAGTAGAGAGCAAAAGAAAGGTGGAGTAGCAATACTCATAGCAGATAAAATAGACTTTAAAATAAAGAATGTTACAAGAAACAAGGAAGGACACTACGTAATGATCAAGGGATCAATCCAAGAAGAAGATATAGCAATTATAAATATATATTCACCTAACATAGGAGCACGTCAATACATAAGGCAACTGATAACAGCTCTAAAAGAGGAAATTAACAGTAACACAATAATACTGGGGGACGTTAACACCTCACTTACACCAATGGACAGAATATCCAAACAGAAAATTAATAAGGAAACACAAGCTTTAAATGACACAATAGACCAGATAGATTTAATGGATATTTATAGGACATTCCATCCAAAAACAGCAGATTACACTTTCTTCTCAAGTGCGCACGGAACATTCTCCAGGGTAGATCACATCTTGGTTCACAAATCAAGCCTCAGTAAGTTTAAGAAAATTGAAATCACATCAAGCATCTTTTCTGACCACCAGACTATGAGATTAGAAATCAATTGCAGGGAAAAAACTGTAAAAAACACAAACACCTGGAGGCTAAACAATACGTTACTAAATAACCAAGAGATCACTGAAGAAATCAAAGAGGAAATCAAAAAATACCTAGAGACAAATGACAATGAAAACATGACGATCCAAAACCTATGGGATGCAACAAAAGCAATGCTGAGAGGTAAGTTTATAGCTATACAAGTCTACCTCATGAAACAAGAAAAATCTCAAATAAATCTAACGTTACACCCAAAGGAACTAGAGAAAGAAGAACAAACAAAACCCGAAATTAGCAGAAGGAAATAAATCATAAAGATCAGAGCAGAATTAAATGAAATAGAAACAAAGAAAACAATAGCAAAGATCAATAAAACTAAAAGCTGGTTCTTTGAGAAGATAAACAAAATTGATAAACCATTAGCCAGACTCATCAAGAAAAAGAGGGAGAGGACTCAAATCAATAAAATTAGAAATGAAAAAGGATAAGTTACAACAAACACCACAGAAATACAAAGCATCCTAAGAGACTACTACAAGCCACTCTATGCCAATAAAATGGACAACCTGGAAGAAATGGACAAATTCTTAGAAAGGTATAATCTTCCAAGATTGAACCAGGAAGAAATAAAAAATATGAACAGACCCATCACAAGTAATGAAATTGAAACTGTGATTAAAAATCTTCCGACAAACAAAAGTCCAGGACCAGATGGCTTCTCAGGTGAATTCTATCAAACATTTAGAGAAGAGCTAACACTCATCCTTCTCAAACTCTTCCCAAAAATTGCAGAGGAAGGAACACTTCCAAACTCATTCTGTGAGGGCCACCATCACCCTGATACCAAAACCAGACAAAGATACTACAAAAAGAGAAAATTACAGACCAATATTACTGGTGAATATAGATGCAAAAATCCTCAACAAAATACTAGCAAACAGAATCCAACAGCACATTAAAAGGATCATACACCATGATCAAGTGGGATTTATCCCAGAGATGCAAGGATTCTTCAGTATGCACAAATCAATCAATGTGATACACCATATTAACAAATTAAAGAATAAAAACCATCTGATCATCTCAACAGATGCAGAAAAAGCTTTTGACAAAATTCAACACCCATTTATGATAAAAGCTCTCCAGAAAGTGGACATAGAGGGAACCTACCTCAACATGATAAAGGCCATATACAACAAACCCACAGCAAACATCATTCTCAATGGTGAAAAACTGAAAGCATTTCCTCTAAGATCAGGAAGAAAGCAAGTATGTCCACTCTCACTACTATTATTCAACATAGTTTTGGAAGTCCTAGCCACGGCAATCAGAGAAGAAAAAGAAATAAAAGAATTCAAAATGGAAAAGAAGAAGTAAAACTGTCACTGTTTGCAGATGATATTATACTATATATAGAGAATCCTAAAGATGCCACCAGAAAACTACTAGAGCTAATCAATGAATTTGTTAAAGTTGCAGGATACAAAATTAATGCACAGAAATCTCCTGCATTCCTATACACTGATGATGAAAAATCTGAAAGAGAAATTAAGGAAACACTCCCATTTACCTTTGCAACAAAAAGTATAAAATACCTAGGAATAAACCTACCTAGGGAGACAAAAGACCTGTAGCAGAAAACTATAAGACACTGATGAAAGAAATTAAAGATGAAAGAAACAGATGGAGAGATATACCATGTTCTTGGATTGGAAGAATCAATATTGTGAAAATGACTATACTACTCAAAGCAGTCTATAGATTCAATGCAATCCCTATCAAATTACCAATGGCATTTTTTACAGAACTAGAACAAAAAGTCTTAAAATTTGTATGGAGACACAGAAGAACCCGAATAGCCAAAGGAGTCTTGAGGGAAAAAAACGGAGCTGGAGGAATCAGACTCCCTGACTTCAGACTATACTTCAAAGCTACAGTAATCAAGACAATATGGTACTGGCACAAAAACAGAAATATAGATCAATGGAACAGGATAGAAAGCCCAGAGATAAACCCACGCATCTATGGTCAACTAATCTATGACAAAGGAGGCAAGGATATACAATGGAGAAGGGACAGTATCTTCAATAACTTGTGCTGGGAAAACTGGACAGCTACATGGAAAAGAATGAAATTAGAACACTCCCTAACACCATACACAAAAATAAACTCCAAATAGATTAGAGACCTAAATGTAAGACTGGGCACTATAAAACCCTTCGAGGAAAACACAGGAAGAACACTCTTTAACATAAATCACGGCAAGATTTTTTTTTTTTTTTGCGGTACGTGGGCCTCTCACTGTTGTGGCCTCTCCCGTTATGGAGCACAGGCACTGGACGCGCAGGCTCAGCGGCCATGGCTCACAGGCCCAGCCGCTCCACAGCATGTGGGATCTTCCTGAACCGGGGCACAAACCCGTGTCCCCTGCATCAGCAGGTGGACTCTCAACCACTGCGCCACCAGGGAAGCCCAGCAAGATATTTTTTGATCCACCTAGAATAATGGAAATAAAAACAAAAATAAACAAATGGGACCTAATGAAACTTAAAAGCTTTTGCAAAGCAAAGGAAACTACAAACAAGAAGAAAAGACAACACTCAGAATTGGAGAAAATATTTGCAGATGAATCAATGGACAAAGGATTAATCTCCAAAATATATAAACAGCTCATGCAGCTCAATATTAAAAAAACAAACAACCTAATCCAAAAATGGGCAGAAGACCTCAATAGACCTTTCTCCAAAGAAGACATACAGATGGCCAAGAAGCACATGAAAAGCTGCTCAACATCACTAATTATTAGAGAAATGCAAATCAAAACTACAAGAGGTATCACATCACACCAGTTAGAATGGGCATCATCAGAAAATGTACAAACAACAAATGCTGGAGAGGGTGTGGAGTAAAGGGAACCCTCTTGCACTGTTGGTGGGAATGTAAATTGATACAGCCACTATGGAGAACAGTATGGAGGTTCTTTAAAGAACTAAAAATAGAATTACCATATGACCCAGCAATCCCACTACTGGGCATATACCCAGATAAAACCATAATTCAAAAAGACACATGCACGCCAATGTTCCTTGCAGCACTGTTTACAATAGCCAGGTCATGGAAGCAACCTAAATGCCTATTGACAGATGAATGGATAAAGAAGTGGTACATATATACAATGGAATATTACTCAGCCATAAAAAGGAACGAAATTGGGTCATTTGTAGAGACTGTCATACAGAGTGAAGTAAGTCAGAAAGAGAAAAACAAGTATCATATATTAACGCATATATGGGGAAGTTAGAAAATGGTACAGATGAACCAGTTTGCCAAGCAGAAATTGAGACACAGAAGTAGAGATAAAACGTATGGACACCATGGGGGGAGAGTGGCGGGGGATGGTGGTGGTGGTGGGATGAATTGGGAGATTGGGATTGACATGTATACCCTCATGTGTGTAAAATGGATGACTAATAAGAAAAATAAAAAGTAAACAACAACAAAAAAAGTTGTGGGGGAAAAAAAAATGAAGAGTGTCATGTTCAGAACCATCACTGCTTTCCAAGGGGCTCTGCTGCTCCCAGGACAGGGCATGAGGTGGAAGGCACTCGGCACCCGAAAACCCGTGTCCGCCTTCCCACCCCACTGCCTTGTCCTCCCATTAAGATTCAGGCTGGCTTGGCCCATTAGCTCATTTCTTTTCCAGTAAGTGACTTGGCTGCTTATGTATTCTCCTTGCAGCACCAATGCCAGACACATTTCTCAATCCTCCTCCGCTAGTCAGACAAGGCCAGGAACAGACCATTTCCACCTTCCTTGCGTCAGTCTGTCAGGCTGAGGCAGGTGGCTCTGCTGGAAGGCCACCGCCCTTGTCCCCGGCTGTCCAGGGGGCTATGTGCCTTCAGCTCCAGTGATGTCAGGCGGATACTCCACCTGCGGATGAGAACAGCTGCCTCTCTGGAGTGTGACTCTTCTGATCAGAATCCCAGTATGCATAATGGGACCGTGACAGTAGCTGGCAGCTCTCCTCGTGCGTTCACGGGAGCGGGCGACGTTCTCCAAAGCCTCTGAAACAACCAACATTTTCACCCCCTTGGCAGAGGGGTAAACCAAGCCCTGCTGTTCCTTCTAGTTGAGTGAGGAGGGTCTTGGGTTCCTGTCCAACTCCGGTTCTAATGGTAGGTGACCTGAAGTGGAGATGCCAGTGCAAATATTTGACCCTGGTTTCCCATGATTGGGATCTTTAAAATCCCGAGAGAGTGCTGAGCCCAGTTACCTGATTTCATTTGCTTTATTCATTCCTTGATGAGAAGTGGCCTCCCTTCAGTTTTAGGGCCAACTTACATGGCTGGGTTTGAGGGGAGGGCAGAGAGAACCAAGATACCTAAGATGGGATTGCACCTCAAGAAGCCTGTCGTGTGACTGAGGAGGTCAAGTTGGCTGAACAGCACCTGAGATTGGCCCTTCCCACACCTCTGCCCACACATCCCCCAGGGCTCCTGGGCAAATGCAGATCCTGGTCTGGGAGGCTGGGCCCGGCCGAGCTCACGGTGCCTATGGCTGGCTGCTTCAAAGACACACACTGAGGAGCAGGGCCTGGAACGACCTCAGTGCTCAGAGGCTCATTTTCAGGAAGGTGCACCCAGGAAAGGGGAGTTTCTGTGCACGCAGCTATGCTGGGAGGACTAGCTGGGGCCCATGACCAGGGCTCAGAGTGGGGAGCGGGTGGAGGCAGAGCCTTCTCCCCTGCCCTCTCCTGCCCTCTCCTCCTCCATCACTTCTCACACACAGCACCCTGCCGATGGCAAATGCTCCCAGGTGGCCCGTGTCAGCCCAGGGGGTTGTAGGGGACCTGCCCCCACTTGCGGCATTAGCCCGGCTTGTCCTCGCCACTCACTCCATGGACCTGGCCCTGCACCACGGTCCTTCTCAAGACGGCACACGTTACCCCACTGACCTTTGCTAGAGCAACACCATCAGGGAGACATGGGGAAGGGCATGCTATGTTGTTCCAGCACTCTCCTGTAAGTCCCCAAAGTGGCTGACAAAACTAGGGGACACATCAGGGTTCCTTGGCAACTCTTCCTCTCTCTTCCTCTTCGGACTTCTTTATTTTATTGTCTTTTACTTCCCTCCCATGCCCATTTCTCATCACCCGGTAAGGAGCACACTGTGCTGGTCCTCAGGGTCCCAGGCCTCCCCTGGTATAGCCTCATGGGTGCCTTAGATGCTGGCTCATCTTAGGGCTGACTCCATACTTCACTACATGCATCGTTCTAAGGAGCCCCCAGACTCAATCAGCAACATTCATTATTCTTATATCTACGACTGCTCATGGCTCACCCTAATCCCAGAACTCCTGTGAAAGGAAGCCCTGGGCCTCTTGCTCTTCCCAGAGGCAAAAGGGAGAGGTGGGAAAAGTGATTCCGACAACATCTACTGATTGCTTGATAGAAATGTTATTAGAACAGCCTTGTGCAAGGTCCTGGCGGATGGGGTTGGGGAGGGATACAGAGTCAAATCAGATCTGGCAGTCTCCTGCAAGGACTACTTTTTGGGGGAGATGGAAAGTACTTGGCTGAAACATGAAGGGAATAATAAAGAAATGATAGCCATCTGGAATGAGTCATCCTGACGGAGATCAAGAAAGGTTTCATGGAAGAGGCAGCATTTGAGTCTTCATTGATGAGTTACAACTGAAGGGATTGATGAAGAGATGGGAGAGGGCACTCTGGGCTGGAGAAGGGCTGGAACAAGGCGAAGAGGCCTACAAGACGTGCTGTGTTTAGAGAGTGTGTGAACGCTGGGGTGTGTGGAGGGTGCAGAGAGAGATGAGCCCTGGCTGAGAGGTCAGGACCAGGCTCGGGATGACCCGGAGGGCAGGTGAAGCAAAGGACCTGTGTCCTGGAGGCAAGCAGGAATGACGAAGGCCGACAGGGTGCCTGTCTGGGGCTGAAAGGACAGGTCCAAGGAGGCACTCGAGTGTTGAAGGAAGAAATGATCGGACCTGTACTTTATTATTATTTTTGGCTGGGCAGGATCTTAGTTCCCCGACCAGGGATCTGAACCCATGCCCCCTGCAGTGGAAGTGCGGAGTCCTAACCACTGGACCACCAGGGAATTCCCTGGGACCTGTACTTTAGTTAGCTCTTCTCAAAATGTGTCAGATGAGAAAGGACTTCATGATCAAATAGATATAGGAAATGCTGCATGATGCCCAGTTAAATGTTTATTTGCTGCAAACCTCTCAGAGCCTTTTATCTGAGGAACCTGCATTAGAAATTGAGAAGAAAGATTGGCAGCGAGCAGAGGGGAGGTGGGGCACAGCCTTTTCGAATGTACATGACAAAA
This sequence comes from Phocoena phocoena, assembly GCF_963924675.1. Classification (NCBI taxonomy): domain Eukaryota; kingdom Metazoa; phylum Chordata; class Mammalia; order Artiodactyla; family Phocoenidae; genus Phocoena; species Phocoena phocoena. The sequence continues at coordinate 73,574,486 of NC_089234.1, read as the reverse complement.
GACTTTGTGGATTATTGATCCCTGGGAACATACTCCTGTGAATTGCCGCTCCCAGGGGGCGGTCATTCCAGGCCTGTTGGAGGGTGGGAGGGGAGATGTGGTCATGGGGAGAGCTCAGAGCCTGTTCCTGGGGATGCTGGGAAGGTGAGTGGCTAGTGGTCAGGGTGGAATCCTCCCTGGGGTGAGAGCTGGTCACTGTGTGGTTCCTACCCTTGGTGGGCCAGGGTACCTCAGAGGATGACAGTCGGACACAAGAGGCTTAGACGCTGCAAACCAGAGTAGGACTCAGGTTCCTTAGGTTCCTGCAGAGCACCAGCCAGGCAGACCCTGGCTGAGGCCCCATCCCTGCCGTTTCCTTTCTTTTTTTAAAATTTATTTATTTATTTTTGGCTGCAGTGGGTCTTCATTGCTGTGCGCAGGCTTCCTCTAGTTGCAGCAAGGGGGGGCTACTCTTGGTTGCAGTGCGCAGGCTTCTCATTGCGGTGGCTTCTCTTGTTGCAGAGCACAGGCTCTAGGCCTGCAGGCTTCAGTAGTTGTGGCAAGTGGACTCAGTAGTTGTGGCTCCCAGGCTCTAGAGCACAGGCTCAGTAGTTGTGGCACACGGGCTTAGTTGCTCCACGGCATGTGGGATCTTCCTGGACCAGGGCTCGAACCCATGTCCCCTGCGTTGGCAGGCGGATTCTTAACCACTGTGCCACCACGGAAGTCCCCTGCTGTTTCCTTTCTTTCTGGTCACAGCTCGCCTTTTCCAGGAGGGAGAAACAGAAGGTTGTCCTGCCAGGGCCATATCAGTGTTCCTTCCTTCCGGGGGCTTTAACCCATAGGACCCTGAACAGCTTTTTTGGGGTTGGCTTCCCTCAGTCCCCAGGCTCTGTCACCTTGGCAAATGGCTGTGCTCAAAGAAGAAAGACCTCCCCAGTGGGATCCTAATCTTGACCATTTCTCTCTAAATGGATAAAAGGGCTCCTGGCACAGGCCCTGCTTTCATTCTCTGATCTCCTGTCCTCCACTCCAACCCCAGACTCACCTCTGGCCCCAAGCCCTTCATCTTCCCCTCTCACTGCTTCTCAGCATCCAGGATTTGGTCTTTCCCACTCTGTCCATAGTCTGCCAGTGCTCCATCACCAAAGGCAGGAAGCTAGATTAGTGAGGTGGGGAGTATGGGGAGTGCGGGGGGGGCCTGTGGGGTGGGAGGGCTGGGCCAGCTGGACGGTCCTGCAGAGAGGGGCGGGTCCTGTGGGGAGGGGCGTGTCCTGTGGAGAGGGGCGGGTCCTGCAGAGAGGGGCGGGTCCTGCAGAGGGGGTGGGTTCTGCGGGGAGGGGCGGGTCCTGCAGGGGCCGCTGAGAGGAAAGCAGGTACTCCAGCCCTCCTGTAGCACCTAACTGCTCACCCAAGCACCCTGGATGAATGCTCTGCCCTGATCCCTTGTTGCTGTTCGCAATATATTCGGCACAGTTGCCACCCATGTCCACACGCTGCCCTGGGGCCTTCGCGCCCCCGTGTAGACAGGTCTTGACGTTCGGTCTCCACCCAGCAGAGTGATGCCCGCGGTGCTTGCTCATCCGGGTACGGTTGCTTGTAGCTGCGGGTTTCTGCTCAGCGCCGCTCGCTCCGGGCAGGGCTCTCTGGGCCTCAGCGCGCAGCTGGGCGCCTTCCGCCGTCAGTCCCTGCTGCCTCCGATGCGGGAACCCTCCTTAGGGAGCAGTGCCGTCCTGGGCGGTGACCTGGCCTCTCTCTGCAGGAAGCATAGAGGTGACCAGTCAGATCCCTGAGGCAAAGGGAAGTGAGGGCCAAGTTGATGGCACAGGAGGGGTCCTGGGAAAGCCCGGGAAGCCGCGACTGCGAGGGGGAGATGGGGCTGTGGGGCTGAATTTTACTGACCAGCAGGATGCTGTGGGCTGCCCGTGGGCAGGAAGAGGCAGTGAAGGCCCAGGTGTGCAGTGACGGGAGGTGCGAAAGCGCGTGTGGTGCCTGGGAACTGTGAGGCCACCACCCCCAACTTCCCAGACCTCAGCGCGCCCCCCCGCCCAAGGTCTTAAGGGGACATGGAAGGACACACTGCATACTTTGAGCTTCACGGGTGTGACCAGCTGTCTCCTCCCCTCCCTTACACCTGCTCTGTGCTTTGTTCTGAGGCAGGGGAGGCAAGGGCGGCTCTGAGTGGGGTCTGGACTTCTGGAGAACCCTGTGTGGGAGGCGGGGAGGTTAGAGGGGAGAGGCTGGAGGCAGCACAGGAGGAGAACGGCCTGCAGGTGGAGGGGAGGCGCCTGGGCTGCAGAGGACAGGTAGGGGCCGACCTCCAGCCCAAATAGGACTCTGGAAAGGGAAAGTGTCTTCACAGCCTTTCTGTGGAAAGGATGCACCTGTAGAGAGCTGGATGCCCTTTGCCTGCAGTTCCCACGTGCTCCCACATGCTGGGGCCTGGCGCCCACCCGGCCACACAGTCACACACACTCAGAAGCAGCCAGCTGTGTACAGACCCTTCCTGAACTCGGAGCTGGGGTCACAACTTCAGACAGCTGCGCAAGGCTTTGTCCTCCAGCCGCGGCCCCTTCAACAGCCAGCAGGAGCGCTCCTGGCACAGCCCTGCTGTTGACGCCATCCCTCGTCCCACCTCCCCGATGAGTTATTTGAACTTCTGACCGCCCTCTACCTGCAGAACAAGCCTGGTGATGTCACCGACTGATGTCACCGGCTGCAGAGGAACAGGAGTCTGCTTCAGTTTCCCTGCCCTTGTGCACCTGGCCAAATGCCCAGGTATGCACTCCATCCCCCCTGCTGCTGGAGTGCAGTGGGGCTGGTGGGCAGCCTGAGGTGGCAGGTGGGGAACCCCTGAGATCCTGATGTCACTCCGGCTCAGGCTGCAGGTGGAAGCTCTGAGCCAGGCCTCAGGAAGGGCACGCTCCAGCTGCTGCGGGCCAGCTGGGTGGACAGGGACAGAGCCTGCCCTCCCCCTCCTCCCACACCGTGGATGGCTCCAAGGAGGTGGATAGGCCACATGTCCACATATCTCTGTTCGGGTGTAGGTTCCCTGGCCTTTGACTCCCGCTGGGCTCAGACATCAGGAGGCACCAGCAGGTAGCAGAGAGTGACCTGGAAGCATTTCTTCTCCCAATTCCTCCACCATCAGGTTGCCATGGATGGCGGTACCCTCTACCAAATGCCCGGCTTCTGTCAAGCCCTGTCTCTGAGGCAACGGCCACAGCCTGTCCTTGTCCCTTCACACCTGAAGAGCTCACTGCTCTCTGCCCTCCCCCACCTTTATAAATAGACTCTCTATTATCAGATGTCCCTGTTCGGGTGTGCCGGGGTCCTGACTGGTGCCACTGGTTGGAGGCTGCTTGTTCTCCCATGGCTCTCCTTGGATTTATTCCATGCCTTTGACAGACATTCCCTGAGTACCTCCTGGGTACACCAGGCCTGTATAGGTGCCACTACAGGGAAGAGTAAGACTTGGGTCTGGCCTGTGGTAGGCTGAGCCACAGCGGGGGAGGAGGTGGGAGGGAGAGTCAGGGGCCTGTGATCCCAGTTCCCCCAGTGTGCTTCCCAATATCCCAGTGCGTGTCCCAGGAGGGGGAAAATGGGACCTGTTGGCAGTGCTGTGTAGTAGTCCCTAAATCAGCTGCATCAACTGAGAACATAAGTCACCGTCCAATTATTATTTTCTTTTCTTTTTCATCCAATTATTTTTAATGACAGTCCAGCACTGTCATTTCTCATTTTTTATCAGGATGGTCAAAAACCCATCTATGATGAGGATAGATTGTCCTCCCATCATTTTTGTCATGCTCTGGTTTTGCACGTGGGACAAGAGACTCATGCAACATGGGCACACACGCACACCAGCATGCAAAACAGCATTCTTTATTTCTGTAGGTACAAATGTGTGTGCACAGACGCACAAATGGTCTAGAAGCAGCCACACCAAATTGCACCTGTGCCCCCTCTGGGGTTGTGGATAGTGGCAAAGAGGGGATTCAATTTGATCTATAAGGTCTGAGGGTTTTTTTTGTGGGGAGGTTGGTATTTTTTTTTGTAAATCAGTACAGGTTCCTGGATTGGATTTTTAATTTCATTTTATTGAAGTATAGTTGACTTACAATGTTGTGTTAGTTGCTGGTATACAGCAAAGTGATTCATATATATATGTGTGTGTATATATATATATATATATATATATATGTATTCTTTTTCATAATCTTTTCCATTACGGTTTATTACAAGATGTTGAATATAGTCCCCGTGCTATACAGTAGGACCTTGTTGTTTATTTTATATATAGTAGTTTGTATCTGCTAATCCCAAACTCCTAATTTATCCCTCCCCCACCCTTTTTCCTTTTTGGTAACTAAGTTTGTTTTCTGTGCCTGTGAGTCTGTTTCTGTTTCCTAAGTTCATTTGTGTCATGTTTTAGCTTCCACATATAAGTGATATCATATGATATTTGTATTTCTCTTTATGACTTACTTTGCTTAGTGTGATAATCTCTGGGTCCATCCATGTTGCTGCAAATGGCATTATTTCATTCTTTTTGATGGCTGAGTAGTATTCCATTGTGTGTGTGTGTGTGTGTGTGTGTGTGTGTGTGTGTGTGTGTGTGTGTACCACATCTTCTTTATCCTCTGTTGATGGACGTTTAAGCTGTTTCCATGTCTTGGCTATTGTGAATAGTGCTGCTGTGAACATAGGAATGTATGTATCTTTTCAAATTATAATTTTGTCCTTGGCATATTTTGATATATGCCAAGGAGTGGGATTGCTAGATCATATGGCAACTCTATTTTTAGTTTTATGAGGAACCTTCTTACTATTTTCCATAGTGGCTGCACAAATTTACATTCCTACCAACAATGTAGGAGGATTCTCTTTCTCCACACCCTCTCCAGCATGTGTTATTTGTAGACTTTTTTAATGATGGTCATTCTGACCGGTGTGAGGTGGTACTTCAATGTAGTTTTGATTTGCGTTTCTCTAATAATTAGCAATGTTGAGCATCTTTTCATGTGCCTATTGGCCATATGTATGTCTTCTTTGGAGAAATATCTATTTAGGTCTTCTGCCCACTTTTTGATTGTTTTGTTGTTGTTGTTGAGTTGTACGAGCTGTTTGTATATTTTGGAAATAAGCCCTTGTCAGTTGCATTGTTTCCAAATATTTTCTCTCCGTCCATAGGTTGTCTTTTGTTTTGTTGATGGTTTCCTTTGCTGTGCAAAAGCTTATAAATTTGATTAGGTCCCATTTGTTCATTTTTGCTTTTACTCCTATTGCCTTGGGAGACTGACTCTAAGGTCTGAGTTTTTAACGAAAAATGTATTCATGTATTCCTTGAGTAATTAAAAGGTAATAATTTAAAAGAAAATATAATGAGGAAAATATTCAGAAATAGGATCCCTATAATATTAAAAGTATATAGAATGCTCAGAAATTGTTAAAAAACTAAACACATAAATAACTAGGGCTACCACATGGTCTAGTAACTCTTATCCAATCAGATCTATTTAGTCACTTTTTCCTGACCTGATGGTCTGGGGAGAGGAAGATGGACTCAACCTTCTATCCCAGGAGGGGCTGGCCCTCTGAGAGCTGAGAGAGGGGCTCGCACAGTCAGGGGAGCACAGGGGAGGTTTCCAGGGGTGACTCTAAGCAGAAACCAGAAGGCAAGCAAGGCATAGGTGGAGGTGGGGAGGGGAAAGGGGAGAAGTGGTACCAGCAAAGAGAGAAGTATGAAATAATTCCATAGGTGGAGGGACCCAAAGCTTCCCCTACTTTCCTGTCCTGGAGGAAAGGGCCCAGTCCCTGACCTTTGTGAGCCACCACCCTTGCAAGGGAGGCCCTGTGCCATACTTCACCACTCACTGGCTGACCAGGGCACTCACTCCAGTCTTGGATGATGGACATGGCCCTCGAGGTCTCCACTGGGGGTGTCCTTGGAAAGCTGGGGTCATGGAAACGAAGGCTGCACGCCTTGGCCATCTTCTTTCTCCAGGGACCCTGTAATTACAGCTGGTGATAAACCTACTGTTTTTCCAGATTAGCAGCCTTAATACCTCATGAAAGCCATTAACAGGCTGGTGCAGTGGATACACATCTTTAGATGTAATTAGTAATGTTGTTAGCCTAATCCATAATCAATACTCGGGTAATTGCTTCCTTGGGTTTATATTTGGTCCTTGGGGTCTTGGTGCCATGAGGAACATCCATCTTCAGATGTGATAATGAGTGTGTGTCAGTCACCGACGGCCCTGCTCACCCAGGACCCCTCAAGGGACAGCTCGGCGAGCAGACACTGATGGCCAGACAGTAGGCTTTGTCCCCAGCGTACACCTGGGACCCTTTGGAGGGCGTGGCTCCAGTGAATCCTGGGTCCATCAAGGACTTGGGTTCCTACTTTGGGACTAGAGGGTCTATTTCAGAAACCAAGTCAAAGGGTGTGGTCCCAGGGCCTGGGAAAAGGTCAGACCCCAGACAGTGCCTCCTGCATTGCCACCCTTCCAGAAGAATCTAGGGAGGGTACTGAGGATGGTCCTTTGACTAAAGGTTCTGGGACATCATATCCTTCACATTTTTCCTGCTCGTGCTCCCTCAGCCCTTCCCCTCAAAGCCCAGCACACCATGGCCTGCCTCCCCCACTTGCCGGAGCACCCAGGGCTGAGCCCAGCACTGTTTCCTCCCTCTCTGAGGCTGGCGACAGCAATGGTGGCTCAATGTCGGCAGAAGAGGAGCCTGTCGAAGGCGATCCTTATGAATGGGTTCTCATCTGACTGTAATTGGAATTAATATTGAGGCTCCGCTTCCAGGAACTTCCCCAGAAGACAAATCCAGGCTACAGAGGTCTGGGCTGGAATGCTCCAAGAGCCAGCCATAAATCTCTCCCCAACATGACGATGCACAAGCTAATTGCTCTGGAAGCACACAGCATGTCATTCTGCGTCCTCCCAGCCTCTATCCCCTCGCTGGGAATGGGGCCAGGGAGAGGTGGACGGGAGTTGGCACAGTCACCGTGAAGGAAAACATTTTAATTCATTTAATTATGAGGCTCTCAGAAAACCGAGCTCTGTTTCTTCTTGAGCTGGTCAAAGGAAATGAGAAATGACACTTTCCCACCCCGCCTTCCCCTTGGCTGAGTTGGAAGTGCTGGATGTGGACAGCACCAAGCTGAGTGCATCCAGGAGCAGGTCCTGGGGGGCCAGTTGTACAGCCTGAGCAGGCCTGTACCCCCAGCCCTGATCAGAGCTCTCTCTCTCTCTCTCTCTCTCTCTCACACACACACACACACACACACACACACACACAATCAGCATTATCTCCTTCACTTCTCAATGTACAAGGTTTCATGTTGGATCTACCCTAAGTGTGCATTTGATAGATGGCAAGATAGTAACAGACATGAAACTTCAAATAATAATCATAAACTTTGAAATAATAATCCATAAACCTTTAAAGGATAACCATAAGCCCTTCACCAGAATACCTGTGCCTATCTGTCCCTCTGTCTATCCATGACATGTGATATATGTTAGTGCATCCAAAACGTGCCCCATTTAGCTACTGGGCACCGTTAGTTATTGAGGATGCAGGCAGGGCTTGGGTTCCATTCTAAGTGCAGGACATTAGGGTTTGGAGCAAGAGTTGCCCTGGTTGATACTTTTAGAAGAGTCAGTCAGAGGGACCCTGGATACCAGACTGAGGAGGTAAGACTTTCTCCTGGAGGAGAAAGGAAGGGGCTTTTCAATAGGGAACTGACAGATGGTTCTTGCTTATCTTTGGCCCCTTGGCCTGCCCAAGTGCAAATCCCTGCAGGCCTAGCACCTGGCAGCCTTGGGAACTTGCCCGCCCTCGGGGAGCTCACGTACCTGTGCAAGCACTAGGTGCTGCCGACAGCAGAGCTCCACTCCTCCCTGGGACAAGGTCTCCTTTTGCAGTTCTCCATTTCCTTCTCTTCAAAACAGTATAGTGAATGTACACTATCTGACACTGAATGTATACTTTAAAAAGTTTAAAATGGTAAATTTTAGGTTATGTGTATCTTATGACCAAAATTTTATAAAAATTCAACACCCATTCATGATAAAAGTTTCAGAAAAAAGAACAACAAAGGGGAACTTCCTGAACTTGATAAAAAGCATTTACAAAAAACCTACAGTTAACCTTATACTTTTTTGGGTACTATCCTTTACTTACTAGGTATTTCTTCACATTTACTAGGACTATTCCTAGCTGAAAGAGAGCCTTCATCCAGATCCACAGTCAGCACAGGCTGCATTAAGTTCTCAAAGTAATTTGCTAATTAGCAGTAGCAATAATCTTGTGCATTGTTTCCATCGTTCTTATTGATTTCTTTTGTCTCTACCTCTCTGGGATTTTTGCATTAACACATCAATTGAATAAACATTCTTCATTATATATATTGTTTATTAATAATTTAAATAGTGTGTACCATTAATTTTACTCACAAGTACATTTTAAAATTGAAAATGTGCTCTAGATTTTCCTTTACTAGAAAGGAATTACCCTCATAGGGTGAGAGAAGACTGTAAACTGTTCACTTATAAAATTTTAAATGTATTTTGTTTCTGTAAGAACCAAAATTTAAGTACAGTTAACATTATACTTAATGATGAAAGATAGATGCTTTTCTCCCTAAGATCAGGAAAAAGGCAAGAATGCCCACTCTCGCCACACCATTGTACTGATTGTTCTAGACAGTGCAATAAGATAAGAAAAAGAAAAAAAAAAGATAATAAGAAAAGGAAATAAAAGTCATTCAGTGTGGGAAGGAAGAAATAACATCGTCCCTCTTTGCTGGTGACATGACTGTCTACATAGAAAATTCTAAAAATATGCAAAAACCCACCAGACCCTCTTAGAACTAATGAGTAAGTTCAACGAGGTCACAGGATGAAAGATAAACAAAATCAGTATATTTCTATATACTAGCATGAAAACAGGAATACTGAAATTAAATTTAAAACAGACCTACTGTATGATTCATCAGTCCCACTTCTAGGTATATATGTGAAGGGAATGAAAACAATATCTTGAAGAGATATCTCCATTCCCATGTTCATGGCAGCATTACTCACAATAGCCAAGATAAAGAAACTACCTAAGTGTTGAAAATAGGTAAAGAAAATATTATATGTAATTATCCATAAAAAAGAAGGAAATCCTCCATTTGCAACAACATGGATGAATCTGGAGGACATTATGCTAAGTGAAATAAGCCAGACAGAGAAAGACAAATACTGTATGATCTCACCAATACGTGGAATTTAAAAAAAGTCAAACTCAGCGAAGAAAAGAGTGAAATAGTGGTTTCCAAGGGCTTGAGTGGGGGTAGGAGGAGGAAGTAGATAGATGTTGGTCAAAGCATAGAAACTTTGAATTATGAGATGAGTAAGTTCTGGAGATCTAATGTACAGCATAGTGACTATAGTTAATAATACTGTATTGTATACTTTCAATTTGCTGAGAATAGATTTTTAAGCTTTCTTACCACATACATACAAAAAAGGTAACTGTTTGAGGTGATGGGTATATTAATTAATTGTGGTAATTATTTCACAATGTATATATATATATATGTATATATATATATATCAATAATCATACTGTATACTTTAAATACAGACAGTTTTGTCAATTATGCCTTAATAAAACTGGAGAAAGTACAATACTATTTATAATCACTAAAATAAATTTGTGTAAATCAAACAAAACATGTGCGGTATTTGAACGCTGAAAAGTACCAAACACTGACGATAGAAACCAAAGAAGGTTTAAATAAAGGGAGATATGGGAATTCCCTGGCTGTCCAATGGTTAAGACTCTGTGCTTTCACTGCTGGGGGCCTGACTTTGATCCCTGGTTGGGGAACTAAGATCCCACAATCTGTGCAGTGTGGCCAAAAAAAAAAAAAAAAAAAGTTTGGATAAATAAAGGGAGATACATATTGTGTTTGTGGATTGGAAAACTCAACATTGTAAAGATACCTATCAATTCTTCCCAAATTGAGATCATTCTAAAACTTATATGGAAATTCAATGGAACTAGAATAACCAACAGAGTTTTGAAAAAGAAGTATAGAGTAGGAGGAATTAGTCCACTTGATTTTAAGACTTATTATACAGCTACAGGAATCAAGACTGTAGTACTGGTAGAGGTTAGTTACATAGAGGAATGGAAGAGAATATAGAACCCAGAAATAAACCCTCACAAAAAAGCCCAACTAATTTTTGACAAAGGAACAAAAGTAATTCAGTGGAGGAAAGATAGCTTGTTCAACAAATAGTGTTGGAGAAATCAGACATTCATTGGCCCAAAAAACTGAACCTCAACCTAAACCTCACATCTGATAAAAACATTAACTTAAAAAAGATGATAGACTTAAATGTAAAACTTAACACTATAAATCTTTTGAAAAAAATAGGAGAAAAATTTCAGGATCTAGGATTAGGCAAAGTGTTCTCAGACTTGACACCAAAAGCACAATCCATTAAAAAAATCAATAAACTGGACTTCTTCAAAATTAAAAACTTTTGCTCTGCAGATGATTCTATTAAGAGGATGAAAAGAAAAACAAAACAACAACAACAAAAACCTTATGTAATGGGAAAAAAAGGAGGATGAAAAGACTAGCAATAGACTGGAAAATATATTTGTAAACCACATATCTGACAAAGGAAAAGTCTAAAATATACTAAGAACTCTCAAAAGGCAACAATGAAAAAAATAATCGAATTAGAAAATGGACAAAGGACATGAAGGGACATCTCACCAAAGAGATGGAAAATAAGCATGTGAAAAGATATTCAACATCACTGACCATCAGAGAGATGTAAATTAAAACCACTACACATCTATCAGAATATTTCAAATAAAAACAGTGAGAACACCAAATGCTGGTGAGGATGCAGGGAAACTGGATCACTCATACATTGCTTGTGAAAATGTAAAATGGTAAGGGCACTCTGGTAAACAGTTTGGCAGTTCTTTAAAAACAAAACAAAACAAACAAAAAGGCGCCCCTAAATATGCAAATACACTGTGACCCAGCAACTGCATTCCAGGGCATTTATATCTGAGAAATGAAAACTTAACATTTGCGCAAAAATCTGTATAAGAAGACACATAACAGCTTTTTTGGTAGTAGCTGAAAATTGGGAACCCCCAGATGTCTTTCAATGAGTGAATGGTCAAAAACTATGGCAGATCCATACCATGGAATATTACTCAGCATTAACAAGGAACAACTATTGGTCCATGCGTCAGCCTGAAGGAATCTCCAGAGAATTATGCCAAGTGAAAAAAACCAAAGCCAAAGTTACCTACTTTGTGATTCCATTTGTACAACATTCTTGAAATGGTAAAACTATAGAAATGGAGAATAGATTCGTGTTTCCCAGGGGTTAAGGATGGAGTGGGGTTACGGGCCAGGGAACTCCTCTTCTCAGGGGAGCTGGGAGGGAAGTATGTGGCAATAAAATGGCAACATGAAGGATCCTTGTGGTGATGGAAATGTTCCATCTCTCCACTGTATCTGTCAGTGTCCTGGTTGTGACATTGTAGTATAGTTTTACAAGATGCTATCATTGGAGGAAACCAGGTAAAAAGTACATAATAAATGTACTAATAAATTTCTCTGTATTATTCATTAGAATTGCATGTGAATCTATATTTCAAAATAAAAAGTTTAATTTAATAAAAAAGAAAGTGCTAAAAAGAATTGCCTAGATTTAACAAAATCAAACCAATCTGTGAATTTAATGCCATCTTATAAAGCATCAAAACAAGGTTCTCTTTGATTACTTAATTTTTAAACTTTATCCAAGCAATCTGTATACATTTTCCAAAACATTTAAACCTATTACAAGGTTTATAAAGAAAAATGGCAGTCCCCTGCTCTAACACTCTCCATCCCCAGAAGCATCTCATTTAGGCTTTTTGGCTCTTCCATCTGTCATTTAGTTTCAGATTCTAAGAAAAATGTTCACATTGCTGTTTCTTGATTTTTCCATTTAGATGTTAACTAAATGATGAATCTCCTTCCAAGGAAACTGAGAGTTTGGTTCTGCTTACATCCCCTTCCCCAGCCCCACACGCCCAATGGAGTTATCTCACAATATCTTCGTAAAGTAATGTTTTCTTTTTAATATCTTTTACAGCTGAGTCAGATCCTTTTCTATTCATTCATCCAGTCATGAAATGAATGTTTATTGGCACTTACTATGTGCAAGGCACTGTTCCAGGTACTGAGGACACAGCACTGAACAAAGCAAATGGAATGCCTTGCATTGAGGATCAAGGAGCTGAATAAGAAACAAATATGTGCATATTTTTCTAGTGTTAAGCATTACAGAGGATCAGGGGATGGGGCGCAAAATGCTCTTGAACAATAAGCTAACCACAAAATACTGTATAACAGATGAACTGCCAAGAATTTACTACATTAATTGTAAAAGGAACACGTCAATACAACAAATACTTATTGAGTATCTACTGTTATTCCTAGTGCTGTGTTAGAATCTGTGGGTTCAAAATGAGTACTAGTCCTTGCCTACAGAAGCCCACAATATAGAAGTCATTCTCTGTGTCAGGTATTTCCTTGAGTGTTGAATGCTGTCAATCATGTTGTAACTTCCATGTTTAGGTCAAGAAGTACCAGCAGCAACACCTCCTTTTGGTGAAAATTTGACACTCATGATTTTTTTTCTATTAACTTTCATTTTTTAATTTTTCTATAATCATGCAATGCCTCTTTTTTATTGAAGTATAGTTGATTTACAATGCTGTGTTGATTTCTGCTTTACAGCAAAGTGATTCAGTTATACATATGTATACATTCTTTTTCATATTCTTTTCCATTATGGTTTATCACAGGATACTGAATATAGTTCCCTGTGCTATACAGTAGGACCTTGTTTATCGGCCCTATATATACTAGTTTGCATCTGCTCATCCCAAACTCCCAATCCATCCCTCCCCCATCCCCCTGCCTTGGCACAGTCTGTTCTCTATGTCTGTGCCTCCGTTTCTGTTTCGTAGATAGGTTCATTTGCGTCATATTCTAGATTCCACATATAAGTGATATCATATGATATTTGTCTTTCTCTTTCTGACTTACTTCACTTAGTATGATATCTCTAGTTGCATTCATGTTGCTACAAATGGCATTATTACGTTCTTTTTGATGGCTGAGTAGTATTCCATTATATATATGTACCACATCTCCTTTATCCATTCCTCTGTCGATGGACATTTAGTTTCTTTCCATGTCTTGGCTATTGTGAATAGTGCTGCTGTGAACACAGGGGAGTGTGTATCTTTTCGAATTACAGTTTTGTCCGATATATGCCCAGGAGTGGGATTTCTGGGCCATATGGCAACTCTGTTTTTACTTTTTTGAGGAACCTCCATACTGTTTTCCATAGTGGGCTGCACTGTCTCTTCTTGTTAGGATTTTTAGTGGAGCTTTGATTAAAATGCTTCTTTGATATTATAGCAGAGATAAATATTTTATTTTCTAATTTATATTGTAGTTTTCCTAAAATATCTAGAATACTGAATTTAAAAACCCTGAATTTAAAATTTAAAAAGAGAACAGTATTTTTTATTTTTTATTTTTTGCGGTACGCGGACCTCTCACTGTTGTGGCCTCTCCCGTTGCGGAGCACAGGCTCCGGATGCACGGGCTCAGTGGCCATGGCTCACGGGCCCAGCTGCTCCGCGGCATGTGGGATCTTCCCCGACCGGGGCATGAACCCGTGTCCCCTGCATTGGCAGGCGGACTCTCAACCACTGCGCCACCAGGGAAGCCCGAGAACAGTATTTTTTTAAAGGTGACAAGGTGTAGGAACAAGGAAGGAAAGAGAATAACAATTCTAACATAAAGGTACATAGGAAGCATCTCAAGTTTTTTAAAAAGGCAATGGAGGAAGCTAAGTCTCATACGTATATAAACTGCTGACCTCGATTGATACCTTGGGGATACTTCTTTAAGCCAGTTGACCTATTTATGTATTTCATGTAACTGTGTCTCGACTTTCCCAGAAGTGTTTATCTCTTGTTTCAGAGAAACAGAGGCCTTGGAAATCAAGGAGAAGTTTGTGACAGACAGAACTATAGGATCTCTAGCATCATAGCAAATCCAACAGTTGGTTGGATTACCTTTCTTTGTAGTGGCCTGAGATACGTGAACGATAACATTATCTTTCCAGGCCAGGGCAAATCAAAAGGTGTACAAAAGAATGATAAAGGCCTTTACGGTGTTAGAATTAGGAAAAGGATGGTCAGAGAGGGAAGGAGAAATGAAAAGAAACATTCTTGATCTGACATCTTGTGAGGAAGCAGCCTACCTTGATGTCAGCTATTTCTCTTCCTAGTCAGTTTGATTGGGAGATCTTCAGCATTTGCACAGTTTTTAATGCCATGGGCTTGTGTATTAGAGATGTGATAGTGTCTATGTGTTGAAATACAGCATGGTTTGATCTAAAGGTTTAGCTAACTTCTACCATTAAAAAACAAACAGGGCTTCCCTGGTGGTGCAGTGGTTGAGAGTCCGCCTGCCGATGCAGGGGACACGGGTTCATGCCCCGGTCCGGGAAGATCCCACATGCCGCAGAGCGGCTGGGCCCGTGAGCCATGGCCGCTGAGCCTGCGCGTCCGGAGCCTGTGCTCCGCAACGGGAGAGGCCACAACAGTGAGAGGCCCGCGTACTGCAAAAAACAAAAAACAAAACAAAGAAAAACAAACCCTAGACCCAATGCTCAAGTATTTGGGCTTTTTTTTTTACTGTCGCTTTGATCAAGTATTGAAGACACAAAGTTCACCTTGTAACAGCCCTTCTCAAAGAATTTAGGAAACAGGATTACTGAGAATTGCCAACCCTCAGATCCTTGCAGCATTTGTGTGTGTGTGTGTGTGTGTGTGTGAGAAACAGATGGTGAAATATAAAATGGTACAGGTGCTTAAAAGGGAAGAGTGTTTGCACTTAGCTTTTAAACAAACATAAGGATGCAGAACACAGTACTTAAAAATTGAAGTAGAATTTAATATCTGCGTGGTTATTTCATTTAGGTAATATTAAAAGCTGACATGCAGAAGTAAATCGGTGTCAGGGATGAAGTAACAGTTTAGATAAAATGCTGCTGACTCTGGTTCTTATTCATCCCAGCAATTTTAAAACCCTCCCTGGGTCTCTCTGCAGAGCCTTACTGACCACTAGCAGCGGCCAGCTACAGGGAGGGCTGGCGGAGGAGGAGACACTAGGGGACTGACAAGGGTGGGCGAGCTGTGCGGGTTTCTAGAGGGAGAGCTTATCGAGGCAGAAGGAACAAAAAGTGCCAAGGCCCTGGGTGGAAGTAAGCTTGATGTGTCCCCAGGCCAGTGTGATGGAGTTCTGCAAGCGAGGA
The DNA here is from genome assembly GCF_963924675.1 of Phocoena phocoena. Classification (NCBI taxonomy): domain Eukaryota; kingdom Metazoa; phylum Chordata; class Mammalia; order Artiodactyla; family Phocoenidae; genus Phocoena; species Phocoena phocoena. The sequence continues at coordinate 73,559,076 of NC_089234.1, read as the reverse complement.
GAAAACCGGAGGAGATGACAGCAGACGGGGGGGTGGGGTGGAGGCCAGCTCTCCGTCTGCCCTTGCCACCCAGGCCCCCAGCTCCTGGGAAGCCAGGCTCACTTCTCACTGGCGCCCCGCCCCGCCCCTTGGCTATAGCTAAGGTACAGCTTTTTCCATTCTGTGAAGTCAGGTACTACTGCTTACCCTCCAAATTCCCATCTCCCCAAATTCCACGACACCTCTCATCTGCTGTCCTGTCTTCTCCCCACAGAGCTCCATCCTGCTGTTCACCTCCCAGGGGTACAAGCTCCCTGCCTGAGGGAGGGGCAGAGACAGCGAACGCTAGCGAGCCCACCTGGAAGCCTGAGGCCATCGGTGGAGGCGTCTCCAGGGACGTGGAGCTCGAGCTGAACGGGAGCAAGTGCGGAGGAGGTGAGGATGCCGCGTTCCCAACAGCTGGGCCATGTTGTCCTTGTCACGCTCTGCTTCCCCAGCTGGGGCTATTTGGGGGCAGGCTGCCGGGACCTGCTGCGGTAGCGTCATGGGTGGTGAGAGGCAGGCTCGCCTACCTCCTCCAGCTGGCTGGGGACAGGGCCAGGCTGGTCCCAGCTCAGGCTGGGCGAGGGGTCAGCACCCCTGGAGGAGAGCCGAGGGGAGCCCTTGGAGCCGGGGAAATCAGATCCCTGTCAACACATGCCTCCGAGGCACTCAGTCTAGGGAGGGGACAGGTGTCCAAGCAGACACCTGCCAGGCCGGGTGCCGGGTGCAGGGCACGCCGCAGGCCATAGGCAGTGTCCCCGGGGTGGGCAGGGGTCTGGGGACAGGCTTCAGTACAAGCCAGCAGTTGACTGGGACAAAAGCTGAGGAGTTTGTCAGGCTGAGCGGTGCTGGGCAAAGAGCAAAAGGCAAGGAAGGAGACTCTGGGACTCTGTGGAGGCCGGAGCCTTTCCTGGGGATGCGCAGCCATGTGGTAGGGCCAGGGGTCAGGGGGCTTCCATCAGGGCCATCGCAGTGGAAGCAGCAGCTTTCCTCGGCACCAGGCAACCCTTACTGCTGCCTGGGATGTGGCCTTCCCTGCATCTGAGGAGGTGGGATATGTCTCCTGGCCAGTTTCACCCTCTCTGTCCCAGAAACCACTAACCTGATGACTGGGTGAAGCGCTATCAGTATCAACCTTTTGAAAAGTCAGAATGCCCCTCCTTGGGTGCAGGGAGCCAAAGGGAAAAATAGAAAAGACACGATTCCCCACTGTGGTCTCCAGTCCCATGGCAGAGACTCGGGGTCTGAGCACAGAGGCCACGTGGTGCCCACAGCAGAGGGACAGCAGCAGGGGGTGAGACAGCCACAGCCAGTCAGAGGGCTCTCCCTCGCCGTGGTCGCTGGGACGGGACCTGCTGCTGTTCCTGCCAGGGGCTGAGCTTCTCCTGGAATCCAGCAGAGGAAAGGCACTGCCACCTGCAACTCATACCACACATTCACTAAGCAGGGCTGGCAGAGAACGACTCTGAACTGCCCTGACTCTTAGGGAGGCTTTGTGTGAGTTCAGAAGAGGAAGCAGCCTGGAGTCAGGGTGGGCTGTGGGCCGGGTGGGCTCTTGGCCCCGATCTCCCAGCAGGTACGCTGGCTCGGGGCATGGCCCCCATAGCTGCGTGCGGTGCCCCTGTATGGCAGGCCCTGTGGGGTTCCTGAGCAAGCCGGCTCCCAGACCTGTGACTTCTGCAGGGCCCAGTCTTGGCTGGCATCTTAGCTCCCAGGAGCAGGGCAGCCCTCTCCACCCCAGGGGACCTTTCTCCTTCTCTCGGGGGAGCTGCAGCCGTGGGGAAGCAGCTCCAGCCCCTGGTGAGGGTGCTCACGTCCCCTGCAGGAGTCAGGGCCAGGCTGGTCTGAGGGAGGGAGGCGGCAGGTGTCTCGGCCTTGGTGTGGTCTCTGCTCTCAGTGGCCGTGGCCTTACTTCATGTGTCCCAGCTGGTGCGATGCCATTGCATGCGCCTCACTCTCGCCCAATATGCAGCTTCTAGCAAATTAATTGCATAATAAGCTGGAAGCGACACGTTGCCACCCAGGATGAATTTGGTCAAAAAATATCTTCTTCTGAAAAACACAACAGAACCTAAAAGTATCCCCTCTGCAGTTGCCCAGGGACACCTCCTGCTTGGGCCACCCCAAACTGTGACTCAGGTTTTTGGAGAGTGTGGAATCCAGAGGCAGCAGGCTGACCAGGCACAGTTTCCCTCCAGGACAGGTGAGCTGGGATCATCCAACCTGTCCTGGCACTGCCAGGGCCCACCGACCGCCCCCCTGCTGCTTCCCACAGTGGGCCAGAAGCCTGCCAGGGCTGCCTGGGAGGCTCCTGTTTGCAGACAGAACTTGCAGGTGGCCTGACTTCAGGGAAGCCATGATGGTCCCACAGGGAGCACAGGCCATGCGATATGGGATCCCGTGAAAGGCCCTCCTGACCCTGTGTGAGACATCAGAGAAGACCCACAAAGGACCAAAGCTGAGCTGGGTGTGACTCTGCAGGCTGGAGACACAGGTGTGGGCATTAGGACAGGTGAAAGGAACAGCTGCGGCAAAGCTCCTGGGCAGAAGTCCCTGCCGACCTGTGCAGGGTATCAAGCAGGGCTGGAGAGAGGATGGGGCTGGCCCAGGAGGACTGGGCTCAGCCCTAGATCCTCTAGACTGAGGTTCCCAGGTGCCTGGCCCTATGCCAGCATGGGACTCGGACAACTGGCTACATGTCCAGTGGTGTGTGGGAAGAGGCAAGAGCAGGGACACTTTGACCACGTGTGTTTTCCAGGCTTCAGTGCACAAAACCACACCCCTACTCTGGCACACATGTCTCCCTGGGTGGGTTAATCAATGGGGGTGGTCAGAAACTCAGTCTTCCTCCCTTATAGTTTCCTTAAATGTGGGCCACCGCCTCCTGCTGCCGGGGCCTGTCCAGCCTCCACACGTCCTCCATCTGATCCCTGGGTAGGTAGCCAGCCCTCCGTGCCTTCACTCCCTCCTCTGGTCGAGTGGAGCATCTGAGTGCACTTCTGGGCCCTTCTCTCTGGTTCCAGGCTTCTCTGGATCACACAGAGAGGTGAGGGCACAGCCATGGTGGGCACTGCCTTCTCCTGCCACCAGTCGGTGGGTGCTCTGGGGGTTCCTGCATGAACAGAGCAAGTGGGAGCTCCCTGCACCCCACCAGCCCTGAGTCTCTCTCAAGGGTGGTGGGGCAAGACGGGAGTCACATCCACCTGGGCTTGACTGTGGACACTGCCCTTGGCCAGCGTGGGACCTTGGGCAGGTCACTTATAGCCACTGAGCCTCGGCTTCTTCATCTATGAAAAGGGGTGACGCCCCCCACTGCTCAGGGTGTGTGTAGGTAAGACAGCAGTGTATGTAAAACACCTGGGATCTGGTAGGTTTTTATAAACGGTGGCTGTCTAGTCATTACCTGAGTCAGTCAGCTCTCCGGCGATGCAGCTGGAGACTCAGCCTTCTCTAGGGCAGGGTGTCACAAATCATAACATCCCTGGAGGATTTGTTAAATACAGATGGCTGGGCCAATATCACTTGAAGGGGGTAGACTGTGATCAGATAAATATATATACTCTAAACCTTAAAACAAACAATAAAATAACACAGCAGAGTTATAGCTCATGAGCCTAAAAAGGAAATAAAAAGGAATCGTAACAAATACTTGATTTATGCAAAGGAAAAACAGGAAAAGGGGAAAAGGGGAACAAAAACAGATAGGGTTCCACTTCTGCAATACCACCATGAGGACTTTCATGAAAAGTGCATTTCTATTGTTCTAAGCCACCGCGTTTGTGGTATTTTGTTAAAGCAGCCACGACAAGCTAATACATATTTTGGCACTGGGAAGTGGGGCGCCGCTATAACAAATACCTAAAAATAGGCAAGTGGCTTTGGAATTGGATAGCAGGTAGGGCCGGAAGAATTGTGAGAAGCATGGTAGAAAAAATCCAAGATTGCTTTGAACAGACTTTGGTATTTTAAAATACCAAAGTATTTTTACTTTGGTAAAAATACTGCTGTTAAAGATTCTGCCTGTGAGGGCTCAGGTGTGGAAAGCCTGCATTGTCTTAGCGAATCCACGTATCATCATAAACAGAACGTTGGTAGAAATACGAGCATTAAAGGAACTTCTGGTGAAGGCTCAGAGGGAAATGAGGAACATTTGGAAACTGGAGGAAAGGCAATCCTTGCTATTTAGTGTCAGGAAACTTAGCTGAATTGTGTGTTTCAGAGTGTATGGAAAGCAGAATTTGTAAGCAGTGATCCTGGATATTTAGCTGAGGAGATTTCCAAGCAAAGTGTGAAAGGTGCAGCTGGTTTTTTTCCTTGCTGCTTATAGTAAAATGTGAAAGGAGAGAAATAAACTGAGGAAAGAACTGATAGGCAAAAAAGAACCAGCCCTTGATGAGTTGGAAAATTCTCAGCCTATCCAGTTTGTAAAAGCTGCTAAAATCAGGGAATTTTTGCTGTTAGGAAGCGTGCTGTGGAGGGAAGGCCAAGGGTGTGGCTGAACAACACTTTTTTTTGAATGCAGGGACTAGCTATAAGAATTTCCAACTGCATTCCCAGAACCAGGGTAGAAGTATTGGAGGCGGTGCTCAAGTTTCCACCTGTAAGTGGTTGAGGGTGGAGCCAGAGGAAAAATAACCTTTGACCTGAGCCGTTCTCCGTGAACTTGAGTTACCTTTACATGCTGAGTAATACCTCAGAGGCCTCTACATTCTAGATCAGAGTCTAGTTCCTCTCTGGAGGGCTTGTCATCTATTTTGCCCCCCCTCTCTATTTGTCTCTTATTTATGTCATTCTTGGAATATGATTTACCATGTAGCATGTATTTCAATTTATTATTAGAGTTTTGCTCAACCTCTGTAATGTATAGGATGTAGAATTTAGCTTTCACACATTTTTTTTCTCAGTATCTTTTTCTCTCCCATTCCCTTGACTTTCTCCCTGAATTTCTCTATCAAATATTCCTTTTTTAATGAGGTAAAATTCACATGACATGAAGGTTACCTTTTTTTTTTTTTTTTGGCTGTGCCACATAGCATGTGGGATCTTAGGTGCCCGACCAGGGATCAAATCTGTGCCCCCTGCAGTGGAAGTGCAGAGTCCTAACCACTGGACAGCCAGAGAAGTCCCGAAAATGACCATTCCATAGAGTACAATTCAGTAGCTTACACTACATTCACAGTGTTGTGACGCCATCGCCGCTATCTAGTTTCAGAACATTTTTATCTCCAGAAGAAACTCTGTACCTGTTACACAGTTGCTTCCCGTTCCCACCCTTCCCCCAAGCCCCTGGCAGCCACTAATCTGTTACTGTCTCAATGGATCTGCCTATTTTGGATATTTCATATAAATGGAATCATACAATACGTGGCTTTGTGTATCTGGCCTGTTTTGCTTAGCATGTTTTCAAAGTTCATTCATTCTGAAGCATGCATCCATATTTTGTTCCTTTTTGTGGCTGAATGTTATTCCATTATGTGGATATACCACATTTGTTGATCCACTCATCACTTGATGGACGTTTGAGTTGTTTCCACTTTTTGGTTATTATGAATAATGCTGCTGTGAGCATTTGTGTAAAATTTTTTGTATGGACATAAGTTTTCAGTTTGCTTGGGTACATACCTGGGGTGGAATTGCTGGGTCATGTGATAATTCTGTTTAACTTATTGAGGAATACAGTGTATAGTTGGATCATGTTTTCTTAAATCTAATCTGAAAATCTCTGCCTTTAAATTTGATTATTTAGTTCATTCACATTTTTAAAGAAAGTTTTGCATTTTATTTTTTATTGAAGTATAGTCAATTTATAGTGTGTTAATTTCTGCTGTACAGCAAAGTGATTCAGTTATACACATATATGCATTCTTTTTCATATTCTTTTCCATTATGGTTTGTCGCAGGATATTGAATATAGTTCCCTGTGCTATACAGTAGGACCTTGTGGTTTATCCATCCTATATATAAATTTGCATCTGCTAATCCCAAAATCCTAGTCCTTCCCTCCCCCTTCCCTCCCCCTTGGGAACCACCAGTCTGTTCTCTATGTCTGTGAGTCTTTCTGTTTCGTAGGTAGGTCTATTTGTGCCATATTTTAGATTCTACATATAAGTGATATCATATGATATTTGTCTTTCTCTTTCTGACTTACTTCACTTAGTATGATCATCTCTAGTTACATTCATGTTGCTGCAAATGACATTGTTTCGTTCTTTTTGATGGCTGAGTAGTATTCCATTGTATATATGTACCATATCTTCTTTATCCATTCCTCTGTCGATGGACATTTAGGTTGTTTCCTTGTTTTGGCTGTTATGAATAGTGCTGATATGAACATAGGGGTGCATGTATCTTTTTGAATTATAGTTTTGTCTGGATATATTACCAGGAGTGGGATTGCTGATCATATTGTAATTCTATTTTTATCTTTCTGAGGAACCTCCACACTGTTTTCCATAGTGGCTGCACCAACTTAATTGCTACCAACTGTGTAGAAGTGTTCCTTTTTCTGCACACCCTCTCCAGCATTTGTTATTTGTACTCTTTTAAATAATGGCCATTCTGACCAGTGTGAGTGGTACCCCACTGTAGTTTTGATTTGCATTTCTCTAATAATAAGTGGTGTTGAGCATCTTTTTGTGTGCCTATTGGACATCTGTATTTCTTCTTTGGGGAAATGTCTGTTTAGGTGTTCTGCCCATTTTTCGATTGGGTTGTTTGGTTTTTTTGTTGAGTTGTATGAGCTGTTTGTATATTTTGGAAATTAAGCCCTTGTCAGTTGTATCATTTGCAAACATTTTCTCCCATTTCGTATGTTGTCCTTTTGTCTTGTTGATGGTTTCCTTTGCTGTGCAAAAGTTTGTAAGTTCGATTAGGTCCCATTTGTTTATTTTTTAAATTTCTATTGCCTGGGAGACTGACCTAAGAAAACATTGGTACAATTTATGTCAGAGAATGTTTTGCCTATGACCTTTACTAGGAGTTTTATGGTGTCTTGTCTTATATTAAAGTCTTTAAGCCATTCTGAATTTATTTTTGCACATGGTATGAGGATGTGTTCTAACTTCATTGATTTACACTCAACTGTTCAACTTTCCCAGCACCACTTGCTGAGGAGTAGTTCATTCACATTTAATGTTATTATAGATATAGTTGGATTTATGTCTGCCATTTTACTTTTTGTTTTCTATACATCATATATATTCCCCCCCCCCCATTTCCTTCATTACTGCCTTCTCTTGTGATAGGTAGATATTTTCTGGTGTACAGTTTTGATTCCCTTCTCATTTCTTTCCCTATATATTTTTAGTTATTTTCTTAACAGTTGCCTTGCATATTATAATTAACACCTTAATTTATAAAAATCTAGTTCAGATTCATACCAAGTTAGTTTCATTAGTATATAAAACTCTTATGTAGCGCCACCTCCATTGTGTTATTATCACAAATTAAATGTTTGTAAATTAGGTACTCATTGCCATAGGTTTATAATTATTGTTTTATGTAGTTGTCGTTAAAATCATATAGAATAAAAGGGGGAACTGCTAAATAAGATACGTTAATGTTGACTTTTATATTTATCTAAGTAGTTTCCCTCACCAGTGTACTTTATTTCTTCAAATGGATTTGAGTTATGGTCTAGTGTCCTTTCATTGCAGCCTGAAGGACTCCCTTTTAGCATATTTCGTAGAGCAGGTGTGCTAGTGATGCACCCTGTCAGTTTTGTGTTTTTATATCTGGTAATGTCATAATTCCTCTTTAATTTTTGGAGGATAGTTTTTCTAGATGTGGAATTTGGGGGTTTTATTCTCATTCAATTTTATTCTCTCAGCACTTTGGATATTTCATCCCACTGCCTTCTGGCCTCCATGGTTTCTGTTTAATGTTATTGATAACCCCTTGTATATTACAAGGGATCTCTATGCTTGCTTTCGGGATTCTCTCCTTGTCTTTGTCTTTCAACAGTTTGATTATAAAGTGTCTCAGTATGGATATCTTTGAGTTTATCTTACTTGGGATTTGTTGAGCTTTTAAAAATATGTATTCATTTCTTTCTTCAAACATGGGAGGTTTTGGTCATTAATTTAAAAACTATTCTTTCTGCCCTTATCTCTCTCATGTCTCCTTCTGACACTCCCACAATCCATATGTTGGTATGTTTGATGGTGTCCCACAGGTCTCTTAGGATTTGTTCATTCTTCTTTATTGTCTTTTCTTTACGATCCTCAAATTGAGGATCACATTGGGCCTACCTTCAAGTTCACTGATTCAGTCATCTGCCTGCTCAAACTTGCTGTTGGACCTTCTAGTGAACTCTGAGTTACAGAAGCTAAGTTACAGTCAAGTGCTGATGAGAAGTTGGGGCATCCATTCTTACATTTCCTGACTCAGGCACAGCAGGCCAAGAATATTGAGTCCCTGATCACTCTCACTCCAGCTCACTTATTAGGCAGTGGTTCCACACCAGGAAAAGCAAACTGAGAAGATCAGAGGCTACCACTCCCACCCAGTGACCTAGAGGAGTGTTCAAGAGATTTTTCCCTGGGGGAGAGGTCACCCATGAGAACACAGAGCTCCAAAACTCTCCCCAGAGGAAGACTTTGTTTGAAACAGAGTGTGGGCAAATTCAAGCCTAAGAATTATCTAAAAAAGAATGGAGATTTTGGGAGAAGGCAAATAAGAGGTTGATAACTAGATGAGCAACAAGCTAAATTGTAGGTCAGCTAGTTTACCAGGAAGAACCAAAGAAAGAGATAGCTAAGAAAAACCCTCCTAGGGTCAGAAAAAAATCTAAAAATTACCCCTGCACAAATTAATTGGATTGGACTGTGGAGCAATTTATACTGAAGGACATTATTAAAAACAATAGACTATCTACCATCAAGTAGTGGAGACTGACAGCTGGATGCGATGCCAAATGAGGTAGAGAGATGATCATAGAGATCAGGGAAAGAGACAGTCAGAGAGAGCTCTGCTAAAACCACTGTCATCCCAGGGTGGCTGTGCACACATCCAACGCTGCACCCTCTGAGAAACAGAATGCTTCACTAGAAGAATTTTGCCAGGTCACTGAAAAAATAGAGAAGATCACAATAACAAAAGCAAGCCCTGGAGAGGAGGGAAAGGGGAATCAGTATCCAGAGTTTCTGCAATCTATTGCTTAAAATCTTCAGTCTTCAACAGAAGATCATAAGACATGCAGAGAAATGTGAAAATGTGACTCATACACCAGGAAAAAAGCAGGCAACAGAAAGTTCCGGTGAGAGGGCTCAGGTGTTGGATTTAACAGGCAAAGACTTCAAACAGCTATTAAAATATCTTCAAAGAAGATATGCTTAAGAGGAAAGAAGCTATGATGACAATGTCTCATCAAAAATAAAATATCAAAAAAATAGAAGTTATTAAAAAAAACCCAATGGAATTTCTGGAGTTAACCTTATAAAAATAAAGAATATTATGAACAGTCGAATGCAGCAAATTAGATAATTTAAATGAAATTCCTAGAAAGACACAAACTACTGAAACTGACTCAAGAAGAAATAGAGGGGCCTCTCTGGTGGCACAGTGGTTAAGAATCCACCTGCCAATGCAGGGGACACGGGTTCGAGCCCTGGTCCGGGAAGATCCCACATGCCACGAAGCAACTAAGCCCATGCTCCGCAACTACTGAGCCTGTGCTCTAGAGCTCGCAAGCCACAACTACTGAAGCCCGCAGGGCTAGAGCCCGTGCTCCACAACAAGAGAAGCCACCGCAGTGAGAAGCCTGTGCACCAGGACGAAGAGCAGCCCCTGCTTGACGCAACTAGAGAAAGCCTGTGCACAGCAACGAAGACACAACACAGCCAAAAATAAATAAATAAAATAAATAAATTTATATATAAAAAAAGAAGAAATAGAACAGCTGAACAGACCTATGACAAGTGAAGAAATTAAATAGTAATCAAAATATTACCCTCAAAGAAAAGTCTAGGTTCAGATATCTTTACTGGTAAGTTAAACCAAATATTTAAAGATGCATTACTACCAATCCTTCACATACTCTTCAAAAAACAGAATACTAGGAAACACTTTCCAACTCATTCTATGAGGCTAATATTACTGTGATTCCAAAGCCAGACAAAAAAATCACAAGAGAGTAAAACTATAGACCAATAACTCTTATGAACGTAGACACAAATTACTCAACAGAATACTAGGAAGCTGAATTTAGTAATATATAAAAAGGACTATAGGGCTTCCCTGGTGGCGCAGTGGTTGAGAGTCCGCCTGCCGATGCAGGGGACACGGGTTCGTGCCCCGGTCCGGGAAGATCCCACATGCCGCGGAGCGGCTGGGCCCGTGAGCAATGGCCGCTGAGCCTGCGCGTCTGGAGCCTGTGCTCCGCAACGGGAGAGGCCACAACAGCGAGAGGCCCCCGTAACACAAAAAAAAAAAAAAAAAAAAAAAGGACTATATACAATAACTAAATGTGGTTTATCCAAGGAATGCAGGGTTAGTTTAGCATCCCCAAACAATTAATGTAATATAGCATATTAATAAAGGACAAAACTCATGGTCATCTCAATTGATGCAGAAAACTTACTTGACAAAATTCAATACTTTAATAACAACAGTCATCAAATTGGGAATAAAAGGGCCCTTCCTCATCCATCTAAATAGCATCCACGAAAAGCCCATAGCTAACATCACACTTAATGGTGAAAGACTGAGGATGTTCCCCCTAAAATCAAAGCCAAGACAAGCATGTCTGCTCTTGCCACTTCTATTTAACATTGTGTCAGAAGTTATACCCTGGCAATTTGGCAAGAAAAGGAAATAGAAGACATCCAGATTGGAAAGGAAGAAGTAAAATTCTCTATTTGCACATGGCATGATCTTTCACGTGAAAAATCCTAATGAATCCACTAAAAACTTATTAGAACTAATAAACAAGTTCAGCAAGGTTGAAAGATACAAAATCAATAGACAGAAATCAATTGTAGCTGTGAACACTTGAAATGAACATTCCCAATGTGAAATTTTTAAAAACTCCATTTACAATAGCATCAAAATAATAAAATATTTAGGAATAATTTAACAAAAGTGCAAGAATTAGATACTGAAAACTATAAAATATTGTTGAAAGAAAACCTAACTAAATGGAAGCACATCCATGTTCATGGAGTGGAAGACAGTATCATTAAGTTGGCAACACTCCCCAAATTGATCTACAGTTGTAAAAATCCCTATCAAAATTCCAGCTTGTTTCTTTGAAGAAGTTGACAAGCTGATCCTAAAATTCATATGGAAGTACAAGGGACCCAGAATAGTGAAAATAATCTTTAAAAAGAACAAAATTGGAAGGCTCATCCTTTTCTATTTCAAAACTTTCTACAAAGCTACAATAATCAAGACACTGTGGTACTGGCATAAGGCCAGGCTTTACAGACCAGTGGAATAGAACTGAGAATCCAGAAATAAACTCTCATGTTTATGATCAATTGATTTTATTTATTTATTTTTAAGCACTTTTAAAAATTAATTTATTTATTTTTGGCTGCATTGGGTCTTCGTTGCTGCGCACGGACTTTCTCTAGTTGCAGCGAGCAGGGGCTACTCCTTGTTGCAGTGCACGGGCTTCTCATTGCAGTGGCTTCTCTTGTTGTGGAGCACGGGCTGTAGGTGCACGGGTTTCAGTAGTTGTGGTGCATGGCCTCAGTAGTTGTGGCTCGCGGGCTCTAGAGCACAGGCTCAGTAGTTCTGGTGCACGGGCTTAGTTGCTCCGTGGCATGTGGGATCCTCCCGGACCAGGGCTCGAGCTCATGTCCCCTGCATTGGCAGGCAGATTCTTAACCACTGTGCCACGAGGGAAGTCCTGATCAATTGATTTTAGACAAAGGTTCTAAGTCAGTTTAATAGGGGAAGATTAGACTTCAGCAATGATGCTGGTACAACTGGCTATCCACATGCAGACCAATGAAGGTAGAACTCTACCTCACACCATGCATAAAAATGAACTCAAAGGGAATCAAAGATTGAAATGTAAAAGCTAAAACTATTAAAATCTTAGGAAACATGGGTGTGATTTTTCATGTTTTTGGATTAAGTGATGATTTCTTACACACAGTATGAGGCAGATGTTGGAAGGAGAGGTTACAAAGGGAACTTACTTAACTGGACAGGAGACAGTGGATGAGTTCATTATCTTGATTATGGTAATAGTTTCATGAGTGTATACAGATGTGTCAAAACATCAAATTGTACACTTTAAATGTATGCAGTTTATCGTATGTCAATTTTACCTCAAGAAAGCTGTTTCCTGAAAAAAAAAAAAAAAGATATCTGACCATCCAGATGGTTGTATTAAGCCAGTCAGTGACTATCTGGAGGACAGTTCTTCATCGATGAGCCAGTTTGCTTTTACGTTCACACATTCCTGACTTGAGAGTATAGCCGATTAGGATCTCATCTTTATGATGATCTCCTGTAGAAATCTGAGCTGGTCGTGGGCTTTGACTTACATCCACTGCTCACCAGGAAGTCATAAAACTCAAGTTCAAGTTCACCTTGTTTGGCAAATTCCCTCAGGCCCAATACTGGCAGTGGATCTTGGCTTGTCTTTCTGGATTTCCATATTGTCTAAATGTTTTGACTTGAGAAGTTCTTATTTTTCTGGCTCCTTCATGCATTTTAGAAGATTATTTTTATACTTTGTCCAGCTTTTTCGTGGAAGACCTGATCTAGGTATCCAGCCAACCGTATGATCAAAAAGTGTCCAGAATGTTCCAAGTTTTAAGTTTCCAAATTATATAATTTCAAATTATGCAATGCATTTTGTCTCTAAGATTTTGCAAGATCTGAGAGATGTGTCTTATCCACAGAGGAAACTGACATCTTTTCCTTCCTACCCCGACTCCCCCTACTCGACTCCGCCCATAACCTGTGCTTGCAGCCTGTGCAGGGCCAGGGAGTCCTGGAGCCCTCTGTGTCCTAGACTCCAGTTCTGACCTTCTTTGGGCCATGGGCTTCTTTAAGAATTGATGAAAGCTAGACGAGAACACACGGACCAAAACATAGCGGACAGTTTCTGTTGAACACAGCTTCAGGAGGATTGTGGATCCTGTGCAGTGGGATCCCCTGATTCTGGGACGAGGACTGCCCTCACCCCTCTGAGGCACATCTGTGGGTTTGCTGCTGGAAGGACAGGGGGCAGCAGGGGCTCAGCTGTGGGTGTTCTGCTGTGAACCAGCTGCGCCTGTGTTGCATGCCAAGACCGTGATAAAGGACTGCTAACGCAGAGTCAGAGGTGGCCCACCTCCTCCTGGGCTCCTCTGAGCCTCAGCAGAGACTCTGGCCAAGGATTGAGGTCTCTGGCAGACGTCTGGGCTTGTGAGCCATCCAGAGCGTTGTCCTTGGCAGGGGCAAGATGGTCAGGTCAGCGACTGGGTGCTTCCGAGTTCACGTAGGCTTTCTGTTGGGATGGGAGCTTCTCAGGTCAGGACCTCGCTCACACGGGCAGGCAGCTGTTCCTGGCACCAAGCACCCTGCTAGAGGCGTCTGTCCAGCCGTCAGAGTGGGAGCCTTCTCCCTGCCCTGGGTAGCCCTCTCAGCCTTGATGAGATCATACTAGGGGCGTGGTGCCGCCATCTATGGGACTCTAGGACAGAGAACTGGGAGCAAAAGCAGACGTATGTGCTTCGGGTGGCATGAGCGCCCGCAGTCCCCAGAGGAGCAGATGGGCTCAGGTGACGGGGAGGGCCTTGCAGAGCCAGCCCAGGAATGGCCAGTGCAGCTTCTGTATCCCCTTCACCCCAGGCCCCTCTGCGCCTCACTTACTGGGAAAACAGCCACCCCTGACCACCTGCCCACTGGCCCCTCCTGCAGAAGATACTCCAAGAAGCAACTGTTAGAATTTTCTCAGGGCTAATAGTTGTTGGCTGTCTCCAAAGTACACTCAGCTGTCCTTGGGGCTCAGCCAGCCCTACACACAGGAGGGACAAGGCCAACATAGACAGAGACTCAGCCACACAACTCAAGGCTTCCATCTCTGGGGCCTCCCGAGCCTCTTTTTAGAATGTCTTTCTGTTTATGCAGTATTCGCTTTGTGATTGTTTACAAAGATTGTCCCAACGATATATTAAAACCACATATTGGACTTCCCTGGTGGTGCAGTTGTTAAGAATCTGCCTGCTGGGCTTCCCTGGTGGCACAGTGGTTGAGCGTTCGCTTGCCGATGCAGGGGACACGGGTTCGTGCCCCAGTCCGGGAAGATCCCACATGCAAAAAAAAAGAATCTGCCTGCTGATGCAGGGGACACAGGTTTGAGCCCTGGTCCGCAGAGCAACTAAGCCCATGAGCCACAGCTACTGAGCCTGTGCTCTGGAGCCCGCGAGCCACAACTACTGCAGCCCGCGCGCCTAGAGCCCGCGCACCACAATGAGGAGTAGCCCCTGCTCACCACAACTAGAGGAAGCCCCCACGCAGCGACGAAGACCCAACACAGCCAAAAATAAAATATAGATAAATAAATACATTTATTTTTTTTAAAAACCCACATATTGTTTTCCAAATTTAGACTCTCTCAGAGGTGGTCTGTGCTCCAAGGGTGACATTTCCAGAGCTGCTGCCTGGGTGCCCTGACTCAGCCCCTCGCCCCTGACAGAGCCCTCCCCCTCTCAGAGGAAGGCAGGTCAGCTCAGAGCCCTGAATCTGGAGTCTCAGAGGGCTCTACCCAAGTCCTGCCCTGTTCTTACTGCCTGTGTGACCTTGGGTGAGACACTGACCCTCTCTGGGCCTCCGTTTTCTCATCTGTCATGGGAGGAAACCACCCTTGCCTAGCTCACCATGCTATGATGGCTTAGTGGAGTGCCCGACGTAGTGCAAGCACTCACAACAATAATGATCCTGCTTATGCCATATCATCACTGTTTCTAAGATGTCCCTGAACAGCCAGGTCTGAGGCCTCCCACAGACTGGCTCTTCCCGACTCCCAGCAAGCCTGTCCCACACCCACACCCACGTGCTGCCTGGTTTCCGCAGGCCCCTCTGCTGGGCATTACTCCTCCGAGGGGCCAGCGCTGCCACTTCTGGGGACAGAAGGCTGGGGAGAGTGTTCTCCAGCTCTGTCTGCTCCTCAGGCACCTGTGAACAGCACCACCTGTGTCCCCCGCCTAGTCACACCCTGGCTCGGCCTCCAGTGTCAGCCTGGACATGGGTCCCAGCCCAGACAGCAGGAGCTGGGCGAGAAGGAGACCAGTTCAGGCCATTTCTCTGTGCCTGAGCCCAGTGTCTGTTGACCTGAATTTTTTTTTTTAATTTATTTTTGGCTGCCTTGGGTCTTCGTTGTTGCGCGCGGGCTTTCTCTAGTTGCGGCGAGCGGGGGCTACTCTTTGTTGCGGTGCATGGGCTTCTCATTGCGGTGGCTTCTCTTTGTTGCAGAGCACGGGCTCTAGGCGTCTGGGCTTCAGTACCTGTGGCACGTGGGCTCAGTAGTTGTGGCTCGCAGTCTCTAGAGCGCAGGCTCAGTAGTTGTGGCACACGGGCTTAGTTGCTTCACGGCATGTGAGATCTTCCCGGGCCAGGGCTCGAACCCGTGTCCCCTGCATTGGCAGGAGGATTCTTAACCACTGTGCCACCAAGGAAGTCCCTGACCTTACTTATTGATCAGCACTGAACCAGCCCAGGAGCCTGAAACCAGAGCCTACTCTGCGCTGGGTGGAGAGCCAGCTGCCACCCCACCAGCCCGAGCGGGTGTGCCCAGGCCCCGAGCAAGGGCCTCCCACAGCCCCGGCCTCCTGTGCTCCCAGCCCCGCGCGGTGCTCATTCATGGACAGTGGCCTGATGTGGGCTTGGTGTCTCCCCGTGAGCCCCCAGTCTAATGCTGGGGATCCCTCCTCCCAGCTGGTCCCCTGCCTTGTCCACCATCCCCTCCCCACTCCTCATGGGGAGCTCATGTGTCGGGGCCTCTGTGTCTTTTGTCCTGGGACAGGCTGGGCCTGGGAGGGCAGGAGGGACATGGGCTGAGGGGGCGGCAGCTCCAGCTGCTGCATCAGGATGGGAACCAGAAGTCCCCGAGGGGGAGGTCCGAGAGGCAGGGAGGAGTGCCGAGGGGGCACTGGGCAGATGCGTTGTCCTGGAGCAGGGGTTTCCTGGGGACAGCAGGTGGCCGGGTGTGCTGGCCGTGCTGGCTCACAGGCTTGGAGACTGAGAGCGTTGACATCGTGGGCTCTGGCCTCCTGCCCAGAGGTCCTCCTGGGGAGGTGCCTGCTCTGGGCTCCATCTACGGCCAGACCCTGTCTTAGCCCAGAGACACTGGGAGGAAAGGGATCTTCTCCCTCTGGGCACCCTTCCTGGCCGCCCCTGGGCCTGAGGCCACCAAGCCTTGCCTCGGCCTTCTCACACGAAGTGCCAGTGATCACCACGGCAAACCTTTCTGAGCGCTCTGCCTGCCAGAGGTCGTGAGTATCATCAGTTCACAGCCAGAGCGTCCTATAGGATGAAAGCCAGTTCAGAGCCCTCCTCGGTCCAGAGTACAAGTCAGATCCCCACGGGGCCTGTGAGGCTTGCGCGGCGGCCGGCTGCCCCAGCCTGGAGGAGGCCTCAGCCCACACTGGCTCTCGCCTGTCCACCTGAAGAGCTCCCGGACACAGAGGAGCAGGACGGGTTGAAGGCGGGCCTGGAGAGCTGGCCAAAGTGGCGGGATGCGTCAGGAGCCATGGGACCCAGGGGGACCAGTCGACCTGGCCTGGAGCAGCATCTCCCAGCTGGGACGGTCATCCGGTCAGAAGGACAGAGGGGCTCAGGACACCGTTGGGTGGGATCCTCGGGTTTTGGTACCGCGTTAGCCATGGGTGGGTGTAGAAGAAAATGGTACAAGTCCGTGTGGGGCTTACAGGAGGGCTGCTCCACTGCCACGGCCAACCCAGAGGCCACCCGCCTGGTCAGGCCATGCTTTCCGTGGCAGCCTTTCTGTGAGCTTTCACGCTGGGGGTGCCAAGCCATCGGCCACAGTGGAGAGACTCGAGGCCCTGAGCCCAGATGGCCTCCTCCCTCTGCCTGTGGAGGATAACAGGACATCTGTGTTTTCCACTTTCCTTAGCTGCAAAACGGGCCACAGGCCTCTTCAGTGGGGTTGTCAGGAAGATTCAACAAGATGTTGTACTAAAAATGAAAGCACTAATATACTGAGCGCTTTCCACGGGCCCATCTGTCTTTTAGCTCCTTTGAACCCCGCAACCAAAGCATGGCAGTTAGACCCTGGCTGTGGTCCTCATTTTAGGGGTGAGGAAATAGAGATGCTGAGTTGCTCATTAGGGCAAGTGGTGGTACCCAGCTCAGAGGCCAGGTTCCTGGCCTTCACTGCTGCGGGTCAGCGTCTGGGGCTCCAGAGGGAGTCTGCTCCCACCGTGTCCTCAAGGACGGGCCTCTCCAGCCCACCCCTCCCCGGCACTCCAGCCACAGAAACCCACGGTGACATGGCCACTCCCTGCTGCCCTTCTGCTCAAGGTTTGGAATTCAGAAGTCCCTTGAACTTTAATGGGAAAAACATTATATCTTTAGGTGTATTACTATCTAATGGAAATTTAGCATTTAGGCAACAAACTGCAACGGTATAAGCAGTAATGATGGCTTGACACCAAAGGACATCATGTTTTTACATAGCGTTACAGATGTTTAAAATGTTTATGCCCCCAAATACTTCGAAAGGACAGCAATTATTATTAGACCTGCCCACAGATCTCATTATTTAACATGTCAATAAAGAAGCCCGTGGATTACTATGTCTCAAATCTGCTTTTAACTATTTTGATGATTGTCTATTTATTTGGTGTCCTCTGTAATCCTATGCATTTTTATTTTATGCATTTAAAAATATTATTATAAGAAAGGGCCCAAAGGCTCCACAAGATGCCTGAAGAAGGTCAAGAGGCCTGTTCTGAAGGCTCATGGTCTCCTCTTGTTGAGGGTCTCCACGTGGCCCTGAGCACAGGCCGGCATGTCTGTCTCCTGCTGTGTAATGGGCCTTCAACAAATAACTGAACTTCATGCAAGAGAGACCCCTGCCCAGCCCACTAGCTTTAAACCTCAGCAAGTTGTATCACCTGTCTGGGCACCGCCCCTTTTTTTTTAACCTTCTATTTTGAGATAACTGTAGATTCCCAGGTAGCTGTAAGAAATAATACAGAGAGATCCCCTGTCCCCTGTGCTGTTTCCCACAATGGTAACATCTTGCAAAACTGTAGCACAATATCAAAACCAGGATACTGACAGTGAGACAGAACATTTCCATCCCCACCAGGATCCCTCCTGCTGTCTTTTATAACCACCCCACGTCCCTCCCATCCCTATCCTTCCTTAACCCCTGGAAACCACTAATCGGTTGTCCATTTTTATAAGTTTGTCATTTCACAAATGTTATATGAATGGAATCATTACATTATGAACCTTCTAGCATTGGTTTGTTCACTCGTCCCCTGGAGAGCCATCCAAGTTATTGTGTGTATCAACAGTTGATTCCTTTTTAATAGAAATGGAAAGTACTGAAAGTACTCCATGGTACTGCAGTTTGTTTAACCTTTCACCTACTAAAAGGCATCTGAGTTGTTCCCAATTTTGGGTTATTATGAAAAAGCTGCTATGAACTTTTATGTACCAATTTTTATGTGAATATAAGTCTTAATTTCTCTGAGATAAATGCCCAGAAGTGCAATTGCTGGATTATATGGTAATTGCATGTTTATATATAAAAAACTGACAAACTGTGTTCCAGAGTGACTGTACTGTTTTCTATTCCCACCAGCAACACAAACATGATCCAGTTTCTCCACATCCTCACCAGCATTTGATGTCACTGTTTTTTATTTTAGCCATTTCAATAGGTATATAGCGATATCTCACAGTGGTTTTAATTTGCATTTCTCTAATGGCTAATAATGATGAACATGTTTCATAGATTTATTTGCCATCTGTATATAGACTTTTATATGATATGTCTGCTCATGTCTTTTGCCCATTGTCTAATTGGATTATTTGAGTTTTTAAAAAAACTATTGAGTCTTGAGAGTTCTTTATTTATTCTAGATACTAAAAGTCTGTGTCAGATACGTATTTTACAAAAATCTCCTGGTCTGTTGTTTTCTTCACCACTTAGCAGGGTCTTTCACAGAGCAAACGTTTTTACATATTTTTATTTTTTTATAAATTTATTTTATTTATTTATTTTTGGCTGCATTGGGTCTTCATTGCTGTGTGCGGGCTTTCTCTAGTCGTGGCGAGCAGGGGCTACTCTTCATTGCAGTGCGTGTGCTTCTCATTGTGGTGGCTTCTATTGTTGCAGAGCACGGGCTCTAGGCACGCGGGATTCAGTAGTTGTGGCTCATGGGCTTAGTTGCTCCCTGGCATGTGGGATCTTCCCGGACCAGGGATCAAATCCATGACCCCTGCACTGGCAGGCAGATTCTTAAGCACTGTGCCACCAGGGAAGTCCGCAAAAGTTTTTAATTTTAAGGAAATTCAATAGTTTTGGTGTCAAATCTAAGAAATCTGGTTAGTCCTAAATTCTAAAATTTTTATCCTATATTTTTCTAAAAGTTTTATAGTTTTACATTTACATCCATGATGCATTTTGAGTTAATTTTTGTATGAGGTGTAAGAGCTAGCTCAAGACTCCTTATTTTTGCCTTTATGTCAACTGCTCTAGCACCGTTTGTGAAAAGGCCATCTTTCCTCCACTGAATTGCTTTTGTACCTTCGTCAAAGATCAGTTGGGCATATTTGTGTGGGTCTGTTTCGGGACGCTATTAATCTATGATGTGTCTCTCCCTCTGCTGATACCACATTATCTTGATTAATAAGCTTTAATATCAGGCAGAGTGATTCCTTGCACTTTATTCTTCCTTTTTAAGATTGTTTTTGCTGTTCTAGGGCCTGTGCCTTTTTTAGAATAAGCTTTTCTATGTCTACAAAGAAATCTTGCTAGCATTTTGATCAACCTGTAGATCAGTTTGGGAAGAATTGACCTGGTTCCTATGTTGAGCCCTGTACATGTTTCGTTAAGTTTACACTGAAATATTTCATTACTTTTGGGGTGATCGTAAATGATCTTGTTTTTAGTTGGTTCATCATCAGTGCACAGAAATGAGATTGACGTTTTGAGTGCTGATCATGTATACCACAACTTTCCTGAACACACTTATTAATTCTAGGAGTTTTATGTAGATTCCTTGGAATTTTCTATGTAGACTATCAGACATATGCAAATAAGGACAGTTAATTTCTTCTTTTCCAATCTGTATGCCTTTTCTTTTCTTTCTCTTTCCCTTTTTCTTTTCTTTCCTTTATTGTAGTGGGTAGAACTTCTAGTACTATATTGAATAAGTGAGGTGAGAACAGACATCCTTGCCTTGTTCTCAATCTGAGAAGAAAAGCAACCAGTTTTTTATCCTTAAGTATGTTGTTAGCTATAGAGTTTTTTGTAGATGATCTTTCTGAGGTTGAGGAAATTCCCCTCTATTCCTTGTTTACTGAGAGTTGTTGTCATGAATAAATATTGGATTTTCTTGAATGCTTTTTCTGCATCAATTGATATGATGATGTGATTTTTCTTCTTTAGCCTCTTGGTAGGGTGTGTCACACTGATTTTGTAAATGTGGAACCAGCCTTGCATACCTGGAATAAGTCCCAACTGGTCATGGTGTATAATTCCTTTGATAGGTTGCTGAATTTGATTTGCTAATATTTTGTTGAGGATTTTTGTGTTGAAATTCATGAGAGATATTGGTCTTTAGTTTTCCTTTTGTGTGCTATCTTTGTCTGGTTTTGGTATCAGGCTAATACTAGCCTCATAAAATGAGTTGAGAAGTATACACTCTGCTTCTATTTTCTGGAAAAGATTGTATAAAATTGGCATTAATTCTTCATAAATGTATGGAAGACTTTTCCAATAAGCCATCTAGGCCTGGAGGGTTCTTTTAAATTTCAAATTCATTTTTTAAAGTTGTTATATGACCCTTCAGGATGTGTATTTCATACTGGTTGAGTTTTGGTAGTTTGTGGGTTTTGAGGAATTGGTCCATTTGTTCTATGTTGTCAAGTTTATGAGTGTAAATTGTTTGTAGTATTCCCTTTAAATGGCTGCAGGGTCTGTAATGATATCTCTGTTTCATTCTGGATGTTAGTGATTTCTGTAGTGATTTGTGTCTCCTCTATTTTACCTTCAACAGTCTTGCCAGAGGTTTATTTTTTTCAAGGAACCAGAGTTTTGTTTCATTGTTTTTCTCTATTGTTTTCCTGTTGCCAGTTTCGTTAACTTCTGCCCCATCTTTGTTTCCTTCACTCTGCTTGCTCTGGGTTATTTCTGCTCCTCTTTCTTTATGTTTCTTGGCACAGTTATTTAGATTGTCAGTTTGAGACTTTGCCTCTTTTGTTTTCTTTCTTCCTTTCTTTCTCTTTCTTTCCTTTGGCTTTCTTTCCTTCTTTCTTTTGACTTTCTTTTCTAATGTTAGCATTTAGTGCTATACATTTGTGAGCTTCAGGTGTTCTCATTTGCAAATGAAAGATTAACTGAGGCATGTGTATAGAAAAGACAGAGGAAACTGGTCAAGGAAGGACCAGCTCTGTCCCTTCTCAGCCTGGTTCTTGGCTTGGTTATTTCAGCTCCGAGATTCCTCATCAGAATGTAGAGATCATATACCCGTTGTGATGGGTACAATGTACCCATTATAATGGACTTCTGGGAAGACGGAGGCTTCCTGTCTCAGAGCATGGTTCCCACACAGAGCAGATCTTCAGCAAACTTCTAACAGTTTGATTCTGTGATTAACTTAAAAATAACGTTTATTTTCCATTATGAAATAATTACATTCTCATTGGAGAAAGTTTGGAAAATATCAAAGACTGCAAAAAAACAATGTATTTTAAAACTTTGCCCCTTCCACCACTCCTTGGCCACTGCTCATCTTGGGGAGACACCTTCCAGGCATTTCTGATATGACCTTTTTTTAAAATAAAATGCATGTGTATTTTGAACTCTTTCACTTAGCGATATCTCAAGCCTATCTTTGTGTTATTAAGTATTTTTCTGAAATACAGTTTTAACATATGTAGATATATACCGTAAGTCCCCAGTTAGTGTATATTTAAGTGTTTCTAATTTTGGCCATTGTAAGTTGAATTTTGTGAACAAATTCATGCATGAATCTTTGGGTCTGTCTCTGATTGTTTCTTTAAGATAAATTCCTAGAAAGGGAACTTTGGTGTCAAAGGATATGGTTGGTTTTAAGATCTCCCTCTAGAAAATTTATTCCCAGATCCACTCCCACACAGTATACCCTACATTCTCCTATGTGGAAGGTTTGATTATTTTAAAAAGACTACATTTGCTTTTAGTTTGGGTGAAATCTTATACCTTGTTGTCTTAATTTGCATTCCTCGTAGTAAATCACGGGTAACTCTCAACGCTTAAGTCACAGGTATAAAGAAAGATCTCATCTTCCTCTTTCTTAAAATCAACTTGCTTTTACTCCAAGCTTGGAACTTGCCTGTGGGGCAGTAGCCTCAGTGACCCTTCTGCACTGGTTACCGCTGAGACCCCCCCGAGGTCCTAGCATGCAGGAACCCTTCAGTTTCGCAGCCTTTGCTGCTCCTTCCCCACCTTGGCCGTAAGACGCCCCCCTTCCCCTCAGGCAGGAGCAGGGCTCTGGATCCTTCTGCTAATGCAGCACCCACCCCTTCCTGGCTCTGCAAAGCCCCCGGCCCCTTTCTGCTTCTCAAATGCTCTGTCTGCCTACTCCTCTCAGGACACCCAGCATCTTTAGGCTCTTAAGGTAGTGGCTACCCACTGGGCTCTCACCAGTTCCTGAGAAGGCAGAACAGAAAACAGCATACAATTTAGCAACTCGCAAAAAAATCACCTTGCTATGCGAGCCAGCCTCCGCGGATTGCCAGCCCGCCTGACTCCTCAACAATGTGAACCACTTTTGTTCCCAGGTCCTGTTCACCACCTCCTTGTTGGATTATAGGAGATCTTTATACAATAAGACAACAATCTTTTGGTCATCGTTCAAGTGACGACATTTCCCCCGAGGGCGGTGTTATTTGCCTTTGAACTCTGCTGGGAGCTTTGTGTGTTCATTTTGTTTTCCTTTTAAATTCTGATGTGAGTTGAAGCCTTCTTTTCTTTTTTTTAATGGTTTTCGCTGTGTTTTTAATGATTGGAAAGGTCTTCCCCATGCTCACCATTCGCTTTTTCTGATTTCTTTGTTAATTTTGGAACTTAAATTGTTCTGGGATGCATTTCAGGGTATTATAGGGTGGGGTGCTCCCATTTTCTCGCTGGGTATTGGGTGCACCAGTGCCTGCTATGAAGCACCTTCCGTCCACGCTTGGCATTTGCCGGGCTGAGTGCAAGGCCCTGGGTCTCCTGAGGGCAAGGAAGGCAGTGGTGCCGAAGCCGAGAACCCCACAGGCCCCCATGGTGGCATCGCCTTGCAGTGGCTGAGGCCCAGTGCTCACAGACACCCTGAGCTGTGAGGAGACCCTCACTCCTTCCTTCCTGTGAATCAGAGGCGTGAGGGGCTCTTCCACTTCCTCCCAACGTCGGGAGCCACGTGGCTGACTCCCTCCTCTGCTGGGTGCGTAAGGCCCTCTGGAGTGGTTTCCCTTTCTCCCAGGCCTGGCCAGTGTTCCCAGGGCTCAACAGAACTTATTCCAAACAAAGAGAACTTGTGACCTAGGGCATGTTAGAAGTTGTTGGGTGATAGCCCTATAGCAACTGGGGCCGGGACTCCTGAGATCAGACCCCTCAGCTCCTGGCCGTGTCAGGGGCTGGGGTCTCCTAAGATAGGGAGCCTGTCACCCCTCTTGTTCTCTGTTCTCTGTTTCCCACTTGCGTCTTCACCAAAATTGTGTGGGGCGGGGCGGGGCGAGAGAATGAGCGGGGAGCAGATGCAGAACAGAGACCCAGAGCAGAAGCTGCCGTCTTTGAATGGCCGCGGAGGCCAGTGCTGTCTTCCCGGGGCCGTGCTGGGGAGCGGATGTGATCCTTCTTAAGATGTCATCTGAGGGTCCTAAAGTAAATTAGGAGGCACTTTCAGTCACTGTAATTAAAGGGGAGACAATTACCCAGACAAGGAGCCCTTAACCCCGCGGAGTGAGAGTCAATGGCACGCCCGCAGGGTCCGCCTTTGTTGTCACCTCCCCAGCCTCAGTCGCTGCTGGGACTGAGCTTGCCTCCTGCCCCTGGCAGCCCCTGCCCAGGGCGCTCCTTACGGGGGGCCCAGCCCCTCAGCTGAAGCTGGGGGAGGTGGTGTGTGGAGCGGCCACTTGCTGACCCCAAAGCACCAGCTTGGGGCTCAGATGCAAAGAGGGGGCATCTATCTTGCATCTGGCATCTGAACAAGACGAAGAGATCCATCAAGTGCAATTAGGTGAACAGCTCCTTCCTGCTCTGCTTAGCTGACTAATTCAATAGGAGCCAAACCAGAGGCCTGGGCCGGGAGAGGCACTCCCAAATCGAATGAAGGCCTCACTTCTGCAGCCCGGCCCGCCAGCATTAACATGTCAGCTTCCGCTCAGGAGTCAGGCCGGGGCCATCCCCGCCTCAAGAGGTACCAGGGTCCTGCTGCCACTACCCTGGCCTCCTCCCCACAGGCAGGGGCTCAGGAAGGAAGGGGACTTGTAATGCCATCCACAGGGCACAGGAAGCACCACACTCCCCACGCAGGCCTGTTCGCAGCTGACGTCCTTCTGTGATAGCATTCCCTTCTCCGCAGAGTGCCGCGCTCTGAGTGTTGCTCAGGCCAGTTAGGCCCTGTGGCTTCCCTTATGGGGCTCGAGCCCAAGGCTGTGTCCCAAATGCCCTCTGTGTCCCTCAACACCCAGCCTGGATGGGTTCCTTCACTGAGCTCAAATCTTAGACCCAGAGACCTGGCATCTCGGGACTCGAGGAGATGAGAGAGACCATCAAGTTCAACTCCTACCTACCTCACCTGGGATGCCGTTAAGAGCAAGGTCTCACCAAGGGGTGACCAGGAGTATTAAGTCCAGCTGAGGTTCAGGAGACATGGAGACGTGAGACATGTATGACTTGTTAAGGATGAGGCATTGTGATGTTTGTTAACTTCTTAATGTGTGTTTTATCAGTCATTAGAATTAGAGTGTTTTCCTGTGACTCATTCAATCCCACTGAACTTCCGAGGCGCTTTCTGCAGAGAAAGGTGTGGCATAACCCCTCCTAGGGGGCAGCCTGATGCAAGGATGAACCATCCTTCCCACTCACAGTGGAGTCAAGGTCCAGCACCCTCAGGGTACCACTAGCACCTCTGGGGCCGGTGCTCGCTGCTTGAGTGCACTCACTCCATCTCTGGACCAGCATAACTGCCTGGAAGCTCTTGAAATGATTTATTATTCATAGACTTTTTAGGATAAATAGGTCCGTACCTTTGGCACCCTCAGTTGAGATAATGGATTTTTTATCGTTCTGTTGTGCTTTCTCTGTGTGCTTTTGTTGTTTCGATTTGGTTTGTATTAAAAGTAATACCTGCACATGATCGATTTCAAACAATACTGAATTGGTGAAATATGTAAAATTAAAAGTCCACCTCCCAACAGTCTCTCTCTTCCACAGTAACTGCTATTAACCATTTATTGTGTATACTTTCAGAAAAAAACGTTTATGCATACTCAGCGTCCATACAATGAGCATCATACCATACACTCCTCTGAATCGTGATGCAAAAGCTACTCCTTTTTT
The DNA here is from genome assembly GCF_963924675.1 of Phocoena phocoena. Classification (NCBI taxonomy): domain Eukaryota; kingdom Metazoa; phylum Chordata; class Mammalia; order Artiodactyla; family Phocoenidae; genus Phocoena; species Phocoena phocoena. The sequence goes on along the minus strand of NC_089234.1, from coordinate 73,533,329 downwards.
AAAGTTTTCTGGTAGATTGATCATGGTACCATGGCTAAGCATGGTGGACTTTGAAGCTGTTTCCAGCCGTTGGCCCCTGCAGACAACACTCCAGGACATTTTACAGGAAATTTTACTTGGTGAATTTTGCAAGTATATGTTCTTAGGATCATTTCCTGGTAGTACAACACCCCCCACCCCCGCCAAAATCCATCTGGGCCAAAGCATATGTGGAAACAAGTTGTTGGGTTTTTTAAAATATTTATTTTATTCATTAATTTTGGCTGTGCTGGGTCTTAGTTGCGGCACGCGGGACCTTAGCTGCAGCATGTGGACTTTTTTTTTTTTTTTTGCAGTACGCAGGCCTCTCACTGTTGTGGCCTCTCCCGTTGCGGAGCACAGGCTCCGGACGCGCAGGCTCAGCGGCCATGGCTCATGGGCCCAGCCACTCCGCGCGCAGCATGTGGGATCTTCCCGGACCGGGGCACGAACCCGCGTCCCCTGCATCGGCAGGCGGACTCTCAACCACTGCGCCACCAGGGAAGCCCATGTGGACTTTTTAGTTGCCGCGTGCGGGCTTCTCAGTTGCAGCATATGGGATCTAGTTCCCCAACCAGGGATCAAACCTGGGCCCCCTGCATTGGGAGTGTAGAGTCTTACCCACTGGACCACCAGGGAAGTCAGGAATCTTGCCGAATTTCTTTTGAAAAAGATCACATCAATTTACCCATCTTTCAACGATACAGATTATCAGGGCTTTCGAATGAAAAGAGAATCTCATTCTATTTTGCATTTATTGAGTTATGAGAGATGCTGAGTGCTGTTGAATATTTTTGCCGATGGTCCTATAGGTTGTCCTTTTCCAGTTGGTCTCTGAGCGCTCTTGGTCGGCATAGGAGATTGGACTGTCCCACGTGTTGCAAATATGTTCCCCCATTTGTTTGTTAACTTTATCGTACCAAAGTTTAAAATTATTTTAATTTAAACAAATGTATCAGTCACTTTAAAATCAATTTTGTTTGGCATTGCTTAGAAAGGCCTTTATTTTTTTTTTAAATCACGTTTACTTCTAGAAATTTTATGGTTTTATATTTAAATTTCTTTTATATCTGGTAGCGAGTTAGAGTAAAATAACTTTATTCTATCAAAAATATAGCTTTATTTTTCCCAAATGGCTAATCTGTTGTCACAGCATTATTTATTGAATGGTCCATTGTTGCCCCCATTGCTACAATGCCACCCTATCTCCTACTAAATTTCCATATATTTTGACTTCATTTTGGACCCTGTTCTGTAAATTTCTTATACAAGATCAATCTGTCCTAATTGCTGCAGCTGTAGAAAGGACTTTTCTGTTCTAGTACAAGGCTTTTTGTGTCTTTCAATAGCAGGTCAAAGTTTTCTTTATGTACGTCCTGTACATCTATGGTTAAGATTATTTCTAAATATTTTTCTTTAATGAATTGCTTTTGTGTATGGAATATTTTATTTTTGCCTTTTATGTATTGGATAGCCCCTGATATGTGTATATTATTTTTGTTAGTTGCAACTGTACAGAATTCTACTTTTAGATGATTCTTTTGGGTTTATTGGGCAACCAGTCATATCTGCATTAATGATCATTCTGCCCCCTCCCTTCTCCTGTGTCCCATTTCTCCCTCTTGATTGGCTGTATCCTGGCCTCACCCCATTCAGTGGTCGTAAATCTATGATCCTGTTGCCTTTTGGGTTGGTGCATGTTTGCTGTATCCCCATCTATTCCCATCTTCTCAGAGTGATGGCTGTTAAATTGTATTCTATGCCTTTGTAGCATTTATTAAGGCTTATGTTTTCTAGTCTTCAGGGGTTAATTTTGATCATTTATATATTTTTAGAAAATCGTTCTTTTTATCTAGGTATTCAAATTTATTGGCATAGCAATTTGCGAAGGAGGCTCTTAAATTTCTCTTGTCTTTTTGCCTTGTTTCATTTTATTTTATTAACTCTTTATTACGGAGAATCCCAAACTTACATAAAAGTAGACAGAATTTTATAATGCATCCCTATGTACCATCATCTGGTACGTCGACCTACAGTCCTTCCTGCCCTCTCCACACCCCAACTAATTCCCCTTTTTGTTATTTTGAAGTGAATCCAAGATATCATATCATTTCATCCGTAAACATTGCGGTACATATCTTACCTCAAAAAAATAGACACTTTTAAAATATAACCACAATACTGTTATCACATCTGAAAAGTTAACCATAATTTCTTATTTTCATCAGATATCCAATCAGTGTTCAAATTTCCAGTTGTTCCCCAAAAGTTCTTTTTACAGTTTATTTGAACCAGATCCGAGGAAGGTCCACGCTTTTAATCTATCACTGCTGTCCCACCCCATTCTTTATTCTCTGTAATATTCGTTGAAGAAATGTTTGTCTGTAGAGCCCATCCCCCTGCCCGCGTCTGCGTTTGGCTGGTTGCACGCACATGGTGGTGCATGACATCTTACCCTGACCTGGGTATTTTCTGCAGATCGGCTGCTGGATCCACAGGCCACGGGACTTTTACGCCTGTCACAGTGTGTGCTTCTAATTCGTGGGGCTGGTGAACTTTTCCTTGAAGGGACAGGCAGTAAATATTTTCAGCTTTGTGCACCATGGGGTCTCTGTTACAACTACTCAAGTGAAAGCAGCCACAGACAATGTACAAACAAATGAGACTTTAGTTATACAGACTGGTAGCCCCCTGGACAAGGCCCATGGGGTGCAGTTTGCTGGCCCTTGACCATGGATCACAACAGCAGGAAAAGCCCCCTTGACTCTGCCAGATGTGGGCCCACGCCTCCTGGGAATGACGCCCAGTAGGAGGACACGAGGGCAGCATAGAGCGCAAGTGAAACCCTTACGGTGCTTCCCATTTCTTACATGAATCTGACGTCTGCCTGCTAGAAGGATCCCCAGGAAAAAAGACTTCTTTCTCTGAATACATTCCAAGGGCAAAGCTAATGGCCTGGGCAAGGGGCTCTCTCTTGAGGAAGCTGGCGATGGTGACGGGAACAAGAGAGGGATTCCCTGGCCTTGTCACCTGCCTCCAGCTGCCACACAATCACTACTACAGCCCTGGCCTTCCCAGGGCCATCCTGCCAGTCCCAGGTGCCCAGGCCGAGGCAGCGTACCCCAGGGATGCTTGGGGCGCTGCCTGTTTGGGGCAGTGGTAAGCAGCTCCTCTGCTGGCTTACTGGGACCTCTCCAGGTATCCTTCTCGGTATGGGGTCCTGCTTTACTACTACCTGTCTTTTAGGCTCCGCCCCCTCCACCAGCTGACAGGCCGCCCAGAGAGCCCACCTCTCCTTCCTCTGCAACATGGACCCCTACTGTCAGCGTGGGCGGTGGGGAGGTCTAGCTGCTCCAAGAGGCCCGAGGAGGGTCCCAGAGAGGCCACGGTGACGCTTCCAGTGAGTTGACCTCAGCAGGCTCCCGGGTGTTCCTGGGGTGGACCTGTCCAGGTGCAGAGGTTGACGAGGACCAGCAGGGTCCAGGTGGACACATGGTAGGCAGGCATCCACAGAAAAGCCAGGCTCAGAGGTGCTGGATGGGCAAGGCTGACCCATGTACTCGTCCACGCCCCGTACCCCTGCATCCTCTGGGGTCCCAAGGTGAGCGAGGCAGAGCTGGCTTCTAGGGAGCCCTGGCCCCTCTTTGCTGGCACCCAGGGCTGTGGAGTGGACTAAGGGGAACAACTTGGAGGCCAGGGGGACCCCAGGAGCCCCACTCACCTGGGGCTGGCAAATGTCCTCCAGACATCTCATCTCAGACAGCTCGGTGCACAGGTAGAGGCTTTGAACTTCACTTGTGAAGGCCTGGGAATCCTGAACCCTGTTCTCAGAGGACGTGGACGGTATCACAGTCAGGTGCCATATACACATCCACACATACACACACACCACACACACTGCATACACATATGTATATACACACCATATACATACACATACCACACATCACACACACACACACATACACCCACTAAATACTTATACTATGGGACATACACACATACATACATATACACACCGTACACTTATACATATATCACATGTGCCATACACACTGCACATGCCACATACAGACGTGCACACACATGCACACATATACACATGCCATGTGCACATACATGTACCACACCACCCATGCCACACATACATACACCACACCTACCACATGTACACAGAAATTACACACACCACACACATGTATACACACACCCCATACATACATATATACACACTATATGCACACAGCACACACATCACATACACACGTCTATGTACATACCACATACGTACACATACCCCCCCCACACACACACCCCATACATACACCTACCACATACCACACACACATGCACGCCCCGAGAGGGAAGTCAGGACATCCCAGCACCATGGTCCCTCATGAGAATAGGCCAGGCCGAGCAACAGGAGTCCTGGGGTCAGAGTTCCTGCGGTGATGCCTCACATCTCAGACCTGAGTCTTTTTTTAAAAATTGTATTGAAGTATAGTTGATTTACAATTGTTGTGTTAATTTCTGCTGTACAGCAAAGTGACTCAGTTATATATATATATATATATATATATTCATTCTTTTCCGTACTCTTTTCCATTATGGTTTATCACAGGATATTGAATATAGTTCCCTGTGCTATACAATAGGACCTTGTTGTTTATCCATCCCATATATACTAGTTTACATCTGCTAACCCCAAACTCCCAGTCCTTCCCTCCCCCTTGGCAACCACCAGTCTGTTCTCTATATCCATGATTCTGTTTCTGTTTCAGAGATAGGTTCACTCGTGTCATATTTTAGATTCCACATATAAGTGATATCATAGATATTTGTCTCTCTTTCTGACTTGCTTCGCTTAGTATGATAATCTCTGGGTCCATCCATGTTGCTGCAAATGGCATTATTTCATCCTTTTTTATGGCTGAGTAATATTCCATTTTCTATATATAGCACATCTTCTTTATCCATTCATCTGTGGATGGACATTTAGGTTGCTTCCACATCCTGGCTATTGTAAATAGTACTGCTATGAACATAGGGGTGTGTGTATCTTTTCTAATTGTAGTTTTGTCTGGATACATGCCCAGAAGTGGGATTGCTGGACTGTATGGTAACTGTATTTTTAGTTTATTAAGGAACATCCATGCTGTTCTCCATAGTGGCTGCACCAATATTCATTCCCACCAACAGTGTAGGAGGGTTCCCTTTTCTCCACACTCTCTCCAGTCTATTTGTAGACTTTTTAATGATGACCATTTTGACCAGTGTGAGGTGGTACCTCACTGTAGTTTTGATTTGCATTTCTCTAATGGTTAGTGATGATGAGCATCTTTTCATGTGCCTATTGGCCATCCGTATATCTTCTTTGGAGAAATGTCTATATAGGTATCCTGCCCATTTTTTGACTCGGTTGTTTGTTTTTTATTATTGAGTTGTATGAGCTGTTTATATATTTTGGAAATTAAGCCCTTGTCGGTTGCATCATTTGCAAATATTTTTTCCCAGTCCGTAGGTTGCCTTTTCATTTTGTTTATGGGTTCCTTTGCTGTGCAAAAGCTTATAAGTTTGATTGATCCCATTTGTTATTTTTGCTTTTATTTCTAAGAAATAAAACTGACATAAGAAAACATTGCTATGATTTATGTCAGAGAATGTTTCGCCTATGTTCTCCTCTAGGAGTTTTATGGTGTCATGTCTTATATTTAAGTGTTTAAGCCATTTTGAGTTTATTTTTGTATACGGTGTGAGGGAGTGTTCTAACCTCATTGATTTATATGCAGCTGTCCAACTTTCCCAACACCACTTGCTGAAGGGACTCTCTTTTCCCCATTGTATATTCTTGCCTCCTTTGTCGAAGATTAATTGACCATAGGTGTGTGGGTTTATTTCTGGGCTCTCTATTCTGTTCCATTGACCCATGTGTCAGACCTGAGTCTTTTACCTCTCCAAACCTCAGTTCCTTCACCTGTGAACTGGAGAGTGTCTGTCTTTGCCCCAAAGCCGTCATGAGGGTGAGTAGAGTGGAAGTGTGCATGGTGACACTTCCTACCACGCATACCCACCCCCCTGCCAGGATATACCAGGGAACGAGAGGCCCTCATCCTGGATGAGCCTGTGCCACTCAGCCTTCAACACAGGAGGGAAGTGCTTCTCCAGAGAGGGGGACTGGCCCCAAGGCAAGGCCCAACATGGTGTGAGCCTCTTCCCTTTCGTCAGAGGCCTGGATTCAAGTGGCCTTGACCCCACTGTCACTGCTGGGCCTAATGGCAACCTGTGTGGGGAGAGTTCCAGACTTGGGGGTTAGAGCCCATCATACAACAATTTTACCGTTTTTGCAGGTCCAAGGTTGGGGCTCAGCTCCAAGTGTGCCCAATGGGAGGAGGTGGCCCTGTGCGGCTCAGGCCTCGGGTCCCCTCCAGGGACAGCTGGGTGGGCAGTCAGGGGACCCAGACCACAGGCTGCCACACCAGGGTCTGCTCTGCTGAGATCTGGATGGCGAGGTGGGTCCCCCAGTGCCCCCAGCAGCTCACGCCCTTCTCTCTGGCAGGGCCCGCAGTTCTGGGTGGGCCTTTCGGGGGCTCCTGTGTCCCACGTGAGCCCTGGTGGGTCACTCTCTCACCTGGGGCGCGCTGTGCCAGGTGCTGGGTGCAGCCCTCTTCAGCCAACCCTCCTGAAAACCTACAGAAGCAATAAATGGGAAACAGAGGCTCAGGGAGGTCTCTTGGGGTGATCGTAAACTGGGGTTTCCTCACCCTGACCTCGAGGAAGGGAGGGGTCAAGGGCATCTTTCTGGATCACCAGGAAACCAGGAAGCCTGCGCTTGGTGGTCTGTGTCCCTGCCGGGAAACGCAGCACCTCTGACTTTCTGTGCTGCCTGGAAGCCAGACTTTCTCTTGGCCAAGGGGGAGCCCAGGGAGGCCGATGAGCTGCAAACGTGCCTGTGAATCAGGGTGAATGCTGACCCTGGAGAGGTGTGAGGGCCCGGGGCTCGGCATCCTCAGGTCTCAGGCTGGATGCGACTGGGGAGGGCTGGGCCAGGTTGCATGGGCCCTGCAGCAGACCACACACAGGCTGAGGAGCTGGTCGGGCAGTTCAGCGCCAGGATCTGGAACTCTCATTCCTTTATCAGAAAATTGCCACGTTCCCTATTAGGAAGGACTGGACATTATCAAATTTAGTTCTATTGACTTCTTTTCAGAACCTATTTAATTTGTGCCAAATGAAAAATATCCTTGAATAGGGTGCTGTGTCCTGTGGAGCTGCTCTTGGGCCCTCCCAGGTGCTTTGCAGGGAAAGGAGCCGCAGCCCCAGGGCGCCCACCTTTCACCTCCTTGGCCACAAGGAGCCCCACCCTGGCAAGGGAGGAAGGGACAGCCTAGGTGGGCGTGTCCAGAGCCTAGAGGAACTGGGCAGGCTCAGTTGCTTGCTGGCTCCAGGACACACCAAGGAGGTGTGACCCAAACAGGCTGGAGCTTGGTCTTTAGAGCAGCATGGGAAGCATATGACCCAGGGTGGGAAATGAGTGATGCCCACGGTGTGCTGGGGTTGACTGGACCAAGCCTGACCCAGGTCAGTGCAATCACATTGGTTTCGGGAAAGGACTGGAGCTAGCGAGAGGGAATGGCCCCATAGCTGGTGTTGGCTGCCCCCCCACACACAGCGTCCCCAGTCTCCCTCGGACCTCATCGCCGCCATCAGTGGTCCCCAGTCATCAGATCCTGGCCTGGCAGAGAGCAACCCAGTCATTCTGGCTTGATAAAGGCGACATCAAATGAGAAAGGACAGGACCATGTCACGGGGCCATGCCCACAGTGCCTAGCAGCCGGCAAAGGCTCCCTGGTGAAGGGATGCTTACAAGCATGAAGGGTGGAGTGGAGGTGAGGGAGGAGGGCTCCAGGCAGGGAAAAGCAGGGATGGGACGCCAAGGCCAAAGGCCCCTGCTGCCTAGGGCAGGACTGACAGGCCTGGCACGGCGGGTGGGGAAGTGAGAAGAGAGCAGACAAGCAGGGCCACCTGGCTTCGGCTGGAAGAAGAATGCCACCCAGGAACAGTGGAGAGGCACATGTCCTTGGAGAGAGAGCTTTGTGTCTGGCGGGGCTGGCCCACATGGCACTTTTGTACCCCACGTTTTATTATGAAAAGTATCAAACACAGATGTTGGAAGAGTTGAAAGAGTAGCACAAGCCCACCTGGACTGAGCAGCTGTGAATACTGTTAACGCTTATTCTCTCCTCTCTCCCTCCCTCTCTCTCCTTGCACACACACACATACACATACACACCTGTACACACAGATGCACAGATAATTTTACTAAATGATTTGAAATTAAGTTGCAAATGTCATGACACTTCAGGCCTAGATATTGATATTTCAGCCTGCATCACACAAAAGGGAGGACATTTCCTTATATTCCAGTATGAGACCTTAGAAAATTAAGAATGACTCCAAAATATCATGCAGTCTCCACTCTATGCTCAGATTTCCCAAACTGATCTAAGAATCTGTTTTATGTCCTTTTTAAAAAGTCCAAACCAATCTGGGACCATGCTGCCATTTGGTTTTGCCCCTGTGGTCTTTCTAGTTGAGAAGAGCCCTTGTTATGATGTTGTCTTTCCAAAGAATCCAGGGCCCATTGTCTCATGGAAGACCCACGTCCAGGATCTGCCTGTTTCCTCATGGTGTCACTGAACTTGTTCCTCTGTCCCCTATATTGCCTGTAAACTAGAAGTTAGGCCTGGTAGCTTGATTAGATACTTCTTAGCCCATTTGAGGGAGACTGTCCTGCAGACAGGGCTTCCTTGGTGTGGACGAGGGGTTCCCAGTGAGGTCACCCACCGCCGGTCCCATTGCATGGTGAGGTGCTGACTGCCAGGCCTCCTCATTGTAAGGGCTCAGTTTCCTTGAAGGGACATTTTCTGTCCCATCTCTTGGATCGACAGAGCTGGGACCCTATAGGAACTTCCAACTGGGGACGCCAGCATGCCTGCCTGGACCAGAGAGGGCCTCTATTTACAACTGCCCAAGATATCCCGCCAAGGGACAAGTAGAGGCTGAAATCCAGCCAGGTGCCGCTCTCCAAGTGGGCGCCTGGCTGAAGACTGGCTTGATCTAGGTAGGGCCGAGTTAGGAGGAAATGTCCTGTCAACTGTGGGCCATACCACTGGCTCTGACACCCTGGGGTCAGGAGAGTGGTGTCCTGAGTCCCCACCTCCACTTGCCAGGTCTCTTACACCATCCAGTGGACCCACTGCCACCCTGAGTCCATGCTCAGAAGGTAGATGCCTTCCTCTGGGGTGAAGTGGAGGGGTAGGCAGCAGGGAGTCAGCATTTATTACTGCTCAAAATCACCCCCTAATTTCCTGGAGGCTCCTGCATGGATGCACGCAGAGCTGGGCAGGGTGAACAAGGGGTGGGCTGGGTGGGCGCAGCAGGGGAAATCGAGGAAACAGACCCTAGGCTGGGACACCCAGAGAAAAGGAGAGGTGGGTGGAGGCTGCAGTTTGCACGGGGTCTTCTCTTTCTTGTTTCTACACTCTCCCCAACCCGTGTAAGAGCGGGAGTCGGCCACCAAGACCATGACTCTCTGTCTCTCTGTCTCTGTCCTCGACACACACAAACACACACACAAACAATACACCCATGTTCATGGGGACTTTCGTCACTGGGAAGGCGGGTGTTTCTTGGCAGGGGTAGGGGGCACAGAGCAGGTGGTGAGAGGGAGAGAGGGTCTCCCTGGGGCCCCTGGAGAGAGGGGGGTAGAAGCAGCAGCTGGTGGACAGGGAGAAAATGAGGCCCTGCAGCTTCAGGCTGGGCCTGCTGGGGCCCCAGACATGACTGCAGAGCCCTGGGGAGAAGCTCAGAGCACGTTATCGAAGGGGTCGGTTCCTCAAGACAGACCATTCTGAGGGTCTTTGCTCTTTAGAATTGCCCCTGCAGGACAGCTCCAGTCCCACTTTACGGAAGAGCCTGAGGTTCAGGGAAGGAGCCTCTTCGTGGCTCTGCCTCCATGCTCTGCCATCTCTGAGTTCCAAAACCCATGGCCTTCCCCTCGGCCTCCCACAGGCCTTTCCAGAAACCTTGCCCAAGGCCAGGACGCTGGGGCTCAGCCTGCACTCCTGAACAAGCGAAAGAGAAAGCTGAACACTGAGGGCCCGGTCCCCCATCCTCTCTGGGCTCTGAGTGCCTGGGGGTGAGGCAGACACCCCAGGAGGAGGGGGCTAGGCCCTGGCGCACCTGCGACGGTGGACAGCCTGCAATGGCCGCTGGACCTCCCCACATGGTAAGGCCAGGCCTGAGAGGCTGTGTGGGACGGGGGGAGGCTGCTTCTCCAGCAGTGGTGCCGGCCTTCCTCCAAGCTGCCCTGGGCTGACCCTGAGCGATTTGAAAGGACCCCTGAGATTTCCCGCCAGCACGTGCCCTGGAGCTGAGCACAGCCCAGAGTAATCAAACAGGCCGTCAGTCTCAGGAGCCTGGAACCTCCCCTGCAGGCGGCCCGACCCTGCAGAGCCCCAGACACCCCCACGTCTCCTCCCTGAGGCTCTGCACCTCCCAGAACCTCCAACACCAGCTCAGAGCCACTCTGGAGGGGACAGGCGTGGGGCAAACGGGGAGAGGGACGGTCCTGGGGGCAGAGGGCAGAGGGAGGCAAAGGCAGGGAAGTGCCCTGACCTGCAGTGGGAGTCAAAGGTGTTTCCCACCCACCCTGGGCCCAGTGAGCCACCCACACGATCTACTTCCCCACGCCAGTAATCCCGGGAGGGAACTGGAAGCATCAGGGCCAGCGAGAGACAGACTGGCAGCCCTCATCCCTCTGAAGTTCAGAGAAGAGATCACGGAGTCAGGAGCAGGATTTAAAGCCAGGACGCCCCCCGCCCCCGCCCCAGTGCCAGTGGGCATGGGCTGATCCATCCCTGGGGACATGCACAGGGCCACCATTGACCACATCAGCGCCCTCAGTCCCAGCGTGAGCAGAGTAGAGGCACTGACCAGATGTGAGCTCAGGCGTGCGGGATGCAGTGTTCCTGGGCAGAGGTACAGTCCGCGGCCCAAATATCCCGTCTTCCAGAAGAACAAGGAACACGACACCTCCCATGAGTATAAGAAGACCGTTTTACCAGGCTGTGCGTTATGGATGGGGTCACAGATTGGACCTACTGATAAACACTCGCTTTGGGGACACATCATGGGCAGATGAGAAATTCCCGACGGCTTGATGGTCAGGGTCCCTGTGCCCCCATATAGCAAGGGGAGGGAGATGGATTCCCCCACCAACCACCCGCCCACCCAAGGCCTGTGTATCGACAGCCGACAGTGTATCAGCCGCTGCTGAGGGTGATTGATGGGGTCTGTGACTATGACTGCAGCCGCTTCCTGAGCACAGGGAGCATTTCAGGCGGGATCTGGGGTTAATGCAGCCTTCCTTATCTCCAGCTCCACTGGGAGAGAGGACGCTTTTCTGTGATTCAGCTGCCAGCTCTCCCTCGGGCTGGCAGATAAGACTGATAGAGTGAGGCTGTGCCCCTGAGAAGCAGAGCTTGTGGGCGTAGCTGAAGGGGACAGACGCTGGGCCCCGGGCAGGGGCTGCCTCACTGTCTGGACGGAGGGCCAGGGGCAGGCTGGGGCCAGCGTGTGAGCATGGGGGCTGGGAGGCAGGGTGCCCCATTCAAATCCGCACTCCATCTTCCTGCCCTGGGCTCCTGGACAGGTTATTTATCCTCTCTGAGCCTCAGTTCTCTCATCCATGAAGTGAGGGTGGCGATGCTGAATAATATCTCATGGGGATGGGTGCTAGCACTCCCTGCTAGCCGCAGGGTGACGTTTTGTGGAAGCGCTTGTTATTAGGAGGCCTGAGGAAAGACCAGGGCATTTGGCTCTGTTCCTGAGAAGACGCCAAGAGGGCAGGCAGTGGAGCTTGGGGGTAGCGCCTCCCTGACTCAGATCCTTTGGTGGGAACTTCTGCTTCCTGCAGACCCCTGGAATCAGAGCACCTGGATGGACACTAGACGGAGCTGAAGGCCACAGCAGGACATCATCCTGTCCTCTGAGCCCTCTATCTTGTGGGGAAGCACACTGCCCACTGGGGCTCTTCTTCACATTTGGGGAGGCAGGAGTGCAAACTCCAGGTTCCACTTCCCTCTGTTTTTAACTTTAAAACTTTAGAACAAGTTGAGGGAATAAAGAGCTGGGCAAGTGCTCACTTGCATTAAACTCCTTACATGCTACTTCATGTTGATTCTCATACGTTACATAGAGTTTTATGGTTGACCAAGAGCTTGGTCATCCTCAACTTCCCTTTGCTTGCTTACCCTGGGAAGAAGACAGGGCAGAGACAGGCAAAATTACTTGCCACTGTTTTACAGAACACAGGCTGTCCAAACCACAAGGCCTTAGAGAGTACCTAGGTGCCCTGAGAACTAGAGGAGATAACTCCACCAGGGCCAGAGATCAGACCTGGAAGGACAGGGGTGGGGGGGGCACCCAGGTGCCTGGGTTCTTAAAACAGGGTTTCTTCCTTCCTCGTCAATTTCATTAGTATTTTAAAAAACAGAAATAACGTTCAGCCTTATTTGTGCTTGTTTCTTCTTAATTTTTTAAAAGTTAATCTCTGCCTTTTAGCACTGCTTTACTTGCTTTTTCTGTTTTTTTAATTTAAAAACTTTAAGATATTTCTTGCTGTTCAATTAATGTATTCAAGGCTATATATTTTCCTCTAAATACCAATTTAGCCGCATTGCACAAGTTTTAATATATAGTAGTTTATATATTATATCCTGCCCTACTATGCTAAACCGTTTGAAATTTCATCTTGAATTCAGTCATTTAGGAGTACATTTCTAAATTTCCAAGAACACTTTTATGTAAGTACTTCTTAGTTTTTGATTTCCAACTTACTGCACTGTGGTCAGAGTGTGGGCTGTATGGTATTCTTTGAACGTTCATGAGACTTTCTTTCCTTTTACTTACTAATTTTTTGTCTCGTTGAGCTATCCATTTCTGATTTTGAAATATTTTAAAGCTTCCACTGAGGGGTGAATTTGTTAGTTTTATGCAAATCTTGCAAATTTGCAAGATTGTATCACTAAGGGCACACAAGTTCATGGTCAGTGAGTCATATTGGTGGACATAATTGTAGTGTCTTTCTTTATCCTCATTAATGCTTTCTGCCTTGCATTCTGTTGTGTCTGAAATTACTATTGCCATGTGAACTTTTTTTTGACATTTTGGTCTAGGACTTTCAGGGTATATATTTTATCCCTTTACCTTTTTCTATGATCTGATTTTAGGTGCAGTCGTGGGAACCAAGTTCTGCTCTGATGTAGGGACCTTAACTGGTCCTGAACCCTCAGGAATAAAGAGCCTAGAAGTGTCTGTGCTTCAGTTCGTGCTACATGCACACTCCTGCACATACACGCCTCACACACATCTACACTCTTATACAACACACACGCGCAAACACACTCTCGAAGCAGTTTTAATTAACAGAAAATTTCCATTTAAAAATAGCTACTGGTTCCTACCTGGGCATTATAGACCCTGGAGGAGATGAAGGAGATAACTGTAATTGGCACAATTCATTATACACAGAAGGAGCTTGGTGTGACCCTTCTCTCTGGGGCCTTTGTTTTCCCTTCGCTAAATGAGGCCCATCGGAGGGCATTTCCTGCTGAGCCGCTTCTAGCCACCCTGCTGGGGCCTGCTGGGAGGGGAAGTGCTCCCTAGGGGCTTTGGTTAGAAGGATGTTAACTGCGGGAGGAGGGGTGGGAGGGACTTTGGAGCAAGCGGCCAGTGAGGTCTGTGGCCCCCTTATCAGTCAGTCACACACACACTGTGCACGCATGGACACAGGGTTCTGCCTCCAGGTGTCAGACCAGGCAATTTAATTCAACAGAAATTGAGCAGCCAGCAATGTGACATCATGGTTCCTGGAAACTGAAATTGTAGCCATAACTCTAGCAACTTTTTATGTCCTTTAAGTGTTCTAAAAATTTTTTTTTAATGTGTATCTTTTCGGTGCTCTGGGCTTTGTTTCGTTACCTTCACAGGGGCTGGCCTTCCTGGGTGAGGCCCACCTGCTTGTTAGCAGCCTCTCTCTGGCCTCACTGTGGTCCCACCAGTAATTAAGCCTTTTAAGAGATGTGGGAGCTTCAATATCAGTAATTCAATCTTCCCTGTTTACTGATCTCTGCCATTAGTAGAGTTGAAAGCAAAATGTTTTAATTAAAAAGATTGGCAATAAGTTGGTGTAATGCCGTAATTTGCACAGGGCCCTCTAGAAAATGACTTGTCCGGTCTGGGTTGCTATGACAACTAATGGACGTGATCGGTGCAGTGTGAGAAGCAGCAGGGTGCGGTGGGCACAGGGAGTGGGAAGAGGGCCTTCTGAGGGGACAGAGCCACAAGGTGAGAAGGCCAGGCCTCTCCGTGAGCTCCAAGGGAGTCTTTTTACTCAGAAATTCCTTCTGCCATCTTTGCTGCCATCCCATTTGGCTTGAAGAGTCCATGCCCCTGGCTTGGCGACTCACCAGAGTCTCTAGGTACCCAGGCTAATGCCGTCACTGACCAGTGCCATCCGGGCTGGACAGTCTAGCCCAGAGTGGAGGGTGACACCCGAAGCAGCTCACCTTTGAACAAGCTGGGGGAGCCTCCCTGCCTCTGAGCTGGGCAAATACACAGAGGGGCAATGGCAGTTTCGGGGGAAGGCACTGTGCTGACCCCTCCCACACCCCTCTCCCACACAGGGGAAGTTCACGGCCACGTAAAGGGACACTGGTACTGGTACCTGGCCTCAGTTGCTGAATGGCAGCCGGGACAGCCGGGGCGCAGACACGGGAAGCCAACACACTGCAGGTCTCCCTCAGATGCTTGGAGGGCTGCACAGGAGACGCTCAGCGTCTAACTGTGGGGGCAAAGCCCCTTGTGGGAGCAAAGGAGGAGAGGCCTCATGGAAAGGGACCAGGAGGGTCTGGATCTTAATTCCTCATCTGTGAAGTGGGAATAAATGTATCTCTCAGCGACACTCTAAGGATTGACCAAGACCCCACGTTGAGTTCGACAGCTCTGCTGGTGCATGCATGGGCGTGGGGGGAGGGACCAGGGGCCCTGCCAGTCACACTCTAGGGTCCCTGTCCTCCACTCAGCTCCGGTCTGCATCGAGGGCCACAGGAAAAAGTGGGGGGCTCTGAGACAGCAGATGCAAACCGTTGGAAGTCTTGGCTTGAGCACCAGGAGAGGGGCTCACGACCTGTCCGTGAGGAGCAAAGAGGGTGGGGCAAGTGAAGGGTACACAGGTGAGATAGAGAATGGAAAGGGCTGGTCCTCGATGCCTTGAGCCACAGCTGAGAGGGGAGCAGGCACCGCTCTGTTCCAGATACCCTGATTTGCGCTGTGCCACACCTCCCCCTACCCTGCCAGGGCGGGGTGGGAGTGGGACTCTATTCTGACGGGTCCAGGCCAGGCAACACTCGCCAAGGGGCGGCCGTGAGCGTGGTGAGGTCGTGATCTTGCACACTGGGGGGATAACCCGTGGGCAGAGGCTGGGCCGTTTCTGCATGGTAAGCTTAGGTGTGGGCCCCAACGGTGGCGGGCGCCATGTGAAAGCAAGTGGCTCTCACTCAGGTGGCCTACGGTTGTCAGCACCCCAGCGTCCTCCACCCCGACCAGGGCCACTTCATTCGCAGACCAGCCCCAAATCAGGTGCCGGGGACTGCTGTGTCCCCACCCTGTGTTGCCTGCCATAGGTGCTCCTGGACATTCACCTCCACTCCCTTCTGAGTCATCCCAGACTGGAGGGCAGGCTGGCAGAGGGCAGGGCTTTCTGGAGCTGGGGAGGTGGGGAGGCAAGGAGGCCGGGGTCCTCAGCTCCGGCGCCTGCAGCCTCGTCTGACCGAGCGGAGAGCCCTCCTTATCAGCAGCCAGGAGGGCGATCGATCACGCTCCGCCGCGCTGGTGTGGAAGGACAATAAAACAGATACTGACCGCGATCCTAATCTGGCAGGCGCGCGCCCCACAGAATAGAGCGCGCTAAATGATGGGCCCAGATGCAAGTGGAGGCAAGCCCACTTCTGAGCAGGAACGAGATAAGAAAATGCCCTGGTTTATTCAATTTAATGGAATAGCGTTCAGAGGGTCTACTCTTTGCTAAGTGCTATGGGGGTACAGAGACAAATGAGATAAAATCCAGCTTTTTCTGTCCTGACAGGCAGGCACGGGGCCCCATCCTGGTGGGAGTCAGAGGAAGCAGGGTGACATATGCTCTGGGGCCCGCCTGGGGTCCAGACTCAAGGCAGGGGTAGGAAAGGCAGCATGTGAGCAGGGCGGGGGAGAGCTGCGTGCAGCTGTGTGAACTGGCAGGTCCCAGGTGGAGCCGGGCGGGTGAGCCAGAGCTGGCTGCAGACTTCGCCTTTCTCTCCATCGCTCACATCACATAAGTCGGGCACTTCGGTTCCATCCCTGTCCCCTTGCCCGGCTATGGTCTCATTCAGCACCTCCACTCCATTGCCACCTTGTGCTGGCTACTCGGACTCGTGCCCTGGGCCCTCCTCTCCCTGGGCCCCGCCTCTCTTCAGCTGGAGACTTGCCTGCCAGCTGCACGCTTCGCATCCCCTACAGCATCTGGTACCCAGGGCCCAGAACCAGACTAAGGTCCACCTCAGATCTCCCTGCCTGAACTGACCTGTCCCTGCTACTCAGGTCAAACCCCTTTGAGTCCCCTCACCACTGTCCCCTCACCCCTACATCCAATCCAAGGAAGCTCTGTTGCCAGCCTCCAGAATGCCTGATCACAGCCACCCTCACCTGGACGCACCTCACTTGAACCCCTCTCTCACGTGGACTCGTCTACCCTGTCACCTCGGCGGCTACCCTAGTCCAGCCAGACTCTGCATACCCCCCTCCCACCCCCAACACCTGCAACACCAGGATCTTCCCAAGTGCATGTTGGTCCCGTTGCTTCTGGGCTTAACCCCATCAGTAGCTGCCGATGCAGCCAAGACAAACCCACCCACCTCGCTCCTACACAGCCCTCTACCAGCTCTCGCTCACCTTCCAATTCCATCTCCTCTCCCACCTCTGCACCTGCATCAGATGCTCCGGCCACTGCTGCCCTTGTCAACCTCACCACGTCCGTCCAGCCTCTGGGTTTTGCTTGGCTGTACCTTCTGTTTGGAACGCTTTATCTCGTATCTCTGCAGGCCAGCTCCTTCCCTCCACTCAGATGTCCCCTCGGGGGCTTTCTCTCCAGCCCAGCCAGAACCCCTCCCTGGGGCCCCCTCTACTCACTCTTACCACCCCCTGAGCCGAGCTGGCTCGTGTATTCGTTTACACCCCAATGGCGAGTCTCCCCTTTCACCCTGACGTGTCAGCTGTTTGACTCTTCATCTCATTCGCTGTGATGCCCAGAGCAGGGCCTTGAAGGTGCTCAGTGCCCCAGATATGCTGATTGAATGGCCTCCTGTGCCTCTGTTTCCTCATCTGTAAAACGGGGGCAATTATAGTCGTGGGGATTAAATGAAGGATGCATCTAGGGCTTTAGGCCAGTGTTTGGTCTGATTACTATTAATGCCATTAATGTTGAGCGGCGGGGCTTCCCTGGTGGCGCAGTGGTTGGGAGTCCGCCTGCCGATGCAGGGGACACGGGTTTGGGCCCTGGTCCGGGAGGATCCCACATGCTGCGGAGCGGCTGAGCCTGTGCATCCGGAGCCTGTGCGTCCGGAGCCTGTGCTCCACAACGGGAGAGGCCACAACAGTGAGAGGCCCGCGTACCAAAAGGAAAAGAAAAAAAAAAAAAAAAAAGGTTTAAATGTTGAGCGGCTTAATCTGTTTGGGGCAGTGCAGTCAGGGAGCACAGGGAGAGCAGACAGCACAGGGCCATGAGGCCACCGTAGACTTGGCTTCACTCAGAGCAGAATACACCTTAAACAGAGTCCCTCTTTTTCGTGCTTCTTGTGTCTGCCTGCTATTTCCTCCCTCACTCAGCAGTGTCCTTGGTCAGCCTGCTCTGCTGGCTGGGGCTCCGATCTCTTTGGCTTGGGGCTGAGGAAATAACACGGGTGGCACAATTGAGCGTCCCGACGGTCCCCACGTACATATGTGCCACGCAGACCCCAGTGCCAGACTCATCTCCAAAGAACCAGGTCCCTGATTTGATTTGGCTTTGGCCTCCCAGCACCTCTCGCCCGTAGCCCGGGGCCTGTCTTTTTAGAGGATAATTGTAGGAAGTAATTCTATTTGAGGAACAATCACTCCGGCAATATGACGGTGTACTCAAAGCTAATGGATCCAGCGTCCTTGCATACTAAGGACATGTTTCCACTGAGCACAGGGTGTTCTTCGAGAGAAAGGTCTCATTATCCATCAAGGCTCTGCCCTCTGAGCTATCACCAGGCAGGCTGAGAACAGGAGCGTCAATGGGAGGCGGGGGCTCAGAGGGGCTGTGTGCACTCAGCCCCTTCCAGGGTCCGGGGCAGCCAGGGGCAGAAGCTCAGCCTGCAGGGGCCTGGGCTGTGGGCAGCTGCTCTGCACACCAACGTCATCTAACTTCAGTCTGCCCTTGAGAGGTTCCCACTGTTAGCCCATTTTACAGGTGAGGACATTGAGGATAGGAAAATAAAGGAACATACCCGAGTCCACGCAGCTGGTGAACGGGGAAGCTGCGAACCCTCTAGAAAATTGCTCATACGCCACCGCCCCCCCGCCCCACTCCCACTCTCCCTTGGCCGACTCAGTTTCCCCCTTCCTGCCTGGCTCATGGTACTGCCCCCTCACTGTTCTCCCTGCATTTTCTCTCCCCTCCAATCCGTCCCGCCCACCACCAGCTTAAACTTCTAAATGCAAAATGTTCTCACTCCCTTCTTTTTTGGTGTCTTTTTAAATTTTATTTATTTTTATTGACGTATAGTTGATTTACAGTCTTAAGTACTACTGTACAGCAAAGTGATTCAGTTAAACATACATACACATTCTTTTTTCTTAATATATATTTTTTCCATTATGGCTTATCATAGGATATTGAATACAGCTCTCTGTACTATACACTAGGACCTTGTTGTTTTTCCATTCTACAGTATTTATAAAAGCTTACATCCGCTAATCCCAACCTCCCCCTCCATCCCTCCCCCAACCCCCTCCCCCTTGGCAACCACAAGTCTGTTTTCTATGTCCGTGATTCTGTTTCTGTTTCAGAGATAGGTTCGTTTGTGTCATAGTTTAGATTCCACATATAAGTGATATCACATGGTATTTGTCTTTGTCTGTCTGACTTACTTCACTTAGTATGATCAACTCTAGTTTCATCCATGTTGCTGCAAATGGCATTATTTCGTTCTTTTTATGGCTGAGTGATATTCCATTGTATATATGTACCACATCTTCTTTATCCGTTCCTCCGTCGATGGCCACTTAGGTTGCTTCCATGTCTTGTCTATTGTAAATAGCGCTGCTATGAACATACGTAGGCATGTATCTTTTTGAATTATAGTTTTGTCGGGATATATGCCCACTCACTCCCCCGGTTAAATTCTTCCCTGCAATTCAAGAGGTGTTGGAGCTCCACGATGCTGTGCTTGTCTCAAGGCCTGTCTTGAGTTCACATTCGCCAGCCCTCTCCTGGCCACACTGCCCCCCAGGCAGCGTCCTATTCAGGCCTGGACACTTTCATTCAACAGTCATTGATTGAGGGCCCACTGTGTGTCAGGCCCGGCTCTGGGCACTCGGACACCGCAGTGACAGAACAAACAAGAAACCTGCCCAAAGGGCTGCAGTGTTCACGGAGGACAGCCCGCATTGAGGCACCAAGCAGGACAAGCACTGGAGCTAGGGCCCTGGCCAGGCGTGGCCTGGAGGATTAGAGATGAGCACGGGACCAGCGGAGGCAGGACCTGGAGGATGAGCAGGGCAAGGTCAAAGAAGTTGCTGTGGGGAGGAGGGCGGCCACTGCTGGGCTCCGGACTTAAGCCTCAGAAGGACTACTGTGGCTTCTGGGAGAGGACAGACTGTAGGGCAGGGAGGCACAGAAGAACAGGCATTGGCTAGTGCAGGAACTGAGTAAGAGACGTTAGGGCTTCGGTGGGGTGGGCAGGGAGGTGAGCAGAAGTCAGGTTCTGGTGTATTTGGAAGGTACAGGCCACAGGATCTGCTGGAAGATGCACCGTGAGGGATGGGAGGAAAAGGCGCTGGGAGACACCAGGACTTGTTACTTAAGAAACTGGAAGGTCGGAGCTGCCATCAGCTGGGATGGGGGGAGGGGGAGGCTTGCTGGGGAGGGAGACCAGGCAGGTGCCTTTTGAAAACCTACTGGACACCCCAGTGGAAGTGTGTGTGACTGGACACTGGATCTGTGAGCCCGCCGTGACATCACCGCTCTGGGCCCTTGTCCCTGGCCTCCCACAGGGTCAGCACAGCACCAAGGCAGCAAATCCCCTAGGGATCCTGGTGGATGTGATAGGACCTGGGTACCACACATGGGCCTGACACGCAGGGGTGCCTAGTGCCTGTATTGTCCCTGAGGGCCGTCCCTGCCTTAGTGGACATTCTCTGGGAGCCAGTGCCCTGACGGTGGTGAGGTGAGGGACAGGTCTGTGCCTTGGACTGGAGCAGGGGGAGGGTAGCCTGGAAGCCATGGCCCTCAGACACCTGCTGGCCCCTGTGCATCTGAGCCTTCCACTCCCAGGATTGCTGCTGCATGCCTTCCCTGGGACCAGGCCCCTGGAGGTTGAACTCCTTGCCTGTCACTGTTGAGGGATGACTTTTCTTCTCTTCACAAGCGGGCAAATTAATTCATACCATCTATTTTCCCGACTCAGATCAAAGGTTGTCAAATTCCTTTACCCACTTAATGATCTGTAATATACCTTTCTATTTCCTGACCAGGCTATTAGATGCATTAGAATTCATAATAGCCTCCTGACAGCATCTGTGCACCTGTGTACATGTGCAGGGTCAGGCAGGACCCTAGGAGGCCCCCCAGCCAGGATACAGACTTTTTCAAGAGATTCTTCAAACCAGGTCTCAGGCCATGTGGCATTCTTGGTACCAAACAGATTCTGTGGTTCATCGAAGCTAAAAATATATGACATAGATTTTTATGTTCCACCACTGCCTATTCCATGCCCATGGCAGACATTATTAATCAATTATAGGCACTCTTCACCCCAGAGTTCAGACATGGCTCCCCTACACAGCCATCAACAGATGATATTAGTGAGCGTGGACAAGGAAACCTCTTGACCATCTAGACAAGAGAAGTTAATTAATGGCTCGCACCACCCTTCCTTCCTCCCTCCCTCCCCCCTTCCTTCCTTCCCTCCCTCCCTCCCTCCCTCCCTTCCTCCTTCCTTCTTTCCTTCCTTCTTTCCTTCCTTCCTTCCTTCCTTCCTTCCTCCCTCCCTCCCTCCTTCCCTCCCTTCCTCCTTCCTTCCTTCCTTCCTTCCTTCCTTCCTTCCTCCCTCCCTTCCTCCCTTCTTCCTTCATTATGACTTCTGAGCGTGGATAACATGAGGTGACTGGGTTCCTCCAGCTGAACTTCCTCCAGGCTGTTAAAGTGGACCCAGCCCAGGACTGTATTCCAGGGTCAGGAAAGAGCAGCCCCAAGCCTGCCTACCTCCCGTCCTACAGGGCTGTTGTGTAGACCACCCCAGATGCTTGCTAGACAAGGCCGGGATTACTGGCAGTCACCAGCAAACAAGCTGTGCTCCGTTGGTTTATGATATTGGAGAGTGAACATCAAGGCCGACCGTCAAGGCTGAGGAAAGCCTATGGCCGCCTGTCCTGCCTCCTTCCCTGCGAGGAGGGGCTGCTCTCAGCCTGAGTGTGACAGCGGGTTGGGGCACAGATTCCCCACCAGCTCCCTGGTTGTTTGAGAACCGTGTCAGCACTGGCCCCTCTGCTGGCCTTGGCCCACTTGGGCCTTCCCGCTCCCTCCCTTCTGTCCTGGCTCCCAGGGCACGGCCTCCTCTCCCAGCTCTTCTCAGCTGGGCCCGAGGGACGGGCTGTTGGGAAGAGCAGAGGAGGCCAAGACGGGGGCCTGCGAGTGGGCTGAAGAGTTGTCTCCAGAGGAAGCCAGGACCTCACTGTCAGCCCGGCTCTGAGAAAAGGGCTTCAAGAAGAGGGGAGGACAGAGCTAGAGGGAAGTTTGGGGAATGGAGGCGACGCTGAACTGGCTGCCAGCTTTGCTACATGTCCCTTTGTCACCAGCCCCTTCTGGCCCCTGGTGGTTTCCGTCGACCACAGCGTGGTCTTCCTGGACCTGCAGCCATGCTCTCTGGAGCCGTGAGGCCCGCTTCCCTCACCCCTGCCTCGACCTGAGCCTTTTAAGCAAATCAGCAATGTAATTATTGATCCGTGAGAGAAAAGGAATTAATACGGCCGCCCACATCCTTTGTACAGAAGAGTATTTAACAATGAACTCTGCTTAAACTTCATAAGAGCCTCTTCAGCAAATCAGCGCACAAGTATTGATCTGGAAGCCTGCCTGTGAATCCCAGCTATCTGCTTCTCCCACTGAAGGGCCATTAGTTTGTCCTGCTGGACTCCTTTTTATGTTTATGGCCTGGTGCTTACCTCCCGGGACGTTTCTGCTGCCTCTCAGCGAGGGCTGCGCTGCCCTGTTTTGCTGACCCTCCCTTTTCCTGGAGTCTGGGCTATTGACTCAGGAGTGCCGGGCGGGTGCTCTCAGGCCGGGAGTCCTGCAGGCTCATGCTGGCTCCGCACCCAGAGGCTCACCCCAGCCCCTCCCGCCCCACAGCTGGGGCACCTGAGCCCCCCTTCTCACTCAGTGTCCCATCAACCCCAGGCATTCCGGTCTCCACATTGCAGAGCAGAAAACCAAGGCTCGAGATGTCCCCACCCTCCCAGGATTAAATAGATGGTGAGGGCCAGGAATTCAAGCCAATAGCCTGAACAACTTTCTTCTCGGAAATGGGAGTCCAGGGTTGGCATTGCCCACAGTAGAGCAAATTGGGCCAACTGTCCATGATACCACGGGCTGTAGGGCAGACGTGTCCCTCCCCAAGGAGGCCAAGGAGTCCAGCAGGGCTCAGCCTGGGCACCTGCTGAACCTGCCTCCAACAAGATGACTTTTTTTTTTTTCTTTTTGGTTCAGGGAACAATCTTTAATTGATGCCAAATCTAGAAGAAATTTTGAGAAGGATCAGGATGTTTTATCATCTTAAATTGTTCTCTCACAGATTGCTTAATTTTTTTTTAATATTTTCTTTTTTAAATTGAAGTATAGCTGTTTTACAATGTTATATTAATAACTGCTGTACAGCAAAGTGATTCAGTTATACATATATATACCTTCTTTTTTAACTGTATTCTTTTCCATCATGGTTTATCATAGGATGTTGAATATAGTTCTCTGTGCTATACGGTAGGACCTTGTTGCTTATCCATTCTATATGTAAAAGCTTACATCTGCTAATCCCAGCCTCCCACTCCATCCCTCCTCCAACCCCCTCCCCCTCGGCAACCACCAGTCTGTTGTGTATGTCCATGAGTCTGTTTCTGTTTCACAGATAGGTTCATTTGTGTCATACGTTAGATTCCACGTATAAGTGACATCATATGGTATCTGTCTTTCTCTTTCTGACGTACTTCACTAAGTATGATAATCTCTAGTTGCATCCATGTTGCTGCAGATGGCATTATTTTGTTCTTTTTTACGGCTGAGTAGTATTCCACTGTATATATGTACCACATTTTCTTTATCCATTCCTCTGTCGATGACCATTCAGGTTGCTTCCACGTCTTGTGTATTGTGAATAGTGCTGCTATGAACATAGGGGTGCATGTATCTTTTTGAGTTATAGTTTTGTCCAGGTGTATGCCCAGGGGTGGGATTCCAGCAGGATGACTTTGACCCTTGACACTTTCCTGTCCACCCTGGACACTTTCCTTTCTACCCTGGACCCAGCCTATCAGCCCACCCATGTGCCTATCACTGCATATTCATGGCCAGGGGGCCCCGTACTGGCTAACTGGGAAGTGGCGGGGGCCACCTGTGGGGAGGGTCAGTCCTACCCTCCATGGCAGTACTCTGAGCCCCTCGTCTGCCCAGCCCGGGGAGCCAGGCCACCTGTGCCTCTTGGCCTTTTTATGTCCACCCTCAGCTTAGGCTTTGATTTGAGGGGTGGGGGGTGCCAGCGGGAGCCTGAGTGAGGAGTCTGGGTCTCTGGGTTTGGCCCAGCTCAGGGCTGACTTCCGGGGGGTCCAAAACGCATGCTTCTCTGGCCGCAGTGGCTGCCTCAGTGAAAGGGGCTCAGGCTGTGGTCTCTAAGACCCCTCCAGCCCTGGCACTCTGCACGGCAGCAGAACAGGGGCCCAGAGAGTCCCACACTAAGGCCCCAAGTCACTGGCCCAGTCCCTCAGAAATGCTCAGCGCCTAAGTGTGCTGCCCTGGGAACTGGCTGCAGGATCGTCCTCCCCCTCCTCTCCATGAGACACCAGCTCCCTCCTGCCCTTGTCCTGGCTTCAGCCTCAGTGCCTCTCTTCCTTCTCTGGTCTCCTTCACACCGTCCTCTCTGTCTCTCTTTCTTCTGTCTTTGCCTCCCTGTCTGTCATTCTTTTTCCTTTCTCTTAGTCTCTTTCTTATTTTTCTCTGCTTCTCCTTCTGACATCCTGTCTGTCTGTCCAACCCATCCCCATGATGGCCCATGTCCAGTTTTCCCTGGACCAGGATTGGTGATGTTCACGGCCAGGTCTCGGGAAGGCCCCCGGTGCTGGGATGCCTGAGCCTGGAACAGGTGAGGGGCTGCCCTGCACGGGGGGCCTCTGCCCCAGTGGCTCGGAGAAGCCTCCTCCTGCCGGGAGGCTCCTGCCCTGCCGCGGCATCACAGGGAACCGCGTTGGGTAGGCTCCCCTGAGGTGAGCTCACATGGTGCCCTCCCTGCCCCTGCAGGCCTCACTGTTCCCACCCACGTTTGCTGAGCCTTACAGGCCTGAACAGCCTGGAGGCATGGGTCTGGATTCTGGAGAATCTCCCCAGCATTCAGTGGATACCATGTTTCATAGCATCCCTTCCTCACGCCCCTCCACTCCTGGCTGCTGCTGGCAGGGAGAGGCAAGGTCAGATTTGAGGGGTGACCAGGACTCTGCCCCTGTGTGGACCATCAGGGGCTGAGGGTCACTGCCAACCGCGGGCCAGGCTGGGTGAGGTGCCGTCCTCAGGCTCAGACAGCTTCTGTAGAACGCCGGTTCCCAACGGCATAAGCTCTGGTGAGAGAACATTTAGAGGCCCTTGACATGTGGGTACTGCACCCCACTGGGAAGGGTGCCCTACTGGGCCATGGGCTGGATGCTCAGGCCTTAGTTGCCTGCACCCCTGTGGGAAAACTGGGGTGAGCCAGGCAGGGGCGTCCTGGGTTCCAGGCTCCATACGTGTCCGCAGTTGCGGAAGAAGGGGCACCATGCCTCAGAGCACCCTGCCAGCTCAGAGGCTGGGACCCCAAGCTTCGTCAGGCCACCTTTAGGGCCTTCCTTAAATTCAGGCTGCATTAGGAGGGTGTTCAGACCTTGGCACAGGGGATCGGAGTAGCATCAGGTCCTCAGATTTCTCAAGAAAGAAGCTGAGGTGTGGGCAGCTGAGGGGTCCCTGCTGGCAGGGACAGGTGGCCCAGAGGGGCCGTGCAGGGAGCATTTTGAGGAACCGCCGTGCAGCTTGTTCACTTCAGCCTGTCTCCTGGAGGTTGTCACTGCTGCAAGGGCAGGGAGAGTTCCAAGAGGGGCTCTGGAAAAGGGTCGGCCCCACCCTCCCGGAGCTGCCAGCCCTCGTGGTTGGTCAAGGCATACTGGGGCCCGCTGAGCTCGCTCTGGAGCACCCTCCCCGGACCTCCCTAGGCTGGGCCCTTCCTCCGTGGACAGTTCCATCCAGGTCAGGGGCCTGCCCCCCAGAGCCCTGCCCTCCTGGCCCCTCACCTGCCACCCCCACGTCCAGGAAACTCAGAGAGCTGGTCGACAGTGGTGTGTGTCAGGAAACGCAGCCCCCCTTCTTGACTACTCTGCATCCTGCCGCCCTGAGATCAAAGGGTGTCTCCTGGGTGGCAGTTCCTGTCATCAGCCTTAATGGAAGCTCTCCCTATTAGCACACGGGCCGGGACGAGAGGCAGCCAGGAGGGAAGCGCAAGCCTCAGACCTGGGCCCTGGCCTGGGAAGGAGCGAAGGGGAAGGCTCAACCCCCTCCGCCCCAGGTCCAGCACAGGATTTAAGAGTGCTCATGCCTGGGCCTTGCCAGAACACAGTCTGCAGGCGAGACTGCCCTGGGCCCCTGGTGTCTCAGATCCGCCCACGTGGAAGGGACGTGGGGTGATAGGGTAGG
This sequence comes from Phocoena phocoena, assembly GCF_963924675.1. Lineage (NCBI taxonomy): Eukaryota > Metazoa > Chordata > Mammalia > Artiodactyla > Phocoenidae > Phocoena > Phocoena phocoena. The sequence goes on along the minus strand of NC_089234.1, from coordinate 73,506,994 downwards.
GGACAGGTATATCCTGCCTCTGCTTTTCAAAATCTCAAAAGGGTGGCCATTCCCCACAACGACCCTCATGAGTGTGCAAAGAGCATGAGTGGGGCAACAGCCTGGGCCCGGGCCTGAGTCCTCTCTGCGGCCCGAGGCCTGAGGTCCCACCTTCCTTACCCATCTCCCCATGGGTGTAGCAAGGATGGGTCTCATGGCTGTCTTTGCCCTTGTCCTTCTGTGAGCCCCGTGCTCAGGCAGGGACAGTGTGTCACAGACAGCGGTCGAGGCCCTGCCCGGAAAAGCTTGTTGGGGGCCCACACCCGCATCCCTGGCAGAGTTCGATCTGGGCCGTGTCCTAGGCAGGGCACTCGGGGACAGCTCGCAGGAGGGCTGTGAAGACCTGGCAGGTGGCCGCAGGGAGAAGTGAGGACCCCTGACATTTCTTCTGCGCTCCAAAGGCCTCAGGGCCAGTGGTGCGTAAGACAAAGGACAGGAGGGACGAAGGCTGGTAAGGAGGGTCTCTGGCCAGGCCCGGAAGGGCCCTGCATGCCCACTCTGAGACGACGTGTCCTCAGCGGTCTCGGAGGTGAGGGACGGCTGCGCAGCACTGCCCCACAGCCCTCAGTTGACTCTCGTTTCTGGGCCTCCAGCAGCACGCTGTCACCATTCCCACGGAAGCACCTGCTGACAGCAGCATTCCGAGGAGAACTTGTCGCCTTGTGGCCAGTGCAGGGCTTGGGCGATAAGCCCGCCCTCATGGCACCACCACAACCAGCACCCCACTGGCTCCAGGCTGTGAAGCTGGAGGGCCGCCAGGCTGGCCCAAGGGTGCTAGAAGGCCCGTGAGACACACAAGCACCTGGACGTTGAGCCTGACCAGGGAGTGGAGCCCAGGGCGGGCAGCAGACGGACAGCTGGCTCACGACTCAGGGATCCGCAGCCTGGCCAGGCCCAGCTGGCTGTGCGGCCTTGAGCAGGCCCCTCCCTAGCAGTCAGGGCCTGAGGGTCGCGGCACAACCCCATCCCTCGGACACACTGTGGGCTCACTGGGGCCAGGTGTCCTTTGTCCCTCGTCCCTCCCAGGCTGGGTCCGCTGTCCGAGCCTTGGAGCCTCGCCAGGCGGGGAGGTTTGTGTCTGTCAGCTCCTAGCATTTAGCTGCCTCTAGCCAGGACCCCTCTGTAATTCAGTGCAGTGATATATGGAGACCCTGTTACTGACAACACGCCTATCGGGAGAGAGATGGGGGAGGGTGCTGACCAGCTGCACCTTCCTCCACGTTGCCTGGCCGGGGGCTGGCATCCCGTTTTCACAGACGGGATGTGGTAACTCCAAAGACAGGGCGTTGATAGAAGCCCATGTGGTTATTGCGTGTGACCTCCTTTCATTCCCTGGGAGTGGGGGTGGCACAGGGGCAGTGGCTGGCCTCTGGGACTCCTGATTACAGAAAGTCTGGGTCCCTGCACTGGCCAGGCTGGAGGCTCAGGCCAAGGGGCCATGGGTAGGCTGCACCCTTGCACCCAGGGCCAGACCAGGCCAAGGAGCCAGAGGGCTTGTGCAAGGTGGTGAGGCAGCTGCTGTCAGGGCTTCGCTGTAGAGGGGAGGGGGCACCCGGGGGGGCCAGTCAGCCCCTTGGAGAAAGCCCACATCTCAGCCACATGAGCGGGTACCTTAGCTGTGGACCTCCTTCCCGCACCCCCAGCTCGCACCACTACCTGCTCTGGGCCGCAGGGCGAACCCCACGTGATTCAGAGGCCAACGTCACTTCCTCTGAAACACCAGCTCAGAGACAACAGCCTGTGGGCCTAACCCCCAAACTTTCAGCTCAGGAGGACGTGAACACTCCGGGGTGGACCCGAGAATGTCGTGAGGACCCCTTGTCACCTCTAGGCAGGGACAGGCCCAGAGGGGCTCACCGTGGGGGCAGATGCAGATCCACAGGGAGGAAGGAACTCCTGCTCGATAGCAGGCCCATCACACCCAGTGGTCAGCCAGCCCAGACCAGCTCGTGGTGAGGTGTTCCCCTCGGGGCCCGCCCTGCAGCCCTGCAGATCGCTCTCCGGCCTGCGTGGGACATGCACCCAGGGCCACCTGTGTCCACCACCTATGCTGGGGGCTGCTCCACAGAGATGACCAGAGGGCAGGCCTGAGGGGCGGGCAGCAGGTGGCCAGGGACCCCCAGAACTGCCCGCGTCAGCACCAGGAAGCAAACCCCACCTTGTCTCTTCATCCAAACAGGTCCAGGTAAAGGCAGTTTCCGTCCTGGGAAATGTGGCTGGTCAGGAGGCAGGAGAGAGCCTGCGCAGTCCTGCAGGCCACAGAGACCAACGGTGGGCAGCTCTGGACGGGACGAAGCCTGCAGGCCAGCACTCCCATGAGAGCTCCCCTTACACAGGTGGGATCTGTCTGGCGTGTCAGCCACCCATGAGGACAGTCCGTGACACGTGTCACCTGAGCTCGCTCAGGGTGAAGGTGAGCTTCAGTGGCTAAAAGATCAGCCGATTGCAACAGCCAAGGCTGAGGCTGGGGAGTGGCACAGATGGGGGGTGCAGTCCCAGGCAGGGGAGGGTGAGGTGAGGCAGGTCAGAGAAGGTCATGGCGGCCTATGGCTGCCAGTCGGGGGGGCGGGGACTCAGAGCCAGCCCCCCACATTTACCGGGCTCTGGGCTGCCAGCTGGGCGCAGCTGTGGCTGGGGGTGGGAGGGAAACCTGCTCCTCCCAAAGCAAAAGGGTCAGGGAGGAACTCAGGCCCGGCCCGGCCTTTCCAAGGTGCGATCGACCCGACGACCAAGCTACTGGGACCTCTGGGCGTTGAGCTCAGGGGCGGGTTGCCTGTAAGCAAGAATCCCGCGAGCTTCATCAGCAGGCTGCCTCATGCAATATGTAACAGCTCATTAACGCGCACCCCCAGGACGGAGCCCGAAAAGACACAGGAACAGGCCTAGGTGGTTCCCCGGTGCGCCAGGCGGGGACGAGGGGTCTGCGCCCCACGGCAGAGCCTGCAGGCCTCTCCTTCTTGCTGCCCTTCCATCGCTGCCAGGCCTGCAGTCGAGGTGGGCAGCAAAGCTGGCACCAGCACCAGCACTGGGGGTCACTTACAGCCCCATCCCTTCTGAGCCCAGATGAGTCGTCAGGATCTTTCTCAACTGGGGGCCCCGGGGGCCTTAGGGGGGCTCGCAGCCCCTCCTCCTCAAAGCCACTTTGTGAACCTTGACGAGGACTTGAATATTCAACGAAAGATCCTTCACCGTCCGTTGAAGAGGCCGCAGGAGGCAGAGCCAGGATCAAATCTCAACTCCACCCCGTCTCTGTGCGACTGTTGTAGGGCAGGTCTCCTGTTGCGGGCCCCAGCTTCCCTGTCCCCAAAAAGGGCACAGCAAGCTCCATTCCAGCCATCCTGGAGACCTTGGAAATCCTCTCCCCTTACCCCACCCCATCCACACGGGGCTTACAAAAACTGGGCAACATATAACAAACAACATTTAAATGCACGACTGAGCTTTCGAGGCAGCGAGGGGCATTTCCAAAGACAGAGATGAAGAGCGAGAAAGCACAGCATGTGAACCCAGGCACTGATCTGATGCTGTGCGAATGAGAGCAGGATGGGGGGACGGCTGCCTAGCCCAGGACTGGGGCTTGAAGATACACACAAAAGACCGACTGCACCCCACGACCTCAGCATCCAGCTAGCTGGACCTGCCTTAGAGGGCTGCCAGCAGGCTAAACCACCGCCAGCTAAACCTTCACAGAAAGCTTTAGAAACTGTTAACGACTCTATCACCCAATAGCTGCACACTTCATTTTCATCAAGGAAACAAATGTTTCTTAAATTGGTAAGTTTGCCATATTGGTCAGCTGGCAAAGCCTGTCTTCAGCAAATTGATTTTTTGAAAAACCGACTTTCAGCAAATTGACTTTCCATGAATTAGCCCTTTGGTGAATGTAGCGTCTTGGCCTGCTTCCAGTTTTAAAGGTCCTAACAGGAGAGGAGTCAAGAGCTTGGGCCCTCTTCTCTGGTGGCGCAGTGGTTGAGAGTCCGCCTGCCAATGCAGGGGACACGGGTTCGTGCCCCGGTCCGGGAAGATCCCACATGCCGCAGAGCGGCTGAGCCCGTGAGCCATGGCCGCTGAGCCTGCACGTCTGGAGCCTGTGCGCCACAACGGGAGAGGCCGCAGTGGTGAGAGGCCCGCGTACCGCAAAAAAAAAAAAAAAGAGCTTGGGCCCGTGAGAGAAGGTGGGAATGGATATACTGAGCAGCAAAGTCCAACATACTCGCACGGAGCAGGGCAGAGATGCTGACTGTGTCTAAGAAGAGTCTGCATGTTCTAGTAGACAGGGAAAGAATTTCAGGGCAACTTATTAAAGTAGTAGAAGTAGAAAAGATGACCTCTGTGTTAGTTTCCTGTGACTGCTACAACAAGTTACCACAAAATTGGTGGTTGACAGCAACAGAAATTTCTTCTACAGTTCTGGTGGCTGGAAGACAGAAACCAAGTGTCAAGAAGGCAGTGTAGTTCTCCCTCCTGAGGATTTATGGGAGAATCTTTCCTTGCCTCTTCCAGCTTCTGGTGGCTGCCCTAGCTTTCCTGGGCCTGTGGCCACATCACTGCAGCCTCTGCCAGTCCTTACAAAGCCTTCTCGTCTGTGTAGGTCTGTGTAAAATCTCCCGCTGCTTCTCTCTTATAAGGATATATTTGATTGCATTTAGGGCCCACCCAGAGAACCCAGGATAAACTCCTGCTCTCGAGATCATTAATTTCAGGACATATTTGCATATAAGGTAATATTCTCAGGTTCTGGGAATTAGTGCGCGGTCGTGTCTTTGGGAACTATTACCAGCCAACCACGACTTCCAAACCATTAGGAAGAGGAAAAGGGAAGACAGAAAATTTAGTCACTCTGATAGGAGTTAGGAAGGAGAGGGAAAATAGAAGTCTAGAAAAATCCAGGACAAAAATTAAGAGCTGGAATGAAGTTCTCATAGATCAATAAAAACAATAACCACAAATGTACTCCACAGAGACTGTCAGATTGGACACAAAAGCAAAATCTAGCCTTCTGTTGCTGACAAGTGTCACACTGAAGCATAAAAAGGTAGAAGGCAAGAGGTTAGGGGAATCCTGTCACATGAGCACTAAATGTGGATGTGTTCATCCCCAAACAATATGGACTTTCAGATACCAAGTGTCACGGGGATATATATGGCCACTCGGAGAAGACACAGGAGAAAGTGAAGCTCGCTTTCCTCTACTGAACCCTCACACCTACGAGGTCAAGTCAGTCATGGCATGTGGCCTGGCTTTGCAAAGAAAAAGGCATTTCCTTGAAGGTTGTGGTGTCATGGTCAAGATCAGCTCAGGACAGCCTGGCTCCCAGAGAACAGCCCGACCAACCCCGTCCTTCTAGGGACGGGGCCGCCCAATGAGAGGCTGCAGAGCAAAGCTCGACTCCTTAAGTCAGGAACTGCCTGAACCATCTTCATCTCTATGAGTCATGTTCATCGAGACAGTGTGTGGAGGGAAAAGAGACCCAAGTACGTTGAGAGACTGTTCGAAGGCTGACATTGCTTGGGATGAGACTAGGTTAAAAAGCGAGCTGACTTACAGGAAGTGATAACAAAGCTAAAGTGATTGTGGACAAGACACAAAGGGAGAAGGAGGGGCTGACCCCTGGGGTCCAGTGTGGGGCAGTGACCAAGCACCTGGCTGGTCTTGGCATGTGGGGCCTGGCAGGAACCTGCTCCTTTCCCTCAGGGGCCTCATCTGGAAGACAGACGAGGGGTGTGCGGGTCTCTGAGGCCTGGAGGGTGTGAACTGTGTGGACCTGGGTCTCGCCGTGAGCGGCCGTAGGCCAGAGCTTTCCCTGCCAGGGATGTTCATTGTTTTTCTCAACAGCCTCCATCTCTGGGTCCTGAGCCCTCAAAGACCCTGTCAAAAGTGTGCCAGCCTTAAGCAGAACCCTGGATCCACCCTCCAGGACCTCGAAGGCCATCCTCTGTGGTTGGAAGCCTGCTTAGGGCCACACTCACCCCCGTCACACACACACACACACACACACACGCACCAGGACTTTGGACCCAGTTCTACAAATCTCAGCATGTACCAGAATTACTTCAGTATGTAATGGCCCGTCCTGATTTTTAGAAGGAGCCGTTCTTAAACTGCATGTGAAGATCATTCTGTCTGGGATCTTATGGCAAGTCTAGGGGTTGCCATGTGGGGGTCATCTCACCACGGCATTGGGAGACTTGCCCCCTTCGAGGACATCCAGCCTCCCTCTGACTGCCTCTTCTGGACAATCCCCTGCGAGGCCAGCCCCTGGTGGGTTCAAGGGAGAGACATGATCCTCTCTCGGCAGGAGAGAGTCGCCCTCTTCACCCTCGGGGTCCCCCACCCTGCATTAGCTTCCTCTTCACATCCCAAACTGTTCCAGGGACCCCAGGCTGGCAGGCCGCCCAACTTCAGAAACAGCCGTGAGCCCAGTGAGAGTGGGGAAACACACCATCCCCTAGCGGGAGGCAGGCAGCAGAATAGACTGGGGCTGGGAGCCAGAGTACCTGGGTTCAGATCCCGGCAGCACCTCTGACTGACTGTGGGACCTCTCCGAATCCCAGTGCCCTGGTCTACACTGCATGGGTCACTGGTCATGAACAGTACACCCACGTACAGAGGAGGAAGGAGGTTCAGAGTGTGAAGGGCATGCCCAGGGGTGTGCTGTTAAGTGATCTCATCCACATCCAGGCCATACAGCCAAAGCCTGTCCCAGAGCAAGGTGTATGGCTGGCACGCACTCGGGGCTCCTGGGCCTGGAGTCTCAGAACCTGTGATAGTGAATTCTATGTGTCAGCATGACTAGGTCGGTGGGGTGCCAGGATATTTGCTCAAGCAGTATTCTGAGTGTTTCTGTGAGGGTGTTTCTGGATGACATTGGCATTTTTTAAATTGAAGTATAGTTGAGTTACAGTGTTGTGTTAGTGACATTAGCATTGAATCAGAAGACGATATAAAGCAGATTTCCCTCCCTGATGCGGGTGGGCCTCATCCAGTCAGTTGAAAACCTGAATAGCACAAAAGGCTGAGCCTCCCCAGAACAAAAGGGAACTCCTCCTGCCTGACTGTTGAACTGGGACATCTATCTTTTCTGACCTTCAGACTTGAACTGAAATACTGGGTCTCAAGCCTGTCAGACTAGAACTTATCCCATCAGCATTCCTGGGTCTCCAGCTGCCAACTGCAAATCTTGGGACTTCTCAGCCTCCACAATCAGGTGAGCCAATTCTTTATAATAAATCTCCCTAGATAGATGCATAGATAGATAGATGATAGATAAATAGATAGATAGATAGATAGAAAGGGTATCTTACTGGTTCTGTTTCTCTGGAGAACCCTAATACAGAGCCCAAGAGTGGGGGATGACCCTGGGCCCACTGTACCCAGAAAGGATCCACTCTTCTGTGCTTCCAGGAAGGGCCCCTCAAGTAGGGCAGGACCACACTGCCTCATCCAGCACTTCTGGGGTTTGTGAGGTCAGCAGCCATGGGCTGAGGGAACCACCCCCAAGGTCAATGCTGCTGTGAAAAGAGGCAGCCTGGGCTGTGAAGTTCAGCGGGTTGAGGTGTAAACCTGACTCAGACCCTCAACCAGCTGTGGCCTGGGGCAAGCTATCTACCCTCAGTTACCTCTCTGTGAAATAGGGATGTGAGAGCTCTTGCCTCATAGGGTTGTAAATACCCAGTGTAGTGCTTGTCACACAGCTGACACTGGATAAGTATTAGCTGGTGGTAGAAAACCTGGAGCGCAAACAGCTGGCCCCCATAAAAGGGCCAGACTTGTCCCATATCTAGCCGTGGACAGAGGGTTAAGCCCCATTGCTGAAGAGCCCAGGACTGCATGCCAAGAGGCACCTGGCCCAGGACACCTGCAACTGTCCATCAGATGCATCTACTGGGAGTGGGAGCCCCAGGGGAGACAGAAGGTGCAGCCTCCGAGACCCCGACCTTGAAATCCTTGTTCCTCGGCGGTTTGTGTGTCCAGCGCCTCTGGGAGTGCCCAGGAGGGTAAGCCCATACTCCCCACTGGGAGGCATCCAGGGCCTGCATCTGTGCCATGGGTCATACCCTGGAGGTTGGACCTCATGGAAACCTCAGGTCCCCAGCCAAGAGTAACACCCGCAATATGCCTGTCCCATGAGAGCTGGCCCAAGAGCTAACTTCCAGGGATGTGTTGGTCACCTTGCACTTTCAACCCTCAGTGCCAATCTTGTCATCAGCTTGTCATCAGTGGTCTCAGACACCTTTGAGGACTGCTCAGCACCACGATCCAGCTCCACAATGGGCCCAGGATGTCCCTGGCTTCAGAGGGGTTCTCCAGGGGAGGGGTCCTGCAAGCCCCAGTCCATATATGCCCCACTTCCAGGCACCTGTGCTGTCTGTGACTCTTGCTGATCATACCCCTGCTGCCCCAGACTCATAGCCCAGAGCATCTTTCTATGTACAACATTCCTACTGGGGCCATTGTATCAGTCAGCTAAGGCTGCTATCCAACAGAAATTTATTTCTCACAGTTCTGAAGGCAGGGTTGGTTTCTGGTGAGGCCTCTCTTCCTAGATTGTAGGCAGCCCCCTTCTCCCTTGTCCTCACATGGGCTGTCCTCCATGCATGTGGAAAGAGGGAGAGAGAGAGGTGGAGAGCTCTCTGAGGTCTCTTCCTCTTCTTATAAGGACACCAGTCCTGGGACTTCCCTGGCGGTCCAGTGGTTAAGACTTCGCCTTCCAATGCAGGGGGTGCGGGTTCGATCCCAAGTTGGGGAGCTAAGATCCCACATGCCTTGAGGCCAAAAAACCAAGACATAAAACTGAAGCAATATTGTAACAAACTCAATAAAGACTTTAAAAATGGTCCACATCAAAAAAAATCTTAAAAAAAAAAAATAAGGACACCAGTCCTATCAGATTAGGGCCCCACCCTCATGACCCCATTTAACCTTAATTACCTCCCTTTAGGCCCGGTCTCCCAGTACAGTCACAGTAGGGACTAGGGCTTCAACATATGCATTTGAGGAGGACACAGTTTAATTCATAACTGCTCTCACGGCATGTCCCTGCCCAGCAGTGTGCTGGTGAACCCCAGGAGATCCAAGGCCCTCAGACAGAGCTGGGACAGGTCCAGGGCACCCCCAGGGGTCCTGCCTGCCCTCCGTGGAATCCAGAAACCCTGAGCCAGCCTCCCTTTAGAGGGATGGAGGTCATCAGGCACCGAGGGCCGTTAGTCCCCAGTTCTTCTCTCCCTGCTGATCCCACCACCACTGTGCTGACCCATTGCCTGTGAGCCCACGGGGTGACCCTGACAGGAGCTTGTGTTTCCATGACACATGTGGGACTTGCCATGTCCTGGAGAAGGCAAGGCCCCAAAAGAAAGAGGGCCTGGGAATCTGCATCCCAACTCCGATGCTCCAGAGCAGGTCCAGGAGCCCCATGCAGTCCATCTCCAGACCTCTGGCCTTAGGCCCTCTGCTGAGAGCTCCTTTCTGCACTCTGCAGCTTTGGGGCCTCACCCAGGAGCTCCTCAGGGCTCCCCCAAGCAGTGGTGCTCAGCACTCACCCCTCCCTAGACTAGACTCCAGGCTTCCTGGCCCAGTACGGACGTTCCTCAGGGGCTCCAGCTTACAGCTTCAGGCTGAGGTGGGGGTGTGGGGTTGAGGGTGGCAGGACCTGAGACCCAGAGCAGGTCCCAGGCCCCTGAGCCCTCATCCTGCTGGTGCTCTGCACCCTAGGGTCCCTTTGGGGGAAGACACCCATACTGTGCTCTCCTCAGATGGGCATCCCTGATTGATCCACTTACAGGGCTGCAGATGAGAGAGCCCTATGGAAGGCCAGGTTGCAGAGCCATGGCCCTCTGTGTCCCCCAAGGCTCCTGCATGGGCAGAGACCATTACTTCCTTTTAGAAAGAGCTCTTTGAAGAGGGAGGGCTTTAGAAGGAGCGTTTCCCAGCAGAGATCTCAAATCAGGCCCTGGTGTGGGATTCGCATCATTGATTTTATTGATACACAGAAAACACAGCTTGACAAAAAACAAGAAAGGGCTATTATAAATACATGAAGATGGAGCAGAGCCTGTTTTCTGGAGGGAGTGGGGCTCTCAGACTTGCCCTGAGATGCAACTCACTGCCGCCTGCCTGCCTGGATCCGACCCCTGCCTGGGGAGAGGTGGTGAGAGGCACTGGGGCCCCTGACATTTGGTGGTGACCTTCTTGGGTGGCCTCACCTGCCTCCCTGTGAGGCCCCCCAGGTCTGCTGCTCTGAGCTCTGCCCTCAGGGATCTCCTTCCCCATGCGGGCAGCACCTGGCAGGGGTGATGGGTCTAGAGATGAGGTCAGGGCTGGAATGCAGTGAGGAGGGCTGCGTTTAGGGCGTGGTGCCGGGGCCCCAGCAGGAGAGGGCACGCAGCAGAGGGGATGCTGAGGTCGGTCCCAGGAGGGCAGGGTGAGGGGTGGATGCTCGGGGGAGCTCCCCGCCACCACAGGAGCTAAGCCTTGGTGGAGACACGGCTACTCACCCCTAGGAGGGGGTTGGGACCCCCACCCATCCCCAGGTAAATGGACCCGACCAGGCTGGCTGGAGGAGGCTTCGCTGGACTCTAGGGACTGAGTTAGACTGTGCAGGAGGGAACGTCCTGGGTACGCCAAGGCCTGCCTCAGCCTTGCAGCAGGGTTCCCAGGGCCACAGAGCCAGTGGAGAGCAGTGCGGATCATGCCCACTTCCATGCGGGCTGGAGGAGAAATGATGCAGTCCAGCTGCCAGGAGGTGAGAGTGCCACACGGTTGTGGCATTTTCCATGCTGTGAGGTTGCTGGGAGGGGAAGGCCTTTCAGAGGGACATTCAGCCCAGCAGGGAAGGGACACCACCTCAGACAGGCTCCCTGTATGGCAGGGGCAAGTCTCAGGCCAGCATCTCCTGGCCTGGTTGTCACCCCGAGTAAAACGAGGTGACACCAAGGCTGGTGGGCAACTGGGAGCAGAATCCCACACAGCATCCTCCTGGCTCCAGGGAAAGACAGAGCCCTGAGTAGCAGACTTCTAGAGGCAGCCTCTTAAGTTCTTTCCTGAAGCTTCACACCTCATCCTCAGGCTACGTTGGCCTGAGTGACGGTATTTAGCTTTCTTTTTGTGAGGAAAATCCCATGGAATTGACTTCCTTTTTATATTTCCACTGGGGCTTCAGCTTATACCTTAAATGTGAGTATGTCAGGATAACAGGGGGTCAGGGGACTTGCTGGGTGCAAGTCCAGTTCTCTGAGTTGTCCATCAGGGCAATGGGAGCATGCCCGAGCTCTGCTGGCCTACTTGGGGATGGAACAGGGTGCTGGCTGACTTCATGCTGGTGACTCAGGCTCTGTTGAGAGGCTCCTGTGGGCCCCAGTGAGATCAGAGCTGCCACAGAATTCCCAAGCCACAAAGCAGAAGCTGCCACCTACCCAGGCAAGCTGATCCTCGGAGAAGCTCACCTGTATGGCCGTATTTCCTTCGAGGTAATGGGGTTGTGGGTTTCCAAGGGAAACTGGGGCTTTAGGGAGATGGGGATTCTGACTTTGATCTTTCAGCTCAGATATTTTATCTGCCAATTTTCTGATTAGTTTTTGTCTGACAGGAGCCTCAGGGCCAGCACTCAGTCCCAGGGTCTTAGGGTAGGAAATGTCATGCCCCAATTTTCCTACAGAATATTTGATCATGGTGGAGGAACCATAAAACTTTCAGTTAAACTTGGCTGATTGAGCATCTCATTTATTTTCGCTCTCTCCCCAAATCCTACCAAAGTGACCATAAATAAAAAGAGAAGTTTGAAACCTACAAAGACAAAATAAACAAGTCAATCAAAACACAGAGGAAGAGACAACCGAACAACTGATACCAACACACTGTGGGAACATGGAAAGTAGGTGATTTGGTGGAAACAGCCCTGAGTCCCATGGAGGGAAATGGATGAGAAGCAGTGACGGATCCCCAGTGTCAGGCCTCAAGACCCCCACCACATGCCTGCAGGAGGTAGGAGGTGTGTTCCCAGGTGAGCCAGAGAGGTCCTGTATTGGGAACATCAAGAACCTACTGAGAAGGGGAGGCATCATGTTGGAAGTGAGGGACAGGTGAGTGAACAGCTGCCTCCTGAGCGATGACATAGGCTCCCCACCCCCTTCTGCCATGAAGCAGCAGCGCAAGTACCAGCAGCCTTTCTGTAGCCCCCAGGCCAGAAATTAGAGGACTTTTCTCCAGGGAAATGAAATCATCCCAGAGAAAAGGCATTTAGGGAAAGATCCTTTACTTAAAATGCTGGCACATCGATCACATCTCTCTATACAAAACTTCCAATCCATCTTTTAAAATAAAAATTTTATTTTAGAAGAGCGTTAGATTTACAGAACGATTGTGAAGATAGGACAGAGAGTTCTCATATACTCCACACCCAGTTTCCCCTGTTATTAGCATCTTATGTCAATATGGTACACTTGTCACAACTAAGGTACCGATATTAATACATTATCATTAATTAAACAGTACATCTTATTTGGATTTTCATGGTTTTACCTGATGTCCTTTTTCTGTTCCAGGACCCCATCCAGGATACCACATTACATGTAATCATCGTGTCTCCTTCAGCTCCACTTGGCCATGACCGTTTCTCAGACTTTCCTTGTTTTTGATGACCTTGATAGTTTCAAGGAGTACTGGTCAGGTATTTTGTAGGGTATCCATCAGTTGGGATATGTCTGATGGTACATCATGATTAGACTGGGGTAATATGTTTTGGAGAGGAAGACCACAGAGAAAAAATGCCCTTCTCGGCTTCCCTGGTGGCGCAGTGGTTGAGAGTCCGCCTGCCGACGCAGGGGACATGGGTTCGTTCCCCGGTCCGGGAGGATCCCACATGCCGCGGAGCGGCTGGGCCCGTGAGCTGTGGCCGCTGAGCCTGCGCGTCCGGAGCCTGTGCTCCACAACGGGAGGGGCCATAGCAGTGAGAGGCACGCATACCGCAAAAAAAAAAAAAAAAAAAAAAAAAAGCCCCTCTCATCATACGACATTAAGTGTCTTTGCTGTTAATATGGCTTAGGATTGTCAATATTGACCTTGGTCACTTGGCTGAGATAGTATTTGTGAGGTTTCTCTACTATATAAAGTTACTCTTTTTTTTCTTTCTTTCTTTTCTTTTTTTTTTTTTTTTACAAAGTAGAATGTATTCTATAAAAGAAAATAACTGAGAACAGCCCACATTTAAGGAGTGGGAGTTATACTCTGCCTCTAAGTGTGGAGTATCTACAACAATTGTTTGGAATTCTTTTGCACAGGGTATTTGTCTATTCTGCCCATTTGTTTATTTATTTAGTAATTTTATTTACCTCAATATTTATTTTATACTTTGGGTTATAATCCAATACTAGTTTATTTTGTCACTCAAATTGTTCCAACTTTGGCCATTGAGAGCTTTTTCAGTTGACTCCTGTGTCCCTTTTAGCCCCATCATTATGTTTTTGTTTTGTTTTGTTTTGTTTACCACTTTCTTACTTTCTGGTACTACAAGATGCTCCAGGCTCATCTTGTATATTTCCAACCCCAGCCTAGATTCAGCCATTCTCCAAGGCGCTCTGGTTCCTTTTACCAGAGAATGGTTTTAGAAATCAAGATCTGGGGGCCGAGTGTGCTCATTGTTACTGTGGTGTTGTTGCTTCTAGGGTCTCTTAGCTGACAAAGCAAAGAAATTAGTGCCCATACTACACGTGATGGTTAATTTTCTGGGTCAACTTGGCTTGGCTATGGATCATTCTACCTTTCCCCCCTTGTTCATCTGTAATCTCCCCCTCCGACAGTGAGAAACCTGGCTCCCACCATCAACCGTCCTTATATTTAATTGTTCAGTTTCAGTATACATGTAGAATGGCTTCAGAATTGTTAACCCATACTTCTGGGAGGAACAACTATATCAACTAGAATACAGTACTTATGTACAGTTCCTTTTGTCTTTAGTCTTACAGACTCCACTCATTTCTGAAGTTACTTAGGTCAGCACGTTTTTTTCCCCATCCTCTTCAGTGAAATAATGTCTGACATTTTGAGTGCCATTAGATTCTTTTGTCACGTTCTGCATTCCATTCTAGGATCCTCCATAAATGATTTTTTTAAAAATCAGGGCTCACTGCATACGAATAGCTCTACGCCTAAGGTGTTTGTTGACAGAAATGAGCAGCAGGTGTTCTACACTGTAGCTGTTTGAAGTAGCAAGAGTAGTTGGGGCCAACAAGAGGCAGAACAAAAAAACTGCAAAAGAAAACCTAGGGAATGTGATGTCTATAGGGGGCTTTAAAAAGCTCTGACATATTTCTGGGAATCTAAAAGGTCATATGCAAGTGCAGGGCTATGCACATGCTTAGGAAAAACCTGTTAAGGACCTAATCTCTCACTTCTGGTGTAACCTGAGGCTCTCTGCAAGCAGAAAGTGAAAGTTAAGGCAAACTTGTAAACTGCATGCCTGAGCATTGAAGGTGAGCTCTGACACACACACACACACACACACACACGCACACACACACACACACACACAGTCCCTCAGAAAAGGCTAGAGGATTTATTTGTTAAAAGCATTTAAGGAAATCTCTTCCCAATCATTAGCTGATCATTAATATGTTCATTGTTATCTGCAGGAACCCATTAAGAAAATAACTTTAAAAATACAGTAAAAGAGGGCTTCCCTGGTGGCACAGTGGTTGAGAGTCCACCTGCCGATGCAGGGGACACGGGTTCGTGCCCCGGTCCAGGAAGATCCCGCATGCCGCGGAGCGGCTGGACCCATGAGCCATGGCCACTGAGCCTGCGCGTCCAGAGCCTGTTCTCCGCAACGGGAGAGGCCACAGCAGTGAGAGGCCCACGTACTGCAAAAAAAAAAAAAAAGAAAAAAGAAAAAAAAATACAGTAAAAGAAACAACAAGGACACTAAAACAGTATGCTAGAAAATATAACACAAAAGAAGGAAGTAATGGAGAAATAGAGGAACAAATCTTAGGTAGACTGACTAGAGAAAGAGAAGACTCAAATTACTAAAATCAGAAATGGAATAAATAGGGAACATTACTACCAACCATACAGAAACAAAAAGGAATACTATGAATAATTGTGTGCCAACAAATTAGGTACCTAGATAGAGTATCTATTTCACAGACTACTGAAATGGACTCAAGAATAAATAGAACTTCTGAATAGACTTATAATAAGTACAGAAGTTGAATTAATAATCAAATTATTACTCACAAAGAAAAACCAAGGCCCTGATAGCTTCACTGGTGAATTATACCAAACATTTAAAGATGAGTTGCTACCAATTCTTCACACACTCTTCTAAAAAATAGAAGGGATCACTTCCCAACTCATTCCATGAGGCCAAAAATACCTTGAATCCAAAACTCGACAAAGACACCACAATAAAAGAATACTACAGACCAATATCCCTTATAAGTATGGACACAAAAGTACTAGCAAATCAAATCCAGCAACATGTTTTTTAAAAAGGATTACATACTGTAGTCAAGTGAGATTTATCCAGGAATGCAAAGTTGGTATAACATACAAAAAAGAATCAATGTAAAATACCACATTAAAGAGAATGAAGGGAAAAGCTTCATATGATTATATCAGTAGATGTAGAAGAAGCGTTAGACAAAATACAAAATATTTTCATGTGAAAAACAATCCACAAACTAGAAATAGAAGGGAACATCCTTAATCTTCAGAAGGGCATCCATGAAAAGCCCACAAAATCATACTTAATGGTAAAAGACTGAGTACTTTCCCACTAAGATAAGGAAGAAGACAAAGATGCCTGCTTTCGTCACTTCTATTCAACACTGTACTGGAGGTTCGAACCAGGGCAATTAGACAAGAAAAAAAAGGAAAGGGGCTTCCCTGGTGGCGCAGTGGTTGAGGGTCCACCTGCCGATGCAGGGGACGCGGGTTCGTGCCCCGGTCTGGGAAGATCCCACATGCTGCGGAGAGGCTGGGCCCGTGAGCCATGGCCGCTGAGCCTGCGCGTCCGGAGCCTGTGCTCCGCAACGGGAGAGGCCACAGCAGTGAGAGGCCCATGTACCGCAAAAAAAAAAAAAAGGAAAAAGAAAAAGGAAGGAAGGAAGGGAGGGAGGGAGGGAGGGAGGGAGGAAGAAAGAAAAGGCATATAGCTTGGAAAGGCAGAATTAAAACCATCACTATTTGTAATCTTGTGCCTAAAAAATTCTGAGGAATCCTTAAGAAAACTATTAAAACTAATACATGAGTTCAGCAATCAACAGACAAAAATCCATGTACTTCTACATACTTGCAAACAACAATTTGCAAATGAGATATTTAATAGAATCAAAAAGAATTAAATACTAAGAAAACATTTTGATAAAAGATGTGCAAGATTTGTTCACTGAAGACTACAAAACGTTCCTGAAGGACCTGAAAGACGATCTAAATAAATGGAAAGGCATCCCTACTGCCCCTTGGTCAGTTAAACTCACATGAAGATCTGAGATGAAACATTGAAAATCCCTGACACAGAATCGGTGCTCTGGAAACAGCAGTTGCTCTAATGCAAACGGTTCACACAACTAACTCAACAGTTTTAATTTCACTTCTTGACACCAGGGCACTTTCTACCAACACCCTCAACCTCAGCATACTGGCAAGGAAGGAAGTCCCTCGCCTTCTGTCATCATTTTCATCCACTGATACTGATATAGGAAGTGACGCCAGAAAGAAAGGACATGATGGGCCCCTTGTTTGGGTTCTAAGAAACCCTGCCAGTGCCGAGAGCATCTGGATTCTACCAGAACGCACGGCCCCTTTGGTCTCACTGCCACCCTTACTCAGTCATCGACGTGACAAGCTTTCCTTGTCCTCACTGAGTCACACACCGTCCACCAGCACCCTGTGCTCATGAGGCTTCGTGAAGATAATGAGGATGGAGCTGCACACGTATCCATGTGTCTCCCCAGATCACGTGTGCTCCATTGTTCCAGAACCTCACTCAGAGAACACAAGTTCAAAGGTAAAATGTTAAGAATTTCAAGATGGCCATAGCCGAGATCGGCCATGCCTCCTGTCCCCTGCTCTCTGCCTGGGCTGATTCCGTGTCCACGTAATTGGGACTTCACAGGGCAGGGGTCCTCCCGTGCCCCGGGGCCTCTTCTCTCAGGGATGCCTCCTGCTGCCCAGGCTGCTCCGTTTATGGATCTGGTTCGCCCACTAGAACACGAGCTTCCAGGAGCAAGGCTATGTCTGTCCTATCGGCCACTGGCCCCAGTCCCATGCCTGGCACCTGTGCTAAATAACTATTTGCTAAATAAACGCATCAACCAGCCACTGAGTATCTGTCGAGCACCTAGGATGGGACGGGCACGTCCAGGGCCCAGAGATAGAGACAACGCAACAGCTTCTGCCCCCAGGACCTCCCACCCTTATTCCCACCTGGATGGCTTCTACCTTGCAGCTCTATGAGGTGAGTGGGGTCTGCAGGGTTGACCCATCTTGCTGATGTACAATACAAGCCTGGTTGCCAGGAGCAGAGCCAGGCCATGTGACAGCTGCCCTTTTGGCCCCAGGACCTCAGGATGCAGACCCACAGGAGTCTGAGAATGAGAAGGGCTGGGCAGGGCCCTGGCCCAGCACCCAGCTCACCCAGGCCTCCCCCGCTGCCCTGGGCTACTGGGTTGGTGTCCGGAAGGAGACCTCCCCGACTTAGAGCTGACCTGCTCCACCTTCCACTTTCCACTGCAGAGCTTCCAAGCCTGCGCAAGACCAAACATGGGTCTTCACCCAGATTTTGCAAAACGATTTGCGTTTCCTGATAGAACACCTGCTGGTGTTCAGCTGCCCTGTTTGTATACTTTTTCTTTTTAGCTCAACCTTGTTTTCCCAGAGATGATGATGACTATTTCTAATGAACTTGAGCATACTAACGTGAATTTGTCAGATTTACTTCTCACAACTTTCCTCTGAGACACTGGGCATGTAAATGAGATGCCTTCTGAGATAGGAGAGTTGGCTTCTTGCAGGGGCAGTCAGACAAGCGGACGTCTGGGGGGATGTGGCCTCTGAGCAGGGCCTCTGGCTCAGAAGACAGCCATCCTGGGAAGGGGGACCTGCACGAGCACAGTGTGAAGGTGGGAATGAGCACAGGTGGTCCAAGAAATGTTTGTAGGGGGCACGGCAGGAGCTAATGCTGGACAGAGGGAGGGTGCCAGCCCCAGAAGGGCCTTGGCCACCACCAGGGCTCCCCGTCCAGCCGTGGGCTGGGGTCACGAGGCACGAACATGATACTGCGACGAAAGCTCCCTGCACGGGGTCTCAGCGTGGTGATTGCATTACTATCCTTTCAGACTCTCCCAGCTCTGAGCCTCCCTGCCTGGGGTCCACTGTGAGCAGACACCATGGCCAGCTTCTCAGGGGGGAGATAGGGGGTGCATCCCAGAAAGGCAAGCCCAGCTCCATCACCACTGCACCCTGCTGTGCGAACGTGGATGGGCTCCAGCAGGAAAAATCAGACGTGACCACAGAATTCTTTGAATCTAAAGAGTGTCGTGGGCTGTGGAGAGCCCAGAATGATGCTGGGTCCCTGGAACGTACTTCCGTTCATGCCGAGTGCTGGTTAGAAGTCAAGAGACTAGCTCCTGCCCACTCTAGGGGTGGCGCACCCCTGGCCCCCGCCCCTGAGACCTGAGTAGGCCAGCCGGGGGCAAGGGTCAGGTGAAGCCTCTGGGTGCCCACGCCGTGGGGCTGTGAGGAGGGACCAGAGCTGGAGGGCAAGGGGCCCAACAGGTGACACCCCAGGACACAGTGCAGTGCCTACCTCACTCAACAGTGCTGGCCTGGACCCGACGTCTCCTGACCGTAGGGCAACTCTTTCCCTCCCCCAGCCCTTCCTCCCAAGGCAGGAGGGAGCTCCCAAGCCTGGAAGGGCAGCCAGCACTGGGGGACCAGTCATTCTTATCACCGCTCAGATATGAGCTCACCCTGACTTCCGTGTGTCAGGAACAAAAACAAAAAATGTCAAAATAATAGTTTTCCCAACCTTTTCCCCTCTCCCTGTCTGTTCTGAGTCCTTTCCTTGTTCCTGGGTCTTGATTGGGGTAAAAGGAACATGGATTTCCCTTGTGAGGAGTCCTGGTCTCCTGGTGGTTGTGAGGGATAGACCAGTGATAACAGTGGATTCTAAGCACGAGATAAATGTGGGCTGTTATCTTTATAGCTCTGTTGTAAACCCGGCTTCTCCTCCAGCCCAGACCAGGAGGGGCGTGTGGAGGGCTGCCTGGAGCTCTGAGCTGGTCTGAGCTCTGGAGTCTGGGGGTGGCTGGGAGTAGACAGGACTGACCTCGGGCAGGGGCCACAGCCACCAGATCCCCAAGCAGCTTCCTGGAGGAGGGTGAGCTAGAGACCAGAGGAGCTGCCCAGAGGCCAGAGCTGGACCCAAACTGAGGGCCTGCATGGCCTGAGTGAGCAGTGACTAGTTCTATAATCCAGGGCATATGTGGGCGCCGTCCTCTTAGGTCGGCCAGGAGCCTCTGCAAACACAGACCCAGTCATGGGCTGGGCGAATTCATGAGTGTGAAGCCCTGAGATGCAGCCTGGCCAGGGGCCTGCACTGTTCTGGAGTAGCAGCGGCTGCCACTTTCTCCAAATCCACCCACCTTCTTTTAATAGTTGGTGTTTTGTGTTTTTTTTTCTAGTTAATTCCCTTGGTTTTCCTTTCTGGTTATTTATTTGTTTATTTATTTATTTATTTACGGCTGCATTGGGTCTTCGCTGCCGCGCACGGGCTTTCTCTAGTTGTTGTAAGTGGGAGCTACTCTTCGTTGCGGTGCGTGGGCTTCTCATTGTGGTCGCTTCTTTTTGTTGCGGAGCATGGACTCTAGGCGAGCGGGCTCAGTGGTCGTGGCACATGGGCTCAGTAGTTGTGGCTTGCAGGCTCTAGAGTGCAGGCTCAGTAGCTGTGGTGCACGGGCTTAGTTGCTCCGTGGCATGTGGGATCTTCCCAGACCAGGGCTGAAACCTGTGTCCCCTGCATTGACAGGCAGATTCTTAACCACTGTGCTACCAGGGAAGTCCCTGGGTCTTTTTTTTTTTTTTTCTGTTTAGAAAGTTTTAAAACTATAGAAAAGTACAGACTATAGCAGACACCAGTGTTGGAATTTCTAAATGTTGAGACCTGGTCATGTTTACTTCAGAAGTTTTAAATTCATGTAAAAGCAACAAAACATTGCAGAATACCTTCCCTCCTGACTCAAGGTGCTTTCCATAATTTTGAGACATATAGACACACACATGCACACAGGGCCGATAAGCACATGTGGATGGTGAAGCCATAAATGCTTCAAAAAGAGTGTCAAGCTATGAATTTTCTTCTAAACATGTTTAACGGCATCCTATAAAGTTTGATACGTTGTATTTTCCATGACATTTAATTAAAAATGGTTCTAATTTCAAAAAAAACCACTACAATCTAAATTCGAGTTCATCCACATTGATATATACAGATCTAATTCACTCATTTTAACTTTTCCACAAGGATTCGATCTCATAAATATCTCACAATTTGTCTACTTCCTTAAGGATTTAAGTTATTTCCAGTTTTTTTTCTATAACAAACTATACCATAATGATAACATTCTTATTCAGCCTCCCAGTGGTACCCAAGGACGTGTACCCAGAATGGAATTTCCACATCTTGAGGCATGCACTTTTTCGAATTCACACGTTTCTGTCCAATCCTCTGCATGGTTGGATTAATTTGCACCCCTGTCTGTGGGTGTGAAATTTCTTACTGTTCATCATTTCATCCCCTCTTGGGATTATCAGACACCATTTTTACCCAAACTGATGCATACGAAATGGTATTCCATTTTTGTTCATTTGTATTTTCTCAGTCGCTAGTGATGTTGAACATCTGATTTCATATTTTTTATTGGCCATTCATGTTTCCTCTTCGGCAAATTGCTCTTTTTTATCCTTTGCCCTCTTTTCCGATAGGTTATTTGTATTTTTTCTTATTGATGTTTAAGTTGCTAATCTTCAGTTTGCTGTATGTACAGCAAACATCTTCTCCCTGTTGGTTGCTTTTCTCACTGAATTGTTTTTGAAGTGTAGCACCACACAGAGACTGCGTAACTCCAAATATGCAGCTCCACAAATTCTCCAAACTGCATATGTCTGTGTCACCCACCCAGGTCAGAGCACTGCCAGGTCCTGAAGCTCCTCCACACCCTTCCAATCGCTGTCTGCCGTCTGACCCATTAACGAGTGGACTCTGTTGATAGCCTTCCTTACAGTGTACAGCCTTACTCAACAGAGGGATGGCCTCCTGGTTGTGGCATATTATTCCATTTGCTAATAATTTATTTAAGGTTTTTGCATCTGTCTTCATAGAGGAGAGTGGTCAGTGGTCTGGTGATCTCCATTTTTTGCTGTTTATCGAGTTATGGTGCTCACGATGGGCTGGCTCTGTAATAACTATTTTTCAAATGTGACTTCGTAATTAACCCTGGAAGCTGTGTTAGGGATAACAAAAAGCAGCAAACAAATGCCTGTGTAACACTGGGCACAGAGTGAAGGATTCATCCCATCAGCAGAAGCCTGCAGCCTGGGGCAGGTCAGGCTGGGAGCTCAGGGACCTGGGACTGTCTGAGAGAAGAGAGTGACACATGCCTCCTGCCCATGGACTCGTGAACCGACTCATCCCCAGGCAGGGACCAGGAGCTTGGCCTGTTGGATGGAGTCTGTGATTCTGACTTTATCACCAGGTCTGTGACCCACTGGCGCAGCCCAGCAGGGCTTTGGAGAAGATGGAGGCCTGGCCACTGGGCACTCATTCATTTAACCTGCCAGCATGGGCCTGGGGATGAGGCAGGTGACCTGCTGCCCTTCCCTGGAGCAGAACAGCCTGGAGACACAGAGAGGCAGGGAGCTGGCCCTCTGCCCAGTCCTGCAGTCACAGGAGGCCTCACAGAAGAGGCACATGTGGGGATACAGAAGGGACAGTGCAGACGATGCCTAAAGCCAGGACACACGCGAGGCTGAGAGAATGGGGTGCCCCAGGATTGCAGTGGGAGAGACCAGGGCCATGGCTGGCCACCGGGTGGAGGCTGTGTGTGGCATGATGGGGTGCTGATCCCCACCTCAGAGGGAGCTGGGGTGACCTCTCCAGTGTCTGCACCCTGCCTGTGTGACGACAGTCCTCTGTGCAGAACCTCTGGGCCTCAGAGCTATGGTGAGAAGCACAAGGGCTCTGCCCAGTGCCCTGCGGTGCTGGGGGAGGAAGGGCTCAGAGGCTGGTGCCTGGTCTATGGTCCAGGCCTGCCTTCAAGGAGTCCCACCAAGCAGAGGGCATAGCCAGGTAGCCTCAGTTTGGCAGCTGGGCTGTCTCATGCTCTGGGGGATGTGCCCAGGCCATGGGAAACATGGGGTTCAGGGGTTCAGTGTCCTCCAGCTCCCATCCCCTGAGATGGCATGTACCCCTGGAGAGCTAGAACAATCCATGCCATGCCTCAGGGAAAGCCAGCTTGGAAAGACCCCAGGGAACACAGGAAAAACACAGCCCAATTCAGAAAGGAAGAAAGCTCCGAGGCAACCCCATGCCAGTGCCCCAAGTCACAGGAGGAGAAACCGAGGTAGAGAGAGCGAGGCTCATCCACAGACCCACACGCAGAGGCTTGGGGACTGTCCTCCAGGCAGACTGTGGCACCCTAAGCTGGGTTTCTGGTCGGCTGCATACAAAGGAATAAACTGTCCATCATCTCGTTACACAGGAGGCATTCAGCTCAGCCCAGAGCCAGCGGAGTCAGCGGAACAAGGACATGGAGGGCAAAATCATAACCTGTGCTGGCTTGTTTTTTATCGTTTTTATTACCTCCATCCTTTCACACAACACTGCCACTTGGACCTCCGGTGGCCCTGGGAGCAGGCAGGGCAGGCCATACTCCCATGAAACAGCTGAGGTCTGGGAGGTGCAGGGACCCACCCCCACCCCCCCGGGTGGCTAGAGAGCCTTTCCCGCTACTGCTTCTTCTTTTTTTTTTTATTGGAGTAGAGTTGATTTACAATATTTTGTTAGTTTCAGGTGTACAGTAAAGTGAATCAGTTATACATATACATACATCCACTATTTTTTTAGATTCTTTTCCCGTATAAGCCATTACAGAGCATTGAGTAGAATTCCCTGTGCTATACAGCAGGTCCCTATTATCTATTTTATATATAGTACATTGGGATTAACAGCTCGTGTTTTTCATCCTTCCCACATGCCAAGTCCGGCTGCTGAAGGAGGAGAAGAGCACCTTGGAGAGCGACATGGACCCTGAGCCTCCAGCGGACGTGCCCTGCAGACCTGCCTACAGCCTCCCGAGGCCTGCCCTGCGGAGACCAAGGGGTCGGGGTGTGATCTCAGCTACTCCCCTGCCCCTGCCCCGGCAGCCCCACAAAACCCCTTGGCCTGGACGGAGGGGCTGGTGCACACACCCCCTGCAGCGGAGGGCAGGTTCTGAAGCTGGTGCTCTCCATCTTCCCAGGCTGGAAAATCTCAGGAGGTTCCAGGGAAAAAGGCAGTTCCCCCAGATATGCCCACACCCAGCAGCTGAGGCCTGAACAGAGCTCAGATTTCTGCCATGAGAGTAACTGCCTCTCTAACTCCTGGCACCAGGCTGGGCTGCTTGGGCCCACCTCCTCAGGGACCTTCAGAGCTGCTTCCTGAGTAGTTGGGGAAGAGGTCACCTCTGAGGTTACCGGCTTCCCTGAGGTCCCTCCACTAAGTGGGCTGAACCCCGAGGTCTCCCTCCTGCCCCACCCCAGTCCGCTCAGTGACATTTCCCAGCACCTTCTCCGGGCGGGTGTGGCCCTCAGCACTTGTCATGCATTTTCATCCTCACAGCGAGCCTGAGAACGAGGTAGAGTTGTTACCCTGATTTATGGAGGAATATTCTGAGAACCCTGAGCGGCTGAGCCACTTGTCAGGGTTGGGCACCAGGGAGCGGGGCCTCTGAGTTTCCAAAATGTTTAGATAGCCTGTGACACATCCTCTTTAACAAGAAGTCCAAACTGTGCTGCCTCTCCACCCCAGACCCCTCGGTCCCCGAGGAGCAGCTCCACACACGCACGTGCATACGTGCATGCACACGCACACCTGCAGGGGAGCCCACCCTCCGCCCACCCGCAGGCGGCCATTCCCCAGGCTCCGGGGAGCAAATTACATCACAGGAAGTTGCAGTGTGAGGGACGTCCCCAGTGGAAGGTATGAGAACACATGTGGCAGAGCGGCGGGCCAGGCCCAGCTGCTGCAGATGTCTGCCACAGCTGGAGGGCCACCAGGCGCAGGGCTCTGTGCGTCTCGTCAGGGGCAGGGCCTCGGCTGAGGGTCCGCAGAGCCATAGCTGCACAGGTCTTCCAGCCAGCATGGGCCCTGTTGCTTCTCCACTCGGGAGTGCCCCTCCAGGGCACGGGGGCTTCAAGGCAGTGTTTCCTCATCTGTACAATGGGGAGAAGACCAGCACCATGACCTTCAGTGAACGGAGCCCACGCAGGTAAGGGCCTTACGGTGCCCGGCTTGGAGGCGCGAGGAACGATGTCGATGACAACGGGAAACTCGGCCTCTGCCTTCAATGAGCTGACAGCCTGCGGAGGGGGGCGAAACTGACGTGCCTGAAGCCGCGACCACTCAGTGCCGGGGCCAGACAGGTGAGCCCCCACCTCTCTTAGCAGAGAGAAGGCGAACAAGTCAATAAGGAAGATACCGGCCGACGCTGAGGGGCAGGCGCAGAAAAGGGGGCGGACAGGCTAAGGGGACAGAGATTGCTGGGAGGCGTGATTCACACAGAATGGCCGGCAGTGCTCGGGGACGACCTCTCTGGAGAAGCGACAGCTGAGCTCAAGCTGAAGAGAGCGATAAAGCCAGACAGGTGAGGAGAAAGGGGACCCGACAAAAGAAAAGTACAGGGGCCAGAGGCCAGAAGGACGGGCGGCAGTGTAGTCCCAGGGAAGGAAGTGGCTGAAGGAGAGGGGCCAGGAGGCCACGAAGGGCCCTGGGGGCCAATGGAAGGAATGCGGAATTTATTCTACCGGCGACAGGAAGCTACTAAGAGACACGCATGAAGGTGCATCAGGATCGGACTGTCGTTTTGGAAAGCTCGCTCGGGCTAATGTGTGCGTGAGTGGGGGAGGTGCTGGGGGCGCCCAGAGGGGAGCAGGGAGGCCAGGGAGAGGCTTCTGCGCTGCTCTCGGACAGAGGTGGTGGTGCTGTCCCCTCCCTTTCTTCGCCCGCCCCCCTCCTGTGAGGATGCCAGAGTTACCCAGGCCTGACCCCTCAGGCAGGCTCTCAGCACCTGGGACTCCGCCCCCCACCCCCAGATGCTGACAAGACTAAAACTTTGTCCACAGGGGAGCTTCCTGGCAGTTGGGCTCATCCGGACCTCGGGCAGGTGGGGTCTGGGCTGCAGCAGGGAGGCATCCCCACCCCATCCCACCTACTCAGCCTGCATGGCCCCCTGGGCCGCCACAGACCCAGATCAGTCTCCTAATGGCAAATGTGTAGCCCTTTCCTGGTGACTGGGACAGAGGATCCCTAATTGTCAGCAGCTGATCTCAATTAAAATAGAAACGCCTCCCTTGATTTGCACGTGGGAGCTGGAGTGGAGAGCTTGGGGATGTTTACACAGACTTGGAAGGATACTGCCCGAAATGGGTCCACAGGAGTGAAAGCAATTTATCTCGATGAGTTGGGCCCCTGGGTGATTTAATTAAGGCCAAAGCAGCCCTGGGCTTTGGCCCTCCCTGCTGGGCGTTGCAGGATGACGGTGCTGAGCTGGCCCTTCTTTCCTCCTCTCCAGGACATGAAGGTAGGAATACAGCCTCGGAAAGTGCCGATGCTCCCACTGCTTACCAGCTTGGGTTCCAGGACCTCGTACCTAGACTGCATTCCAGGCGTAGCGGGGAACACGGGGACCCCTAGGATGCTGCCCTGGGGAGGGTCAAGCATGTATGTACGGTAAGCACCCTAGGGCTCTCCACACGGCAACTGCGCACGAGGGCACAGCCAGTCAGGGGCAGGGCTGGGACCCACACCCCGGTCAGTGTGACTGACACCGCGGCCTAGTGCTGGGGAGGACGCAAGACCCGAGCGCAGTCACGTCCGAAGTGCCTGGGTGAGGGCTGAGGGAGAAGACTGTTCCTCAGGCCACAGGTGCGCCAGGCTGGGGAGGCCTCGGGGAGGAGATAGTCCTTGAGATGGATCCTGGAGAATAATTAGGACTGTTAGCTCAAAATGGAGTTCGCCAGCAGCCAACCCACCCCTTTGGCTACCAGGGCCCCTGGCAGACGCTGACAACAAAGACACAAAGGAGAGGAAAGTGTACAGCACACCGAAGCCCAAGACAGGCTATGGCAGGGCACAGCCGATGGAGCTGGGTGACAGTCACTGAACCACTGCCCCGCGGAGGAGGAAGCCGTGGTCTTACGTGGCCTGTCTGTCCTGCCCCTCAGAGCACAGCACAGCACAGGGCCCGGCAGAGACCTGGAGGGTCCCTGTGCCTGGGGGCCGGGCGGGCTGCCTACCACCCCTCCTTCTCAGGAAAGAAGGGCGGGGGAGAGGCCGGCACCCCTGCTGCCTCGCCTGCCCACTCAAGGTGTGCAGGCCCAGCCGCTCCGGGGCCCTGGGGACCAAAGGCGGAGGGTGTAAGCTCTGTGCAAACATCCTGCCTTCTCCCCAGGATATTTTCTGTAATAAAAGACCATGGAAATGTCAGCTAGTCTAAACAAATAGCCAGGTTTTACAGAGGATGAGCAGCCTACGTGCAAGCACCTCCAGGGCCCGCTTCTTGAGGTGGCTTTGAAAAATTGTGCGCCAGGAAGGAAGCTCAGAATCCTTCCTGGTGGGGCAAGCATTTAGGGCCCAGAGAGGTAAGGCTTACAGGGTTCCTGGGGAGGAAGGGGCGGGTGGACCCTGGGCCTGGTGTAGGGTGACTGTCTCAGGTGGCCCTGAGGAACTGGGCTCCCATCAGACTGGGCTCCCTCCTGAGGACCCTCAGGCAGGGCTGGCCTGTGCCCTGCGGGCAAAGGGATGGGGGAGGGGCTGACAGCAGACGACTCAGGCTCAGGGTCTCTCCCTTCCTCCCCTCCCCCTACAGGGGTCCCCTTCCTGGAGCCCCATCTTTCCTCCGTCCATCTCTGTGTTAGGGAAGGCACCCGGGGGTCTGATACCGAGGGACCTCCCAAGGTGAGCTGGGCCTCACTGCATCCACTGGACAGGGGGACAGGGAGGCCCAGAATGTGGGAAGAAACTTAACACCAGAACCTGAACATACTGGGGCCTTCTCCTGGTTGGGGCGCTGGGGGAGCCGCTAGTGCCTCAGTGCACACAGCATCCAGGGAGCTGGATCCATTAGGGGCTGGGGGGTCCCCGAGACCCTGCCGCACACAGCGGGCCCTAGGTGCCCACACAGCGGGCCCTAGGTGCCCACACTCCTTGAGGGGCAGGTCCAGCTGCAGCCACTCACAGGGCGGGGACGGACTGGGCCCAGGCTATCACCACAGTCAAGGAAGGTTGTCAGGGTGCTGGGCCCATGCGGGTTCACACGACCCCTGTGCATTGTGTCCAGGCAAGAGCCACGTGCACGGAGAGCCAGCAAGTCGGCAACGGCTCAGGACTGTGAGGCCGGCCTCTGGTGGGCAGGCTGGAGCTGCTCAGAGGGCCAGGAGGTCATTTTCAGGGCAGTGAAGGTGGGCCACCTGGCCCTGTGGCCTCATTGCAGACACTCACACCTCCTGTCACTGCTCAGGGAGGTTGAGCCCACCACAGGCAAGGCTGCCAAGACTGAGCAGGTGGGCAAGGAGCCAGGACCAAAGCCAGTGGTCAGCCCCCCGGCCAAGGCGAGGCCTCTGGGCCGGAGGCACGGGGAGAGGGGTGCAGGCTCTAGAGCCCTGTGGGCCGGGCTAGAATCCCAGCTCTACTCCTGCGTGCCGGCAGGGGGACCTTTGACCAGTAAGTCACGGAGCCTCCCAGATCCCCATTCCTCATCTGTGGAGTGGGGAAGTGATTTCCACCGCACGTGCCATGAAGAGGAGACAGTAGGATAATTTGCTTGGTGCCGGGCACGGGGCAGGGCACTCAGTCAGTGGAGGTTCGTTCCCCTCTCATTATGCCTCTGAAGTGGGTGCCAAGGCAGGCGCTTCTCATGACGGAGGACACCATCCTTGGGCCTCTGGAAGAGGCGGTCCTGTGCAGCAGGTGAAATTTTCCAAAAATGGCCACAAAAGTATTTCTAGTTCCACACACTCTCTCAGAACCTTGCCACTTTCCGCCAAGAGGGAGTCTGTTTCCTCTCCCCTTGAACTCAAGGTGGGTGCTGAGCATGGGAGGCTGAGTGCCCACATCACCTGGTCCACCTCTGGTCAGATGAACCTGGGAGAGCCCTTGCCTGGTGCAGCCTGACTCAGGAGACAGGGCCCCAGTGACCGTTCTGTCCCTCTTAGCCCACAGCCCCAGGACCAGGCTAGACTTGGAGCGCAGAATTCCCTGATCCTCAGGAATACAACCCCACCTGTCATGAACCAGAGGCTGGGCCACTCACCATTCACACTCTGTCTCATTTAATCCACAAGAGAATCCCATGCGGTCAGCCCTGTTATTTTTCATGTGAGAAAATGGAGGTTCCAAGATCAGTTGAGTCCCTTGTCTAATGTGTCCCGAGTTGACCTTGGAAGAGGCACACTAGAAAATGATGTAAAAGCCCCCACTGTAGATCACTTCCCAGTGCCCCTGTGCCAGCCGCTGCCCCATATTGCTGGGGTGAAGCAGCAGCTCTCAGCCACAGGCGCTCCCATCAATCAATATTTTTAATTACTTACATGATTGACTAATAAAATTCTCCACCGACCAATTGATTTTGTGATCAAGCGAGAGCCTCTGTTTTTATTAAAAGGTTACTTAGATGAATTTTTTTCCCCACTGAAGCGGGAGGTTGTATTTCTTTTGGTCATTTTGGAAGAAGAAAAATGGGAGGGGCCAGGAACAGGAGGAGACCCAGAGGCCAAGAAGATTACAAGCCCAAACCGAGAGACCCTGTGAATCGGCAGCCACTCACCTTTTTGTCCTGCCAAATACCCGGAGGCTCCAGCAGCCGGTCAGGCGCTGGCCAGAAGGACCCTCGGGCACACACTTTACCCAACCCAGGCTTAGCCAGAGCTGCTTCTATTGTTTTTAAAAGTAAACTGTAAACTTTCTTTTACATTTTAATGAAAGTATTGGCTTTTCAGTTCTAAAAGTAACTCACTGTGTGTGCACAGTTTGGAAAAGACAGGCAAAAACAACAAAGCAATGAGAGGGTTCTCAGCCTGGAGACTTGGCCTGAAAGGGCAGTTGATGGAGATGCTGAGAGAAGAACTGCAGGGCTGACTCCCACTTTTCCAGGGGTCCAAGGCCCCAAAGAAGCATCACCATAGAAATCACCCAGGTCCCAGTGTCCAGAGAAAGCTACTCACGGTTACTACGTCAGCGGGTTTTTGGTTTTGGTTTTCTGCTTTACCACATTGGTTTTTGACGGGTTTGGTGATGTCCTATGACTTGCACTGACCTTTAAAACTGTGTTTGTAAATGACTCAGTGTGGCCTGTCCTGTGGAGGAGCTATTGCCTGTGACCTGTCCCTGTGGTACACACGAAGGTCACCTTTCCTGGGGGGTGCCAGGCGTTGATGGGGCCAGAGGCATGGAATAGGCAGTTAGGGTGAGGGAGAGTGGGCCTAGGCCCTGGGAGAAGGGCACCACTCACGGGCCTGGGCAGCCCTTCCCTCTCCAGTCCTCAGACGCCTCACGCGGTGTGGCGATGCTTCTGCAAGGGGGCTCTCGGGCCTGGCCACGCCCAGTTATCAACAGATCGGACTGCCGCACCAGCTCAGCTCTGGGCCCCAGGCCTGCCTCTGCCTGTCATGTCCACGGTCACGGCCATCCCACTGTCCCTGATCTCACTCTGCCCGCATCTCCTGTTAACTCCTACATACCCAGCAACCGGAACAGTGGACGGCACACGGTGGGCGCTCAGTGACTGTGTGACAGGTGAATGCTGAATAAATCCACGTTAACCATGAACACTCATGATGGCTGCCAAACGGTCCTTCTGAGCCGGCCTTGGAGCTGGGAGATGATGACCTCCACGCCTGCCTTCTTAGGAAGGTCACGGCAGGTGAACAGAATGACAGGCGACGACACGCCTCTGCCTCGTGCCAGCCCGGTGTGCAGAGGCCACTCTTCTGCCCTCATGGACAGAGGCAGGAACAGACAGAGAGGGGCCGAGGGACTCCCCAAGGCCCCACAGTCAGTCTGAAATGGGGGTCTGGTTCTCTGCAGTGGACGCTTCTCAGGATGACCCAGAAGTCCAGCCCCACTTAACCAAAGCCCAGGTGACCTGCCCTCGCCTGCGTGTGAAGTCCCCAGACCCATGCGGGAGCTGTGAGGCTCTCACCAGCCCACCACCATGCCTATGGGATCCAGAACATCTCTGGAACCTAACTTACATTTAAATAAAGTAAAATTCATTTTTTTTTCCTTACAAAAAAATAACATCTATTCAAAGTGGAGAATTGAGAAATTTAAAAAACATAAAGAAAAAAAGGTCAGTTGTCCTCCTGCCCTGAGTGCTAATGACATGTCAGAGATGCAACGGCCCATGAAGGAGCTGGCCACCCCTCTCTGGATCTCAGGACGTCTGAGGGATGTGCTCACATCCAGGCCCGTTGTGACCTCCACGTTGCTGGCGGCCCTTGATGAGGTGAGTCACTCCCTCCTGGAAGCGCTTTCCTCCCTGGCCGGGACCCACAGAGCAGCAGCGGGTGGCCAAAGCAGAATCCCGGCCCACACAGATGGCCCTGGAGTCTCAGCTCACCTGCCACCCACCCCCGCTGGTCCCCTGGCCGGCTCCGCCCTCTCATCCTGACGTGGACTTCGGAATGTCCCGGGAGCCTCCGTTCTTGGTCGTCTTCTCTCTCCCTACTCCCTCCTCGGTGAACTCATCCAGGCCCTGGATTTGTGCATCTGTGCACTGATGCCACCCACGAAGACCGCTCTGATCCTCTGAAAGGCACCTCCAGGGTGACTTGTAGCAACTCCTGCTCCGTCCCTGGCACTCACACTGCTCGGCCCAGGCCTCTCCTCCAGGGCAGCGGGTGGCAACCTCGTCCTTCCCAGTGCTCCATTCAAAAGCCTGGGGGCGAAGCCACAGTGACTCTGCTGTTGTCCCCCACCCTCCATCAGCAAACCCTCCCACCCCACCCAGGGGCCCCACCCATACTGGCCCTCAACTAGACCACAGCAATCGCTCCTGACTGGTCTCCCAAGACGCACGGCCTCCCTGGGGCCCCTGGAGCCCACCAAGCATGTTGCCTCAGTCCCCCAAAGCCTGGCCTGAGACAGGGACATGGGGTGGGTAGCTGGTTTGGAAGGCGAGGGCAGGAGGCAGGAGTGAGAGAGAGGAGAGGGGTGGCCATCAGTGGGGGCTGCTGGGCTCCCCCTGAGAAGCTTTCAGGATCATGCATGGGGAGGATGTGCAGCTGGAACACTGACCACCCCCACTCCCACACCCACACCCCACTGCATAAGGGCTGCCATGACTTTATCTCCCCAGACCCTGGTCTGCCCTGGGAAGGCCCCAAGTTACTACTTTTCCTTTTGTAATAAGCAAGTCCAGTGATTCCACTCTTGCTGCTCAAACGTTCACCCACAAATTTAGCATCTGCTGATGACCCTTGTCTGTATCAATTATTATTACAATTGTTGCCAAATGATAATTTTCCTAAATTCCATCTACGTTTATTAGCTGACGTTCTACTACAAAGACTAGCTTTTGCTTTTCTATTTACTTATTTAATCCTGTTATAGATGCATGGAGTTTTAATTCTAGTGGTTATAATTCATCACTGTAATTATTGATACTTATTTTAATGCTCAAAATGTCCTGATTGGGTCAATGGGAGCCCCTTCAGGTTGTCTCCTGTGTCCCCTTGACACATCTCCATCATAGTTTGATTACTTCCTTACTTTCTGTCACAGCAAGCTATCCTAAGCCCATTTTTAAGTTCCCTGTCCCAGCCCTGGAATCAATCATTTCTCCGAGGAGCCTTGGTCCCTGGCTCCTTTTAGTGGAGACTGTATTTAGAAACCAAGGTTTGGGTACTGGATGTTGTGACTGGGGTGTTTGCAACATTTTTAAAGACTGAAAGTATCCAGGATTAGTGAGGCATGGCTGAGGAACACACTTGTCCTCAGTCAGTGAGAGAGTGACTAGAGAAGCAGTGAGGAAAGGCATTTGGCCCTACCTGTCAGATGGTGACAGGCGTGCACATGGACACAGCCGTGCCACTTGTAGGAGTCTCTTCAACCCAAACTAGAACACAAGTACACAAAAGCAACACATCAGAAACAACCAGTGTCCATGGACACAAAGTTAACTAAGGAAATTGCAGTACTCTTTCCTAAAGAACACCCAGCATACACTGAAATCAATGAACCAAATTTAAGTCGATGAATTATTTTCAGAGAAGAAGCAACTTACAGAATGCCAGGTATAGACTGATTTTTTAAAAGAATTAAGATCAGATGTGTGCATCTTACATAGGTGAGTCTGTTTGTGTAGGGAAAACTGAAAGGACACCCTCTAATCTCCTAAGCGATGTTATCCCTCTGAATCGTGGGGGAAGGTTGTGGAAGTTGAAAACATGGGAGCAGAAAATTATACTTTTCATTTCACACACTTGTGAACTATCTGAAGGTTTTATAGCAGCCACGTATTACTTTCACAATAAAAAAAAAAAAGCTTTAAGTGATAGTAGGTGAAGAAGAGACAGCCAGCTCCCCAGCTATAAGACTCTACAGCATTACTGAATACTCAAGTAGCTTTAAAAATAAAGAAGGGGCTTCCCTGGTGGCGCAGTGGTTAAGAATCCGCCTGCCAGTGCAGGGGACACAAGTTCGAGCCCTGGCCCGGGAAGATCCCACATGCCGCGGAGCAACTAAGCTGGTGCGCCACAGCTACTGAGCCTGCGCTCTAGAGCCCGCGAGCCACAACTACTGAAGCCCCGGCGCCTAGAGCCTGTGCTCCACAAGAGAAGCCACCGCAATGAGAAGCCTGCGCACCGCAACGAAGAGTAGCCCCCGCTCACGGCAGCTAGAGAAAGCCCGCGCGCAGCAACGAAGAGCCAACACAGCCAAAAATAGATAAATATTTAAAAAAAATTTTTTAAATAAAGAAAATGATGTTCATCAGAAGTGAGGTCAATCAGCTTTGGAAACAGAAGAAGGAAGAGAAAATCTTGGCAGTGTTCGCTCATACATGCCCTGGAGCACAGGAGGGGCCTTAGCCCAAGGTCTCAGTTCTCTGTGAAGTAGCCCCATAGGCTCCCCCAGGCTGAGGCTCTCAAACATTTTATTTTTTTTAAACTTTTTTAAACTAAATAAATTTATTTATTTATTTATTTACTGGCTGCATTGGGTCTCAGTTGCTGTGCGCGGGCTTTCTCAAGTTGCAGCGAGTGGGGACCACTCTTCATTGCGGTACACGGGCTTCTCATTGCAGTGGCTTCTCTTGTTGTGGAGCACAGGCTCTAGGCACGCGGGCTTCAGTAGTTGTGGCACACGGGCTCAGTAGTTGTGGCTCGCGGGCTCTAGAGCGCAGGCTCAGTAGTTGTGGTGCACGGGCTTAGTTGCTCCGCGGCATGTGGGATCTTCCCGGACCAGGGCTGGAACCCGTGTCCCCTGAATTGGCAGGTGGATTCTTAACCACTGCGCCACCAGGGAAGTCCCTCTCAAACATTTTAGATGGCACCGCCCCAGCTCTGATCCTGGCTCTCCACCCTCCTTTGGCAGGTAGCTGGCTTCCCCAGAGCAGTGCGTGGAGGGAGGGAATGAGGTGGCCGTGAAGCTCAGGACAAGACGTCTCATCAGGGCTGTGCTGTTCTTCCCTGCCTCCTGATCGTAGAGATACACGGTGAGTACCATCTGTGATTGTGAGGATGGATCCTAGAGCCAGACTTTCTGCATTCACATCTTGGCTCACTGCTTACCAACTTGGGCAAGTTCCATCAACCTCTCTGTGCCTTAGTTTTGACACCTGTAAAATGTTCCCCCTCGGGTTATTGGAAGATCAGATGAGCCAATATGCCAAGTGCTTAGGATAGTTGCCGGCATGTAATGAACACTCAAAAACGTTATTTGTATTATCATACCTAGTGGTTACAGTGGACACACCCTTGTCTCAAAATGCGATGGGAATACAGCTAGGGTTTCACTGTCACATGTGATGCTGGCTGATAGTTACAGTGGTGTGCATTAGCCAGCAATGCTTGCAGCTGCAGAAATTCCAAACACAACAGTTTAAACTAATAAGGTTTCGTTTTACCTCAGTGTACAAGAGTGCTGCAAGTTGACAGCTGCTGGCCTGGGTTCAGCAGCTCAGCCGTATCAGGGCCTGTCTCCACAAGTGCTTTGCCTCTTTTTCATGCATTCTGCCTCAGTGTTACATTATGGCTGCCTCCACTCCTGACATCACATCACCTGCAAGGCAGGAAGTAGAGAAATGGAGAGAAAACTGGAAATACCCGCCACATATGGCTCTTTTATCAAGAAAACAAGCCTTCCCAGAATCCTCCAGCTGACTGCCAATCATATCTCATTTACCAGAACAATGATATTTGACCACACTTAGTTCAAGACAGGCTGGGAATATAGTTAGCTTTTCAGCCTCAACAGCGCAGATCACAAGGGAGAGGAGGTTGGGAATGACCTTGCAGAGCCTGCCATTATTTTCTTTATCCCATGAAAGAAAAATCTGTGTGACCATGTTTAGTGAATTGGAAGTGGGTGGTGAGGTTCACCAAACATTTTCTCATGCTCTTGGGGTCCACCTAAATAGAGGCCCACCCGCTGTGAAACAAGAGGCAAACGTCCAGCTATGGGGACCAGCTGAGAGCTCACATTTCTTGGGGACTTAGAATTTTCTTGGGGGCTGAGAGCCTTGCGGAGCAGGAGCCAGGGCTTCCAAAGCCCCCAGTTCCAACTTCCAAACCCAGGCATGTCTCTGCCAGAAATGGCCATTGCTGCCAGCTCCAGGACAGTGAGGGAGCCAGAAGCAGTCTTTCTAGGCCCAGCCCTTGGCAGCAAGGGCACCTCTACTCCTTTCCTCCTGGACTGTTAACCTGCTTTCCATCTTCTGGGCTATTGGGAGCGCCGGGCAGGCCAGCCAGGGAGGAGGCGGCTCCCATGTGTGACCGCCACAGCTTCCCTTCATGTCCGCTGGGCAGGCCAGGCTGATGGTATCTAGTTCCTGAGACCCTGCAGTGAACTCAGACCCCAGATACTGTTTCTTGATAACAGCTTCACCTTTTCCATCTCTTTTAACAAATATCAACTCCTGGCTGAAACCCAAACTCCTGGCTGAAGACCAACTCCTGGCTGAGACCTCCTTGCTGCTTCCCAGAAAAAGCCTGGTCTGAGATGGCCGGGGGAGGAGAAGCAGGCTGGGCGCCCAGGAACTCCCTGCGTGCCCCAGGCAACTCAATGCCTTCTCTGGGCCCCAGTTCTGCAAAGCAAAGGGGGTGCATCAGATGCTTCCTGGGGTTGCTCTCCTCTGTACACCTTCTGCAGGTTCCCCTGGCTCACGCATCATGGCACCTGGGCTCTGCCCCAGTGCCAGGTGCTGGCTCTGTGGCCAGGCACGGGCCACCTTCAGCAGGAGGGCCATGGCCACAGTCCCAGGCCTCAGCGGAAAGGCAGTTCGATATTTCTGAGTTTGTGGGAAGTGCACTTTGAACACATTTGCATCAATGGAGGAAATAATATCTCTCCCAAGAGGCCAGAAAAGAAGGAAAATTCCATTTGTCAAGACATCCAGCCCTCGGGTCCTGATCTTACTACCTGCTTTCTTGGCCATGGAGAGGCACCAAATCCTCCTAGGCCCAGATGAAGAGGAAGGGAAACAGGTGCTGTATCAAACAAGGGGTTTTTCCTCAATTCAGTGGCAAGTTTATACTTTCAGAGTGATTTTGGCCCCCAGGCTGAGCAATAGTTTGACTCTCCAGGGCACTCTCCCCACCTGCTGGTGCCACCTTGGTCACTCTCCCAGAACTACACAGAGTCACTGCCCCCCCAAGGGCTCCTGCTCACACAGCCTGTGAGGTGGTGTTCTCAGTCACTCCATTTGCCAGATGAAGAAACCGAGGCTTAAGAAGGCCAGCCCCACAGCGGGCACCCGGACCTGGGCCTGGTCTTGCAGCCCAGCACGCTGGGACCCCTGACTGCACCCTCAGCTCGGGCCCCCAGAGTGTCTGTCCTGTCCCCAGCACCTTAGAGCTCAGTCAAATGTGTCTTGGGTTGGCTGCAAAGCTTAGGAGCCCTTTTTTTCCCCCCAGTTTCTCACACGCCACAGGAGACAAGGCTGTAGATGCAATATGAGATTAAAGGCTGAACCTCATCCAGGTCAGGAAATTCCGAGGGCAGTCGCCCAGCTCGGCTCCAGCTCACTCCATCACCCCCAGGGTCACTTGTCCGCCGTGGGAAGTCAGGGGCCGGGCGTGTGCTGCAGGGGCACCTGTGTCCTCCGGAACTTCCTGAGGACCAGACGCTCTGATTTCCCGACTGGCTCCCAGGGACGTTTCCCTCTCCCTCTCTCGGGCCTGGTTCCAGCTGCCTCCCTCCCTGCTGTGTCCTGGGTGTTTCCCTCTCCAGCTCGATCATTCCCATCAGGTCCGAATGTACTGTTATTTGCCCATCTTTCAGACATCCCTCTGTTGGACTCAGACCGTCAGGTTGCTAAGTCAGCACTCAGCCTCACATTGTGGTCACTCAGCGCTCCGGTCCCGCTGCCCCACCCTGTCCT
Source organism: Phocoena phocoena (assembly GCF_963924675.1). NCBI lineage: Eukaryota > Metazoa > Chordata > Mammalia > Artiodactyla > Phocoenidae > Phocoena > Phocoena phocoena. Next base: position 73,470,104 of record NC_089234.1, on the reverse strand, counting down.
CAGCCGCGTTGCAGACTCCCTGCCCTGGCCTCCCCACCCCTCAGTCCTCTCCTCACCTCTCCCCACACTCATGCCTGTCCCGTGGCTACAAGCACTCTACACACTGCCTGGCCTAACTGCCTCCTCAACCCTCCGTCTCAAGGTCGGACGGGCATCTGGGGCCTGTGAACCCCAACCTCCAGGTTTCCCCAAACCTGCACGCCACCACCTGCCTTTAGATGTAGGAATGCCTCCCTCACACCCCACGTCTAATCCTGTGGTCACCTTTCAAGTACACCCAGGATCTGACACCTCTGGCCATCTCCCTGCTGCTGCCCCCCACCTTCGCTAACATTTATCACCTGCCTGGACCCTGTTAAAATGTGCATCTGTTCAAAGTCTTAAAGGCTCCCTTTCCCCAGGTTCAGAGTTGAAGGTCAAATGCTAGCGTGACATCCCCCCACCCTCCCTGCCCTGCCCCTGCCTCTCACCCCTCCTGCTCTATTCCAGCCACCTTTGTCTCCTGAGCTCCCACCAACTCCTGTTCTGAATCTAACTCTGCCCCTGGGATCCTGGGGCTCAGTCTCTCCCTTCTTCAAGTCTTCTCAAATAACTCCTCCCCTCCCACTCTATTTTAAACTGCACCCCCTACCGTGGCACTCTCTACTCCTCTTTGTATGAGTTAGCTACTGCTGAGTGACAAATTAGCCCAAACTGTAGAGGCTTAAGACAACATTTGTACATTTATCTCGCAGGTTCTATGGGTCAGGAAGCTGGGTGTGGCTTAGCTGTTCCTCTGGGTCTCTCATAACTTCAGTCAAAGTGTTGGCTAGGCTGCAGTCCTCTCAGGGCTGGATCTGCATCAGGCTGTCTCATGAGGCTGTGGGCAGAAATAAGCTCCTCTTGGGCTGCCCTCAGTCCCTTGCACATGGGCCCACCTGGTGCCGCTCGAAACATCAAAGTGAGCAAGGAGGAATGGGATGGCATGCCAATAAGACAGACTCACGGTCATCTGTAACCTAGTCTTGGAAGTGCCAGCCCATCGCTCTGCCTTTCCTATGCATGAAAAGCAAGTTCCATGTCCAGCCCACACTCGGAGGGGATTGCACAAGAGTGTCAGCACCTGGAGGTGTGAACGCCTGAAGCCACTTCTGAAACTGGCGACCACACTGTTCCTGCTGGTTTTCTCATAGTATTTCTTCTCATCCGACTTACCGTTCTGTTCACTGTCTATTTCCTCAAGTGAAAATGCAAGCTCTTTGAGGGCAGGGCTTTTCTATGTTGTTGCAGGTTGTATCCTCACCACCCACACCGTCACAGCACGTAGCCGGCACTGAATAGATGCTTGTTGGGTTGTTGCCCATGAACTTCAAGAAGTCCTTTACGATGCAGGAAAACAGCCACCCTCAGTGACTGTCCTTTTATTTTCCTGTGTTACAAAGTGATCCAGTGACAAGCACTGAAGGTTGATTTCTGTAAGAGTGAAAGAGGCTGGGGTGTGAGACCCCAGTGCTGGAGCCATCCTGGTTACCACGCCCACGGTCAAGAACTCATAGACCTCACGCCCTCTCTGAGACTCAGCTTCAGCCTTGTGAAATGACGCTCGGTCCCTGAGCCTGATCTCAGAGTCTCAAGGGCTCTGTAAGGGAGTGGTGCTAATTTCATTCTTTTAAATAGGTGTTTCCAAATATTTTAAAAATCATAATTTGTTAAAAATACTCTTGGGGGACAGTTTAGCACTATCTCTCAAAGCTTTAAACGCACATACTCCTTGACCCAGCAAGTCCAGAGCCTGGACTTATGGATTTTTCACTATATTCACACATGAATGTAAAGACAGGTATACAAAGATGTGCAATGCAACTTTGTTTATTATAGCAAAAGAATGAAAACACTCCATGTCCTCAAGTAGGCGGCCAGTTAATTAAACTTGGGCTCATCCACGTAATGGGATAGCGCACAGCTATTGGGAAGACCCAGGGAAGACACATGTCCTGATGTGGGTGCATCGTCATCATTATTTAATCAACAGCGATTTCTTTAGCCTCTACTGTGTTCCAAGCATTGTTCTAGGCACCAGGGACACAGAAGAGCAAACTCCCTGTTCTTGGAAGCTTACATTATAGTGTAAAACCACACACACACACACACACGTGCAAATGAGCATGGAAAGAAATACAACAATGCAAATATAACAGGGTTCTAAGGAAAGCAAAGTGGAGCGGGAAGAGTGTGGGAGTACTGCTTCATAGCGAGTAGCCACTGAGGAACATCTGAGCAGACATCTGGGCAAAGTAGGGAGAGCTCAAGGGCATGTGGCACCAGCACCTCCCAGACAGAGCAGACAGCCAGTGCAGAGGCCCGAGTACCAACAGACATGCTGTATTTAAGGACAAGCACAGCAGGCTGGAGGAGGCCAAGTGGAGTGAGAAGGAGGGAGAGCGGGAGGCGGGGGACGCTGAGGCCAGGAAGATGGGGTGGGCTCAGGGGGGGAAGCACCCACCCATCTGAGCAGGCTCTGGACCACTCATCTTGTAGGCTGCAGACTCAGGGGCAGGCAAGCTGGTGCAGCTGCTGGGATATCGCCCCAGCTGGGTTGGGGCCTCAGCTGCCTCCTCCGTGTGATGGGCCTTGTTTTTTTCCCAGCATCACTCTGGGGCTGTGAGGAGGACAGAAGAGGTTGAGGACAAAGGTGGGAGCCCCACAGGAGGCCACTGCAACGGCCTGGGGAGGACAGCAGCTTGGACCAAGGTGCCCATGACCAACACAGGTGGGTGAGATTCTGAATACGCTCTGGAGAACCAGCAGAACATGCTACTGGATCAGATTCACGGTATAAAAGCCAGAAGGGAATCATTCGTGAACTCTTTGGTATCTGTCCTGAGAAACCGAGTGAATATGGCACCTTTTACTAAGATGGGAAAAACTGAAAAAGAAGCAAGATTTGGGGGTGGGAAAAGCAAAAATTAAGAGTTTGTTTTGGGGGGTTCCCTGGAGGTCCAGTGGTTAGGACTCTGCGTTTTCACTGACGAGGACCCGGGTTCAATCTCTGGTCGGGGAACTAAGATCCCGCCAGCTGCGCGGTGTGGCAAAAAAAAAAAAATTTGTTTTCGACGCATTAAACCTGAGTTGCCCACTGGAGGCCATGGAGGGCAGGCAGCTCAGTAAGTGGACTTCAAGGGGGAGGAGAGGCTGAGGTAGCAGAGGCGGGTTGGAGGGGAGCGTTGGGGGTGGGGTGGGCTGGGTTCAAAGCCAGGCCTGGATGAGGTCGCTCATCCAGGAGTGAGTGTGGGGTAAGCTGACGGCCCAGGGTGGGCATCCTTTGCGAACACATCCACGTTTAGAAATGGAGCCGAGGAAGGCACACGGATGAGCAAGAGGAGGGGCTGTGTCCGGGAAGCCAAGCGAGGAGAGGTCCGGGGTGGGTGTGGGGCGGCCGGCAGGCAGACGGGCCCATCCAGGGCTGCCGGGCGCTGGGCGCATGTGGACAACGGAGGGTCACCGCAGGCCAGTGGGGTGGAGGCCTTCAGCCTTCAGGCTTAGACAAGACGGGAGTCAGTGCTTCCGGCTAAGCCCTTTGACATATATTGCTGCGAGGTGGGTGTCACCTGTGCGCCAGGTGAGGAAGGAGGCCTCAGGTGAGCCGGTGAACACTGGCCCACACCAGGCAGTGGAAGAGCAGGGAGTGGGTCTGGGTCCTTGTGTGCAAACAGCTGTCCCTGCACCCGGCCAGCGCCCCCCTCGTGTTGGGGTCCAGGGAAGCCTGGCTCAGGGCGTTCTGTCACTCACAAAAGTGTCACAGGTATATAGAGTGCAGGCTTGGTGAGGCTGCAGCCCTACCCCACCCAAATACCCTGGCTGGGAGGAGCCGGCCACCCAGGGTCCCCCTGAGGCAGGTGGGAAGAGGCAGCCCGGGCGTGGGTCACACGTCCCTCCCGTGTGCCCTTGAACAGAGCGTCTGCCCTGGCAGCATCACCTCGTGCTGGCTGTGTCGTTACTGATGGAATCACAGCTTGCCAGACAAAGCAACAAGATTCATAAAACGCCGCAGGCATGACACATCCTCCCTTTGAGTTGGTCATTTGCTGAAGGAGATTCCACCGATGACTCATTCCATAGATTGGAGAGTCCTGGCATCACAGATGGCCGAAGCTGAGGAGCCTTGAGAGAGGATTACGAATGGTCTTTGGGCTGATGGGCCCACGGGGCCAAAGGAGAACACAGGTGTGGCCTGTGGAGTATGGACTCAGACTCACTTCAGCTGCAGTAGGGAGGCATTTTTTGCGCTGTGTCCCTAACTCCTGACGGTGAATCGTATCGGGCACCTGCCCCCTTGACCCAGACTCCCTGGTGTGACCTCTGGGCCATGATGTGGCAGCCTACATTTTCCCCAAATGACCACAGCAATATTTCTGCCCTACATGCTGTTCCAGAATCTTGCCATCCACCCCACCGCCCCCATTCAGATTCTATTTCCCCTCTCCTTGAAACTGCACAGGCCTTCACGGCTGCCGTGATGAAGAGAACATGGCAGAGGGATGCAGGGTGACTTCTGAGGCTAGGACGCAGAAGGTGATATGACTTTGACCACCATGTTGTAAGCAAGCCCAGCTCCTACAGGGCTGTGTGTCTGTGTCCTGGTGGATGGTTCCAGTGAAAGCAGAGGGTCTGGGCTTGCGGCCAGCACCCACCATAGTCACGTGAGGGGGAACCCTGGGTGATTCCAGCCCTGCCTGCAAGCCACCCTAAGCTAAGCGGAGTGGAGCAGAGACAAGCTACCCCAGCTGAGCACTACCTATGTTACAGACTCATAAGCAAAAGAAATAATGGGGTTGTTTTAAGACAGTTTGGGGATGGTTTGTTATTCAGCAATAAACTGACCAATAGACCTGAGAACAGTGCCCTAGGTGATCCCTCGCCTTCCCTGAATTTCTCTGTCCCAGGGATGCAGCACTCGCTCTGTGGATAACCTACTGAGGATGTGTGTGGACCCAGGGCTCCTCATCCTGGGAAGCTCTAATTGGTTTGGGTCTGTGAGAGCCACTCAAGGGGGTCTGCCACGCATGGGAAGGGAAGCGAATCATGCCTGGAAGCTTTGCCTGGGGGTTTCTATTCAATGGGAAATGTTTTCATGGTAGCAAAATGTTAAGTATTAGCCTTCAGAATGAGATATTTGGCCATTTTCCCAAAGGTTGTGAGGTCTCTGAATCCCTCCTGTGATCTTACAGCAAGCTGAGCTCTGGCCTGAGGAGAAATGGCTTTTTTTTAAGCCTCCACTGAAAACCACCAGTGGCAGGGCTGCTGTGAGAGCAAAAGCACACTGAGCAGGGTGGGCCAACGGGGCATCAAACAACATGCTGAAATTCTCTGGAATAAGTTTCACCAAGTGGGGGTCTGTGATTTTGTTTAAAATACATATTGTGTGATTACGCCTACACCAGTAATGCCCGTGAAGTCCTTTTCATTAGAACAACACTGACCTGTTACCTGTTACTACGTGAAAGGGCAAGCAATCACTCAGTAGCCCATTCCTTCCATCTCTTTGGCTGGATGGAGGTGCCCTAGATGGGTCACCATGGGGTTTTTGATCCAAGGTCTCTGCCATCGGTACAGAAAACATCACCAAGACAGCAGGAGATGTGGGCTATGGCTCTCTTGTCCACTCCAGGCCTCCCAAAGCCCACATCTCCAGCAATTCTCTGACCTCTACCCCAGCAACATCAGAGCCAACATCCCCAAAGGGCCTCGGCCCCTAGCACGCACCAGGCAGCCTTTTCCTTCAGCATCTCCTCCTGAATCTCTGGTCGGTAATAAATACATTCCAATTTGTGGATCCATAAAAACAAAACAAACTAAAAAATTAAAAGCACACAAAAAATCTGAAATACCAACACACCCCCCACCAAAAAATTAAAAAACAAATAAAACTACTAGTGCTGTAAGTTCGTTACCAGAACCTTCCTTACGGTCTATCGGTTTCCCGTGACTGCGCGGCTTGAACAATAGAAGTTTATTATCTCACAGTTCTGGAGGTCAGAAGTCTGAAATGAGGGTTGGTTCCTCTGAGGACCGTGAGAGAAGGATCTGTCCGAGGCCTCTCTCCTCAGCTCGTGTCTCTTCACCTCAACTTCCCTCTGTGCGTGTTTCTGTCCAAATTTCCCCTGTTTATAAGGACACCAGTTATATTTGATTGAGGCCCACCGCAGTGACCTCATTGTAACTTGACTACATCTGTGAAGACCCTATGTCCAAATCAGGTGACATTCTGAGGTACAGGGAGTTAAAGACTCCAACATATGGATTTGGGGGGATGCAATTCAACTCCTAATACAATGAAAAGAATAATATTAGGGTTTATGTTTGTCTCAGTAGGATTCAGGATGACTGCACGGTAGCCCAGACCAGCATCATGGGCGATTCGGTGGGCAGAGGGCACTGCCCTGGGGCCAGGAAGCCTGCTTTACTCTGTGGCCTTGGCCCATCTGTCTGGGGCCTCAGTTTCTCCATCTATATGATGAGGCTTAGATTGAGTGGTCCCTTTGGGCCTTTCTATCTCCGAGGTTGCTCAAGGTCACTAGTCCCTGGCTTTACACCACATAAGGCATGGAGGCCTGCCCCGGGGCCACCCACTGTGAGGGTGAGCAGAAGTGTGGGGATCACCCAGGGCACTCTGCCAGGCTGCGGCACGCAAAGGAGACACCAGTAGGCCTCCCTGGGAAGGGACAGGCTCTTGTGTCATCAAGAACAAGGGACCAAAATTTCCCTTCCCCCCAAAGTTTCCTCACTACTAGCTCTACAGGAGTTTTCCTTGGGGGCTGTATGGTCAGACTCCAGCAGCAGACGACGACACATCTGAAGAGCAATGACTAGGGTTTAATGTAAGAGCAGAGGGCAGGGCAGGACGTGATGAGAGGCTGGCACAGTAGGGAGCTGGTGCCCGCCCCGCCCCGGACAGCTGCCGGAACTCCAGAGTAGAGAGTGTGGCTGAGGGACAGTCGGGGCTTGGCAGGGAGGGGCTGTGGGATCAACACTTTGTCCTCCTTGCATCAGCCTCCTCTGGGGTCTCCACATCGAGGGCCATGACAGGGTATTCCTCTGCCCCGCCCCCCAGGAGCAGGTCCAAGGAGGACGGAGAGCAGGGAGCCAGCTGGAGGCAGCCTGGCTGGCCCTGACACTGGCTTGCCCACCCCCAACCCGGGTGGGGCTGGTGCATAGTGGTGCAAATCTAAGCAAGTATGGCCCTCAACGTGGAGGAGCGAGGATAACTCACGGCTCACCTGGCACAGCAGGAAGGCCAGCCCTGCAGCTGCGGTGAAGCCCATCTGCTTCTGGGCATGAGCCCCAGCTCGAAGCTCCCTGCAGAGAAGCACCCCGGGGACTGACCGGCAAGGGCTTCGACTTAAAGCTCCTCGACTGAAACAGCAGATCCTAAGTTTGCGATGGTGAGAATAAACAGTCGCTTAGGCAAGTTTCACCCTAAACCAAGAGTTTGGAGCGGTAATTCTTGCAGAGCAAAGATGGGTGAGTGATTATTACCGTCAGGAGGTTCAGCTAAGCCCAGCTCCCAGTGGGGGTCCCACTGCTCTGGTCTCCGGCAGCACCTGGCCCAGTCTGCCCTGCCCTCTTCTCCCCCGGCCGCCTCCTGTACCCCCGGAGGAGTCGGGCGCTGGGGTGAGGCCTCGTGAGATGGTGCCATGACCCAGACTTCCAGAAACCCATCAGCTGCAGGCCTGGGGCTCACCAGGGAGGTAGAGGAAGGGGGAGAAAGAGCGGATGGCTCAGATGAGCCCCTGCTCCCAGCAGCCTCCAGGGCAGCCCTAGCCCCCGGCCGCCCAGCTCCCTTCCCCAGCCCCATGGGTAGGTACGGCTGGGTGGCCCCATTTCTCATCCCTATCGATTATGCCAGCAGAGGCCTGTAGCACAGAATGTAAATCATCGTCCCTGGGGTATTTAACCCAGGGAGGGTTAGTTGGAGGTGGTATCCCTTATAAGTCCCGCATCTGATGTTTTTATATTAATTCCTATAGTGGCCAGATTAATTTTTATTCCACTGACTGTTATCTCTTCTTCATTGACTAGGAGACATTTCTGAGCAGTGCATACATATCTCGTGGAGTATCAGTCATTTAGTGGGGTGCTTCCTCTGGCTGCAAGGTTTTCATTAATGAAAAAGGAATGAAAATTCCTTTGCTCCAAAGACTCAGTCTTTGGAAATAACAATGCACAGGCCAGCCAAAGTCACTGCCACCATCACCACCGCCACCTATGTGTGCTGTCTGGAGGGGTCTATGAGACCCTGACTAAGGGTGCAGGGTCCCCTGGCCTCCCCTCTTCCCTCAGCTTCCCCAGTCCCCCCCTTGGCCATACACAGGTCCTGAGTCAGGCTCTACCAAGTGACCATGCCTTGGCAGAGACCAAGTCCCCTACAGCTGTGCATATGGTCATCCGGAAGATGGCAATAGCCGTCCTGCTCTGAGGGACCCAGTTGAAGAAATAGGTCCCCTGCAGGGGAGCAGAGCAGGCGTGTTCTGGGTGATGGCGATGGCGATAGCCCTCTTGCTCTGCAGATGGGGGAAATGCGTTTGCTGTAGCCTCCCTGAAGCTCAGTACCGTGCAAGGGTTGGGTCACAGGTCACAGTAGGATCCAGCCCGGTCACAGAAATGACCCCCCCCTTTACCTACACAGTGAGGGTGCTGGGTCCCCCAGTGGGCTCCAACAGGCCTCAGTCTCACATGAGGGACCCAGCTAAAGAAATGGGTGTTAGGAGGAGACAGCTGTATGCAAACAGAGGTGAGTCCCTGCAGGGGAGTGAAGAAAGAGTGTTCTGGGTGGGCTCCCAGCAACGCCAGGACCATGGGTGTAAGCCAGGGGCGGAAGGAGGCTGGGAATAGGGAGGAGACATAGAGGAGGAGAGGCTAACTGGGGACAGGGCGTGCTGGCGTGAGGGTGAAGCGGGTACCTTCCACCTTGAGACCCTTACCCGCATCTCTCCCATCCCATCATGCTCTGGGGCAGTGGATTCCACAGTGTGGACCCAGGACCAGCAGCATCAGGAACCCCTGGGAACTGGTCCTGAGGGCAGCCTTAGAATCTGCGGGTTGGGCTCACATAGTGTTTGACAAGCCCTGCCCTAGCATTTGAGAACCGGAGAAGCAGTGTGGAGTGAGGGAAAGAAGCCCAGAGAAAGAACCCCTGGGCTTGCACCTCACCTGTAAAATGGGATGCTGCTACCACCCGGGCAGGTGCTGTGACCCTGAATGAGTTAGAAGCTCCAGTCCAGGGCTGCCCCCAGGTGGGATGTCCATAGCCATTAGCTGTTCTCACTTGCGCCCACCCAGGACCTCCCTCCTTTTCTAGGAGAGATGATTCAGACCCCACAGTTTTGCCATCCAGGGTGACCTCACTCAGCCTTTCTTCTAGGGGTCAGACATGAATAATTAAGCCCCAAACCTTTAGGATTTTGAGAATGCTGATAAATTACAGATGCAAATGGGTAACCAATCAAACTCCGCACCCCCTGCCCCAGCCAGGGTATCCACCTGGGAAATAAAACGGAGGTCATTCCCTCCTGCCCCCCACACAGGCAAGGTCATGAGAGACCCCAACAATGATATGTAGTTTATGGGCTGCTTTCAGTTTGTGGGCAGCTGCTTCCAAGACAACCGTGAAAAAAACAAAGATTGTTGTGAATGGGGTTAAGAAATCGGCCGTATCCAAGCGTCTGGATCCTGTAAGGAAATAATTATGAGGCAGGAGCGACGCTTTAGAAGATCATAGGTGCTCCATTCAAACTCTTCTCATCCATCCCTTAGGCGGACTCCTGATGAGGGTCTTGACAAGTCCCAGGGGCTGAGGGGGTGACTTAGTGGCCTGGGGTGGGGGGCTGGGCGGGGGATAGGGAGGGCCGGCACCCAGGTCCCTGCTCAATCCCAGCCTCTCTGCATCCATCTCCTTGTGCATTCACTCCTGACACAGCCTGGGATAAAATGACCAGGACCAGGAGAGGGGTCTGGGGTGAGGAGAGGGTCTGAGACAGGCCAGGGCTAGTGGGGCGGGAGATGGAGGAGAAGGGTGGGAGGGCTGAATTATCCACAGAAATGGAAAAACTGAGGTCAGGTTTCTCAATTACAGCAGCTGGAGCTGTTGAAAATGTGGTTCCAGGTGTCCTCAGAAGGTCTCCCTTAGGTGTCACCTGAGGGGAACGAGGGGACCTCCTTGCAATCAATGTGGAGTCTCGGTGTACTGGTTGATGAGAACATTTCTCCTGCCCCCGGGAGATGTCCTGTCTGGACAACAGCACAGACACGACTGTCCCTTCCCTCCCATCCCCCACTACCCCAGTGCTCATCTCACAGCTGTGCTAGGAAGTGGCCTGCCCGTGCCCTTGAAGCCCGCGCCACCACTAAGTTCACTTGGGCTTCCTCTCAGTTCCATCTGTGTGTTTTCTGCGAGCCAGGTTCTGGCTCTCAGTGGGCCCCTCCTTTTCCCGCCTGGTGCCGTGTGCCCCCGACCCACCCACACCCGCTGTGCTGGGAGGACAAGCCCAAGGTCCGTCCACCTCGGCCAGGGGTCCTCCCTACGTGGCCCAGAGCCACAGCACAGATGACCTGGGGTGAGTTCTTCCACGCTGGCCTCATTCAAGGATGGGAGAGCTGGCATCCAGCCCCTGTCTTGGGGGGCAGGGAGAGGGCTAAACAGCACGCACGGGGTACAAGAAGCAGCCCCACATGTGGTCACTTGGTGCTCAGGCAAGAGCCGGGCAGAGGGCGGCTGCAGGACCCGGGGCTCCCTGGAGGTCCTGGGGCAGAGCCCAGGATGGGCAGGTGGGGGCCTGTCTCTAAGTCGGAAGGGAGAAGCTTCCAGACATGATTGCATCTGACCTTCTCCTTGTGTCTCCTCGCTGGCATAGGGCCTGTGGTGAGCTCAGCTCCTTCGTACTCCTGGGCGTGAGGGATCTTTGTAAAGTTTCCAATCCACAGAAAATTGCCAACCTCCGGAGGCCTCAGGGACCCCCGTCCTCCATACAGAGCCCTTCTCACCCCTGAGGACCAGCCATCAGCCTCCTCTAGGTGGGGGGATTGGGGAGGAGAGGAGTTGCTCTGAGGGACGAGAGTGCTTCTCAGCTTCTAAATCAGCTTCCCGAGAGACCCCCCATCCTCCGCCCCCCATGGCCTGGAGCACTGAGGTCTTCAGAACCTCCCAGAACATTCCTCAGTTGAGCCATCCCAGCCCAGAGCCAACCCCCAGGGAACCGGGAGAAAGAGAAGCTTCCCTTGCTGAGGATCTCTGTATCCTTATGTTTAAAGGGCCGGAGGGAAAAGAAGGATTCTGAGCTTTTAAGAGAAAGTCTCTCAACAAAACACTTCCTGATGCTCGTCTGACACTAAAAACCTATTAAAGTCATAAACTTCTCCTGCAGAACACGTCTCAAAAATGTATTTATCTAAAGGGCATCTGTGTTTGGTCTCAAACTCGAACGCTCCAAATGTCAGGCCCCAGATGATTTATTTGGGGTGCCTTGTTCCCTCCTTGTGAGTCGTCTTCCGGCTCCAGCCCCTGCTCCTGTCGCCCCTTCTGCTGATGTTTATAGACCAGACGGGCTCCCATTCACACTGAGAGGGCAGCCCAGAGGAAGAAGGGGCGCAAAGGGGCATGAGTGTGCACACGGGCGGCAAGCACTGATGCTGTCACTGCAGACGGCCACGCCCTTCCCTCCTGCCTCCTGAGCATACCTTGTGCCTCTGCCCAGGTTGTCCTCTTGGCCACGAGGGTCATTTCTCACGGCAGGTCACCCAACCGGCACTCTGAGTCCTCAGCAGGTCCCCACGCAGAGGGCTAGAGATAAATACAGCACAGTTAAACCAGGAAGCAGGACTTCCCTGGTGGTCCAGTGGTTAAGACTCTGTGCTTCCAACGCAGGGGGCATGGGTTCCATCCCTGGTTGCGGAACTAAGATCACGCATGCCTTGCGGCCAAAAAAACAAAAACAAAAACCAGGACGCACACTGGGCCCCCTTCAGATTGTCTAGACGGAGCGTTTGAGCACGGACTGGGGAGAGGGGTACTTTGCAGCCGAGCCTTCTGAGGGTTCAATAGGAGCTGAACAACAGAAGGGGCCAGGAGGAGGCAGGAAGAGCTTCCCAGGCAGAAGGAACAGCCGGTGGAGGTCAGTGGCCAGAGAACACGTGGGGAGTCTGGGACCACGGAGGGGCGCTTGGGAGCAGAGGGACAAGGGCCCTGGAGAGGGGTCGGATGCTGAGCTCCCAGCACTAGCGAGCAGGCCCTTGGGTCTCAGGCTGTTGCACAGAGTCCCCTGACAGCCCTTCATCACTGCATCTTAATATGCACGAGCTCATCAGCCCCTTTCCAAAGAGGCCCCTGAGAGCAGGGCCCTGCAGGGCTCAATCTGCCTACAGGAAGCAGGGATTTCAGGAGGCATGGTCAGGCTCGGGGGCCAAGCCCGGAGGGGAACGGAAGATTCCCCAGGGCGAGTGAGAGAGCGTGCCCAGGGTGAACCCCAGCAATGCCACTGTCGTTCTGGGCAGGGGGGTGACTACGGCATCTTCAAACCACCAGGAAACAGAGCGGCAGATGCTGGATCAGAGAGCCCACTGGGGCTGGCGAATCGGCAGGCTCTGATTTCTCCGCTCTCCCTCCAGTGGGGGAGCTTTGGGCTAGGAGCCTGCCCAGCCCCCAGAAGCCTCCGAGAGAGGCTGGGAAGGTGTTTCTTAGAGCATCAACGCCCAGCAAGCACACTAGCCACATATGACTATTTAATTTTACGTTATTATAAATTCAGTTCCTCGGTCACACCAGCCTGGCCAGTGGCCATCGCGTTGGAGAGCAGAGGGCAGCAAGTTACCACCATTGCAGGACGTTCCACTGCACAGCGCTAGGGGATGAAGGCCTGGCTGGCCGGCTTCTCAGCAAGCAGGGAGGGGCCCCATCCGGGCTGGGCGGGGGGTCTTCAGCAGGGCTGGGAGCCCCCAGTGCGCCTAAGCTCAGGTAGCAACCCTAGGGAGGTGCTGGAGAGGAAGCAAGGAGGGCACGCTAGATCTACCTGAGAACAGCGCCCCCTCCCACCTGGGGCAGCTGCAACAGCTGAGCGAGGTCTTCAGGGCACTTCCGGGGTGGGGGTGGGGAGAAGGGGGCAAGTAAGTGCCCTGCTTCTCCTGGGCCTGTCTGCAAGCACAGGGGCTCGGGGAGCCACCCAGGCTGTGCCCTCACACCCTGGGACCCCCCCCCGACAAGGGCAGGTGGCTGGCCCCCCTCTCCCCGTCTCCTCCAGCTCACAGCGCACCGCCTCATCGCCCGCAGGCCTGAGATGGATGTGGAAGTTGCACGCTGTGCCTGGAGCTGCAGCCCACACCATCCTGGGCAGGGAGGCTTTGGAAGACATCGTAGGGCGTTAAGTCAACGGACTTCCTATTTGTCAGCACACCAAGAGCACAGCACGTTTTTTCGGCTCCAAAGGACTGCCCAGGTCAGAGTCTTCACTCTGCAAATCCTGCAGGCTGTAACCCTCTCAGAGACCAGAGCTGCATCTCCCAGAGGGGTGAGGTGAGGCTGCTGAGAAGATGCTATCGTGGGGAGACAAAGGACGGCCCCCTGTCCCTGCTGGGGCACCGCAAGGAATTCCAGGGCACGTCCTGTCACCTCTCTGCTCCCTGCGGGCAGCGCCGTCCCCACAGCTCTTTGCCCAAAGTCAGCTCTCCAGGACATCCAGCCCTGATAAACACCCCGCCCCGTGTCTCACCCCATCTGGGGTCACTTCTGACTGTGCTGCATGTGTGCCTTACGTGTTGATGATTGTCCTTAAGAAGCACCCAGATTGTTTAGTTCACTGTACTTTGGAAAGGGTGCCTGGAATACAGTGAGTGCCCAGCAAATGTTTGTTAAATAAATGAACTTTTCAAGAAGAAGGGCAAATGGGAAATGTGCAGATCGGGTGAAATACAGACCCAAATATGGATTTTTAAGCAAAAACAAGTCTCAGCTTTATCCTAGTGGATCATTTTAGGTTCCATGACTGGGGAGGGGCATCCAGAGCTCCTCCCTGTGGACCCTGGTTGAACACCCCTCCCACAAAGCAGGCTCCCCTGCAGGGCTTCTGGCTCAGACCTCCCCAGCTTTGTGATTCTGCCCTCCCACAGAACATGCTATCTGTCACCAGTTTTGTTTTGGTTTTTTTCACTGTGACCCATAGACCAAATTGAGAAGCATCATCCATCTTACCTGAAGGTTTTGCCATCTCAGTCTTGAAACCGGAGAAGTCGTAAATAGGTTTTGCGATGGTAAAGGGGAAGCTTAATTTTTCATTCACCTCTAGCTAGTAACTGATGGGGAGGTCCTCCTTCGCTCCCAGAAGCAAAAGGGAAAAGAAAGGGCTTCCCAGGGACAGGACAATTTGTCAGAAAGTTATGAGAGAGCACAAGCAGGGCTGTATAGGAAGTGTGTATTGAATGATATGACACACTGGCTTCTAATTGCTGCTGCCTTTCTGATCAATAATACATGTTTTCAAAAAGCCTTCTGTTTGCATTTACACAATGGACTGTAACTACTGCAAAGGATCCATTAAGACCTATTTTAAAAAGTGCATTCGTAAAAACTTGTCTAAATCTGCATTACAAGGCAGATTATGAAACTGCCTTGGGAGATGTTTTTTCCAAAAAGCATTCAGGCCGTATCTGCCAGACTCGCCAATTCAAGCTCCCTGTTATTACCACACTCACTCGTGAGCCAGGATGGGCCTTCTCTTTGGTGTCCTTGAGGCAAGAGGCGGGCACTGCCAGGCCTGAGGCCCCATCAGGTTCCAGTGGTACCCTCGGGCTGGGGACTCGGTGTGAGCAAGCCCCCAAAAGCCTCAGTGAGGTGTCAGCATGAATCAACCCACTGCTCCTGAATGTGTAAGTATACGCCCAGATAAGTGCTGCTGTGGCAGAGAGGACTCTGGGGCTCCAGGGTTCTCCCTCCTTTCACTGACAAAGCTGCAGGTCCTATGGGGAGGGCCAGAGACAGGTGTTGGCTCCTACAGGCCGGTCTCACTGGCTGCCATCTCCATACAAGGTGTGATTCGTTACCTGTACAAGTGGGGAGCCAGAGCTGAGGGCAGCAGACAGCTTGATGTAGGGACCACCTGCTTTCCGTGTTACCTTAGCAATGTCCACTGACCGCTTTGGCCCCGGCCTCAGCGTCACAGCTGATGGGAATCAATGGTGACAGTGACAGCTCATGCTGATTGCCAGGGACTCACCTGTCTTCAGGCACCTGGGGGGATGGAGCTCTGCCTTCCTGAGGCCCAGAGACATTGCAAACACGCCGAGGTCACACAGACCAGAGACCCAGCCAGGATCCAACTCAGAGCACACCTTCAACCTTCACACAATGCCACTGCCCCCAGCCTACCACCCAGACAGCTCCTTGGACTTCAGAGGACCCTGGAAGAAGACAAAAAAAAAAAAAAAAGCTCATTTTCTGGGGAGCCAGAAACTGTGCTGATTCTGTCAATGCTTCATTTGGGTTCAGCCTCACAACACTGCAAGGCAGTTACTATATCGTTATTTACATGTTACAGATGAAGACGCTGAGGCCCCAGTGAGGCAGCTAGCCTGGTTCTTGTGCTGGGGCAAAGGAATGGAGAAGAGATTCTTGCAGAGAATGGGAGGGAAAGAGGGGAATGAGGAGAAGGGGAGAGCAGAGGAAGGAAGGGAGGAAAGGAAGGTGCGGCAGGAAATTCAGAGGAGAAAAAAAACTCCATTGGGGGACCCATGGAAGGATGAGTAGGGCAGAGTTGAGGTCAGGCCTTGTCTGAGTCTCACAGGGGTGTCTCTTACGGATATGCAGGACCCGAGGTCAGCAAGCCAAGCGCTTCACCTCTGCGCTCTCCTGGATCCTCCTCTGGTCAGATCTCTGGGCATGCACACGGGTGAGGATATGCACCCATATCCCTGTACGTGAACACAGGTGTATGCACATGTGGGTACAGGGGTACAACATATGAGGGTACAGGGGTACACATATGAGGCTCCCCAGACCTTTTTCTAAGAAGAGGGCAATGTCCCCACCATAGTGTCAGATGTCCTCTCAAGACCCCCGAGGGTGGTGGAGGAGAGTGGAAGGGCCTGAGGACTGAAGAAGGGACACAGCCTCAAATGGGCCCCTGAGGTGGTCACACGGAGTACAACCAGACATCCAGCCTGACCAGTGTCAGCCAAGGCTTGGCCAGGGTGGTCCCTGGGGGGGCACAGGGGTGGGGCTGGTTGGAAGAATGGGCCAGGCCACCCCTCTTCCTTCTGCATTCTTCTGCCACAGGAGCCTGTTGGTAACAAAGAAGCTCCCCTCAGGCCCTCCCTTCCCACTCAGGTCCCTTCCCTGTGCACAGGCCTGAATGTGCAGCCTTGGTAGTTGTTACTAGCACCAGAGGTAGGGCCTGTCTACACCCAGGGGAGTCCCCCACGGCCAACTCCAGCCCCATAAATCCAAGGGCTTGGGGCTCGGGGAGCGTGAGGCAGGCATCACAAGGTCTGGTGGCCGCAGGGTGGCTCTCCCGAGCTGGCAGCACTGTGCCCTGGCCTCCAGCCAGCAGGCCGGCTTGGACATCTCGGCCGGCAGAGTCCCCAGCCAGCCTGTCTTGGCAGCTCCTCCTCATGCCTGCAAGGGTGACTTCACTTTGACTTCATATCTGCAGAGTGATGTGCAGGGAGCCCTTATTCAGCCTTGAGCTCAGCCAGGCAAGAGGGCGGGGCTCTGTGCACAGCCGTAAGAAGAGACATTGAAATAGGGGCACCCCAGGCCTAGGTACCCTGGACCCTCCCACCCCAAGGCCCCTTAGGCTTGCATTCCTCTGTGCCTAGGTGAGGGCCAGACCACAAAAGGCAGCTAGCGGGTGAGAGTAGGACAATGGACTTTTCCCACAGAGGCCTAGAGCTCACCTCCAACCTCCAGGACCCCCCATGTTGGGGACCTAGAGTCTTCCCTTTTGAGTACTGGATGTGTTTATGGACATCATTTCTTGGGGCAAAAATTAAATTCTTTGGGGCTCCAGTTCCTCCTCGCTACTTGCTCTGCTACCCAGTCAGCCCCCCATCCTAAGAATTCTTCTGTTTGGTTGGGGAGAGGGAGTACCTACCCTCCAAGCACCCCATTAAAGCCAGCTCCAGAGTCAGCTTCCTGGTTTCATTGGTTGGACCAGTCCTAGAGAGGCGGGTTCACAAACTAATCCTAGGACACCCCTAGAGCGACCGCGGACATTGGAAGCCACAGGCCAGGCTCACCCCTGGCGTGCGCAGAAAACGCCCAGGTTCCCCTTCCCCCACCCGGGCTCTTCCCCTCCTCCCGCCTCCGGCCCCAAGAGAGGCCGCGCTCCCACCGCGCCTCCCCCCTCCGAGAAATGGCTGAAGATGCGCACCGCGCCCGGAGCCTGGAGGCGGGGCGCCTGCCTAGTCTCCACGTCCACTCGGGCGCACCCCCGCATTCCCGTGGTTTCCCTGCCCTCTCTGGGCGGCGGGGAAGGTCGAAGCGCACAGACTGAGAGCGGGCGCATAGAGTGAGGCAGAGTGGCTGTGCGTGCGGAGGTGCGCGGATTGGGGCTGCGGCTGGCGGGCCGGTACCCCGGGTCCCGCACCTCGCCCCTACTCGCGCCCCGCCCGGCCCGCACCCCGCGTCCGGCACTGGTCTCCTAAACCGCGCCCCGTGGGAACCGCACCAGGCATCGCCTGGGCGGGTACCCAGTGCCCCGCCCTTACTCCCGCACCCCGCCCGCACCCGGGCCCCGCCCGCCCCGCCCGCCCCGCCCCCTCACCGCCCCGCCCCGCCCCGCCTCGCCTCAAGCCCCGCGACCGGAGCCCGGCGCGCAGCTGCGGAGAGTACCGTGGAGCCCGCGCCCCGACGCTTTGCGCCGGTAGTGTTCGTCTCGTCCGCCGCGTCCCGGCAGGGCATGGGGCAGCCCGGCTGAGCGCCGCACCCCGCCGCCGAGACCCCCAGCCCAAGCCACCGTCCCTCTCGCCGCGGCCCCAGCGTGCACCGGCGATGGAGAAGGCGACGGCCGGCACCGTGGGGCTGCGGTTGCTGCTGCTGCTGCCGCTGCTCGGCGAAGGTGAGTCCTGCCGGGGACTGGTGCCCGCAGCGGCCGAGGCGAAGTTGGCACCGCGCGCCGAGCGGCTGAGTGGACGCATTCGGAAACGCCTTTCTGTTTGCGGCGGGCAGCGGGCTGCGCAGTTGCCGGCCGCCCGGGCTCGGCTGCGAGCGGGGTGGTGTGGTGGGCAGGGCGCCTCGGGCCCCGCGCACTGGGCGGGTCTCGGGCTGGAGCCGGACTCGGGTCGGAGCGGCACGCGGGCCGGGTGGCCGGGGTCAGTGCCCAGGGCCCTTGTCGCAGCCGCGCTCCCCAGCCTGGTGGCGCCTCGCACCACAGCAGCGTCTTGGAGCGAACCGAACGGAGCTTGTAGCCATTTCGGTGCAGGTGGGGGAGGGCGGGTGAGGTAGCCCTAGAAAGTCTGCGACTTAGGCGGGGAGGAGTTGTGTTTCTGTCAAAGATTGCTCCGTTCTCGTTTCCTTGTCGCTCTACAGGTCGGTGCATTCTTCCTCCAGCTCTGATACCCTGGCTAGCCGCGGGATGCGGAGGGGATCTACTGTTTTGAAAAATGGTTGCTTTTCCCTTGTGCGTTTTTGCCGCTCTAATCCTTAAAAATTCCAAAAGGCTGTGGTTTCTAGGGAGGCTGCCCTCGAGGGCCCGCTCGGACTGGCCCAGCGCAGCCGGCTGAGGGCCCGCCGTGGCTCCACTCCCACGCGCGGCTTCCGAGTCCCGCGCTGATGCCAGGCGGGGACACCTGAAGGTGCGGCCTTTGGGACCATTTGACGGCTCTGGGCCGACCTGTACCAAGCGCTTTTGACCATCCTGCAGTGGAGTAGGGCTGTGTGCCGCCAACATCCGTGCTGGGAGGATTAGATGTGGCCTTGCAAAGGCTGGTCAGTGCCTCCACCCCCAAAACCCTGACGGGATGAGTGAACCCCAAGGCTGTCGAATCTTTGCCCGCCCCCCCTGCCCACACACCACGAATTTTAGTTTCCCTCGAACTGTCCTTGACTTCCTCTTCTTCAGTACTCAGTATGCACCAAGTTTCCCTCTGAGAGAGGAGCTCCGGCCACCCTCCCCCTCTGCTTACAAAGGGCTTTCTCTCCCTGTGGCCTTTGGGAACAGAAGAGGTGGTGGTCCCCTGCGTCTGGCCCTGGGTCCCGCACAGACTCTGGGTTCCCAGGCCTGCCCAAGGCTTCATTAGTGTGACTGCATCTTGAGCCCAAGAGGCAGATACTGAAGCTAGAACGGACCCCCAGCCCATCATAGGGAAGGCAGGGGAGAAACCCTTTCTTTGACCTGGGGAAGGATGGGGGAAAGCATGGGGAGTCTGGGGGTCCAGTGCTGTGAGGGGAAAACAGGCAGGAGGAGGCTGCAGGCAGGGCAGAAGTAAACACAAGGTGTTTAGAAGACCTCTGGTAACTCGGGGTTGCAACTTTGTAGTTGTGGGCGGGTGATCAGGTGTGAGCCTGAAGCCAGGGCATGCTGGGCAGCCTCAGAAGCTTGTGGAGGATTTCCTATGCCTGTCCCACGCTTAGCCAGGGGTCCCAGCTGAGGCCGTGGGGGGCTGGAGTTGGGGGGTAGGGGTGCGAGGGCAGCCGGTGCCACTTGGTGGGAATGCAGGTGGCTTCTCCACAGCCTGGACGCATGGAGTTGGGTGGTCAGAGAAAGGCTCTCCAATCCAGGGAAAGCAAGTCCCCTGCCTCACCCACCCTCCCATGGGATGAGCAAGAAACCACGATTGGTGGCACTGGGGGTTGAGAGGTGGCCCCGCGATACCCAAGAGGAGACAACGGGCCCGTGGAGAGGCCTGCGGGCACCCTCTACCCGGAGTAGCAGTGCTGGAGCTGTTGAGCCTGGCTCTCAGTGAGCTGCTGCAGACCGCCACCAGTGAGCTGGGCCGCTGCTCCCACCCAGACTCGACCAGGCTGAGAGCAGCTCGGCCCCGGGGCGCCCTCTCGTGGACGCAGCCCTCCTGTGGCCAGGCCTGTTGCCTGGGGGATGGGCCGGGTCTCCAGAGGAGGAAAGCCTTCCTGTGCTGGCCCAGACACCTCCCCGAGACGGGAAGCTCTCTTCTGTGCTGGGGGACTGACGAGAAGGGGGTAGGGAGGCAACCAGATGAAGAGGCAGCGGCCGGGGAAGGGAAGCACTGCCCCAGGGCTGGTAGGGGTGGGCTCGAGGGCCTAGGGATGCTCAGAGCAAGGTCCTGGGGCATAAACAGACCCTCACGGTGTGCCCCCCTCCTCGTGTACACACTCTCATTGTGTGTGAATGCACACACCTTCAGAAAAAGGTGCCAACCCAGACACAGACTCCCAGAGCAAGACAGGACTCCTCACCCACACGCTGGTATCCGTGTTAGTGCACGCACGGCCCCCCCCTCCACACACACCCTTGAATCCACGCTCACACACTCACATTCACTCTTGGTCATCACTAAGACACACTCCTGCCCTTTCTCAAGGATATGTGATTATGAGGGCTGTGGACACACACACACTCACGCAGCGTGGCTTGGCCCTTCCCACTCCACCCTTCCCCAGGGAACCCAGCCCCTCTCTCTGCCACTCACACACACTGGGACCCCCCACATGTGTCCCCCCACAGGGACACCTGCCCCTCCCTGCTCATACTCAGGACCACAGCCCATCAACCCTGGGCATCCTGGAACCAGAGCTAAAGAACTTCCATCTAAAAGTTGTTCTTAGAAGTTTCTAGCCTTTTGCTGCTCCAGCGCAGGTACAGGCATCCCCGTGGCATGGATGAAGAAACTGAGCCCCAGCTTCTGGGGATCCCCCTGAATGTCTCAGGCTGACCCGTCACCCATCACCATCTCCCTGACCTCCAGCTGCTCCTCACCAGGCCTCACATCGCTCATCTTTCCAGCCTGGCTTCTTGGGTCCCTTTTTGCTCAGCACCTCTAGCCACAAGGAAAGACCTGCCTCTCTGCGTGCACACCCTCTGGGCCTCTCACTCCCAGGTACTGAAGAAAGGAAAGTTGGCCACGACTTAGCAGCCCCCTCTCCAGGCTGCTGGGCCCACCCCTCTGCTGTTGGACCTGGGTTTGCCGCTTTTGCCTGGACCGGCAGGTGCCAGAGCAGCCCCTCAGCCAGGAGGGCTGCTCTGCTCACTTCTTTCTCTCCCTTTCAGCCCCTTCCCTCTTTGACCAGAGATGAGTGCTGTCCTGCTCCACCAGGCTTGCCTGGGCCCAGCCTTCTCTCTCTTCCGCCCCAGCCCACTAAGCCACTCGGGCGTCTGGGAGCTGCCTGTGGCCCACACTGGCTGTCCTGGGCCCTAGCAGAGTCCAGCCTACTCAGGGACCAAGGGGCTGGGTCAGCTGGTGGGCTCCTCAGGGTGGGGTCTGTGAGCAGAAAGCAAATGGGGAAGTTTATTGAGACCCCTGCAAAATTGCCTTTATTCTGCAGAACTGCTTTAGGGACAGCTAAGTAAATCACTGTTTCCTTGGTGGTGAGAAGAAAATGGGATGCATTCACCTAATGGGGAGCTAATGGCCTTTCAGCCAGGGGAGGAGAAAACTCATTTAAAATTATGGTATCTCTTAAACTGGACATGGGGTGCCAAGGGGAAGGGAGGGCCAGGAAGCTGCTGCTTCCCCTGAGGCCTTCCCGCCTCTGTGACTTGAGAGAGGACTCCTGCATCCCCTGGTCTTCACTGGATAAGGCTGATGCCAGCAGTAGCCACCCCCAGGGGGCTCATGGCCTGCCGATCCCGTCCTGAGCACTGCCTGTCTGCTAGCTCACTGTATCCTCCCGAAACCCTGAGGGATGTAGCCTTATTTTCCCATTTCACAGGTAAGGAAACTGAGGCTCCCACAGCCTGTGAACTTGAATCCATGGAGAGGACTTTGTGTCTCCCCGCTCGGGTCCTCTGGGCCCCTTCTCTGGGCCAGTGGCGGTGGGGACCAGGAGAGGTCCTGGGAGAGGAAGGTGGCCCTGAGCCGACTCGCCCACTGGTGACCCTCCTGCTCGGGGCTCCAGGGGCCCTGGGGACAGCCTGGCCCAGGTCTGGGAGGGAAGTGTGCCACTGTGCTTCAGCACCTGAATCAGGAGCCCCTCTGGGTCTGGCTGATGCTCAGGTGGGACTGCTGCTTTAGCTGATGTCTGGGAGTCCTGCAGGTCTGGGAACTACCACCAGCTGGGGTCTGGTCATAGCCAGCCTCAGGGGAGGGGCGTGTGTCCTCTGGTGTGGCAGGAAGAGAGGCCTCTGTGCTGGTGGTGTAGGCTGGGTGTGTGGCCCCTGCACCCACCCTCTGCCTGGGGACCCAGAACCCGACAGACGGTACTGTGCTGAGGAGGGGCTGGACTTCAGGGCACACGGGTACAGCTGTGTCTCCTTGTCCAAGAAAGGGCCCTCCTGCCCGGGGCTCCAGGACAGACTGGGAGAAGAAAGTGCCGAACTGGGAAAAAGGCAGAGCTGGAGAAGTGCCCCCCCAAACAGTAGTGATGCCTTCTGTCCTACAGAAGTGTCTGCATTTCGGCTGTGGAACCCCTCCCCCTTCCCGTGGGTGTAGGAGGGGACGCTTCCTTGTGTGGGTGCAGTGTTCAGGCTCAAGCCCCCGTGTCCTCTCCTCCTTCTCGTTTTTTCTTCCTTCTCCTCGTTTTTTTCTTTTTCCTTCTCATTTCTGCAGTTGTTTTTCTGAGTAACTCAACAGTAACAGTAATAGTGATGGGCCCACAAACACTCCCCGAGGGACCACCTGCCGCCTGGGGAGCTTCTCCGGGGCTAGGGGTGCACTCCGGGAGACAACGGAACGTCCCTTTGACCTCAGAGCTGTCTCCCTGTAGGGAGAGATGGGCAGTAAAGGAGGCCCTAAGTAGCCACTTATCTCAAATATATGGGTGTGATTTCAGACTGAGGTACACGGCAGGAGGCCGGCTGAGGGTTAGGGTGGGAGGGGATGGTGGGCAGCCAGGCAGGGAAGTGGCCCTCCTGGCCCTGGGCCACAGGGGTGTGATGGCAGCGGGGGTCATCTTTTGCCCCCCCCCCACCATTTGCCTCCCCTGGGTTTTCAAGGGCCCATCTTCCACGCTTTCTGGGTGGGGGTCCTTAACCCCTGGAAGGCTGGGGCATTGGTATGGCTCAGAGAGACCAGGCCCAGGATGTCCCTCTGAGGGCCGTGACCTGGGTGGCCTGGGGAGGGCGCTCCTGGGGGGCTTGAAGGGGTGGGAAGGCTCAGGCCTCCAGAACCCACATGGCTGTCCTCTCCCTGCCTCAGAGCAGCAGAGAGTTGCGGCGTGTTTAGGGGTTCAGGGGAGGCTGTAACTCCTGAGACAGGGCTCCATCGCATCTCAGAGGACCTTAGAGGATAGGGCCCTCTTCGGGCTGCAGCTCCAGGACACCTGGGAGCCCCTGTGGACGGGACCCTCGTCCTGCCCTCCTCCCCCTGCCTGGTCCTCCCACAGTCCACCTTCCCTGAGCTCTGGGGCCAGGTGACACCTGGGCTTCATCAAGCTCTGGCCTCACAGCTATGTAATTGTGGGAGCCCCTGGGACCCGCTTCTGTCCCTGAGGCTGGGGATGTAAAGCCAGTGGCCCTCTGAGCTGTCCACTGGGCAAGGTGGGGGGCGGTGAGAGCAGCAGCGAGGTGCCACTGTTCCCTTAGCTCCTCCCCCACTGGAGCTGTCACCCCCAAGAAAGCATGGTTGTGGGCGCATTGACGCCAATGGGACCTTGGGGGGGGGCAGTTCAGGCGCCACCTGGGCCCTCAAGGAGAGCAGGTGGCCGGGCCCGAGCAAACAGCTCTGTTTGCTTTCGCCTTGTGAGTGGCTCCACAGAGTGTAGCAGCCAGGGCACCTCTGCAGAAAGGTCACCTGTGCACCTGCACAGGTGTGTGCCCACCTGGTGGTCCAGCTGGTGCAGGCTCTCCATGACATCAGCGATGCCTGGTGGGCTCTGGCAGGCAGGGACCAGTTCTGGGACCTGCTCAGGGGAGATGCCCGTGGGGGCCCCAGCCCCCCTCCCAGATTCGGGTCGCACCTTATCGCAGTCTTAAGACTTCGCTCTTCTGACATGGGCTGCTACTGTCTAGGTTCCGCAGGGCCCTGGGCTCCAGAGAAGTGCCTGAGGGGCAGGGTGGCCGGGAGAGGGAGGCAAAGCTCCGAGCTCTGCCCTGAGCACTGGCCCTGACCTGCGCTCTGACTGGAGAAAGGGTTCTGCTGCTAAAACAATCAGAAAGCCCCTGGCAAGACAGTGGATGTCAAAACTGGTTGCAGTCCCCCCCTCCCATGTGGCTATGGGATTGCCAGAAAATTCCGAGGGTTCTCACTCTTAACAAAAAGGGGAAAAGGAACAATGTAAGTTCCTAAACTTTAACTAACAGCCTGGAAAATGCTTGGGAAGATGTGTACTCTGTGTGCCAGGACCTGAGAGCGGGGTGAATGGGGGGTGACCTGAGGGCACACAGAGCGATGGTGGGAGTCCGAGTGGAGGGAAGGAGTTTACTCAGTTTCTTACTCAAACTTTCCTGCCTCTGAAACAGCCAAAGACACAGACAAAGTGAAGTGGTGGGAGACCCAGAAGCTGGGGGCAGCTGCTGCCTGCTCCCCTATCCTGCCGTTCCAGCATTGCCTGTGGGTCATCCACTGCTGTCTGTTCTCTTCTTTCTGGGAAGGAGAAAGGATGGCGTTGAGAAGCAGGGCTCTGTTCCAGCCGCCACTTAGCCATGAAGTGGGCGCAGCACCCGCTGCCTCCTTGCCTGTGGAAGCAGGGTTAACACGCACTTAGCTCTGTGAGCACTAGCTTTGCCACTGGGAGAGGTTGAGCCTTGTCAGACGGGCACCTGCAGGTGGTCTCTGTAGGAGACTCATCCAGCAGGACCACACACGTGACTCCACAGAGCCTCGTAAAGTCTCCACTGTGGACCCTCTCGAATCTTTGCTTCTGCAGCCTCCCACCCACCTGTATCTGTGAACAGGAGAGACTGTGTACTTGGGGGGTGACAGAAACCCCCAGTCTCAGCGTCTCAACACAGTCCGTTTGTCTCCTGTTCGTGGTGTCCCACTCCCCTGCCCCTGTCAGCCGCTCCACACCTGGCCGTGTGCACGGGGAGGGGCACAGAGCCCTGAGGAGCCAGGCCTGGAGGGGCCTGGGGCACTTTGCCCATGTCCACGGGCTGGTCTGTCACAGGGTCCTTCTCTCTGCAAGGGAGGCTGGCGCCCAGAACATAACATAAAATTAACTGTCCTCAAGTGAATAATTCGGTGGCATTCAGTACATTCACAGTGTTGCATAGGCATCAGCCCTGTGTAGTTCCAGAACATTTTCATCACCCCCAAAAGGAAACCCCATACCCATTAGGCAGTGTTGCCTAGTCCCCCCACCCCAGCCCCTGGCAACTGCCACTCTGCGTCTGTCTCTGTGGACTTGTCCATTTTGGATATTTAGTATAAATTGACCTTTGTGTTAGACTCCTTTTACTTAGTTTGACGTTTCAAGGTGCATCCACGTTGTAGTACGTATCAGTGCTTCGTTCCTTTTAAGGCTGAGCAACATCCCATTGCGTGCATGTAGCACATTTATTTATTCACTCACCTCTTGGTGGACGTTTGGGCTGTTTACACCTTCTGGCTCTTGTGAATAGTGCTGCTGTGAGCATTTATGTGCAAATATCTGTTTGAGTCCCTGTTTTCAGTTCTCTTAGGTGTATACTTTGCAGTAGAATTGCTGAGTCATATGGTAATTCCAAGTCTCATTTTTTGAGGAACTGGCAAACTGTTTTCCACAACAACTGAAACATTTTACAATCCCACCAGCAGTATGTGAGGGTTCCAATTTCACCACATCCTCACCAATCCTTGTTATTTTCTATTTATATTTTTAAATTGTATCCATTCCTCCTGGGTACAAAGTGGTATCTCATGTGGTTTTGATTTGCATTTCCTTAATTATTGGTGATGTTGAGCATCTTTTGTGTGCTTCTTGGCCGTTTGTATCTTCTTTGGAGAAGTGTCTATTCAGGTGCTTTGCCCGTGTTTTAATTGGGTGGGTGTGTCTTTTTGTTGTTGAGTTTGCTCTATCAAATAACCACCAAGTGTTGCAGATCAGTTTTTGTCCAGAGACATTTCAGTGTCCGAGCCGGAGGTCCCTTTTGAAGAGGACATGGGTTCCTCCAGTGTCCTTCTGTGGGGGCTGAGTCACCATGACCCCACTGGGACCCTGAGGACATTCTCAGAAGACCCGGACCCTAAAGCCACATTGAGCTCCAGTGTCCCAGAAGCAGTGGTGTCACATCTTGTATGTGAGGTGCCAATGCCCAAAGACCATCCTGTGAAGGACGCAGGGGGTGGGAGGAAGGGAGGGGTTCTGGGAACCAGTGACCCATCCTGCCCACCTGACGAGGTGGGACTCAGCAGCAGGGGAACCCAGGGCTGCCCTGTCTTGCTAAACTCTCAGTCCAGACTCTAAAAATAACCAGGCGGATCTGGTGTAAGTTGATTACCGTAATTGCAGCTGTGTGATGTCATGCTGCCAGTCCCTTGAGGCCGTTTTCCCGGGACAGCAGAACGTACCAAGGCAGTGCAGTCCGCCTGCCACCCAGAAGCTTGCACCCAGAAGCTGCATGAGTGCTGGGGCCCAGCACAGGGTGGGAAGGCCTCGACTGGGGTTAGCAGGAAGCCTTTGTGGGCCCAGGCAGGTCTGATTCAAGAGTCAGGGAGGGAGAAAGGAGAACTGGCTCTGGCTTCTACCAGCAGGTGCTCTGTCCCAGCAGTGCTTCCAGGGAGGGGTTCCTGTCCCAGTTCACAGCTGGGAACAGACCCAGAGAGGCTGAATGCCGAGCTGGCCATACAGCAAGGCAGTGAAGGAGCACGGCTCTGGCCTGCCTCTGCCCTTGTCTCTCTGCTTCCGCAAGTCATACTGAAATCTCTCCTTTGTATCTAGACCCACTTCTCAAGGTGGTACTAGGACCTGACAGGGGCAGAGTGAAGGACCCTCAAGGCTCTCTTCTGTGTCCAGCGGGCAAGGGCACGTCAGGCTTCCAGCATCCATGGGCGCCCGCGCACACAGCAGCCATGTCTGTGTCTGTGCCTGTCAGGCGGGCGCTGGCTGAGCGCCACCTGGTCATGCCTTCCTGGGCCTTTGCCCTCTTTCACTGAGACGTGAAAGAGCAAATTTACATGAGGGGCTTTTAGGGACTCCTGCCTTTTCGAGGAGGCTGAAGGAGGCTGTGGATGGTTATTTATGGTTGCATTTTCCATCTGGTTAGCAAGCAGGTGGGTGGGTGGCCCGGAGTCCCAGGTCATGGTGCCCTGGCTTTTCCGCACACGTGTGCATTGCTGTCACTGAGCAGAGGAGCCTGGTGGCCACGTACACTGGGCTGGGTGGGACCCTCGGCTTAAGTCCTGGCTCACTCTCTGTGTGGCCTTGGGCAAAGTAGCCTTTCTCTGCCTTGGTTTCGCCTTCTGTAAGACAGGAAACAAAGTTGTCGTCGTTACCTCTGGCTGTCGTCGTTACCTCTGGCAGATGTCGTGTTGATTAAGTGGGACAATGTGCGTGAAGCTCTTAGAACAGGGCCTCTCGGGAAGAAGTTAGAAGTCTCACCGGTTAATGTTGAATAAGGGCGAGAGGGGTGCTGGGGGAGGGGCAGAGATGGGCAGGACCACCTCTGTCTGAGGAGCTCTAGATAGGTGGGGTGACAGATTTAAGTCTGAATCGCAGTGCCCTGCTGGGTGTGAGGGGGGATGGTTGCCCAAGCAGTGGCACCAGGGTCCAGGCCGGGGATGTCCTGACCCGTCACCCCCAAGCCGGGGCTGGCACACCCGCCCTTGGCTGGGGCTGCAGGGCACAAGAGCCCTGGAGCCGAGCGAGCCTGGTGACCCGCACACAGTCATCAGCAGGCCACTTGGGTGGCCAGTCTTTTTCCAGCCAGGCCTTGCCCTGGGTAAGAAATTAATTGTAACCTAATTGGCAGTTTCCTTTGCACAGAAGCCGGAAAGAACTGCCAGTGAGGCTGGTGATTAACTCGGCATCAGCTGGGAAATCACATTTGGGCAGGAGCGTCCATCATCTGAGCGAGGCCTCTGCATCTGGCCTGGGCGGGTGGGGAAGCGTGGGTGGTGGCCCCGGGTGCGTGCTGGGTGCAGCCTGGGCCCCAGGCCTCTGGGAGCAGAAGGCTGGAGCTTGTGTGCCGGGGATGAGTCTGGGCTGCTGGCACCCGGGCTGCCGGGCTGCAGACCTCGGCTGCATGCCTCACTCCCCCAAACTCCAGCCTCGCCCTGACGCCTTCCCGACTCTCAGCAGAGGGCTGCGTGCATGGCGTGGTGGGGTGTCAGGGGACCCGGGCCTGGTTGCGGTTCCGCTCTGAGGGCAAGAGGCGAATTGTGTTTCCCAGTGTTGCATGGGGAGAGTGAGGTCTACAGCGAGAGCTCAGGCAAGGTGTGCATGGCAGAGCTTTTCGCACGTGTGGAGGAGGGTGCCTGTCCGTGCAGGGTCAGTGGTGCCTCTGAGGCACGGGCTGGCCCTCAGGTCTCTCCTCCGTCCAGCTGCTCTTACAGGCCACCGGCCGCCCTGTCCAGCCAGGGCCCAGGAAGACGGGCGTCCGGGGAGACGCTGCACCCCCGAATGGGGTCCCCTGCCCTCCCCACCACGGACCACACAGAGAGGGCCCAGGCTGGAGGGATGATGGTGGGAAGGGCCAGGAGAGGTGTGCTGTGTGCGAAGCCGCAAACCAGACAGGCAGGCAGGAGCGCGGGCTCTGTACCAGGCAGAACTCTCAGGAGCGTGGAGAGCCCTGGGCACCCAGTGTGTGCCAGGATGGCTGCTTGCTCCTCCTTGTGTGTGGGCCCAAGCAGCTGGCCCTTGCTGCGTGCCCAGGCCAGACCAGGAAGGCCACTCAGACTTGTGGCCACCCTGGCACGTGCTGCCCACTGAGGGCTGCTGGCAGCATTTGGGGGAGAAGAAATTTACGACTGGAATCAAGGCTGCACTAGTGGTGACTGGTGTCGTCATTGGGCGTCAGGGCAGAAGATAGCCCTGGCATTTACTGAGCGCCCAGTGTATGCACTAAGCTGGCCATCTGTTGGGTGCGCCTGCAGAGGCCAGAGTTTTCTCCATGATTTTGTAGACAAAGGCTTCAATTCGCGGCATCAGGACTGGGACAAGCTGTCAGATTTCCCCCTCAGGGAGACATTGGCTTGTGACTGAGTACAGCTGAGCTGAGCCAGGGACCCATGGACAGAGGCAGCTGGCTCTCAAAGTGAGCTGTCTGGGCTTCCCTGGTGGTTCAGTGGTTGAGCATCCGCCTGCCAATGCAGGGGACACGGGTTCGAGCCCTGGTCCGGGAAGATCCCACATGCTGCAGAGCAACTAAGCCCGTAGGCCACAGCTACTGAGCCGGTGCTCTAGAGTCCGCGAGCCACAACTACTGAAGCCCACACACCTGGAGCCTATGCTCCGCAACAAGAGAGGCCACCGCAGTGAGAAGACCGCACACCACAACAGAGTAGCCCCTGCTCGCCGCAACTAGATAAAGCCCGTGAGCAGCAACAAAGACCCAGTGGAGCCAAAAATTAATTAATTATTTTTTAAAAAGGTGAGCTTCCTGTGGATGTCAAATTACTAGAGCCCACCCAGGCCTTCGCTTCACACCTCCTCTGTGCCAGGCATCAGGCAAGGTTGTGGGGATGCAGTGGTGAGCAAGACAGGCCCAGTGCTGGCCCTGTGGGTCTTTACAGTCTCTGCTTCTTTTAGCATCAGGTCGGTGCTCTGGGAGTGAAGGGGGGAAAGGCCAGCATGGCTGGGGGAACGCGGGGAGAGGGCTGAGCTGGGCAGGAACCTGCCCAGGAGAGAAGACGGGGTGGGGGACCACGTACCCGGGGGTCGTGGGCAAGGCTGGGAAGAGTGAGCACGAGGTCCGGAGCCAGGGTACCACAGTGGGACCTGCAGGCATCGGGCACAGGAAGCCCAGCAAAGGGCTCAGAAAGACACCTGGGAACAGGCGTGTGTGGTGGCTGCCCGGGGCAGGCGGGAGGCCAGGAGCCCTCTGAACCCTGGGTGCAGAAAAGGCAGGAGGAAACTGAGTTGTTGGGCAGGGTGCACTGAGTGGTCACACAGGACTTCTGGGGTTGGCACCTTGGCACGTGTGGGGAGGAGGTGTGGCCACACAGGCAGAGGGAAGGGCTCTGAGCCAAACTCAGCTGGCCTGGGACTGGGCTCCACCTTCTCTGTGGGGAGAGCCAGGGCCAGGGCCACGTCATGACTACTGACTGTGGGTTCAGGCAGGCCCTGTGACCTCTGTGGGCCCCTTTCCCCATGAAAAAGTAGGATTATATTTCATGACTATTAATATAAAGACAAATATAATCCAGGCTGCTTTATTGTTACACAGTCCTTATTATTACATTTTTTTCTTCCTTCTGACTTTAACATCAACTAAAACATTTGTGTGGGCCCCTGGGCACTGTGCCCACTGTGTGCGCTGAGGCAGGTAGAGTGGGAAGCGCATGCCCCAGCATCTGCAGTGTCGGTGCCTATTGGAAATGGAGGACCCCTGGGACTCTGGCACTAAGGGTGGGTCCACATGGCCAGGCTTGTGTGTGCCCTCTCCCAGTGGATGGTGAGCCCCCAGCCATTCAGGTCTCTCCTGTACCTGGGTACTGTGGTGCTGTGAGCCAATTGAGGAACCACAGCAGAAACCTCCAGTGCACAGGCATTTACCTGGCTGGTGGCAGGCAGCCAGGGCAGCGTGGGTGGGATGCCAGATGGAGCCAGGAATTTACTGGTTCTGTTCTTATTCGGTTCTAAAGGAAGAGTTGTGGGCACATCTTTAAAACATACATGACACCAAAGCACAGGCAGCAAAAGAAAAAATAGATAAATTGTATTGCATCAAAATTTAAAACATCAAAGGACACGGTCAACAAAGTGAAAAGGCAGCCTGTGAAATGGGAGAAAGTATTTGCAAATCAGCTGTCTGATAAAAGGTTACTATCCAGAACATATAAAGAACTACAACTCAACAGCAACAGTAAAACCCAATTCAAAAATGGGCAAAACGGGACTTCCCTGGCAGTCCACTGGTTAAGACTTCACCTTCCAATGCAGGGGGTGCAGGTTCCATCCCTGGTTGGGGAGCTAAGATCCCACGTGCCTTGCTGCCGCAAAACCAAAACACAAAACAGAAGCAATATTGTAACAAATTTAATAAAGACTAAAAAAAAATGGGCAAAGCACTTGAACAGACATTCCTCCTGAGAAGAAGTAGCCAGTAAGCACATGAAAAGATGCTCAACATTACTGATCATTAGGGAAATGCAAATCAAAACCACAGTGTGATATAACCACACACCCATTAGGTTGGCTACTGTCAAAAAAAATGGCAATGAAATTGAGTTATTTGTAGGATGGACCTAGAGTCTGTCATACAGAGTGAAGTAAGTCAGAAAGAGAAAAACAAATACCGTATGCTAACACATACATATGGAATCTAAAGGAAAAAAAAGGTTATGAAGAACCTAGGGGCAGGACAGGAATAAAGACACAGACATAGCGAATGGACTTGAGGACATGGGGAGGGGGAAGGATAAGCTGGGACGAAGTGAGAGAGTGCCATGGACTTATATATACTACCAGAAGTAAAATAGATAGCTAGTGGGAAGCAACCACATAGCACAGGGAGATCAGCTTGGTGCTTTGTGACTACGTAGAGGGGTGGGATAGGGAGGGTGGGAGGGAGACACAAGAGGGAAGAGATATGGGGGTATATGTATATGTATAGCTAATTCACTTTGTTATAAAGCAGAAACTAACACACCGCTGTAAAGCAGTTATACTCCAAAAAAGATGTTAAAAAAAAATGGCAAATCACAAGTGTTGGCAAGGATGTGGAGAAATTAGAACCCTTTATTCACTGTTGGTGGGAATGTATAATGGTGCAGCCACTGTGAAAAACAGTGTGAAAGTTCTTCAAAAAATCAAAAATAAGATTACCATATGATCCAGCAATTCCACTTCTGAGTATACACTGAAAATCAAGGTCTCAAAGTGATATTTGTATGCCCACGTACATAGCAGAATTATTCGCAATAGCTAAAAGGTGGAAGCAACCCAACTGTCTATCAGTGGATGAATGGATAAACCAAATGTGGTATATCCATACAACAGAATACTATTCAACCTTCAGAAAGGAAGGAAATTCTGATACATGCTACAACATAGATAAACCTTGAGGACATCATGGCAAATGAAATTAAGCCAGTGACAAAAAGCCAAATGCTGTATGATTCCACTCATATGAGGTACCTGGAGTAGTCAGATTCAGAGACAAAATGTCACATGGTGGTTGCCAGGGGCTGGAGGAGGTGGGGAATGGGAGTTAGTGTTTAATAGGTGTAGAGTTTCAGTTTTGCAAGATGAAAGAGTTCTGGAGATGATGGATGGTGGTGATGGTTGAAAAACAATGTGAATTTATTTTAATGACACTGAAATGTACACTTAATGGTTAAGATGGTAAGTTATGTTATGTGTATTTTACCACAATTAATTTTAAAAACTAGGATCCTCTTTACCCCCAAATTCATTATGCTCAGCAGAGCCTTCCCTCATCTGTGCTTTTTTCCTAAGAGCAAAATTACATTACAATCCCTTGCAAAGCCAGCCTCCAGCTGGGACAAAGCATCGAGATGATGGTGTGTGAACATAGTGCAGGGTGACCCCGCCTGAGAGTGCACACGTGTGTGTGTGCGTGTGCGTGTGCACGTGCACATGTGTGAATGAGCACACATGTTCTGCCTAACGTCTCCAAGTGACAGTGTTCCTCAGTTACCAGTATGTCATTTCCTGAGCCAGCGTCAGTGATTTTGTTCTCAGTTGTTCTCATGGCTGTTTGCTCAACACCAGCTGCTGGCCTCACTAAGGCGGCTAGTGTGCTAAAGGACACCTGCATGCCCCACGAGAGCCTTGTGAGCACAGGAGGGGCATCCACGAGGCTCCATCCAGCTCATCCTGCTGCTGACCATCCACCTATGGCTCCCAGACCAAGCCAGAGTGTCATAGCCAAGTCTGATCTGATCTGAACCACCTCCCTGGCCCCACCCCCTCTCCTATCCCCAATTCTGACCATTTCCCAAATGTGCCCAACCGTTACCCACATGTGTTCATGAAACCATTTATGTATCCGTTTGTTCCTTCCTTGATTCATTTATTGGTTCACTTATTAGTTTGTTCTGTCAGACAGTTCTTTCAGGCAGAGGGTGATGTGATTTGACTAACCCTGGCTGCTCTGGGGCAAGTGGGCTGTGGGGTCAAGAGTGGGCTCAGGGCGACTGGTTGGCATCATGGTGTTGTCCAGGTGAGCGAGGTGAGGGTGCACAGCAGCTTGGGTGGGGGGTGGCAGAGGGCAGTCTGTGGGCTGGTGTAAGGGATGGAAGAGGGAAGGGCTCAGAATGAGTCTGAGGTGCATGGCACCTAGACTGGGGTGGGGAGGCTGCGTGGTTCTCGAAGCTGGACTGAGACAAGGGAGAGGATGGAGCAAGTTGGTAGAGGTGCGTCTAGCACTCAGGAGGAGGTCAGGGCTGGTGAACGTGGCAGTCCTCAGCCCAGAGGCAGTCATTCGAGCCATGGGACTGGCTGCCGTTTGCTAGAGGAGAATCTGGAGAGAGAGCACCCGGAGGATAAGCCGAGAAGGAGGAAAGCCGCATGGGGGTGAGCAGCCTGGCTAATAAGAGTGAAACTGGAGAGCACCAAACACAGGAGGTCCTAGAAGCAACCAGAGAGAAGAGAGAACACCAAGGAGGGACAATTAGAATAAGCACAGAGCTTTCAGAAGCAGGGCAGCAGAAGCATGCCTTTGAAGGACAGAATAACAGTCCTGCAGAATTCTCTACCCAGCAAAAGTGCCTTCCAAGAATGAGGTAAAAGGAGATAGGCAACATTCCAGAAAAAGAATTCAGAATAATGATAGTGAAGATGATTCAGGACCGCGGAAAAGGAATGGAGGCAAAGATCAAGAAGATGCAAGAAATGTTTAACAAACACCTAGAAGAATTAAAGAACAAACAAACAGAGATGAACAACACAATAACTGAAATGAAAAATACACTAGAAGGCATCAATAGCAGAATAACAGAGGCAGAAGAACGGATAACTGACCTGGAAGACAGAATGGTGGAATTCACTGCCATGGAACAAAATAAAGAAAAAAGAATGAAAAGAAATGAAGACAGCCTAAGAGACCTCTGGGACAACATTAAATGCAACAACATTCGCATTATAGGGGTCCCAGAAGGAAAAGAGAGAGAGAAAGGACCCGAGAAAATATTTGAAGAGATTATAGTCAAAAACATCCCTAACATGGGAAAGGAAAGCCACCCAAGTTGAGGAAGCGCAGAGAGTCCCAGGCAGGATAAACCCAAGAAGAAACACGCCAAGACACATAGTAATCAAATTGACAAAAATTAAAGACTAAGAAGAATTATTGAAATCAACAAGGGAAAAATGACAAATAACATACAAGGGAACTCACATAAGGTTAACAGCTGCTTTCTCAGCAGAAACTCTACAAGCCAGAAGGGAGTGGCAAGATATATTTAAAGTGACGAAAGGGAAGAACCTACAACCAAGATGACTCTAACCGGCAAGGATCTCATTCAGATTCAACGGAGAAATCAAAAGCTTTACAGACAAGCAAAAGCTAAGAGAATTCCATACCACCAAACCAGCTCTACAACAAATGCTAAAGGAACTTCTCTAAGTGGGAAACACAAGAGAAGAAAAGGACCTACATAAACCCATAACCATTAAGAAAATGGAGTAGTAACATACATATCGAAAATTACCTTAAACATGAATGGATTAAATGCTCCAACCAAAAGACACAGGCTCGCTGAATGAATACAAAAACAAGACCCATAAATATTCTGTCTACAAGAGACCCACTTCAGACCTAGGGACACATACAGACTGAAAGTGAGGGGATGGAAAAAGATATTCCATGCAAATGGAAATCTAAAGAAAGCTGGAGTAGCAATACTCATATCAGATAAAATAGACTTTAAAATAAAGAATGTTGGGGCTTCCCTGGTGGCGCAGTGGTTGGGAGTCCGCCTGCCGATGCAGGGGACGCGGGTTCGTGCCCCGGTCTGGGAGGATCCCACATGCCGCGGAGCGGCTGGGCCCGTGAGCCATGGCCGCTGAGCCTGTGCGTCCGGAGCCTGTGCTCCGCAGCGGGAGAGGCCACAACAGTGAGAGGCCCGCGTACAGCACAAAAAAAAAAAAAAAATAAAGAATGTTACAAGAGACAAGGAAGGACACTACATAATGATCAAGGGATCAATCCAAGAAGAAGATATAACAATTATAAATATATATGCACCCAACATAGGAGCACCTCAATACATAAGGCAACTGCTAACAGCTATAAAGGAGGAAATCAACAGTAACACAATAATAGTGGGGGACTTTAACGCCTCACTTACACCAATGGACAGATCATCCAAAATGAAAATAAATAAGGAAACAGAAGCTTTAAATGACACAATAGACCAGATAGATTTAGTTGATATTTATAGGACATTCTATCCAAAAACGGCAGATTACACTTTTTTCTCAAGTGCACACAGAACATTCTCCAGGATAGATCACATCTTGGGTCACAAATCAAGCCTCAGTAAATTTAAGAAAATTGAAATCATATCAAGCATCTTTTCTGACCACAATACTATGAGATTAAAAATCAGTTACAGGGAATAAAACATAAAAAACACAAACACATGGAGGCTAAACAATACGTTACTAAATAACCAAGAGATCACTGAAGAAATTAAAGAGGAAATCAAAAAATACCTAGAGACAATGAAAACACGAGGTTCCAAAGCCTATGGGATGCAGCAAAAGCAGTTCTAAGAGGGAAGTTTATAGCTATACAAGCCTACCTCAAGAAACAAGAAAATCTCAGTCTAACCTTATACCTAAGGGAACTAGAGAAAGAAGAACAAACAAAACCCAAAGTTAGTAGAAGGACAGAAATCATAAAGATCAGAGCAGAAATAAATGAAACAGAAACAAAACGATAGCAAAGATCAATAAAACTAAAAGCTGATTCTTTGAGAAGATAAACAAAATTGATAAACCATTAGCCAGACTCATCAAGAAAAAGAGGGAGAGGACTCAAATCAATAAAATTAGAAATGAAAAAGGGTAAGTTACAACAAACACCACAGAAATACAAAGCATCCTAAGAGACTACTGCAAGCAACTCTATGCCAGTAAAATGGGCAACCTGGAAGAAATGGACAAATTCTTAGAAAGGTATAACCTTCCAAGGCTGAACCAGGAAGAAATAGAAAATATGAACAGACCAATCAAAAGCACTGAAATTGAAACTGTGATTAAAAATCTTCCAACAAACAAAATTCCAGGACCAGATGGTTTCACATGTGAATTCTATCAAACATTTAGAGAAGAGCTAACACATCCTTCTCAAACTCTTCCAAAAAATTGCAGAGGAAGGAACGCTTCCAAACTCATTCTGTGAGGGCCACCCTCACCCTGATACCAAAACCAGACAAAGATACTACAAAAAAAGAAAATTACAGACCAATATCAGTGATGAATACAGATGCAAAAATCCTCAACAAAATACTAGCAAACAGAATCCAACAACACATTAGAAGGATCATACACCATGATCAAGTGGGATTTATCCCAGGGATGCAAGCATTCTTCAATATACGCAAATCAATCAATGTGATACACCATATTAACAAATTGAAGAACAAAAACCATATGATCATCTCAATAGATGCAAAAAAAGCTTTTGAGAAAGCTTTTGTCATACATCCATGTATGACAAAAACTCTCCAGAAAGTGGGCATAGAGGAAACCTACCTCAACATAATAAAGGCCATATACGACAGACCCACAGCAAACACCATTCTCAATGGTGAAAAACTGAAACCATTTCCTCTAAGATCAGGAACAAGACAAGGATGTCCACTCTTGCCACTGTTATTCAACATAGTTTTGGAAGTCCTAGCCATGGCAATCAGAGAAGAAAAAGAAATAAAACGAATCCAAATTGGAAAAGAAGAAGTAAAACTGTCACTGTTTGCAGATGACCTGATACTACACATAGGGAATCCTAAAGATGCCACCAGAAAACTACTAGAGCTGATCAATGAATTTGGTAAAGTTGCAGGTTACAAAATTAACGCATAGAAATCTCCTGCATTCCTATACACTAATGATGAAAAATCTGAAAGAGAAATTAAGGAAACACTCCCATTTACCATTGCAACAAAAAGAATAAAATACCTAGGAATAAACCTACCTAGGGAGACAAAAGACCTGTATTCAGAAAAGTATAAGACACTGATGAGAGAAATTATAAAGATAATACAAACAGATGGAGAGATATATTCAATGTTTTTGGATTGGAAGAATCAATATTGTGAAAATGACTATACTACCCAAAGCAATCTACAGATTCGATGCAATCCCTATCAAATTACGAATGGCATTTTTTTGCAGAACTAGAACAAAAAAATCTTAAAATTTTTATGGAAACACAAAAGACCCTGAATAGCCAAATTAGTCTTGAGGGAAAAAAACAGAGCTGGAGGAATCAGACTCCCTGACTTCAGACTATACAACAAAGCTAACCAAGATAATATGGAACTGGCAGAAAAACAGAAATATAGATCAACGGAACAGGATAGAAAGCCCAGAGATAAACCCACGCACCTATGGTCAACTAATCTATGACAAAGGAGGCAAGGATATACAATGGAGAAAAGACAGTATATTCAATAAGTGGTGCTGGGAAAACTGGACAGCTACATGGAAAACAATGAAATTAGGATACTTCCTAACACCATACACAAAAATAATCTCAAAATGGATTAGAGACCTAAATGTAAGACTGGACATTATAATGCTCTTAGAGGAAAACTTAGGAAGAACACTCTTTGACATAAATCACAGCAAGATCTTTTTGATCCACCTCCTAGAGTAATGGAAATAAAAACAAAAATAAACAAATGGGACCTAATGAAACTTAAAAGCTTTTGTAAAGCAAAGGAAACTACAAACAAGACAAAAGACAGCCTTCAGAATGGGAGAAAATATTTGCAAATGAATCAACAGACAAAGGATTAATCTCCAAAATATATAAACAGCTCATGCAGCTCAATATTAAAAACACAGGGCTTCCCTGGTGGCACAGTGGTTGAGGGTCCGCCTGCGGATGCAGGGGACGCGGGTTCGTGCCCCAGTCCAGGAGGATCCCACATGCCGTGGAGTGGCTGGGCCCGTGAGCCATGGCTGCTGAGCCTGCGCGTCCGGAGCCTGTGCTTCGTGACGAGAGAGGCCACAACCGGGAGAGGCCCGCGTACCGCAAAAAAAAAAAAAAAAAATCCAAATCCAAAAGTGGCAGAAGACCTAAATAGACATTTCTCCAAAGAAGATATACAGATGGCCAAGAAGCACAACATCACTAATCATTAGAGAAATGCAAATCAAAACTACAATGAGGTATCACCTCATACCAGTTAGAATGGGCATCATCAGAAAATCTGCAAACCACAAATGCTGGAGAGGGTGTGGAGAAAAGTGAACCCTCTTGCACTGTTGGTGGGAATGTAAATTGATACAGCCACTATGGAGAACAGTATGGAGGTTCCTTAAAAAACTAAAAATAGAATTGCCATACAACCCAGCAATCTCACTACTGGGCATATACCCAGAGAAAACCATAATTCAAAAAGACACATGTACCCCAGTGTTCATTGCAGCACTATTTATAATAGCCAGGTCATGGAAGCAACCTAAATGCCCATCAACAGATGAATGCATAAAGAAGATGTGGCACATATATGCAATGGAATATTACTCAGCCATAAAAAGGAACGAAATTGGATCTTTTGTAGAGATGTGGATGCATCTAGAGACTGGCATACAGAGTGAAGTAAGTCAGAAAGAGAAAAACAAATATTGTATATTAACGCATATATGTGGAACCTAGAAAAATGGTACAGATGAACCAGTTTGCAGGGCAGAAATAGAGACACAGATGTAGAGAACAAACACGTGGACACCAAGGGGGTAAAGTGGCGGGGCTGGGGTGTGATGAATTGGGAGATTGGGATTGACATATATAGACTAATATGTATAAAATGGATAACTAATAAGAACCTGCTATATAAAAAAATAAATAAAATTCAAAAAATAAAAAGAATGAGGTAAAAGTTTTTAAATGGAGGGGGATAAGAAAAACACAGACACAGATTCACGTTTGCTGTGAATGGATGAGGTGGAAGGTGGGGGCGTGGGAGGGGCAGCAGTGTTGCCAAGTGTCCAGTTACGTCAGCCATGGGTTCATGGTTGTTTGTCACAGAATATACTTTTGGCATAAATGTTTTGCAAAATATATTCTGTACATATCAAATATTAACTGGAATAAAGAGAAAACGTGAACGGGATATGGGAGGAGGGGCGTGAGGTGGATGAGGAGAGGGTGATGGTGCCAAGCACCCTTGTCTGGGCCTTGGGGCTGGAGGGACCCCCCACGGGGACAGCTGGCCCGCAGGGGGAGGGGTCGCCCCCGGGGAGGAGTCCACGAGATCTGGTTCCCATTCCCAGTGAAGATGATGGCATTAGGAAACCGTCTGTTAAGGAGGTTCTGCTGGGCCATAATAAGACTATCGTCTGCATGATCTGGCGCTCATCAAGGGCAGGAGCCGGGCTGCCCGGTGAGTGGATTCTGCAGGAAGGGCCTGCCTTGCACACAGATTCAGGCGCTGCTGTAACCCCACACGGTTCTCAGATCATACCATCTCACAATGTTTTTTCTTTCTTGAGAGCCCCAAATTCTGGCTTTCAAGGTGTAGTCCTAGGACATTTCTAGTTGTCTGGGGCCCTGGGTGTGTCCATGACCACAGTGAGTGTGACTCACCCTGATTAGCCAAGGGCACCTGGTTAGGAAGTAACTGCCTAGATCTGGCCTGGCATGGTCAGATGGCAGCACATCCTCCACTGAGGGTGGCGAGGAGGTCGAGGGAACCTCAGGGGAGCAGTGTGTGGCCCCTGATGGCCAGGGCTGATGAGGAGAGCTGGTGAGGTGAGCCTACGGTCAGGGCTGGGCAGGCTCAGTGTGTCTCACTAAATGAACGAGAGAATGGGGAAGGGGGGGTGAGTGTGCAACAATGTGAGAGTGTGGAACCACGTGCGTGTGAGATAAGAAGTGTATATGTAAGAGGGAGATGTGTGTGTATCAGTCTGCGTCCAGTCAGGAGACAGTACCCACACAGCAAAGGAACCAGGAGAGGTTAACGTAAGAGTTGGTCAGCAGTGGTGAGTGTAGGAGAGCTCTGTGGGCCACCCTCAGGCTAAGGGTGGACATCTAGGGAAGGGGCCCCCTCCCCAGGCTGGGGTCACAGCCCACTGCACGTGGAGAAGTTGGCTAGGTTGTGCAGGCTAGCAGGAGGCGACCCTCCAGGCACAGGGGAATTGAGGCTGTCAGCGGGCGTACAGAGGCGTCTGGTCTGGGAAGCTGTGGGAAGGTGATCGCAGGGTAAGGGCGTGGGCTGCGCTGGCACCGAGGGACGGTGTGCGTCTGGCACGTGACTGAGGTGGAGCCTAGAGGATGTCCCCACACCCTGTGCTGCAGAAGCAAGGGGTGACAACCAGAATCTCTTGTCCACCTGTGGTGTCCTCCACTGCAAAGGAGGGTGCTCAGAGCATCCCATGCGTGTCTGAGAACGTATGCCCCTGTGACCAGCGTGGGTAAGAGTGCCTGTGTGAGTGTGCACGCACGTCTGAGCTTGTGGAGAGTTAAATGAACGAGAGTGAGGTGGGGACTTGGGCCTGGTTCTGTCTGCATCCAAATACGAATAAATGACACATCCCACCCAGGCATGGAACGTTGAAAGCTGCCTTTCCGGGGAAGAAGAAGGCTGGTGGCTGCATGCGCTGCGTGAGACCGTCAGCGCCCGTGTCGCTCTACTTGTAAAGATGTTGAAGGAGGCCCTGCTCGGAGCAGAGCAGCACCTCACCCCCACTGAACCTTAGTTCCACATCTTCTCCCTGCAGGGGTGGGGCAGGGTGGGAGCAGATGGGGTCTTGGACCCATGCACCTCTGCCACCTCCTGCATGCCTGGGCATACACACACACACACACACACACACACACACACACACGCCGTGAAGGTTCTTGGGGCCTCTCCAAACGCGAGCAGGGACTTGGGCCTTTGGCAGTTGTGTCCTGAGCAGTGAGGGACCCGCTCCTCCTGTGTGAGCAAAAACCAGCTCCTTACCCCTTGCTGTGGTGCTGGGAAACTGTGTCAGGGGAGAATTCTGTCACCCGGTGACATTCAGGGATGGAAGGCAGGGATGGGACAGGCTATGCAAGTCCTGCTGTGTTGACCTGCCCGAAGTTCCAGGGGAGGCTCTCACCAGAGGCAGGTCTGAGCTTACAGGCCGGGAAGCTCTTCCTGGCAAAACGATGCTGGCAGGGAGGGGCAGTCAGCCGGCAGGGCCCTGGGCTTCCCAGCGGGACCAGCGTCTGCCCTGATCCCGA
This sequence comes from Phocoena phocoena, assembly GCF_963924675.1. Classification (NCBI taxonomy): domain Eukaryota; kingdom Metazoa; phylum Chordata; class Mammalia; order Artiodactyla; family Phocoenidae; genus Phocoena; species Phocoena phocoena. Next base: position 73,428,525 of record NC_089234.1, on the reverse strand, counting down.
CTTCCACCATCACTTTGTTAGCCATTGTACCAAACCCCGAGATGCAGAATCTCCAGCTGTTTGACCTTGGGAAAGCTTCTCACCTCCCAGCCTCAGTGTTCTTACCTGTGAAATGGAGCAGTGAAGGGATTTGCGCACGGTGATTGTGAATCCGAAGTGAGAGCTTTGTACAATATGAACCTGTGCAAAGGCTGCTCCTCCTCTCCCCAGCCTGCCCTTCTCTTATTCACAGTTGAAGAAAGCGAGGTCCAGAGGAGGCCACCCTCTGCAGAGGCTGCACAGCCCCACGAAACTGGACACCTGTGACGGCCCGTCCCAGGGTCTCCTCATTCACCCACCGGGATTGGCCATATCATTTGTGGGGCCCAGCGTGGAATGAAGATGTGGACCCCTTGTTCTAGAATTTTGAAGGGTTTCAGGACAGTGACAGCAGGGCATTAAACCAAGCACGGGGCCCTGTGGTCTCCCCAGGCTATACCCCCTTGAGGCCAGCCCTGCACCCACGTCCTCATTCCCCACCTCGGACCATGTGTTTTTCCATCTAAAAGTGTTTGTGACAAGGAGGAGATTATAAGGCAGCCGTGCCCTGAGCAGGGACCACCTGGGAGGCATTTTAAATGCATTTAAGTCTGTTTCTGCTCACAAGCATTGCCCAGCCCACAAATCCCTTTAGGCAGCAACAGACTGAGCCCCACACAGATCCCGTAGGGCCTGGCTCTGTGAGATGAGAGCGGGCAAGGCCCATTCTCTCCTGCACATGTGGTCTGTATGGTGGGGACTGGACCAGCGTGGAGGTAGGGGCTCCCGGGAGCTCGGGCCCCTCCTACCTCCCAGACCCTGGACCATTGAAAGTGCATGCACCCCAGGGGGCCCCGGAGGAGGAGCCCCGTTCTGGATCTGTTCCTCCCTACCTGGCAGGCGGGGCAGGCCTCTCCCCGCCGCCACAGAAGACCCATCTGTAAGGTCCCCCCACTGGTGGCTCCAAGGGCAGCTGGTTCTTGCACAGCTGACCGGGGCTGGGGACGGGGTGTGTGCATGTGTGTGTGTCCCCAGAGGATGAGCCGGCAGAAGCTGTGTTCCTCTCCTGACACAGGCTCAGTCGTCACACAGCATACTCTCGCTGGTACTCCGGGGGCCAGGAACGCAGACCTCACCTCTCCACGGAGGAGTCTTGCAGACCACGGAGAGCTGGTGGCCTAGCGGGCTGGCAGACACAGGCTGCCCTTGGCGGTGTGCTGTCTTGTGGACCAACATCCACCCTGGGCTCCCCACCGGCAGAGTTGCCTGCAGCTCTGTGAGACGGGACCCGCTGGCAGCATCCCAGATCACTAGCGGTCGGTGCGCGCCTGTCTGCCAGGGTGAGGAGGACACCGGCAGCCCTGGCCCTGGCTGAGCCCCTTCCCACCTAGCGTGGTGTCACAAGCCTGGGCTGCCACCAGGCCACCACCACCCTGTCAACCACTGGGAATTACAGTCATCCTCTTTGTGGCCAGGAATGCAAGCTTCCCAGGAGAAGGTGAGCCCTCGGGGACCGCCTTCCGCTGCAGGCTGGTGTTGCTGACTTGCGGTCACCACGCAGGGCTCAGCAGGGCAGTGGGCACGGTGGCGGCAGGGCCCGGCCCGCTGTGAAGTGGGGTTGAGCAGGCCGGAGAGGGGTGTGCTGCTGGAGGGACCGCCGTCCGAATCCCAGTTCTCTGGCTGTCTGTGTGTGTGCCCTTGAGTGTGCAGACAGCTTTCTTTTGTTCGCGCCTCAGTGTTTGCAAAGCAGTGGTCCCGTTGGCACCGCCGTCTGGGATTGCGAAAAAAATGGAGGGTCGGTGTGTGTGTGTGTGAGGGCCGGGGGGTTCTTGGCCTTGCACTCTGTCGGTCCAGCTGGCTGCGCTCACTGCACACCACACTGCGGCGAGGCGGCGGGCCAGGTCCTCTGGAGAAGGCAGTGGTAGAGGGAAGGGAGACCCACCCTTCTCCTGTCCGCGGGGCAGTGAGCAGCAGCGTCCTTCCCCCTGCCTGGCCACCCCCCACCCCAGAGCTCCCGCTAGAGCCTCTGACTCGCAGCCTTCGTGGACCGTTGGTTGGAGGGAAAGGAAGCCTGGCTGCTGCTCGTGATTCGGGCCCTTGTCTTGGGGCAGCAGAGCTGTGGCTGGTTCTCATCCCCCTTCTGAGCCTGCCTTCCCAGACTCAGCCTTCCCGGGCCGGGCAGGGTGCTGCCGTAGGCTGGGAGCCCGTCTGATTTCTGTGAGGAGCACAGACCAGGGGTTACTCTGCCAGGCGGCGCGGTGGGGCTCCGGCACGCTCCTAGTGGGGGACGAGCCCCATCAGGGACCCCTCTGCGGCTGTCCCTCCCCTCCCGTTGGGTGACTCTCCTCTCCTATTGGGTGAGGAGACACCACAGGAAGTACTCCTGCCTTTGTCTCAAGAGCAGTGATGAAGATGTTAAAAAAAAAATCAATATGTAAGTCATAAATTGGAAGAAGATATTTTCAAATGAAGAAAAAAGAAAAAAAAGAGCAGTGATGAGCAGTGTTGTAGGATCCTCTTTGGAACCCCAAACTGTGAGCTTCTCCCGGGAAGCTCGAGCCTGTGGAGTGAATCCTAGCTGTGTGGGAGGACCTGTCAGCCGTGGCCCATCACTCGGCCCAGCTTGCAAAAGGTCTGCTCTGAGCCGGTGCCATTGGCTGCCCTTTAACAGGAGCAGGGAAGAGTCCAGTCCTGTGGCCGTTTGGGGCTGACACAGCCCTCTGAGCTGCCTGCCTGTCTGTGGGCATCAGCTACTAAATCCCAAAGAAGTCAGCCCTGAGTGCATCTGCGGGGCAGCCTGTGTCTTCTTGGGCCAGTAGGGAGGGTGTGGGGACAGGAGGGTGGCATTCAGCCACGTGTGGGCAGCTCCTGCCGGTGGTCTCTGCCGACGAGACCCCAGGGTAGGGGAAGCAGTGTCTCAGCTCTCCCTCCCCAGAGTTCCCCAGCATGACTTCTTTCTGCGGCTCCTTGAGTGGCCTCTGCCTTGGATGGCAGGCAGTGTGATGCTCTGGGGTGGATCCTCCCCCAAGAGGCTGCAGGACAGGAAGGCCACGGCACGGAGCCTCTCTCAGGGCACAGGGCTGGCTCCTGGAGGTCCTAGCCTGCCCTTCCCTGTACCGCACCTGCAGAGGCCCAGTAACTCTGGGTCCCACTCCAGGGACAGCACTCCTAGGGAGCAGCTTTCTGAAGGTCTAGTAGGTCAGCACCAGGCGTGCAGCCCCCTTCCCTCCATCTCTGTCTTTAGTGTGGGGTGTGCAGGGCCAGGCCTTTGGCTCTAGCCAGAGCATCGCTCTCTTTCCCCACCTTCCTCTCCCCCTTTCACCTGATCCCCTTTCTCTTTCCACTCCTTCCCTCTCTCTCCCTCTGTTTCTCTCCTGCTCTCTCCCTCTCACCCTTGCTCTGTGGTCCAGGCCTGTCTGGCAGGGCAGCACCCACACTGGGCACTGGGCTGGCAGGACCGAATGCACACTTCCCTCCAAGTTGGCATTCCCAGCCTGGCTGCCTTCGAGGTCATCCTTGGGAAACCTCCCTCAGTGCAAGCAGCCTTCTAGTTTTCTTACTGTTTTACCACTTTGGGATCCAAAAGGTCTCGCCTGTTCTTTTCACCTGACTTCACCTGGCACTTGGTTGTTTCCCACACCCAAGGGAGTCCTCAAGGGCCCAGGCAGACCCAGGGTTCCTCTGCTTGTGCGGAGGACCGGCCACTCGCTCCCATGGCTGCAAGGGAAGCGGGATGTAGGTGGAAACAAACCGATGGAAAGGAGAAACCGGTTACACAAAAGTACAGTGTTTCTCATGTTTGCTTTGTGCGTTGGTACTTTTTTGTGCTTCGTAGAGTAGGTTTTTAAGCACTTGCAGGTTTTTTAACCATTGCTTGCCCATTTATCCACCTTTTAAAAAATTCTTACTATTTTATAAAACTTCTTGTGATGAAAAATGCTGAACATACACAGAGTTAGTAGGATGAGGGCTCCCGTGGGCTCACCCAGCGCAGCCATGGTCAGCATCCGCCTTCCTCGTGGCATTTACAGCTCTACCCCCAGTCCCTTGGCGATCAATTTCGGCAGAATCTACATAGGTTGAAGTGCATAAATCTTGACTGTACACTGTTAACCAGCGGATGTGCCTGTGTGAGCCACGCCCATATCGGGATACAAAGCCTTTATGTTCCCCAGAACATGCCTCCTGCCCTTCCTGGTCTGTTGCCTCCCCCGCCACCAGCAGGTAGCCAGTCTGATTTCTGTCGCTTAAAATCAGTCTGGAGCCATGACACGTGATTCTTTCATGCTGCTCCTACTTGGCAGGATGTCTGTGAGATCTGTACAGGCTGTCGTGTGCATCAGTGGCCCCGATGGACCACCGTTGGCTTATCTCTTCACCCGCTGGAGCACATCTGGACTCTTTCCAGTTCTGGGCTCTGTGAATAACCCCAGCATTTGTGAATAAGTCATTTGATGGACATATGTTTTCCTTTCTCTTGGATAAATGGAGTGGAATTTCTGGGTCACATGGTAGGAGTGTGGTTGACTTTAGCTAAAGATTTATTAGTGTTCTGTTCGTCTTTGGTGACTCCTGCCTGCCCTGCTTGTCTGGCAGCATCCTGTACCCTTGAAAACTCTGGCTCCAGGTGATTTGTTCAGAAGCCTGGGTGAACTCCCAGCTGAGTGGTTCACCTACTTATCAAACTTGGGTAATTGAGACCGATTTTGCAACGGTTTTAAGCTGCCTCACTTCCTCCTTTTTCTGTTTTAAAACGGTGTCCTTTCAGCTAGTGTTTTTTATTTAATATTTATTTATTTAGTTTGTTCATTATTTAGTTGCGCTGGGTCTTAATTGCAGCTTCCAGGCTCCTTATTTGTGGCTCGCAGTTCTCCTTAGTTGCGGCTCACCAGCTTCTTAGTTGCAGCAGGCGGGCTCCTTAGTTGTGGGATGCGAACTCTTAGTTGCAGCATGCATGTGGGATCTAGTTCCCTGACCAGGGAGCAAACCCGGGCCCCCTGCTTTGGGAGCACAGAGTCTTAACCACTGCACCACCAGGGAGGTCCCTCATCTAGTGTTTAGCTATATAGATAATTGTGTGTTGATGTACTTAGGACTGCAGATGAGAAAGACCTACTAAGATCAGAATTTTAAATTAGTGAAGTTTTCTTTTCTGGTCCACAAAGAATCTATTATTAAAATGTAAAATGGGGGATGATGGGATGAATTGGGAGATTGGGATTGACATATATACACTTTGCGTACTATGTATAAAATAGATAACTAATGAGAACCTATTCTATAGCTCAGGGAACTCTACTCAGTGCTCTGTGGTGACCTAAATGGGAAGGAAATTCAAACAGGAGGGGATATATGTATACATATAGCTGATTCACTTTGCTGTACAGCAGCAACTAATGCAACATTGTAAAGCAACTATACTCCAATTTAAAATACTGTGAAATAAAGCCACTGGGGAATACTGGTCTGCCTAGGAGGCCTGCTCTGGGCTCTGTCATCACCATCATCACCCCTCCCTCCCTCCCTCCCTCCCTCCCTCCCTCCCTCATGTGCTTCCCTGCTTCCTGCAGCCCCACTGGGACTCTACTTCTCAAGGGATGCTTACTGGGAGAGGCTGTATGTGGACCAGCCGGCCGGCATGCCCCTGCTCTACGTCCACGCCCTGCAGGACGTCCCCGAGGAGGTGCCCAGCTTCCGCCTGGGCCAGCACCTCTACGGCGCCTACCGCACACGGCTGCACGAGAACGACTGGGTCCGTATCCAGGAGGACACGGGGCTTCTCTACCTTAACCGGAGCCTGGACCACAGCTCCTGGGAGAAGCTCAGCATCCGCAGTAAGGGAGCAGCCCTGACCCCTACGCACCTCACTGCCCCCACCCCCACCCTTGCCTTAGCCTCACACAGCACACATCACACCGAGAGTGGCTTCCCCTATGGCTCCTGCTGTGTGAGAGTGGAGAGAGTGAGATGAGGCTGGCCTGCCTCTGTGCGCAGCCAGTGAGGGAGCCAGGGTGAGCTTGGGGACCACTGATGACCCTTAGGCTTTCTGAGGCTGTTTGGATTTTGGAGAACCCATGTGAAGGATTTGGGTGCTCTGTCCATGCAGGATCCAGATGCCTCTTCCAGTTGGGTTAACAAGGATTTGGGGTTGTGAGAGAGGAGTTAAGAGGAGAAAAATCCCAAGATCTTGCTTTAGCAAATGGTCTGCAACTTGCTGGAGAAGCAGCAGTTCCCACGGAAAGTGTGGCTCGCAGTTCTCCTTAGTTGCGGCTCACCGGCTCCTTAGTTGTAGCAGGTGGGCTCCTTAGTTGTGGGATGCGAACTCTTAGTTGCAGCATGCATGTGGGATCTAGTTCCCTGACCGGGGAGCAAACCCGGGCCCCCTGCTTTGGGAGCACAGAGTCTTAACCACTGCGCCACTTGTCAGCAGCAAGCTGCCCTTGACACCTGGCAGGGACTTGGGCCTGGTGCCAGAGATGGAAGTGGAGCAGGGAGGAAGGCTTGGCCAACTCCTCAGAGCAGAGGTCCCAGCTGGAGCGTAGGCCACGTGGGACCCTGGGACTTGCGGGGAGCAGGGGTCGTGGAGCAGGGTTGTGCCTTGTGGCACTAAATGGTGATCACACACCCCGTAGTGCCCCCCTCTGAGCCCCTCCACCGTAGACATGGCCTCCCTGGACCCTCACGCCAGCCCTGAGCCCCCGTGTGCGCTGAGACAGCCGGCATGCCTGGGAACACAGAGTGGGCGGCACCGCCTGGCAGGGGCAGAATGACCGCACCCATCTGCCAAGTGAAGCCAGGGTCCGCAAGTAAAGATGCCCCCCGTCAGGGCACCCCAGGCGGCTCCTGGAGGAGGTAGCACCTGACATAGGTCTTGGTTCCGCACACACTTAGTTGCCGCCGTCTGCATCTCGAGCCCCCAGTGGGGAACTTGAAGAACCAGGGCCACTGGGGTGGAGGCCAGAGTGGAATCTGCTGAGGGTCTGAGTTTCATAGGAGGCCTGTTCTGTTCGTGACTGGAGAGTGACCTCGGGTACCTGTCGGGTCCAGTCAGGAGAGAAATCAGTAATTGGAACAGGGAAAGTTTGTATAGAGAATTATTAACCACAGCAGGAGATTGGAGCAATGGAGGACAGGCTAGTAAGCACAGAGAACGAATGAATATGGGAGGAGCAGATGTGAGGGGCAGCCACTTCCCCGGGGCTGAGATAGAGGGCCCTGGAAGAGCCCCCGACCCCAGCTGAGATCCAGACCAGTTGGAGGGGGAGCTGCTGTGGTGCCTCCATGCTGGAACTTGCCAGAAATCCCCTCTCTAGGTGCTGGGGAAGTCTGTGTCTCTGAAGACAGTGAAGCTGCCTGGGGGGCGGGGGTGGGGACATGGATTCCCTGGCAGTCCAGTGCTTAGGGCTCTCTGTGCTTTCACTCCCGAGGGCCCGGGTTCAATCCCTGGTTGGGGAACTAAGATCCCGCAAGCGGCGTAGCCAAAGATAGAAAAATAGAATAGAATAAATGAAAGTGTTTTTTTTTAAAAAAAAAGAACTGCCTTGGGGAAAGGGGCGGGGCAAGAGCCCTCCCTGGGGAAGCTCTCCACTTGGTGTTGGACCCTTGGCTCAGGGCACCTCCCTGAGGAAGAGTATTTGAGCTGAGACCTAAAAAACAAGGGAGGTGGGCTGGTGAGGCACCTCGAGGAGGTGGCGGCCGGGCCAGAGAGCCCAGAGGAGCCCTGTGGACCCTGGTGAGGACTGGGCTTTGCCCCAGCCCCGAGCTCCTGCCCCCTCCCCTCCCTGTTCCGTTCCCCACCGCTGGGCAGGTGTGGCTGACACCCCGGAGGGCCTAACGACTTCTCTCTCTGCAGACGGTGGCTTCCCGCTGCTCACCGTCTACCTCCAGGTCTTCCTGTCGCCCACGTCCCTTCGTGAGGGCGAGTGCCAGTGGCCGGGCTGTGCCCGAGTGTACTTCTCCATCATCAACGCCTCCTTCCCGGCTTGCGGTGCCCTCAAACCCCGGGACCTCTGCTTCCCCGAGATGGGCCTGTCCTTCCGCATTCGGGAGAACAGGCCTCCCGGCACCTTCCACCAATTCCGCCTGCTCCCTGTGCAGTTCCTCTGCCCCAACGTCAGCGCGGCCTACAGGCTTCTAGGAGGTGAGTGCCCGCCACGTGGAGCCTTTCTCGGTGCCTGCTGAGTGCTAGGCACGGCGCTGCGGTCCCTCTGCACAAGCCGTCAAGTTTACTCTGCACCACCCCATCATCCGTTCATTCAGAAGTCCACGAGTATCTCATGTATGCCTGCCATGGGCCAGGCACTGTTCTGGGGACCAAGGATGAGAGAGCGAACGCATCAGGCCAAAATCCCACCTGCCTGGAGCTTCCATCCCGTGGGAGATGGAGACCACACACACGTGCTAAGGAAATCGGGTGGCCTCTGAAGGGACTAGGTGGGACGTAAAGCTGAGAGGGTGTGGAGTGGTGAAGACCACTGTCTCAAATCAGATGGCTGGGAAAAGGGGACACTGGAGCAAAGGGGAGGGGTGCGAGGCAAGCAGGGCGAGCCCCTTCAAGAGCACCAAGGTGGGAGCCCCATGTAGCTGGAGTGCAGTGAACCGCAGGGCAGGGCGGAGGCTGCTGAGGGCAGAGCAGAGGCTGCTGAGGGCAGAGCAGTTCCAAGTGGGGGGCAGGGCTTCCTGCCGAGGGACTGGGGAGCCATGGAAGGTATTTGGGAGGGGGCGTCATTGACAGGACATACCTTACCGTTAAGAGCTGGCTGCTGTGTTAGAAATGATTGGGGGTGGGTGGTTTAGGGGCGAGCAGAGAAACAAATTAGGAGGCAGGAGAAATCCTTGAGTGAGAGGATGAGGTCTGGGGTGAGGGTGGAAACCTTTGGGCAACAAGAAGCAGGCGAGTTGTGGGCTTGTTTGGAAGAGGGATCCTGCAGGATATCCCGGTGAGTTGGACGTGGGGTGTTGAAAGAAAGAAGGGGCCAAGCGTGGTTCCAGGATTCCGCCTGAGCAGCCACAAGGACAGTGGACCTTGCCACAAGATGGTCCTGCCACAAGATGGCCCTGGGGAGGCCAAGAGCACAGATGTGGGGAGGGGAAGGGAATTGGATCCCAGTGGAGGTGAGAGAAGGCAGCTGAGGTGCCATTAAACCATTTAAAGGCAAGGAACTGGGACTCAAAAGGGACACTTACAAGCTGGACTTACTAGTAAGTAGAACCTGGATTCACACCAGGTTGATGGCATACACACGGTAATAATGTTGAAGAAAATCTCAGTAGCGTAAGGAAAGTAGGCACTCACATTGTCCCAGCATCTTTTCATTTATCCTGCAGCAGGGATAGATGTCTTTGTGCAGAGTTGCCGGCCAAGTGTATGATTTAGCGTGCTGCCTTTTTCGCTAAAAAAAGGGTTTTTTGTAACCGTGAACAATAGAGGGACATGTTTGCATGATAAGCATTTCCCACATGTGTAATTCACATGTAATGTGTGGCTCTGATGTGATTTCCCACTGAGTGGAGTTGACAGCCCTCCCGTGCTTGGCTGTGGGGTGGTCAGTGTTGCCCTTCACTGGGTCATTTCTGGAGGATGAATTCCAGGACAGGCTTGGCTTGAAGAGTGTATTGTTCTTACCGGTCCTCCCTCACCGGGTTGTGGGAAGACACGTGAGTCACTGAACGTACAGCAGTGTCTGGCAGGGAACAGACACTTTTGTCTTCATCGTCTCCTCTTCTGGTGAAGAAACTGAGGCACAGAGAGACAGAACCACCAGCCTTGGGCCACACAGCCAGAAGGTGTGTAGGACAGGGATTCAAACCAGGCAGTCAGAAATACTTGTGCGTTAATATAAAATCACACCAGATGTCCACCATGTTTGTTTCCAGGTGGTGGAATAGCTTTATTTCTCACATTCTCTAAAATAAGCACATACCACTTCCATAATTTAAAAAAAAAAAAAAAATTCCTAAATCTTTTTTTTTCAGAAACCAGCAAATGCTGGGAGCTGAATCTCTGGGCTGAGCTGGTGCCAGCCCTCCCCACAGCAGAGGCAAGGTGTGTGAAGGGGTGTGCCCAGCCCTCCTAGGTGACCAGGCTGAGGTCCTGATGCAGGCGTCCTGGTCCCGGTCCCTCTGTTTCCCGTCAGCACCAGTGCAGGCTGCAGCCACAGTGAAACTCAGGGCACAGTTTTCACTGCAAACTGTGCTTGGAGCGCCGTGCCCCACTGTGGAGCCGAGGAGGGGCCAGGGCCCGGGGCCAGCATACACCCCAGCTCCATCCACAGGGCCCCCTCCCGTGCCGCCACTCCCGGTGGGCCCCTGAGGAAGGCAGCTCACCCTTTCCCCAGCCCGGGGGTCAACCCGGGGTTCCTGGTCTTGCTTGGTGCGCAGGTGAGAGTCTGCCCTTCCGCTGCGCTGTGGACAGCCTGGAGGTGAGCACGCGCTGGGCCCTGGACCGCGAGAAGCGGGAGAAGTATGAGCTGGTGGCTACGTGCACGGTGCGCGTCGGCGCGCGTGAGGAGGAGGTGATGGTGCCCTTCCCCGTGACCGTGTACGACGAAGACGACTCTGCGCCCAGCTTCCTTGGGGGCGTCGACACCGCCAGCGCCGTGGTGGAGTTCAAGCGGAAGGAGGTGCCTGTCCGTTTGTCTGGTGCTTGTCTGGTGTCTGTCTGTTCCGTGTCTGGATTCCTCCATCCGTCATTTATTCCTCGGTCTGTTCAGCGGTTCGTCTAGCCATCCAGACATGTGGCTGACCGTCCATCTAGCTATTCATCTTTCATTTGTCCATCAGTCTGTGTGTCGGGGATTTCTGTTGGTGTCCAGGACAGCTGAGGAGGAGAGAGGAGGCCAGACCCACCGGCACCCAGCTGACCACTGCCTTGGGAGGCCGGGGGCCCTGAGTGCCCAGTCTGTGTTGGACGCCGCGGGCGGAGCCCCAGGGCTCACATCGGCAGGGATCTCCCTGCGCCCCATCCCGGCCCCACCCTTTTCTGGTCCATGCAGGTGGAGCGTGACTGCCACCTGCTGGGCCTCGGGCTGTCCTGCAGCTGGCAGGCCAGCAGGAGCAATGGAAGGGTGGGGGCGTAGTATGTTGTCACTGCCTGCTTCTCTGGGCACCCCAAGAGCAGGTTTGGCGGATGAGCCAGGGAGAGGAAAGCACATGACACAAGGGAATGTCTCACGAGCCTGGCAGGATGCCCTGGTGGTGACACTGGGGAGCCTGGTTAGCAGTGAGAGCAGAGAGGCCCTGTGACTTTGCTCAGAACCTTCCTCGTGACCCTCTCCAGCCTGGTGTACAGAAGAGACTTGAGAGAAGAGCATTAAGATGCTTGGAGGAGGGCTTCCCTGGTGGCGCAGTGGTTGAGAGTCCGCCTGCCGATGCAGGGGATACGGGTTCGTGCTCCCGTCTGGGAAGATCCCACATGCCGCGGAGCGGCTGGGCCCGTGAGCCATGGCCACTGACCCTGCGCACCCGGAGCCTGTGCTCCGCAACCGGAGAGGCCACAACAGTGAGAGGCCCGTTTACCGCAAAAAAAAAAAAAAAAAAAAAAAAGAGATGCTTGGAGGAGAGCATTCTTGTGGATACCTGGGCTTGGATCCCAGGTCTGCTGTCTGTCACTCTATGGCACTGAGCTAACTCCTCCGCCTTGTGGGGCCTGGTTTCCTCAGGGAAGAGTAGGAGTGCTTGCTCTGCTCTATGGGGACCTAGATGAGGTCTTCAACAGAGCACCAGGGCATGTGCTCTCATCCATCCTTATGGGGCATCTGTAGATGCCTGTCACACCTGCTGCTCAGGTGAGCTGCAGTGGCCCAGGAAGGGTGACCAGGGCAGGCTGACTAGGGGCCCCAGGGAACTTGAACCCAGGTCAGTCTGTCCCTAGAGCCAGCTCTGACTGCACACACCTGGTCCACTCGTGGGGCACGTGCCTTCCCACGGTCTCTGGCTTTAAGGGCCCTAACTGGCACCCCCTGTTCTCTGTAGGGCACTGTTGTGGCCACACTACGTGTCTTCGATGCAGATGTGGTGCCAGCATCCGGGGAGCTCCTGAGACGGTACACAAGCACACTGCTCTCCGGGGATGCCTGGGCCCTCCAGACCTTCCGAGTAGAGCACTCGCCCAACGAGACCTTGGCCCAGGCCAACGGCAGCTTTGTGCGGGCAACCGTGCATGACTACAGTAAGAGAGGCCAGATGTGGCCTGGCTGGGCCCCCTGGGGAACCGGCGGCCCACTCTCCTTGGACGGGGCAGCACCCTGCACACACAGACGCCTGTCCTGGCCCTCTGAGCACCAGGCAGCCGCCCCTTTCACTCCTCCTCCCAGCCTTTGTCTCTGCTGGGCTTGCCTGGGCCACCTTGGTGGGTGTTCGCAGGCTGTCCTCTCCATGAACTGTCCTGAGGCCGACCCTGGCAGGACACCACAACACCTCCCCGTGCTGGCCACGCCAGGACTCACTGCAACACGTATGTCATCACCGAGGCCTCCCTCTGGCCCCTGGCACCTGCTTTGCCACCTCCCAGGTGCCCGAGTGCCCAGGGGTTATTATTGCCCCCTCCCCGCACCAGCAACTCTCTACTCACAAGGGGTTGATGTATCCATACAATAGCAGCTCAGTGTCCTAGAGTCGGAGGGTTCCCCGATGATTGTCCTGTCTGGCTCCTGGAATGCGCCCACCCTCAGGGCTGAGCTCCAGGTGCCCGCATTGCTCACCTGCCGGACGGGGCATACTCATCCTCAAGCTTCCCTGCCTCCCTCCCCTGCCCTCCTGCCCGTGTTTTCTAGCATCACCTTTCAAATACCACACTTGCACTTGGGTCCTTGTTTGGGGGTCTGCTTCTGGGGAACCCAGGATCACTGGTGCCTTTATCCCTTTCTGGCTGGCCTGATCCTATTTGTGTCTCATCCTCCCCTCCCCCACCGGGCCTCTGAAACTGTCTGTCCTGTGTGAGGGAAAACGTCATCCTTGCCCCTGCATACTCACTCTGGTGCCATGTGCACCAGAGCCTCCCCTCCCCCTTTCTGTCTCCACTAAACTAAAACCTCAGCCTTGGCACACGGCAGGTGCTCAGAAGCGTGGAAGCTCCCGGGTGCTGGAGGCCTGTGGAATCCAAGGGTCCACAGGGGGCTGTGGCTGTTGAGAGTTCCCAGGGGCTAGCACAGTCTTCCCAGGGCCTTGGTGGTCACGGTTCTTTACCTTGTGTGGCCTACCCCACACTCACATCACACACACACACACACACACACACACACATCCCCAAGGTTACCTCCCAGCTGAGAAGGGTCTTCTGGGCTCCCAGCTCAGCACAGCGACGCACTACTTTTAAACAGTAGTGCTACCTTAATGCCTCCTGCCAGGTCTGTTATCTGTGTCCGTGTGGGTGGAGGTACCCGTCTCCACGTGTGTGTGTGGGAAGTGCGTTGGGGAGGCATGCAGCGGCGTGGGACAGTGGTCGCAACCCGCAGGGCCCCCACCCATCATCACCGTGTACCGTCCACACAGACACACCCCCTCCCCCACCCTCCTCAGGGCTGGTTCTCAACCGGAGCCTCCCCATCTCGGAGAGCCGGGCCGTGCAGGTGGCCGTGCTGGTCAACGACTCGGACTTCCAGGGCCCGGGGGAGGGCGTCATCCTCCTCCACTTCAACGTGTCTGTGCTGCCCGTCAGCCTGCGCCTGCCCAGCACCTACTCCTTTGCCGCGAGCAGGCGGGCCCGCCGCTTCGCCCAGGTGAGCCCCCAGCCTGCTGCCTGCCTGGGGAGGGGTGTGGAGGGGCAGGAGACCCCCAGGGTGGCGTGCTCCGTTGAGCAGATTTCAAGCAGGGCTGGGGGGTGGGTGACACCCCCTCCCTGAGCTAAGTAGTGCACGGAGTGGCCCCAGGGAGCTGCAGGCACGGGGCCAGGAGGGCTGGGGCCATGGAAGAGTCATGAGCAGGGCTCGTAGGTTTTGTGGGCCCCTCTACTTTGCTGTCTCCTTTCTTGGCATCTTTAAAACATTTTGTACTCATGAAGGAGCGGCGCCAGGTAAATCTATGCATGCAGACTTGGAAAGACGTTCCCGGTGACTTAAGTGAAAAAGTGGTTTGCGTAAGTGCTGGTCTCAGGTGGCTCCCTAGGTTCAAAGCGAAGTCCTCATTGCTGGGAGTTTGCAAGTGTGCAAATGCAGGCAGCAGTTAAAGGTGGCGCCCTCTGCAGGGAAAGATAGGGAGCGCTTCTACTTTCCACTTTTCTGCAAGTCTGTTTACTAGAGCTTATTTTGCATTTGTCGTTGGAAAATAACGATTAGAAGTAGAAAAAATAAAAGTAATAAGTATTCGTCAAAGGAGATAAGGGATAGACAGGAGTGATCTCTTTTTCTCATATTAGCCAGTGTGTAACATTTTGGTGCAGTTCTTCCGAGAATGTGTCTCTTAAGCGCTTTTTAAAGTTCACTTGTGGTTACAGCAAGCATATGACTTAACGTACTGCGTTCTCCTAGTGGGGCAGCTGTGGCCACATCCTCTTTAGAACATCCCGTTTAGGGCCATCTCCTATTTTCCAGTGGTTTTGCCAGTTTCTGTGGTTGGTTCCCTTACCTCCTGGCAGCCACCCGGGGCCAGCAAACGAAGAACCCCACCCTTGGACACATCCAGGCTCCCCAACCTGCCACCCAACCTCGGGCCTTTCCTGGAGGCAGGGGTCAAGGGTGGTGGGAGGTGACAAAGCAGAGGGGCCTGAGGGGTGTCTGGGGGTCTGAGCTGGAGCAGGCACTGCTGGAGGTGGGTCATCTCTGCTCCAGCAGACTCAGGAGGGCACAGGGACCCAAGTCCCAGTGCAGCCTCAGACTCACTGTGGGCTCTCACCGGCTCCCCAGTTTCTATGATTGTAAATTGAGGATGATGACCTTGGGCAATTTTGAGGGTCACTGGAGAGAGTGGAAGTGAGCCCGGTTTGTACAGGGAAGTGCTTGGAGCCCAGCAGGTGGTTTTATTGTGGCGTCGAGTGTGGGCTTGGAGGAGCCTGGCTCTGCCCTGGGCCTGAGTCGGGCTGAGCAAGGGCATGGTGTGTGGCTGCAGGCAGGGCCCTATCCCCGCTCCCCCCACCAGGCCCCCAGCCCTCAGCCTTGACTAGTCAGAGCTTCTGATCTCAAGCCACCTGCAGCCCTTACGGTAACTCAGGTGGCTGGGCGGGTAAAAAGGAGAGTTCAACTGACCAGCTCCAGGCCCCAGTGACCACAGCTGCCAGCCTAGCACCCCTGGGAGAAGCATCCCTTCTCTCCCAGGGGTTCCAGCCCAAGTCCCAGGAAGGCCCCCTGGGTCCCATGTGGGACAGACAACCATGCTGCATGAATTGTGGCCCGGGTGCCATGTTCTGACTAGCAAGGCGAGTGACCTGGCTCGGGCGTGGACCACCCCAGGTAGGAACTTTGCTTTGCTCCCAGAGCAAAATTGGCCTGGCCAGAAGAGAGGGAGGTGTGTAGGAGGCATACAGACTGCCTTTGTGCCTGAATGAGTGAGCAAGTGAGGGATGAGCTGGGCAGGCCAGCAGCACCTCCCTGGAGGGCCAGCCCCCAAAACCAACCCCAGTGCCCCGTGTTCCTTCACCTCCGGCTCTGAGGGGCAGGTATGGGTGGTGGTCCCATGGTCTGGGCAGGGCAGGACCAGGCAGGCGGATGGTCTGCAGGTTCCGGGGGCGTGCGAGATGGGGAGATGGGGAGCTACCGTCCTGGGCTGAGTAGGAAACTGTCCTGGGACTCGGGCTGCCAGGGAGCCCCTCCAGCCACCCTCACAGGTGGTCCAGCCACCCAGCTAAGGATTCCCTGTGTCCCATGCCTAGATTGGGAAAGTCTGTGTGGAAAACTGCCAGGAGTTCAGTGGCATCCACGTGCAGTACAGGCTGCAGCTCTCCAGCGCCAACTGCAGCGCCCTGGGGGTGGTCACCTCGGCCGAGGACACCACGGGGACCCTGTTCGTGAACGACACAGAGGCCCTGCAGCGGCCCGAGTGTGCCCAACTCCAGTACACGGTAGTGGCCGTCGAACGGCCAACCCGCCGGCAAGCCCAGGCCCCACTGCTCGTCACACTGGAGGGGACGTGTGAGTGCCAGGGCTGCGGGGAGGGTCGGGCTTCTCCCACAGAAGGGCCCCGGTCCCACTCCCCCTCACTAACTGGTGGCTTCCCTGAGCCTGAGCCTTCTTCCCTGTAAGATGAGAAAACGGCGCACGCCGCACAGCCAAGCTGGAAGGATGACAGGGGCAAAGTGTAAAACAGTTTAGCCCAGAGTGACAGCATTGTGGACGGTCACTGCTGCCCATCACCTCTGTCAATGCGTCCTACCTATGCACTTGCTTTAGGGCTGCCAGATACAATAGAGGACCCTGCTTAAACGTGAATTTCAGGTAAACAAGAAGCAATTTTTTTGGTGTAAGTACGTCTCGTGCAACTTTTGCAGTGTCTCTTAGAAGACAAACTTCCAAGCGTGTCACCATGATATTAGGGACGTATTTACACAAAGCAGGGGTTCACCGTTATCTGAAGGTCAGGTTTAACTGGGTGTCCTGGGTGTCACTGGCTGAGTCTGGCCACCTCACACCCTCCCTCCATACTTATCTCAGCCCAGTAGCTGTCCCCGCTTTGTGACTGTGGTACCACCCCTTCCTCAGCAGCCCCCTCACTGCCCTGTGCCCCGGTGCTTAGTCACTACCTCCCCTCTGGGCTCAACCCGTGGGGACAGCTGAGCCACTGCTGCCCTCGCCCGTGGGTGCTGGCGGCTGGACACAGGGCCCAGGCTGGCCCCCTGTGACTTGCTTTCTGCCACCCCCAGATGTGGCAGAGGAGCCAGGCTGCCCCCTGTCTTGCGCGGTCAGCAAGAGGCGTCCCGAGTGTGAGGAATGCGGCGGCCTGGGCTCTCTGACGGGCAGGTGCGAGTGGAGACAGGGAGACGGCAAAGGTAGGCCCCGTGCAGAGCCGGGTGTTCGGGAGGGTGATGACGACTGAGTGGAGAGGGTGTCTGTGTGGCCCTGCCAGCCTCTGCGATGCCCCCCACCCCCGTCCACGCTGAGTCTCTTCCCCAGCGCCTTGTCCCCTGCTGTGACTCCTGATGCCAGGAGAGGGTGGACATTAGTGCAGGGTGGCATGAGGACATTGGGGCTGTTTATCACCGTGGGATCACAGGTGCCTGAGGCTGGACTCGCTCTGGGCTTGGGAGGGTCTGGGCCAAAGTTGGGATGTGCGTGTTTTCTTTTTATTTTATTCTAAATTTCTGTACATATATTTGTCCCTAAACTAGATGTGAATTGGCATCTGTGTCTCCATTTCTCCACCCATATACACGTAAATTACATGTGCAGTTGTGAATGTATTCACCCAATGCTTTTATTTTTTTAAACTTTTTATTTTATATTGGAGCATAGTTGATTAACAATGTTGTGTTAGTTTCAGGTTCCCAGCATAGTGAGTCAGTTATACACACACACGTATCTCTTCTTTTCCAAATTCTTTTCCCGATTAGGTTGTATGTAATATTGAGCAGAGTTCCCTGTGCTCTACAGTAGGTCCTTGTTGGTTATCCATTTAAAATATAGCAGAGTGTACATGTCAATCCCAAGCTCCCTAACTATCCCTCCCCCTAACCTTCCCCCATTCCCCCTCTGCTTTTATTTTTTTTTATTTCTTATAAATTTATTTTATTTTATTTATTTTTGGCTGCACTGGGTCTTCGTTGCTGTGCACGGGCTTTTCTCTAGTTGTGGCGAGCAGGGGCTACTCTTCGTTGTGGTATGCGGGCTCCTCACTGCGGTGGCTTCTCTTTGTTGCGGAGCACGGGCTCTAGGCACGCAGGCATCAGTAGTTGTGGCCGATGGGCTCAGTAGTCGTGACTCGTGGGCTCTAGAGCGCAGGCTCAGTAGTTACGGCACACGGGCTTAGTTGTTCTGCGGCATGTGGGATCTTCCCGGACCAGGGCTCGAACCCGTGTCCCCTGCACTGGCAGGCGGATTCTTAACCACTGCGCCACCAGGGAAGCCCTCACCCACTGCTTTTAGACACATAGTTCACAGACCCTTTTCAAAGATCCAAAAGGTGGATGAGTATAAGGTAGGTTACACTGTGCACATCATTCATAGTTGGCTTTAGTTCATAAAAACACAAACCTTAAAAAAAATTCAAAATATCCAAAACAATCTTCAGAGAAGCTCTACCTGGGAGATCCCAGCCCCGGGAGTGTGGCCCCAAGCAGGAGGAGCCTGCACATCCTTGGGCTTAGCCCACTGCTGGCTCCAAGCCTTGCTCACCGGCGTGAGGGTCCCGCTCACGGTACCGCCTTGAGAGGGTCCCAGCCTTGTCTGGTCTCTTCTGGCCTCCTTGATGTGAGCCCGGGCACAGCCCTGGGACTGCCCAGCCCTCACTGCCTGGGCTGCCCTGTACACCCCGGACCCCCAAGTTCTCCCCAGGGATGGGCTCCACGTGTGGTTTTTCTCGGCTCAGGCCTCGGTTTGCTTCTCCTTGCGGGGGGCGGTGCAGGCTTGGCCTGGGAGGCCCTGGGTGCGGCCCTCCCGGCTCTGGCCGTCTGACCAGGACGGGTGCTCCCTCGTGGTAGTAACTGCCTGCTGTGTGCCATAGGGATCACCAGGAACTTCTCCACCTGCTCCCCCAGCATCAAGACCTGCCCCGACGGCCACTGTGACGCCGTGGAAAGCAGAGACGCCAACATCTGCCCCCAGGACTGCCTCCGTAAGCACCGAGCCTGTGCGTGTACCTGAGCAAGGGCAGGGCCTGGGAAGGGGGTGTAGGTAGCAAGCTGAAGGGGCTCGGACTCCCACCTGCACTTCAGCCAGGCCAGCCGACTTCCTGGGTTGCATGTGCTGAGCCTTTTTCTAACATTTCATTTGAACAAAGGGCTCTCCTCCCCCAAGACTAGCGCCTGCTGGCCTGACCCACCCTCTCCAGTGTTGTCCTGGCCGACTCACGGGGGTGCAGCGCCCTGTCCTCCATTCCGCTGGCTCCAGGCTGCCCCTGCTGCCCGTGCTCTGCTTCTGAAAAGTAACCGTGTGTGGACCTCAGCAAGGGCCCTGGGCAGCCTGTGGGTTCCTCCTCGCACCCGCTGTGGCCAGGGGACTGGTTTGGGGGCCTGTCGTGCTGAGACTCCTGCCTGGGTGACACAGACTTCTGAGCTCACTGCGCTCCCTGGGCCTGAGAGTGCTGACATCAGGTGGGGAGGGGCCTCTCACGCTCCTGTCTGGGTGGTCTGGCTGGTCAGGTCCCCCCGAGGCTGAGTGGGCTGCTGAGTGAGTTGTGTCCATCATCAGGGGGCGGCAGCATCATTGGTGGGCACGAGCCTGGGGAGCGCCGGGGGATTAAAGCCGGCTTCGGTATCTGCAACTGCTTCCCGGAGGAGAAGAAGTGTTTCTGTGAGCCGGAAGACAGCCAAGGTGAGCTGGCTGGGCCCACGCGGGCAGGGATCCCCACACCTCCCTGAGCCCCGAGGAGCGAGGGAGGAAATTGCAGGAAGGCACGGAAACCCAGGAGACCTTTTTCCTTCCCTCAGGGTCTTGGTTCCCTCATCTGTGCAGACTGGGAGCTGGGTCAGGGTCTCTAAGACTGCCTTCTGGCCTGAAGTTGGGTGGTGTTTTTGGGGGTTTTTTGGCGTGCCATGCAGCTTGCAGGATCTTAGTTCCCCAGCCAGGGATTTTTTTTTTTTTAACATCTTTATTGGAGTATAATTGCTTTACAACGGTGTGTTAATTTCTGCTTTATAACAAGGTGAATCAGCTATACATGTATCCACATATCCCCTCCCTCTTGCGTCTCCTTCCCACCCTCCCTATCCCAACCTCCCTATCCCAACCTCCCTATCCCACCCCTCTAGGTGGTCACAAAGCACCGACCTGATCTCCCTGTGCTATGCAGCTGCTTCCCACTAGCTATCTATTTTACATTTGGTAGTGTATATATGTCCATGCCACTCTCTCACTTCTCCCCAGCTTACCCTTCCCCCTCCCCATGTCCTCACGTCCATTCTCTACGTCTGTGTCTTTATTCCTCTCCTGCCCCTAGGTTCTTCAGAACCTTTTTTTGTTTGTTTTTTTTAGATTCCATATATATGTGTTAGCATGTGGTATTTGTTTTTCTCTTTCTGACTTAACTTCACTCTGTATGACAGACTCTAGGTCCATCCACCTCACTACAAATAACTCAATATCGTTTCTTTTTATGGTTGAGTAATATTGCATGGTATATATGTGCCACATTGTCTTTATCCATTCATCTGTCGATGGACACTTAGGTTGCTTCTATTTCCAGCCAGGGATTATAGAACCCGTGCCCTTGGCAGTGAAAGCACAGATCCCTAAGCACTGAATCACCAGGGAACTCCCTGGCCCGAAGTTCTGTGGTAAGGGTTGGGCTGGAAAATTATTTCTTTCACCAGATAACTCAGTGTCTGCTCGGACTGTCCCTGTGCAGGGCCTTTGCTGGGCCCATGGCATTGGCCAAATGGGTCCCCATCCTCCTAGCCAGAGCCTCTAGGTGCTTCTTTTGGGACAGCAGGTGCCCCACTGAGCACATGCGGATGTGCTGAGCCCAGGGATGCTTTTCTGGTATTCGGGTTGTTATTGCACAGCCCTAGGTCCTGGGCCACTTTTCTTTTTTCTCTCCTTTATACTGACTATAAAGAAAATACAAAAGACATCAGGAACACAGGGGAAGAGCTGCACCTCCCCACCAGCACCCCTGGGCCTCTGGCTTCAGTGCAGCATTCTAGGGTGGGTGGGTGCAGGTGTGCATGACGTCTGTTGTGCGACCTTAGGCAGGCTGCTTATAAACTCATTCCTTCTGGAAAAGGGTGGTAACAGTCTCCAACAGCAAAAACGTACAGAACAGTTCCTGCTGTGGGCCGCTTCTGTTGGAGTGCTGGCAATTACTCTCAGACCTTCACACCAGCAGTGCTCTCCAGGATGCTCAAAGCTGGTCACAGCAGACGCTTCCCAGCTGTCCTGGGTGTGGCGGGCTGGAGAGCTGCTCTGTACCAGCTCCTGAGGGTATTCGGGGTCCCCCTCCCGGGGTGTCATCTCTCACGGCCCACCCCCACTGCCCGCAGACCCGCTGTGTGACGAGCTTTGCCGCACAGTGATCGCGGCAGCCGTGCTCTTCTCCTTCATCGTGTCCGTGCTGCTGTCCACCTTCTGCATCCACCGCTACCACAAGAACGCCCACAAGCCACCCATCGCCTCAGCTGAAATGACCTTCCGCCGGCCTGCCCAGGCCTTTCCGGTCAGCTACTCCTCATCCGGTGCCCGCCGGCCCTCGCTGGACTCCGTAGAGAACCAGGTCTCTGTGGACACCTTCAAGATCCCGGTGAGGTTCCCCGTGTGGCCTCGGGGCTGGGGAGGCAGCCGCCCCCGCGGGGAGGGGACCTGCAGGTGGCGCCGGCCTCTGGTCTCGAGCAGCTGGGAGGGGTGGGGAGGAGGGGACGGGTCACCTGGGGCTAATGCGTTCTCACCCACTGCGAGGACACCCTGAGCATTCCAGCAGCCCCCTGTCTTCACTGAGCCGCCTTCCAGGGAGGGGCGGAGAGCATGGAGCAGGGTGGAGAATGATGGGTGCTGATTTATATGGACTGAGATCTGGGCCGTTAGGATATGGGGAGGGTGGGCCGTGCTGAACCTGACCGGGAGCTATCCTGCAGATGCCCCAAGCGCTGGGAGGAGGAAGGCTTGGGGGAGGCGCTGAGGAGGACCATGGATTTTATTCTCAGAGGGTGGGACCCCTGGGGGTGGGGCCCATGTTCTGCCTTCATTTCCACAGGCCGCTCTGTTGGGAGTCTGTGGGGTGGGAGCCCCGTGATGAGGCACTGTCTCCATCCCGGCGAGAGAGGCTGGCAGGCGGGGGCTTGGTCAGGGTGGCAGCAGCAGAGAGGGGAGTCTGTCTCTGGCCCCGAGGGAGGGGGCACTGAGGGGCCTCTAGGGCACCTGTGGGGGAGCCTGGCCAGGGCCTGTGGCTGGCCGGCCGATGAAGAGTGCCACCCACAGCTAGCAGGCGTCCCGAGCCCCTCCTGCATGGCAGGGCCTGGGCCTGCAGTCAGCCTGTGCGCGTCAGACACCACCCCGACCTGGCCAGGCCACTCCTCTGCCCGCTGTGCCCTTCAGCGTGCTTGCTGGGAGCGCCCAAGTTGCTGGCAGCCGGGTACTGGGAGGGGCTGAGGGAGGTGGCCAGAGTCGAGGGTGCGTGGGAACAGAAGTTCCCCCCACGAGGCTGGGTAGGGAGCGTTGGGCCGTGTGCAGGAAGCTCGGCACCCGGGGGCCACCATCCGCAGCCCAGGGTAGGAGGTAGCCAGGATACATAGGAGGTGCCACCCAACGGGTGCTGGCCCCTCGGTGAGGGTCTGGGCCGTGAGGGCTATTCCCCGACGTGGTGGCCACAGAGGCCTCCCTCCTGAGTTCCCTAGTTGCCATCGCTCCGCAGGTGGGGTTCTCCAGCCCCAGCGGCATCTCAGCCTCCACAGCAGGCATGTGGGACGAGCCGTTTGATTCCTTTAAACGCCCTGGCGGTTTGGGGCTGAGGCGCACGGTGAGAGTGGTGCTGGTAGGTGCATGCGCAGGGGGAACTCCTCCGCAAAAACCACCCTGGGCCCGTGTTGCCTCCAGCCCAGAGCAACTCAGAGCCGGGCCCAAGGTCCGGGGGCCCCGCTGACCAGCTCCGAGGTCTTCGATGTGCTACGCAATCTTTTGGCCTTTGTTTTGTCTCGTGTAAAGTGGGGGGAATGGTTTTTGACATTTTTAAGAGGATCAAATCAGTGATATCCACCTTAGCACAGTGTCTGTGAGCAGTAAACTGTTATCCAGTGCAGTGTGGACGCCAGGGCGGTGGTGACCGTGTTGTCAGCACTGACCCTGACTATGGGTTCTTGGGGAACCTGAGATACCAGGACGCCTGGGAACTGGCTGGAAGGCGCCCCGGGCCATGGTGCTGAGAGGAGACTGCCTTGCTCCCAGATGTCAGAACACAAGGCTCTGTTCACTGGGGGACATTGCGACCCCAGTGGTGTCATCTCCGTGTGTTAGGCGAGCCTGGCAGGGCACAGCGTAAACAGCACCTGAAGCCACACCCACTCGCCGCCCAATTGCAGCGAGGCTTGGGGTAAAGGATGCCCAGTGCTGGCACAGGAAGGCAGGTTCCAGACTGGATTCAGCATCCCCAGAATTCAAGTACATGAGCCAGGCTGGGGGTCTGGGAAGCTGCCCTGGTGTGATCTTGAGTGGGCATGGTATGTGGATGGGACTTCGGTGGGAAGGCAGGGGGGTGCAGGTTCAGGGTAATGACTGGGCCTATGGGAGGAGCCGGCTTTTCCACGCGTTGGGGTGGAGGTTCCCGAGGAACATAGTGGCACCTTTCCAGGGGCTGCCACACAGGGAAGGTGTCCTTGACACTCCCACCAGTAGCCAGGGGTCCTGGGCTGGCTGGTAGGCAACTTGGGCCACTGGTGCCAGTTCGGTACTCTTGGGAGTCCTGGGGGGGTCTCTGGAAAGGGCATCTGAAGATCTGGGCTGCTGGCCAGTCAGTGCCTTGTGGCCTGGTGTCCAAAGCGGAGACGGTGCTGAGCAGCTTGGGCCTGACTCCCAGGGAAGAGGCCATGCTCCCCTGTGAGCACCTGTGGGTGCTGAGTAAGCCCCGAATCCCTCATTGGACAGACAAGGACATGGGCCTGGGCGGCACAGGGCATCTTCAGTAGACAGGGGCCAGCAAGGGTACGGACATAACGGAGTCCAGGCTGGTTTGTGGCAACACCTGCCTTCCCGTGCGGGAGACACATCATGTCACGGCACCTCAGGGCCTGACTGTGGGGTCCTGCCCTTGTACATGGTGACTATCATGGGCTGGTTCAGGTGACGGTCAGTTGTCTGCACACTGGAGCTTGTCCACCAGGTCTTGCCTTCTTTCTTTTCTCACCATCTTTCTTCCCTCTCTTCTTGTCTCCCTTCCTTCACACCCAACATAGGAGGATCCAAAGTGGGAATTCCCTCGGAAGAACTTGGTTCTTGGAAAAACTCTGGGAGAAGGAGAATTTGGAAAAGTGGTCAAGGCAACGGCCTTCCGGCTGAAAGGCAAAGCGGGGTACACGACTGTGGCTGTAAAGATGCTGAAAGGTATCTGTCCAGGCAGTACACAATGATGGTTCTGCCACGCACATCTGCGGGCGCCCCAAGGGATGGGTGAAGCCACGCAACAGCCAGGGTTCTGGCAGCTGGCCTACTGCCTCCTGAAGAGGCCCCCCCGTTGCTCTTCCTGAGTGGCTGCAGTCTGGGGATCCCCACCATGGATGATGTGGGCTGGTGTGGTCCCTGGAGAAGCAGGGTGAGGACGTTCCTCCCTTGGAAGGTTCTGGAGTGGTGCTACTTCTGTACCAGTGTTGGGTAAAGATCCGAGTTTAAATTAAAAGCCCTTTGGGTTTTGGACTGACAGCTCTCCCCAACCCAGTCTGCTGCATTCATTTCTCTCAGCCAAGCATCCACCAGAGTCCTGGTGAAGAGACCACCTGTAAGGACCAGTCCCTGCCCCCTAGGGCCCTGCCTTGCCCAATCCCCACTGGTCCTCAGCGGGTCTGCCCCGCCCCAGGCTTGCCGCAAGCTAGGCATCCTCACTGGAGTTTCTCAGCAGAGACTGGGCCCAGCCAGGCTCTGGCCCAGGGGGACCGACTGAGGGCCCAGCGGCCGTGCAGTGGACACAGTCGGCTGATGCACGCTTGGGTTCAGCAGTCGGGGGGCCGTGCCGTGCAGAGTGCTTCTGGATACTTGCCCAGGCCCTCAGACTGGGGTCGCCCCTTGCCCATGAGATCCCAGGCCCTAAGGGGCACAGTGAGACTGGCCCTGGGTCACCTACATGTGGTCCCGAGAGTCCCAGTGCCCCATCTCCCAGCTGTCTTCTCATTTCCAGACAAGTCTGCACCCAGAGGAGGTGACACAGCTAGGCACTGGGCTGTGGGACCACTAGCCCAGGAGAACTGTGTAGCCACAGCTTTTGTCTCAAAATACCTCCGCACCCAAGCTTGTGGTGGGAGCCCGAGCATGCTCTGTCCACCCTTGGGACACGCGTGCTCAGCGTGGCTGGAGGACTTCTGTGATGTCTGGCGGTCTTCACCTTTCTGCAGGGCCTCACCCGCCACTGTTGAGCACTTGGTCAGCAGGTGTTTGGGGACAACGGGGAGTCCCTTTACCTTCCCAGAAGGGTTAACGAGGGGGTCTCTGTGCACCACTGTCCTTGAGAGATGGTGATTGCAGGGAAATAATGCCATTTGTGCGTACAGCCCAGCCCTGGGAGGCTTTCCATGGAAAGATCCGCTCGTGTGGAAGTGTGCTTCTCGGGTTCTTACTCCCCGGAGGCACATGAGGCTGCTGTTGACCCTCCCACGGGCTGAGAGTAGCTCCAAGCAGTGGGACCCTTGCAGGCCTCGTCTGAACCTGGGTAGGATGTCTCTGAAGGGGATAATGGGTCTGTGCAGACCGCCCCCCCCGCCCCCCCGCTGTGGGTGCTGTGACCCAGCAGGGCTGCAGAAGGGGCTAACAGAAGGGACCGCTTTGCAACCTGCCGTGTTTACGTGCATTTCAGAGAACGCCTCGGCGAGCGAGCTGCGGGACCTGCTGTCAGAGTTCAACCTCCTGACGCAGGTCAGCCACCCGCAAGTCATCAAGCTGTACGGGGCCTGCAGCCAGGACGGTAAGGCCAGCCAGGGACCAGCAGCCGCCAGGCGCGGGCCAGGGGGCTCTGGGCCACTCCATTCTGCCTCCTTCCCCTTCCCCATCCTTTCCTCCTTGGGCGCCTGTTCTCTCTCCTCCCGGAAGCAGGGTCTCTGGCTCCTGCCTGGAGCTTGCGTGTCAGTGAGAGGGCAGGAAGGGGTGCAGCAGGAGTGCTTGTGTGAGGCCTTCCCCGCAGTGTGTTCCCTGGGCCTGCCAGGGCTGCCGTGAGGTCTCTGGGGACATCTTGGTTGTCAGCACCCTGCTCCAGGCAGAGCCCCCAAGGCAGGGAGCTCCAGAAACAAGCACTGCCTCCTGGGCACGGGGAACCAGACATGCCATAAGCTCCAGGTGACCCCAACCCCAGCCCTGCGTGGCAAAGGCGTTGTCACCATCTCTCACATAAAAGCATCCTGCTCTGCTGGTTTTCCAAACCTGCTGTACCACCCAAGGGACCTCCCACTGTGTGTGTGCGCGCGCGTGTGTGTGTGTGTGTGTGTGTGTGTGTGTGTGTGTGTTTGGGGTGTGAGGGAAACGGGGCTGACAGGGAGAGGGCAGCAGGGACACTGGTAAGAGCCAGCAGAACTCAGGGCTGGGCCTCAGGCAGGACTGCAGCCCAGAGCTGCTGAGAGCAGACAGGAGCAGGGAGCAGGTGGCCACAGGCAGATCCAGACCCTGCCTCTGTCAGCCGTCCCCAGGCCATGCTGTGGCAGGACCGAGGATGCAGAAAGGCCTGACATCCTAGCAGCAGGGGGTGCCTCCCAGGACAGTCCTGAATGTAGTGACCGGCTGCCTGGGGCACCCAGGGAAGAGGTCACGCTCGACCACCCAGGCAGCTGGCTTTCGCATGGCCCCCGCAAGGCGGAGAGCCAGTGATGTGAGAGTGAGCTGGGGCTTAAGTCCTCAGGCTGCCAGAATGCAGGCACTTGCCCCCCAGAGCAGGGCTGGGTCTGTCTGCCCAGGTGCAGAGCCTGCCCAGGGGCCCTGCGGCCTAGCCCATGCTCTGGGAAGCAGTTGCCCAGAGCTGGCCTGAGTTCGCCTGCCCGGGGCACCGCAGGCAGCCAGCCCACAGCCCCCTCTGCCCCCAGGGCCGCTGCTCCTCATTGTGGAGTATGCCAAGTACGGCTCCCTGCGGGGCTTCCTCCGAGAGAGCCGCAAGGCGGGGCCCGGCTACGTGGGCAGCAGAGACAGCCGCAACTCCAGCTACCTGGACAACCCGGAGGAGCGGGCCCTGACCATGGGCGACCTCATCTCCTTCGCCTGGCAGATCTCGCGGGGGATGCAGTACCTGGCCGAGATGAAGGTGTGTGCCGTCCCTGCCCTGCCCTCCCCTCCACCTGCCATGGGCCCGGGTGTCAGGGGTCCCTGCGGTTGTCTCCCTTGCAGCTCGTCCATCGGGACTTGGCAGCCAGAAACGTCCTAGTAGCCGAGGGGCGCAGGATGAAGATCTCGGATTTTGGTCTGTCCCGAGATGTTTACGAAGAGGATTCCTACGTGAAGAGGAGCAAGGTACCGGGTCCTGGGGCTCCCGGGCTGGGTGTGGGCGACTGTCAGGGTACCCACAGGGCAGGGGCAAGATTTTTATCTGGAGAAGATAAAGCAGGTTTTTAGAGTATAAATTTCCAACCCTCATCCCTAAACCCTTCCCCAATCCTGGGTCCCCAGAGACCCAGCTCAGGACTCAGCCCCAAGTCTGTTCCTTCTCTTCCTCAGGGCCACACGTGGTCTTGCAGAGCTGCCCGCTGGGAAGTGGGGGCCCTGCAGCTTCTCTCGCTTTTGATCACTATCCTTTTTGAAGGTCACCTAACGCTGCAGAAATAACAACCTTCTTCTCTGCAGTTGTTCCTCTTGATTCTACAGGGCGAAGGTCACTGTTACCTTTAGTCCTTTGCTTAGAGGAGAGAAATGAAATAAACCCAAGCTTGCTATTCATTCCTTGCAGAAGGGAATGAATCGCTTTACAGGTGGGGATTCTCCTGGGACGAGGGCCTGGGAACCCCTGCCTAAGAGCGTTTGGAAGATGCACCAGGAGGCCCTGGAGACAGGGTCTGGAGTCGCAATGTAGGGATTTCAGAAGCTTTTTCCGAGTCACTGAAACAGGTGGTCAGGGCCCCTTCTCGGGAAATCTGGTTCCCTGGCGCGGTCCAGTTCTCTGTGGCATTGGTCTTGACCCTCTAGTTCTGTTGCCCTCTCAGCCCCTCCCCTGCAGCCTGCCTGTGACAGACTGGACAGGGCCAGCTCACGGGTACCTTCAAGACACACAGCTAACCTGGCATTCAGAACATATGGTGCTCAAAAAGAAAAACACAAAAAGGGACGGCATACACCTCAGCTTTGCTCTGAGGGTCAGGAGAAGACCTGGTGTTGCCAGGGGCCGTGAGGATGATGTTTAATTTCTTCTGGGGTGTCTGTTGTGACAGCACATCTCAGAAGTGCTGAAGGGGAAGTGGAGAGGGGCTGCTCCCTGCCCTGTGGAGGGCGGTGGACAGAGCTTTCCTGTTGACACATAGGTCCTCAGGAAGGCCCCGTGTCATGAAGCAAGAAGCACAATGTGGCCAAGCATATCCCCCAAGAGCACAGGCTGTAGGCAGCATTGTTAGGAACACCCCCCCACGAAACAGTCACACTTCATTAAGGATATAAATCCTAAAGAAAAATTTTTTTAATTTATTTAATTTTTATTTTTGGCTGCGCTGGGTTTTCGTTGCTGTGTGCGGGCTTTCTCTATTTGCGGCGAGTGGGGACTACTCTTCATTGCGGCCCGTGGGCTTCTCATTGCAGTGGCTTCTCTTGTTGCGGAGCATGGGCTCTAGGTGCGTGGGCTCAGTAGCTGTGGCTCGCGGGCTCTAGAGCGCAGGCTCAGTAGCTGTGGCTCGCGGGCTCTAGAGCGCAGGCTCAGTAGTTGTGGCGCACAGGCTTCATTGCACTGCGGCATGTGGGATCTTCCCGGACCAGGCTCAATGTCCCCTGCATTGGGAGGCGGATTCCTAACCACTGCGCCACCAGGGAAGCCCAAGAATACTTTTTTAAAAAAGAATTATAGTAAATGTTGCATTGAAGTCTAATGCATGCCTTTTAAAAAAAAATTGATTTCTGCCTTAAGGCTGACCTATTTGTACTGAAAAGCTATTTCTCGAGTTGCATTAGAAAGGATTTGTTAGGTCTGACCCCAGCACCTCTGTGGTAGGGGGCACTCTTTCAGAGGATGCTGAAAGGGCCCTGGGATAAAATAAGAGGTAAAAACCAGCCCGAAGGCACACACACTGATTTCTTCCCTCAGAGCTTCTCAGAAGAGCCTTTAGTGTGTTTGTTTGCATCCGAAGTCCCCAAGATGGAAAATGCTGGATGTCAGTTTCTCAAACTCGTTCACCCTCAGAAATCAAGGGAGACGTTGCTGCATGGTATTCCTGGCCCACCCACTGGGCGGCAGCAGCCAGGGAAGCGGCCATAGGGGGACCTGGCTTGTGCTCAATATCAACTTCTTGGGTTTCTTCTCAACAGGGCTGTGGTGCGTGACAGGCACACGTTGCGTAGATGTGGGCAGGCCAGCTGACTCCCTCTGATGTCTCAGCCAAGCCTGGGAGGGCCAGGCTGGGGCTCCGGCCCCTGTGAGGCGCCAGTCCTCTACCCAGGAACACTCTGGTGTCATTACTCAGCATCCCCTCAGAGCTGGAAGAGCCTGGGACATGTCCCCCCTTCCCCCCACCCGCCGCCAGTTCCCAGGATGTCAGAGCTACGTTAATGCCTTTCTTTCACACTCTCTTTAGGGTCGGATCCCAGTCAAGTGGATGGCCATTGAGTCCCTCTTCGATCACATCTACACCACCCAGAGTGACGTGTGAGTGGGTATTGCCTTCCTGGGAGCGGGGGAGGTTACATGTGTATAGGGCCATGCCACCTGTCTCAACACCTCCACTGGGGGACAGTGCTGGCCCTGAGTGCCTGTCAGCTCATGCCAACCATCCACAGTAAACCCTCCAAGCTGCCGGGGCTTTGTGTATTCACTCAGCAATTGGCGAGGGCCCAGGCAGTAATTCTGAGAGCTGCTTCTTTCAGAGTGTAAGGGTGTGAGCCATAGCTGCAGACCCCCTCGCCTCCCTCCCTCTCCCCTCCCCTCTCCTCTCTGGGTGTCTCTGACACACAGGCTCAGCCAAACAGTTCCCCTCCTGTGGGCCTGAGCACAGGCTGGGCTCAAGCAGGTCCCTGGGGACTGGTCCCCGCCCAGAGGCAGGGGTGGTCTTGAGTGAGTTTCTAGGCAGGTGCCCCAAACTACTCCAAGTTGGGGACCAAAACTCAGTCTTCCAGGTCCAATTACATTTTATTTATTTATTTATTTATTTGCTGTACACGGGCCTCTCACTGTTGTGGCCTCTCCTGTTGCGGAGCACAGGCTCCGGACACACAGGCTCAGCGGCCATGGCTCACGGGCCCAGCCACTCTGCAGCATGTGGGATCTTCCCAGACCGGGGCACGAACCTGTGTCCCCTGCATCGGCAGGCGGACTCTCAACCACTGCACCACCAGGAAAGCCCCCAATTACATTTTTGATAGTTTTCAAAAATACAACAGACTTGTTTCCAAGTGTTCTGCTCTGAACAGGCTTGCATATTTTGAATAATGTGGGCTGTGAAAAGGCAGTTCTTAGACAGTTTTAACAACTGTGTTCTGATTACAAAGTTGACCGTAAGAAAATTAGAAATGCAGGGGAAAGCAAAACGAAGAGACTAAAAGCCACTAGGATCCCACCACCCCTAAGTAGCTACTGCTGGCCCTCGCAGGCATGGCCTAGAGTTTTCTGTGGCGTGCAGGTATATGCTTTTTGTTACTGTAAGTGGACTCGTGTGATAATACTGTTTTGTGATATGATTTTGTCCCCACTTCACAGTAAATTTTCTCTCACAGTTAAGTATGTTCTCTATAGCAGTGCTTTTTTTTCTTCTAAGATTCTTATGAAAATTTGCAAGCACAAGAAAAGGTGAAGGAACTGTGCAGGGAGCTCTCTGCCCTGTGGCCTAGGTCCCGCCTACGTTTTGACGTGCTTGCTTGGCTGCCCTGTGCCATCTCTGATGCTTCAGAGCATCACCTCAGGGGCCAGCCGTGTGCCCTTTCGGGTGAGGGGGCTGAGCTTGGGCAGGGGCTTGGCAGGGGTGGGGACAGGGCAGGCAGATGGCTCATCCCCACCTCTATTCCCCACCCCATCTGTTAGGTCAGCACAGGCTGAAGCTGTGAGCACTTGGGCCGCTCTCTGTACTGGGGACTCGGGGACAGACGCTGTTGGGGTGATGAGTGTCTGGTGCACAGAGGGCACTGCAGACCCAGTGCAGCCACTCACTGGTCCTCTTGTTCCCTGCAGGTGGTCCTTCGGTGTCCTGCTGTGGGAGATTGTGACCCTGGGGGGCAACCCCTACCCTGGGATTCCTCCAGAGCGGCTCTTCAACCTTCTGAAGACAGGCTACCGGATGGAGAGGCCAGACAACTGCAGCGAGGAGATGTGAGCAGGCTTTGCTCCGGCCCAGCCTTCCTCAGACACAGACACACTGGACTTTGACGGGGATGAGACACATGCACTCATTCCTTCGACGGGGATGAGACACATGCACTCATTCCTTCCCGCTCCTGGGCAGCCCTGGGTGCCAGCCCAGGGCGAGCTCGGTGGCGGGTAGTGACAGGCAGGGCATGACGGGGCAGAAGTCAGAGAACCACCCTTGGGTGTGATGGCAGATGCTGGGGACCCTTGACTCCACTGGGGGCTGGGTCGGCCTCCTGGAGGGACTTACAGGGGTGAGGGGGGGGGAGCAGGACCTGGGGAAAGGTGGTGGAAGGATGAGAGGGTGCTTCAGACCGAGGGGGCAGCTTGAGCCAGAAGCCAGAGACCTGTCCCAGGATGCTTGGAGAGGGGTGGGTAATTCAGAATGGCCCCAAGGGCACATATAGGGGAGTACACAAGTGGCGGCACAAAGGCAGGCAAGGAGTGGGCAGGGGAAGCCTGGACTTTAGCCCTAGGGCACTGGAATCTTCTCATCTGATGGTGGTTCCATCAGACGATTCTCAGAGGACAGGTTGAGAACACATGAGAAGGGGTCATCTGCAGGCAGAGAGACACTGGTCCATTCATTCTATGAAGTCTGTCATGCACCTGCCACGTGCTTGGCTCCAGGCTAGATGGGGGAGCGCAAGGGTGAGTAGGTGCCACCTCCCTGGACGGACTGGGCTGGCAGGCAGGGGCCCAGCGCACACCCACACGGTAGCTCTGGAAGCCCTGCAACCAGGCCAGGACCCCAGGGTAGGGGGGAAGGTACAAGTCAGAGTGTGATTGGCAGGTGTTTGTGTTCATACCCGGTTCGTCCTTCATAAGAGTTTTAACGACCAGCATTTCCGCCTTAGCCATCATAGCGCCAGACGCTGTGAGCCCCTGCTGACCCCTCAAACTCAGACCCACCTCAGAGAAGGATGTCAGTGACACAAAAACAGCTTTGAGGTTCGGGAACAGAGCCCCCGGGGCCCAGGGCACTATACTGAGTTTGGTGGCTATGACCGGGCAGTCCTTGCTGGATTGTCACCGCCCACCTGTGTGTCCCATCAGGTACAGTCTGATGCTGCAGTGCTGGAAGGAGGAGCCAGACAAGAGGCCAGTGTTCGCTGACATCAGCAAAGACCTGGATAAGATGATGGTTAAGAGCAGAGTGAGTACCCGGAGACGATTCCTGGTGCCAGCTTCCCGCGGGCCTCCCGCCCTCCGGTCTGTGGAGTTCCCAGCGCGGAACGCAGAGCGAGGCTGCCTGGAGGGAGTTGGTCATGCTGCCCCCAGGGGGAGCTAGCGACTGTACCCTTGTCCTTAATCCAGGCCTTTTGGGCTTCTTTTAAATCAGGAAGAAACCAAGATTCTTACCTTGACCCTTAGGAAGAGCCCTCCACAGATAGGGGTGGGAGGAAAATATTCCAGAGCCAAACAGAATCATTTTCAATAACAGAACATGAGGAAGTAGAGTTGAAATGACTGTGTCCTAAATTCATATGCTGTCAGTGGCCCGGCTAGGGGTGAGAAGTGACTAGAGACCAGCAGAGACTGTGACAGACAGGAGCCCACCAGCTGCCCCTGAAAGGCCCCTCACTGTGGACACTTGTAACCTGTATGAACATGAGTGCCGGCATGCCGGGTCTTCTGAATTTTAAGGGATATTTATTTGTTTCCCAGTTTTTTTGTTTTTTTTTTTTTGTTTGTTTGTTTGCAGTATGCGGGCCTCTCACTGTTGTGGCCTCTCCCGTTGCGGAGCACAGGCTCCGGACGTGCAGGCTCAGTGGCCATGGCTCACGGGCCCAGCCGCTCTGCGGCATGTGGGATCTTCCCAGACCGGGGCACGAACCCATGTCCCCTGCATCGGCAGGCGGACTCTCAACCACTGCGCCACCAGGGAAGCCCTGTTTCCCGGTTTTTAATAGCAACTCATTTAAATTTCTAAAACCTCTGTGTGGGCCGAACAGTCATATCCGTGTGCCTCCAAATTTACAACTCCAGGTGACTGAGGAAGTCAACAAAGTTTCCACTAACATTGATTAAGCAATCGCTGACTCCCATGTTCTGTGTTAGATGCTGGGCACGCAAGTAAACAAAACAGGCACAGACCTTGCCGTCGTGGTTTCGTCCTTCCATTGACACATTTACTAAAAGTGATTTCTTCAGAGCAAGATGCGTGGACTCGGCCACTTGTAATAAAACTCAGCATCAGAGCATCAGTGTACCGTTTGGGTGGACCCTGTGAGTGCAGGGTTGTCCCAAACAAAGGCGATAGCGGATGCCAAGAGATGGCCTTCCTAGAACAGTGCCGAGAACCAGCCAGCAAAACGCTGGAACCATTCTTTACACATTTAACCAGGGAAGTGGAAATAGCAGGTATTCAAGAATCGTCATGCTTGGGAGCTGAAGCCTATCTATAGCAGTGTCCTCTGCAAAACCCACATCAGTGCCTCAGATTTCTGAGTCCTGACATGATGTTCGAGATGCTTGGAGGGAAGCCGGAGAGTGCTTCTTGGCATTCCTGCAGTGAGTCATGGGACTGCAGCGAGCTCTCTCAGAGCCTTGGGTTTTGTAAACAGGCTGATTCTCCAGTGCTGGGCCTGGTGCCCCCAGTGCTGCAGAGAGAGAACGAGGACAGTGAGGGAGCACATTTGTGCCCCCAAGGAGGTGATTTTCGAAGGGGGAGCGATGAGGACCATGGAGCAGGGCCAGGCGAGGCAGGGGCTGGAGGAGCTCAGTGCTGGCACACTGGCGAGGGGCTCAGGTCTCACAAGAGGCCAGTAGGCATGGGGTGGGACTCTGCCGGGGCTTCTGCTCTTGGGCAGGGAGTGGCGGGCGTGTCCAGTAGTGGCCTGCGCCAGGGGTGACCAGCCCTCTCTCCCTTCCAGGACTACTTGGACCTGGCCGCGTCCACCCCATCTGATTCCCTGCTGTACGACGACGGCCTGTCGGAGGAGGAGATGCCCCTGGTGGACTGTAATAACGCTCCCCTCCCTCGAACCCTCCCCTCCACGTGGATTGAAAACAAACTCTATGGTAGAATTTCACATGCATTTACTAGATTCTAGCCACGTTGTTCCTCTCTGCACTGTCCTTACTCTCTGTAATGCTTTTTAAGAGTGTTTCTGGTCTGAATGAAGCCAAAGTCTGCTCTGAACCTTTTTGTTTGTAAATGTCTGACTTTGCATCCGTTTACATTCAGGCATTTTTACTATTATGTTTTTTTAAAAGGATGTGAAAATATGTGTAATTACCACACTGCCCAGCAACTTAGGACGATAGAGAAGAAAGAGAGCAGGGCAGAACTCTCAGGGGATATTGCGAAAATGATGACTAAGTCATTTCCTGGGTGGGTATCAAGTCATAGTACTTCTAAGTTAACTACTGGGATAAATTTACCTGATCCGGGGAGGCATTTAATTTAGAAAGGAGGAGCCAGCACCACTCTGCCTGCACTAAGAGCACAGCCAGTGGCCTCTCCCCCAGACCCTGCCTGGGTGGAAGGCAGCTCTTGGAGGCCACCTGGTGCTGGGGACCACCATGGCGGGGGGAGGGGAATGGGGGGACACACACAGACTGCTGTTTTCACATCCTTTGCGTTACAAACTGTCATGACAGTTGTCACTTATGAAGTCAGTGCAAAAAGCTGGAGCAAAATGCTTTTTGAAAGAACGTAGTCTGTGGTGCTGTGGTCTTGCAATGGACAGTAAATATGGTTCTTGCCAAAACTCCTTCTTTTGTCTTCGATTCAGTACTTGAAATTTTTTCCTGTTTCCTAACTTCATCATGGATTGTTTTGAAATCTTGGGAGTTTCAGGCATTTTTCTGCTGAGATTGTTCCTTTTGCATGCCTCCTGGGTCACTGATTCCTTACTGGCTAGCGCTACTTGCCATTTGTCCCGTCGACGCTGTGGGGCTCGCCTGCGTGCACCCTTGGTTTGGAAGATTCTCCTCCGTGGTAGGATGGGATGGAAGACAAGTAGGCTCCTTTACGTTAGAGAACTTTTTATAGAAAGTTTCCCGCTGCAGTAAGCCATGTAGTACAGCAAGGTGCTGATGCCTTATGCTGCCTTAGAAAAAGAGTTAAACAGGTCAACAAATATTTATCAGATCTGAGAGTCGGAAGCTTATAAAAGTCCAAATTGGTAGTTTCTGGTAAGCTGCAGTTACCAGAGAGCACGTGATGTTTCCGCCCAAATGTTACCCATGTTTTGGAAACCTGGAGCACGAAACTCTGCAGGCAGTTGGCCCAGAAACCAGAAGTTTGGTTTGAACCTCAAAGGGAGTTTTGCCAAGGCCTTACTGTCTGCACATGGAGTTTGGGTTCTTCAGTGCAGAACAAATGATCTGTTTTCATTTTTAGGCATGTCAGACCCGAACTGGCCTGAAGAGAGTCCTGTACCACTCACGAGAGCCGATGGCACCAACACTGGGTGTCCAAGATATGCAAATGATAGTGTATATGCTAACTGGATGGTTTCACCCTCCGCGGCACAGTTAATGGACACGTTTGATAGTTAACAGTTCTTTGTGAAAGGTAATGGACTCACAGGGGAAGAAACATACCGAGAACAGAAAGTCTGCTGGCCCCTCCTTGCACATTTCACACTGGCTGGTGATTTTCCCTCCCAGCAGACGTAGCGCTCTGGACCAGTGTCCTGAGTCCAGCACGTAGGTGTCCCTTCCTCTTCAGTCCATGGCAGCACCCAGCGCTGGTCTGGGTTCAGCAGTGAGCACCACATACTCCGTGCTCACACGTGTGGGACCCTCACGCACTCTCCGAACTGTTTGATTTTTCCGGTTGCCGCCAAACGAGGCCACACGATTTAAACATGAAGCACACACACCAAAAAGGCAGCAGGAAAAAAAAACGGGCCCAGACGACCTGTCCTTGTTCAGAATGAGAGCCCGGCCAGGCCTCATAGGGTTGTCAAAGCCCAGCCAGGGCTGGAGAGGGAGAGGGGACCTCGGGACAGGCCTCGGCTCAGCCTTCGAGATCCTGAGAATGTTTTGTTTTTTTTTTTAAATCATGGAACCTTTTCTTAGGGAGACGTTTGATTTTTATCATGATTAAAATGATTCTTAGATTTAGCACGGTGGAGAGACATGATGCCGCATTTGCTGTGTAGGTAGGTGGTGTGAGGGGAGAGGGCTCCCAGGACACAGTTGTTGCCATCGCTGAGTAATCACTAACCCCCTGACGAGAAGTGTGTGGAGGAGTGGGGCCGTTGAGTGGAGTGGCCTCATGTCCGAGGACTGCTGACCGCAGAGACTTGCGGTGAATCCCTGCACCCCACAGCCTTCAGCGTCCCCCCATCCAGCGCTGAAAAGTGGCGGAGGCTCATCTCACACATTAGTGGGGTGGAACTTGTGCCCAGTTTCAAAGGGACAGTTCAGCTAGTTAGGTTAGAAGTAGCATCGACAGTGACACCTCTGATTACGATTCTGATGGAAAAGACAGTGTTTTGGCTCTTATAGAGCTTGTGTGAAAAGGTACGTGTATCCACTCTTCCTGTGTTTGTAACATAATGCTGCTATGGTAAGACATTTTTGTTTTTTAGGTTCTGACCATGACTCGTAAGCTTCTTATCATTCTTCACTGCTTGTTTGTGGTCACAGACACTCAGCACTCCTCCCATCCTGCCGGGGTGGCTTTCAGGAAGTCCCGGCAGCTCTTCTTTCTGTCCCAGTGCTGTCACTTTGCAGGAGAGGGCCAGTTACCAAAACACTGCCTGGGCTTCATACTTAAACCACTGTGAAAGGACTTAATGTCGTCTCATTAAAATACTGGATTTTATAACCATTTCACAAAAGCAGTAAAATTATGGCATTTTTGTGGCCAGGAAGGCTTGGATGAGTATGTGGAGGAGCCGTGTGTGTGTGTGTGTGTGTGTGTGTGTGTGCCCGTGCGCGCATGCCCATGTGTGTGCACACACCCAGGAAGAGCGCTGGAGAAACACTTACTGCAGATGCATTGCGGCTTTAGTTCGGGCCATTGTTCAGACACGCTGTGTGATACGTTCTTTTACAAATATCTAGTTGTGGTAAACTTTGGGGTTTCAGCTGTGCTTAATGATAATCTTGTTAAATGCAGAAGTGGGGATAAACTTTCTCAAGTTATTAAGAATGCCTACTCAGTGTGAGTGGGTGCAGCAGGTTGTCCTCGGCAGGGTGAGAACTCCAGGTCTAACTGGCTGACCCAGTGATGGGGAATTAACCCTTGACTCATAATCTAATTGTCTATTCCTAAGTTATAAAGGTACTCATACTTATTAGCCCTATCAGACAGAGTTTTCATATGCATATACGCAGAGATGACTAACTATTAAGCATTACTGAGTATTAAGTAGCAATCTGTCCGTTATTAAAATTTGTTAAATCTATTTATGAAAGGTTATTAAACCATACCATATTAATTTGCTTTTGTAATCAAGGTGACTAAGAAAATAATCTCAGTTATGTAAATAAAATCGTGTATCTTAAAATGTGTAAACTTCTTTTCTCTTTTTAACTTCCTGGTTGGAAACATCAGGTTTCTGATTTTGAAGTTTCAGTGTAAGGAGGAAGGTGTCACAAGGGAATCTGTTGTGGTGACCACCGGGGAAGTGATACCGACTGAAGGATTAGGAGACTTGGTGATACCGTTGACTTGTCTTGCATAATACGTACACGAACAGCCACATTTATAGTCATTGTTAAAACTCAGCTCATCCTGCCATTCAAGGAATTCCTTCCTTTAGGTTTCCTTCCCTAAAATAGAGCAGCAGCCAGTGTCGAGTTCAGGTATTCTCTAGCAATTTGCTGACTGCTTATTTCTTGAAGCTGGAGTTGGACAGTTGTGGGAGAGAATGTAAAATGCACAGACATGACTGAAGGTCCATTAGAGGAAAAATTTTGACCCGAACCACTATGAAACTTAAAATACTAAATGCTTCTGTTTATGTCTTCCTGTCGGGCTGTGTAGGAATGGTATGAGCTCCTCCTCAAAAACCTGGCAAGGAGCAGGTAGGTCAATAGGGAAACGTGAGTTGTTACCAGCATAAATCTGATTTGTGGTTGCCTTGTGCATTGGATGCTGAGGGCCTGTGTCCCATCCTGGGTGCACATGTGCACACACAGTCACGTGCCCACATCACCCAGGGGCTGCCCCAGGCCCACGGTGCCACAGTTCCTGCCCTCAGCACCTGCGTCTGTTCTCAGTTTCCTCCTTCAATCTGGACCACAGGGACAGGAAATAAACGTAATTTCTAGGGTCAGTTGTTTGCTACAGCCTTTGCCTCTGAATGTTTAGAAACCATGCTGAAAAAAGTTTATACTAAAAACCCCTTTTTCAAGAGCAGAGAACTTCCATTAGGGGAGTGTGTGTGTGTGTGTGTGTATGTGTGTGTGTGTGTGTGTGTGTGGTTTATTTTTCTGAAAAAGCACATTCTCCACCAACCTCCACAAAGGATGGTATGAGGCCAGCTTATTTGGGTGGAAATGTAGTTTGAATATAATGTCTGAGAACAGGTCTTGGACAAATACTTAACGCATAAGAGAAAATTCAGAGGGAAAGCATAATTTCCCCCACTATAAATAGAGCATTTTCCCAGGCAGAGGAGCAAATGGTTTCCTCTCCTCCTTCGAGCATGTTAACATGTAGGATACTTGGATGGTGGTATTTAGGGTGGTTCTAGAAAGTGCCTGAGAAATCCTTATCTCCGTGGCCCTGGAAAAGATGTAGTAAGAGTGGGCCCCAAGGGCACATGCAGCAGTTAGGGCACACCTTCCCTTTAGCGTGAACTTGCACGTGGTGCTTACCCTCTGGGTGGGCCTATACATCCAGAAAACACCCTCCACTGAGGCTGCCTGCCCCGCCCCGCCCCTTCTCCACGGCAGCAACCTTGGTAGCCTCATTCCGAACATTGTAGGGACTTTCCTGGCTGTCCAGTGGTTAGAACGTTGAGCTTCCACTGCAAGGGGCGTGGGTTTGATCCCTGGTTGGGGAATTAAGATCCAACACGCCACGCCGCGCGGCCAAAAAAAGAACTTTGTAGAGTCTCCCACCTCTTTAGGGAACTGGGATTCACGTGAACGATTCTTGGCTGAGATCATGAGAAACCAGAACCTGTATGTAGAGAGTTTTTCAATGTGGGGCGCATTGCTGTGCCTGCAGCTGAGGCTGGATGGGTGGCTGGGTGACAGCTGGGAGAATAAGCTTCACACCCAGAGTTAAAGAGGCGCGTGTGTGAACACTTGAAAGAAATCCCGGTTAATCTGTGCAACTCAGGCTTTTATTGCTGTGTCAAATGGCAAGATATTTTTGCAGATGTTTCTGGTATGTGCTAAACCACAGGGCCTGGCCAACGGAGATCTCTCAGGGGAGCTGTGACAGGGAGGCCGTCTTGCTGTGGCAGCTTCAGGGACATCCGTGTCACGGGGAACTGGGCTAGGCAGTGTGGAGGCAGCCATGACCAGAGACCACGCCAATCACTGTGACTTCAGGACTTGGGTTCCACATCAGGAGAGACCATAATCCTGCATCCTCTCAGATGACATTGAGCAATCCAAGTTCAAAATTGGCGTGGGCAGGCAAGGTAAGGAAAGTACATTCTAAAACTAAGGGGAAAAAAATCATTTTTCGAGAAAGAAACCATTTTGATATTTCATACACAGACTGTATTTACCACGCAGACTGTCAGTTTCTTGAATAAAAGTTCAAAGTTCATTTTTCGTGTCCCTATTTATTGATGTCAGTTTTGTCAACGGTACTCTTTGGCTGCACTTGTTTCTCACCTGTAGTCCAGTCCTTTTGTGCACTTGTCATTTCCCCACAGAGGAAAGTCATTGCTGTGGGTTGGGAAGAAGGAGGAACGTAAGGCTGCCTTTTGCTACCTGAGGCAGGGGACTTTGTTCGGAGGACTGCAGGTAGCCCACGCATGCCTGTGTCACAGCCTCTGTCCTCGGAGTTTCCTCTCAACCAGAGCATGTGCCTTGCTCCATATTTTCTCCCTTTTTTCTGGGAGTTTTAAAGAGCTTGACAATCTTCCTTGAGGCTTTGTGGCCACAGGGCTTGTGAGGCCATAGCTCTTGGATTGCTCAAAACTCCAGGGTAAAGGGGTTGAGGGACTTCATGAATATATAGAAAGAAAGGTAAGATAATAGGAAACAATTTTTAAGGACCGGAAGGACACAGAAGCGGGAAGAATTCCGGTGCCTCACAGGATAGTCACTGAAAGAAGTTAAAAGAAGTGTTGCAGCAGAAAATTCTTTTGTTTGGCTGCACCGCTGCAGCTTGTGGGATGTTGGTTCCCCAACCAGGGATCGAACCCGTGCGCCCTGCAGTGGAAGCTCGGAGTCCTAAGCACTGGACTGCTGGGGAAGTCCCCAAAAGTTGTATTTTTTAAGAGAGGTAAATTACCTAATAATCTTTAGCTTTGCAGAAATAAGTAAGACCACCTAAAGGAGAAGGAGCAGGGGCTATTTATTTTGAACTTAACTACAGCAAGGGAAGAGGCCACCGTCACTTGCTTTTGGCAGAGACTCAAAGGCAGGCAGAGGAGTGGGAAGGCTTTACAGGAAAAAAAAATAGTGGGGAGGCTTCCGGTGTACTGTGATTGGAGGCTGTTTACATGGGGAGACTGGAGGCAGCTAACTAAGAACAGAGCGTCTTGTGATCACTTGGAGAATATATTTGGTTTTCTCTCGGTTTCAAGTTGGAAATTGGGGCCAATAAAATGGGGACTCTGGCAGTCATTGACTAAACTCTGACCGTTCTGGGCTAGTTACTGCAGAGGGAGTGGGTCAGAGTTCGTGGGTCAGAGATCTTCGGTTATAT
The DNA here is from genome assembly GCF_963924675.1 of Phocoena phocoena. NCBI lineage: Eukaryota > Metazoa > Chordata > Mammalia > Artiodactyla > Phocoenidae > Phocoena > Phocoena phocoena. The sequence goes on along the minus strand of NC_089234.1, from coordinate 73,387,484 downwards.
GTGTGGTCTGGCCACTGTCTGTTCGCGTGTTCAGTCTCTCAGTTCCCCCTTTTCGGTAATTTTCTTGCTTGTAGGTTGATGAGTTCAGATAAGTTTAGAAGTCCAGATCTTCACCACTTAGAAACTGATTGTTCAGTCATCTCCGTGGTTAACTGTACTGTGAGGTATTCTTGACCTTTCTGTTGTTGTGTCATCATGGTGATCATCTGATGAGAAAGTGGCTGTGCAGAAGCATTTGAGACCTGGATAGAATGCAGTGGATCAGCATCATGACCACTAGGACAGAAACAAGAACAGTTAATAACCCCCGTAAGATGCTTTGAACCAAGAACCCCAGTCCAAGCCAAGAATAAATCCCATATAGACCATGAGGATCAAATTTAGAGAGCCCAGTAGCTCTGCCTTAAGGCATTGTAAAGTCTGTCCCAGCTTCCCTGTTTCATTGATCCAAGTGTGGTATTAGGAATGGTACAGATCATGACTAACCAACAAGAAATCTAGAGCAACGCACCTGTCCATCCCTACTTGTGCCAACAAGATGGGACTGATCTGTGTTCCATCTAGGGAAGAGGTGGTACTGCTAATGACTTCTGCCAGAGTTAGTGATAAGTTTCTTACAATCCTAGATGCATGATTCCTTACCGACGGGAACACTGCTCTAATTGTTCACATAAATAGTAAGTAATTCCCCCAGGTAGAGTGCTAAATAATCAAGGTGACTGTTTTGGAGCTTGGATTTTTCAGCCTTGGTAATTTACAGACTTATACAGACAAGTCTTGGAATATAATTCCTAACGTGCATGAGATGTTAGTCTGAAGCAAACAGGACCAGGCATCCTGACCACAAAAGATGTAATATCTGGTAGGGATACGTGGAGATCTAGAAAAGAAGTTGTTCGTGACAGAGGGCTGGAACCAGGGCTTACATGAGTTGTGTTACATGTTTAGATCGCTGTTGGTCTCTTACAGGTGGCAAACATTTGACTCATCACCCTATGGAAGTTATTGAATTCGAATTTAGAATTACCTAAGGTCTGGTCAATAGATTGTAATAATTGGTTCTTTTTCTGGGAAAGCAGAAAAGTCACAGGTTAACTTGTTTAAGGTTGTTTTCCATGTTGCTGCAAACGGAGCTGCCAACAGCTGTAGTTCCTTATTGCCTCCCTTGATGAGATGATAACATCCTTGTGGTTTTCATCATGGGGTTCTGGGGATGGAGAGTAGATTCAGCAGTCAGTTTAAGATCTAGGGCACTGGCTACTGCTTGGGATAATCTAACAATGGCATTTAGAATTAGTATGCTCTGACCTAACCATTGTAATAAAGAGAAAAAACAAGAGAGGAAAAGGTCCATTATTGATGAATGACAACCAGGGATCTATAGAAAATGACAAGAAGAATAAACAAGCAAATAAAAAAAAACAAAACAAGAATTAGGGTCTTGATCCGACATCTTGGGCAGAAGTTGTCCACTGTCCTAGGTCATCTGTTGTTCTAAAGGTCTTGAGTCAGCTGTCTGCTTCTGAAGATCAGCTGCTTTTAGAGGGTCTCAGAATCCTCAGTTTGAGGTCCCCTATTGGAATAGCCCTCCAAGTGTGTGGAATTCCAGATTGCTTCCTAGTTGTGAAAGGTGAACCCAAGGATTGACGCCCTGAAGTTTCACCGCTGTAACATATTCCCTCCCCAGGTGAAGGCAAAAGGTATTGACTGTTATTATTCAGCCTTAAAAAGGAATGAAACTCTGACATGTGCTACAACATGGATGAAGCTTGAAAACATCATGCTAAGTGAAATAAGACAGACACAAAGAGACAAGCACTAGATTATTCCACTTATATGAAGTACTTAGAAAAGTCAAATTCATAGAGACAGAAAGTCAAATGGTCGTTGCCAGGCTCTGGGGGAAGGGAAAGTGGGAATTTAATTGGTACAGAGTTTCAGTTTGGGGTGATGAGAAAGTTCTAGAGATAGTGGTGATGGTTGCATAACAATGGGAATGTACTTAATGCCACTGAACTGTATACTTAAAAATGGATAGAATTGTAAATCTTATGTGTATTTTACTATACACACACAAAGAAAACTATTGATTGTCTTGTTCTAGAAGCACACTGAAAAAGCTGAGCTAAGATTCACTACAGCAAGTGGCCTGCAGGATGGTATTTGAATTAGGAAATGAGGAATAACAATTTCGTTGACGGCCCTGTGGTCTTAAACCTGAGCACGGGTTTCCTTACTGCCAGAATGGGCATATTAAAAGGGTGGGGTTTGAGAAGACCTTTGGAGCTAAGGCTTTCAACTATCTGTTTGATCCCTTACTATGCTTATGGCTTCAAGGGATATTGGGGAAGCTTAGGTAATGGTTTGGTAAGATCTATATGAACTTTAGTAGGTTCTGCTCCAATTATTTTTCCGTATCAGTGGAAATTTGAGCCCATAGAGTGTCAGGTTCGGTTTCAATACTTGTCTGGGGTATGCATTAAATATAAGAGAGAAGGCAAAGGTATATCCAGAACAGAATCAACTTGCTTATGAGTAGAGGAGTCCTCTGGAATCTCACAAATAGTCCCAGATACTCTGGTGTATATTTAATATTGCAAAGTAAGTCTCTCCCTATTAAATTTGCAGAGGTGGTATCACAGAGCAGCAAAGAATGTTTGCAATCAAGGGCTCAAGGCTTACAGTTAAGGGCCGGGAGATAGAGAACAGCTGTGGATTATCTGAAACGCTTACCACTATGACGTATGTTTGTTTACTGCCAGGCAAAGTTTGAGCAAAGGTGGCAAGATTTAATGTAGAAATATTAGCACCAGTAGCTACCTGAAACTGATGAGGTTACCATCTATAGTGGCACTGTGCTCCCCACAAGATATGTCCTCACCTCCAGAAACTGTAAATTTGACCTTATTTGAAAATAGGGCCTTTGTAGATGCAAATTGAGATGCGGGCATACTGGATTAGAGTGGGCCCTAATTCAATGATTGGAGGATAATTGGGACACAGAGAAGACACGGGGAGAATACCATGTGAAGATGGAGGCAGATATTGGAGTGATGCAGCTACAAGCCAAGGGTTGCTGGCAACCACGAGAAGCTAGAAGAGGCAAGGAAGGATCCTCCCCTGGAGACTCTGGAGGGAGCATGGCCCTGCCGACACCTTGATTTTGGACTTCTAGCTTCCAGAATTGTGAGAGAATACATTTCTGTAGTTTTATTCCACCCAGTTTGTGGTAATTTGTTACAACAGCCCTGAGAAGCCAACACACTTTCTATATTTATAGTTAATTCACCTGAGTGTTTAAGGGTACGGCAGGTATTGTGTGCTTTTCCTTCCTTGGAGCACGGTTGTTAACCTCAATTGAGGGATTTTTCTTGGTCTTGGTGTTTCTCTCATAAGATGAGACAATCTTCTTCCCAGTGTCTTTTCTGTTTATGATATCTGCAAGAGTCCTTGTCAATAGGTGGTTGGTTGAGGAGTAAGCTACCTGGCTGATCTGCAGGGCCACAAGTTTATCTGGGGTCCTGTCTTGTTTTTGTTCTAAAGTCCTTTTGAAATATTTGCCGGGTATTGTTGTTCAGGTCAAGAGGCTATTTCCCATTTTAATTTCTGTTTTTGAACTGGGTCTCCAATTTCAGGTTTAACTACATTAACAGAATGAATGATGAAAGGGCAACTTTTTAAACTCCCAAATGTTGCTACGATGTATTTTCTAGCCTATCCCGAAGGTCTCCTATAGATTCATCTTTTCTGTTTGCATGATGGAATTATGGCTCAGTCTGGTTTTATTGGAAATGTTTTAGGTAGGGATTTTAGGAGACTTCACCCTACCTTTTGAGTCTTTTTGTGGATTCTCAGGTTTATTATGGAAGGAAGGATCCTGTAGACTCCTTTCCAGGTGAGTCCACTCAGCTTTTCCATTCAGGATTTAACACCTGAGTTTCTGAGCAACACGTGTGCAAGTTGATAGAGGTCAGGTAACCTTGGATCACATACTTCCCCAAATATTCTAAATTATTCTATGAGTAGTTGCTGGTCTTGTCTGGGTTTGAGAAAGTCCTTAATTATAGCTCTTTATTCAGCTTGGATCCAAAGTTTAAATTCTACAGTTGCTGGCTTCATACCTAGTTCATGAGAGGAATGGACCTTCAGAGGCAAATGGAATTGGGGGGTCTTAGGAGAGTTGTTGGGGAGAGGGAAGGGGTCTGGACAAGGGAAAGAAGAAGGAGTGGATGGAGGCTGGTAATAGGTCAGAAGGATGGGGGGAAGGAGGGAGGGTGTATCCAGGAAGGCAACTGAGGGACAAGCAAAGGAAGGTTTTTCTAGGAAAATAAGTCTAGTTAGTTGTTGCTTAAATTTGTCAAATTTCTCATTAGCTTTGGCCAAATAATCGTTTAGGGAAACAATTTTTGAATCAGGATTCTATTTGGTGACCTCTGAGTACCAATCAAAAAATGCTACCACTGGGCCTGAGAAATCCTGTTCCCTTTCTTCTCTACTGCATCTCTCAAATGAACAAACTTGTTCACATAGAATGCTCAGAGTGGCCACTGAAGGCCCAAAGCATCCTTGGTGAAGTTTTGCCATTTAGAGAGATAGACCCAAGAACTGGAATTGCGAAGAGACCACATAAAAGAAGCAGGAGTTTTCCTGGAGGAGGAGAGAACTTAGACTTAGGCAACACCAGGAAAGCTGGCAACGGTGGGTAGGAATGTAATGCTTGTGCACCTCATGTCTCTCCGGACACAAAATCGAGATCGAAGAACCCCACCCAGTTTTACTGGCAACTGCAATAACGTTGGTCCTAGTGGATGCCAGCCCGGTGAGAACCCCAAACTCACAGGTCAGTGAGGCTGGCTGGAGCAACAGGTTGTAGGGCCTACTATGCATGTGTTCTACACCATGATTCTCCTTCTTACGACAAACAACACTTTTAGACAGTACAACACAAAACAGTAACACAAAAGACAGCAAAAAGTATGCAAAAGAATGAACTGATTATATCAAAGATGCCAAACAAATGTGAACCAATAACAAAAGCTGAGTACCAAACTGAGAATAGATAGCCAAGGCACTCAACACAAAGAGCGCAGAGGTAAGACCCAAAACCAAGAACTGCAAGGCACAAGTAGGCCACTGTGGGTGCCACACCTGATTGAAGGCTGTAGTCTGAGGTAACAAGCAGACTATGATGCAGACCATATCTTGGCGGGGCTACCAGGAAAACTGGAAGCAAATGAAGATTGCCCAAATGAAACAGGCAAAGGCTATTTATTCAGAGCTTGTGGTAGCCAGGGCATCAGACCCGTCACTTACTTTTGGCAGAGACTCAAAGGCAGGCTAGGGGAATGGGAAAGCCTCATAGTTTAAAAAAAAAAAAAGCCTCAGATTAGAGATTGATGGGAAATCTTTTTTTTAAAACTACATTCTTCTGATACTAATCATACCACAGTTGTGCTTTAGTATTTTTCCCAAGTGAGCTACTTATTTTATAAGCCCCAGTATATTATCCATTATCTGCCATAGAATTTGAATTAAGCATTATATTCTCTCCAAATTCAAATTACATACATTTAGTATTTGATTTGGCAGTTAATAATAAGCTTACAATTTAAATCCATTGATGGCAGAACCTCAGTTATTTTAAAAACAATTCTAATGGAGGATTCAAAGAACAGTTTTAAAGAAATGACCCTATGCTATGAGTTCATGCCGGGTCCTGTCCTGGGAGAGCTTATGCAGTTTCCTCTCTGAGTTTCCGTTTTCTCTGTTGTAAACTAAGGACCATAACCTACTCCACAGGGATGTCAGGAAACTCACACTAGAACATAACCAGCCAACCAGACCAGAACCTTAATTACGGCAGGCAGAAAATGTAATCAGGCATGCCGTCTGCTCGAGGAGCTGGTCAAGTGGTAGAGATTCTGAACAGGAGAGGGATTGTTGCATGCTCTTATTTTAACCAATTCAATTTATATCTGTTGAACACTTAATATGTGCAAAGTACTGGGAAATGAAAAAGACATGGTCCTTACTTTCAGGAGCTTACAGACCCATGGAGTCTATGACTAGATGAATTCTTTACTCTTGGTCCAGGTTGAGGAGGAAGGGGTGTTAGAACCATAAATGTTTTCATTTGCTCAGAAGTGACATTAGAGAGGAGTGACATCCTGAAGTTGGGTAGAGACTGGACACTCAGCAAGCCTGACTTAGAAATAGGCTGTCCAGACTCTCCTACCCATGGAATTCCCCACAGGACATATCCAAGGAGACCATCCAAGTTAAAGACATCCCAACAGCCATCATCCAATGAAGACAGCTGTGATTAGGAACAGATGCCCCTGGAATGCTGCCACTCCTAAAGGATGCACCACCACAGTCGCCCCAGACTTCTGCTCTAACTAATGCACTTAATGATAACAATGAGCTCTGACTGCCTGCCACCTACCTGCCAAGCACAGTGCCAACCACTTAGAATGCAAAATTGCGTTTAATCCTCACAACAGTCTTAGGAAGCACGTACTATTATTGTGCCCATAACACAGCTGAGGAAACTGAGGCTTAGAGAGGCTAAGCCCACATAGCCTGCCAAGGTAACCCGCTAAGGAGAGCAGAGCCCAGATGGGAGGCAGATCCCGTCTTAGCACAGCCATGTCCTGCCCAGACACAGGCAGGGGCTGGTGCTGCCCGGTATCCCCTCACCTGCTCAGCTCAGGGCCGGACAGAGTGCTTTGGGGATGTCCCTGAAATAAGCATCTGAGTGTAGGGGATGTCAGGGCCACCCACTAAAGTCATACAATGTGAGACCTCGAAGCCATTTTCCAGAAAGTCTACCTCAACCCCCTCCTTTCACATATACGGAAATTCAGATCCAAAGAATCTGACTGGCAGCCCAGGGCTTCCTCGCTGGGGCCTCACGCGCAGCCCAGCCCTCCTGAGGATGCTCGGACACTTCTGGCGACCTGTCAGTCCTTAGCTCAGTGCCCACGCAGGCACTCATCGACCCCTCCAGCTCCCAGGGCAAAGGCTCCCGGGCAGAAAAGCGCTGCCATCCCCCGCTGAGTCCCTCCCTCCTGCAAAGCCAGCCGTCTGGCCGGAGCTGGTACTCCCATCCCTGCAGACGCTCGCTCGGGCAAGAGCGGTTTCCTTCCTCCCGCACTCTCCTAGCCTCCACAAATCGTTTTTTGGGCTACACGCGCGCGCGCGCGCACACACACACACACACACACACACACACACACACAGGCACATTTGTAACAGATACAGGGTTAATCAGTACCGGACGCCAATTACTGAGCTTTTCTATGCCAAGCACTGGGCGCAGGGCGGGCGTGGGCGGGGCCGGGGCGGGCGTGGGCGGGGCCGGGGCGGGCGTGGGCGGGGCGTGGGCGGGCGCGGGCGGGGCTGGGGCGGGCGAGCGCCGCGGCGGCGGCCTCATTTCCTCACGCGCGCCGGAAGTGGAGGTTGTCGGCGCGGCGGCGCGCCCGGAGGGTGGGCGGGGAGTTGGTGGCGGCTCCAGCGAGTTGGGCGCCGCCCAGGTGTGCCCGAGGCTGGGGAGGTGGCGGCGGGGCGGCGGCCGCCGTGCGCAGGCGGGTGAAGTCGGTGAGTACCCGGGCCATCCGGCCTCGCCTGCCCGCGGCTCCCAGGGCTAGGGCCCCGCCCGTGCGGGCTCTGGGGCGCGGGCCCCGGACTGTGGGTTCCCGTCGCTGTCGGGTCACCTCACGGACGAGCTCTCCTGGGGGCCGTGTCCCCGTGGGTTCGCCGCAAGCCCTCCGGAGTCTGCTCCGGTGTCAGGAAAAGCCGCGGTTTTTCGGAGCCGTGACTTGGCTTTTCAGAACTGTGCTGCCGGAGACCGTTGGTTTGCGTGTGTTTTATTTTTATCACTTTTTTTTTTTTTAAACCAACTCACCGCCATCTCTGCTCCCCTCAGTGGGTAAACTTTGTAGTCAGCTGTTACCGCTTTATTGCGTTAAATTAGTATTCTCTGGCGGCAGCCTTTCTATGCCTGCCAGACGCTAGGCACCTTTAAAAGATGCATATTTGTGTAGGAATTAGTGGCGCCGAGGAGACCACGGGACGGGAAGCCTCTTGCATTTTTAGACTTCTTGAAAATTACACTATTCCTGAGCAACTTGCCGAGGAATAATTTGTAAACGCCATAGTGAAGCTTTTATTTATGATGTTATTGGCAGAATGAAAATTTGATTATAAACCTGAAGCTTTTATCCGTCAGACTACTTTTGAGATTTATATGCGATGTCTGGACATTTAACTATCATTGAAGGTTCTCAGGAGCTGGGCCTTGATTTTTGCTGGAGTTAATGTTGTATTAAAACAGGACTTCGAACGTGGAAGTAGGAATCCAAGTAGTATTTTATGACTGAGGATGTTAACGTTCATTTTGTATTATTATTCTGATACCATTTGTCTAAAGTTGTCTTATTACTTAATGTAAAAAGGATTTGGATATCCACTATTTATGGCTCAGAGAATTTTGACATAAGTAAACACAGTTTTAGTTCTCTCAGTTTGGAAATTACATTTTTTTCCTTCTTAACTTTTTGATTGAGATATAAAATATCTATGAAGTCATCAAGCACATAAATCTTAGTTGTACACCTCAGTGAATTTTTGTCTTTATTGTGCAACCACCAGCTTTCATATTATACCTGTAGAGCATTTCCATCATTCCAGGAGTTTCCCCCTGCTTCTTCCAAGTCAGTTATACCCCTGCCCACCCCCCATCAGTATTCTGATTTCTGTCATCATCTATTAGTTTTGTCTATTTGGGGCTTGATATTAATGGAATCCTACAGTATACTCAGCATATTGATTATGAGATCCTTCCATAATGTTTCATGTATCAGTAGTTCTTTTTTATTGCTGTGTGGTAATCCATTGCATCATTATATGGCACTCCTCTGTTGGTGGATATTTATGTTTCCAGTTTTTGTATATTATGTATTTTGAAGAATGCTATGAACATTCTTACAAATGTCTTGGTGAACATCTGTGCATTTCTGTCATCTGTGGAATGGCTAAATCATAAGGTAGGTGGAAAATTACGTTTTAACCATCATGGAGTCTTCCTTTTTAAAAAATACAATTTGTTATTTTAACTTCTATAACATTAAAGATTAGTAAAAAGCATAACTATTATGATTTCAAGACTTAAGTGATTCATTACCGTATTATTATTATTTACTCCTTGGATTGCACATCTATGACAGTCTTCTATCAGACTGTCATTATTTGTTTAAACTGTCTGTTAGACAAGTCTGTTAGAGCTGGTGATGTTCTGTCCCTGAAGCTTGCTGTATAACACTTAGATAAGAACTGTGTTACTCAAGTTAGTGGTTGCTAGGGGAAATGAAACACCAAAAGGATGTGCCTAAAAACGGATTGAAGAATCATAGGATTGCAAGTCAAAAAACTTACATTGTTGTTGTCATACTGCACAAAGTCCTAGGATAAATGTAAAATTGAATTATAAGGTTAGTTACAAATGTGAATTTACTATAGGAGTACAGTGATTTCCACCTGTACTGAGATACTGATAGATTTATAATGGGAACAGACAACAAAAATCACTAAACATTTGTGGGAAATCAGTAGCATGTAAGAGATGGCCCAGACTGAACAGATACAAGGACTGGACCTGAAGCAATGTAGTTCATGTAAGAAAAAGAAAAAAACTTTAAGATAAATGTTAATATGCTTAGATTTCGGAGGGTATCATGCCTACTGAACATATACAGGCTGCCCTGAAAACACGCAATCAGTTCTTGAATATTAAAACATAGAAAGTAGGGAAAAACAGCTAACGTGGAAAATGGATCCAGGAGAGGGCCAGTGTACATCTAATAGGAATTCCAGGAGGGAATAGAAATTAGAAGAGGAGAAATAACCACAGAGATAACAGATCATGAAGGTAGGAGTATCCAGGCAGAATCTTGGGCAGCCTGATTAGACTTCTAATCTGAGACATGGAATGCTGGATGACAGTGGAGCAGAGTTTTAAAAGTGCTCGCTGGACATTTTTTTTTCCATTGGACATATTTCGAATTCAAAATCTTATCCCTAACCCAACTGTCATTCAAAGTGGGGGCAAAATTAAGTCATTTTCACCCAGAACCACTAGAAATACCTCAGGATGTACTATATCAAATGAAAAATTAATCCAAGAAAAATACATGTGGATGTGGAATTCAAGAAACAGTGATCAAAGAAAACAGTAAAACTTATTTCTTTATTCCAAGGCATTGATAACTATAGCTAAGAAATGTAATGCAATGCAAAGGAAGGATTCACAAACCAGAGTAGGTATAGTTTTCAAGTCTGTAATCTGGAAGAAATATTTAACGTGATTTTAAAGTTGATTGGGAAGGTGGGTAATAAATAGGTAAAGGCATGTTGGAAGGCTTATCCTGAGTATCTATGCTATAGATACTGACCAGTTACATATTGGAATGAATGCTTGAAGGAAATTTGTCCCAGCAGTTCCATTTACAGGGATTTATTCTATAGATGAATTAACATGTGGAAAGTCATGTATATACATATAAGACTATGTCTGCTGAGATGTTAATAGTGTCAGTAGATTTAAAAGGATACACAAGGGACTTCCCTGGTGGCGCAGTGGTTAAGAATCCACCTGCCAGTGCAGGAGATGTGACTTCAATCCCTGGTCCAGGAAGATCCCACATGCCGTGGAGCAACTAAGCCCATGCGCCACAACTACTGAGCCTGCGCTCTAGAGCCCGGGAGCCACAACTAATGAGCCCACATGCCAAAACTACTGAAGCCCGTGTGCCTAGAGCCTGTACTCCGCAACAAGAGAAGCCACTGCAATGAGAAGCCTGTGCACCGCAACAAAGAGTAGCCCCCACTCACCGCAACTAGAGAAAGCCCGCCACAGCAACGAAGATCCAACACAGCCAAATAATAATAATAATAATAAAATAAATAAATAAAAGGATACAGAAAAACTGGAGAGGGGAACTGGGCCTCTGGGATAGAAGGGAGAGGTGTCACTCTATGCCCTTATATCGTGTTTAACCTTTTTATCACGTGTATTTATTTTGTGGAATTTTATAAATATAAAAAATTTTTAGGAGTCTAAAAATTGTAAGGGTTTAGAGCATGGATTGCCAAGTCTGGGTGACCACTTGTTTTAGTATGATCTGTGACCTAAGAGTGGCTTTTATATTTTTAAGTGCTTGGGAAAAAAAGAATAATAGTTTGTAACATGAAAATTATATGAAGTTCAAATTTCAGTGTCCATTGGAACACACCTGTGCCATTCATTTACGCATTTTGTGCTACAAGGCAGAGTTAATTGGTTGTGATATTTGCTACTTGACCCTTTACCTAAAATGTTTGCTAACCCCCGATTTAGAGGCCAGAAATAGACTTCCATATATATAGGAATTTTGCATATGATTAAAGTGGCATTTCAGCTTAGTGTCAAGAGCATGGATTGTTTAATAAGTGGTAAGAATTGACTATCTATTTGAGGAAATACATTTTATAGTAGGAATTCCAGGAGGAATATATAGCCAAAATTCTCAAGCCAAAATTGAGAATACAGGAAAAGCTTCTCAGGCCAAAATTGAGAAGTAATACAGGAAAAGCTTGATAGGTTTAACCATTAACAACAACAAAACAAAACTTTGAGTAATGGGAAATAATACCTAAAACTTATTGAACACATATTGTCATGTTTTACTTAATTAATTGTTACAATAATACTCCAAGGTAGGTGCTATAACTGTACCCACTTAACGGGTGAGAAAACTGAAACTTATAACTTGTCTGTGTTGATGAGTTAGAAAGTGATCGAGCAGATATGTGCACTTAGGCTATCTGGCTCCCAAGACTATTATACAGACAAAAACTGAAAGAATTGTTTGTAATTTGTTAACACCATTGTATAGATATTATCTATGTCAGCACATCTGGATCTACCTCATTCCTTTTAGATAGACATTCTATTGTATAAATGTCTGCAGTTTACTGAACCTTTCCCCTACTGATGGATAAAGTTGCTTTTATTTTTATTTAGCTGTTACATATAACACTAGTAAACATCTTATGCATGTGACTTTATATACTAGTATGAATATTTCTGTAGTTTAGAATCTTAAAAGTGGAATTGCAAATTGTTGCACTAAAGGGCATGTGCATTTAAATCAGATTTGTCCTTCAAAAAATAAGAATGTGTGTGTGTGTGTGTGTGTGTGTGTGTGTGTATTTTTAGTTTATCATTCATCATAGGAATTGTAACATCTTGGAAAGAACCTTGACCATCCAAGCAAGTGATTTCTTTTTACAGACGAAGCCCAGAAAAGTTAAGTATTATGCTCAAGATTACATAGCTATTAAGTAGCTATGACACTTGACTCTGTTTTTACTGTGCCACAGGCTGCCTTTGGCACAATTTTCTGCTTTATTTATAAAGATATGGGTATTACTGTCATTTGTTTTGCTGAAATCCACGTACCATAAATTTAATTTTCCCTGGAAATGCTTGTCAAAATGATCCATCTGATGTTACTTGTTCTTGGCACCCAACACAGTGGCTGTCTTAGTCAGTTTGGGCAGTTATAACAAAGTACCATAGATTGAGTGGCTTATAAACAACAAATATATTTCTCAAGTCTGAGATCAGGGTGCCAGCATAGTTGGGTTCTGGTGAGGATCCTCTTCCAGGTTGTAGACTGCCAACTTCTTGTATCTTCACAAGGCAGAAGGAGGGCTACTTAATTCTCTGGGGTCTCTCTCATAAGGACACTAATCCCATTCAGAAGGGCTCCACCCTCATGAACTGATTATCTCCCAAAGGCCCTACTCCTAATACTGCCATATTGGGGGTTAGGATTTCAACATATGAATTTGCCAGTGAGGGTGGGGGAATATTCCATTCATTGCAGTGCCTGACATACAGTAGTAGGTACTCAAATATTTGTTGAATGCATGCTGCCTTTTGGTGATCAGTATTTCTAAATATTTACAAAGTATTTATTCAATGACCTTAAAGAATCCATGTATCATTGTAATACTCATCAGTTGCTCAAGAAGTAAAAAGTTCTAATTCCCTCCTTTACATGTGTCTGTACTTCATAATGTTTTAGTTTAGTCTGCTGACAGAGGTTTTGTTTTCCTAATAATTTTTGTGACTTTTTGTTGTTTAAAAAATGAACTCAAAATTATACATTTAGTATTTGAAAACTTTAGAAATCGTTCAGAAAATTTAGGAAGACTATACAGACTAGAACGTTGAAAATAAATAAATTCAGATTCAAATGGGTTGCTTGTATTTTGCAGAAAGCAGTAGGCTACTCTCATTGCAGAAGTTAGTTTGGCACATTGCCGTGTAAGCATCCTGGAAGTGATTATGAAATGTTTATTGGTAGTTTCATAAAATTATAGAATCAAATGTTTGAGTAGAAACTGGTTAAAGGTCATATTATTTAGGGATCATTACTGTAGAATGAACTATCTTTAATACTCTCTTGTTTTCTCAGAAGCACAGGGCAAATAGAAAAGATGTAACAAGACTTTCAGAGTAATCTGAGTACTACTTTTGTGGGGCCTGGGGCCTGGTGTATGCTTTGTTTTTTGTTTTTTTAAATCCAGATTTTTAGTCAACAAATCTTCATATTTGTCTTAATGAACAAAATGGAGTTTACTTACAAATGCCTCTTTGGCACTACTAAACAGCTTCACTGAGGTATAATTGACTTACAATAAACTACACATGTTTAAAGTATAAAATTTGATAATTTGAACATACCGTATATACCTGAAATCATCACCACAATCAAATGATGGACAAATCCATCACTCCCAAAAGTTTCTTTGTGCCCTTTTATAATTCCTTCCCGGTACGACCTTCCCTACCCTCGCCCCATCCCAGGCAACCACTGACTCCTCTGCTTTCTGTCACTATAAATTACCTTACGTTTTCTAGAATTTATATAAATGGAATCATACTCTTTCATTGTACTCCTTTCTTGTTGGGCTTCTATTATTGAGATTCACCCATATTGAAACATGTATCAGTAGTTTATTCCTTTTTATTGATGAGCTGTGTTCCATTGTATGGCTGTATTAGTTTGTTTATCCATTCACTTGTTAATGGACGTTTGAGTTATTTCTAGTTTTTGGCTGTTTCATATAAAGCTGTTATGAACATTTATGTATAAGTCTTTCTATGGACATATGCTTTCATTTCTCTTGGTTAAATATCTAGGAATGGAATGGCTCAATCAAGCGATAGGCTTATATTTAACTTGTTAAGAAACTGTGAAACCATCTCACATTACCACCAGCAGTGTATTAAAGTTCTAGTTCCTCCACATTGTCACCAACATATCGATCTTTTTAATTTTAGCCCGTCTAAGATTAGCCATTGTGGTGTCTCATTTTGGTTTGAATTTGCATTTCCCTGATGGCTAACAGTGTTTATTTTTTTTCATGTGCTTATTTGAAGTGTTTCTTCAAATCTTTTGCCAATTTTTGATTGTGTTTGTTTTGTTATTGCATTTTGATACTTTTAAAAATAGATTCTGAATACAAGTCTTTTATCATATATATGCTTTGCCCATATTTTCTCCTGGCCTGTCACTTGTTTTTCCATTCCCTTTATAGTGTTCTTCAAAGAGCACAAATTTTGATGAAGTTCAGTTTATCAGTTATGCTGTTAGTGTCATATCAAAGAAATCTTTGCCTAATTCAAGGTCACAGAGATTTTCTCTTATGCTTCTAGTTTTATATTTTAAGGTTTTCATTTAGATCTATGATTCATTTTGTGATTTTTTTAATTGAAGTACAGTTGACTTAAAGTATTAGTTTCAGGTGTACGACATAATGATTCAATATTTTTATAGGTTATACTACATTTAAAGTTATAAAATATTAACTATGTTCCCTGTGCTGTGCATTACATCCTTGTATCTTATTTACTTTAAACCTAGTAGTTCGTACCTCTTAACCCCCTTCCCCTATTATGCCCTTCTCCCCTATAATTCATTTTAAATTATATCGTAGTGCATATGAAGCGGTATCTCATTGTAGTTTTCATTTGCATTTCCCTATTGGTTTATGATGTTGACCATATTTTCACATGCTTATCAGCTTAATCTTTAGAAGAATGTCTATTCATACCTTTTGTTCATTGGGTTATTTTTTAATATTGAGTTGTAAGAGTTCTTTATATGTTCTAGATGCGTCTTATATATTCTAGATGCATCTTATATATTCTAGATATATATATTTATATATTCTATTTCCTAGTAGATATATGGTTTACAAATATTTTCTCCCATCCTTTTCACTTTCTTGATGATACCCTTTACAGCACAAAAGTTTTTAATTTTAATGAAATCTAATTTATATATTTGGTCTTTGGTATTTTGGTGTCATAGATCTAAGAAACCATTGCCTAATCCAAGGTCACAAAGATTTACATTTATGTTTTGTTTATAAGTGTATAGCTTTAACTCTTACATTTAGATCTTTGACCCATTTTGAGTTAACTTTTGACTATAGCGTGAGGTAGAGATTCAGTTTCATTCTTTTGCTTGTGAGTATCCAGGTATCCTAGCACCGTTTATTGAAAAGACTGTTCTTTTCCCATTAAGTTACCTTGACACCCTTGTTGAAAATCACTTGACTTAATGTGAAGGTTTATTTCTGGATCCTAAATTCTATCCCATTGATCCATATGTCTAGTCTTATGCTAGCTCCATGCTAGCTTGATTACTGTAGCTTTGAAGTAAGTTTTGAAATGGGAAAGTTGAGTCCTCCAATTTTGTTCTTCTTAGTACTGTTTTGGCTGTTCTGGGTTCCTTGAATTTCCATGAGTTTAGGATAAGCTTGTCAATTTCTGTAAAGCTGGGAATCTGAAGAGGATTGTGTTGAATCTGTAAATCAATTTTGAGAGTATTGCCATCTTAATAATATCAAGTCTTCCAGTCAGTGAGCATCGGTACCTTTCCACTTATTTAAATCTTTAATTTCTTTTAACAGTGTATTGTAGTTTTCAGAATACAAGTCTTGTACTTCTTTTTTTTTTAGTTGAAGTATAGTGGATTTACAATGTTGTGCTAATTTCTGCTGTACAGCAAAGTGACCTACTTATACAAACATATACATTCTTTTTTTATATTCTTTTCCATTATGGTGTATCCCAGGAGATTGGATATAGTTCCCTGTGCTATTCAATAGGACCTTGTTGTTTATCCATTCTACATGTAATAGTTTGCATCTACTAACCTCAAACTATCAGTTCATCCCTGTTCCTCCCCCCTCTCCCATGGCAACCACAAGTCTGTTCTCTATGTCTGTGAGTCTCTTTCTGTTTTGTAGATAGGTTCAGTTGTGCCGTGTTTTAGATTCCACATATAAGTGATATCATATGGTATTTGTCTCTTTCTGACTTCACTTAGTATGATAATCTCTAGTTGCATTCATGTTGCTGCAAGTGACATTATTTCATTCTATTTTATGGCTGAGTAGTAGTATTCCATTGTATATATGTACCACATCTACTTTATCCATTCATCTGTCGATGGACATTGAGGTTGTTTCCATGTCTTGGCTATTGTGAATAGTGCTGCTATGAACATAGGGGTGCATGTATCTTTTTGAATTGTAGTTTTATCTGGCTGTATGCCCAGGAGTGCGATTGCTGGGTCATATGGTAATTCTGTTTTTAGTTTTCTGAGGAACCTCCATACTGTTTTCCACAGTGGCTGCACCAACTTACATTCCCACCAACAGTGTAGGAGAGTTCCCTTTTCTCCACACCCTCTCCAACATTTGTTATTTGTAGACTTTTTAACGATGGCCATTCTGACTGGTGTGAGGTGGTACCTCATTGTAGTTTTGATTTGCGTTTCTCTAATAATTAGCGATGTTGAGCATCTTTTCATGTGCCTGCTGGCCATCTGTATATCTCCTTTGGAGAAATGTCTGCTACGATCTTCTGCCCATTTTTCAATTGGGTTGTTTGTTTTTTTGTTGTTGAGTTGTATGAGCTGTTTGTATATTTTGGAGGTTAAGCCCTTGTCAGTCGCATCATTTGCAAATATTTTCTGCCAGTCCTCTGTAGGTTGTCTTTTTTGTTTTGTTTGTTTTATGGTTTCCTTTGCTGTGCAAAAACTTGTAAGTTTAATTAGGTCCTGTTTGTTTGTTTTTGTTTTTATTTCTATTGCCTTGGGAGACTGACTTAAGAAAACATTGGTACGATTTATGTCAGAATGTTTTGCCCATGCTCTCTTCTAGGAGTTTTATGGTGTCATGTCTTATGTTTAAGTGTTTAATAAGCCATTTTGAGTTTATTTTTGTGCATGGTATGAGGGTGTGTTTTAACTTCATTGGTTTACATGCAGCTGTCCAACTTTCCTAGTACCACTTGCTGAAGAGACTTTTTCCCATTTTATGTTCTTGCCACCTTTGTTGAAGATTAATTGACTGTAGGTGTGTGGGTTTATTTCTGGACTCTCTTTTCTGTTCCATTGCTCCATATGTTGTGTTTTTGTACGAATACCACACTGTTTTGATTATTGTAGCTTTGTAGTATTGTCTGAAGTCTGGGAGAGTTATGCCTCCTGCTTTGTTTTTTTCCTCAGGATTGCTTTGGCAATTCTGGGTCTTTTATGGTTCCATATAAATTTTTGAGCATGGGAAATTTTCTTTTATGGTTCCATATAAATTTTTGAGCATGGGAAGATTTTCCATTTCTTTGAATCATCTTTAATTTCCTTTATTAATGTTTTATACTTCTCAGAGTTTAAGTCTTTCACCTCCTTGATCAGGTTTATTCCTAGGTATTTTATTTTTTTTGGTGAGATTTTAAAAGTTTTTTTTTTTTTTTTTTTTTTTTTTAACATTCCCTTTCTGGTATCTCATTGTTAGTGTAAAAAAAGGCAACCGATTTCTGAATGTTAATCTTGTATCCTGGTACTTTGCTGAATTCATTTATTAGATATAGTAGTTTTTTGTGTGGAGTCCTTAGGGCTTTCTATATATAGTATCATGTTATCTGCATATAGTGACAATTTTACCTCTTCCCTTCCAATTTGGATACTGTTTACAGTAAGTAAGTCCCCTACATACGAACCTTCAAGTTGCGAGCTTCCAAAGATTCGAATGTGCGTTCACATGTCTAATCACATAAGTTAGTTCTGTTTGACGAGAACTGTTAGTTTTAGAGGCAGAGGACCTGGACGTAGAACAGTTCACAAAGGTTGCAGCAGCCATTCAGAATACAATCCAGTGCTACCGTGTCTTCTATGACAAGAAAAAAAGAGCTACTACCCAGATACCACTGGATCATATTTTCTAAAGGTTAGATAGAATTGAATCCAGCAAGGAACCAGAACCTGTGCCACCAACGTCAGGCATGAGTGAAATTGCAGCTTGCCCTCCATCTCCTATTGCTGATGATCCTTCAACTCTACCATCTCCCACCTCCTCTCCCTCCTCCAGTCAGTAACTCTTCTTGCCTGTTCACTCGATAACCAACCCCTATATGCCCGCTGTTGTACTACTGTACTTTTCCAGGTACTGTACTGTAAGATTAAAAATGTTTTATTTTTTGTGTTTGTTTGTTATGTATTATTTGTGTGAAAAGTATTTTAAACCTATTACAGTACAGTACTATATAGATGATTGTGTTAGTTGGGTACCTAGGCTAACTTTGTTGGACTTACGAACAAGTTGGACTTGAGCATGCTCTCGTAATGGAACTCATTCGTATGTAGTGGACTTACTGTATTTCCTTTTCTTGTCTGATTGCTGTGGCTAGGCCTTCCAATACTATGTTGAATAGAAGTGGTGAGAGTGGGCATCCTTGTCTTGTTCCAGATTTTAGTGGGAAGACTTTCGGCATTTCAACATTGAGTATTATATTGGTTGTGTGCTTGTCATAAACGGCTTTTATTATGTGGAGATATGTTCCCTCTGTACCCGCTTTGGTAAGAGATTTATTGTGAATGGATGTTGAATTTTGTCAAATGCTTTTTCTGCATCTGTTGAGATGATTGTGTGGTTTTTGACTTTTCTTTTGTAATGTGGTGTATTACATTGTTTGATTTGCGTGTGTTGACCCATTCTTGTGAACTTGGGATGAATCCCACTTGGTGGTGGTGTATGATCTTTTTTATGTGTTGTTGGATTCAGTTTGCTAATATTTTGTTGAGAATTTTTGCATCTATATTTATCAAAGATATTGGCTTGTAACTTTCTTTTTTGGTGGTATCTTTGTCTGGTTTTGATATCAGGGTGATGGTGGCTTCATAGAAGATCTTTGGGAGTGTTCCCTCCTCTTCAGCCTTGTGGAAGAGTTTGAGAAGGATCGATATATGTTCTTTGTATGTTTGGTGGAATTCACCTGTGAAGCCGTCTGTTCCTGGAGTTTTGTTTGTAGGGAGTTTTTTTTTAATTACTGTTACAGATTCTATTTCACTGCTAGTGATTGGACTGTTCAAATTATCTATTTCTTCTTGATTCAGTTTTGGTGGGCTGTATGTTTCTAGAAAGTTGTCCGTTTCTTGTAGGCTGTCAAATTTGTTGGCATATACTTGTTCATAGTATTTTCTTATGGCTTTTTATATTTCTGTGGTGTTGGTTGAGATTTCTCCTTTTTCATTTCTTATTTTGTTTATTTGGGTTCTCCCTCTTTTCTTCTTGGTGGTCCTGGCCAGAGGTTTGTCAATTTTGTTTATCCTTTCAAAGAACCAGCTCTTGGTTTTAGTAATATTTTCTTGTTTTTTTAAATCTCTATTTTATTTATTTCCTCCCTGATCTTTATTATTTCCTTCCTTCTGCTGACTTCAGCTTTCATTTTTTCTTCTTTTTCTAATTCTTTTAGGTGGTAGGTTAGGTTGTTTACTTGAGATTTTTCTTGTTTTTTGAGGAAGGCCTGTATCACTGTCAACTTCCCTCTAAGAACTGCTTTTCCTGCATCCCATAGATTTTGTATGGTATTTTTTATGGTATTCTCAAGGTACTTTTTAATTTCCTTTCTGATTTCCTTGTTGTCCCGTTGGTTTTTTAGTAGCATGTTGCTTAATCTCCATATAATCATTTTTTCCTCATTTCTTTTCCTGTGGTTGATTTCTAGTTTCATGCTGTTGTGGTCAGAGAGGATGCTTGAAATAATTTCTGTACTCTTAAATTCGTTGAGGTTAGTTTTGTGCCCTAGTATGTGGTCAGTCCTAGAGAATGTTCCATGTGCACTTGGAAAAAATGTGTTCTGTTTTTTTTTCAGATATAATGTCCTGAAAATATCAATTAAGTCTAACTGTTCTGTTGTATCATTTAGGATCTTTGTTGCCTTACTGATTTTCTGTTTAGAAGATCTGTCCATTGATGTGAGTGAGGTGTTAAAGTCTCCTAATATTATTGTATTCCCATCAGTTTCTCCCTTTATGTCTGTTAGTGTTTGTTTTATGTATTTGGATGCTTTTATATTAGGTGCATATATGTTGACCAGCGTAAAATCATCTTCTTGTATTGATCCTTTTATCATTATATAGTTTCCTTCTTTATCTTTCTTTATGGCCTTTGTTTTGAAGTATTTTGTCTGATACAAGTATTGCAACTGTCGCTTTCTTGTCATTTCTGGTTGCATGAAATATCTTTTTCCATCTCCTCACTTTCAGTCTGTGTGTCCTTTTCCCTAAGGTGGGTCTCTTGTAGACAGCAGCATATTGTAGGCTCTTTTTTTTTTACCCAGTTTGCCACTCTGTCTTTTGATTGAGCATTCAGTCCACTGACATTTAAGGTAATTATTGATACATATATATTTATTGCCATTTTAAACCTTGTTTTCCAGTTGATTCTATGTTTTTTCTTTGTTCCTTTTTCTTTTTGTGGTTTGATGATTTCCTTTTATTTTATGCTTGTGTTCTTTTTGGTTTTTGTGAATCTGTTGTATGTTTTTGATTTGTGGTTGCCTGTTTTTCAAGTATGTTAACCCCTTCCTGTATCTGCTTGCTTTAGATTGATAGTCAATATAGGTTCTAACACATTCTAAAAAAAAGAATCTACATTTTCTTACTCTCTTCCCCACATTTTATGATTTTGATGTCCTTTTTTACATCTTCACGTTTATCCTTTTGTTGTTCCTTGTGTTTATCATCGCTTTCACAAATCGGTTTTTTCTTTTTTTTTTCTTTTTGCTCTGTATACCGGCTAATTTAAGTGATTTACTTTCCAGTTATGATTTCCTCCTTCCTATATCTTCCTACTTCTTTTCTGTTTAGAGAAGACCTTTCAATATTTCTTTTAGGATAGGTTTAGTATTGCTGAATTCTTTTAGTTTTTGCTTATTTGAGAAATTCTTTATTTCTACTCTATTCTAAATGATGACCTTGCTGGGTAGAGTATTCTAGGTTGCAGATTTTTCTCTTTCAAGACTTTGAATGTATTTTGCCACTCCCTTCTGGCTGCACCGTTTCTTTAGAGAAATTAGCTGATAGCCTTATGGGGGTTCCCTTGTAATTAACTCTGTTTTTCTCTTGCTGCCTTTAGAATCCTCTTTTTATCTTTAACTTTTGCCATTTTTATTATAATATGTCTTGGTGTAGGTCTGTTCGGGTTCACCTTGTTTGGGACCCTCTGTGCTTCCTGTATCTATCTGTTTCCTTCTTTAGGTTTGGGACGTTTTCAGCCATAATTTCTTCAAATACATTTTCAATTCCCTTTTTTCTTTGTTCTCCTTCTGGAATCCCTACTGTGTGTAGACTGGCACACTTTATATTATTCCACAGGTCTCTTATATTACTTTCATGTTTTTTTTTTTCATTTGGCTTTCTGTCTGTTGTTTTGATTGGGTTGTTTCCATTATTCTATCTTCCAGATCACATATTCTTTCTTCTGCATTATTTATTCTGCTATTTGTTGCCTTTAGCTCAACTTTCATCTCAGCAAATGAATTTTCCAATTTTTCTTGGCTCTTCCTTATAGTTTCTAGTTCCTTTTTACGGTAATCTTCATTTCTGTTGATACCCTTTCTTCAGTATTTTCATTACCTCCTTTTTATTTTTTTTTTAGTTATTTTTTTTTGCGGTACACAGGCCTCTCACTATTGTGGCCTCTCCCATTGCAGAGCGCAGGCTTGGACACGCAGGCTCAGCGGCCATGGCTCACGGGCCCAGCCGCTCCGCGGCATGTGGGATCTTCACGGACCGGGGCACGAACCTGTGTCACCTGCATCGGCAGGCGGACTCTCAACCACTGTGCCACCAGGGAAGCCCCGATCTTTGTACTTCTTTTGTTAAAATTATTCCTACGCACTTTTATTCTTTTTGGTGCAAATAAATTGTTCTCATAATTTTATTTTCAGGTTATTCATTGCTGGTATATAGAAATGCAGTAGATTTTTGTGTATTGATCTTGTATCCTGAGTTCCTAATTTCTTAGGATTTTCTTTATGCAAGATCACATCATCTGCAAATAGAGATAGTCCTCTTTTTTTCAATTCAGATGTCTTTTATTTTGTTTTCTTGCCTAATTGCCCTGATTAGAACATCCTTCAATACAATGTTTAATAGAAGTGATGAGAGCAGACATCCTTTTCTTATTCCTGATCTTAGGGGGAAAGCATGCAGTCTTTCACCATTAAATATGAAGTTAGCTGTGGGTTTTTTATATATGCCCTTTATCAGGTTGAGGAAGTTGCCTTCTATTCCTCGTGTGTTGGGTGGTTTTATCAGGAAGTGGTGCTGGATTTTGTGAAATGTTTTTTCTGTGTCTATTGATACAATCATATGGGTTTTGTCCTTTATTCTATTGATGTGGTGTATTGCATTAATTGATTTTCAGATGGTAAATTCACCTTGCATTTTTGGGATAAATCACACTTGGTCATGGTGTTTTGTGTTGATAGATTTAGTGTGCTAACATTTTGTTGAGGATTTTTGTGTCTATATTCATAAGAAATATTGGTCTGTAGTTTTCTTTTGATATCTTTATCTGGTTTTAGTAGCACAGCAATACTGGCCTTATAGAATGAGTTGGGAGGTATTCCCTCTGTTTTTTGAAAGAGTTTGTGAAGCATTAGTATTCTTATTAATTCTTGGTTGAATTTACTGGTAAAACCATCTGATTCTGGACTTTTCTTTGTGGGTAGTTTTTGATTACTAATTGAGTCTCATTATAAGTCTATTCATATTTACTATTTCTCCTTGAGTCAGTTACAGTAGTTTGTGTCTTTCTAGGAATTTGTCCATTTCATTCAGTTATATTTGAAAGCAATTTAAATAATAACAGAAATCTTGGGGAATTCCCTGGCGGTCCAGTGGTTAGGACTCAGCACTTTCACTGCCGTGGCCCGGGTTCAATCCTGGTCTGGGAACTAACATCCCACAAGCTGCGCAGTGTCGACAAATAAAAAGAAAGACATCTTGTAATTATCCATGTAGTTAACATTTCTGGTTTCTTCATTGCTTTGTATAGATCCATATTTCCATCTGCTAACATTTTCCTTCCACCTAAAGGACTTGTAGTGAAGGTCTGATGGTGATGAATTCTTTTAGCATTTAATATCTAAAAAAAGTTTTTTGTCTTTGTTCTTGAATACTTTTTCTGAATGTAGAATTCTAGGTAGACGTATTTTTCCTTTCAGTTCTTTAAAGACATTGCTCCATTCTCTTTGTTTTTTGTTTTGTATGATGTGTTTTTTTCCTTTGGCCACTTTTAAGATTTTCTGTTTATCGTAGGATTTGTGCAGTTTGATTATCATGAGCTTTGCTTTAGTTTTCTTTGTGGCTTTTGTATTTGGTATTCGTTGAGCTTCTTGGATCTGTGTTGATAGTTCATCAAATTTGGAAAATTTTCAGCCTTATTTCTTTAAATATCTCCCCTAGCCCCCTCCCCCTTGTTTGGAGAGTCTAATTACGTATATATTAGGCTGCTTGAAGTTGTCACGCAGCTTACCAGGTGCTCTATTCATGCTTTTCATTATTTTTTTCCTTCTACATTTTGAATAATTTCTGTTGCTATGTGTTCAATTCATTAATATTTTGTTCTGAAATATCTGCTGTTAATCCCATTCAGTATATTTTTCATCTCAGAAATTGATGTTTTCATCTCCTTAGTTGAATTTGGATCTTTTTTTAACGTCGTCTGTGTGTCTCCCTACTTTTTTGAACATGATTATCTTTTTAAATACAGTTATAATAACTTTTAATGTCCTTTTCTGTGAATTCCAGCATCTCTGTCATTTCTAGGTCAGTTTCAATCATTAATTTTTTCATTATGGGTTGTGTTTTTCTTTTTCTTTGTATGCCTGATCATTTTTGTTTGGAGGGCAAACATTTTGAATTTTATTTTACTGGATGCTGGATATTTTTATGTTCCTATAAATATTTCTGAGGCTTGTTGTACAGTTATATGGAAACAATTTGATCCTTTCAGGCCTTGCTTTTAAGGTTTGTTGGCAGGATCAGGCCCGTATTTAGTCTAGAGCTAATTATTTCCCACTACTGAGGCAAGACCTTTTTGAGTACTCTACCCAATGCCCCATGAAGTTTGAGGTTTTCCAGTTTGTCTGGTGGGAACAGTCACTATTCTTGGCCCTGTTTGAATGCTGAGTTCTGTGTCTTCTAACTTTTTGTGTGCTTCTGTCCTTAGGCTCAGTTAGTTTCTTCATATGCCTGCCCTTATTAGTGCTCTGCTGTACACCCAAAGGGTGTCCTCTTGAGATCTCTGGAGTTCTCTCCCTGTCCAGCTCTCTCCTCTGGTACTATATCCTTTGAACCTAGCTGCCTTGGTCTCCTCAGACTGTCAGCTCCACCTCATCAACTCAGGGAGTTACCTGGGCTCTACTTAGGAGGGGACTCCCTGTGCTATGGCTTGGAAACTACGGCAGAAAGCTGTGCAATCACTTGTTTTTTGTTCCTCCAAGGATCAGTGTACTTTATTACCTAATGTTCAGTATCTTGAAAATCATTGTTTCATATATTGGGGGTTTTTTTTTAATCGATTTTTTTTGTTTTTAGTTGTTTCCAGTGTGAGAGTAAATCTGGTCCAGGTTACTTGATCTTGGCTATAAGAGGAAGTCTCTTTAGTCTGTTTTAGAGTGTAAGAATTGGTGGCTCCTAACGTTCTTTTCTACTCTGAGCTCTTTGATTTTGTTTTACATATCTTTGACAGCTCAGTTTCCCATTTCCACAGTATCCCATTCTCTCCTCAGAACACTTAACTATCTGCTGTTGGTGCTTGGAAGGTTGCTTAGGATTAACTCTGGGTTGTGAATGAACCTGGTTTATCATACAGACAGACTACATAGAATGATGGCAGTCAAGGTGTAACAGGCAGAAAATGAGTGTGTTCTCTAATACTATTCTTAACATATTTAGAGTTGTCATAATCTAGTTTTTTAGGATGTTGTTAAAGAGTTCCCTTCAGGGAACATAAAGGCAAATATGACTTTAATTGGAATCTTTTATGTTTAACAACCACAGAGCTGTGCAACTAACATTTATATTCTAAAATAATTACAGGGACTTCCCTGGAGGTCCAGTGGTTAAAACTTCACCTTCCAGTGCAGGGGGTGCGGGTTTGATCCCTGGTCAGGAAGCTAAGATCCCACATGCCTCATGGCCAAAAAACATAAAACAGAAGCGATATTGTAACAAATTCAATAAAGAGTTTAAAAATGGTCCACATCAAAAAAATCTTTAAAGTAATTACAGCAACTTTTCTTTCATTTCAGTGGATAATATTTAACCGTAAGATATTCAGCTATAAGATAAGCATGTAAGATATCTCAGACCTGTATTTTGCTTAAAGGAGGGAGAAAGAAGACCTTGGCTTTCATGTTGCCACTTAATAGTTATATAACCTTATTTAAATCTTTTCATTTCTGAACCTATTTTTCCTATACAAAAGAAGATACTAGCAACACTATTCTGAAAGAATGACATGGGAAATGTATAAGAATACCTTATAAATCAGTATTTTTCAAGATTTTTGGATCACAACCCACTTATAAATTTTATGTGGCTAGCTCATGCATATGTGTGTATGTGTATTTGCAACACAAAATTTACTACTATATGTGATATGCACCAGTATTTCCTGTTCTATTTCACTGAAAAGTAAACCTTTGGTAGTGACCCATTAATGAGTGATATCTCACAGTTTAAAATACATTGTCTATATAAAGAAAAAAAACATGAGGTACCATTATTAATATAAGGTTGACATACTTAGCTTATATGCTGTTAGTTCTGTTATCAAGTTCGAATATAGTATAGTTAAATATATATAACTTTATTAACTTATTCAAGATTATGTTCCCACATTTTTAGTTTTAATCTTTCTTTTCCCTATAAATGGGCTAGTAATAACTTATAGTTAAGAGATACCTCTGAGTTTTAACTTTTAAACAATGAAATTTAAGTGGTTTCTTATGCTAAGAATTACAGTTCTGAGACATGTTAAAGTCCTAGAACTAATACTGGCTTTGTTTTTTACTTAGTTTTCTTGATACGGTACCAATATTTTTTTCCTATTTTTTCCTATATCATTTGAAATAAATAAGATTTATAAGCAGTAAAACAGATGCTATCATAGTAAAACTTGTGAATTAAAATTTTAAGAATACTTGGTTATCTTTTGGTTAATTAAAGTAATAAATGGCTAAGGGTAGTTAAGTCCACTGTTTGTGATCCACTAGCCAAAAGAAGTTTGAATCTATCCTACATTTTGTATAAATATGTGCCACAAAAAACACACATTGCAGCATTTTTCACAGAAGGCATCCAGGCTTTCCTAATCACCAAGAAACTGACAAGGGCTGATGCTCTCTAGTGACCTTCTTCCATAGGTTCTGCTGCACTGGTAGAAACCAATTCTGTTAAAAGCAGGCTGTAGTATCACATATTCTTCTTGACAAACCCTTCATTAGAATAGAAGTTCTCTCTGCAGTGGAGGCCTTCCCTGTTTCCTGTCTCCTAGGTTTAACCTTCTCTATTTCTAGAATTAAGGATCCTTAGTTTAGAAAGAAACATGGAAGAGCTCACATAGCTGGTTGTGGTATGAGGGATAGCATGTAATTTTGTAAATTTATAAACGGTTCTTGGATTTTGTTTCCCTATGGATAAATATGTTCCTGTTTTTCTTTATATAGACTCCAAACTTTCCAGAGTTGTAGGAAATCTGTTGCTGTGTAATACACTGGAAAGAATTATGTGATCTAATGCTCAAATAATCTACTGGAGGACTTTGGATGTAAAACTGTTTCTTACTGTGTTTTCCAGATGTCTGTGACCTGTTGAAATTGCTTTTCCTCCCAACTTAATTTTAAGGCTCTTAGATTGACTGAGTTGAGCTATAGAAATTAATGAAGTAGAATGCTTGAATTGAATAAACTGGAAGAAAATATCTCTCTCTAGAAAGCCATTATCAACATAAAAACATTTTATAGAAACTCAGCTCCCAAATGGTGATATGTTATAGGTGGGAAATGGCGAGTTAATTGAAATATTATGTCAATAAAGAGTTATACATGATGTAATTTTCAAATAGTTAGGGACCAATAGAATCTATCTATTGTAACACAAACTATGCTAAACATAAGTTTAATGTTTCTTTGATTCATTCAGTTTATGGATGTGTAGACATTGTGGTTGAAAGTATTACATGTGATATTTTAGTGTTTCATAAGGTATTTTTCTTAGTACTTTCTCCCAGCGTTTACTGGATATTCTATATTGTATTAGTGCCTCTCCTGGTGCTCTGCCTATGGTAGTCACATAGCTAAGTTTACTGAAGCTGTCAACAGTGTGATATACTTAAAGAAACAAAATTCTGATTGATTCTGATCTGTTTCTTTCAGAAAAATCACCACCCATGTCATGGATTTTATCTGATTGTGTAGATCAGATTTCCTTATTCTGGATATCATGGTAACAATATAGGAAATATGCATTATTTCTGCAAGTAGAATTCACTGCTGAAGGAAGAAATTTTTTAAGCTACAGCCAAATTCATTTTGGTACCTTTTATGGAAATCCTGATTTTGTTTTTACTTTTTTATAACCTTTTGCAAAAGGTATGAACAAGCAAAGAGCACATCTCATTAGGCAAGTCCACATTAGTAAGAATGCCTAGAAGAGGATTAATTCTTCAGACCCGGACCCACTGGCTACTGTTGGGTCTCGCTTTACTCTGCAGTTTAATATTATTTTTGTACCTTCTGGAATGTGCCCCCCAGACTGATGGAAATGCATCTCTTCCTGGTATTGTTGGGGAAAATTATGGTAAAGAGTATTATCAAGCCCTCCTACAGGAGCAAGAAGAACATTATCAAACCAGAGCAACCAGTCTGAAACGCCAGATTGCCCAATTAAAACAAGAATTGCAAGAAATGAGTGAGAAGATGAGATCATTGCAAGAGAGAAAGAATGTAGGGGCTAATGGCATAGGCTATCAAGGCAACAAAGAGCAAGCACCTAGTGATCTTTTAGAGTTTCTTCATTCACAAATTGACAAAGCTGAAGTTAGCATAGGAGCCAAACTACCTAGTGAGTATGGAGTCATTCCCTTTGAAAGTTTTACCTTAATGAAAGTATTCCAGTTGGAAATGGGTCTCACTCGCCATCCTGAGGAAAAACCAGTTAGAAAAGATAAGCGAGACGAATTGGTAGAAGTTATTGAAGCTGGCTTGGAGGTCATTAATAATCCTGATGAAGACGATGAACAGGAAGATGAGGATGGTCCCCTTGGAGAAAAACTGGTATTTAATGAAAATGACTTCATAGAAGGTAATGTGAAAACAGTGTTGGTCCATAGTTACGTTAGTATGACAAAATTCTGTTATTGTATGCTGGTAATATGTCAGTCATTATCCACAGTATTAAAACATTTAAATTTTTACCCACTAAATTCCACCAAGAATTTGAAGTGGCTTTTTAGAAAAAGTTATAATGTGATCATGATAAAATAGAAAATAAGGACCAGGGAAATAGAATAAATCTAAGTTTATATAGCAAAATACTCCCCAAGTTGAAGGGCTCTTAGGATTGTATATGTATTTGCACGTATATGTATTTGCACTCATGTCTTAACTGGTCTTGATGTTCGTTTTTTATATTTTTTAAAATACATGAACTAAGGCTCAAGATTTGAAAACCATTTGCTAAAGGAAAGAAAAAGAACCTAATTTAGATTAGTGATCTATATTTTTGAGGAGAAACACATGTCAGAACATCAAGAGGCATACATAGTTTTGAAAAGCATATTTGGCATTTGGAAAAGTAAAGAAATAAACCTATTTTCTTAATACAGGCTGCAGAAAGGGCATAGGATTTTTATATGTCAAAATGGGACGTGACTCAAAAGTTGAGGAACACTTGTATAAATTTAAGAAATTTGTTGATTAATATAAACAGGAATAATTATAAATCCCAACCCATCTCCATCTTAATACCCCCTGCTAGATATTTAATTGTAGACTTAAAACCATTTTGGATACAAATATGTCTTGAAAGTCCTCTTTGCTCGATTCTGTAAACAGTATACCACGTGTAGTTTGTTTTTTTTTTTTTTTGACCCTAAATCATCACGGGTATCACTTGCTGTAATATAATATGATACCTTGAGCCTTTGGAGGCCATCAGGGAGGGCCTTGTGCTTTTCTGTGGCATTTTAGCTGTCTTCTCCCTATAGCCACCTCTTTTCCCCTGTCACTTCCTGCAATTTTTGATGGGTTGTTTCTTTCAAAACGCTTGTAATTTTTCTGAAAGCTCAGCTTTTTGTCTTTTCGCTGTGTATGTTTGTAGCTTATGGCAGAATTGAAAGCTGCAGAGGAAATAAGGTAACTAAGATATGTAAAATGTCTTCATGTCTGCCTAAAAAGGAAGGAACCTATGCCAGTTTTATATTCTGCAGCTTCTGCTTTTCTTATAACTCTCCTCGGATTCTGTCACTTACAGGATTTTTCTCTGCATGGAACACATTTTGTCCCTTGCTTTTCCTCCACTGTGCTGCTTCCCTCATCAAAAAAAATAATTACTGACAATGATTTAGTAACTCCTGTTTCTCTACCAGACTTCAGCTTCGATGTCACTTCTTCTGGGAGGTGATCTCCAACCTGCAAGTTTAAGATAGCAGTACTTCTTCTACCCTGTGTCCCATCTCATAGCATTTGTCATAGTATATGGCATTTCCCACTTCCTGATTTGTAGTTCCTGATACACTGTAAGCCTCAGGAGGAGTGGGACCAGTCAATCTTGTTTACCATTTTATTTCCAGATATTGACTGACTCACACATCTGTAGGTCTAACCTCTCCCCTGAGTGTCACACTTAAAAACCAGATTGCCCAATTGACTTCCATACTTTATTCCCAAAGGTGTCTCATATCACCATGTTTAAATTTATACTGATTTTTCTTTGTCTGACTTCATTCTATCCAGAGTCTTGTGTGTTTGCATGTGTATATCACTATATTGTTATTTCTTTATTTTTCTGTCTTCCTCACTAGACTGACCCTTCCAAAAAACTGGGACCATGTAGCCTTCTTTATACCATCAGTGCCTGACACAAATGCACTCAATTCATTTTTGTTAAGCTGAACAAAGTAATAGATGATTTGACTGTCAGGTCTAGAATTTAATATTGCTAGAAGTAATTTCTTTATTTTCATCATTTGGTTTCTGTGTTGATAGACTCTGCTATTAAAGTCATGTATGAAAAGGAATCATTGTCATTTGGAGCATATTTTATGGGTTGAATAATATAGCAGAGTGGTGAACATTTTTTTAACCTCTCCTTTTAAAGAAACAGTTGTTGACTATACTGTGGGGATAAAATTTTCACAAATATATAAAAACCCTACAAATCTGGTATCACACTTTTGATCTTTGAGTAAAATCAGTAGTCATATTGAACTTGTAAACTTTGACATGGAGACATCTTTGTTCCTAACTCTTTCCTTTAGGTTATTATCGCACTGAGAGAGATAAGGGCACACTGTATGAACTCTTTTTTAAGAAAGCAGACCTTACGGAATATAGACATGTGACTCTCTTCCGCCCTTTTGGACCTCTCATGAAAGTGAAGAGCGAGATGATTGACATTACTAGATCAATTATTAATATCATTGTGCCGCTTGCTGAAAGAACTGAAGCATTTGCACAGTTTATGCAGAACTTCAGGTAACTCCCGGGGCTTAGTGATTTGACTGAGCGCTCCTAAAAAAAAAAAAGCACATTTCATGCCATTTTATTTAATTTACCTTCACTGAGTATGATTACTTAGAATTACAGAACAATTTTTTTGGCTTTAGGGAACTTTATGTTTTGATATTCCCTTTTTTCTTAAGGCATGTATAGTATATTGTGTTACTGACAGCTTGAACTGTGAAGTAAATTGAGGGTGACTATTAGAAACTAAATTTGATTACCTTTATAATTGTGTTTGAATTCATTTTAGGACAAGTTGAATTTTTAAAAATAAAGTTATTGACGTGTAACTTACATAAAATAAAATCGACAAATTCCAAGGATAGAGGTTTCATGACTTTTGACAAATGTATACACCCATGTAACTGCCTCTCCAGTTATGATATAGAGCGTTACTATCTCCCCAGAAAAATTCCCTGAGAACAATTTGAATTTAAAAATTGAAAGAAATTTTAGAAATACAAATATTCAAGTAAACGTGGGAGAATGTTATTCTCTCTCGGGAAGCAGAGACTATAGCAGTTTTTAAAAGAATTTTTTTCTTTTTCTTAATCATTAAATTTGGATATTTTTAAATGCTGAAGTGTTAAAAAATTAACAACTACATATTAGGGTAACGATTTGAGGAAAGTTTTACTTTTTTGTTTTAATTGAACAATTGTCATGTTTTTAATACTTTAATATGATAGTTTTAATTCTTTGTAGTCCCAGTCTTTGTTCTCATTGAAGTTGTTGGATGTAAAAGTTAGTTAACACAGTTCTGCTGCAGAATATCTAGAAGTCATGCTTCCAAATGAGTTTTACGTTTTTGAAATTGCTCGCTTGAGATCTGATTTCCTAAAGCATTTTTTAATTGCCTTTCTTGGAATTACCTTCAGATGCTACATTATTCTTTACAGTTACTAATCTCAATAATGACAAATATTTACTCCTTGATGATAAGTATAATTTCTCTAATTAGCCAATCTGAAGACAAAGTAACTCTTGACCCCAAACTTGAGTTATTTATTTATTTGGTTTTGAACTGATTGAACTTATTTCCTTGAGTAGCTTATAATTTGCTTCTGAAGGCAATACCAAAGCAAAAGTTCCAAAAATGTTTTGAAATATGACAAAATTCAGCAATATTGCCAGTTTTATATTTACTTAAAGCTTTGTGTGATTTCATTCTAAATGAGTAACGCTTCATTTGTTTTCTTGTTAAAGCTTCATGTGATTGCTTTCTGAATGA
This sequence comes from Phocoena phocoena, assembly GCF_963924675.1. Lineage (NCBI taxonomy): Eukaryota > Metazoa > Chordata > Mammalia > Artiodactyla > Phocoenidae > Phocoena > Phocoena phocoena. The sequence goes on along the minus strand of NC_089234.1, from coordinate 73,355,052 downwards.
GTAGTGCCTCATATATTTTCCTGAATGAACTTTATTTTTCAATTCTGTTAGGGATGTATGTATTCATCAGGACAAGAGAATTCATCTCACAGTGGTGTATTTTGGTAAAGAAGGACTATCTAAAGTCAAGTCTATCCTAGAATCTGTCACAAGGTTGGTGAGCCATGTCCACATTGAAGTCCTTTATATATAATAATAGAAGAATGAGAATTTCAGATACTTAATGAATGAATAATTTTGAATAGCTGCCGTTAAAAGTTGGCTGAGCATGTGAGTGGTGGTGCTAGTAAGTTCCTCATTTCACCCCTAAGTTCACTCTAAATGACTCATCTTCCCTTAACCTCTTAGACAGTGTGGCATGATTAGGGTGTACTCACTCTGCGGCCCACTCACCTTGTATATATTTGCCTCCATTTATTCTTCCATTTCCTTCTTTTTGAACTCTTTCCCTTTTTCTAAATCTAATCCCTTCACTTGGATATCATCTCCTGAGCTTGTCTCTCTTGCTTGCCACTTTTCTTTCCTTCCATTTTCCTAAGTTCCTTCTCACCCTGCAAATGATGCTTAGGTCTCCCCTATCCTTAAGAGACCCCCGCCTGACTCTAGAGTACCCAGTAACTGCTATTAGGTTTCTGTCCTTTCACATCTGAACCTCACAAAACAGTAGCTATCTAACCAAGCAACTCATGTAGTACCTGGCACACAGTAGGTGCTCAGAGGTTTGAATGAATGAATTAGTAATTCCTTAATACTCCATTATTAATTCTGTAGCTTCTCAGCCTTTTCATCTCTAAGTTATGGGCCTAGAGTTATGACCTAACTGCCAGATTCAGCCTTTTCTCTGTCATCCTCTTTGCTTTCTTACATTTGATACCTAACCAGTACTTCCTTCTTCAACCTCTCCTCTGATGTTTGTAAAATGTAAATATTTTGTAAATGTAGATATGTTATAATGTAAGATATAGGTTGATTGACTTTTCTGACCACATCAACTCTGTATCCTTTACTTGCTTCTTTACCTTTCTGCTAGTTGTGGCCATTCCCTAAGAGTCCAGCTTTGGCCGGCCATTCTTCTCGAATCGTTCAACTAACATTCATTGAGTCCCACCGACTATGTTCCAGGTACACTGCTCGGGAGTCTAACTGGGGTGGTTGGGATAGGACTGGGCACAGAGGAGGGAGTTGCAGTCCCTACCCCAAAGGGACGCTCACAGCATTGGAGTAGGAAAAACAAACACTGTCTCCTCCTCCGCCTTCACTGGCTCCTCCTCCTGATGGCCCTCTTTCAGTTCAGACGAAGGTTCTCATGATTCCCTGGGCTTGATGTCTGAGGGCCAGCGTCTTTCACTCATTCTCTACCTCTGATTAATCGGTTTCTGCTCACCGCACAGGACCTCTGTTCTGTCCTTTCCTTGCTGCTGCCACCACTCTAACCCACGCTCCCCTCCCTCCATTTCTTCCCTTTGTCTCTTCCCTCCTTACCATTTACAGATCACCTACTAAGTACCAGTGACTCACGTTGGTATTACTGAAGTTGTCCCTGCATTAATCAAGACTCCTCTGTGGCAAATGACGGAAACTTATCTTGAATTTGGTTGAGGAAAATGGGAGCTTTATTGAAGAATCTTGGATAACTCCCAGAATTAAAGGGATTATTATAACCAAATTAATGAGAAGAAAACCAAAAGAGCTTTGGTATCTTAGGGACTGGGACCAGAGACTTGAATACCATCAGAATTCTCTTGTCTTCTTGTCTGTTTTTCTCTGCATGTTGACTTCATTCTCCTGTTGCAGATTGGCTTCTTCCACATGTGAGGTATATGGCTGTTGGCGGCTCTGGGCTCACATCTTCTCAGCTTTGCCATCAGAGAGGAAAGAGCTTTCTCCCAGATCCAGTTGAGAGAATCCCAGGGAAGGACTTTTGCCCACTCTTGAGCCAGTCACTATGGCCAGGTGGGGTGGGGGTATTTTGATTAGCCCAGCTTGAGTCTGGTCCTTGCCCCTAGGAAATTACTGCGGTTGGGGTATTCTGTGATTAGTTCCTCCGCTTGGTGCTGGGAGTGTGAGGTGGTGATCAGCAGCTTCCCCAAAAGAAGGGAGAGATTTACAATCTATAAAGGGGGTGGGGGAGGCATGGGCACTCAGAGTACTTGGAGTCCACTCCATGCCCTGTTTGAGTCTTTGCTTCAGTCTCTCCATTTCCCATTCTATACTATTTTAAGAGTAATCTTTTAAAAATGTTCCTTTTTTGATCCAGCAGTTCCCTAGTGCAGCAGTTCTCCAACTTTAACATCAGTAACCTGGAGTGACTTGTCCCAGGAGAGACGCAGATGCTCAGCTCCTCCCCTAGTATCTGATTCAGGGGCCTGGGGTGGGGCCTGAGAATATGTATTTCTGACCTGTTCCTGGGGAATTCTGATGCTGTGGGTGCATGGACTTGGCTGTGATAAACCACTGCCCTGGTGGAAAGACCCTGACTCCTCCTTGACTTTAGAACACTGACCAAGTTCTTCAACTTCTCATGGAAGGTACTCCTTAGTCTGACCCTTTTCTGGTCTTCTCTCATTGTTCCATTTTAGAATCCCTGTGTTCCAGTTTGACTTGTCTGATTCCTGTTCTTTAAAAAACTTTCTACTTTACCTCCTTGCCTTTGAGAATAATTAATTGGAATGACCTTTACACTCACCACTGAATTCAGGATTTTAACTAAGGCATAACTTAAATTCTGTTTCTAACGTCTTCTCTAACTACTTCAGACAAAAGCAATCTTTTTTCCTCAGAACTGCTGTTCATTCATTCATTCAGAAAATATTTATTGAACTCCTACCCTTTGAGGGGCGTTGTGTCCATAGTAATGAACAAAACAAAATCCCTGCTCTCATGGAGCTTACATTCTAGTGGGAGACACTCAAACAAACATGTCTGGTGGTACTGAGGAAAACAAAGCTGGGCAAGGGAATAGAGATTAAAGAAAAGGGAGGTCAGGGCTACTGCACATGTAGCATGAGGGGATCCCTCTGATAAGGGGACATTTGAGCAAAGATCTGAAGAACTAGAGAGAAGAGCACTCTTTGTATGTATCATTCATGTGGATTGCATTATTTATTACCAAATATTATACTGTTTTTCCATGTGTATATTTCTTACCTCCCTAATAGGTTTTTAAGATCCTGAAGAGTAGTGGCCCCTCAACACTTATTAACTTCACATCACTAGCATGTTGCCTCAAATGTGGGCATTTAGTTGACTGTCTGTCCCTGATGATGATCATACACATGAAACTGATCATTGTCTTTCCTTATATGAATGTAGACCCAACATAATAAATACCTGAAGGTAAAATATATTTTGTAAGTTGCGTTAAGAGAGTCAGCTTTAAGTGGGGCTTACCATTTGTTGTATGTGCTTTCCTCATAGTGAGTCTAATTTTCACAATTACACCTTGGTCTCATTGAATGAAGAATTTAATCGTGGACGAGGACTAAATGTGGGTGCCCGAGCTTGGGACAAGGGAGAGGTTTTGATGTTTTTCTGCGATGTTGATATATATTTCTCAGCCGAATTCCTTAACAGCTGCCGGTTAAATGCTGAGCCAGGTGAGTAAAATGTTAGTAGGTGGGTTGAGTGTAGAATTTAGAACAATGTCAGCACATCCCATATTTTGAATCAAGTTAATTATGTTTTTTAAAGGTTATATTTGGTGTAATTTAGCTGGAATATTAAGTAGAAAAGTGAAAATTTGCCCCTCTGAAGAAGTTCATACCCCTTGTTCTATTATGGCCAGATTCCATTGTATACATTTGGATTCAAATAAACAAATGCAAAGAAATAAATCTTGAAACTGACAAGGAGGAAGTAGCACCCATCAAAAAAGAGCAAAGTGATAATGTGATGTGTGAGATTCAGAAGCACTCTACCTCAGGCAGGTGGTGCCAACACAAATGCAGGCATGCACTCACGCAGAGGTCTAGATACAGATGGCGCTTGGTCTTCGGACTGTGCATTTTGGGGTGATTACTATACTTTGTTTTATGTTGTACATATTTTTTGAAAATGTTAAGAGCAAATGACATTTTTATATATCAAATATTATTTTAAATGTGAAAAGGAAGTTTTCTATATTAAAAAATCTCATAGTAAATGTTTTTTTATATAGAACTACTCATATCGTACAAATTATTATCTTCTTATTAATCAATTTGGTTAGGGATGGTTGTCAGGAACTCTCTGAGAGTCAAGTGGGTAAATGAAGGTTAGATTTACCTTTTTTTTACCAGGCAAAAAAATATATTTTATATATATTTTACATTATTTCCTTAATGTAAAAGAAATAGATTTGCCTCTGGGAAATTGAGCTCCCCTTCCCTAAGTGGGTTTTAATGAAGATGAGATGAACATCTGCTGGGGATCTTGTAATAAAAAGGCTGCCACATTACTTACAGGGTCCTTGACAATTTCTGAGTGCTATATATTATCACGTCTGATTGAGGCCAGTCTCAGCAAGGGGATCTCTATTGAGAGAAGATGGGCTAGTTAGTTAGCCTTAAAGGGTCCCTTCAGTGCTAACAATCTGAATGCTAATGACAAGGCCTTTTGAGGGGGCTATTACATCGTGTATTTTTTGTGCGTTTTTTTTTTTTTTTTCGGTATGCGGGCCTCTCACTGTTGTGGCCTCTCCCGTTGCGGAGCACAGGCTCCGGACGCGCAGGCTCAGCGGCCATGGCTCACGGGCCCAGCCACTCCGCAGCATGTGGGATCTTCCCGGACCGGGACATGAACCAGTGTCCCCTGCATCGGCAGGCGGACTCTCAACCACTGCGCCACCAGGGAACCCCACATCATGTATTTTTAACTCAATCTTCCCAAGTTTTCCAAATCTTGTTTAGATCTGTCTGCAGTTCTATATTCTAATTATTATTTATGTATCCATTGTACAATATCCTTTGGATTCACGGTTTTTATGATTCATTTTGAAGGGTGAGTTTAACAGAAGTTTCTAAGTTTCTTGGTGATTGTCAGAGGTTAACCTACATCTGTTACTGCTAATTCGATGACATAATGATTAATAAATGGTTCACCTCAGAACAGGTGAGAGAATGCTTTTGTGCATCGCCCCGGAGTCAACGGGAATAAACATGTCAAAAGGGAATAAAGCACCCTTTAGTCTTTTTTTCTCTGTTCTTTTGCAAGGTTATAGTTTCATAGCCAAACTTATTGATATGTTATAAAATCATCATCATGTTCATCAACATGAGGTTTCAGTAACCTGAACATTGATAAAATACAATATCAATAAAATAAGATCATCATATGTAACAAAGAAACACTTTAACGAAGTCATAGTAAAGACTTTACTGCAATAAAGATCAATGCTTTATTTTATTACTTCTTTTTGTGATGTAAACATATTTTAATTTATAGGTAAGAAGGTGTTTTACCCTGTGGTGTTTAGTCTTTACAACCCTGCCATTGTTTATGCCAATTTGGATGTGCCCCCGCCTGTGGAACAGCAGCTGGTAAGACTCTTACTATCGGTTATGAAAAGTCTCAGAGATCCTTGCCTGGTTCCTTTATGTTTGTTTCACAAACAGAAAACATAGTTTCAATTAAAAACTGTAGTTACTATGAACACACTTTCATAGTGTACCCCCTCCATAAAGTGTGATTCTGGCAGGGGGTTGGGGGCTGGGCAGAAAAGTTTAGGCTACAGAGAAAAATTCAGGTTCTAGATTGTGAAAATTGTACGGTCATTTCTACCAACTTATTTTTAGTAATACTAAAAATAAATTTTAATTTTAGAAACCTTACTAACTAGAAATTAAAACTACTAAATAAATAAGAAGGAATAATATACTATGGGAAATTACTTAGAAAGTCTTGGAATGGGAATGCCATATATCAACTTACAGTTATTGACAAAGTTACAAAAGTTTTGAAAAAAATTTAAGTAAACGTGGAATAATTTAGATTTACAGAAAAGTTGGAAAGATAGTATAGAGAGTTCCTGTACTTCACCCAGTTTCCCCTATTGTTTACATCTTACATAGCGATGGTTCATTTGTCAAAATTAAGAAATTAACATTGGTAAGTTACTGTTAACTACACTATAGATTTTATTAGGATTTCACCAGTTTTTCTACTACACCTCCTCTTTCTGTTTCAGGATCCAGTCCAGGATACTATATTGCATTTAGCCTAATCTTTTATTGTTAACATTAAGAACAAAAAGGAAACAAATGAACTAAGAAGACAATTTAACATGTTTAAAAAGTGAAAAGTAACTCCAGGAAAGAAATAAAGATAAAGGTGGAAATAAATGAACCAAAAATAATAGATTGACAAATATAGGAGCTTATTCTTTATGTGCAGAAAAAATGTAATCATAAAGTGGGCAGATTCAGGGTAAAATAGAAAACAACAACGTACAAAATTAGAATAAGAAAACATTAAATCTATTTCATATAGTAAGTTTTAAAAATTCTAAATAAAAGGAAAGATTTGAGAGTTTATAAAATATTAGCATGAACTAAATTCATGTAAATTTTTTTTTTTTTGTACTTTTATTTTATTTTTGGCTGCACTGCACAGCATGCAGGATCTTAGTTCCCTGACCAGGGATCAAACCCACACCCCCTCCATTGGAAGCATGGAGTCTTAACCACTGGGCCACCAGGGAAGTCCCTCATGTTAATATTTTATAAAAGCTCATGTTAGTATTTTATAAATAAAAGAGATGGAAGCTCTGAAGAGATGAAGAGCAATTTAAAATATTAGAACAGTTATCAAACATTTAACCTGCAGCTACATAGATATGTTTCACTGGTGAGTTTTTCCAAACTTTCAAAGAACAGATAATATTGGTGCCATAGGGCCTTCCCTGGTGGCGCAGTGGTTGAGAGTCTGCCTGCTAATGCGGGGGACACGGGTTCGAGCTCTGGTCTGGGAGGATCCCACATGCCGCGGAGCGGCTGGGCCCGTGGACCACAACTACTGAGCCTGCGCGTCTGGAGCCTGTGCTCCGCAACAAGAGAGGCCGCGATGGAGGCCCGCGCACGGCGATGAAGAGTGGCCCCCACTTGCCACAACTAGAGAAAGCCCTCGCACAGAAACGAAGACCCAACACAGTCAAAACTAAATAAATAAATTCTTTAAAAAAAAAAAAAAAAAATATTGGTGCCATATGATCTACCTAATGTATTGTAAGAGGCCAGCATTATCTTCATATCAACCCCTGGCAAAGCATGTATACATAAACATACACACACACACACACACACACACACACACACACTTCTACCTTATCTGTAGGCCAGTATTACTTAGGAATATAGATACAGATGGGGTCAAAGTGGCAAACTGAGCATCTACATCTGCCCTATCTGACACCCTAAATCCTTTGTAGAAGTGAATTATTAAAAATAAAAAGGCATATTCGTATTGGAGAATGAGAGAAGTGCCATTAGGAGATCTAAATTTTGAGAAATTTCTGTAAGATGACAATAGTTGTCATAGGGTTGATTAATGAGGAGAGAACAGTCTGGAACATATTCAGGACAACACTGAAGATGGGGCTGCCTTGCATCCTCTGAGCTCATAGAAGACAGGGAATGGTAGAGTATCTGTGCTTCTCTGGAAGTTGTGCTGAACAGCAGGCATCACAGGCACTGACCTACAGGCTGAGGCAGTGTGTGTGGTCCCTGGAGCTAGAAAGGCAGGGTAGGGTCCTAGGAATACTGAGTTGTAGGGTGGATAGGGAGCCTCAGACTCCAGAGGTGAGCTGTCATTGGCACATTTTGCCCAAGACCACGTTTAGCCCCTCCTTCACTATTGCTGGAGATAGACCCCTGTAATCATAGCTAAGAACCAGGGGTGTTTGAACAATGATTTTTGAAACAAAAATGAGTAGCAGCTAACCACAGCTAGCCAGACATTTGAGGGAAGCTAACACAATGAAAGAGGCACCAAAGTTTAATAAATAGAAAAATTAACAAATGAGAATATGAATACAGGTAGAAAACAACTTTAAATATATGTTTAAGGAAATTAGAGAAAATGTTGATTTTGTAAAACTATTTGTTGCTAAAAATAGAGTCAGAACTTGGAAATTGTGAAAATATAAAACTCAGTAAATGGGCTGAATAGCAGATGGTCACAGTTGAAATAGTTTATAAACTGGCAGACAGGCCAAGAGACAATGTGAGAGAAAAATTGAGATGCGGGAAATCAATTCAGAAGCTCCCAGATTGTTTAATAGGAGTTCCAGAAGAGAAAGAAAAGAGAATAGAGAGGGGAGGAAATAGAAGAAAACTTCAAAGAACTAAGAAAAGATAAGTCTTCTGGCATTTGAGAACAGAAGTCAAGGGACAATCCTAATAGTTTCCAGAGATGCCAAAAATAGCAAAACCTAGCTTGTCTACAAAGGAATAATAGGTTGGCACTCGCGGCCTTCATGATAATATTGGTATTAGAAGATAATAAAATGATACCTTGAAAATTCTGAAGAAAAATAACTTCGATTATAGAATCCATATTTGACTTACTTGAGGGCAAAATAGGCATTTTTGAACACTGAAGAACTCAGAGTTTATTTCTCACAGACCTTTTCTAATTCAGCAGAATGAGAATGAGCACATTGAAAGAGGAAGACCTGAGAATAAAACAGTGGTCAGGGGCTTCCCTTCTGGCGCAGTGGTTAAGAATCCACCTGCCAATGCAGAGGACACAGGTTCGAGCCCTGGTCCAGGAAGATCCCACATGCCGCAGAGCCAAGCCTGTGCACCACAACTACTGAGCCTGTGCTCTAGAGCCCGTGAGCCACAACTACTGAGCCTGAGTGCTACAACTACTGAAGCCCATGCACCTAGAGCCCGTGCTCCCCAACAAGAGAAGCCACCGCAATGGAGAAGCCTGCGCACCACAACGAAGGGTAGCCCCTGCTTGCTACAACTAGAGAAAAGCCTCTGAGCAGCCACAAAGACCCAGTGCAGCCAAAGAATTTTATTTAAACGCAACCAAAAAGATTTTTATTTAAAATAAAATAAATTATTTTTAAAAAGTGGTCAACAACAGCAAGAACCTAGTAAAACTTTAGTTTCTTTAAATAGTTGTTGATGAAACACATAATAAAAAAGAAGTTAATAGCAATTTAGGATTAAAAAGTCAAAGGGTATATACATGGTATACATACATTATGACCTAACTCTGTCCCAAGAGACCCAGAAGCAGTGACATCTTTAGAGTAAAAGGCATACCCAGCTCCCAGATCTTAGTGCTGGGACAGGAGATAGAGGAGCCTGTAGCATCTTGTAGCTCTAGAAAGTAAGGAGCTATTCAAATAACAAAAGGATGAGGGTATGTCAGAGGGACACAAGAGCCTGAAAGGGCTCCCAGTGGCCAAGCTGGAACATTTTGAGCAACAAAATAAATAACCTAGTACTGGATTATAACACCAGAATAAAATAAATATCCATGAGTCCATAATGATATAAATTTGTGAGTGAGTAAATAAGTAATAATAATGAATGAACTGGATAGATTGATAGGTTGATTAGATTAGGGGGAAAAGAGACAGATCTTCCCTACCAAATTCTAAATAACTTGTAGATACTCCCTTTTCCAGAAGGTGGAGCTAGGTGACTCACTTCCAAAGAAACAAGTATGAAAAAAGAAAAACTAGTAGGTTTCAACAGAGAAACCTGGCAGACACCACCTTAAACCAAGTAATGAAGGTTAACATTACTAGTGTTGTCATGTACCCCCTCATATGATGTAACAAGAAAGGCACTTCACCCCTGTGGTCTTTCTTCCAAAAACCTATAACCCCAACCTAATTATGAGAAAAACTTCAGACAAACCCAAATTGAGGGACATCCTATAAAATACCTGACCATTACTCCTCAAAACTGTCAAGATCATCAAAAACAAGACTGAGAAAATGTCACAGTTTCTCAGGAGACTAAGGAGACATAACACCAAATGCATTGTGGTCGCCTGGACTGCATCCTAGAACAGAAAAAAGGACATTAAAGGAAAAACTGGTGGAATCCAAATAAAGTCTGCAGTTAGTTAATAGTAATGTACCATTGTTGGTTTCTTAGTTTGGACAAATGTACCACAACGGTGTAAGATAAGAACATTTAGGGGAAGCTAAAGCTACAAGAGAAGTATATGGGAACTCTTTACTATGTGGCAACTTTTCTGTAAATCTGAAATTATTTCAAAATAAAAAGTTTATTTATAAAAAATTTTACTTGGAAAAACAAACCAGAAGAAGTGCAAAATGGACTCAGCCTATGAGGGTGAAGAGCGAATTTTCTTGTCTGGTTTGGGAGGATGTGGGCGAAGAATGATTTGAAAGTGGACTCATTCTAAGATGTATAGAAAAATAAGTTTAAGTACTTCCATTTCAAGTTGTAGTTTCACCGGTTTGTAAGCATTGCAATTTATTTAAACTTTCTGAGCTTCATTATTCTCACTTAAAAAGCATAAGACAAAAGTTTGCTCTCCATAATGTTTAAAGTTGTATTAGAAGTAAATAGGAAATACACCAAATAGGAAAAAAATAGTTAAAAGGCATTTGATAATAATTCACAGTAAACATATTTAAATAGTCATTCTTACTAAGAAAGCATTAAAACAGCAGTGCGATACTTTTCTTCTGCTGTGAAATCGCTGTTTTGAAAAACAGCCAAGTGAGTGAGGCTGGCGGGGTAGGGGCGTCTCCGTCCCTGCCAGTGGTGTGGGAATGCAGGTGAGCTTTCTGGGTCAGGAGTTTTCAAACAGGTTCATCCCTCTGATCCAATAATTTCCGCTCCCAGGAGTCTCTCCTGAGGAAATAATCAGAGGTGTAGAGTAGCAATATGCATAATATTGACAAGATTGAAAGCAAGCAAAACTCTAATAATAAAATGATAAATTGAATTACAGTATATACTGTGATGAATGTTGTGTGTCAAGAGGAAAGTGTTCATGAAATGGAAATAAATACAACAGTGTAAATGTAGAGGTAAATGTGAAGTTAAAAAATGGTAAATGGTGTATATATATTTTAGATATTTTGATGCTATAATAGCTAGTGATTTTACGTACCCTTTTGTTTGTGCAAGGTACTGTGCTGTTTTTTATACACGTTAACTCATTTAATCCTGTAACAACCTTTGAGGAGGGTGCTATTATTACCCCTGTTTTACAGATGAGGAGACAGCTGTGCATGGATGAGTGCCCCTCCCCTAATGCACAGCTGGCCAGGATGGGGCCAGGAGCCCAGGCAGTGTGGCTCCATAGTCTCCACTCTGTTATATTAATTCATCAAATAGTGAACGTCCATTCTATGCCAGCCATTATTCACCGCTGTAACCCCAGCACGTAGAACCATACAGACGTGATTGTTGTTCACAAGAATCTTTAGTCTGGTAGGAAAAGACAGAAAATAAAATCAATTAACAAATACCATACAGATCATTAAAACAGGCTGCGTTGTGAAGAGTGATTAGGTGGTATCTGTGTTGCGTTGGGTCAGAAAGGCCTCTCTGAGATGGGGCTGTTGGAGGGGCTTCCGAATGAAAGGAGGGAACCTGCTACACAGTGACTGGGGAAGGCAGTGCCAGGCAGAAAGACAGCTAGTAGATTTCCTAAGGTGGCTGGAGCACAGGGGGCGAGCGGGCACAGAGCTGGGCCAGGTCATGTAGAGCTTGCTATACCCCTGTAAGGGGTTTGAATTTTATGTAAGTGTGATAGAAAGCCTTGGGAGTTTTGGTTCTTTGGAGAATGGATTGTGTGTGGCTCTAGCTGCAAGTAGCCAGTTAGGCTTTTGCAGTAGACCAGGGGTGGTGCTGTGGCTTGGGTGAGGATGGTGATTGTGGAGAAAGGTTTGGCTATGATTTAGAGACAGAACTGACAGAGCTTGCTGGTAGATTAGATGTGGGGAGTGAGGGAAAGACAGGAGTGGCAAGAGGAGAGATCAGGACTTCAATTTGAGCATGGTAGGTGTGTGTTGGTTATTCGACGTCCAAGGGAAAATGCCAAGTTGCCAGGGGGATTCGTGGACCTGCCGTCTGTGAGCAGCTGAGGGCTGGAGATGTAGGTTATGTGTGGATAGCTGCATCTCCCACATGCTTAGGAGAAAGAGTAAAATGCAGTAAAATATTAACAATCAGGGATTGTAGACAATATGAGTTTCCTTCTACTTTTCCTCAGTGAAAATGTGCTGATTTAAAAATCAAACAAAACCATCTTTTCCCCAAGTCTGATAATATTTGAAGAATTTTTAAAGAAACTAAAGTTATAAATGAAGTCATAATATTTATAAAATCAGAATTGGCCTGGGGTAGAAATGTCAGAGTGGATGTTTTAATACTTTGCACCAGGATTATATATATTATATATTTTTGACAAAGGAGATAAGAATATTAGAGCCCACTCTTGGTTTTGCCACAAAACTTATGCCTTTATAAATTTATTTATTCATTTAACACGTATTTATTGAAAGCCTATCCTGTGCCTTGCATTGTTCTAGGTACTAGGGATATAGCAGTGAGCAAAATTAATAGCAAGCAAAATTAACAAAAAGTCCTGCCCTCAGGAAGAAGCCTTCCGCCCCCCACCAAATGTTAAAGGAAAATTTGTATTTCATTTATTAGCTCCTACTTGAGCCAAGTCCTCAGTACTGCCTGGTTCATTCTGTTTTCCAGAGTGGTTCTCCCATTCTGCACAGCAGCTTTTTCAGACTGTCCCACTCTTCTCAAAAGCTGCCTCCTCTACAGACCTGTATGTTCCTATATTCCTGCTATCTGCAAGAATTTCCAGTCTGTGGTTGCCCTACAGATCACTGAAATTCATTGTGTGCAGAACCTAGCTCCACATCATCCATCTCTGGGCTGGTCCTCCCCCGCCCCCAGCCCCGTGCTCCTGCTCTTGTGGGGGAGGTACCGTCACATACCCATTGTCAGGACCACAGTCTGCTGTCATCCTTGGATGATCCTTCTGTCTCATCCCCTGCTCCTGCCCATTGAGTCACTTGCTGACTTCTGTCAATTCTGTGTCCTAAATCTTTTCTGCATCCATCAAATTTTTTTTCTTTCTGGACATACCATGACAGTCTATACCACCAGCCTCTTATCCCCAGATTATAACTGTTGCCTCTTAACCAGCCTCACTGCCTCCATTCTTGCCTTCTTACCTCTTCTCTCTCCTTATCTCTTCTCCCTTATCATCCAGAATGATCTTCCAAAAACATCATCTGATCACATTACTCCTTTTGCTCCTACTCTTCAGAGAACCCCCATTACCATTAGGATAAAGCCCAAACCATGTGACCAGGCACACGTAGTTCTCTCTGATGTGGCCCTGCTGATCCCTCTAGGCCAGGGGTCAGCAGTCTGTGGCCTGCAGGCCAGATCTGGCCTGCTGCCTAGTTTTGAATGGCCCATGAGTTAAGAATGGTTGAAAAGTATTTTTAAAAGGTTAATATTTCATGGCACATGAAAATTATATGAAATTCAAATATCAGTGGCCTTAAAGTTTTTTGGAGCACAACGTGTTCATTTGATTATTTAATTGTTAATGACTGCTTTCACACTACAGTGACAGAGTTGAGTAGTTGAAACGGAGATTCTATGTTCTGCAGAGCCTAAAATATTTACTGTCCAGTTCTCTATAAAAGTTTCCTGAGCCCTGCTCCACATTTATGGGCACCTCTACTTCTGACCCCAGTGTTTAGTCCCACCATCTTTCATGCACAGTGCTCTCTTCCATCACAGGCCTTTGTGTAAACTGTTCCTTTGCCTGGAACTTTCTCCCAGCACATCTTTCACTTAACTAACTCCTACTTATCTCTCATATCCCAGCTCTAACTTCATTTCTTGGAGGAAGCTGTCTCAGAATGCTGCAGCTTGGGTGAGGTGCCTGTCTCTCTCCTCTCTGTCACCCTCCTCACATCCATATCCTCATTTCCCTCCTTACCCAACTCAGACTCCATGGTCAGCTGTTATCCACAGCCTCTTTTTTGCCATACACTCACCTCCTTCATCCCTCACTCCTTCCAGTGTTTTCTCTTAGAACCCTAACCTGGTTAAGGACAACTCTGTCAACCTGGCCCCAGAGCAGCAGAATGTGGAGAGTGAGAGACACACAGTCCCACTACACAGCATAGCTTTAAATGTGACCACAGGCCTCAGGAGTCCCAGACTGCCCTGAAATCCTGTGCCTTACCCTAGTCCACCCACTCTTTTTCCTCCAAGCCCGCCACACTATCCTTCTCACGCCTCCCAGCAGCCCTCACCACTCCTCACTCTCCACGTATCTGTTTCATTTAGAAAAGAGAAGCAGTCGGATGTTCACTTCCTTATTCTCCTGTCATGAGATCCATCGGCCTCACTGGCTCTGTATCACATTCTCCGCCTCTCTCCAGTCCCAGCGGAGGAACTGCCACATTCCTTCCTAAGGCCAGCTCGTCCTTTTGTAGTGAGCTACATGGAGCTCATCCGTCATGCCTAAACAAGGGCGCCCCTCAGCCATTCTTCACTCTCTCCTATCCTAACATTTTGCCTCTTCTAGATCATTGCCATAAGCCTACCAAAATACTATAATACCACTTATGTTTGGAAAATGTAATAGCTGTTTCTTGACCTGGGGCCTCATTCTTCTTGCCCTTGTTTTCTGAGCTATTGCCACAGTTGTTTCTTTACTGTTTCTCAAACACTCCAAGTGAGCTCCTCCCTCAGAGCCATTGTATGTGCTTCTGGAATGATCTCCACATATTTGCATAGCCCACTCCCTGATTTCAGTAGGGTCCCTGCTCAAACGTTACCTCCTCATAGAGGCCTTTTGTGGGCATCATATCTAAAATAGGCTTTCTATCTTGCTCTCTTTTTAGCCTACGGCATCTTTCTTTCCAGCATGTGTCACCACCTGAGACCTATATTTATTTATTGGTTATTTTCCCATCAAAATGGAGGCTCTGTGGTAGCAGGGATTTTGTCACCTCTGTTCCCTGCTGGGTCCCAGCTCCCAAAACCAAGTCCAACAGATTAAACACTTGTTGAATGTATGAATTTTAAAAGGAGGTTTATCAAGCTTCAACTTTTACTTCATTCTGCAGGCGCAGTGTCATCAAAGCTCTGATTTTCTTTTTCTTTCTCTGATTGGACTTCAGTGGTGACTGCTCCATTTTAAAACTGGTTTCCCTCATGGTGGGAAAGGACTGCAGCAGTTCCAAACTTCTCATCTATACCCTACACCAGGGGTTGACACACTTATTCTGTAAAGAGCCACATAGAAAATATTTTAGATTTTGCAGACCATACAGTCCCTGTTCCAACTATTTAATAACTCTGCCATTGTACCGCAAAAATACCCATAGACAATTTGTAAACAAATGAGTGTGGCTTTGTTCCAATAAAGTTATTTGCAAAGCCAGGTGGTAGTTGCTTACTCCTGCCCTACACCATCCAAAGAGAGCGAGTGTCTTTTCTAGTAGCTCTCAGAAGAATGAGGGGGCTTTGTTTTCCAAAGTTCCCAATAGCCCTCCTGTTTTAGCATGTTGACCTGAACTTTGTCTAATGCCTAATCAGTTCCTAAGTGAGTAGGGTGAGACCGTCTCACTGGTGTAGCGTGCTCATGGCCCAGTCTGACGCTGCCAGTGGAAGGAGCGTCCCTGAAACTCACGGGCTGCATGGGGCCAGGTAATTACCAGAGCAAAACTGTACACAGTTAGGAAAGCGGTAGGGGAATGGATGCTGGCCAGGCACCAAATAAGGTCTACTGTGTAGAAGTGATCAGTGTATTACGGTATGTGCTTGTGCAACTGGTGTCCTCCTTAAACAGAATGTAAGCCCCCTGAGGTCAGGCATCAAATTCTTTGATTGTTAGTAACCTCAGCTTGCACCTTGTACAAAGCTTGAACAAATTAGATTGAAAGTAGAGAACAAAAGTATGGGCACCAAGTGGGGACAGCAGGGTAGGGGGTGGGGCAGTGGTAGTGGGATAAATTGGGAGATTAGGATTGACATACACATACTAATTTGTATAAAATAGATAACTAATAAGAACCTGCTGTATAAAAAAAGTAAAATAAAACAAAATTGATAAAACAAAACAAAACAACAAAAAAGTAGCAAGAATCCTATGCTCATGGGGATTACTGTATTTTTGTTGGTTTTGTAAGGATTTAGTAATATAAAGGCATCTGGTCCATTATCAGTCACATAAATGCCAGGAAAAAGTATTATTTGGAAAATATTTTAATTTGTTTCATTGTTGATTGAAACTACTTCTAGTTTTTGAGGGATTAAATTGAATTTTGTTTTTTAAACTTAAGGTTCACAAAAAGGATTCTGGCTTTTGGCGAGATTTTGGCTTTGGAATGACTTGTCAGTATCGATCAGATTTTCTGACCATTGGTAAGTATACCTTACATTTAAGGATAGGACTTTAGGTATATACTGTAATATGGCATTTTTCTAAAAGGTCTCAGATGTAAATGTTTTCCTATTAAATTTTGAATGTCTGAGATTAGCTGAAGAGTCTGGAAATATGAAAGGCAAAGTGAGCTTATAATTAGTGTCTTTGAATAGAAAAATGAGGTCATAATGATAAAATAAAATACCCATATTTGCAGTTGTTTCGAGTACTCTTACAAAAGATCTGTACCTGGCTTTGGTGGTGTACTCATGAACTGTTACAGCTAGAAATAATGTCGGGTTATCTAGTCCAAGGGCTTTCATATTTTTTACTTGGAGAGGAAACCACGGATTTCTTGAACATAATGCAAAATCCCAGTACTTAAAACAAATGGGAAAACGCCTACTCTTTCTAGCTCTCGTTGAAGTTGGAGTGGGGAACTTGGAATCACTGGCTTAGTTATCCACTCCCCTAAACCAAAGCTAACCATGAAGGATCTCATCTAAGCTACCTGCCCCACTGTACCTTTAGTCTCACCCAGCAAAAATTAAAGTATCAGAGCTTAGTTTAAGGAAGCAGGCTGAAACCTGATTCATTCATTCCATGTCTCCTGATTCATTCAGGGGCTACCTTTCCACAGCGTGTTAGAATACATGGTATATATATTTTTTAATAGAATATATTTTGTATATTTTTTATGTCCATCTTACCTTCATTTTTATAATCAGCCATTTGTTTTGGAAATTCCTACACCTTGTCTTTTTTTTTTTTTTTTTTTTTGGCCATGTTGGGTTCTCGTTGCTGTGCGTGGGCTTTCTCTAGTTGCAGTGAGGAGGGGCTACTCTTCGTTGCGGTGCACAGGCTTCTCATTGTGGTGGATTCTCTTGTTGCAGAGCATGGGCTCTAGATGCGCAGGCTTCAGTAGTTGCAGCACACGGGCTCAGTAGTTGTGGCACACGGGCTTAGTTGCTCCACGGCATGTGGGATCTTGATCAGGGCTCGAACCCATGTCCCCTGCATTGGCAGGCGGATTCTTAACCACTGTGCCAGCAGGGAAGTCCTCCACCTTGTCTCTTTATCTCTGTAACAAATGATGGAAAATCAGCAAATAGTAATAAAAAAGACTATTACATGAAACTAATGCCTTTTTCCCTGATTTCTTGCTTAATAAAATAGTAAGGATACATCACTGCCTTCTGACCTCTGTTATTTCTCACTGCTCCTTTCTCATTGTTTTTTCCTTGTATTTCTATTAGGTACATGTTGGAGCAGTTAATGGTATCCCACATTTCTCTGAGACTGTTCATTTTTCTTCATTCTTTCTTTGTATTGCATAATCTCAATTGATCTATCTTCAGGTTCACTGATTCTTCTTTTGTTAGTTCAGATCTACTGTTGAGCTGCTCTAGTGAATTTTTCGTTTGAGTTATTGTGCTTTTTAACTCTAGAATCTCATTTCTATCTCTTTATTAATACTCTCTTCTTGATGAGACGTTGTCATCTTACTTTGTTACTTCTTTAAGCATGATTTCTTTTAATTCTTCGAACATATTTATAATGGTTGTTTTGAAATCTGCTAAAACTGACATCTGGGTGCTCTCACAGGCAGTTTCTGTTGCCTGCTTTTCTTTTGGTATATGGGTCACACTTTTCAGTATTCTTTCAATACTTTTTTGAAAACTGGACGTTTTAGATAATATTTTGTGTTGATTCTAGATATTGACTCCCCCTGCCTCCAGGGCTTGTATTTTGTTTTGACTTTGCTTATTCATTTATTAATTGACTTGGCTTTACTATTTTAGTGAATTCTGTCTCCCTACCCTCTGCCTACCAACAATATGAAGCTTCTCATGTCTCTCATCAGGGCATGTTGCACAGCCATCCTGGGATGACGTTGGATTTAGCGGGGCTCTCTTTGACTGTCTCTTTCCATGACTGTTGATGTCACTCCTACCTATTAGGCTGCACTAATTTGCTCTGATTTGACAGTGCTCTGGGACATAAATTGCTCCATAGTCTGAACCAATTAAATTGAACCCTTTTGCAGGGTAGTTTTTGGGGCAAGTTTTTGAGATTTACTTGGACCCAAGGAGGGCTGTGCACATGGCCTGATGTCTCCCTGCCTTAGCTGTCTCTTGGCCTGCCTCGTTCTGGTAAACTGGCTGGCCTACATTTTAGCTTGTTCTAATGGGGCTACCAGCCTCCTCTTAATTGTTTACCACCAAATCTCCAGTATTTTCAAGAGCCCCCTTAGGCCTGAACTTCTGCACATTCTCTTTTAAATAAAGTCAGTTCCTTTGGGAAAAACTCTGGAGCATTTGTTCTTATGGACTGCTGCTTCCCCTGAGCCTCTGCTCCAGACCTGGGGGTGGAGATAGTGGCACACTTCTCTCAGAGGGACACCCCTGCTTTATGAGCAGGACATTAGGTGGCAGCAGAAGGGACTACTCCCTCTTGGAGAGCCTCTACCCTATGAATGTGGGCTGGGTGAGAAAGGGAGCCCCTGCCCTCTCAGCAGCACTTGTTTGCAGTTTAGCCTCTTTCATTTGGAGCTTCTGTTCTTGTCCCTCTTTCCTGTCCTTCTGGTATTCCCATTATACATATGTTACACCTTTTGTAGTTGTCCCATAGTTCTTGGATATTCTGTTCTGTGTTTTCTTTTCTTCCCCTCCCCACCCCCCGCCCCCAGTCTTCTTTCTCTTTGCTTTTCAGTCTTAGAAGTCTATTCACCTGTTCTCAAATTCAGAGATTCTTTCCTCAGCCAAGTCCAGTCTACTAGTGAGCCCCTCAAAGGTATTCTTCACTTCTGTTACATTGCTTTTTTTTTTTTTTTTTTTTTTTTTTTTTTTTTTTATGCGTTACGCGGGCCTCTCACTGTCGTGGCCTCTCCCGTTGCGGAGGACAGGCTCCGGACGCGCAGGCTCAGCGGCCATGGCTCACGGGCCCAGCCGCTCCGCGGCATGTGGGATCTTCCCAGACCGGGGCACGAACCCGTGTCCCCTGCATCGGCAGGCGGACTCTCAACCACTGCGCCACCAGGGAAGCCCTACATTGCTTTTTATCTTTAGCATTTCTTTGTGATTCTTTCTTAGGATCTCTATCTCTCTGCTTACATTAACCACCTGTTCTTGCACATTGTCTGCTTTTCCCATTAGAGCACTTAGCATATTATAGTCACTTTAAATTCACAGTCCTTTAGTTCCAACATCCCTGCCATATCTGAGTCTGGTTCTGATGTTTGCTCTTTCTTTCTGATACTGACCAGGGTTCTTAGCCTTCCCCAATCAATAGAAATTGACTAGAGGCCAGACAAGAAATTCATGCAAGGCTTTACTGGGGCCCCTGCTGCAGCAGCCGGGCAGTGAGAACAAACGACAGGTTCCCTTGCTTGCTCACTCGCTGAGGCAGGGCGAGCTTGTTCCTTATACGGGGTGGGGATAGGCGTGTGTCCAGGGGTCGGAGCAGAGGGGTGGCTTAGATGGTCTGCCCACCCCTTGGTGGGGTTGAGTGCAGGGGGCATGCGCAGTTCCCTGCTTTTGCTCCTGACACCCAGTTTTTGCTCCAGGCTCTTTAGAAGTGGCAGTTGGGTTTTTCGATCTTTTGTATCTTTCTATCCATAATTTGCCCCAACTGCGCATTCATGCAGTTATTTTTCGTCCCATACTGTTTCTTTGTATTTTGTTGCTTCGAGGAGAGGTGTGTCCAGGTGTAAGCACTGCAGCACTGCAGCACTGCAGCAAAGGGTCCCGGGTCCCAGCCGGTCTCACTTCAAACTGTTTTTTGATTTTTAGTTTGCCTAATTTTTTTCCTCATAGCTGAACATGATGTACTGGGTAAAGGAAACTGCAGTAACTAGGCCTTTAGTGATGGTAAGGTGTGGGAGAAGAGGAAGAATTCTGTAGTCCTATGATAAGGTCTCAGTCCATCTTTAGTGAGCCTGTGAGCCTGGACCATGAACTTCACAATCGTTTCACAGACACAGCCCCCAATCTTAGGTGGGACAGGATGGCTAGAGTGGGCTGGAGTTGGGTATATCCCTTCCCCCACATAGGTTAGACTCTGGTAAAATAGTTTTTCCTACACACAGGCCTTATTAAGAAGAACAAAATGCCCTGGCATATTTCAGAATGGTTACTTTCCCCTCCTTCTGAAAGCGCTAGGGGATTTTTCTCCAGTCTTCACTGTGAGAACCTGGTAGACCTAGAGGTAAAACTCACAAAAGTGTGCAGGCCTCTCTGGAATTTTCCACTCTTAGACTTTTCCACTGAGCCTCTAGCAATTCATCAATTACAGTTCAGATTTTCCTACCCCAGTACTGGTTCCCATGGAGATTTCTACTAGTCCATTTCTTCCCTAATAGTTGTGATTCTGTCTTACCCACCTATCTGTGTCTTCACAGTTTGCCCTGTGACTTTATTTCTCCGAGGGATCTGAAAAGAGTTGTTGAGTTTTCAGTTTGTTCAACTTTTTACTTGTTGTCAGGATGGAGTGATGACTTCTAAGGTCTGTACATGCTGGACCAGAAACCGGAAGTCCTCTGTTTATTTTTATACCGTCTCCAATATTTGAGGAGCTTATTCATATCTACAAGGGAGAAAAGCCAAGATATAATCAGACATAGCATTTGGTAAAGCTGTGACTATTTAAAGTAATATTTTTCAGAGATCTCAGGATTATTGTCATCCTATGAGAGTGAAATTAAGTGACATAGAATTATTTGACAAGACATAATTTGGAAACCTAGCTTTTAATTAAAGAATTCATTTTTTCTCCATTTTTAAGAATCTTTTCTAGCTTTTCAAAAAACTCAAAATAGATTGTATTCTCCATGCTTCTTTAAAGTTAGTTCAGCTTAAACCAATTTGAAAATAGTGTGAACTCTATCTCCCTTGCTCTAAGTAAGGCTCTAAGTGGCGTTTACATTGCCAGGGCTACTTGATCCTCTTTAAGTTCTTAATTGAGCAGCACACACTTGACCATTTCTTTCTCAGGATGCTTTCCTCACTTCACTACTGTGATAGCACATTCTCCAGATTTTCTCCTTCTTCTGGGGCCGCCTCTCAGTCTCTTTTGCTGACTTGTCTTTCTCTGCCTGTTTACCCTCTAGATATTGACATTTCTTAGCATTTAGACCTAGGCCCTGTTTTCCCTGTAAACTCTAGTAATTTCACCCACTTCCATGGCTTTAAATCATCTGTGTGCCCATTCTCAACTTTATGTGTCCACCTTGGCCATTTCTTGTGTTTTCCCCTCTGGAGAGTTTTCTGTGACCCAGAAGAACTTGGATCTCAAAGGATAGAAAGAAAACATAATAAAACATTAATGGTGGTGATATTGTGGGTAATTTATATTTCCTTCTCCTTTATTTGACTTTCTAGAGGTTTTCTATAGAACTCTGAAGCTTACAAAGTATTCTCAAATGTTTAATCTCATTTTGATACTCTCAACAACAGATTGTGAGCTTCTAGATGTCAGCTGGTAACTGGATTTCTAAACCGGGATGTCAGTCCTCTACTTCAGGTCTTTGGATTATACCGTGCCATCTCATTTGAAGCAGAATGTTTAAATGTTTATCAGGTTTGACTGTGCTCTGGCTGCCAGGCAGTTATTTAACAGTGTGCGTTTTGATCCTGCAGGTGGATTTGATATGGAAGTAAAAGGTTGGGGTGGAGAAGATGTTCATCTTTATCGAAAATACTTACATGGTGACCTGATTGTGATTCGGACTCCAGTTCCTGGTCTTTTCCACCTCTGGCACGAGAAACGCTGTGCCGATGAGTTGACACCCGAGCAGTACCGCATGTGCATCCAGTCCAAAGCCATGAACGAGGCCTCTCACTCGCACCTGGGAATGCTGGTCTTCAGGGAGGAGATAGAGACGCATCTTCACAAACAGGCATACAGGACAAATAGCGAATCTGTTGGTTAATGTCATCAGTGACACATTAGTCTGAACCACAAACCAGCACTATTTAGCCTTAATTCCAATTCCAGATGCAGTGCCTCTTTCAGAGAAGACATGCTTATCTTTTGTGTTCTTGCTGACATTACTTTAGCAATTTAACTTAGTGTGAGAAGAAAAAGCAAGTTGTGCAATGCAAAGTCTCTGTTTTGTGGGTATACTTCACTATGGAATCATTGACAAATCAAAATCTGGTATTTGTTCTAAGAGTAGCTTTGAGTTAATTTTACCCGGCTTCATGTTCTGATGTGTATCCTGGTTGCGTCTGGGCTGAGGGATGGAATGTGTTGTGCTGAAGGTGGGTCGGGAGCATCCTGTTCCCAAAGAGAGGACAGAGTGTTATGGGTGGAGTGTGTGGATAAGGGCTCTTCACCTACCGACCACTGAGTCAACCTACTTGGTTTTAAATTAAGATCTTTGGGCAGTTGCTTAAAGGATCCTTTTTCACTGAAGCAGAGAATAATTAAATGACACATCTAAAATCCCCAACTAATCAAGAGAAGGCAGAGACAAAAATCCCTCAACTTTGTGTTGTTGCCTAGCCCCCTCAGTGTCTGTTTTTAAACAAATGGGTAATAGTAGAAAATACTAAGGTTATAATCTGTGGCTTGATTAAAATTATAATGTGTTACAAATTTAGCATCATGTTCGGGATTAGGAGTCAAAGTTGCTGTAGACTGTTTTGAACAAACAGAAATAAACATGGAAACGTCTTTAACAGAACAGTTAATTATGCTGGAGTATAGGACACTAGGGGTGTCTGGGACATCAGTTTACATGAGCCAGGGCCCTATCAGGGCCTTCTTGTGGTGGTTCAGAATAGATGAACATAGCATGGTGTCGTGTGTTTTTGGCTTTGTATTGTCTTATTTAGCATGGATCCATATGTATGTATTATCCTTTTTTTCTAATATGTTGATTAAGCTACATCTGTGTTATTATAATACTTTGAGTTGAGGAGGAGTTTCACTGAAGGAAGAAAAACCAAACAATTTAATGAGGTATACCATAAGATCATACTGATTTGAGAAAAGGGGAGGAGGGGAAGGTTGTCTAAATGGAAATCTGAATTACAGAATATTTTAGAGAAATATATAACTTGCAGATAGAATGATGTTTTAATTGAGGTGTAACTTATATTAAGGAGACAAGATGAGTAAGAAATTATATTCACATATGACTGTACTGTGTTATTTATCACACATGGATCTTTTACCATATGGTCAATTGCTAGATCCACAAATTGGAGATATGGTGAAAGGCATGCATAGATTTTTGAGCCTTTGGCTTTTAAAAGGGACCTATATTGAATTCTTTCTATTTGTATAGAAACCCCTGAAAATTCATAGAAGACAAATCATTACTCTTTTTTCTCAGTAAATCATATCATCTGAAATATTATATAAATCCCAAATTTCTTGGTGCTACATGAATTCAATTTTATAATAACTCTTACTAAATATTCTTACAAGTTTTTAGTTGGGGTAGCATTTAGGCTTAGTTTTTTAAGATGTGTAAAATGTTCTCTGCAAAATTGTTCAGGCCATTGTCTCCTTTTATATACAGTTATTTATTGTGAAGACCAGTGAATTAAGGTATTTAAAGTGAGAGAACCTAACTATTTGCAAAAGTGAGTTGTAGCTGGTTTTTTGACAGAATCAAATGATTTTTTTCCTTTTTTTTAAAAAAAAAAAGCTTTTCATTTAAAGATGGAAGCTAAGCAATGGAAACATTACTCTGTTTTTGACAGTAAAAGGTACCAATAAAGTATTTTATTACCGAAAGTTAAATGAAAATGTGATAAGTTAATTTCTTTCTGTTGTAAAATATCATAAATACAGAAAAGTGTATGACATGTAAATGTGTACTTTAAAGAATAATAAAGCCAACGCTAGTGCACCAGCTGTTCAGATTAGGATATAGAACATTATCAGTGAAAGGTCTCTGTGTGCCCTTTCTCGATCACATACCCTCACCTCACTCTCTCCATAATAGTCACTATCCTGATTTTTGTGATAGTTTTTCACTCATTTTTCTTCACAGTTTTCCCAACTATGTGTGTATCTCTACCCAATGACTATTTTGCCTGTTTTGAATTTGTATGCATATTATTTCATTATACTCTAACTTTCAGTATTTTGTTTTTGAGGTTCACTCATGTTAATCTCAAAATTAATTAATTTTCATTACTGACTAGTATTCCACTGAATGAAAATACTGTAGTATTATTCTACTGTTGATAGATATTTGGATCATTCATCATTTTTTTGTTGTTTGCTTATTTGCTTTTGCTATCACAAGCAATGTTGTCATGAATACTGCTGTGCGTGTCTCTTAGGAGTGTGCAAGAATTTCTCTAGGAGTAATGATGCTAAGTCATCGGTCGTGTGTACGTTCAACTTACTTTCCGAAGTGGACCACTTCCAGCACCGTAAGAGATTCAGTTTGCATCCTTGGCAATACTTAATTTTGTCAGACTTATTAATTCTTGCTAATCTAGTGGGCTTTAGGCATGAATTGTAATTATAATTTTCATTTCCAGTCTTTTTGCCCATTATTATAAGTTCATAGGAGTTCTTCACATATTCTGGGTACCAATTCTTGTTGGTTAAATGTTTACAAGTAACTTCTCCCAGGATGTGGCTTGTCTTTTCCCATTGTTGATGGTACTTTTTGATGAATAAAAATTAACTTTAATGTGTTCAATTAATCTTTTTCCTTTATGTTTTCTTTTTATTACTGATTTATGACCTCATAATAGAGAAGGGTATCTTAAAGCTATTGTTCTGTATTATCTTCTAAATACCTCATACATAGCTTTGCTTTTTCCCAGTCATAAAAGTGGAAGAGGTTTTGTGTATTAATGTGACATAAGGATTGCATTTCACTTTTTTCCAGCGTCGCCTTACTATGAAGTCCATATTTTACCCACAGATCTGCAAAACCGCTCTCATCCATCAGATGTCACACACACACAGGTCTGCTCCTGAGCTCTCATCTGTTCAGCAGATTAGGCTGTCTCTCACCATGTTATCACATCACAGTCTAATATTACTGTAACATTATAGGAGTTGATAATTTCTGAGAATTAATCCGCTCACCTTGTTCTTGAAAATTGTCATGGCTGTTTGCAGCCTTTGTACTTTCATATAAGTTTTAGAATAAGCTTGTTAACTTTAATGAAAACTTGTGAATTTTTATTAGAATCTCATTGAATCTATAAGGTCACTTTGGGGAAAATGTACATCTTTATCATACAGAGCCCTCTGATCCTTGAACATGACATTATCTATTTTGGTCTTTATTGTCTTTCAATTAAGTTTTATACTTTTTCACACAGTGGATTTTCGTGTATTATTTTCTTAGATTTTTTTTTCTAGGTAGTTTGCATTTTTTATGCCGTTGTAACTATCTTTTATTTATTTTTATTGTCTATTGCTGGTATTTAGATATCAGACTGATTTTTGTGTGTTAATTTTTGTGTTCAGTTGCCTTGCTGAGCACAATTGTAATAATGTATTTCTAGTTTCTTTCGCATTTTTCTGTTATCTATGAGTAGTAGAAGTTTTGTTTCTTATCAATTTTTATATCTTTATTTTTCTTGTCTTACTGTGCTTGTTAGGATTTGTTGTGCAGTGTTGACTGGAGTGATAGCAGAGGACTTCCTGCCCATATTTCTTATTTCAAGGGAGACATTCTCAGTGTTTCATCAGTAAGTATGGTATTTGCTATAGGTGTTTTTATAAATACCCTTTATTAAGTTAATAAAGTTACCTTCTATTATTACTTGGCAAGTTTTTATCATGCTTGAGAGCATTTATCAAATGTTTTTACTATATCTTTTGAGATAATTATATGATTTTTTCCCATCTTTAATATGTTAAATTGATGAATTAGGTTAATTGTCTGAAGTACCCTTGCATTCTTGGGGTCAGTGCCAATCTGTCATGATATGTTATATTATCCTTATACATTGCTGGATTCGGTTTGCATGCATACACAAACACATATTTATTTACATATTTATATATATTTGTGGGGGGGTGTATATTATATATGTACTTTTTTCAGGTGTTTTTCATCTGTGTTCATGAGTAAGATTGCCTGTGTATATACTTCCTTTCCACCCTTGGGCTTTTCTATTAAGGTTTTACTAGCTTATAAAATAAGTTACAGGTGTTCCTTTGTACTCTGTTTCTAGAAAAGTTTTGTAAGACTGTAATTATTTCTTCCTTGAATATTTGACAAAACTTCCTGAAATCCACCTGGGCCTGAACTTTTCTATATACTAAGATTGCTGATCACTGGTTCAATTTATTTAATGATTGTGGAACTGTTCAGATTTTCTGTTTCTTCTAGTCAGTTTCGATTGAGTTCTTTTAGGTAAGGTGCTGTTGTCTAGGAATTTATCCTGATAAATTTGAAATTTTAGATGAAATGTACAAAGTTGTTTGCCATTTCCTCTTGTTATCTGTGTAATGTGTATGTGATCTATAGTGATAGCTTCTTTCTCATTCCTGATACTGTTTATTTGTGCTTTTCTTTTTTCTTGAATAGTCTTGCCAGGTGTTGGCAAATTTTTCTCAGTCCTTCCAAATAACTGACCCCCTGCCAGCCACATATGAGAGACCCAGTTGCTTCACATTCTCCCCAGCACAGTATTTTCAGCGTTTTTAATTCAGACTCTTTAATTTCTGTTGGGTGTGTACAGTTATCTCCTTTTGAGTTTAGTGTAGTTTATCTAATCAGGGAAATGATGTTGAGTATCTTTGCATATGCTTATTGGCCATTTGGATATCTTGTTTGTGAAATGCCTATTCCATTTTTTTGCCCTTTTTCTTTAACTGGCTTTTTTTTTAATTGATGTGTAGGAGTTACTTATATTTTCTGGATATGAGTCTTTTGTCAGATTTATGTATTGCAAATATCTTCTCCCAGGCAGGGGACTGTTCTTCATTCTCTTAATGTTATCTGTTAATAAGCAAAAGTTCTTAGTTTTAATAAAGTCCAGTTGATCGGTTTTCTTTCTTTTATGGCTAGTGGTTTTGGTGTCCAGTTTTAAAAACCTTTCCTACTCCAAAGTAAAGAAGAAACATTCATGTTTTCTTTTAAATGCTTTATTGTATTGCCTTTCATATTTAGATCTATGATTCATATAGAAATAATTTTTATATAGTATGCAGTAGGAGTCAAGATTCATCCTTTAGCATTTCTTTTAGTGAAGGTCTGATAGCAAACTCCATTTTAGTGTATAAATATCTTTATCTCATTTAAGAAATATTTTTTGAAGTGTTGAGAATTCTAGATTGAGAAATCTTTTAGCACTGTCAACTTTAATACTACAATCAGTTATTTTACCAGGAAAAGCGAGTTTATTCGGGAGTAGCCAGAGGAATTGCAATTCTGGGTACATGAACTACGGTGGACCATAGGCAAATCAGAGAGCAAGGAAAGGAAACTTGCTTCTCTAAGGTAAAAGGGGGAATTGGGAGGGACTGTATTAACCCAAGGGTCCACTGGAGGAAGCTGGGAGTTCAAAGTATGGAGACTTCTCATTGGTGGGCTTCTGTAGTCTCTGACTGGCTGGCCTGTGCTCAGGGGAGAGAAGTTTTCTTCTTCCTGGTTGGTGGTAAAGCAGGCAACACCTTTCTGTGATGGAGATGTTTGCTCTCTCTGTAATTGGTGATGTGTAGCTAGGTATGAGAACTTCCCCTCCAGGCCTGTCCCAACTCTAACTCTAGCTCAGGTTTCTTTAATTCCACAGCACATTGATGTTATTATTCCACTGTCTTCTGCCTTCAGTTATTTCTGTTGTGAAATAAGCTATCAGCTTAACAGTTGATAATGCCTTTGAAGGTAATCAACCTTCTTTTTCTCCAGCTGTCTTTAAAACCTCTTCTTTATCTCTGTTTTGTATCACCAGGATATGTCTGTGTGCAGATTTTGTTTTTGTTTTTTGTTTTTTATCCTGCTTCAGAATCTTTGGGCTTCTTGGATTGTCTCTTGTCAATTCTGGAAGATTCTCAGCTATTTCATTTTCATTGTCTCTGCCTTGTTCTCTCTCTCTTTCCTTCTGTAACTCTGATAACATACGTTAAACCTGTTTCATATTTTCCAATCTTTGTCTCTCTGTGTTACATTCTGATAATTTATACAGAATTTTGTCCAAATGGATTTGGAAAAGAACCAAATAGAGCATCTAGAAATGAAAATGAATTTTTAAAATCCAATAGGTGGGTTTAACAGAATATTAGACACAGCTAAGGAGAGACTTTTAAAACTAGAATATAGGTTAGAATGTTTGCTTCTGCTGAGTAACTTAAGGACAGTACCAGTTCAGGGCCATGTTAAACTAAATTCTCAGCTTAAAGTTTTTTTGACCAGTGTGATTTGTGCTGCAAAACTTTGTAAAACTCACTGACTTGTGGTTATAAAGTATCAGGGGCAAATTTTCCCCATCTCCATTCAGTGCCAAGGTTCAAAACAGGCAATCTTCCTTAACCCCCTTGGTGGGGTTGGAGTAGGAGTGCTTTATTTCAAGTTCACTGTTACACTGAGGGGTGGCTTTTTGGGATGTCAGCTTTATGGGCTAGGGTCTCCTATTTGACCCTTCTTCTTGAGCAAGTTCTGGACTTCCTTCTCTATCCCCCTTGTGGATTGGAAAGTGAAGCTCTGGGTTTCTCACTTGGATGTTAAAGTTTTGCATAAGTTTATTAGTCAATTTCAGTAGGCAAGCACTTAGTCTTTCATGCTGCCAGAAATGAACAGGTGCTTAACTTAAACTTTCTTATATTCTTGACAACATTGTCCCCTTAACATTGTTGCTGAAGATCCATACCTGAGAGTCCTGGGTATGCTGAGATAGAAGCATGTGGGGTTTGAGCAGCAGCCCTCCACCTTCCTCCTAGCATCATGAATGCCTTTTTGAGAATAAAGATAGAAATTATGTTGGCATGATCTAAGGTTACCAGCCTATAGGTGGATAGTAAGTTTTTCATTTAGAAAGTAGTTTTGGATCCCAACTTCGCATGAATTTCTTCTATTTTTTTTTTAAGATTTTTAGTTTTGTTTTTTTTAAATTTATTTTTATTTTTGGCTGCGTTGGGTCTTTGTTGCTATGCATGGGCTTTCTCTCTAATTGTGGCGAGCGGGGGCTACTCTTCGTTGCGGTGCATGGGCTTCTCATTGCGGTGGCTTCTCTTGTGGAGCACGGGCTCTGGGTGCGCGGGCTTCAGTAGCTGTGGCACGGAGGCTCAGTAGTTGTGGCTCGCGGGCTCTAGAGCTCAGGCTCAATAGTTGTGGCGTATGGGCTTAGTTGCTCTGCGGCATGTGGGATCTTCCCAGACCAGGCCTTGAACCCATGTTCCCTGCATTGACAGGGAGATTCTCAACCACTGTGCCACCAGGGGAAGCCCTCTTCTCATATGTTTATATGTTGGTTATATTTGACACTTAAATGATTCTTTGGTAATGTTAGAATATATTTGTATTGACCAGGACTTGAGTTGTTCCTTTGAGAATGGCACTTAATAATCCTTTGCCTCACTTTTCCCAGAAGATTCCTCTCTCTGTGGGAGAAGTGGCATTCAGTTTCATCAGGCGTGCCACTGCTGGTACACAGCTAACACCACTTCTAATGCAGGAGGCATTGCACATTCTGCCATATAACATTACAACAACCCCTGAGATCAAGAGTATTGTAATTCCATTTTAATCATGGGAAAATGGAGGCTTAAAAAGGCAGACAACTTGTCCAAGGGTACCCAGCTGGGAACTGGAAACTAGGACTCAAATCCAAAGAGTTTAGCTCTCGATTCCTTGCTCTTCCACTTACCCTGTCTTGCCTCCCTGAGGAACGTGACACGTTTTACAAATGTGTAGGTGTGATAGGTGTATAAAAATCTTAGTTTTGTCACAGAAGTCTCTGTGGCCTTAGTAGAGATTCTTAGCTTATCTTCCTGTCACATCTGATGCTTTTAACAGGTTTGTCCCTGAAACGTGTGTGTAAAGTGAAAGGTGGTAACCCTCGGTCATCCCATGGCGTTAGGAGCTGCACACTGCACTGGTCGCCGGCCACACGGCTACACGCCAAGAGGCTTCTACACAGAAAGAGCTGAGGCCCTAGTGCGTGAGACGGATGCCGACAGTGTGTGGTGTGGATGGTGGGGCAAGGCCAGAGGAGCACGAGCGCCACGCACCAGGAAGATGTAAGGAGGCTCAGAGAACGTGTGTGGGAGAACGGGGTGGCAAGTGTACTGGAGGAGGTGCACGTGCACAGCATGTGAGTCTAGTGCCCGAGCAGCAGCGTGCCCCTGGGAGAGGTGGGACATGGGCAGGAACCATGTCCTGCAGAACCCTACCCACCAGGAGAGCTTCTCCAACTTGCCTGGGCTCCCCGCTCCCAGGTTTCCCATTCAGCAGGTCTGCGCAGGGGCCCTGAGAACATCTCAGACAAGTTCCCAGTGTTGCTGCTGCTGCTGCCAGGCTGGGACCCACACCTTGAGAAGCACTGCCTGGAGGGACCACCCATGGGTGAAGGACAGGGCCGTGCCGAGCCAAGCCAGCTCGCGTCCTGCTCCCAGCTCCGCATCCAAGATGCAGACCAGATGATGTGCTGCTCCTTCTTCAGCTGAGGTAGGTAGAAACTTGCAAAAGTAACTTTACCAAGAAAGTAAGGAGGCCCTTACATGGAAGGACCTAAAAAGTGTTGTCACTTACCTAAAAGTCACTTAGGCATCCTCACAGGGGTCCTCGTTTGCTCCACAAACACCTGAGCACCTACTGTGTGCTGTTACTCCGCAAGGCATGTGGAGCAGCGGCAGGTGACAAGGCCCCGCAGGCCCCGCCTTCTGTCCACTAGCTATTTAAACGTACGTAAGGTTAGAAGTTCTGTGCTTCAGTCGCACTGGCCACATTTCAGGGCTCAGTCCCTCTGTGTATCTAGCAGCACTGCACTGGGTGATGCAGTAGAGAATACCCCCTCAGCACAGAAAGTGTTCTGCTGGGCGCTGCTGCTCGAACGGGCTGAGTTGGCCCTGGAGGAGCAGAGTCAGGTCTGGCGAGCTGTCGTGGGCAGACCTCATCCAGCCTGGGCACTGGTGACAGGGTGGCAGTGGGAGACAGGCCAGAGAAGAGCAGTGTCTGAGTTCTTTTCCTTCAGTGCCACAAGCTCTCGTGTGCCCCTCCACAAATCCCTTTTATTTAGTGCTCCTGAGCATGACCCATTGAAACGGAAGGAGAACCACGCAGCAGAAAGACGTCGGCAGGCACTCCCCAATGTCCCCAGCCCCCGGAGAGACTCACAGCACCCGTGGACACTGAAGGTTCTTGTTAGTCCCTGCAGTAAAGGAACCTTGAGAGTCGTTTAAGGTAGGCTTCCTGAACTGACATGGCCATGTAATTCAAGCTGCTAGTGATATCCTTCTGGATCTTTCCTTGAGGAAAGCAGCAGAGAACATGCCTCTTATACAGCTTTGTTTTGTTTTGCAGTGTTTATTTGAAAAGCCCTTTGTCAGAATGTGGAGGTGAGAGCTGCTTGCTCCATCTCTGAAAGGCCCGTGGTGGCCCTGGCAGTCTTGTCCCCCCCCCTGGCCCGGGCATCCCCACGCCTCCTGCCAACACAGAACCGCGCACAGAGAACGGGCACACGAGGGGAGCAACATGTTCTTTTATTGATGCAAGTACGTCCAGTCACACCAACAGTTGACATCCTTTATTATTATAAAGTACAGCTTTATACGCAGAGTTCATCTCGAAATACCAAAACATCATAGGGTATGTATCAAATTGGGAAAATAAAGTAGCAAATGTAGCACTGTGTCAGGTCGGTACTAGAACTGATGACCAAGTGAAGCGCACACAGATGTGAAAGCTCCTTAACACATGGACAGAAAAGGTTCTAACGTATTCCAAATATATATTCTCAAGTTTTAAACCTTTCTTTATCTCAAATACATAAAGCAATATGTACTGTCAATATACAATATGTACTATCTAGAACGTCTGGAAAGTGCAAAAACACTGTGACAATACAGTGTAAATATCCTTGCTCCAACCTGGGCTGAGGGCAACATCAGCAGCGGATCATGGAGCCACCTCCCCCTGAGGCCTCGCCTTCACATCTCCAGGCTCTCCTAGGAGTTTTGGGAATTAGCAACTAACTGTCCTTACCCAGGCCTGCCAGCTGGAGGCTCCGGCGGAAGCCAGCCATGTGGAGAGAAACAGGGTGAGTAGTTCCAAATCTGCTTGGATGGAATGACAGCCCCGCCATGAGGGAGATAGAGTCAGCATGGATTGCCCATTTCTGGCCTTGGAGGGAGCAGGGCTGTCACTGTCCCATGGCCGGGAAGTCAGAAAATGGAGAGTACTCCTCGAGTTCGGGTGTGGAAAATACCTCCAAATGTTGGGCAGCTTTACGTGAGTGGGCTCCAGCAGGTACTGGCCTGGCTAACCTTCCATGTTTCACATTCTTTTAGGGGAGCCCAATCCCCCACCCAGAGGGAAGGAGGATACTGATTTGTAAGTAAGTTGCTTCTTTTGACTTTGTACTTGAGTTTCAAGATGGCTTTATACGTCCCCATCCTTAATTGTACTTTGTATTCGCTTCATTACAGCTAAGTAAGTGTGTCAAAGTTACAGCCTGGAAAACGGACAATTCCATGACTCCCTCCTTACGTTATTTTAGATTTTCTCTTTTCCTAAAATGTACGTGAAGAACAATATGCCAGACATCTTCCAACAGAAAATATGCTGCCAGGTGTCCCCCTGCCCTCCCCCCAACCCCCATAAATCCCTGATAAAGGAAAATGAAAATGTAAACTTTGGAAAGCCCGTATTCAAGGTTCACTTCTGGAAGTATGCAAATGAGACCTCCGGGCCACCCGAGCCCTTCTTGCCAGAACCTTGTGGGCCTGCGCTTTGAGGGCAGAGCTTCCCCGGTGCCTCCAGCGGCACTGGCTGCAGGCGAGAACGGGCCCGCCAGAACCCTCTAAGGCACTCACCCCGACATCAGAGACACTGGCTGGACAGGAGGCAGGGCTCACGTTGGTTTTGGTTGGGTTTTTTTAAGTATTTTTTTGTAAGATGTTTGTTAATAATCAAAAGTAGAAAATAAAAATCTACATTTCATTAGAATAAGATGTTATCATGGATGCCATCTCCCATGATACTCTTTCCCCACCCCTCCCCAAAGCAGGGCCCTGCCCTGTCATAAACAAAAAGCTTTAAGTGCCAAAGGTTGATGCATGAAATAATTGCTTTTTTTTTCATAAAAGTTAGTTATGTACAAAATGGACCCCAACCAGTGAGGCCTCATCTCAGCCCATTATCACTCAAGATTAAAACTCAGTACGTAGGTGTGCTTAATCCCAGCGTCTGCAGGCTGCATCCATGCCTTCAAGCTCTGTTAAGGAGAGTGGTCCTAAAGGTGAGCAGGGAACGAGGAAGTGGTCAGGCGGCCGGCAGGCCCTTCCCCTGAGCAAGCAGAGGGCAGGCTTGTGCTACTAGGGGAAGGCCCAGCTGCCTAGAACCGCCCATTGAGGGAGGGGTCAGGCATGTTCAAACCCCAAGTCCTCAGCCTGTACCGGGGATGCCTTCCTCTCCCCCGTCTGCAGAGAGGTGCCCTCGGCCGCCTTTCAAAAGGGCAGACCCATCATGCCTACCCCCACCCCGTCCTTTCCCTTCCTTGTAGACTCTGGTATGGGGCTGGTCTTGGGGGCTCACCGGACTGCTGCTGGAGTTCTCCTACCTGAGGGTCTTCCAGCTGTCCTTTTCCATGTGGTTCTCGGGACCTTCACTTTCGAAGGAGGCGATGAAGAGAGCTGAGAGACGAGAAGCCCCACAGAAGCCATGTCCACACCCGGTCAGTCTGCCTCCCACCCCGGTTATCCCTTCTCAAACTCTCCCTCCCAGGGTGGAGGGAGGCCCGGGAACAAACTCCTAAACCAAGGGGGCAGCAACTTCGGGCCTCGGCTGGTCCACAGGCCTCTGCTGCATGGGGTTCCTGGCAACCTGCCTGGGGACTCAGACGTTTCCTGGTTCTGCAGCACTGGCCCAACCACGTACTGGCTCTCTCAAGTGGCCTCGGGAGCCTGATCTTTTCTTGTCCTTATCCTTCACCTGCCATCCACCCATGGCCCACCCTCATGCACTCACCCCTGCGAGCTGAGCTTCCCCATGGGGAATAACAACCCTGGGAGGGCACCCTGCACGAGTCAGGGTGACCTCTACAGTGTGCAGAGGTGGACCTCACCTTCCTCGCTGTAGATGGGAGCCGTCAGCAGGTAACTCTGAATCTTCTTGTCCTTCTCGAAGGGACACTCTACCTGTGTCCATGTCATGAACTCATGGATCTGTCTGGAGATGTCCCAAAATTTCTGAAGGGGCAGAAGACCAACTGGATGTTCATTTGTCACCTTAAGCTTGAAAACCCTGGTTAGGGCAGGGGACGTAGGCTCTGGCTTTGGTCGGCTGATCATTTCCCTGGTCCCAGAGAGACTGGACGGTGGCCCTACAAAGCTGATTCCGTAGCCGTGGAATTCCAGCCGGTGTCCCCAAGGCCATTCAGTCCTGCCCTCTGCCTGAGCCACTGGGCTGCAGCCAGGTCTGTGCTTCTGCTGTGCACGACCCCTGACTGCTGTGCAGTCACTCCAGGCTGAGGCAGGCGTCCCAGCCACACCCAGCACAGCACCACCAACCAGAACACCCCAGGATCTCACTCTGGGGCCCTCGGGCTCCTAGCACTGTAACCAGATCATTCACCCAGAACTGGGGCCATACCTTGAGGTCACGGCACCCATGACCCACCCTGGAGCCTTCAGTCCTAAAAGGCCCTTCTGCCACAGGGCCTCGGCCTGGCAGTTCTCATGGCACAGACGGACTCTGCCTGTCCTAAAGCAAGGCCAGGAAGTCTGCCCTACCCTGTGCTGGGACAGCCTGGCCCCCTCCCCTCAGACCACAAGGGGGCTGAGCTGACCTTGAAGTTAATGTGTCCATTGGGCAGGTGGTTGGTGTGGATTTTGTGCAGGAAGTAGATGTCCTTAACGAAGAGGTTGAACACAGGGATGACGATCTTCTCCCGGCTGCTGTTGGCCATCTGGGATCTCTGTGTGGCCCCCTGCAGGGCTGTGCGGTAGTTGCAGAAGTTGCTGGATGGGTCCATGTGGTGCTGTGGGCAGACGGGAGGATATGGTGGGCACTGCTCCCCCTGTACCCCTCAGAGCTGCTCAGGAGGCCTCTTTGCAGGAAACAGCTCGGGGTGGCCCTGTACCGTCACCAGAAGAGGCCGCCTCTCCAGGAGTGAGCACAGGGGAAGGAAGCCCAGAGGCACGTGTCTGAGCACTGGGCCGGGGCTTTCTGGCTTTGGGTCCAGGCGTCATGGGGCAAGCTGTAGAGAAATCTTGAAGCTCACACACACCTCCTCCCTGCCCTGCTAAGTCTGGGTCTCCCCTCCTTCCTTTCAAAACCTTCTTTTGCCCTCCTTTGCCCTTGTGCTTTCACGGACACCTCCCAAACCTGACCAGCTCCACAAGACACACACTTGCAAAAACTGGATTCTCTGATCAAATACATCTGGTCAAGGCTGTAGACTCGCCTCTCAGCCCCTGGGCCCCCCAGACGGTCCGGGACCATGGAAGTCGAATGAGAAAAAGGCCAGTCTCTGCTTGGTCGGCACTGCCCAACCTGGGGCTGTTGGCCTGCTTTTGCTGACAAACTCCTTGCTGATCTTTCCCCCGAGCTTTGCTTTAGGCGATGCCAGTTCTGACTCAAGGCCCAAGGGCCGAGGAGAGCATGGGCTACCTGCCTTCTGGGGGCGCCGCGGCCAGGTCAGCGGACACACCCAACATCAGACGGCACTTGGGGCAGCAGGCCCTCAGCAAGGGGCCAGAGCGTAATGGGACGCCCAGCCCTCCTCAGGCTGACTCGGGACAAGACAGGGTGCCTACCTCTAAGACGTCGAACTTGGCCGTCTTGACTTTGGACCAGGTTTTCTTCAGCCTCGCCACAGGACTGAGGTTCATGCCAGCTGCAGGGGGGGCGACAGCGAGGGTCAGGGCGGGAGGAGATGGGCCACACCGTGCTGGAGGGGGAGCCCCTGGGGCCCACACACTCACAGATGATGGCCATCATGGAGTTGAAATTCCCGATGTTGAAGCACTCTCGGGCCACATCGATGAAGAACTCCAGCATGCGAGTCCGATGCTTCTTCTTCACCACCTGGAGGGCAGCCAGACTGCTCAGCACGGTCCCCACCAGGGGTCATCCCCTACCACACCAGCCCCCAAAGGGCAGTGCCCTGGGCCCAGGGAGGGGCCTCCCCAGCAGGGAGCTGCCCTGGGCCCTCAGAGCTGTCAGGCCGGGGGTGGAGGGATCCTTGCAGGCTGCAGGGGCAGGCTGAGAGGACCAAGGGAGACCCAGATGAGCTGACAGGCCATGCTGGGCACAGGCTGCCTCCCCGGATGGGTCTCTGTTGTAATTTAAGGCATTACTGTTGGGGGTTGGCGCTCCCAAGGCCCTGGCAATAAAAGCTTCCTATCTCCACTTGCAAAGTTCCGTCCCCTGCGGGGTACAGGGGTCAGAGCCCCAGGCGGCACGGTGGGGTCGGGAGGAGATGAGGCCGGCCCTGCTGCTGTGTGCGCCGCACGGCACTTACCCGGCACACCTCGGTGGCCACCAGCATGCTGAGGCAGTTGAACCAGTTGTCGTAGGCCTCCAGGCTGTAGGTCTTAATCAGGTCTCCTCGGCACTGTGGGGACACAGCAGGTCACAGGGAGCCCGAGGACCCTGCCCGTAGCTGCTGCCCCAGCCCCACCCTCAGAGCCCTCAGAAGGAGCTGTGGCCAGAGGAGGAGGGGGTTGGCTTTTGGACTGGCCCCCTGGGCCCGCCCGGGTCTCCCAGGATGCCCCCACCCGGCCCTCCAGGGCTCCCCGGCAGCATGCAGCACCCTGCGTGGCTGTCCACTGAGCTGTGGGGCAGGCACTGGAAGGCCAGACCTACGTGCGTCGTCAGGTTGTGAGGCGCGACACTCCGGAGGCGCTCAGGCGTCTGGGCGAGGGCCCCGCACCCTCCCCCGGCCACCCTGGAGCACGCCGCAGGCCCTCACCCTATGCTTGTCCCGAGAGTCCATGTGGCTGACGATCTGCATCAGGTCCTCAGGGTGGATGCTGCTGACCCTCTCCTGGATGGAACGGGGAAACATCCCAGGAGGAGTGACAAGCCTGCCACCCTCAGGCAGGCCCCACACGCAGCATGGAGGGCGTGTCAAGAGCAGCAGTCACGACCTCCCTGCAGGCGTGCCCCTCAGCCACGGCCCCTCCTCGATCAGAGCACCCAGACAGTGGGCAGGCCCCCCAGGTGTACTGTACCCCAGGGTCTGGAAGGCCCTCCCCTGGGAGGCGAGAGCCTCAGCAGCGGCTGCTATGTGCAGGGCCCCTGCCCAGCCCAGGCACAGGCAGGATGAGGGGACGGGCCGGGGAGAGCCGTCCCCCTTGAAACCCTTCACCTCTTCCCAAGCCGCTCCTCCATCCTGAGGCCACTGCAGTCCCCATCGCCCCAGCCCCTCCCGTTAACATGGGGCTGCCATGATCCTGGGGACCCAGGTACCAAGAAACCCTCTGCTCAGGTGGACACACAGCCTCCAGAGGCAGTGCTTGGGGCTGCCAAGCGGGCTTCCCGACACCCCGGTCCGGCCGGCAGGGGAAGGCCCTGTGGTGCCATGTTGGGAAGGTGCCAGCGTGAGCATCAGTGAACACGCCCCAGCCCGTCCTGGGAAGGGCGCACTGCAGCACTAACCAGCTCGATGTGAGTCAGCTGCTGGGCCAACACCAGGGGGTCACAGCACACGCCCAGGATGTCCTTCTGCGCGGCTGGCGGCTTGGCCTTGAGGATGGGCCCTTTGTCCATGGCCGGTGAGCGGAGCTTCTCACGCAGCTCCTGAAGCTGGCTCCGGGCAGCCAGGGACAGCAGCAGGCTCTGCGTCATTTGGGCGATGGCCTTCTTCACCGTGCCATTCTCCTGGGAGGGGCGGGGGTGGAGAAGGTGCTGGCCTGGGCTGGCAGCAAGACCTGCACCGCGCTGGAGGAACCCATCTCATCTCCAGGGACGCGTCTAACTTTGAGCCCACGTCCCCTACCCAGACCTGCCATGAGCACTTGGGCCTCTGACGGCAGAGTGGGGCACAGTGTGGGCTCCACCGAGGGCTGCAGGGGAGGGTGACTCCACAGCCGTCCTGAGGAGAAGGGAGCTGAAGGCCAGGGCTAGGCTTCTGGGTATGAAAAGCATGGCTTTCTGGGTGGCGGCCAGCTGAGCTACTTCTCGTGGCCTTTCCACCGTAGGAGGGGCCCACGGTAGGGACGAGGGACTCCGGAAGGGCTTCCTCCAGGGCTAGGAGCCTTCCTTCCCTGGGTGGGAGCAACCCTGGCTCTGCCCCACTCTCCCTGGGCTTTGAGCCCTCAGGAAGGCAGAAAGTGCCGAGCACACGGAGCCCAGGCTCCCACGATGGGGGCCGGTGGCAGGACCAACCTCTCTGGAGGGCCCGTCTCAACGCTGCAGACCAAGCGGGAGCTGGGAGCCAGGAAAGACGGACAAGGCCTCTCGCTAGGCCCCCACTCCACCCACCCAAAGAGCGGGAGAAGGTGGGGCCTGGGATCACCCCACTCGGGCCACAGGGTCTCCCGTGTGCGCAGGATGCCAAGGGCAAGTCTGGCCGGTTGCTGGCCAGCTGAGTGGCCCTTGTGGGGCTGAGGGGCAAATGGAGCCACCCAGCAGTCCTCTTGGGAGAGTGACAGCAAAGGGGACCACATACAGAGCTGTCCCTGAAGACCCACCCCTCCCTCAGACAAGGAACTCTGCCAGGCTCTGAGGAGGACCTCACCTCGTCACACTGTGTGACCCGGTGGGTGATGGCTTTCAGTTCGGCCATGGCCTTCTCGTCCTGGAAGTCGTAGGGGAAGGCCTCTGTCCACTCCTTCAGTAGCTGCACGATCTTGGCTGAGAAGGACTTCAGCCTGGCCTGGGGAGGGTGGGGGGAGGGGGTCGGGAGATAAAGCAAGGCCTGACCCTCCAGAGTGGGCGACAAGATGACAAGCGGTACAAGCACCCCCAGTTCTGCAACACCCTCTGACCCATTCCCCCACAGGACCTGTGTCCTCCGCCCCGACGCTGGGGTGAGGGCTGCTGGGTAGGGACATCCTTCACCCTGTCCACCTGCGGTTTTGTCATTCCTGCGTTGCTTCACATTCCCCTTAAGCCAGCTCTCTTTTTCACTTAAATTCATTTTCAAAGAACCTGTCCTATCGCTACCGTGACACAGAAAATTAGTTTCATTTGCTGTAATTAGAAGTTACCCATAAAAAAGGACACGATGAAAACCAAGCAAAATCATTAACGTTAAGCAAGAGACCCCAGCCACCTTCTCTCGGTGAAAAGCAGGTTGGCAAGTGCTGGGAAGGGCCGCAGACACACCAGGCATCCTCTCCCCGGTTCCCACTAGCCCAGGTCCACACGCACATACAGTCCAAGGAGGGCGTGCGGGATGCCCGGCCGTGCTCTCCTGGCCAGTCCTCTATGCCCAGCCCCGCGCTGGCTCACGTACGCTAAACCATTCCTATGCCCACTTTGGCTCTGCCTGGCCCTGACCAGATCCCCGTGCCTGCCTGGCCACCCTGGACCGTTCCGGCCCTGACTACCCTCGGGGCCCAGCTCCTTCATGACCCAACTCCCCACATCTACACCTACCTGCCCCCCTCCACCCACCTCTGCTCCGCTGCCTCCACCCAGCTGACACTCCCCCCAGGTGCCCGCTGCACCCCGCACTCAGCAGGAACTACAGCCCTGCGTTCCCTCCTCAGAGGCCCCGCCCTGCCTGTCATCACAGACGAAGGCGGGAGGGCTCACCCCAGGCTCCTCTCAGGCTTCTACTGTCCCCCTGCTGACCCTCAGCCTAGAATTTCATCTCCCACTCACCCTGTTCTGGCTTCTCCCCACCCACGCCTTCAGGCGCCTTTCCTGATCCCCGGGCTGCAATGGGTGCCTGTCTCTGTCCCTGCCCAGCACACCCGGGGACGCGCCCCTCTGGAGAAGAGACTGAAGAGGGCACAGATGTCACAGGCCTTTGCTGTAAACCTCCAGAGGCAGGAGGTCCAGCCTGGTAGAGGGGAAGGTCATCCGGAACAGGCCCTGCCAGCGCCTTGACAGTACGCCCACCAGCCCTGCTTCCACACCAGACCCCGGGCCTGCCCCAGGGCCTCAGGGATGAGCTGTGGTTTCTTACCCATCTTGACTGCCCAAAGCCCGACTCAATCAGAAGACACGACAGTGAAAAACAGCCCTATTTGAGTCTCTGAAAACTCTAGCCTGAGGGTGCTGCCCGCCACCCCCTTTGGAGGGAGCAGTGACCCAGGCTGCTTCTCCACCAGCTGGAGCCGGACCCTCCCTTCCGGGTTGTCTGGCACTGAGCAGGAAAGCCGGCAGGGCTGTCTGCTGTGGCCCTTCCCCGGGAGGGGGTGTGAGCACCCGCTGGCTCACAGCATGCAGGGTGCTGCATGCTGCCGGGGAGCCCTGGAGGGCCGGGTGGGGGCATGCTGGGAGACCCGGGCGGGCCCAGGGGGCCAGTCCAGCAGCCGCCCCCCTCCTCCTCTGGCCACAGTTCCATCCAGCGCCCTGGGAGGTGGGCGCCCCTGCAGACACCGGGGAGGCCTGCTCCAGGGATGTCAGGAGGCCAGACAAGCAGACCTGCCCCCAGCAGGGAGGGGCCCGGGCCGGGCTCAGCCAGGCCCCGTCCTGAGCAGCATTCTCTCCCAAGCGTGAGAGAGCGGGGAAGCCAGGGGCACGGAGACGGGCAGCAGCCCGGGGGCTCGCCTTTACCTTATCAGATCCGGCCTCCAGCTGCTGCCTCTGCTCCAGGCAGATCTGCCCCACGCGGGCCAGCAGGTCATGAGGGGGGATGAAGACCCGAGAGCTCAAGAGAAACGTGAAGATGTACGTCCTCTGAAGGAAGGAGACAGAGGGTGAAGAGTGAGTCGGGCCCGGCCTGGCCCCCAGGTATAGCCGCGGCCTGCTCCTCCGCCTGGTCCCCGCCTCCCGGGCCCAGCATCACCTTCTGCGTGGTTTACCTCACCTCGAATGCCCTTCCTCCTCTCTCACTGCTCCCAAATCCTGCCCACCGTGCAAGGCACAGATCAAACCCCACTTTGCAGCAGCTCTCAGAGGTATCCCTGACAAGCTCAGTCCCAGTGGTTTTACCCAGCTGGGATGCTCCCCTACCCCACGCCGGGAGCTAAACCCGGACCTGGATGTTGGCGGTGTCTCTGGGCCTGTGTGGGCCTGTGGCCTGGCCCACGGTGCTCCCCGGGCCAGGCGCCCAGCCTGCTCTGTGCCAGATCCTCACTGCTCAGTGGGGCAGGGCCTGGCTGGGGGGCGGTGGGAGCCTCCTTGGCCCCAGGACCCCACATCGGGAGCTGCTGCAAGCCGCTGTGCGGTCACTAGCCAGCTGTGGGCCCCGTCCCCACCTGCCACACCAGGGCCCCGCAGTCCCAAGGCCGCACGTCCTCGTCACCTGGTCGCGGTGCAGGCTGAGGGGTGCACCTAGTCTGGGCTGAAAAGCGGCAGGGAGCAGAGCCCAGGGCTCTTGGAAGCTTTTGGCTGACGTGGGATTTACCAGGCCCCTGCCTGCAGACAGGGCGGACTTGGGGGCGGGGAGGCTGCCTGGGGTCTCCCGGGGACTCGACTCAGACAGTGATCTACTGCCATATGGCTGCTACAGGCGGGGGGCCCAGGACCCTCGGCCTCCACTCCAGGCCCAAAGGAGCAGGTCTTCTGTGCTCCAGCCTAACGCAGCCTCCCAGATCGGGACTCGGCCCTCAGGCCCTCCCTGCCCCGATGCAGCCCTCGGAGGCCGCTGGGGAGGCTCTCCCTGGAGCAGCAGGGTGTCCCTGGGCTGTGCAGCACGGGTGACCCAGGGGCCCGGCCCGTCAGTGGTGGGACCTGCAGGGGCCCCTCCTGAGCAGAAGGCTCAGAGCGTGAAGGAAGGCTGCACCTGTTACACCTTGGAGCTCTCAGCCAGGGGCAGAGGAGAGCCCAAGGCAGGAGCTGCGCGG
The DNA here is from genome assembly GCF_963924675.1 of Phocoena phocoena. Lineage (NCBI taxonomy): Eukaryota > Metazoa > Chordata > Mammalia > Artiodactyla > Phocoenidae > Phocoena > Phocoena phocoena. The sequence continues at coordinate 73,312,599 of NC_089234.1, read as the reverse complement.
CTCCGGCAAGGAGCAGGGAGACAGACGGAGCGCCGTGTCCCCAGCTGCCCACGTCTGTAGGGCACGGGCCGTGAGGGAAAGGCGAGGAGCCCAGGTGCTCGGCAGCTGGGCTGATGCCTAGCTGGACCCCCGTTCGACCTCCACCGCCCCTTGGGTCTCTCCTGGGAAGCAGGCTGGGACCCCAGGGCACAGTACTCTGGGGACAACACTGGGTGAGCTGGCTGAGGCTCCCCGGGGACAGGCCTGAAGGAGGCGAGGCCCCTCCCCCCGCCACACAAGGCCACTGTCGCACAGACCAGCACTGGGGTTGGAGGTCCCAGCCCCTGGGGGACCGCGGCCCTGCTCCTGATGTCTTCAGGGCCTGGGGTCCCCTCTCCCCGGCTCTGCCGCCTGGCCCTCAGCTGCCACAGCGGCACCACCAGCCCCAGCCAGGCCCTGAGAGGACTTCCGGGGTGGATGGAAGGACAGACAGAGGAGTGGACAGAGCCCTAGGAGGGAGGGAGGAGGCCTGATATGTCTGGCGGGGTGGGGGTGGGGGGCCGCCAGGAGCCCCGGAAACCCAGCTGGAGGGCAGAGGGGGCAATTCCTCCCCACCCTCCCTCGCAGCCCCATCTGTCGCCCGGAGGCCACGCGCAGGGCCCTGCCCTCAGGAGGGAGGGGGCACCCATAGGGGAGCAGGTAACAGCCCCACTGCCACTATGAGACGTCATCTACTGGAGGCGGAAGGGAAGCCACACGTGACAAGGGAACTCTTTCTCGCTCTTCCGAGAACGCGCAAATGTCACCTTGAGATGAAGAGGGAGGATACGGGTTGGCAAAGGCCCGTCCTGCCCGCACACGCATGTGCCCAGGAGGGCACGGAGGGGCCGACCCTCTACATTCTGAGCCACTGCGGTTCATGCACAAAACAAACTTTCCAGCTCAGAGACAGGACACTGATGGGTGGACCCTCACCAGGACCCTGAAGCACTGGCCTTGCCCCTTAGACCCCTCCTGCTCCTCCAGGGCCACCTCCTACCTGCCTGGGGACAGCAGGGAAGTCGCTGCCGGCTCCCCTCTCCTAGGCTGGGGGCCAGGGTGGCAGGGAGCAGGAAAGTACAGGAGGTAGGGCCGGGGCTCCCTGCCGCCCTGCGCCTCCCCTGCCTCTCCGTCCAGCTCTGACTGATGGGGGACCTCCCTCTCCATCCCAGCAGCAGCCTCCCTGGGAGCCCAGGTCGATCCCACCAGTCACGGGGCACTCACATCGGGGTAATAGTCCACTGTGGGGACCAAGTGCTCCATCAGGGCCTCCAGGGACCCGGAGATGAGACGTCCGTCTTGGAAGACGAGGTCCCCGGAGCTGCCGGCCCCACCTCCTCGCTCCCCCATGCCGGGCTGCACCTGTCCACTACAGCTGGGCCCGAGGATGCTGGAGAAGACCACGGACGTCTGGGGCATAGTTTCCTGGGAGAAAAGAACGAGGCCGTGAGGCATCAAAGGCACCTCGCCAGGCCCTCCTCCCAGGCTGCCTGCAGCCTGCGTGCAGGTGCAGAGCCTGAGCCCAGCAGGGCCGGGAGTGGGGTCATTAGACGTCAGCACAGGCAGGCGGGCAGGCTCCTCAGTGGCCCCGAAGCCGCTGATCAATGTGTCTGATAAATGTTTCTTCAGCACCTGCTCTGTGCATACCAGGCCTCATTCCAGGCATCTGGACACAGAAGGCCCTGCCTCCTGGGGTTCCATCCCAGTGGGAAAAGAGAAACTATGGAGAAAAACAGCACCAGGAGGAGAACACTGAGTGTGCGGGGTGTGATCAAGGCGGCCTCGGGGAGGGGCCCTGAGACAGACTGATGGTGTTAGCTGTGCAGCTTCCTGGGATAAAAGAGGGAGGTTCGAGGCAAAAAGGACAGCAGGTGCCAAGGTCCTGAGGCCAGTGTAGGGGAAGGTGATCAGCAGGGGAGTGGTCTGGCCAGACAATACACACCTGGGGGCCCAGGGTGCAGCATGTGAGACAGGAGGCGTCGGGACTCCGGACAAAGGAGTGACCTGACTCAGGGTGAAGGTCACCGTGGCCGCCGTGTGGAGACCCAGCAAGGGAGAGATCTAAAAACCAATCAGTGGGTTTTGCCATGACAAAACCCTGGGAGACATCGCTCAGGTCAAGTGATGGCAGAGGAGGAGGGGAGGAGGGTCAACTCTGGACGCTGTGGAGAACGGTCTTCCACCTGAGAGACTGACCAGCACGGGGAAGGGCTTGGAGGGTGGGGTTTGGGGACAGACCTGGAACTTGCTTTTGGACACGTGGATTTGAAATGCTTATTAGACACAGATGCTGGGCAGCAGTCTGGGGGCTCAGTGTGATGGAGGCTGAGGGTCCCCACCTCGCACTGCAGCCGGGCTTTGCTGCAGGCTCTCATGAGGCCCGGGAGAGTCTGCAGCCCTCTGGACCTCAGTTTCCTCACTGCCCGGGGCAGCTGGCCGCGTCTGAAGGGGGCTCTGAGGCATCAGCGTGACGCACACCTGCCAGCCCGAGGCCTCAGAAGCTAGTGCCGTGGGTGCACTCCCCCTCCTGCTGGCCAGGGGTGGCCTGCCCCGCCTGCTGGGCTAGTCCCACTCTTGGAGGGCAGGGAGGCTGAAGTCCGGGGGGAGGAGCTGGCCCTTCCTGCCTTGGCGGGGACCGTGGCCAGGTGTCACCCTCTCTGGTCACTGGCAGGCAGGCGCCGCTGCCCCACCCCTAGCTCCCCAGGCCGCCGCGTTGGCCTCCCTCTCTGAGCCGGGGCTGCTCCCCACGCCTCAGGGGGGCAGAAAGAGCCCCCAGCGCTGAGCTTGCCGTTGATGACGCCTCCAACCAGCCCTGGCCCGCTCTCTTGCCTGGACCAGGGTTGGCTTCTGAGCCCTTCTGGCCACAAGTCTCCCCACTGGGCAGAGCATACAGCAGCCATGAGTATTTTACTGCCATGAGGGGCCCCTCCAAGGGCTTTACAAGGAGAGCCAACTCCCACCCCAGCACATCAGCTGAGCCTCACACCAGGGCAAAAGGGGCCCGGCCCAAACGACGCTGGCTTCTCTGCCAAACGCCTGGAGGTCGCCTTTGGATTCTCAGCAAATCCTTTGCAAGGAGGGCAACCGCTCAAGGGAAGTCCCCGGGGACAGGCCTGGATTGCAACGTCTGTGGCCCCCAGGCTCCGTGCTGCCCTCGTGTCAGGTTGGGTTCAGACTCACAGAACACTCCCCTCAGCCCACGTTAGAATGCACAGTCTCAGGCCCCACTGTGTCAGAACCCTGGGGTGGGTCCTCTTTGCCACTCAAGTTAAAGAACCACTGACTTGAGCAAACCCTTCACTTTTCACATAGTGAAACAGACTCAGCAAGAAGGAACTCAACCGAGGAAATCAGGATTTCCAAGTCCAGCCCGGGTGTCACTACCCCTAGGAAGCCCCCCCGGGTTATTCGCTAGACTGCTGACCCACGAGGCCAGAAGCGGCTGACCACCTGCCTCCACGTCTTCCTGTCTGGCTGGAACCCGCCCCATGACCGTGCTCAGTAGCCTCCTGTGGGGGGAAATAAGGAAGGTGGGCTCCCTGGGTGCTTAGCAGTGGCAGCTGCTCTACTGTGCCGTCACTGGGACCCGAGGGGACACGACCCCCAGCACTTCAGCTGAGGGCCATGCGCTGCAGGGCGACTTTCCTGAGATTACACAGTTCCAGGTTCAAAAGCTGACCCGAGAGTGTAACCTTGGCCAGTTGGATATCCTGACCCCAAGCTTCTTGGTCATCAGAAATGGCATTTTCGGAGCCTCTGGCCTCTCCCACCGTGGAGAGAGCAGGCTGCTCTGGTCGGAAGGTGCTACGGGGGGAGCACACTGACACCCCACTAACTCACAGAGCCCCTACCAGGTCCTCCACAGGGCAAGGCCGCCTGCAGGGACACCTGCCCCAGGGCTAGCCAGTGGGGAGCCAGCCTGGGGACTCAGCCCCCCAACTCTGCAGCCCCCCGTGGGGGGACAGGTGAGCCTAGCAGGAAGCCAGGGGGCCGAGCTCTACACTGGGCACCGGCCCACAGCTCCCTAGGGAGCCTCAGATGGCACTCATTGTCCCCCTCGACAGGGGAGGGGCGTGCGCTCAGGGTACAGTCACCTACCCCGGGGGTGGGGCCCCAGCCCATGTGTCCTGCACAGCCACCGGGCGGCACGTCCCTCATCACGCTGCTCCTCCCCCAGGGCTCCCCACCCGTGGGGGGTCTCAGTCCTCCAGAGACTGCGTCCCGCCTACACCATGCCCATGCACCGCCCAGGAGGCCACGGGAAGGAAGGGGCAGCCACGTGAGGCCCATCCCTTCAGCCTGGGGCAGTGACCCCTCTAACAGCAGCTGGGCCAAGGACCCCACCTCTGAACTCCCCAGCTGCACAAGATCCTGCACCAGTCACTTTTAAATGACATAAACAGGCGTGTACATGACATGTAAATAAAGGCACAGAAAACATCTGGCCACCCGTGGCCACACTCATTACAGACTTTACTGCAACGGAGCAGAAGAGGGGGGAGACTTTCGCTTTCCGTTCTACACATTTGTCATCTATTTGGTAACTTCTAAATGGCACATCTATTTTGTCATCTTCTAAATAACTTTGTTTTTGAGTGCAAAGAAGCTGAGTTTTGAAATCAGCTCTTTTTATAAAGTCATAATAAAGAGGCTGCAGCCCCAGGGCTGGGTCTGCAGACAGAAGCATGGCCACCATCTAGCGGGTCATAATGTGAGGATGGGCTTTGAGGTGGAGGCCCAAAACCCCCTCGGGGAATGGGCAGAGCCCCCAGGGGTTGTGCAGGACCACCCAGCCTCTCCCCTAACCTGGGACTCTGCCTGGGGCCAGGTCTCTCTGACCACGTCTCTCCCTGCTCCTCTGTACACTGAGCCCTGTGGATCCTGGGGACCCCCCCCCACAGAGGCCCTTCCTTTCCCACCCAGTCCCTAGCAGAGCCCACCCCCGCCAGGCCATGAGCACCTTGGGAAGGGTCTCCAGGCTCAGTGCCAAGTGGGAGGAGACAGGTTCCCCAAGTGGGTCGTCCTGGACAGGAATTTAGAGCCCCCTTGGGTTCAAATCCCAGCCCTGCAATGAGCCAGCTCCTTGTTCCTAGACAAGTCTAACCAACCTCGATTTCCTCAGCTGTCAAATGGGGATGATGGCAGGACTACCCGTTAAGACCTCTGCTTGGCATCTCTGCTGGCCACCCCACCCCACTCTGTGGTCCCTTCTGCTCTTGCACGTGGGGTCCTCCTCTCCTGTCCCAGCAAGAGCAGGGACTGAGGCTTCTGGCCACATACCTATGTGTCCATCACCCCCAACTGTACCCTTTCTCAAGGAAGGGCCACTCAGAGCAGAGCACACAGGAAATTTGGGCTCCTGTCTCGGGAGGGAACACATAGGAAGAGCAATCAGTCAGAAATACAGTAGCTATTAGGAGGGGCTCCCGCCAGAGTAGCCCGTGTGTCCCGGTCACTCGCAGCCTCTGCCCCATCCCGCCTGGGCGGGCACCTGTGCTCCGGGGAAGCCTCAGGAGCAGACACTGGTGGGTGACCCACATGCAGAGGTGGGGCTGAAGTCACAGCTGAGCCCCAGGGGCCATGCAACTAAGGAAGAAGAGCTGAATCTCTCCTCGCGGCTGTGTGAAGCACAGATTTACACCCCTCTGACCGGCTTTGTAAACTCAGAGCTGCAGAACATCCGAACAGACAATGAGTGCTCCCACCACTGAGATGGGTCTAGTTTTAGCAGTGGTGGACTTTGTGGGCACATACACACAGGGGTTGGGCCAGGCCAGAGTCTGAGCTGCCCCCACAGCGCCCACAGAAGGGTCAGATGCATGATTACTGCAGTCCTGGGACATGACTTCAGTGGATCTCCGCTGGTGGCCTGGTGAAAACAACACCTGAGAGACACCAGGGCCAACTGCCAGCATATCCACGGTTAAGGTGGAGCTGAGAGCAGTGCCAACAACAGTGTAATCTGTGAGCCCGCACAACAGGTGAAAGGTGACACAACAGAGCACGCTCACAGGTGAACAGCTCCAGAGGAGGAATACTCAGGGGTTTCTCTCCCAGTGGGACTGCTCCAATCCTGCCTACCTTGCACCGCAGATCAGAAACAAAACAGATCTGGGGGCCTCTACAACAACAACCAGGGAGCAGACTCCACCCCTGAGAGGGCGGTGACAACCACAGACCAATACCCAGTGCAGGCTCTGGTCACACCACCAGTCAAACCTCCTATAAAGGGGATAATGGCCAGCATACACTGAGGAAAGAGGTGGTAGACACCCATACTAAAAACAGCCCTTGCACTAAAAAATATTAAAATCACACAGGCTATATAGGGACGTAAAAATAGCCCTTCGAGACAGTCTGAGACTCTGGCATTGGGAGGAAGAACCCCCAGAGCACTCAGCCCTGAAGGTCAGTGGGGCTTGAGAGCAGGAGCTCCACAGGGCTGGGGGAAACACTCTGGGAGGGTGCATACAAGAGTGCACTGGGACCCAGCACAAAGTAGTACCTCCATAGGAACCTGGGCTAGACCTACCTAGGGATCTTGGAGGGTCTCCTGGGGAGGCAGGGGTTGGCTGTAGATCACTGTGGGGGACAAGGACACTTGTGGGGGGAAGGATCAATATTCCTCAAGGAATACTGATCAGCGTGAGCTCTCCCGGAGGTCCCTCTGTTGGCAGCAAGACCTGGTCCCACCCGACAGCCTGCAGGATCCAGTGCTGGGATGCCTCAGGCCAAACAACCAGCACATAGGAACACAGCCCCACCCATCAGCAGACAGGCTGCCTAAAGTCCTACTGAGCTCACAGCCACCTCAAAACACACCCCTTGGCACAGCCCTGCCCACCAGAGGGACAAGACCCAGCTCCACCCACCAGAGGGCAGGCACCAGTCTCTCCCACCAGGAAGCCTGCATAAGCCCCTGGACCAGCCTCACCCACCAGGGGGCAGACACCAGAAGCAAGAGGAACTGTGATCCTGCAGCCTGTGGAAAGGAGACCGCAAACACAGAAAGTTAGACAAAATGAGACAACAGAGAAATATGATGCAGATGAAGGAACAAGATAGAAAACCCAAAAGGACAACTAAATGAAGAAGAGACAGGTAATCTACCTGAAAAATAATTCAAAATAACGATAGTAAAAATGATCCAAAACCTTGGAAAAGGAATGGAGGCACAGACCGAGAAGATACAAGAAATGTTTAACGAAGAGAAGATTTAAAGAACAACAATAAACAAAAAGAGATAAACACCACAATAACTGAAGTGAAAAATACACAAGAAGGAATCAAAAGCAGAATAACGGAGGCAGAAGAACGGATAAGTGAGTTGGAAGACAGAGTGGTGGAAATCACTGCCATGGAAAAGAAAAAAGAATGAAAAGAAATCAGGTCAGGGACTTCCCTCATGGTCCAGTGGTTAAGACTCCACGCTCCCAATGCAGGGGCCTGGGTCCAATCCCTGGTCAGGGAACTACATTCCACATGCATGCCGCAACTAAGAGCCCGCATGCTGCAACTAAAGACCTCACATGCCGCAACTAAAAAAGATACCGCATGCTGCAACTAAAGATCCCAAATGCTGCAACTGAAGATCCCACGTGCAGGACTTCCCTGCTGGCGCAGTGGTTAAGAATCCACTTGCCAATGCAGGGGACATGGGTTCGAGCCCTGGTCCAGGAAGATCCCACATGCCACGGAGCAACTAAGCCCGTGTGCCACAACTACTGAGCCTGTGCTCTAGAGCCCATGAGCCACAAATACTGAGCCTGTGTGCCACAACTACTGAAGCCCATGTGCCTAGAGCCCATGCTCCACAACTAGAGAAGCCACCACAATGAGAAGCCCACGTACCGCAACGAAGAGTAGCCCCTGCTTGCTGGAACTAGAGAAAGCCTGCGTGCAGCAATGAAGACCCAACACAGCCAAATAAATAATTTTTAAAAAAAGATCCCACATGCCACAACTAAAGATCCCACATGTCACAACTAAAAAATCCAACATGCCACAACTAAAGATCCCACATGCCGCAACTAAAGATCCTACATGCAGCAATGAAGATCGTACATGCCACAACTAAGACCTGGTGCAGCCAAATAAATAAATGAATGTTAGAAAAAGAAAAAAGAAATGAGAACAGTCTCGGAGACCTCTGGGACAACATTAAACACACCAACATTTGCATTAGATGGATCCCAGAAGAAGAAGAGAAAGAGAAAGGGCCTGAGGAGATTTCAAACAGATTTCAAATAGAAATCTCTTCTATTTGAAGAGATTATACCCAAAAACTTCCCTAACACGGGAAAGGAAAGAAGTCACCCAAGCCCGGGGGTGCAAAGAGTCCCATCCAGGATACAACCAAAGAGGCCGAAACACATATTAATCAAACTGACAAAAATTAAATACAAAGAAAAAATATTAAAAGCAACAAGGGAAAAGCAACAAATAATATACAAGGGAATCCCCATAAGGTTATCAGTTGATTTTTCAGCAGAAACTCTGCAGGACAGAAGGGAATGTCACGATATATTTAAAGTGATGAAAGGGGAAAAACCTACAACCAAGAATACTCTATCCAGGAGGGCTCTCATTCAGATGCGACAGAAAAATAGAAAGCTTTACAGACAAGCAAAATTTAAGAGAATTCGGTGCCACCAAACAGGTTTACGACAAATGCTAAAGGAAGTTCTCTAGGCAGGAAATGCAACCCAAAAAACTACAATAGATACACACACAAAAAAGAAAAAGCAACCAAACACAGCACTAAAGATAGTCATCAAATCACAAGAGAAGAGAAAAAAAGAGGAAGGGAAGAAAAAAAGACCTACAAAAACAAATCCCAAACAAGAAAATGGCAATAGGAACATACATATCGATAATCACCTTAAATGTAAATGGATTAAATGCTCCAATCAAAAAACACTGGGTGAATAGATACAAAAACAAGACCCAAAAAAAAAAAAAAAAAAAAAACAAGACCCATATATATGCTGTCTACAAGAGACCCACTTCAGACCTAGGGACGCATACAGACCGAAGGTGAGGGGATGGATAAAGATATTCCATGCAACTGGAAATCAAAAGAAAACTGGAGTGTAAATACAATTATCAGACAAAATAGACTTTAAAATAAAGACTGTTACAAGGGACAAGGAAGGACACTACACAATGATCAAGGGATCAATCCAAGAAGAAGATATAACAGTTGTAAATATATATGCACCCAACATAGGAGCACCTCAATACAAAAGGCAAATGCTAACAGCCATAAAAGGGGAAATCAACAGTAACACAGTAATAGTGGGGGACGTTCACACCCCACTTACACCAATGGACAGATCATCCAAACAGAAAATAATAAGGAAATATAAGCCTTAAATGACATATTAGACCAGACGGATTGAATTGATATTTATAGGGCATTCCATCCAAAAGCAGCAGAATAAACTTTCTTCTCAAGTGCACATGGAACATCCTCCAGGATAGATCACATCTTGGGCCACAAATCAAGCCTTGGTAAATCTAAGAAAACTGAAATCATATCAAGTATATTTTCTGACCACAACACTATGAGATAAGAAATAAATTACAGGGAAAAAACAAACATATGGAGGCTAAACAATATGTTACTGAACAACCAATGGATCACTGAAGAAATCAAAGAGGAAATCAAATAATACCTAGAGACAAATGACAACAAAAACACAATGATCCAAAACCTATGGGACACGCCAAAAGCAGTTCTAACAGGGAAGTTTATAGCAATACAATCTTACCTCAGGAAACAAGAAACATCTCAAATAAACAACCTAACCTTACACCTAAAGCAACTAGAGAAAGAAGAACAAGCAAAACCCAAAGTTAGTAGAAGGAAAGAAATCATAAAGATCAGAGCAGAAATAAATGAATAGAGATGAAGAAAACAACAGAAAATATCAATGAAACTAAAAGCTGGTTCTGTGAAAAGATAAACAAATGGATAAACCTTTAGCCAGACTCATCAAGAAAAAAAGGGAGAGGGCTCAAATGAATAAAATTAGAAATGGGAAAGAGAAGTTACAACGGACACAACAGAAATACAAAGGATCACAAGAGACTACTATGAGCAACTCTATGCCAATAAAATGGACAACCTAGAAAATATGGACAAATTTCTAGAAAGGTACAACCTTCCAAGACCGAACCAGGAAGAAATAGAAAATATGAACAGACCAATCACAAGTACTAAAATTGAAAAAGTGATTTAAAAACTTACATCAAACAAAGTCCAGGACCAGATGGCTTCACAGGTGAATTCTATCAAACATTTACAGAAGAGTTAACACCTATCCTTCTGAAACTCTTCCAAAAAACTGCAGAGGAAGGAACACTCCCATGCTCATTCTACAAGGCTACTATCACCCTGATACCAAAACCAGACAAAGATAGCACAAGAAAAGAAAATTACAGGCCAATGTCACTGATGAACATAGAAGCAAAAATCCTCAACAAAATACTAGCAAACAGAATCCAACAACACATTAAAAGGATCATACACTATGATCAAGTGGGATTTATCCCAGGGATGCAAGAATTCTTCAATATATGCAAATCAATCAATGTGATACACCATATTAACAAATTGAAGGATAAAAACCATATGATCATCTCAATAGATGCAGAGAAAGCTTTTGACAAAACTCAACCCCCATTTATCATAAAAGCTCTCCAGAAAGTGTATATAGAGGGAACCTACCTCAACATAATAAAGGTCATATATGACAAACCCATAGCTAACATCATTCTCAACAGTGAAAAACTGAAAGCATCTCCTCTAAGATCAGGAAAAAAAAACAAGGATGTCCACTCCCACCACTTTTATTCAACATAGTTTTGGAAGTTCTAGCCATGGCAATCAGAGAAGAAAAAGAAATAAAAGGAATCCAAATTGGAAAAGAAGTAAAACTGTCACTGTTTGCAGATGACATGATACTATACATAGAAAATCCTAAAGACGCTACCAGAAAACTACTAGAGCTCATCAATGAATTTGGTAAAGTTGCAGGATGCAAAATTGATACACAGAAATCTCTTGCATTCCTATACACTAACAATGAAAGATCAGAAAGAGATATTAAGGAAACACTCTCATTTACCATCACATCAAAAAGAATAAAATATCTAGGAATAAACCTACCTAAGGAGGCAAAAGACCTGTACTCAGAAAACTATAAGACGCTCATGAAAGAAGTCAAAGATGACAAACAGATGGAGAGATATATATATCATGTTCTTGGATTGGAAGAATCAATATTGTGAAAATGACTATACTACCAAAAACAATTTACAGATGCAATACAATCCCTATCAAATCACCAATGGCATTTTTCACAGAATTAGAACAAAAAATTTCACAATTTGTATGGAAACACAAAAGACCCTGAATAGCCAAAGCAATCCTGAGAAAGAAAAACGGAGCTGGACGAATTAGGCTCCCTGACTTCCAACTATACTACAAAGCTACAGTAATCAAAACAGAAATACAGATCAATGGAACAGGATAGAAAGTCCAGAGATAAACCCACACACCTATGGTCAACTAATCTATGACAAAGGAGGCAAAAATATACAATGGAGAAAAGACAGTCTCTTCAGTAAGTGGTGCTGGGAGAACTGGATAGTACATGTAAACAAATGAAATTATAACATTCTCTAACACAAAACACAAAGACAATCTCAAAATGGATTAAACACCTAAATGTAAGACTCTCTGACATAAATCGCAGCAAGATCTTTTTCGATCCACCTCCTAGAGTAATGAAAATAAAAACAAAAATAAATAAATGGGACCTAATTAAACTTAAAAGCCTTTGCACAGCAAAGGAAACCATAAACAAAATGAAAAGACAACCCACAGAACGGGAGAAAATATCTGCAAACAAAGCAACCAACAAGGGATTAATCTCCAAAGTATACAAACAGCTCATGCAGCTCAATATCAAACAACCCAATCAAAAAATGGGTGGAAGATCTAAATAGACATTTCTCCAAAGAAGACATACAGATGGCCAAAAAGCACATGAAAAGATGCTCAATATCAGTAATTATTAGAGAAATAGAGATCAAAACAACAATGAAGTATCACTTCTCACTGGTCAGAATAGCCATCATAAAAAATCTACAAACAATAAATGCTTGATAGGGTGTGAAGAAAAGGGAACCCTCCTGCACTGTTGGTGGGAATGTAAATTGGTAGAGCCACTATGGAGATTCCTTAAAAAACTAAATGTAGAACTACCATATGATCTAGCAATCTCACTCCTGGGCATATACCTGGAGAAAACCATAATTCAAAAAGATACATGTACGCCAATGTTCATTACAGCACTACTTACAAGAGCCAAGACACGGAAGCAACCTAAATGTCCATCAACAGAGGAGTGGATAAAGAATATATGGTACATATACACAATGGAATATTACGCAGCCATAAAAAAGAACAAAATAATGCCATTTGGAGCAACATGGATGGACCTAGAGATTGGCATACTGAGTGAAGTCAGCCAGAGAAAGACAAATATATTGCTAACATGTGGAATCTTTAAAAATGGTACAAATGAACTTACTTACAAAACAGAAATCGAGTCACAGATGTAGAAAACAAACTTATGGTTATCGGTGGGGGATGGGGGAGGGATAAACTGGGAGACTGGGATTGACACATACAGACTGCTATATATAAAATAGATAACTGGGCTTCCCTGGTGGCGCAGTGGTTGAGAGTCTGCCTGCCGATGCAGGGGACACGGGTTCGTGCCCTGGTCCGGGAAGATCCCACATGCCACGGAGCGGCTGGGCCCGTGAGCCATGGCCGCTGAGTCTGCGCGTCTGGAGCCTGTGCTCCGCAATGGGAGAGGCCACAACAGTGAGAGGCCCGCGTACCGCAAAAAAAAAAAAAAAAAAAAAAGATAACTAATAAGGACCTACTGTATGGCACAGGGAACTCTACCCACTACGCTGTAATGACCTGTATGTGAAAACAATCTAAAAAAGAGTGGATATATGTACAACTGATTCACTTTGCTGTACACCTGAAACTAACACAACATGGTAAATCAACTATACTCCAATAAAAATTGTTTTAAAAAATGAAATACAGGAGCTAAGACTCTTAAGTACTTCACGTGCCAGCAGTGACAGTAATGCTAGAGCTGAATCATCTCATTAATCCTCACAGTAACCCCACGAGAGAAACCATTACTCTCTGCACGCTGCAGGTGATGACAAGGCACAGAGAGGCCAAGTAACTGCCCCAGGTCACAAAGCAGATAATCAGAGGAAGGGGACGCAATGAGGGCTTCAGAGCTGCCACTGACAAGTTTTACGATAAACCTTCAGTAGGTGACGATGATGAAGGCTTGGAGACGTTGGAAGAAGACACAGAAGAAAGTTCAAGAATGCGGAGATTGCAGCAGGGCCAGGATGGAAGCAAAGGCAGTCAGGCAGGCCTGAGTTTGACCCTGGCTCAGCTACTTGTGGCTTTATCAGGATCCTCAACCTCTTGGAGCCATAATTTCCTCATCTGTAAAATGGGCCCAGGGAGCACTACTTCAGAGGTTTGCTGGGAGGAATGAATGCGCTCACTTGGGTAAAGCACTGCACGCTAGACAGGGTAGCACCTTGCAACTGAGATGCTGACTCCCACAGGTGTGCCTGCTCAGAGCCCCACACAGGCCATTCCAGACACACAGGCCCCCAAGGTTCCTAGGGAGCCAGAGCCTGCGGGGCCGCCCTAAAGCAAATGCAGTGCATCAGCATCACCAGGAACTTGTCGGCAGCGCCAGCGCACCTTCCCCCGAGTCAGAACTCAGCCTGCTCTGGAGTTTCAGATCCTCTCCTATATAGAGCTTCGCTGCTCCTCCTGTGGCCCAACCAGCAGTACCATCACCTGGTCAATCACTGAAATGCAGGACCTCGAGTCCGAGCCCAGGCCTGCTGGGTCACGTCCTCACCTTCCCTGGACGTGCTTATCCCTTGGAGAGTTTCATCCTCCAGGTGATGAGAGCAGCTTCACCTAGGTCAGTGCCTCTGGCTGTGGCTGCACAACAGAATTACCTGGGGAGTTTAAAAATCCACTGTGCCCAGCTCCCACTGCCACAATTCTAACTGGCTGGGGGTACAGCTTGGGCACTGATGTTTTCCACGGCTTTCCAGGTGAAAATGGGAGCAGGAAGCACAGGGAGCCTCTCTCCTGCCTCGGCTGCTCCTGGCTGCAACCAGACCCACTTTGGGGCTGCAGACTCAGACATCGGTGGACAGCTCTGGAAGCCTCCAGAAGCCAGCCCGAGGGAGGGGGAAGATGGGGCTGGGGTGAGCCCAAGGATGGAGCCCCCAAGGACCCGCACGTCTGCCCCAAGTCAGCTGGCGCTGGTCTGGACAAGGCAGAAGCCCTTTACGGGGCAGTGGGGGACGGACTTGCACCCAGCCTGCCTCCTCTGAATCCTTACAGCTGCGCCTCTGTTCCCACAGGAGGAAGGCCAGCACCTTCTAATTATAGATGCAGTCGACTCACAGCCGGGCGGGTGAAAGTGATTCACCGGCTCCTAGAAGCCAGGCCCTGCGAGTTTTCCACCTTTCCCACCTCACGCGCAGGCCCCGGTGGGCGTGAGGGCATCCCAGGCGCAGGGGGGAAAGGAGCGCTCCTGCCAGCTCGGGAGAGAGCTGGCTCTGAATTCAGTGTCAGCGCTTGCCCGTCTCTTCCCTGGGTTTACTTGGCTCTCTGGGGGCACCATGGAGGAAGAGGGTCCTCCCTGCATGTGGGCCCAGGGTCCCCATGGCCCAAGCCTCAAAGGGTGCCGGGGTGCCAGGCGAGAAGGCTACAGCCACTGCCCCCGCACAGGCAGAGTGGCACGGTGGCGGTCAGGGGGTGGGCAGGGAAGACTGGCCGGGCAAAGGCTGAGCCTGAGGGACCCTTTGCTGCCTGTCTGGATGAGCCGCCACCAGCGGGCTGGCCGTGGGTCAGGCGGGCCAGGTGGGCGAAGCAAGGAGGCGTACGAGTTTCTTGTGGCGGCACTGTTGCCCTCTCCGTCTTGCCGCCCCTCCCGGGGCTCCCGCCACCACTCTGCCTGACACAGGCTGTCCCGGCACCCCTAGGCTCGGCCGAGGCACTCCATCCGACTAACTCCTGCCGCCGCCCTGAGCGTGATACGGCTGCAGCTACCCCTACACCACGGTCCAGCCCAGCCCCCCGCCTGCTGAAACTCCATTCCTGCAGCGCTCCCTGTCTGCACCCTCACCCGTGACCCTCACGTGCACACCTGCCGAGTCCTTTCCTGTGGTTTCGGGCCTGGGTCTGGGACCTGGCGACAGAGTCCAGGCTGGAGTCAGGAGACACTGTCTCGACGACGATGGGGAAGCCTCTGAGCTGCTCTGAGCCTGCATTTCCTCCGCTGTAAAGTGGGCGTAGAGGTTCTTGCCCCTCCTCCCTCGCAGGGTTGCGATAAGGGTTCGATGAGAAAACATGCCCCTGGGAGCGGGAGCAGTGCTGTTCTGTGCCACCCGCCTCTGTGCCTTGCCTCGATGGCACCCTAGTGGCCCAGCACGGGCTGCCGCCACTTCTGACCCACGGCCTCTGACCTAGGGCCTCACAGCCATCCGCAGGCCACTGGCCGCCTGCGCGGGCTGTGGGTTCTGCTCAGGTGCGAGACCCTGTGGCTCCACCCCAGCCCATGCGTGCCTGCGCTTGCGTACAACCCAGGCGTCCGGGGGTGGGGGTGGGGGAGGTCGGGTAACACCCTGGGGCAAACTCGGATTAATGAGGCACAAAAGCTTCCCATCCCCACTATCTACTTGCTCTCCCTCCCTCCCTCCTGCTTCCCCGGGACCAGCTCCCCCGTAAAGTGGTGGCACGTTAGCTTTGCCTCGATCTCTAGGGAGGCTGGGCTCAGAGAAGGGCAGCCATTCTTCTTGCTTCCACAGCCCCTCCCATGTCGAGATGAGGCACAGCTGAAGGCTCCCAAGCGCCCAGAGGGCCAGAGCTTAGGAGCCCACACACCCAGTCCCTGGCCCAGGCCTTCTCCAGCTGTTGGTTTGCGGCAAGTTACTCCATCCCTATGAGCCCCAGCTGTTTGTCAAACAAGACACTGGTCCCCAGACTTCCCGGCCTGGGTGTGGGGATACAGGAGGGGAGAAGGCAAGGAGGGTGGCTTCAGCCCAGAACAAGTGCTCACACACCCGAAGTGTCGTAGTTCCGAAAGTAAACAGCGTCCTCTGGGTTCCGCTCAGCCCGGCCAAGGCCTGCATGAACATGGGATTCCTTCCTGCGGGTACAGCCCGGAGCTCTGCGTCCACACAACTCAGGCTGGAGGCCCCGCTGAGGCTCTCGGTGAAAACCTTTAGCTTCTGGGTACGTGCAGCTGCCCTGCACACACAGCACACACAGACACACAGACACATGCGCACACCTTCTAAGGAACACACCGCTCCAAAGCATCAAGGACATGGAAGCCGCTGCACTGAGGGCCCAGGAGGAGAGGGAAGCACAGTGGGGAAGTAAGAGGAGATCTTAGGCAGCCCCACTGCTGTGAGAGATGCCGGCAAAGATGGGAAAAGAGGGTTTTTAGGAACTTGCCACAGAAGATTATGAATGAAATTCCCTTCTGCAGCCTCTTCAAGAGACTCGGCCACGCCACACAGCTTGTGGGATCTTAGTTCCCCATCAGGGATCGAACCCGCACCCCCTGCAGTGGAAGCGCGGAGTCTTAACCACTGGACCGCAAGGGAAGTCCCTCTTCAAGAGACTTTGGCTAGAGATCTGGGTGCCGCTCACTGCTGCAGTGCTTTCTAATGTGGCCCTAGCGAAGGGGAGCCTGCAGGCAGCAAAATCGGGAGGAGAGTATCTGTTCCTGGCTACACGCGTGCAAAAGCCGGACACCCGCCGGGAGGGGCGGCCACACACACAGGCATGTGTGTACGGCTTTTGTGACCCGGGGCACAGTCCTTCCACTCACAAACTCCAGCTGTGCCCAAGACGGCCTTCAGAGACCCTGCACTCCACTCTCATCACACAGGAGCCCCCTGGACCCCTGGGAGCCGCAGCTGTGACAGTGGCCCACATGGTGCTGAGCCAGGGCTGCTGGACTCACTACGACAGCCAGAGCCCACCGTGTGCACCCGGACGCATCCATGGCTACACCGTCATGTATCTTCATGTTCTCCACTCACACACTCGTCCAGGCCTGGGTACAGGCCTTTCCCAAGTGCTTTTCCTGCTTCCTCTACTGAGAGGCTCAACAAGCCCTGGGGAGGCCTGACACTGCCCAATGGTCTCGTAAAAGGTTCCCACAGCGGAGGCTGTCACAAACAATTTACTTAAACATACTTGGGTAAGGAATGCACGTGACACTGACTCGAGACAAACATCCAATTACTGCAGCATCTGTGTGCAGGGTTGTCCGTGCTCACAACTGTCCGGGGCAGCGCTGCACAGCTTCCTGGAGGTGTTCCCATGCCCAGGGGCTGCTCCTGCCTCATCTCTTGCCTCCGGGCCCTTGAGGGGGAAGGTCCCTGCCCAGAAGCAGGGTCCGGGGGCCTCCAGTTCAATGCCCCAGCTCTGGGCAGGAAGGCGGGCTGGGAGGGGATGGCAGGAAGGGACTTGGGGCTACAGGTGGGGCAGGGACCTCGTCCTTCAGGAGCCACTTGGGAGGGACCCCACCCGTGGGCTCTCCGGGGTCCGCAGGCCTCCTGGCCTCTGATGCCCAGCTACCTGCTCCCAACACCACCTCTGCCCTCGGGGCACATCCTGGGAAAGGGGTGGCAGTGCTCAACGAGCATTCACTGCGCCCCCCCAGGGCAGCCTCAGACACAGCCAGCTCGGCCCCAGCTGAGAATGGGGACAGCAGCCCAGGGAGGGGACAGCCTGCTACACAGCTGGCCGGGAGCAGTGTCAGGCCCTCCACTCAACTCTGAAAGGGAGGAGCTGTCTGGGGCAGGTTCCCAGGGCACAGTCAGAATTCAGGATCCCTTCCAATCTTGGAGTCTGCAATTCCGGAAATTTCTAAGAAATGGAGAAGCAGGGAGAAGCTTTCTTTGACTAACCTTTGGTACTTTCAATGTTTATCATCAGGAGTTGGGAGCCCAGCCATGTGCTGGGCTTTACATATCTCATCTCAACGCAATCCCTCCAACCTACGGGGGGCGGTGTGGAGATGCCCATTTCTTAGATGAGGTTGCCAAGTGCCCACGACTTGCACTAAGCGGCTTAGGCAGGCAGTGGTGAGTAGGTCTGTCCAGGCCTGCCTGCCCCACTGCCCTGCTCCTTCTGGGGACTGTCATTTCTCCTCATCATTGTGCCTGGCCGGGGTATAACCTTCCGAGCATCAGATGAAGGCTGAGGCCCTCGCCCTGGGCACATGGATAAGTGCCCATTCCCACGGCATTCTGCATATGATTTCAGGGATTGACGGGCTCCCAGAAGCTCATCCATGGATGCCAAGTTAAGCATCCCAGCTTCCTGGAAAACTGGGACAAAAATGGCCCTGAGGGCCCATCTTGCATGAGCCCCCAGGGATCTGCTGGGAGGTGGAGGAGGGGCACGAGTCAGCCCCCTGCCTCTGCCAGGCTTTGCAAGTGGTGCTTCTTTCGGAGGCAGCACATGGACTTCTATTTTTTAACCTACTCAACAAAATGGAGACTATTTTTAGCTCAGCAAGCTGCAGGGCATCACAATTAGCAACTGAAAATTACACATCTTGCCAGTCTCCCCTCTGTTGGCTGGAGGAGAGAGAGAGAAAGTGCTCCTGGGGTGAGCTGGGTGCCAGCCCTGGCCCACACCCTGGTGGGCCACTTAACCAGGAGGGCAGCCTTTGGCCGAGATTTCAGAATGAGTGCATTCAGGGGGCTGTCTCTGGTTTCATCCCAGTTCCAGAAAAATCCAGAGCTGGTGGGAGCCAGGCAGGAGCCCCATCAGCTCTCAGAGGCCACAGTTAGGGAGAGACCCATGCTGGCTGCTTGAACCAGGGCCAGCAACACTGGAACCCAGCTCGGCTGGGGACCTCGGGCAGCTGAGGCCAGGCCTCCTGCCCCATCTGCACAATGAACCCAACCACCCTTCTAGGGCTAACTGTCTGGTTCTCTGATGTCACTTGCACTGGGGTGGGGTAGGAGGTGGGGTGTTCCACAGAGCCCTTGCTCTTCAACCGACAGACTAACCAATCATTCACTCACAAATGGCACCAAGGACCTGCCTAAACACTGGAGATCCGCCAATGAAGGAAACAGGGTCTCTGTCCCCACTGAGACCCCCGGCGCAGCCTGTGGCTGTCAGGCGTGATGACCACACAGATGAGGATGTGATATTAGGGGTTAGAAGGAGAGCAGTGCTCTGGAAGAGGAGAAGAGGGTCGGGAGAGCAGCTGCCAGCCTGAACCCAGACACTCCTAAGGCAGAAAGCTCCCTCCTGGGGGCCCTTCTTCCCCTCCCCAAACCCCAGCTTTCAGAGTTTCCTAACTTTGAGCTGAAATGTGTGTCTCTTAAGCTCCAGAAGCCCTGGTCCTATCTGCTGGGACCACATGCTGAAGATCTGGCTGCACACGAGCGGCTGGGCGAGGCCCGGCCACCCCATGAGCTGGGACCCAGAGGCCTCTCTGTAAAATGGCACCTGCGGCAGCAACTTCACAGGCAACAGTGAGCACGGCCGGAGGCCACCGTGCCCCAGACACGCTTAGTACCTGCTGGTTTCGGTGGAGTCAGAACTGCAGGACACTGACAGGCACTTGGGAATACCTGTCCTCCAGGTTACCCACCGCCTTCCTAGACACAGTTATGGCAGATGGTACTGCCCCTCTCCTGATCCCGCCTCTGAGGCCCTCTCCCCTCTCCGCAGCCTGGGCAGCCACGGGGCCCTGGTGCGGCCAGGAAGAAAGTGGGGAGAAGCTGCCTCCTCTGTCCAACCATACAGATCCACTGGCCCAGCTGCACTGCCCTGTCCTGGCAGGTGGCGCTCAGAACTGGCTCTGGGGACTTCCCTGGCAGTCCGGTGGTTAGGACTCTGCTTTCACTGCCGAGGGCGCAGCTTCGATCCCTGGCTGGGGAACTAAGATCCCGCAAGTCTTGCAGTGCGGCCAGAAGTTTTCTAAAAAAATTTTTTAAATAGAAGAACTGGCTCTGCCTTAGAGGTGGCTGCTCTGCCCGGGGTGGGGAGTGGTAGGGGTGACATGTTCTCTTTAGTCCTCACCCCTGTACTCCTGTGGCCTTGCCAGCAGGGAAGAAGTCCTCCTGAGGGCACGGCCGGCCCCATCCTCGCAGGCGGGGCCGCGGGAGCACCCTGCAGCTCCCATCCTCCCAGCCTGATGGGCCTCTGGGGCAGGAGGGCGAGGGGTGACGTTTTTCACATAAACCAAGCTTCAAGAAACCGTACTCGCAAGTGCCGGGAGGAAGAGCCACATTTACCTTCGTGTACCCTTGGGGCCACCAGGGCAGGCCCGGCCCCAGTGCAGGGCTGCAGGCTGGGATCCAGCCAGGAGGTGGCTGGCATGGGAACCAGAGCCACGCAGCACTTCGGCACCTTCTCCACAAAGGCCCGGCCTCCAAGAGATGCGAAACAATTAGAGCTTTGTTACAGATGCATGATTCATTTTTTTTTTCCTTCTGAATTCCTTCCTATTACCAAATCCTATTTGAATTGACTACAGGAATCTTGCCATCTCCTCCTCACACTCCTAAATACAGATTCTGCCGCGTTGGGGTTTTCTCCTCCTTCTGTTCTGCCTTTCTGTCCAGTCAGCTTCTTCTGGTGGCTGCTCAAGGGACAAAATGTCATTGTCCACCAATAACCATCCCATTATTGAGCCTTGAGAGGCCCGAGGAGGAGCAGGTAGGATTTCAGAGAATCCCTGCCCTCTCCCCACAGGGCGGGCTGCTGGCAAGCCGGCCTCCCACTCAGGGCCCTCAGGGCAGGGCGAGGGTGCCCAGGGCCTCCCCTTCCACCACCCACCACCCCCCCACCCCACCCCCGGCCTCAGATTCCAAAGGGGTCACCCTGCGCTCCTGCACGCGGCCGGGTGACGCTCAGACTCCGTGTGGAAACTGACATAACCTTGGGAGGCACTCCTGTCATTTCTGGGGGTTCCGGCAAGGTGCCATGGAGGAGGGCGGGCTGGAAGGCAGGGCGCAGACCCCCACCTCAACTGGAACGGCACCTCTGGGATCCCCTTCCTGTATGGGGCATCCACTTAAGGCTGCTGCTCAGAGCTCCCCCCGACCAGAACCCCAGGTTCCAGGCGGCAGCATCTGACCCAGGCTCCCCCTGCTCCGGCCACAGGAGCCAGGCAGGACCCCAAGGAGCGGCAGGGCGTGGCTGTGAACGAGCAGGATAACAGGGGACTGCGTCAGAGCTCAGGGTCCTTCGGAGGCAGGGAGGCTGGGCCCCTAGGGAGAGAGTGGGGCGGGGTCCGAGCCACGCTCAAGCCTTTCCAGGAGTGAGTAGCAGCCTCTACTCCACCCGCCAGGCTGCATCGGGGGGCGGGGGGGGGGGGGTGCCAGGGTACAGAAAAAAGAACGTATAGTCCTTTTATTTTTAAATGACATCTAATTAGGCTGAGCAACGACTATCCTTTGTGTTTAAAAACAAATAAAAATCAATTTCCTTCGCTTGAACTGTCATCCTCCTGGCAGACACCCAGAGTGGCAGCCCTGGGATCCCGCTGCACTGCAGGAGCTGGAGACTTCTGTACGCTGACCTGCTGGTGGAGGGCAGCAGGCGTCCAGCTCCCTGCTGGGCCTGGACAGAAACAGGACCAGGACGTGCGTCTTGACCCTCCAGCAGAAACATCTCCCACTCCCTGCGCACATTCTCTGTACACAAGCAGCTTTCCTGCCACATGCCCTATGTCCCCTGGCCCTGGGGGCTGGTAACCAGGTGTCTAGCCCAGCTCCCAGGAATACCAGCAGCACAGCTGCCTGCATCCCTCCCCAGGGCAGTGCACTTCCCCGCACACCACCCTGCACACACTGCTGGCAAGGCAGCTGTCACCCCATTTTCCAGACAAGGAACAAAGCCCCAAGGGTTTAAGTCATCAGCCTTAGGCCTTACAGTTCCAAAGTAGGGGAGCTGGGATTTGAACCCTGGTGTGTGTAACCACCACGATCTGATAGGAAACCCAGGACCGTCAGCGCAGGCTCAGGAGAAGGAAGGGCAGGTGCGAGGCGAAGGCAGGTGGAGCCGGCCAGGGTCCCCGCGAGATGGGCAAGGCCTGGCCCAGAAGGAGCCACCTGCTGGCAGTGTGCAAGGTGAGGCCAACGAGCGCAGCACTGTGGGGAGCAGGGCAGGGTCCAAGGGCCAGCTGTGCGTGTGCCCGCACGGGGCCCCTTGCTGGACAGCCCGATCCAAACCCTCCCTGAAACAGCTCAGCAGCCACACCGCCAATGAGTGACACTCACAGGGGGTTTCCACCTACTGGGCTGTCCTACACATCCCCACAGGGCCCTCCAAGGCCTTACTGACCATTGTCCAGATGAGGTGCGGCCCAGGAGGCGAAGGACAGCCTGAGGCCACACTGTCTGGCAGGGCAGAGCCAGGAACAGCCCACGGCTCCTGCCTGCAGGCTGGTTCTTTCTGCCAAGAGTTGAAAGTGCAAGGCAAACTGCCAAGAACACGCCTGCCCCGCTGTGCCCAGGAAACGGGGCCAGTGCCCAAGCACAGAGCAGGGAGCTCCTCTTCGTGGACCAGAGACAGGCAGGATGACAACTAGAACTTTCTACAATTCCTGACACGTGGTTCAGACCCAAAGAGACGAGTGGTAGAAAGGAATGAAAATACTGCAGGGCATTCTCTCAAGACGTGGGAATGGAAACATAAGGAGAAAAATGCATGAAATCCCATGGCGTAAGACAGCAAGGCATATCCTTCCACCCGAGAGTACTCATCCACATTGTTCATACATCATTTCACCAGTGAGACCCTGATGGAGTTCCCAAACAGAAATGTACAGGTGACAGAATGATGTGTCTGGACATTAATAAACACAGCTGGATATTAACAAACAAACGATGAACCCAAAAAATTCACCCACTTGATTAAAAAACTTCCCTAAATCATGTTTGTGTTCAAGTAGCACTCAAAACTCCAATTACAGACACATCAGAAAAATAACCCTTATAAGAAATCTCCTCGTGAAATTCGACATGGCCAAAGCTGTACTCAGAGAAAAATTCATGGACTTCAATATATTTTAAATAAACAGGAGGAAATGAAAACAAACTAAGCACTTGATTTAAAAAGAGCTTCTAAACAAAACAGACATACAGCAAAGCAAACTAGAGGAAGGAATTACTAAAAGATAAATGAGTGGATTGAAGGAAAGAAAGACAGTAGAACTTGCTGATTACATTCAAGAGCCGATTTTCTTTGGGAAACACAAATTAAAAAGATAAACCTCTGGCAATTCTAATCAACAAAAGGATGGAAGAAAGGAAGGAAGCTGGCAGACAGGGAAAGAGGGAGGGAAGGATCGAGACTGGGAGGGAGGAAAGGAATGAAGAGAGGGAGAAATGCAAAAACAGAGGAATGAGAAAGAGACTCTAACCACAGATGTGGAGAAGAAACTTTAAACGAATAGATGATGTAAACCTGTGCTAAAAGGTCTGAAAGCATTTTGAACTAGGATATTACCTAGAAAATATGAATAACCGAGATAGACTAGAAATGTTTAGAACGCAAGAAGACCAATAACCATAGTACAAATTAAGTAAGCTGACAGCCAGCTAAACCTCAGAGAAAAACAAAAGCGAGCCCCGGCTGAGCCAGTTTCCAAAATGAATGACTTCAACCCTTGAAGAGTAAGATAATTTTATATGATATTTAAACTATTTCAACTACATAATTCATATTGAAAACCTTTCCTATTCATTTTATGAAGCTAACATAACCATGATTTATAAATGTGACAAATATCTCCCCTAATAGAAAAGTAGGTATAAATTCTTACCTATGAAGATAGAGGAAAAAGACCCCAAGCAACATATCGGCAGAATGAACCCAGCAGCGTTTCAAAGCACAATCGAACCTGACCCAGTGGGATTTATTCCAGAAACAGGATGATTTAGCTCAGAAAAGCTAATAAGTCAACACATTAATAGGTCCAAGGAGGAAAGGAATTTGATGATTCTGCTATATACAGGAAAGCCTCGTATGATATCCATTCTTGGTGTACACTCTCGGTACTTCATGATGAAGATTATGTATTTGAAATTTAGGGCCAATTTCAGACTTAACAGTAAAACATTAGAGGCCTCCTCATTAACATGAAGATCAAGCCAAGGACAACTGCTAGAGATGTGGGGACGTATGTATATGTGTAGCTGATTCAATTTGTTGTAAAGCAGAAACTAACACACCATTGTAAAGCAATTATACTCCAATAAAGATGTTAAAAAATAAAAAATAAATAAAAAAATAAAGTTGCTTTGTACCTTTCAGAAAACACACTAAGATAAGAAAATGTTAACAAGATACATTAGAAATGAATTAAATTCATTCCTGGGTTTTCCAGGGAGCCCAACTGAAAAATCTGTTCAAAATACTGAGAGTTTAATTACCAATTACCTAACATACATTTTTTAAAGATCGCTGTCTTACCTATCAACCTCGCCTGGAGACAGGCATTCCCATCCCCAAAGACATCCTGACTCAGTCCGTGTGGAGTGCGTGCTTCCACCCCAGCGGCAGAAGGGAGGAGGGTGTGTGTGAGCCAGTGCCTGTGTGCGTGCGTGAGTGCGTGCGTGCGTGCGTGCGTGCGTGCGTGCCCTGGGGCCTCCCAGCTCTGCAGGTCTCCCAGCCTCTGGGCAGGGACGTGTTGCTCCCAGTGGGCCTGCCCTGCCACCCAGGTCAGCCACCCAGCCCACAGCCCCCTTACTGGCCACACACCCCTGACACCGCAGCATTCTGCCCTCTGGGCTGGGCATCTCTAGGGGGCTGCCACCCCTCTTCTAAGGAGGTTGCACGGGGCCCTGGTGCGCGCAGGGTGGCCAGGCTCTGGGGTCGGCCAGCCCCAGAATGAATGTCGCCTCTTCCTGCTCTGCTCATGGCGCTGCCTTACACCTCAGAGCCTCAGCTTCCTCTTGTGTCACTGGAACAGCCACCTCGTGAGGGTTAAAGGAGACGCGAGAGCTGGCTCCAAGTCCTCTGACTCACACTCGCCACAGGGGGCGGCTCGTGCGGCAGCGACACTGACCTTTGGGAAATGCCGTGGGCTTGGCCCCAGCCAGGCAGGCCGGTGTGAGCGGGACAGTGAGGGTGGGGTTCTTCCACTGGAGGCTGAGACACAGGGCAGTGGGTTTGCCAGAGAAACCCCACCGGCTGGCTGGCGACCATGAGGCCACAGGGCCAGAACTCTTGGGGGCTGTAGGGCTCCAGGGGGTGAGAAGCAAAGAACCACGGTGGAGGTCCCTGGCTGCTTTCCTCTGGAGACCCCGGGGCCACTGTCCACATGACCTATCACCCAGGGCCCTCCAATCTGTCTGCCTCTGGGCTCCCCTTGTCCTGGAACCCACAGGGCTCCAGCCAGCCCAGAACCTGGCATAGTGGACATCCTGGGCAGGGGGCCAGCTGTGACCCCTGACACCCTGGCTGATCTCAGGCAAGCCGCAGCACCTGTGGGCCTCAGATTCCCCAAGTGTAACACATGGAAGCAGAACTAGGCAGTCTCCGTGGGCCATTCCAGCCCTCGTGTCTGTTTCTCCCTTCCCTCGCTTATTCAGTCAACAAACCCCTGAGGTCCTACTGATCCGTGCTGCACACCTGGAAATGGAAGAGCCCATGGGGCTCAGTGTGTGCCACTAGGGGTAGAAGTAACCCCGCAGCGCAGTGTGCTGGCTGGGTGTTGAGGGGGCACAAGGGTGGAGGGACTATCTCTGTAGGGAGAAGTCAAGGAGGGCATCCTGGAGGAGGCGATTTGGAGGTGGGCTTCCAAGGATGAGCAGGGGGTTTCCAGTGGGTTAGGAGAAGGAAGAGCAGGGAGATAAAACAGGTCTCCTGGCTGACCTCCTTTTATCAGGACTGTTTGTCAGGACTGTGACACCACAGTCCTGACAGACCAGCCCTTTTCTGGTCACTCAATAGCAGCTCCCCAGAGGGTGAGGGCCAAGAAGCCCAGCTCTGTGGAGGGTGCAGGCAGCTTCCACAGGTACCTCAGCTCCGTCTCTCAAGTCAAACCCTACCCATCCCAAAGCCAGTGTGTGACTCCCCACCCCCAAGCAGCTCTCCCAGATGGCGTAGCTCGCAAAGCCCCTGCACCACTGTGGTCCCTGTGCTTGGTGGGTACGTGACCTACAGGTGGTACTGCCCCAGTGCTCCTGAACCTCGGACGGGGACGGCAGCCAGGTCGACACAAGATGTTGTGGCCCCCCCACCTCACCTTGCCTCCCCCGGTGGAGCTCACACGAAGCTCCTCCAACCCCAGCAGCTGGCAGGCCCAGCAAGATGAGGGCGTGGTGCCTGGACCAGGCTGTCCTGAGCCAGCAGGTACAGGTGTAGGCGGCGTGGCCAGGAGGCAGCAAGGGCTTGCAGGATGGAGCAAGCTGGGGCTCCAAATTAGCACCCCAGGCCAGACCCTCCCCTAACTCCATACACCCAGCCAGTGCCAGGAGACATCGCCCCGGGGTGCCAACCTGTCCCACCTCCTCCCCGACTGCACCCCCGCTCCACCTGCATCCTTTCCCGCCTCTCCTTCCTGGAGTTGGCTGTCTCCTCTCCATCTCTACACCACAGCTCCACCGTCAGCAAGGCCACCTGCTTTACCTTCAGAGTAAATCGGCCCTTCTCTCCTCCTCCGCTGCCACCTCCCTGGTCTGAGCCCCTGGGCCCCGCGCTTACGCTCGCCAGCTCTGCTCCTGACACCGGCCTCCAGTCTGGTCCTCTTCGAAGACTTGCCTGACCTCTTCCTGCTGTGCTCCTCTGCTCCCACTGCCACGTATCTCCCTCCCTCTCCTCCAGCAGGTCCTCAGGCTGAGGCCTCCCCTGACTGCCCCACCCAAGGCACAACAGCTGCCCCACACTGATGGTCAGTGCGCTGGGCACCAAACGTGTTGGACCCCTGCTCGCCAGGCTGAGCAGAATTGTCATTACTGGTCCTAGCGAGACTGAGTGGGGCCCTGTGACTCATCTGGCTCAAGAGCAGTGAGTAGAAGTGACGTGTGGCACTCTGAACTGGGGCACTGAAAGGTTAGTGCAAGGGCCTCTCTCCCCCTCTGCCATGGGACCTGTCAGCCCAGGTCCTTGAGTGAGGAAGGCTTGGAGCAGGGCCCCGCCAAACCATGAAGAACTTGCTGATAAGTGAAAATTACAAGGTGTTGTTATAAGCTCCTGGCTTTGGGGGTTGTTTGGTTACCGCTGATAACCTAAACTACCCTGCCCTTGATATGTACCCTTGATATGTTCTATTCCTCTTTCCTGCTTTACTTTTTCTCTTTAGCACTTATCACCATGTAACATTCCATATTCCATTTCTTGATTGTGCTTTTCTTTTTCCCTGTCTCTCTTGCTAAAAGGTGAGCCATGAGGACAGGGACTGTGGTGTCTCTGGTTCCCTGCTGAATCCATGGTGCCTGCACACAGCAGGTGCTCAATAAATGTGCACTGAATAAGTGAAAGAATGAAGGACTAAATGAGTCCTGCTTCTTGGGCACAGCCAGGCCCAGTCAGCCCAGCTGTGGCCCCCTTCTGTGCCCCATGCTGCACTGAGCCTGAGATCTACGCCGGTCAGCTCCAGGCTGAGGGTTTAGAACAGCGGCACCTGAATCACATTGCCGGATTCCCTCAAAGGAAGGGTTTGAGCCATGGAAATGCAACACTGCCTCATGCTCGGGATTAATTCCAGGACAGGTTCTCAGCCTCCCTTCCTGTAGAAAGGAAGCTGCCCCTCACCTTGGGGTCCACACCCCTGGAAGCCCCAGGCTGGGCCTCACTCTCCTTAAATACACAGGTGTCTGTGGGCCCACACAGGCACAGTCCTGCCCGCCCTGCCTCTCCCTCTCTCCCACACACACACTCCATATATAAACATGCCCACATTTTCACATACTCTCACTCTCGCCCACACATCACACATACACACCTCCCACGTGCCCACCTCATCTCAGACCTCCTCTCCCGGCACCTCCTCCAGGGTAAACAGGTGGTTCTGTGTTCAAGTCCAGAAAAGGATCCACTGTCGTCTTGGCGCTTATAAGCCTGTCTGTGCCAGTCCCAGGGCAGCCACCCTCCTGCCGACCCTGTCACTGGGGCTGCTGTCTCCTGCTTCTCCGGCCCTGTCCACCCCACATGGGTCCCTACCAGGTGTGCAGGTGCCACGCGGCCACAGACTATCACCGGCGTCCGCAGGCCGTGCCAGGTAGCAGCCTGGGCTGCCCATCCGTTCTGAGCCCTGGGCGCAGCCCACCTGACAGCTGGTGTCCCAGTGGGGACCCACAGAGAGAGTGGTTCCCAAGGGCAGGCTTCCTCCGGGCCTGGCCAAAGATGTCCTCAGGATGGCCACACTCCTTGTCCGGAGGTCAGGACTGCTTCCCGAGCTCGGCGGCGCAGGAACCCCTGACCCCGCAGTCCGACTGCAACCAAGGGGTTGCCCTGCGAGCCCGTCCACGTCACCGCCTCCGCGACCCGCCGCCCCGCACCTGCCACGCGCCGCAGCCCTACCTGGGGCTCCAGAAACATCCTGGCTGCCTGCTCCCAGCGCTGTCTCCCGGCGCCCCGGGCGTCCCGCGTGCGGCCGCTTCTCTCCCCGCGCGCCACTGCAGCTCCAACCCTCCGCCCCGCCCGCGGACTACCACACGCCCGCCTCCTCCCGGGAGGCGGGGCCCGACCAGGGCCGGGAACGCCAGGATTCTGGATGGGGCGGAGGTGAGGGGCCAAGGGGTAGCGACGGACGGGGTGGGGCCGAGGGACCTCGAGGCAGCGCCAGGGGCGGTCCGGGGCCTCGTGGAGTTCGAGGGGGGCGTGGCGCAGGGGGCGGGGAAAGGACCGGAGGGGCGGGGCGCTGCTTGGAGAGCGGTGGCGAAGGTGCAGGGGTTGGGGCGCCGGGAGGGGCGCGGCGTGGGCAGGGCACACAGGCCTGGAGCTGGATTTGGGGGCGCTGGGAGTGCAGGCGGAGCGGGCCGTGGCGTCAGGACGGAGGCCATGGCAGGGTGTCGGTGCTGGGTGCGCCGGGTGGGCTTGCGAAGGGGGGCCGTGTGGGTCGGTGCTTAGCGCGCGGTAGGAGCGGTCGTCCTGGTGAGATCCAGCTAACGGAGAGCCCCGTGCGCCCCCATATCCTCCCTCGAGCCTCTCTTCCCCCTGCCCGACCTCACCTCATCGCAGAGGTCCACTACAGAGCTACGGCAGCGTGCTTGGCCAGCGTCTGGCTTGAATGCCTCCCCTCACGGGGCTCTCACTCCACACAGCTCTGGCCTCGAGCGTCCCACGAAACTTTCTGTCCTTCCGTTTCCTTGAGTGAACACAGGGGACACGGCAGCTGCTTTTGTGGGAGGACTACTCTAAGACACAGCGTGGGTCGGACCTGGCACATGGCACAGCGAGGCGTCCTCCCGCCCCCAGGCCCCGGCGCTCAGAAAGAATCCTGTCCGGTGACGGATCTTCCCCTCCCTCGCGTTCCTGCGTTGCCCCCAACGCGGGCTCTGAGAATCTGAAAGGAAAAGGTGGACTGAGGGAAGAGCGCCCTCTCTGGGAGATCTAGAACCGGAGGGCCCAGAGGCTGAGTGGGGAGAGGGAGGGGGTGGGATCTGGAAGAGCTCAGGAACAAGCCCTGGGGCTGGGATGGGGAGAGGTGATGCTGTCAGTGTCCAGGCAAGTCCCAGGACGCCGGCCCCCAGCAGCCCGTGAGACAGCCATCTCTCTTCCCAGCTACCCGTTCTCCTTTGCCTGTTCTCTCACCAGTAGCAAGATTGGCCCTGAGGCTGAGTCCTGCTGGACAGCTATTTCCGTCTTGAGGAATTAGGGGCTGTGCTGAGTCCATTCACCAGCCTCCTCCAAGAGAATGCAGGAGTTTGGAGACAGCTGTCCTTCTCTTGGAGGTCTGCCCCCACCCCACTTTCTCTACTAAGACTGGAACCCAGGTCTCACTGCTCCAGCACCTGCTCCTGTGGGTGGGCAGTCAGGAAGAGGGGGGGCAACATTAGCAGAAATGACCAGGGCTGCAGACTGCTGGCACATCAGCCCCCCAAGCTTCCACACTGTCCGTCTCCCCCTGCTGCTTCTGCATCTCATTTCAGGCCAGTCAGAGGATGCAAAGCTAACACTGGCCTCTGCAGGGGACTTGTGGAACCAGGACCAGCCTGGGCCCTTGGTCCTGAGCCCGCCTGGCCACTCTTCCCCTTCACACAGCTCCACAGTGCCAAGAGGGGTGAGGGGTTTTGCCCTGAGGGAGCTTGCCAGGCACCTACCCCTGCTGTCCCCGGCCCTACCCCACAGCCCTGCAGGATATCTGGGCCCTCAGGCAGCCACAGTTATTTCCTCAGGAAGTCCATGTGGGCAGTTAACACCCTCTGCACCCCGAGCAAGCCTTCCCCTCTGCTTCTCTAGATGTTATGGCCCAGAGGAGTTGGCTAGGCCGATATGCAGCACCACTGCACCTTTCTGTACATGCTCACTCGCAAATTTCACAAGCATCCCTAAGAACCTTGATAAAGTAGATGCTTCCCCGGGATGAAGCAGCACCCTCTGCCAGTAGTCTCTGCAACGGGAATGTCCTCACAGACACAGGTGGTGCTCTCTCGCCTTTGCTCACAGGTGTGACCTCAGCATTCACGTGTGTACATGGACTACATCCGCATCCCAAGGCAGCAGGGAGATGGGCGTGCCAGGGCTGTCCCCTGCCAGGGTGCTCCCCTGCTTGAACCTGTGGGTGGAGCTGGGCGTAGAGAGCAAGGTGCTGCAGGGAGGACTTGTGGGGACCGGCACAGGAACACACTGACCTTGCCAGAGCTGGCTTTAGAAAGTGGAGAAGGAACCAGCTGTGGTGCGGCCAGCAGACATGTGCTGGGGGCTTCTGGAAAGATGAGGCACCCCAGATGATGTGGGCTGGCCAGGAGGCCAGGAACAGTGCATCCATCCCGTGACCATGAGAGGATGCTCTGAGCAAAAAGCAAGGAAGGCTGGTTCCAGAATGACAGTGCCCCTGGACATCCTCACAAGTACGGACACCTGGGACAGACGGGAAACTGGGACAGGAGGCTGGACTCACTGCTACAAGCTCCTAATCAGTGTCCTTGCTTCCACCTGTCCTGCCTCAACACAGCAGCTGGATTGGCCCTGTTAAAACCTGAGTCAGGTCCTGCCCCTCCTCTGCCCAGACCCTCAGTGAAATGAAAGCCAGGGTCCTAGTGGCCCTGCAGGCCCCATTGGCCTGCCCCCATTTGAATCCTCCCACCTTCCATTCACCTCTGCCCCCGCCGGCCCTGCGTGTCTGCGTGGCTCTCCCACTTGGGTCTTTACTGACGTGTCACCTTCTCGGTGACATATTTACAGTGTTAACCTCCACTCCCACACTTCCTCTCCCACTGAACTTTCCTTCTCATGGCTACTTCAGTTGACATATTCTTTCTACTTCCTTATTTGTTAGTCTCCTCTAGGGAGAATTCGAGCTCCATGAGTGCAGGGCCCTTGTCGGTTTTGTTCACTGCTGTGCCCCAGTGACTGTGACATGTTTGCATATGGCGGCACTTGACACCTATCTGTTGAATGAATATGTGTGTATGTATGTCTGTGTATAACTGTGCAGATATAGATATAGGTGTATGTATCTAGTATAGGCCTCATATCCAGAATATATAAAGAACTCATAAAAATCAAAAAAGTCAGAAGACCCAACTTTTTAAAAATAGGCAAAAGACTTGAAGAGGTACTTTACCAAAAAGGATATCCCAAAGGGTGATACACATAAGAAAAAGCATTCATTAGTCATCAACGGAAGGAAAATTAACACCACAGTGTGATACTGCTGTACACCCACCAGGATGGCTAAAATGAAAAGGCAGAAATATCCAAGTGCTGGCAAGGATGTGGCACAACGGAAACTCCCAGCCGCTGGTGGTGGGAGCTGAACTGGTAAAGCCACGTGAGAAGATGAACCCATAGTGCCTACAAAAGTCGAGCATATACAGGGCCAGAAACTCCTCCCTGGTGTAGACCCACCAGAAATGCTTACATACTCACACCCAAAGACCCATCCATGGGTGTTTATAGGAGCACTCTTCACAGTGGTTCTAAGCTGGGAACCACCCAGCCGCCCTCCACAGCCAGGAGGTGTAGTCACTCAGGGAGCACCCCACAGCAATGAGAATGAACGAAGACAGACACACACAAGGAGCAGTCTCAACCACCATCACGTGCAGCAAGAGATCAGGCGCGAAAGAACATCTAATCAGCATCTTACGGGGCTGCTGGGGCTGCGGCTGGGTGCTGGTCACCCACGTGCTCACCCCGTGAAAAGTCACTGAGCTGCAACATTTATGACTCATGCACTTGGCTGTATGTACATTACACTTCAAAACAGTTTATGTTTTAAAAAAAGAAATAACTTCCCAAGCAGAGCAGGCAAAGCTGTCTGAGCCCCAAGGCCCTTCCAAGTCTGCTGTGAGCCACAACTCAGAGAAGCCGAACTGGGGAAAGGAGCATTTTAAGGACACTGGTGGTCTCTGCCTCCCTCTCCTCATTCCCCTCAAGACCAAAGGCACCTCTGGTAAAAAAAAAAAAAAAAAAACACAAACAAAAAAAAGTCTGCTCCTTCCTTTAAAAAGGTACAGCCTGCAAGGTTTTAGTTTTGGAAGATGGAAGGTGGCCTGATGTGGGGTGACCAACTTTGAAGAACAGAGGAAGCAGGAACCCAAGTGCCCACACAGGTGGTGCCCACACCAGCATCACGACAAAGCGCCTGCAGAGGCTAAAACCTCAGAAGCTAGGGTTCCAGGGCAGGGGGGTGGGGGGCAGCCTGCCAGAAGACGCAGGTGAAAGTCTGATGGTATCTGCGGGACCACGCAGGGGTGAGCACCAAGGGCGAGGGAGCAGGTTACGTGCAGCCTCTCCTTCCTGCACGGACTCCCCTCCCCACGCTGCCCAGCTGGGGCCACCCTCCTCCATCCCCACCAGCCACTTATCACCCAGGGCAGCCATGCAGGCAGAGCTTCGGCTCCAACTCTGAGTGCGATGGATGAGGTGGGCGCCTCTCTGAGTTATCATTTCCTGGTTATAAAGCAGGGTTCATAATACCCAACTCACAGGATGGCTGGCAAAACATGAAGCCAAATGAATCAATCACTGGGTGAGCCCTAGAGACTTCTCAGTTTCTAGTTCCGAGGGCTTGAGCTGTCCAGGGGCTCTACGCCTGCCCTGGGAAACAGCCTGGGCCGCCTGCACTCAGCAACCGTCCACTGAGAGGCCTTCTCCTGTTGCCTCCACGCCCCCGCAAGAGGGCTCAACAGGACCCGGCTGGGACATGGTGTGGCCTGAGGGCCAGTCAGCACTCTGGGTGGTCAGGGTCGCCCTGCGGCAATCACACCCATGCAAACCCGTGAGCTTCAGGGCACACGCATGGCTGACACCCTGGGGAAGGGCGAAGTGCCAATTCAACTCAGCTGCTGACCCTGTCCCCGGGCGACCTGGAGCAGTTGGGCACAACGATGTCCTCTGAGGAACACACACAGGTCTCTGCATTTCCCTAACCCTGTCTGATTAATACTCCCCTTTGGAGAATAATGTTGGAAGCAAACAAATCATTACGGTTTTAGGTGCCACTGAAGCACAAGGTATGGAGGAGGGCAAATGAGGGGACAGCTGACCGTTCTGATGCCCCCCTCATATCACAGAGGTTACTGCTCTGCCTTAAGAAACAGCCCCCAGCAGGGCAGGGTCCTCCACGAGCCTCACCCCATAGCCTCTGCTTGTCCCCCACTGTAGGTAGAACTGCCCGCTCACCCCGGGTGTGTCACTTGCTGCATGCGTGTAACCGGGCATGTAACGAACCGTGACTAACAGCACGGATTGCTTGGGACAGCGGCTACTTGCTGCACCCGGGCCCTGTCATCACTCTCCCGTCAACAAGCTGGGAAAGGAGCAGGTGGAGATGGGACTTCAGCTGGCCACAGGGCTGTGTGGTCTCTGCAGCACGGCCCTCTCCACTGTCCCAGCTCTCACGCCTCCCCCACCAGGCGCAGGGACCAGTGGGTGTGCTAGGGGTACCGCAGAGCCAGGTGGGCTGGGTGGGGACGGTTCCCCAGGGGCCTGGCCAGACCCAGAGGGTCCTGGGGGCTAGGGAAGGACCTGGGTGGCCCTGGCGAACAGGGCTGGGAGGATGCAGAGATTTGGTGCGCGGGGCAGGGGAGGGCCGTGCTCCCACAGAGGGCGCCCGGAAGGTCCCGGACGTTAGAGAAGCAGCCCTTTGGAAGGGGGATTGGGCGCATCAGGAGAGTAATCGCTCCCTGCTAGGTGCCACCTCCGCTTCCAGAGAAGGAGGAAACACAGGTGGGAGGAGGGTCTTCCCTCATGCAGGTGAGGTCCCTCGGTGGAGAGAGGGAGGGAAGTGGGGAGCCTGGGCACGAGCACGTCTAGGTCCTGTCCGCCCAGTGAAGGGGGCGGTTCCTAGCAACGCCCCTCCCTGACCACACCCACCTGAGTCTTGCCGCCCCTTCACACTGAGTGCCCACCGATCCCGGCGGCAGTGGTGGGCAGAGCACAGACCCGAGCCCACTGCACGAAGATCACCAGGTAGAGGTGGAGCGACCTGCCCAGGGCGGCCTGCAGGAGCCCCTGGGATGGTGCCCTGGTGCCTATATGGGGAGTGGGCCAGGATGGGGGGTGGGGACGTGCCAGCACCAGGAGGGCTGCCCAAGGTCACACTCCAGCCCTTTCCACAGCCCACCCCGAGGCCTCAGAGAGGCCACACTCAGGTTCCTGCTCTCAAAGAAATAAATTAATTTCTCCTAAGCAAGGTTTCCTTTCAGGCAACACTCCCTAGCCAGTCCAGCTTCCGGAGTGAGGCTGTTTTCTAGTCTGTGTGTGGGACCAGCCACCAGCATTTATCTTCTGAGAGCAGAGGAGGGGAGAGAATGCTCTCCCGGGGAAAGGTGGGAAGAGGATCCACTCCTTCCCCCAAGGAAGCCCAGACCTGCCTCCCTGGCCGGTGCCAGAGGTGGGAGCTGCAGAGGAAGCTGTCTGCTCACCTGGGCAGATTCCCCCTGGACTGGAGTGGCAAGGCCCCACCTGCCACTGCACCCCAAAAGTTTCCATTCCTCTGACTCCGTTTGGCCGACAGACAACCCTGACATTGAAGGGCCTGGTCCTTTCCGGTGCTGGTCATCGTCAGAGAACATTCCTCTTGCCAAGAGAACATGACCTCCCCATTTGGAGGCCCTGCCGCAGGGAAGCTGACCCTGGAGGGGTCACATGGAGGTCAGGGCCGAGGTGAGACTTCTGGGTCTTGCAAGGTCCCAAAGCTGGGAGGACGAAGATCCTGAGGCTGGGTCCTTCGGAAGGCCCATGACCGCAGGCTGGGCAGCCCTGTGGCCTTGGAGCCCCGCAGGCCACTCTGTCCAGGACAGTGGGTGGTCTCTGGGTGGCGGTGAACCAGGAAGCACACGGGACTCTCAGCGAGCTGCCCCCTGAACTGTGATGTCATTAGCAGACAGTCCTGGACCAGGTCACAGCCTCTGTGAGCCTCAGTCCCCCACCCAAAACCAGGACTCTCTACCTGAGATGAAGCAGGTCACGATGTAAGCCAGGCGCCCATAAAGAGCCTGATGAGAGTATCCGCAGGGACAGCGGAGGCAGGGGGTGTAAAGGGGAAGACGGAGGGAGACCCTTCCCCACACAAAGCTCCCACCCGAGCGGAGGACTGCCTGGGGAACACGGACAAGGCGTGAATGTCCTTGTGGAACCCTGCAAAGCCTCAACCTCAGAGCCAGACAGCATGCAAATGAAGAAGCAGGAAAGGCCCATCCACAAGAAGCAAACTGCTTCATGGCAACCAAAAGCCCGAGTCATCAATTTTCACCTGTGCAATCTGCAAAACTAACTTTAAACGTAACACAGGGTGTTTGTGCAAGTGTCAGGGTCACTGGTGGGAAAAAGGGGAGAAACGGGTGGCAGAGATGGGTTCCCTCAAGGCACCTCACGGGAGAACAGCCCCTCCTTGGCAGCAGGCCTGGCTGAAAGCATAACTGGTCCATGCACACACACGTGACCTTGTGCATGTGCACGTGTACGTGTGTGCATGTTTGCACGTGTGTGCTTTGTGTGTGAATGTGCATGTGTATGGCGCGGGCACGTGTGTGTGCATGCACGTGCCTGTGCTCTCCATGTGCACGTGTGTATGTGCCTATAACACAGACTGGCGTACACCCTCTGGAAGGTTAATCGGGGTGCCTGCCCGCCGTTGGCCATCTCTCCAATGGCCTCTTTTGCTCTCTTCTCTCCATTTGTCCTCGTTGAATGCCTTCCAGGTTTTCTCCAATGAACGTGAAGGGCTCTGTCACTGGCATAACGCAGTGCATGTTCTTTCGCTAAAACCAGGACGTGAGGCTACAGTACTCCTCTGGAGGATGCCTGGCGGGAGGCCACGGGGGGAGCCCACGGCGGGGGCCTGCCCTTGAGCACCCTCACCGGCTCCTAGAGAAGGGAGACCCGTTCCCGCCAGCCGGGGTATAACCAAGGGAGGAAGGGTGCCCAGGGCAGACAGGTGGCATGGAGAGTCAGCGGAGCCTGAGGTTGGGTGTCAGGAAAGGCTGCATCAGGCAGCACGGCTGCATGGGAGCAGCACCCTCCAGACAAGGGACAGGGCCCCGTTCCGTCTCACCCACCAAGAGCGTGATCTGCTGCGTGTGCTCAGCAGCGCTCATCGCTTCTCTCCTTACGTCCCACTAGCTTCTCCCTCCAGCTGGCAGGCCAGAAGGCTCTGCTTGGTACTGGGCAGGGCAAGCTGTGCGAGTCAGCCTGACAGGTGCCCTCCTCTCCACATGGGCTGGTTTTCACCGTCTCTGGGATGTGTCCACTTGATTCTTACCTCCAAGACTTACGTTATCACCCACACTCCACACTGTCCTTCTCCTTCCCCCTCTGTCCCAATACCTTTCAGGCCCACCCTGTCCCCTCCTCCAGGAAGCCTTCCTGACTCTTAGAACATGTTTGAGGGCCTTGCCCTTGGACTACCAGCCCATTCACGAGGTGCACCTTATACCCTAGTCTTCTTCCCACCACCTCTTAAGGAGAGCTAGTGGCTCCCTAGAGGCCTCCCCGAGGATCGGAGCTCCTGTCTGGGCTCCATAAATCCAATGTGCTGTGTTGTATTAGTGATGTCTGCCTCAGGTGAGGCTGTGGAAGAATAGGGTTCCAGGGCCCTGGATCTGCATCCCTCCTCCAGCTCCTCATTGGTGGGCTCCTCAACCACTGGGTGGCATTTTGCATTCCTAACTAGACTATTCACTTATTCGTTTTTTAAAAGTTAATTGAACACTTACTACATGCTAAGTTCTCAGAGACACAGTCCCTGCTCTCAGGGTTTACTCTCAGGGCTGTGGGAGGGGAGAATGGTAAACACAATACAGCTGGTGATGAGAAGGGCGATAGCACAGAGTCTGTGGGTCAGAGGGCGCCTCCCTGGGGAGGTGAGCCTGGAGAGGAGGCTGGACTGCTAGGTGGGAGTGTCCTGGTAAAGGTACCAGGAAAGGTGTGCCAGGCAGAGGGCACAGCAAGTGCAAAGGCGCCCAAGAATGGAAGGAGCTTGGTGCATTCAAGGCACAGAAAGACCAATGTGGGGACCTGTAGTGAGAGACACCTGGACACTATGGCTGTCCTGGGAATTCTCCAGAAGCTCAACTGAGTGGCCAAGTTGGGAGAGGGCAGGGACGAAGGGAGACCCAAGCTACCTGGGAGGCTTTCCCCAACAGAAGGTGTGAAACAGAAGGTGCAGGGTTTGACACCCCTCTCGAGACCCTGAGCAGTCCCAGTGCAGCTGGGTGCCAGATTTAAGCCCTTGGGGGCTGACCTAGCAGCGAGCTCCTAGGGATGCTCAGGGAAGGCGTGGTGGGGCTGGGTCAGTGACCACCACCCACACGGTCATCTGGCTTCAGGTCTCAGAGGAGACTCTGCCAGAGAACTCACACCTGAGGTCCCCTGTTGAGCGTGTGTGTGTTGGGAGGTGGGGCTGGATGCTTTGGGCCTGCTGCTGTGGGTAGGGAATGGGGGCAAAGAGTCAGTACCAGCCTGGTTTGGTGGAGCAAGGGGGTTGGAATTTGGAGCTGCCAGAAAGTGAGGCGAGGGACTTCTTCTGTCTCACTGGGTTCCCCTTATCTGTGCCCAGCTCCCAAACTCCCTCCCAACCCCCCTCATGCTTCTGGAGCTTCTTCTGCCCCTCCCCCTGCCCTGTCCCTGGGGGCTCCCTGTCTGCTCTCCCACTTCATCCTCCCCTTGGGATGGAGCCCCAGCCAGCAGGTGGGCCAGTCCTTGGAGCCCCCCGGGGGCCTCTCCTCCCTCCCACCCCCTTCTCCCCTTCAGCCTCTCTCTCTGCCTCCCCTTCATCTCAGCTCTGCACTTCTCCAGACCCACAAACACAGTCTCCCTGACCTCCCACCCCTTTTAGCTGCCTTCCAATTTCTTCTTTCATCCACATTTCTAGAAAAAGCAGACGGCATCTGCCACTTTTACTTCTCCTGGTTCCACGCACACTCCCCAGCCCAGGCCCCCTCACCTTCCTCGGCCTCTGGAACAGTCTTCCCGCCTCTTCCCTCCCTGTGGCTGCCTGACCAATCCTGGGGCACCTGGCTGACCCAGGCCCTGGATTTCAACAAGACATAACTGCTCACAGCCGAGCCTCAGCCTGGTGCCAAGCCCAGGCGCCCGATGCCAGGGAGGTCCACAGGGGCTCCATGCAGGATTCTGGGCTGACCTGGGCTTCCCTCCTCCTGAGCTGCTCCTCCGCGGGGCCCACCGGCCGGCAGGAGTCCCCAGGGACCCGCTCACACACACAGCCAGGCCCACAGCCACCAAGACACATGTCCTGGGACCACCACAAGCCTCCCTCTTCGTGGTCGAGAGCAGAAGCTTGTCCTGCGATCTCTCGGGCACAGGCAGCAGGGGACCCACCCCTTGCACACCTTGGACAGCGACCTAGGCCCCGTGAGGCCCTGACCCCGACGGGGGAGCGGCGGCCGGCTGTGCAGGTGGAGATATGCCAGGCCTGACACAGGTATGTTTGAATTCCACCTTCGGGAAAAGGTTTTAACCGGAGCAGAACATATGGTCTCCTACGCTCGAGCTTCTCTATTTACTTGGCTGACTTCAATATTTTGGAGAGTCACATTACACTTTTTGACAGTTTACTTATATTTTGAAGGAGAGTTTGGGTTCCTCCTCCGACTTCCTTGATCACTGTCCCATCCTCATACCCACATATAGTCCTGCCGAGATCCTGCAACCCGGACAAGGCACCAGGGCCATTGCGAGGGCCCCTGGGCTCTCCCCCCGCCCTCTCTCCTGTGGCAGGAAGAGGCCGACTGTGGTGGACAGAGAGGCATCTGAGCAGGGGAGGGGCACTGGGGGACCGTGACGAGCAGCCAGAGGGGAGGCTGGTGGGGCTGACTGGCGAGCGCGCAGGTGGTGGCCCCCTGGGTGTTCTGCCCTCCTTCCTGGGGATGGACTGCAGCTGCCTGCCCATGAGAATCCGCTCAGCCCCAGCCTGTCTTGAGCCAAAGAGAACGATGCTCCAGGCTGGCAGGAAGGGACCTGATGCCAAACGGACACAAGGTGACCTGTGTGTGCTTCTGTGCGCATGCCTGTCCCTAGAGCAGACACAAATGTCCCCAGGAGGGGTCTTTCACAGTCCGGCCCAGAATCACGGGCTCTTGAGGGATGCCACCACCGTACCCTCTCCTCTCACCCCAGAGAGCTGCAGCTGTCCTGAGGACACCCAGTAAAGGCACAGAGCTGAGAGAAGAGCATGTACCCTTCCCCTTCAGGGTCCCAGCCCTGTCCTGGACCCTGTAGGAGGGAGAGTTGTAGGCACAGCCTGCAGGGAAGTGTTCTCCATTCTCCCAGCCTCCCAGCCAGAACCAGGGCCCCGGGGGAGGGGAGGAGACCAGAGTCCACAAAGACACCCACAATTAATTAATCTTGGGTGCAACCACCCAGAACTTTCTGTGTTCATGGGATGATTTCCATGTGCAGGCGGGGTTCTTTTTCTGAACTAAAGGGCTCACACTTCACACATTATTTTCAACTTGCTCTTTTCTCTGGGCAACTCCTCATGTTCTGTACCAGCTGCAGGGCATTCTGCTGGGTGGCTGGGCTGTCCCCTAGCACAAGGCACTCAGGTGTGGCATGACGTGGTGACCACAAACA
Source organism: Phocoena phocoena (assembly GCF_963924675.1). Classification (NCBI taxonomy): domain Eukaryota; kingdom Metazoa; phylum Chordata; class Mammalia; order Artiodactyla; family Phocoenidae; genus Phocoena; species Phocoena phocoena. The sequence goes on along the minus strand of NC_089234.1, from coordinate 73,272,233 downwards.
TACCTCAACGACCATCTTGACCAAGTGTCTTTACTCAAATGTGTGACCATATATGAAGAATAAACTTCTTAAATTAGATGTGTTAGATCAAAGATTATATGCATTATAAGTTTAAAGAGACATCACAGACCCGCTCTCAAAAGAGGATGGACAGATGTCAGCAAAATGGTATAGTAAGGACCTCTGAAAAGCCTTTCCTCATAAAAGCAACAAGAAAACTGGCAAAAATAATTAGAATCAACTTTTTTAGAACTTCGAAAATCAATCAGAGATGTGGAGCAAAGCAGGGAGCATTTATTCACAAAAAGCAGCTGAGTACCACTGAGAACTGTAAGCTTTGTGGTGTGCTAACTTGTCTCAGTCTCATCCCCAGTGCCTTGAAAAACAAGACCCTTGCCATGGAAACCAGTAGCCTGGGAGCCACTGGGGGGAAGCCGAACAGGGCTGAAACTCTTTCAAGGCCTCATTTCCAGAAAATTGTCATTGTTCAGCCTGTCTGGTGGCTTCCCGGAAGACTCATTTGCAAGGATGTCTCTCTGACTCAGAGCTCACCCTGTACAAAAAGCCTATTCCTGAGGGTTGATTGTCAGAGATAATTACAGGCATTTAACTTCACAGCTGCCTGAGGCAGTGGATAACATTTGGAGCAAACATCTGACGAACCAAAAAGCTTAAAAGACAAAGCTCAGCAATGAGATGTCCATAGGGGCTTTTAAAAGTTGCAGAGTATTCCTGGGAATCTAGAAGGCCACATGCATGCCCAGGCATGTGCACATGTTTAGGTAAGACTTGGGAAGGCCCTCAGCTCTCATTCTGGCTGACTTTGAAGCTCTGTGCAAACAGGAAGTGAAGGCTAAGGCAGAGTTGTTAACTGCCTGGCTGAGAGTTGAAGATGCGCCCCAACATGCACACAGAGCCCCTGGGCCGAGACTGGGAGACTGGTTCCAGGCATTTAAGGAAACCTCTGTCCAATCATTAAATGGCAACTAAGATAACCAAACAGAAAGTACAGTGGCCATACACAACAAAAGAATAGACTTTGCAGAATTAATTCAGAAAAGTCACTAAACAAACAAATCACAGTGACTTCAACAAACAGAAACAGCAACAAACCCTGAAGAGGAGTGAGCATCTGACTTCCAGAGCTGTCACATGAAATTATTTAAAATGTCCAGTTTTCAACAAAAAAATTACAAGACATGCAGGGGAAAAAAAGATATGTTCCACAAGCAAAAAAGCAATCACCAGCTGTCCCTGAGGAAGTCCAGACATTTGACTTTGTTTTAAACAAACATTTTAAATCAGTTATTTTAAATATATTAAAAGAAAATAAGTAAGGTAACTTACAGGTTGGGTGAAAATATTTGCAAAGCACACATCTGATAAGGGGCTAATATCCAAAATATATAAGGAACTCACACAACTCTAGAGCAAAAATAAAACCCCAAACAATCCAATTTTTTAATGAGCAAAGGACCTGAATAGACATTTTTCCAAAGAAGATATTCAAATGGCCAACAGGTATATGAAAACTAACTCAACATCACTAATCATCAGGGAAATGCAAATCAAATCCACAATGAGACATTACCTCACACCTGTTCTAATTGCTGTCATCAAAAAGACAACAGGTAACAAACACTGGCAAGGATGTGGAGAAAAGGTGGGAATGTAAACTGGTGCAGCCACTATGGAAAACAGTATGGAGGCTCCTCAAGAAATTAAAAATAGAACTACTATATGATCCAGCAATCCCAGTTCTGGATACATATTCCAAAAAAATACAAAATCACTATCCCAAAGAGATATCTGCACTCCCATGTTCACTGCAGCATCATTTACAATAGCCAAGACATGGAAACAACTTAAATATCCATCATTGGATGAATGAATGCAGACAATGTCACACACACACACACACACACACACACACACACACACACACACAAATAGAATACTATTCAGCCATGAAGAAGAAGGAAATCCTACCACTTGTGACAACATGGATGGATCCTGAGGGTGTTATGCTAAGTGAAATAAGTCAGGCAAAGAAAGACAAATACTGTATGATCTCACTTATATGTGGAATCTCAAAAAACCAAACTCATAGAAACAGGTAAGATGTGGGGTTGCCAGAGGTAGAAGGTGGACGTGAGGGAATAAGGTGAAAGTGGTCAAAAGGTAAAAACTCACAGAAAGATAAATAAGTTCTGAGAATGTAATGTACAGCATGATAACTATAGTTAACAATACATACAGTATGTTTAAGAGTGGCTAAGAGAGTAAATCTTCAGCTATCATCATAAAGAAACTAAATTTGTAACTATGTGGGTTGATGGATGTTAACTAAACTTATTGTGCTAATCATTTTGCAAAATGTACGTATATCAAATCATTATGTTTTATACCTCAAACTTACACAATGTTATATGTGAATTATATATCAATAAAATTGGAAAAAAGGAATTAAAGAAATTAAGAAAACTACATCAGAACAATTAAAGCATGGAAACAATGTTTCACCAAATAAAGAGTATCAATAAAGGAGTATAAATTATTTGAAAAAATAGAAATTCCAGTGTTGAAAACTACAATAACTGCAATGAAAATTTAACTGGAGGGACTCAACAGCAGATTTGTACAGGCAGAAAAGAGAATCAGTAAACTTGAAGAGAGGTCAATAACTGTCATCCAGTCTGAGGAATAGAAACTAAAAAGAAAAGGAAAATAAACAGAGCCTCAGGTACTCCCATGCATACCAACATATATATAACGGAAGTCCCAGAAAGAAAAGAGAGAAAGGAGCAACAAGAATATTGGAAGCAGTAATGGCTGAAATGTCCCAAATCTGATGAAAAACATTAATCTACACACCCAAAAAGATCAACAAACTCCAAGTAGATTCCCCATCAGAAACCAGAGAAGGGCAGGGCAGAAAGCAGTGGGATAACATATACAAAGTACTGAAAGAAAAAAGATGTCAACAAACAATTCTTTATGCAACAAAACTGTCCTTCAAAAATGAAGGAGAAATTTCCCAGCAAATAAAAACAGAACTCATCATTAGGAGATTTACCCTACAATAACTACTAAATAGAGTCCTTCAGGCTGAAATTAAAGGACATTAGCCAGGGAGTTCCCTGGTGGTCTGGTGGTATGGATTCCGGGCTTTCCCTGCTGTGGCCCAGGTTCAATCTCTGCTCAGGGAACTGAAATCCCGTAAGCTGCATGGCAAGGCCAAACAAACAAACAAACAAACAAATAAATAAATAAATAAATAAAAAGGACATAAGCCAGGACCTCAGATCCAGATGAAAAAATTAAAATTTTCAGTAAAAGTAACTATATAGGTAACTACAAGAGACAGTACAAATATATTTTATGCTTGTAACTCTTTTTTCTCCCATCTGAATTAAAAGACAACTGCATAAAGCAATAATTATAAGTGTGTGTTGATGAGTACACAATGTATAAAAATGAATATTTTATGACAATAAAAGCACAAAGGAGAGGGGAGGTAACAGAACGACAAAGGAGCAAAGTTTTTGTACACTACTGAAATTAAGTTGGTATTAATCTGAACTATATTGTTATAAGTTAAGACATTAACGTTAATCTGACAAACAAAAACTAAGGAAATAACTTAAAAATATATAGTAAAAGAAATTACAAGGAAATTAAAATGGTACTACCAAATATCTATTCAACACAAAAGAAGGCAATAATGGAGGAATAGAAGAACAAAAATGACATAACAATTGAAAAACAAATAGCAAACCCTATCTTACCAGTAATTGCATTAAATGTAAATAAATTAAACACTCCAATTAAAAGTCAGAGATTGGCAAAATGAATTTAAAAACACGATCCAGGGCTTCCCTGGTGGCACAGTGGTTAAGAATCCACCTGCCAATGCAGGGGATACGGGTTCGAGCCCTGGTCCGGCCCACATGTCATGGAGCAACTAAGCCTGTGCGCCACAACTACTGAGCCTGCAAGCCACAACTACTGAATCCGCATGCCACAACTACTGAAGCTTGCACGCCTAGAGCCTGTGCTCCACAACAAGAGAAGCCACTGCAATGAGAAGCCTGTGCACCGCGATGAAGAGTAGCCCCCACTCGCCGCAACTAGAGAAAGCCCGCACGCAGCAACAACACAGCCAAAAATAAATAAAATAAATTTTAAGAAAAGAAAAAACATGATCCAACTATATGCTTTCTACAAGAGACACACTTTAGATTCAAAGACAAATAGGTTGACAGTGAAAGGATGGAAAATATATCGCATGTAAACAGTAACCTAAAAAGAGCTAGAATGGCTAGATCAGTCAAAACAGACTTTAATATCAGACAACATAGACTTTATCAGACAAAAAGGACTCTAAGAAAAAAACATTACTAGAGACAAAGAAGGTCATTTTACAATGATAAAAGAGTCAATCCACCAAGAGGATATAACAATTATAAACATAGGCACCTAACAACAGAGCCCCCAAGTTTAAGAGCAAGAACTGTTGGAACTGAGGGGTGAAACAGACAGTTCAACAGAAATAGTTTGAGACTTCAATACCCTACTCTCAATAATGGATAAAACAACTAGAGAGTAGATCAGTAAGGAAACAGAAGACTTGAACAATACAATAAACCAACCAGACCTAACGGACATGTATAGAACACTTAACAATAACAGAATAAATATTCTCCTCTAGTGCACATGTAACATTCTCCAAGATACATGAGTTAGGCCATAAAACACATTTTAATAAATTTAAAAGAACTAACATCATACAAAGTGTGTTCTGTGGCCACAAGGAATAGCAGAAATCAACAACAGAAAGAAATCTGGGAAATTCACAAATATGTGGAAATTACACAACCCACGCCTAAATAACCAGGGGAAAAGAAGAAATTACAAGGGAAATTTTTAAATGACTTCAGATAAATGGAAATAAAAACACAACATACCAAAACTTATGGAATGCAGCTAAAACAGTGCTTAGAATGAAATTTATAGATGTAAACACATGTATTTAAAAAGAACAAAGATCTCAACTTCTATTCAATATTGTACTAGAGGTCCTAACCAGGGCAATTAGGAAAGATATAAGCCATAAAAGACATCCATACTGGAAAGAAGAAGTAAAACAATCTAGGGCAAGTTACATGATCTTGTATATGGAAAGTCCTAAAAAATACACACACACACACACACACACACACACACACACACAAGCACACACAATTAGAACTAATAAATAAATATACAAAGAGCTCATGCAGCTCAATAACAAAAAGACAAACAACCCAATCAAAACATGGACAGAAGATCTAAAGAGATATTTCTCCAAAGAAGACATACAGATGGCCAAAAAGCACATGAAAAGATGCTCAGCATCACTAATTATTAGAGAAATGCAAATCAAAACTACAATGAGGTATCACCTCACACCAGTTAGAATGGCCATCATCAAAAAAATCTATGAACTACTGCAGAGCAGAATAAAGAAAAAAGATTGAAAAGAATTGAGGACAGTGTCAGAGACCTCTGGGACAACATTAAACGCACCAACATTCGAATTATAGGGGTCCCAGAAGAGGAAGAGAAAAAGAAAGGGACTGAGAAAATATTTGAAGAGATTATAGTTGAAAACTTCCCTAATACGGGAAAGGAAATAGTTAATCAACTCCAGGAAGCACAGAGAGTCCCATACAGGATAAATGCAAGGAGAAACACGCCAAGATACATACTAATCAAACTATCAAAAATTAAATACAAAGAACAAATATTAAAAGCAGCAAGGCAAAAAAAACAACAAATAACACATACAGGAATCCCCATAAGGTTAACAGCTGATCTTTCAGCAGAAACTCTGTAAGCCAGAAGGGAGTGGCAGGACATATTTAAAGTGATGAAGGAGAAAAACCTACAACCAAGATTACTCTACCCAGCAAGGATCTCATTCAGATTCCATGGAGAAATTAAAAGGTTTACAGACAAGCAAAAGCTAAGAGAATTCAGCACCACCAAACCAGCTTTACAACAAATGCTAAAGGACCTTCTCTAGACAAGAAACACAAGAGAAGGAAGAGACCTACAATAATAAACCCAGAACAATTAAGAAAATGGTAATAGGAACATACATATCGATAATTACCTTAAATGTAAATGGATTAAATGCTCCAACCAAAAGACATAGACTGGCTGAATGGATACAAAAACAAGACCCGTATATATGCTGTCTACAAGAGACCCACTTCAGACCTAGGGACACATACAGACTGAAAGTGAGGGGATGGATAAAGATATTCCATGCAAATGGAAATCAAAAGAAAGCTGGAGTAGCAATTCTCATATCAGACAAAATAGACTTTAAAACAAAGACTATTACAAGAGACAAAGAAGGACACTACACAATGATCAAGGGATCAATCCAAGAAGAAGATATAACAACTGTAAACATTTATGCACCCAACATAGCAGCACCTCAATACATAAGGCAAATACTAACAGCCATAAAAGGGGAAATCGACAGTAACACAATCATAGTAGGGGACTTTAACACCCCACTTTCACCAATGGACAGATCATCCAAAATGAAAATAAATAAGGAAACACAAGCTTTAAATGATACCTTAAACAAGATGGACTTAATTGATATTTATAGGACATCCCATCCAAAAACAACAGAATACACATTCTTCTCAAGTGCTCATGGCACATTCTCCAGGATAGATCATACCTTGGGTCACAAATCAAGCCTTGGTAAATTTAAGAAAATTGAAATCATATCAAGTATCTTTTCCGACCACAACACGATGAGGCTAGATATCAATTACAGGAAAAAATCTGTAAGAAATACAAACACATGGAGGCTAAACAACACACTACTTAATAACCAAGAGATCACTGAAGAAATCAAAAAGGAAATCAAAAAATACCTAGAAACAAATGACAATGAAAACACAACGACCCAAAACCTATGGGATGCAGCAAAAGGAGTTCTAAGAGGGAAGTTTATAGCAATACAATCCTACCTTAAGAAACAGGAAACATCTCGAATAAACAACCTAACCTTGCACCTAAAGCAATTAGAGAAAGAAGAACAAAAAAAACCCAAAGTTAGCAGAAGGAAAGAAATCATAAAGATCAGATCAGAAATAAATGAAAAAGAAATGAAGGAAACGATAGCAAAGATCAATAAAACTAAAAGCTGCTTCTTTGAGAAGATAAGCAAAATTGATAAACCATTAACCAGACTTATCAAGAAAAAAAGGGAGAAGAATCAAATCAATAGAATTAGAAACGAAAAAGGAGAAGTAACAACTGACACTGCAGAAATACTAAAGATCATGAGAGATTACTACAAGCAACTCTATGCCAATAAAATGGACAACCTGGAAGAAATGGACAAATTTTAAGAAATGCACAATCTTCCAAGACTGAACCAGGAAGAAATAGAAAATATGAACAGACCAATCACAAGCACTGAAATTGAAACTGTGATTAAAAATCTTCCAACAAACAAAAGCCCAGGACCAGATGGCTTCACAGGCGAATTCTATCAAACATTTAGAGAAGAGCTAACGCCTATCCTTCTCAAACTCTTCCAAAATATAGCAGAGGGAGGAACACTCCCAAATTCATTCTACGAGGCCACCATCACTCTGATACCAAAACCTGACAAAGATGTCACAAAGAAAGAAAACTACAGGCCAATATCACTGATGAACATAGATGTAGAAATCCTCAACAAAATACTAGCAAACAGAATCCAACAGCACATTAAACGGATCATACACTATGATCAAGTGGGGTTTATCCCAGGAATGCAAGGATTCTTCAATATAGGCAAATCAATCATCGTGATACACCATATTAACAAACTGAAGGATAAAAACCATATGTTCATCTCAACAGATGCAGAGAAAGCTTTCAACAAAATTCAACACCCATTTATGATGAAAACCCTCCAGAAAGTAGGCATAGAGGGAACTAGACTGTATATGACAAAACCACTGCCAACATCGTCCTCAATGGTGAAGAACTGAAACCATTTCCACTAAGATCAGGAAAAAGATAAGGTTGTCCACTCTCACCACTATTATTCAACATAGTTTTGGAAGTTTTAGCCACAGCAAGCAGAGAAGAAAAAGAAATAAAAAGCATCCAAATCGGAAAAGAAGAAGTAAAGCTGTCACTGTTTGCAGATGACATGATACTATACATAGAGAATCCTAAAGATGCTACCAGAAAACTACTAGAGCTAATCAATGAATCTGGTAAAGTAGCAGGACATAAAATTAATGCACAGAAATCTCTTGCATTCCTATACACTAATGATGAAAAATCCGAAAGTGAAATTAAGAAAACACTCCCATTTACCATTGCAACAAAAAGAATAAAATATCTAGGTATAAACCTACCTAAGGAGACAAAAGACCTGTATGCAGACAATTATAAGACACTGATGAAAGAAATTAAAGATGATACAAATAGATGGAGAGGTATACCACGTTCTTGGATTGGAAGAATCAACATTGTGAAAATGACTCCACTACTCAAAGCAATCTACAGATTCAATGCAATCCCTATCAAACTACCACTGGCATTTTTCACAGAACTAGAACAAAAAATTTCACAATTTGTATGGAAACACAAAAGACCCCGAATAGGCAAAGCAATCTTGAGAAAGAAAAACGGAGCTGGAGGAATCAGGCTCCCTGACTTCAGACTATACTACAAAGCTACAGTAATCAAGACAGTATGGTACTGGCACAAAAACAGAAATATAGATGAATGGAAGAGCTCTGTGCTTTGTGACCACGTAGAGCAGTGGGATAGGGAGGGTGGGAGGGAGGGAGGGAGATGCAAGAGGGACGGGATATGGGGACATATGTATAACTGATTCACTTTGTTATAAAGCAGAAACTAACACACCATTGTAAAGCTCCAATAAAGCTTGTAAATACTTGTAAATAAAAGCCTGTAAATACACACCATTGTAAATACTCCAATAAAGATGTTAAAAGTAAAATAAAATAAGGACAGAAAGCACAGGTAGGTGTGAGTACCCATGCCTCAGTACATTAGGTGAGACTGGGATGGGAAGCCAGGCAGACCCTAAAATTTGAGGAAATAGTATGACTTTTCTATAAATGTCACACCTTGGATGACTCCGGCTCTAGACATAATAGGTCATTTGGTCACTGACAATGGAATTGGATCCTGGAAAATGCAGCTTAAGAGAAAAATGAAAGCTCAGTCCTTATTCCTGAAGTAAGGTTCCCTTTCACGAATAGTCAGTCAGGCAGCTGAAAAAAAAAAACAAAAAATCTACGAACAATAAATGCTGGAAAGGGTGTGGAGAAAAGGGAACCCTCCTACACTATTGGTGGGACTGTAAATTGATACAGCCACTATGGAGAACAGTATGGAGGTTCCTTAAAAAGCTAAAAATAGAACTACCATATGATCCAGCAATCCCACTCTTGGGCATATACCCAGAAAAAAACATAACTCAAAAAGATACATGCACTGCAATGTTCACTGCAGCACTATTTACAATAGCCAGGAAATAAGTGAAATAAGTCAGAAAGACAAATACCACATGATATCACTTATATGTGGAATCTAAAATATTACACAAATGAACTTATTTACAAAACAGAAACAGACTCACAGACATAGAAAACAAACTTATGGTTGCCAAAGGGGAAAGCAGGTAGGGGAGGGATAAATTAGGAGTTTGGGATTAGCAAATAAAAAACACTATAAATAAAATAGATAAACAACAAGGTCCTACTGTACAGCACAGGGAACTATATTCAATATCCTGTAATAAACCATAATGGAGAATATGAAAAAGAATATATATATATATATATATATATACACACACACACACATATATATATAACTGATTCACTTTGCTATACATCAGAAACTAACACAACACTGTAAATCAACTATACTTCAATAAAAAAGAAGTTATTGCCAAAAAAAAAAAAAAGAGAGAGATTGTACAGTCACTTTGGAAAACAGTCTGCCAGTTCCTTAAGATTTTAAACATAGAGTTACCAACATTTAAAGTCCTAGGAACATAGTCAAGATATTTGGGAGCTTACACTCACATAAAAATTGTACACAAATGTTCATAGCAGCATTATTCATTTTAGCCACAAAGTGGAAATACCCCAATATTTATCAACTGATAAATAAACAAAATGTGGGATATCCATACAATGGAATATTACATGGCAATAAAAGGAATGAAGTACATACTACAACATGGATGAACCTTGAGAATATCATGCCAAGTGAAAGACACCAGACACAAAAGGCTGCATATTGTATGACTCCCTTACATAAAATGTCCAGAATAGGCAAATCCATAGAGTTACAAAATAGATAACGGTTGCAAGGGCCGGCGAGCGGGGGAAGGGAAGTGGGTGTTAATGGGTATGGGGGTTTCTTTTTGGGGTAATGAAAATGTACTGGAATTAGACGGTGATGATGCTTCTACAACCCCATGAATACACTAAAAACAACTGAATTAGTCACTTTAAAAAGGTGGATTTTATATTATATGAATTATATATTCCAATTTTTTTTTTTAAAAAGAGATAGCCCAAGTTATACTCCCAGGACAGGACCCAATTCCCCTCACATTCACTACAATCTAATAGGTGACAATGGTCTCATTGCAGACTTAATTTGTATTTCTTTAATTATGAGTGAGACTGAGGTAAAAAAGGCATTTTTTTTTTCCTGGAATTGCCTGCTTTGGGGTTTTCCCCCTTTATTCAACTGGTTTGTGGATTTTTCTTATTCATTCATTCAGTAATCACATACTGAGTATGTGACTTGCACTGTTCTAGGCACTAGCGATACAACCATAAATACAATCAACAAAGTCCAGGCCCCCATGAGGCTCACGTGGTAGAGAGAAGACACAAATACTACACAAGTGAATGGACCCCAGCTGTCAGGAAGTGCTGTGCAGAGTACCAAAGCAGGCAGCGTGGACCAGGAATTGATAGGGGAGGCGGGGCTTTGTCATTTAAATCAGGCAGTCAGGGAAGGCCCTTCTGATGAGGTGACTTAGCAAGCCCTGAATAAAGTAATCCATGTGGATCTGAGGGAAAAGCAAGTGCAAAGTTCCTGGGGCAGGAGCATACGTGGCCTGTCCAAAGAACAGGCCTGCTCAAGGCCAGGAGTGCTGAGGCAAAGTGAGGGTGGAAAGAGGTGAGAACAGACCCTGCTAGGCCTTGTACATCCGGATAAGGGCTTGTTTCCTAGGGTTGCTCTACAAATTACCGCAAAACAGGTGTCCTGAAACGACAGAAATGTATTCTCTCACAGTTTGGGGAGTTAGAAGTCCGGAATCAAGGTGTCAGCAGGGCCATGTTCCCTCTGAGATCCTAGGGAAGAGTCCTTCCTTGCCTCTTGCCAGCTTCCAGGGGCTGCGAGCAATGCTCAGCACTCCTCAGCTTGTACGTGCGTTGCTTCAATGTCTGCCTTCATGGTCACGTGGTCTTCCTCCCTCCGGGCCTCTACATTCCCTCTCCTAATAAGGACACCAGTCATTGGATTTAAGGACCACCTCAATCCAGTATGGCCTCGTTTTCACTTGATTACAAAGACCCTATTTCCAATTAAGGTCACATCACTGACTGTTTCCAAGTGGACATAAATTTGGGGAGACACCACTCACCCCAGTACAGAGCTCCTCTTCAGACCCTCGGAGTCTACGTCTGTGTGTGGTGTTCGCTGCCTCTTTCACGCCTCCACACACTCTCTTCACTTCCCACTGGAGGGTTTGAGTGGAGTTTGACATAGTCAAATGTAAACCACTCTGGCTCATTTATGGAGCCCAAACCACAGGAGGCAAAGTCGAAGCAGGAGACCAGTTAGAAGCTCCTGCAAAAATCTGCGTTCTCAGGAGGGTGCGCAGGGAGTGAGAAATGGCAGGTTCTGGACTTTATTGCAGAGACATAGGATTTGCTCACTGATCAGATGTAGGTTTTGAGAGAAAGAGAAATCGAGGCTGCCACTGTAGCTTTAAGCCTGAGAAGAGGAGACAGAATCTATGGATTTGTAAGAGCATTTTATGTAGCACTTCCGACTTCTGGTTCAAGATGGAGAACCGAGCACATGCATTTGCTTTACACCCTTCCCAGCCTCCATGAAATAAAAGAGAACAGAGGAACAGTGGTGGAAGAGGGTGGGTCGCTGGTGGACAAGAGTGACTCATGCTTCTGGAAAACGGAAGGCAGAAGGGGCGGGTGGAAGGAAGAAGCCACAGAGGGGCCCAAGCAGGAAACCCCACCTTCCAGGTGGGCACACAGACAAAGACCAGGCAGAGGGCTGCCCAGGGGTGGGGGAGTGTCACTCCCACCCTCCAGACACAGAACACAGACAGGTCATTACCGAGCTGGCAGGCAGGGGCAGACCCCACGTGGAGAGCTGTCACCTAAGTGGGCTTCCAATGTGGAGCCAGGAGCCCAGTGGGAAGCCCTCTGAGAGCTGGCACATCCCACCTCACCTCACCGTGTCTGCCTGGGAACTCCACGCAGGGAAAAGATGCTGTGGGGTAGGCAGACCCCAATACAACAGAGGGGGAGCGCTCAGCCGACCCGCAGAACCCCTCCTCAAAATGGACAGACGGCCCCCAAGTTCAGGAGGTAGGAGAGAAGAATGGACGGCATGAAAGCAAAAGGCCAAATGGCCAAGGGAAGAACCGAACCCAGAGAAAACAGATACTTTAAGCAACAAAAGAAATCTTAAAAGAAGAAACAATTGTAAAAGAGAGAAAGACTTGAGAAGCTGCATCCCTATAGTGAGTAGGACGTAACAGCGAGGCCCAAGAACGGCTCAGATCTCTCCCTGGCCCCAGCCCCGTGGCCAGTGCTTCGCCCGATGCCGGCAGTTTGCCTGCTCTGTATTTCTCACATCTGACCGCATGTGTCTGTCCATGCCGCTGGCACACCCTAGTCCAGGCGGCCATTCCCCTCCCCCCCGGAACGGCACTGACCTCCCAGCGGCTGCTTCACTACCGTCCCATCCCAGCCCGTCCCCACCTGCTATTCCCTCTACAGATGGGATCATGCGTGTGGCTTCTGCGTGCCCCAACTTAAAACACTTCAGCAGCACCTGCCCCTCCCCCAGCCCCAAAGAGGACAAAACCTGGTGGCTTGGCTGGCTAGGCCCAGACTCACCCTGACCCCATACCCAGTGCTGTCAGGTGGCTCTGCTCCTGCACCCACACCGGGCCCTGCACGGGCTGTTCCCTCTGCTCAGAACGCTCTTCCTGCCCGGCCTCCCGTGGCCTCACCTCCCTGCCGGGGACCAGAAGCCTTCTCTACAGCGCTTCCCGCGTCGCAGCCGCGCTATTCCCGGGGTCACCCTGTGACTGTCTGTCTCCCCTACCAGACTCTCAGCCGCCTTCTGCCCCTCCTTTCAAACTGAGCTGATTCCCTTTCATGAATTTCGTGTTGCCCTGGGTTTCTTTCCCTTCACTGCTACGGAAACTTTGACAACGGCTGCCACACACCATGTTGCCTCCGATTTGGAAGAGGCACTCGGAGTACCGGGCTTGCGTGCCGGGCCCCTTGCAGTCTGGCCTGAGTCCCATTCTCGGTGTCTTGCTGTCTTGCTGAGCAGGGGGATAGGGGAGGAGACCCGGGACCTGAGAATAGGTCACAGAGGTGGGTGGAGCTCTACATTCTCTGCCATCAGGCTCTCAGGACAGACTCGGCCTTCCTTCAGACACTCCCAGAACTCTGGGAGGACCCTTCTTTAGAATGAGAAGGCACATTGACAATTCACTCTCAGGAATCAGGGCTCAGCGAGCACCTCTGCCCCAAGGGTCTGAGGCCGAGGGACTTGGGGTGGAGGTTTTCGGGGCCGGAGACCACGTCCCGAGATGGCGGGGGGCCTTGTTTGAGTCAGATGGTGCTAACCGAGGCATCTGGCTCCAGGCTCTGACAGTTCCTTATTCAGAGAAAATACTCCTGCAGGTGTTTCAGTTCAGGTGTTTACCGTTTCTTTTTAAAACAGGATTGTTCCACGTCCTCTTTAGGTAAGGCCCCCCTGAGTGAGACAGCACTGTGCACGCAGCAGTGCCCGGCAGCCTGGCGAGGTCGCCACCTCTGCGTCCCCCCGAGGGAGTTGGCACAAGCCTTTGACCTCTCTGAACCTCAGTTTCCTCTTCTAGAAAACACAGTGTGTCACGTACGCCCAGAAGGGTGAGGCAGCTCACCTCCTCCAAGCATTGCCCCCCCAAGATGAGGCTGAGGCCTCAGGTCTAGGAGAGCGGCCCTGGAGGGAGGGAAGGTGGGAGGGTGTCCCCACCGCAGGATGCGCTGGGCAGCTCTGACGATCCCCAGCTGGGGTGACGCCGAGACGAGCTCCCAGTTCGGCGAGCACCTGCCACCACCCATAGGGAGACAGCTGTCCCGGTGGATGGAGGACAGTCCAGTTTCTGCCTGCTGTCTGGCATAATTCACTCTCAGAAACTGCTCCCCTGACCCAACAAGGTGCTAAAAATAGATATCTGGGCTCCACGGCCCCCCCCCACAGACCATTTAAACCAGAGTCTCCGGAGATGTGGCTTGGGAATTTACACTTCCCACCAGCTTGAGGAGACTTCTAACGCGCAGTCAGGCCTGATAGCCCCTTGGTGTGGGGTATGCACGCAGCAGAGGAAGGTGGGCGAGGTACTCCAGGTGGAGCCCCTTACCCAGCCCCAAGGTCAGGCTAAAAGTCGTCAAAGGTACCCGAGGGGCATCATGGCTCAGCTGTCTCCCCACCTGCCACCTGGCCAAGGACAGCTTCCCATAGGGCAAGGGAGAAAGGGGGCCAGAGGCTGGGCTGGGCAGCCCTCAAGAGACAAGCCTCAACCAATGCGGGGAGGACCCGCCCCGGGCCAGGCAGAGGCTCCTGCAGCCCGCTGAACCTCTAGAAGGATGGGTGTCAGCAGGGGCCTCTGCCCCAAGGAGCAAACTAAGAGTCAGTGGGGCCCGGGCGTCACACAGGGCAGTGCAAACTGCACTGCAAACCCAGGCGTTCTGGGGGCACCTCCATAGCTGCAGGGCACGGAGGCACCGGTCGTCCCTCTGATGGAGCCAGGGCATGAGGGAAACCTGGGGAGGCACCAGAAATCCAACAGGAAAGGCTGTGGGAAGAGGCAGCTCTGAGGTTGGGCCCTGGCTCCAGTTGCGCTGTGACCCCACTTCCGAGACTCGGTTACCCCTCCCGCCCCAGTCCTGGCATGCGGTGCTGATGAGCCGGTGGCAGCCACCTGGAGCCCTGGAGCGCAGTGGCCCTGTGGGCTCGGCAGCAGGTCCCCCTGTCTGCCCGGGGTGGGCCGCCCCCTCGCCATCCTGCGATTTGAGGCTTTATCCGGCGCTCCCCGGGAGGCACAAACCCAGGAGCAGGAACGCACCCACACACGTACTGGAAAGAAAAGAGAAAGCCACACAGATTGATTTGCTGTCCCTCATGTGCAGAGGGGCAGGAGGCGTCCGGGTGTGATGGATGCAGGCAGCTGTGAAAGTTGAGATGTCAGCCCCCAGCCCCCAGCCGCGTCTCCTCACCTCCAGACGCGGCCGGGGACACACGGCACAGTCCGGTTCGCTGTGCGAACCCGCAGCCGACTGTGAAATACCCTCGATGCGGTGGTTGCAGAGCCTCAGGCCCATCAGGACTGTCAGAAATCTGGGTCGTTGCCTCTGCACTCCCAGCTCCGCTGACGGGCACCTGTGCTTCTGCCCCTGACCACAGCCTGTTCCTCCAGGCCTGGACCCCGAGGGGGGATGGGTGCTGCCTGACAAGGACAGAAGCCGTGCTCCGGCCCAGCTCTGCCTCCAGTGGGGTGGCCTGCGGGTGGCCTGCACTGGCCCCCCAACCCCCAGGAGTATCAGTTTCCTCTTGTTCTCCTTGGGTTCAGAGGAAAATGGGTGAAGGTACCCCCCGAGTCCCCACGACAGCCTGATCGCTGACAACGTGGGAACAGGAGGCAGGGGCAGGAGTCCCTGGCTGGATGGTGGCAGCAGCCATGAGGACACATGGGGGCGTCATCCAGCTCCTGCCCGGCCCTGGCCCTGACACGTGGTGTCAGATTCTGGATGAGGACATGGGGGTTACCTGTCCCCAGTGATGCTGGAGGGACCCAGGATGGAGACTTGCCCAGGTCAGGCCCCCAGAAGCAGACGGGGCTTGGAGGCCCTGGTGAGCCGAACAGGACATCCCTCCCATGCGTGTTTGGGGTCCCAACCAAATACACACATTCTGCACATCAGGGGACACGCCTCCGGGTCAAAAGCTGTCAGCAGGCAGAGCAGACGCAACACTCCCCAGGCCCGGCGTGGCAAAGGCAGAGGGATCTGAGCCATGAGCCATGAGCTGAGGGCTCTGACAGTGGCATGGGGTGGGGTGGAGTGGAGTGGAGAGTGGGTGGTCTCAAGACGGGCCAAGGCTCAACATCCGGCAGCCCTTTCTAGGAGGGGAGGGAGAGAGAGGTACGTGAGCTGTGGCTAGAGGGCTGCCAGGCGGGGATGCTGGGCTCAACAGAACATCCATGTGTGCACAAGGATGGAGGGACAGATGGACAGACGGATGAAGGGAGGAAGGGAGGCCGTGGTCAGACCCCCGGCAGGGTTTCAAATCCTGTGTCAGATACAGCGGCTTGACCTGGGTACGGTGCTGAACGCAGATCCCACACGGCACACGCTAAGCGTCCACAGCCCTCCGTACTCCCCTCTCCGGACCCAAACTTCAGGCCTTTTGGAAGCACTAGAGGAGGTGCATTCTGGGCCCGGGCTACAAGCACTGCCTGACTGGGGCAGACCCAAACTTCAGGCCTTTTGGAAGCACTAGAGGAGGTGCATTCTGGGCCCGGGCTACAAGCACTGCCTGACTGGGGCAGACCCAAACTTCAGGCCTTTTGGAAGCACTAGAGGAGGTGCATTCTGGGCCCGGGCTACAAGCACTGCCTGACTGGGGCAGACCCAAACTTCAGGCCTTTTGGAAGCACTAGAGGAGGTGCATTCTGGGCCCGGGCTACAAGCACTGCCTGACTGGGGCAGATAGCTGAGCGAGCAACTATGCAGCTTGTTTGCTGCACGGAAAACCTCCTGCAGGAAGGGCTGGCCGCAACAACGGAGGCAGGAACTCCGCCCTTCCTGCCCCGTGGCCGGTGGGGCGGGGTTGGGGTTCTCTGGCTGCCAGCATCCTGAGAGCAGCCCTGGGGACCCTCCACGCCCCCATCACAGTCTCCCTGCTCCGCGCAGGTACTCCCCCTGTGCCCCAAGCCCACCAGAACTCCACAACGTGCCGCAAATGCCCCTCCCTTTCCCCAAACTCTCCTCTCAGAGCACATGCTTGCCCCCTCCCTGCAGGACCAGCTGAGTTCACAGGGAGCCACGTCATGGGGAGACCACCGTGTCCCCTCTGGTGTCCATCCTCCAAACAGGGGGGCTGCACACCCAGCCCTGGAAAGGCCCACTGTGGGGCGTGGCTGCTCCCACAGTGGATGGTGTGGCACAGCGGGGATGCTGGGGTGTGAGGCCCCCCGCATACCAGGGAGGCTGGGCTGTAGGGGAGCCCCAACCCAGCCTTCCCCGGGCTGTGATTGCCCAAGGCCCTCTGACAGAGGCCCCTCTGATGCCCCAGAGAAGGGACTAGGCTCTCAGCAGCAGGTATGGGCCCGAGAGATGCCCAAATCCTGATCCAATGACTGTGAATGTAAGAAAACAGACTTTTGACAAAAAGACTACACTGCAAAAAGGCCTTCGCAGATGTGATTAAATTAAGGCTCTTGAGATGAGATTATTATCCTGGATCATCCGGGTGGGCCTAATCTAATCACATGAGTGCCTAAAATTGGGGAGCCTTCCTGTCTATGACCAGAGAAAGAGATGTGACGACAGGGTAGGGTCAGAGAGATAGATCTGAGCCCCCGCTGCAGGCTCTGAGTCCTGCGAGAGGCCTGGGGGGGTGAGGGGTCCCAGGTGACAGCAGCAGAGAATGGGGATCTCAGTCCCACAGCACATGGAATGGACACCTGGATGAGCGGGAAAAGGCTCTACCCCAGAACCTGCAGAGAGGAGGGCCAGCCGACACCCTGGCCTTAGTCCACTGAGACTTCGCTGGCCCCTGAGACCCAGCACCATAAAGTGATGAGTGTTATTGATCAGTTTGTGGTAGTTAGGGCAGCCACCCTGTGCACATCCCCGGGGCCACGGCAACAAGTTCTGCTTCGAGGCACCAGGGTGTGGCCTCGTGGGCACCAGGAAAGGGGCCTCACACCCCTCCCGGGCTCCATGGCACAAGGCCATGTGGACGTGGGCTCCAGAGGCCGCCCACGACCAGCAGCCACGGCGTGGCCACACGCACAGAGCTGACAGTCCACTTGCCTGTCCCTGCTCTGCACAGGAGCGGGGCCTGGGTCTGCGACCAGCCTCCGCACCCCACAAGGCTGCCATGAGCGCTGAGCAGGACCCGCGTGCCAGTCCCGAGCACGTGTCGGCATCGGTACCCGGAGCTGGTGCCTCCAGAAATGCGTCCCATGAGCCCAGCTGCCCAAGGAAGAAGTGAGCTGGACAAAAATACCGAAGGTGGGAAGCCCAGGAGTCAGAGGGGATGCAACGAGGGCAGGCGGGTGGCCCTCAGGGCCCCCTCAGGCACCTGCACTGCCACACTGGCACAGAGATAGCCATGAGGGGCCGTCGACTGCCACCCCCTCACAATGACAGCCCCAGGGCAGCCTCTTCGCATCTGTTATGGTGCCCGCTGAGGCCACACTTCCCCGGGCTGCTGCCACCACAGGGCACTGGGGCTGTCCCTACCCGCAAACCACTTCTGCTCAGGGCAGGCCTCCGCTGACGGGCACGTTTCCTGCAGGCTCCCTCGGCCTGACCCAGACCGGGCTGTGCTTTGTGGTCTGCAGCTCTTCCTGCCTGGTCTTTCCTACCCTAATCTCTCCATTTGGGCCTCACAGAGGCACTGCCGGCAGCCCCCTCCAGCTCTCGCACTCTCGCGTACTTCTAGTCTAATCCCACCCGTGTCTGCTTCTTGGAGGGCCTGGAACTGACACCGTCACACCCAGGTCACAGCCCTGCGACACCAGGCCTCCTGGGCCCTGTGCTGCAGGAAGGGCTGAGGGGATGGTAGGGCACGCCGCTCGGCGGTCACTCTGGTGGTGCCCTCTTTAAGGCTGTGCTTCCTGAGCAGAGTGTCTACTGCTAAACCAAGACTGGAACCATGGCTCTAGCTCAAGGGCACTGCAGGATGAGCTTCAAGCAGGGGTTCTCCCTGGAGTCCCCGAAACTGTGGCTAAAGGGAGGGAACAAAGGGGGCAGCCTCAGAACTTCCCTGGTGGTCTGGTGCTTAAGACTCCGCGCTTCTAATGTTCCAGTGCAGGGGGTGCGGGTTTGCCCCCTGGTCACAGAACTAAGATCTCACATGACTCGAGGTGTGGCCCCCCCCAAAAAAAAATCAAAGGAGGCAGCCTCTGCATGGCATGTCAAGAGTGACACTTGGTCTGTATGTCCCCATGGCGGGTCTGACCACACAGGTGCCCCTGGTATGGCTGGTAGCCACACCCACTGGAGGCTCCTGGACCGCAGCCCTGGCCACAGTGCACAGCAGGGAAAGTTGGGGACTTTCCTCCTGGACAGAGGCCATGGCATTCCCAGGAATCTGGAGAGGAAACCGGGCAGCACTGGGGTTTCCAGCAGCCTCTTGGGAAGCCCCCTCAGCCACCACCTGGTCACTGCCCGGCAGAGTCCAGGCCCTCTGGTTGGCTGAGGTGGAAATGCCACATGGGAACACAGGAAAACCTTCCCAATGTCACTGTCCTGCGACAGGCCCTCCCAGGAGCCAATACCCAGGCACCCTCTCCACCCCCGGCTTTGGCTGACGGTGCCGTCCTCACTCCCTCTCTGGTCACCTGCTCAGTGCCACTCTTTCCGGCTCCACCCACTGCCACCAGCCTTGCCTCACTCACCACTCTGGGTCTGGACCCCTCCAGGGATGACCCGGACAGTCATGCGGGCGGGCGTATACAGAGCTGGCCCCAGTCCTGATCCAGCCTCAGGGCTGGGCCTTCGACCAGTCTGTTCAAAGGCCCTGTATAGGCTGTCACCCTCATCTTCTCTTAGACTGTCAACTCCTGAGGGCAGGGGCCACTCCTCATGAAGCCTCCTGTGTCCCGCAGCCTCACTTGTAGGTGCTCAGCGTGCCCTTGAGGACGGACTGGCCCCAGGATTGAAACATCACAGCTTTGTCATTTACGCTTCACAGTAACTCCTCTGAGGAGTGCTACTGGCCCACTTTACAGGAGTGCAAACTGAGGTCAGAGATGTGAAGCAGTCCATCCAAGAACACAGGGCACTGATCAGGTTCAAAGTCTAAACCAAAGTCCAGACTCCATATCAGGGGCACCCTGGATGCCGGTGCTGGAGGGCAGAGGGGGGCGCTCAGCCTCAGGACCACCACGTGGTAGGTGTGTGGCCATTCCTGGGAGCACCATCGCCCTTGGCTCCTCTGGGAAGACAGCTCTGGAGAGAGAGCCTGAGGCCACCAGGGAACTGGTTCCTAGCTCTGTCTACCCACTGACACCCCCCTCCCCAAGGATGCTTACCCGGAGCGGGGCTGAGGCATCAGTACTCCTCTCTGACACCCTCCTTGCTCCTCTGGTTGCCAAGCAACACTAAAAGCTCCGGCATGCGTGTGAATTCGGAAGGCGCTTCCAGCCTTCCCCACCCCTCCCCTTCCTCACCCCCTGCCACCTCAGACTATTTACAGGAGAGGCTGTGCACTGTGTTCCCTGCCTGGGGGAAGACTCTGGGGGAAGAGGCCCCCCGACCTGACCGCAGGGAGCCCACGCCCCCTGACACCCAGGCCACGCCGAGCTGTGCCTGCTGTGCAGTCTCTCCAGCACTCAGCCGGGTGGGCCAGGGCTCACCCACCAGGGTCGGGACCTGGGCCCTGAGAGACCGAGCTGGGTGGAGCCCACGTGGGCCTGGGGCCGGGAATGCTGGGAGCCCCGTGCCAGGTGGGAGAGCTGGGGAGGGGGCAGGGCAGAGACGGCCCAGGGCCCCAGGGATGTGCAGCCACATCGCCCTGGAGCACAGTTCACAGATCACCTCCTTCTACAGAAGAGGCGTCTGAAGCCCAGAGGGGGCAGCCACTTGTGCCAGGCAGGAAGGGGCAGAGCCACCTTCCTACGCAGGGCTGCACCCTGGCAGCCGTGTGCCTTCTAGGCTCTCTGCTGGAGGGGGTCATGTGGGAACGTGCTCCCCCCGCCGGCTTCGGACATAAGGGACAGGGAAGAGGCCCAGGCCTGAGCAAGTGCTCAGTGCCGGGGAGTCAGGGTCTAGGGGTGCAGGCCTCTGGGGGAGACATGAAGCACGGACCAGAGCCCCAGCCCAGCAGCCCCCGGGCCGTGACGCTTTGGGGCGTCTCTGACCAGTGCCTCCACCTGGCATCCCTTGCACTTCCCACCACTCCTGCCCTGCGGAGGGCCCCTTGTCAGCAAGAGGCGACAGGGACTCAGGCCTCGTAAGGGGGTGATGGATGCCACCTGGCCTCGCGTGAGAAGCACAGCAAGGAGAGTCGGCCCATCAACCCGCCTGGGGGACTGGGGGACGGGGCCAACAGGCCAGTGTGCGCAGACCCTGGGGAGCACTGCGGCAGCCTCGGCCCAGCTGTCTGCCTCACACATGGGGAAATTGAGGCTAGGGTGCCACACTGCTTATCCTGGGCCCAGCCAGGTGATGGGCCTTGGTTCTGGGCTGACCCTGGTGGCCCAGAGCATGGCTCCCACTGCATTTTGTTGGGGAGCAACAAGAGGGAAGGCGAGTCTGGCCACCTTACCCTGCCCAGCAAAGGCAGCCAGAGAAACCGCCTGGGGTACCGCTTCACGGGCCAGCTCTATCAGGGTGCTGCGGGCGAACTCAGAAGCCAGACCTTCCAGGCTGCGCTGTTGTGGGGCCTCTGAGCCCCAGCAGGGTGCCCACAGAGCCCAGGCCTTTGCCAGCGGTACCCCTGCAGCATCCCTTTCTCCTCTGTGGTCAACAGCGCAGCCTGGAACCAGCCTGCACCTCCTGGCCGGTCCTTAACCTCTTAGTTCCCTCACCTATAAGATGGGGGTGGGAACAGCCCTGTGTCTCAGGACTAGATGAGTTACCACGTGTGAGATGTTCACAAAGCATCCCACGTCAACACAGGCGTCATCATTGTAACGTCCTCTGCCCACACGCCCATACCAGGACCCAACGGAGCATACCCGGTGCTCTGGCACTGAGGCCCCTGTGCCCACAGCCCAGGTCTGCACCTCTGGAGCGGGGAGGCAGGCTTGTCCCTGAGGTCCCCGCACCACAGACAGGGCTGAGGGAAGCAGGACGGCTGCAGGGGCCCTGTGGACAGACACTTCTTTTCCACGGAAAAGGCTCCAGTGGTCACTGGTCTGGGGTCAGGCTTCCTCAGACTTCAGCTCTGTGGCATCCGGTTCCCCCGCAGTAGGGGCAGGGGAGGGGCAGGGAGCTTGGCTGCAGGGAGGAAGGTGGAAGTCAGGAGGGGTCAGTCCAGGATGTGGTAACTGGCGGGACGTGGGGACTGGTGGTGGGCAGCAGGCAGTGCAGGGACGGGGACTGGTCTTAGGACACAGCCTGAGCCAGGGCTCATTAAGAGGCAGGCAGGGGGCTTCCCTGGTGGTGCAGTGGTTGAGAGTCCGCCTGCCGATGCAGGGGACACGGGTTCGTGCCCCGGTCCGGGAGGATCCCACATGCCGCAGAGTGGCTGGGCCCGTGAGCCATGGCCGCTGAGCCTGTGCGTCCAGAGCCTGTGCTCCGCAACGGGAGAGGCCACAACAGTGAGAGGCCCGCGTACCGCCAAAAAAAAAAAAGAGACAGGCAGGGGTGGGATGAACTGGGAGACTGGGATTGGCACATATACACTACTGTGTATAAAACAGATAACTAATGAGAGCCTACTGCAGAGCACTGCGAACTCTACTCAATGCTCTGTGGTGACTAAATGGGAAGGAAATCCAAAAAGGAGGGGATATATGTATACGTATAACTGATTCACTTTGCTGTACAGCAGAAACTCACGCAACACTGTAAAGCAACTATATTCCAATAAAAATTAATTTTAAAAAGATGTTAAAAATTAATTAAAAAAAAAAAAGATCCAGGCAGGCCTCCGCCCAGGGCCATGGGGCCTGACCAGGACTTCAGCTCCAGGCTTCAGCTCCTGTGGGACCTCAAGCAGTCCACAGGCTCCCAGGGATCAGGCCTGGGGAGCGGAACAGAGGGCCGGGCGAGGGCGATGGTCTCGCTGGGGGCGGGGCAGGGAGGGTGGACAGCATCCTTGGTGAAGTAGAAACCCCTGGAGGGGGCACCGTGGGTGACAGGAGGGAGGGGTGAAGAGTAAAGTCTTGGTGGGCAGGCGGCTGGGGGCTCCCTAGACAGTGAGCACGGCCACAGGGGGTGAGTGAACGAAGTGCGGTCTCACAGCATCACGTGTACCTCCCCGACCTGGGGCTTCCCCTGGGCTATGAAGGGTCAGGGGCTCCTGTCCCCCACTCTCCCTGGGCTGAGTCTCTGCCCACATCTGCCCAGGACCTGGGGAGGATGAGAGCTTGGAAGACCCACCAGGCGGGTGAGATCCACCTCTGAGCTCTCAGGGAACGCCTGTCCTGGGGACATTTCTTCCACTCACTTGCCCCTTGTACTTAATGAAGGGCCCCCTGCTCTCCCCAGGCCTGAAGCTAGAAGGGCAGGGGCTGCAGCCTGGGCCCCATGGGTGGACAGAGGCTCCGGATGTGCAGTTTCTCTGCCTACTCCTGACAAAGACCCGCCCACCCGCCAGGTCTGACCCAGCCTTGGCCTGCCACCTGGCGGAAGGCGGGCAGCCAGGCTGCAGTCTGCGTGGCCACACCATGGGACCTGCCTTTCTCACCGAGGCATGTCCAGCACCACGTGCCCTGGGCTGCCCGGCCGGCAGTCAGACCAGGAGGCCCTGCTTCGGGTGGGGCTGCAGCCTCGCTGACAGGGTGCGCAGGGCCTCAGGCCACAGCCACCTGTGCAGCCTCCCAGCCCACGGGCCCCTCACACAGGGTCTGGGGCCCCCAGTCCCTCCTCCCCAGAGCCTGTGGAGATTCTGTTCACTCTGCTCCCCTCCCAAAGCTTCAGAAACCAAATGAAGACACTATGGCCCCAGCAAATCCCATGATAAAGACATCAATTTAACTTGTCATTTAACGACTAAATAGTCCTCCCTATATTTCTGGGGGAGGGGAGAAACCCCCAGGTTATGCACCTGCTCCTAGAGGCTGAGGCTTGTCTTTTGCCTGATGAGAGGTTCTGGGTCTCTGGGGGCAGCCAGACAGGGTCTGAGTCCCGGTTCTGACCCATAGCGCTGAGCGACTTTTACTGGGTTTCCCAGCCTCTCTGAGCCTACTTTGTTCTTCTGTAGGACTGGAGAAGGCTGCTATCCTAGGGGATCTGTGAGAATGAAAAGATCTCACCTGAAAGAGCCCAAGAGCCCCCTTTCCTCTCATCCCACCCCCTCCCTTACGCAAAGTCAGGGATCCTTTGTCAAATGGTCGACTTAGAGAAGGTCTCTGCCAGGTACAATCTCCCACTAATGCAGCGGCTCCTTGACCCAGATGTTGTTTTGCCTCAGGCAGGGAGAGTGATGCCAGCAAGAGACATCAGGCCCCCGAGTGTTCCGGAAACCCTTCCAAGCTTCTGAATGCCAATTACGGGAAGTCTGATTCATCTGTGCTCTGCGTAGCTGGGTCCACTGACACCCGAGTTATTGTCTGAGCTGAGCGTGTTGGGGGGTGACAGGCAGGGGTGGCCTGGGAAGTGAGTGACCCTGCGTCCTGGTCCAGGCCAGCCACTAACCTCTCCCAGAGGTTTTAGGTAAAGGCATGGACCACAGCCCCTGAGGGCCCTCCCAAGGGTGCAGTCAACCTGATCTGCCCCATGATTCTGTGACTGATGCCAAGAGTTGGCCGAATGCCACTGGGCAGCTCGCCAGAGACCAAAGCAAATACAATGAAAAGGAAAGTTCCCCATTTTCTGTGTACTCAAAGTTCCCTGCCCTGAGGCCTTTAGGCCCCCCCGTGTGGTAAGCATCCAGGTCCCAACTCAACTTGACATTCTGGTCTGACCCTGGTGGGTCAGCATCTGGGAGCAGGCTTGGCACTCAGTAGGGTCCGGTGGGCTCAGAACTGCAGACTGTGGTCTGGGAAGATTCCAGAACCAAGAGGAAGAGCCTTACTCTTGTCCAGGCCTGAACCCCTGAGCTGATCTGTTTGCCCTTGAGAAGTGGTTCTCAGACTTTAGAAGGTGTCAGAATCCCCTGGAGGGCAGCCCCCTCTCCCAGAGTATGATTCAAGAGGTCTGGGGTCAGGCCTGAGAATCTGCAGTTCTAACATGGTCCCAGGGGAGGCTGAGGTTGCCGGGATCCCTCTTTGAGAGCTGCTGATATAAAATCATAGTTGGGAGAGGGCCTGGGAAGCAGAAGGAAGGAGGCACTGTGCTCAGAGCCCGGCCAGAGGCAGCCTTGGGTCAGCAGGGGCCCAGGCCAGGCTGGGCAGGGCTAGGACACAGGTGGCTCGAGATGAAGGCCACGCCGGGTGGGAAGAACACCCCAGCCTGCGAGGAAAGAAGCCCCGGGCTTCAGCACCCTTGCCCAGCACTGCCCACCCCCCTCACTGGACAGGTGGTCCTGGGAGCTTCAAGAAACCTGCTTCCTCCCACTGTGCTTGTTCCTGCCTCTGGGCCCTTGTCCATTGTCCACCAATCCCCCTCAACACTTCACCTCGGGAGAGGCTCTTGACCCCCAACCAAGCAGAGCCTTGTGATTGGTCACACACCTCTGGATGCCCCACCACAGTGTAGAATCCAATGTATAGCAGGCCAGGTGGCCCACAGGTGTGGCTGCCCTTGTGGCCCCAGCACTGCGTTGGCGGGGAGGCAGCTTCTGCCTGTTCACTCATTCAACAGACATCGGGGGCTGGGTGCCCGGGGGGGTGGGCGGGGAGGGGAGAGGAGGCTGCCTAAACCCTCGAGACCCTTTGTTCAGGCACCATGAACCCTCACTGTCGGAGTCCCCACTCCGAGCCAGGCAGGTGCTGGCGCAAGGCCAGGCTGTGAAAGGCATCCTGGCAAGAAAGAAAGAAGTGGGCTCCTAGGTGTGGGTTCTGCTCCTGGTGGGTTCTTCTGACCAATGATGTCAGAGACCCTCTGCTCACTGCCCGTGATCCACACCAGCACCAACCCATCCATATGGGGCCTCAGCAGAGCTCAGGCATAGCAGGACAGGGGCAGAGCTCAGATCCGCACAAGTCAGCATGCATGGAGCAGGGCGTTGAGCTGGGGTCTGGAACCCAGGGACCACTGTGCGGGCCCCTCCCACAGGCCCTGCCCCCGCAGACCCTGCCTTCCCATAAGACCCCGGTCTGTGCCTCCAGGGGCCCTTCCTCATCGCAGGTCCCCACCTCCTTAAGCCCTTCACTGGAAAGCCGAGTTTCTGCAGGTACCACCTGTGTGCCCCACCTCCCCCAGCGCTCTAGGTTCTCCCAGCTGGGAACCCTGCCGTGTCATGAGGCTGCCACCGTCTGATGTTCCCTAGTGTTCTCTACCATGCAAAGGAGGCTCTTTGGTTTCCATAGATGCTGGGCCCGCTGGGGCCTTCAGCTTGCCCTTCCACCCTCTTTCCTAACGTACAGATGGCTCACATCCACAGACCGAGAGAAGACAAGACAGCTGGGATGCATTTCTCCCCACATCCCAGGCAGGTCTCCCGCCACGCATGCTCTTCACCAGCCTCCCAAATGTGCAAGCATTTCTGCTCCAACGAGATCTAGCATTCAGGGAGAAACAAACAAACAAACAAACCTCACCTGCTGTAAGACTGCCCCTCAACATATCAGGACTGATGGGAGAACCAGGTTGGGCCAAACACCCCGTGGGTCTGACGTCACACCAGGAAACAGTCAGTCACAGTGACAACCAGAGTAAATACCAGCACAGTTAACAAGGCTAAGTCCTACCAGATAAAGGAATACTGCAGTAAACACAGGGCTATACCTGCAAAAAAAAAAAAAAGTAAGGGCAGCTTGAAAAGGAATGTGGTCAGGTGAAGCTGCTGAGTTTTGGAAACAAGAGCAAACTGCAAAGATCAGAGGAACCACGTGTTGGCAAAGAAGAATTTAGTACTTATCTGCCTTTTTTTTACTGAAATGATTTCAGGGTACCCAAATAGCCCTGGTTGGTGAGGGGACGTTATTTATAGAAGAATTCCACAAATGCATTCAGAAGGAACAATTAGAAAGGTACCATGTTACAACTCTGGATGTCATACTTGACTCAGACAGTGGTCATCATTGGTTCAAATGGTCAGAAGGATGGAAAAAACGGATGCCAGGGCATGAGGGTCTATCTCCCCCACGTTCATGCCCACTGCAACGAGACGACATGATAGACTCCTGCCACAATGCCATGCAAAGGGCAACACCACGTAGCATTCTTGCCCAGATAACATGAACTCCCATGAAGTTGTCTGAGCTAAATTCCAGTTTAGAGGAAATACTAGGAGTTGAGGAACTAGTTAAATGACACCAAGAGGAAGCAAACAGGCAAGTCTTGAAAATAAGGCATTCTACAGACAGCTCACCAAGATTCTGCAACAAGCCAATGGCTTTTTAAAAAGGTGGTGGGGAAGAGGCTCTGCTTTAGATTAAAGAGGCTTTAAGAACAATACAAGCTAAATGCCACATGTGGATTTAATTTGGTTACCAATTTTACAAACCAACTGCAGAAAGGCATTTTCAAGACAATTAAGGAAAACGACATGTGTACTGGGTGTTAAGTGATAGCAAGAAATTGCTGTTATCTTGTTAAGTGTGCTAATAACCATATGGTTTTGTTTGAAAATGGCCTTGTTTGTTTTAGAGATCCATAGTGGAGTATATAGGAGCAAATTACTGAGGTCAGGATTTGATGTAAATACTTCAGTCAAAAGGAAAAAGAAAAGAAAAGAAAAGAAAGAGGGAGGGAGGAAGAAAGAAAAATGAGTACGTGAAGCAAGCTGGTAAAATCTTAACTGCTGAATCTGGGTAATGAGAATATGGGATTCATGATTCTATTCTCTTTACCTTCCAGTGCGTTTGAAAATTTGCATAATAACAGTTAAATTTAAAACACGGTATCACCACATGAATATACAATCAGAGCAATGAAGCCAACAAGAAAGTCTAGAAATAACCCCAAACACATATGGCAGCTCAGTATATGATAAAGGTGATATTTCAAATCAGTGAAAAAAAGGTAATTATAAGTGGCTTTGGACAAATGGGTGGCCATCTGGAAAAAAATTAAGCTGGAGTCCAGCAGATGGATCAAATATTCACATTTGAAAAAAAGAAACCGTAAGCCTATGGGAACATATGAGAATTTCTTTATACTTTCACAGAAGAGAAGGCCTTTCTGTTACTTTGAATCCCATGAAAGTACCAGTAGGCAACCATTTTTGCCGACAGAAATGTAATTTCACCTAATTTCATGTATGTTACAAAACCCCAAATCCATTTTTAAAATGATGGTTCTGGCTGCATACATTTTAAAAATTTTGCATGGCAAAATTGTAACAAAATGAAAACACAATAAATTGGGGAAAAGATCTGCAGCTCATACTCCAAAGTATCAGTTTCCTCAATATATAACTTCTATGAATCAGTAAGAAAAATGCCATCAACCCAACAGATATACTATGTTAATAATTCAAACACCAGTTCGCCAAAAAAGAGAATACAGGTGGCTCTTATATATACGAAAACATGCTCAATCTCATTCATAGTAAGAGAAATGCTAACTAAAATTGCAACAAGATGCCATTTCTCACCTATCAGATGGGCAAAGTTAAGGGGGTGAAAAAACAGGTGCTCCCATACATCGTCAACAGAAGTATAAATAGGTATGGCTGTGGAGGACAGTTTGGCAAAATCTATCAAAATTGTAAATGCACCTCCATTTCACCCTATTTTATTTCTAGGGATTTATCTTACAAATATGTTCACACTTGAGCAAAAGGATACGTGTGCAAGGGTCCTCACAGCAGCACTGGGTAGAAAAGGAGAGGGGACACAGTCTGAACAGCCACCTTGCAGCACCTGGATGAATGAGTTATCATACACACATCCATTGTGGGAAGACCGCACAGGCGTTCAAAGCAGCAAGGCCACTCTACACACACTGAGACAGGAGCTTCAAGGTGCACCGGGAAGAGAAGCCAAGCTAGGCACAGGCCCGTGGCCGCCAAGTGCATGACAAGAACTAATGCACTGCTGGTGTATAGGGACCAGAAATGTGGGCGGATCCTGAGGAAACAGATAACAACAGGGCCTCAGCTGGGAGCAGCCAGAGCTGGCCAGGGTTGGGAGGAGACACGCTCCAAGTGGACCCTTTTTCCTTTTTTTTTTTTTTTTTTTTGCCGTGAGACATGCGGGATCTTAGTTCCCTGAGCAGGGATCAAACCCGTGACCCCTGCAGGGGAAGCAGGAGTCCTAACCACTGGGCCGCCAGGAAGTCCCCCCTACACACCCACACACCCACCCCAACCCCTCCCCCAACCATTTTACTTTTTGAACGCTATTACAATACCAGCATTTGTAAATTGAGGAGGGAGAAGGGAATCCTAGGGAAAGAAGAGCCAGGAGAGTCCCCACCCACATGGCCACGCACAGGCCATGCCTCTCTTGGCTTCCCAGAGCTCCACACTCAACAGGACTCAACAGGCAGGCGCCCCGAGCAAGCCCCCAAGCCAGGCTCTCTCCTGGAGGTGGCGCAGGGCTGTCACGCTGTGGCTGGGACACGGCTGGTGTGGCGGGTCAGCTGCCCCTCTGCCTGAGCCATCCACATGTGGACACGTGAGGTGGCATGAGGCCCCAGTCAAAGCCACAAGTCTCCTGGCTCACCCTAGGGTGACATGTCATCAGTGGCCCACAGTCACTGTCCGCCCTGGACTGTGCCCCCCCGACCAGCCCCGCCCCGCTTTCTTGGCATTCCCGGGCATGCCGGTGCGTGTCCATCTCAGGGTCTGGGACTAGCTGTTCCCTCTGCAGGGAGCCCCTGGCCTCCAGATGTCCACGCGGCTTCCTTCTCCCTCCTCCCTTCGGGGCCTTCCCAGTTAGGCTGCCCTAGTCACTCTACTCTGAATGGAAGACCCCGGCGCTTCTTCCGCCTCCCCCAATCGACCTCTAATTCCCTGTTCTGCCTTTCTCTACCTATTTTCAGATTTTTCTGCACTCCCCAAACCTGGGCCAGGCCTGGCGCACAGAGGCCTGTCCGCCCCTGAGCCACCTAGGGACCTGAGTCTGGACACCCTGCTCCAGTCAACCCGTTAGTGAAAGATGGGGAAACAGAGCAGCAGTTTAGCTCAATTCAACTCCGGATCATCTGAGTAGGTGGTAGTGTCTAACCCTTAGCAGGGGGGACTCATTGGGGGAGGTGCCCACTGCTGGCACTGCCAAACGAGCCTGCCCTGTCAGGAGGCCCGAGGTGAAGGGCAGGGGCAGGTAGAAACACCCTCCTAAAAAGAACGACATCTGCAGCAACATGGATGGACATAGAGATTGTCATACTGAGCGAAGTAAGTCAGACAGAGACAAATATCATATGATATCGCTTATATGTGGAATCTAGAAAAATGGTACAAGTGAACCTATTTACAAAACAGAAATCGAGTCACAGATGTAGAGAAGAAACTTACGGTTACCAAGGAGGACATGGAGGGGAGGGATAAATTGGGAGACTGGGATTGACATATACACACTACTATATATAAAATAGATAACTAATAAGGACCTACTGTATAGCACAGGGAACTCTACTCAATACTCTGTAATGACCTATATGGAAAAGGAATCTAAAAAAGAGTGGATATATGTATATGTGTAAGTGATTCACTTTGCTGTACAGCAGAAATTAACACAACATGGTAAATCAACTCTACTCCAGTAAAAATTAATTTTAAAAAAAGGACACCCTCCTGCTGGGGCAGCCTGAGGGCTGAGGTCAGGCTCAGTCGGGGCTCTCCCTGCCCTTGCCCTGCCCTCATACTCATGGTCAGCCTGGTGCCCGTTACCCTCAGCTCCACGGGGGGACAGCCCACCCAGGAAGCCACCTGCCACACCGTGTCTGATGCCACAGGTGCGTGTGCATGTCCTGGGGCGAGGCTCTGGCCACACCCGGTGCCAGAGGCAGGCTGCAGAGGGAGGCCTGGGCTGAGTCCAGGCTGGAGAAGGCGGCCAGGGGAGTGAGCGCGGGCCACTTTGGGCACGCGGGCCACCGCCACCGCATCCCTGCAACCCCGCTCTACCTCCACCTCATGGGGCCACAGATGCTTCGGTGGGAAGGGACTCGGAGCCCCCGCCCTCGATCTAATTATGTGCTGTGCTGAGAGGCAGAGCCCTGGACCTGGCTTCAGACAGGCCTGGGCTCCATGTCTCCGTCTGCAACCTCTTAGCCAGTGACCTTGAATTAAAAAGAAGTGACCCTGTCTGTCACCCCCAGTGGATCCATCTCTGTCCTCCCGGCCCTGCCCCCTGCCCTCAGAGGGGGTCCTGGCCCCTCCACCATCTAGAACCTTGGAGATTGACGTGGCATCACACGCCCTGCACCCTTCTATGCAAAATGCTGCTGACGCTGCCAGTCTGTGAAAACTGGAGTGGCCCTTCCTGGCATCACGGGGAGTGCTTTGGAGCCTAGTTAGCGCACCCAGGTCCACACACCGTCAGGCTGTGCTCAGGCGTCCCACCCTCCCAGGCCAGGTGGCTGGGTGCTGCCAGGAGGGCCTTCCGCAAGGCTGCTCCCGGCCTGGTGCTGGGGCACTCTTAGATGCATGTTTTACCGCAGCCAAGCAAACCGAGGCAGGCAGCCCCTGAGGGGGTTTAGGGCCCTCCCTGGACCATTCCTGAGAGCAAGGAGCGCCATTCGGAGCACCCGGGATGAAAAGTTCAGAGAAGTTCAGGGAAGAGAAGAACGGCACGGTTGGGCAGGCCAGCGGGGCAGACGGCAGGGAGCCCCGAAGGGGCCCAGCAGGGGTGGGCGGGCTACCCACAGCCCACCTGTGTGCCAGCCACGCCCCCACTCGACCCTCACGTCTGCCTGCTCGGCTCAGCATCTCTCACTTCCTCAGGTCAGTCCCGTGTGTTGCCACCCCTGAGCTGGGCTGCAGGAAGCCAAGAGGAGCTCATGGGCCCTCCTGCTGCAGGCCATACCCGAGGGCAGACCCCAGGGAGCCAACCAGCCCGGGGCAGACAGCTGCGGGTGGGTGATGAGACAATGGATGGGGCTGGAGTGCAGGCCCCAGACCCCAGGCCAGGGCTCTTCACCGTGCACTGGCCTGGCACCAGGACCCTCTCTCGAGGCTAGTGGGCTCTGGACAGCCCCCGGTCTAGGGTTCTCCCAGCCCTGGCCTGCCCAGCATCCTGCCATTGAGCCCAGGCTGACGACCATGGTTGTCAGTTCTTCTCTGGACAAGCTGACAGAGATGCTCCACGTGCCAGCACAGCCCTCAGTCCTGGGCCCCGCAGCACAGGGCAGGAGACTCGGATGCAGGCAGATGCACCCCAGGAAGATGAGGCACCACAGCAAGGAGGCCAGTGATCCGTGAGCCAGGCCACAGGACACACGGGCAGAAGCAGGCTGGACCTGAGGCTGCATCCCAAGCCTCCCAAGGACTACTGGGAGAGCCTGGGAGAAGCAGGCAGCTTCCTGCCTGCGGGCAGCAACAGTGGCACCGAGGAGGGGGCTGCTGCTGGGCCCACCCAGACTGCTAGGACCTCCTACCAGCCTGGGGCACCTTCCCCCAGGGGCCAGCACTGGGCCGTTCGCACCTGCAACCTTCTCCAGGGCACTGGAGGAGTCAAGGGCAGAGCCCACTCCCTGCCTCCCAGTGAGACAAGCCTGTGGTGCAGTCTACACTCCAGAGTCCCCCATGTGGTTAGGCTGAGATGAGACTGCTTGAAATTACACTTCTGTCATACGGGTCAGAACGGCCATCATCAAAAAATCTACAAACAATAAATGCTGGAGAGGGTGTGGAGAAAAGGGAACCTTCTCACACTGTTGGTGGGAATGTAAACTGGTACAGCCACCATGGAGAACAGTATGGAGGTTCCTTAAAAAAACTGAAAATAAAACTACCATGTGATCCAGCATATATGTGGAGAAAATCATAATTCGAAAAGATACATGCACCCCACTCTTCACTGTAGCACTATTTACAAGAGGCAAGACATGGAGGCAACCTAAGTGTCCATCGACAGATGAATGGATAAAGGAGATGTGGTACATATATACAATAGAATATTACTCAGCCATAAAAAAATAATGCCATTTGCAGAAACATGGATGGACCTAGAGATTACCATACTAAGTTAAGTAAGTCAAAGACAAATATCCTATGATATCACACATATGTGGAATCTAATATTTTAAAAATACAAGTGAACTTATTTACAAAACAGAAACAGCCTTACAGATATCGAAAACAAACTTGTGGTTACCAAAGGGGAAACGTGGCAGGGAGGGATAAATCAGGAGCTTGGGATGAATATATACACACCACTATATATGACAGATAACCAACAAGGACCTACTGTATAGCACAGGGAACTCTACTCGATACATTCTAATAACCTACATGAGAAAAGTATCTAAAAAAGAATAAATATATGTACATGTATAACTGAATCACTTTGCTGTACACCTGAAACTAACACAACATTGTAAATCAACTGTACTCCAATAAAATTAAAATACAAAAAATAATAATTTTTAAAAATTAAAATAAAAAAGAAAGAAACCGCACTCTGGTGAAACTGCCTCTCCCCTTTCCTACCTGCTTGCTCACCTGCTTACACTCCTGAGGGCACACCCTCGACACCCCATGCATCAGAATCCCCATTTCAGGCTCTGCATTTGGGGAACCCGACCTAAGCCACGTCTTTCAAAAGCATGTGTGCGATGACCTAGAGGGGTGGGATAGGGAGGGTGGGAGGGAGGCTCAAGAGGGAGGGGATGTGGGGACACGTGTACGCATATGGCTGATTCGCTTTGCTGTACAACAGAAACTAACACGGTATTGTGAAGCAATTATACTCCAGTAAAGATCTATTAACATAAAAAAGTGTGTGTGAGGGACTTTCCTCGTGGTCCAGTGGGTAAGACTCCGTGCTCCCAGTGCAGGGGGCCTGGGTTCGATCCCTGGTTGGGGAACTAGACCCCACGTGCCGCAACTAAGACCCGGCGCAGCCTAATAATTTTTTTTTTTAAAGTGTGTGTGAGATGAGTGGACTTGGGCAAAGTACTTAGAAGAGTAGCTGGCACACAGGGAGCTAGTTACGCCCACTACAAGTTCCTGAAGTTCTACAGCCCAGAGGAAGAGGCATCTCAACCGCCCAGGAGGTGGAGAAGCTCCTGCTGGGAGCCCTGTCCAAGCTGAGACCTGAGGTGTGAGTGTGAGATCAGGGAAGCCCAGGGGATGAGGGGAGGTCACAGTCAAAGTCAGGAAAGGGAGCGAGAGCCAGCTCAGGGCCTGCACACAGGGAGAGGGCAGCAGGAAGGGTACAGGAAGATGAAGGGAGGCACAAAAGAAGCACGTCACCTTCTCTCCAAAGTGCTCCTTGGCACAGAGGAAAGACCTTTGCCTCTCTCTCCAGACCCAAGAGGCTCGTGAGCAAAATGGGTATAATGATGCCAGCATCCAAAAACAAAAAAAAGTCTACAGCGTTAAATTAAGTCAGGTTGTTAGTGAAATACACGGCAGAGTCCTTGGGACAGAGGGCTGGTCAGGGGCCCCTCCCTGCATGTGAATGTGCACGCACACACGCACACACACACACACACACACATACGGAGTCCACACACACGCGCAGCGTGTCAAGATCCTGAGCATGGACAGGGTGGTCCAGGGCTCTGGCCTCCGTCACGCTGCCCGCGGTTCCATCCTCTCTCCGCTCTGCAACCTTGGGTCTTTCCCTGCACTGGCCCTTCCTTTTTTTCCCCTAACAGCACCCCAATAACCTCATAGAACAACAGCTCTTCAGAGTCTCAGCCCAAACTCAGACACGCCTGGTGTCCTCCCCTCCAGGGCTGGGAATGGCTATCACCTGTGAATGGTGGCTGTGACCAGAGAGTGTGCTTTAAAAGCCCTGGTCTCAGGGCTTCCCTGGCGGCGCAGTGGTTAAGAATCCGCCTGCCAATGCAGGGGACACGGGTTCGGGCCCTGATCCTGGAAGACCCCACATGCCGCAGAGCAACTAAGCCCGTGCACCACAACTACTGAGCCTGCACTCTACAGCCCACGAGCCACAACTACTGAGCCTGCACTCTACAGCCCGCGAGCCACAACTACTGGAGCCTGCTCGCCTAGAGCCTGTGCTCTGCAGCAAGAGAAGCCACCACAATGAGAAGCCCGCGCACCGCAACGAAGAGAACCCCCCGCTCGCCGCAACTAGAGAAAGCCCACGCACAGCAACAAAGACCCACTGCAACTAGAGTTGCACAGCAACGAAGACCCAACGCAGCCAAAAATAAATAAATAAATAAAATTTATACAAAATTAAAAAAAAAAAGTCCTGGTCTCTGCACTGGGGGCAGGGCAGCTCCCCCAGACCCAGCCTGGCCTGACTGCAAGGAAAAGCCAGGGGATCCTGCATCTCCCCCAGGCACCCCTGCAGTCACGGGAGGCCTGGCCACCGCTCCCTGCCTCTAACCCCCTTCCAAGGCACCCACTGCCTGGCCCCTTTCCCACCAGCTGGGGCCGAGGAGTAGGTACCTGAAAACGGATGCCTCAAAGAATGTGGAATACCCAGACAAGGTCAGCTGGTGACACATCTGCGGTGCTGTGCGCACGAAGGCTGTGTCCCACAAGTGTCCCTCATTATGTTTCTATCATTTCATTTCAGTATCATCTCATTTCCATTATGATTTCTTCTTGGATTCACTAAGTATTTATACACGTTTTAAATTTCCCAAATACTAGAATATTTAGAGTTATGTTTCGTTATTATTTCTATCAGAACTGCGTTGTAGGCAGAAAACACGGTCTGAATCACATGGTGCCTTTGATATTCCTTGAGGCGTTTTGACGGTCAGTTTGCAGGCAATTTTCATGAATGTTCCCATCATTAACGGCATGGTCCTGCAAGCACCCTGGAGCTCACGAGCCCTCCATCCTGGCGGACCAGGTACTGCGGGAGGCTCTGCCCCACGCGAGACACCCACTCTTGGAAGTGATTCTGGCCTTTCCCAGAGGAATAGCTCTGACCCTTGTCAGCCCTGCTCACCGTCAAGCCTCCCTCCGTAGTCCTGGAGAGCCCCCTGACCCAGCAGCGAGGGACCAGGGCCCAGGTGCTCACAGGTCACCCCAGAGTCTGGCAGACTGCTCACGCTGGTGGGGGTGGGCTACCCTCCCAGGCCCGAGGACGGAGGGGCTCAGGGCACGGAGGACTCTTCCCACGGTAAGGCTGAGCACCTGGCCTGCCATGGGCGGTGTGGACAGGACGTGGGCTCTTCCAGGGGCAGCCCTGATGCTCTCCTGTTCCTGGCCTCATCCGCCCAGCAGGGGCCACCCACCGCTAATAACCGCAATAAAACCAGTAACTGACACAGCCTCCTGCCTGCTCCAAGGGATCGACTCAGGAAAGCTGCGGAGGCTCCCCTCAGAAGTCCACGAGCTCCTTCTCTATGAGCCTCTAACCCCATCCGACCCTAATCCCTCCAGCCTCATCCCCGAGCTGGTGCACACGGCCAGCTCTCGCCCTCCTTCACTCTCCCCCAGCTCTGAGGGCAGAGACCTGGATCCCAGGGCCAACCGTCCGTCCCCAGTTGGCACGGCCCGGGCTGCGTGTCATTACCGCATTCAACCGAAGCCCTAACCTCAGAGGAGGAACGGAACCCAGACAGGGCTTGTTCAGAGTCCACAACCGAAACGGGCTTGGGCACCGAACCAGTCTCCGGGGAAGTCCTAGGCAAGAGAAGCCTGGGCCTCTGAGCCTGGGTTTCCGCAGTGACAAAACGGGGCTCCTCACCCTGGAAAGGGCCTGGTGCCAGGGCTGGGCACACCCCCGTGAGCCAGCTGCGGCTGGGATCCAGGCCACACACAGATGGAATCAAGGCTCCGTGACACTCACATGGCGGGGGTCTGGGTACCAGAGGCCCAGAGAGCCCCGGGGGCAGAGGGGTCCACACAACCTGGGCAGCCTCGGTGCGGGTGTGGAAACAGGCTCTGCTCATAAACCCACCAGAACGCACACCCTCGCCCAGCCCCCTCGGTTTCTGGGTGAGCCAGCCTCCTCCACGGAAGCTACTCTTTGTTAACAGTGTTGCCATGACAACCAGATCCAGGGAGAACTCTCTCTTCAAGGTAGAGTCTGAGGGTGACACTTGGAGAAACGGAAGTGGTGGTGACAACAGGCAAGGGCCTGTCCTCCCGGCCCCATCCCCCCTTGCCTGTCCCAGAGCCTGTGGGTCTGCTCCCCTCTCCTCTCCCCGAAAGGGGACAGCAACGTGACTAAGGCCAGGAGCCTCCCACCCACCGACACGCAGGTTCCCAGACACAGACCTGCGCTCTCCGCCCACCGCGCACAGACTTTCACACACATCCCACAAACGTTGCTGAGTCCCCCAGCACAGCCAGCATCGCAGAGCTGGCGGTCCATCTGGGGCCGACAGGCCAGGTATAGACCTGAGCCCAAGGGGTCACAGACAGACAATTACACAGTATGCCCAGGGCACCCCGCAGAGCACACCTGTGCAGGAAGGTGCCCTAAGGAAGGCTGGGAGCCGAGCAGGTGGGGAGAGGCGTCCTGCTTGGGAGCAGGAGGCTCCAAGCATTTTCACAGAGAAGGTTAAAGGTCACTGGGCTGTGCTGTGGGGCAGGCACTGCAGGGGAAGCAGGCCGCTGCCACGGTCCAGGCCAGGGGAGGGCAGCCCGGCCGCGGAGGTGGCAGCGGGCAGGGGGCGGGGGCGGGGGAGGGGTGGGGTCAGAGGAGCCGAAGGCTCAGTCAAGGGCTGACCTGGCAGAGTAAGAGGGAGGCCCTGGCTGTCCCACCTGCTCAGAGCGGGGGCTGGGCAGGGGAGGCTCAGGGGTTCGATGACAGTGGACAGGCTGCCCGTGGTCACCTGGGAGGCAGCCAGCAGGCCTGGGCTCAAATGCTCCTGGGACAAGCTGGGGTGGGATCAACACCAAGGAGGGAACGGCAGCCACGTCTGGGGAGGAGAGGATGGAGGCCCAGGTCTTCAGGAAAGGAAGGGGAACACTGAGTGCCCCGGGAGAGGAGGGGGCACCCGCAGGAAGGTCTGCAGGGGGGCCGGAGGACATGGAGGCGCGGGATGGCCCACAGAGCCCGGGGGACCACGGCCAGGGAGCAGTGCCAGAGACACCCAAGGGCCTCTGAAGCCTGTTTGCCTGGAGTGAGGGGCGTACAGATGGGAGTGGGCTGGGCTGAGTGGGAAGTGCTGGTATGCAGTGGGCAAGCAGAGAACACCCTTTACAGTCAGCCCGCGCAGGGGAGGAGAGCAGGGTGCAAAAGAGCTGGAGGGGGAGACAGCTGAGGAAGGTTTGTCGTTGTGCTCGAGCTGGGAGAAGCTGTCGGCAAGTGGCTTCACCTCTGAGGCCATCAGCTGTCAACTAGGGCGACAGCACCGCACCTGGGAGGAGTGGGAACGACGCCCTGAGTTCTCGACGCCGCACCTACGGCGCAGGCTCCCTGCCTGGGGGCTCAGCGCGTGTGTCCCCCAGGAGAAATGGGGTGCTCTCCTCTGAAGAGCTGGGACCCTCACCAAGGCCCAGGCCCCTCCTTCCTAAGCTGGTGCTCGCCCATCGCTTCCCAAACTCACCCCCCTCCGCGGAGGACCCCAGAGCCCGCTCAGAAGGACCACAGCACAGCCCGAGCTCCTGCCACTACCCCGGGCGGCACAGGCTGTAGCCTGCCCCCAACCATCCCTGCCCAGTGCAGGGACTCGCGGCGGCCAGGGGGACAAGAGGCTCTTTTCTCCCGTGCTACGTCCACATCCCGGCACCAGTGCACTGACCCTGAAGAGCTTCCCTCTTACATAAGTGAGACGGGAGAAGCTTCCAGGGCAGGACCACTGGGTGTTGCCCTGAATCCTACTCAAGGCACCTGTGGGGCTCTAAGGACTTGCTTTTGCAGACAAGAGCGTTCAGACACCTGAAGCCACCTGACTATCCACCCTGGGGCAGGGTCAGCGACAGGCAGCACTCACACCCCTGCCCCTCCCCGGCCCTGGCAGGCATCGGTGTGGACCCTGATGATTTCATACTCTTGACCAGACACCTCTCACCAGCCTCCTTCCAGGGCCTGAGACCCGTCCCAAAAGGCGAATCCCCAAGGCCCTCCCTGCCTCCAGCACCTGGCCTCTGTCCCTCCCATACTTGGCACAGGCCTGGACACGGCGAGGCTTTCGACTTTCCCTTCCACGGTTCCCGCCGCGCCACAGCCATGCTGATGTCTGCTGACCTTCCCAAACCCCACTCTGGAGTTGTGAGACCGGGACTTCCCGGTATCCCCACTGCAGGGACATTCTGAATGGACCAGTAACAGCCAGCTCACTCTGTGCCAGCCCAGGCCACCCTCGTGTTCACTCTCTCTCTCACACAAACACAGCCCCAGGCTCTGTGCCCAGAAAGAGGTGAGAAAGGCACACAGTCTTAAAAGAGGGCAGAGTGTCCTCCCCAGACCCCAACAGATCAGGGCGCCCTGACATGTGGCCAGTGGGTGTCAGAGGTCCGCCTCGTCTCCCATGGCCAAGGGCCTGGCAGCTTCCCCACCGATGCCACCCTGTGATGCAGGGCCTCCCTCCTGTCCTCCCTGCTTCCCTCCTCAGATTACGCCTGGAAGACGTGTTGCTAAGTAAACACTCATCTCAGGAGGAAGGTGGGCAGGCGAGGGCAAAGGGATGAGAGGCAGCCTGCAGTGGGTGGGAGCTACAGGAAGCAGATCTCTGCTCAGCATTTGGAAGCTCTGAGAGTAAAAACAGCCAGAGCGGACCAGGGCTGAAGCAGATGGCCTCAGGAGGGAACAGGGAGGGAGGAGACGTCCCAGCAGGGGGCAGTAGGAGGCCCGGCTGGCACTAAGTCAAGACCACCTGGACAGGCCCTGCCCGGCATCTCTGTGGCCCTGGCACCCACCCCCAGCAGGTCCTGTAGGGACGCCCGGGGGGGCCCTCTTCTGGGGTAGGGCCACGCAGCGAAGTGCAGCCTACACCCACCCACCCCAGCCCCAACCCCAGCTCCTGACGGCAGCGTGTGGACCTCACAGCCGCGCTCCTAGCCCTGCACCTTCACTTGGCCTATTTGACAAATCTGGCTTTGAAACATGTGGCTTGAGAACAGGGTTCTGTGGTTAAAAACCAAATATCAACCAAAGCTATTCCCATCCTGCCAGTTTGGCCCATTATTCACAGATGAGGAAACAGGTGGGCTCAGGGGCCCTCAGGCTACACCTGAGCATCCCAGCCTCTAACTGCTCTCCTCTGGAGGACCCAGGAGACGGACTAATGGCTCTGTCCCTCATCTGGCCAGCTGCAGGGGAGCCCCTTGTGCTGGGGATGCCCTTCCCCCTCAGCCTGGGCCCACCAGCCCCTGGCCTCACTCGGGTCGACCCAGCACAAACGCTGGTGGTGCCGGTATTTCTCCCTCCTCCCCCTCCCCCTCCTCCTCCCCCTGCGGTTGCTAAGTTACACCAAAAAACCCCTCTGCTCTGTGTGAACTGTTCCGTTTCCACGATTTGCCAGGTGGAAGGAAGCCATCAGGCTGGCAGTTCAAGGATGCCTCCCAGAGAAAAACAAACTTGTTGGCTGGCTCTCTGGCCCCCATGGCATACCTGGGGACAGGGACACCTGCTGTGCTCCTGTGTGCGGGAGCACACAGCCGCCCTGGGAGGGTGTGAGCATGTGGGCCCACACTGCTCCCTCTTCTCAGGGGTAGGGCTTGCAGATTCTGCTGCTAACCCCACCCAGGCCCATGACCCCAGAGGGCTGCTGGTCACGCTGACACATGTCCTTAAGAACAAAGAAATGCTGGAGGAGCAGAAAACCTACCCCTGTGCCCCAAGCGAAGCCCTCCACTTCCCCCCACGCTGAATCCCCTCCTCCTATTCTGGGTTGGGGTCCTGAGGTTCCATTGCAAAGTGTCCCTGGATGTCAGTGGAAATGCCCTCACAAGTCACTGAAACCATGGTGTCACTCTACAGGGAAACCGAGTCTCAGAGGAGCCTGCAGCCTGCCCACAGCTCAAAAGTCAAGA
The DNA here is from genome assembly GCF_963924675.1 of Phocoena phocoena. Classification (NCBI taxonomy): domain Eukaryota; kingdom Metazoa; phylum Chordata; class Mammalia; order Artiodactyla; family Phocoenidae; genus Phocoena; species Phocoena phocoena. The sequence continues at coordinate 73,230,875 of NC_089234.1, read as the reverse complement.
CCTGTGGCCTCCCTACTCCCTAGTTTTCTGGTCACAACAGGAGCTGCTGCTTTGCTCTCTGCCCTCCTATCTGGGCAGGGAAGGGCCTGGACCCAGGCAAGGCTGGGCTGGGCCAGACTGTCCAGAGGGAGGTGGGAGACCCCTGAGGGGCAGGCCCGACCACTGCCTCTGCGAGTTACCCCTGCATACACCAGCCGGACTCTGCACGTCCTGGGCTCCCAGGTCAGGTGGCCATCTGGGCCCTTCCATTGCTCAGGAGGGTGGGAGAAGCACGACAGCAGTGGCGAGGGTGAACCTGACAGGGCTCCCGTTTCCAAGCAGGGGAGAAGGGTGCTCCATCCACTACCACATCTAAGAGGCAGGCGGCCTCCCTGTAAATATCCACCAGTTCCAGCGCTCAGAAGCAGCTAGAGATGCAGGGCACAAGGGGCCTGCTGCTCGTCTGTCTCCCCTATCACATGTGCGGACCAGAACTAGCTGCACCTGCCCCAGACTCTGTTTCCAGCAGGGAGAGCCCGGGGTAGAGAGAGCACGGTCCTTCAAATGACCCTTGCCCACGGTGCAGACAGGGGCATCTCGCCCTGGCCCTGGCCGGCTCCCCTCAAATGCTGAGCTCACGCCCCAATTCCTCGCCACACAGCAAGGGCGTGAGATGCCACCGCGGGGCCCAGAATGCAGGCAAGCAAACGGAAACTTCCAACTGCGCAGCCCTAGCGCCTCAGATTTCCCAGCCTCCCTCCTCCACACCAGACCCGGGGCAGGGGACCCGCCGGCGGGTGTCCACGCCAGCCCGCCGAGTGCGCTCCCGCCACGCCCAGGCTGAGACCACCCGCTGCACCGCAGGGCCTGTGGACTGGGAGGTCCTGACACTGTCCAGCCCGAGGCGGAGTTCTGGGCAACTCCGCACTGGGCTCCCGCACGCCCTCTTACACGCGCGCCCCGCGACCCGCGCCGGGAGCCCGCGCCCCGGCCCCACGACGGCCGCGCCAGGCGGGACCCTAGGCCCGCGTACGCCCCGCCCTGCCCGCGCAGGCGAGCGGAGGGGACGGCCCGCAAGAGGGAGGAAGGGACGGACAGAGGGACTGAGGACCGGCGGCCGCTGCCTACCTCGGTCCGGGCCAGCGTAGCTCCCGCGCAGCCCTTGCGCCGCAGTCTGGCCCACAGCAGCGCGCGGCCGGCGCCGGCGGCGGCTCATGCTCTGCACCCGGGCCCGCGGCACCCGCCCACCCGCGGCCGCCCCCGCGCTGCGCCAGCTGCGGGCAGAGCGGCTCCCTCCGCAGCCGGCGCCGGGGAGCGCGAGCGAGCGAACGCGGAGCGAGCACGGAACGGGCACGGATCGGGCACGAAGCGGGCGGGCGCGAGAGCGCGTGGAGCGGGCGGGCGCGGGGCGAGGGTGCGGGGCGGGCACCGGGAGAAGAAGGGCGCGGGGTGAGGAAGGGCGCAGGGCGGGCGCGTGGAGAGCTAAAGTGCAGGACCAAGGTGCAAGGACAGGTAGAACGCGTGTCCAGGGCGCAGGGCGGGGGCAGGGGTTGGGGGTGAAGAGGGAGGGCGCGGGGAGAGACGGGGCCAGCCTTTCATTTTAAAAAGGATAAGGCAACAAACACCCCCAAAGGTGACGTGACCTCCTCTTCTGAAAGACCGTTCGAGGATTCTCAGAGAGCTGCCCAAATTTTTATCATCCGCATCTGACAGTGAAAGTGCTTCCGTGGGCAAAGCCGGTCTCTTCGGCTATTCCCTTCAACGGTCACAACCACGCTATATGGTTGGTGTTGGTTTTGTCGCCACGGGTCAGATGAGTAAACATATACATGGTCAGGGAAGCGAAGTGACCCTGCAGAATCTCAGAGCTGGTAAGTGGCAGAGCGAGAGTCCAAAACCATCTTGAGAGATTCCATAGTCCCCATTTTTCCAAAACCACTGAGAGGATGATGATCCAGGTTTTCTGGCTCCCAGAGAAGCCTCCTGTCTCTCTGAAGGGATATCCCTGTTCTCTGGCAACAACCAGGGTGTGGGGGAGAAGGGGGGTCAGGAGGGACTCAGACTCAGGTGAATATGGAAGAGGTCTGGGGTCAGGAAGGGGTGGAGGGGTCTGGGTGAAGGAACGGGAAGGTGCCCCTTAACACGGCTTGGAGAAGCTGAGGACCTTTTGTATTCATTCATTCAGTACATGTTTATTGAGCACCTACGGTGCCATTCTGGGCACTGGGGTACAGGTGTGAATGTCCGTGTCTGGTTGAAATTTGCACTTTTTTGGGGAGGAGGGGTACATGTTCATGCAGTCAAAACATGGGGGCGGGGCTTGGCAGGTTGTTTTTTTAAATATTTATTTATTTATTTTGGCTTTTCCGGGTCTTAGTTGGGGCACAGGGGATCTTCGTTGCGGCATGCAGGCTCTTAGTTGTGGCATGCATGCAGGATCTAGTTCCCTGACCAGGGATCGAACCCAGGCCCCCTGCACTGGGAGCACAGAGTCTTACCCACGGGACCACTAGGAAAGTCCCCTGAAGTTTGCATTTTTGAGGGAAGCAGGCAGTAAATAAAAACACAAGTAAATATTTCATATGTCAGATGATGCAGATGCTCTGGAGAAAAGCATGGCAGGGAGAGGGCACAGAAGTGCAACTTACGGAGTTATTTTATTTTGACTCTGGTCAGGGAAGTCTTCCCTGAAAGGGTGACATTTGCGCAAAGACCTAACCGACGCAAGCCATGCTGAATCTGACAGATGAACATTTGATGCAAAGGGAACAGGAAGTGCAAAGGCCCTGAAATGGGAGTATGCCTTGGTCATGGGCAAGCAATGAGGAGGAGGTCAGAGTGGTATGAAAATGAGTGAGAGTGTGGTGGAGAGTGAGATTCCAGGGGGTGCCAGGGTGACCAGATCAGGAAGGGCCGGGTTGGCCATCGGCCCATCGTGACTTGGACTCAGAGGGAGCAACAAAAGCTTGTGGAGGCTTTTGCACAGTAATGTTATGGTCTGACTTTTTTCTTTTTTTACAAAAACATTTCATTATGGAAAATTGCAAACATTTACAAAAGTAGGCCCTAAGGTATAATAAACCCAATGTTGGGCTTCAACAATTATCGATACATGGCCAACTTTGTTACACCTGTACCCTCACCCACCACTCCCTATATAATTTAAGTGAACACTGACAGCTTTTTATATAACACATAAACATATTTATACATAGATGATAGTACACAAATCATAAATTTGTACTTGATAGATTTTCAATGAGAATACTAATAACCATCTGTACCTTGATTTTTATTGTGGGAAGGTTTTAAATTACAGAATCATTTTCTTTAATAGATAGAGGACCATGCAGATTATCCACTTCTTCCTATGTCACTTTGGTAAATTGTATTTTTGAAATATTTTTCCATTTTGTCTAAATTTTCAGATTTATTGACATGTTATTCATAACATCCTCATATTATCCCTCAGATGTCTATAGAATCTGTAGTGCTGTCCCACTTTTCATTCTGATATTGGGGCTCTTTGTGTTTTCTCTTTCTTTCCTTGATCAGGCTTGCTGGTGTTTTGTCAATTTTATAATTTTTTTCCAAAGAGCAACTTTCAGCTTTGTTGAGTTTTCTCTATTGTGCCCTGTATTTCATTGATCTCTGTTCTTAGTTTCATTGTGTCTATATTTCTGCTTTTGGAGGGATATTTATTGTCCTTTTTGTTTGTTTCTTAAGTTGGAAGCTAGGCTTATTGATTTTTGACTATATTCATTTAAAGCTCTAAATTTCCTTTTAAGCACTGCTTTACCGTCTCTCACAAGTTTTACGTGTTTTTTTAATTATCATTTAGCTCACGATATTTAAATTTCCATTTTGATTTCTCTTTTGGCCCGTAAGTTAGGTAGAAGGGTGTTACTTAGTTTCCAAATATTAGGGGATGTTCTAGTTATCTTCTTACTGGGTTCCAATTTAATTATACAAAAGGATATACTCTGAATTATTTCAGTTATATAAAATCTGCTATACATTCTTTATGACCCAGAATATGTTCTGTTTTGGTAAATGTCCCATATGCCCTTGAAAAGAATGAAAATTCTGTATGTATTAGTTAGGTCAGGTTGGTTAGTCAAGTCCAAATCTATATTGCTACTGAATTGTATCTTGTATTCTGTCAGTTCCTGAGGCAAACTGGAAATAACCCAAAAGTTCTTCAATGAGTGAACAGATAAACTGTGATACGTCCATTTAGTGGGATACTACTCAGCAACAACATGCTCAAAGAGATCCAAACTGCATGATTCCATGTGTATGACATTTATATGACATTCTAGAAGAGGCAAAACTGTAGAGATGGAGAAGAGATCAGTGGTCCCCAGGGGTTGGTGGGGTGGAGGGGAGGGGAGGGTTGACTACAGCATGGGGAAAATTTTAGGAGCCATGAAGTGTACCTGTATCTTGATTTGTGGCGGTGATCACATGACTCTATGCATTTGTCAAGACTTAAAGTAACTGCACACCAAAAAGAGTGCATTTTACTATATGTAAATTTAAAAATACTTTTCAATCTCCAATATAATTACAGGCTTCTGTGACTACCTTGTCATCTCTTTTTGTTGCGATGTTGTCCACAAGTTTCTGATTTTCCCTTCCTTTTTGCTATATCCATTATTATGGGGGAAATCAGGATGATCCATTACTGCCAATGAACATAGCATTGCCACTGTTGCCACAAAGATGAAGTCTGCAGGATGCACAGGAGAAGTCGAGGGAAAGTTTAAAAGGCTGTTGCAATATTTAGATGATGGATGATGGTGACAGACCAGGAGAGTCTAATGGAGCTAATAGTGCTAAAAGTGCTAAGCGTTTGCAACTGGACATGTACTGCAGATGGAGACAAAAGCGCCTGGGTCGGAGAAAAGGGAGGAGCCAGAAATCCTTTTGCCCCAGTCACTCCTGCTGCGCCCCTTGCCCATGCTGGGGAGCGTGTCCTGAGGTGCCTCTGCATAGCGGGACACTGGCAGTGCTTTGAATGTTGCTTTATTTGGGCTGGCTTTGGGATAGAGGGATTTCTGCAGGTTGTGGGAACTAAAAGATATATGTCTATGACAATTCAGCCACTGTTGCACCCACACATTGTCTTGCCTCAAACATGCCCCTTTAATACCTCTCATCACCATGACTGCACTGGCTTACAACATTTTACTTCCATGGAGTCCAGTTCATTGACTACACGGGGTGCTCTGGATCTGTCATTCCCCACCCAAACCAGATCTTCCCAGGATTTCCGCTTTCTCCCTCCTGACTTCACTTGCCTCCCGTTTCAGCCTTGTTTCCATAGAACAGGTTTTCAATTGTTCCCTTGCCAAAATGATAGATTTCCTTGCTCGTTTTACCTTCATGTCTCCCACCTGACCAAACTCCATTGAGAGATGAATCCAAATCTGCCTTCTCCAGATGTACCCTCAGGTATCTAAGAGCTGCCAGACGCAATCATGCAGCCCTGCTATCACTCTAACTTCACAATAAATTCATCAGTGGAACTGAGGACTCAAGACTACTCAGTCATTCTCCTATGGTTCTTTTTCTCCTCTTCTTAACTGTGAAATATGTCAGACATACAGAAGAGTGTATGAAATGTACATGTATAGTTTCAAGAATAATCACAATGAGAAAACCCACAGGGTAGAGTTCCCTGGTGGCCTAGTGGTTAGGATTCGGCACTTTCATTGCAGAGGCCCTGGTTCAATCCCTGGTTGGGGAACCATCCTGCATGCCATGCAGTGCAGCCAAAATACAAAAGTACAAAAATAAATAAATAGATAAATAAAAGAAGAATTGTGTATATGTGCTATCTCTCATTTCTCTCATTCTCTCTTAAACCCATTCCGATTAACCCTCATAATTCCACTAAGACACGAGGTCACAAGTGACCACCACATTCCTATAGTCGTTTTTCAGTCCGTGAATCACTTGATCTATCAGCATTTGGCAATCAATCACTATATCTTCTTTCAAACACTTCTGAGCTTCTAAGACACCACACCTGACTGCTGTTCTGCCTACTTTTCTGACTGCTTCTCTTAATCTGTTGCAGGTCCTTCTTAAAAAAAAAAAAAAAGAATACCCATGGGATCAGGACTTAGGCTAAGAAATAGGACATTGCCAGTACATGAGAAGCCGTCACCTTTGTGTCCTCCCCAGTTTTCCCTCATCCCCTCTCCCTACCACCTCCCTCCCAGAGGTAACTGTTATCCTGATATTTATTCCCATGCCTTTATTTAAACTTTCACCCATAGATATGTATGCCTGTCTTTGAACTTTTGTAAATGGAATCATACTGTATATTTTCTACTGTTACTTGCTTGCATCATCAATATGATGTTTGGGAGATTCACCCATGTTGATGAGTATACCTTATTCATGTTTACTGTTGTTTGGCATTCTGTTATATTTATGTGGTCTACTATTAGTAGACATGTGGGGAGCTGACATTTTTGCTATTATTCACTCGTTCACTGGACAAATATTTCTTGAGCACCTACTATGTGCCAGGTACTACTTTAGGCATTGGGATAGAACAGTGATCAGAACTGATAAAATCCCTTCCCCCGTGGGTATTCTAGGTGTGGAAAACTACAATAAATGGGAAAAAATAGATAAGTTATGTTGTATGTTAAAAGATGAGAAGTCCTAATTAGGAACAAAAGCAGGGAAAGAGGTGGAAAGTACCAGGGTGGGAGGCTGCAATGGAGCTTCTATGGTATTCGCCACTGAGTTGACATCTAAGCCAAGACACGTGGCCGTCTAAGGTGAGGTGTTCCAGCAGAGGGAGAAGCAGCGCAGCATTCTCAAGACAGGACCATACAGAAGGTCTGTGCAATGCCGCTCTGTCACTAACTGCCTTGAGTTAGGCCAAACTTCACAAGTTAAGGGCATATGCCCCACAAGACTGCCCTCACTTCAGATACTCATACCAAGCTCAGGGGTCCCCAGGCCACCCACGCTTCTGACAAACTGGTTACACGTATGGAGGTTCCCCCTGCTCCCTCAAGTTCCAGAATTCACTGAAAGAACTCACAGAACTCAGGTAAGCACTGTACTTAGGCTTACAATCTTACCATAACAAAAAGGATTCAAATCAGGAAAAAGAGTCTCATAGGGCAAGATTTGGGAGGATCCCGAACACAAAGCTTCCATGTCTCTTCCCCACAGTCAGGATGCGTCACCCTCCTGGCGTAGAGTATTGTTAACCAGGGAACTTACCCTGAGCTTTTGTGTCCAGAGTTTTATTTCTGTGTCTAGGGTTTCATTATATAGGCATGATTAAATCATCCATTGCCCATGCAGTTCAATCTCCAGCCCCTTCCCCTTCCCCCAGAAGATGGGCTGATGTCACATGACTCAAAGCCCCACCCCTCTTATCACATGGTCTTTCAGGCATGACCAACCCCCATCCTGAGTCACCTCATTAGCATAAACTCAGGTGTGGTCTGAGGGCCCACCAAGAACAACAAAGACGCTTCTAACACTCAGGAAATGCCAAGGATTAGGAGCTCCCTCCCAGGAAGCAGGGGACAAACTCCAGCCAATTTCATCATACAAACATCCCATGTGTCTGGAGAAGAGTAAGCATGGCCAAAAATAAAAGGAGATGAGGGACTTCCCTGGTGGTGCAGTGGTTAAGAATCCGCCTGCCAATGCAGGGGATGCGGCTTCAATCCCTGGTCCGGGAAGATCCCACATGCTGCGGAGCAACTAAGCCCATGCGCCACAACTACTGAGCCTGTGCTCTAGAGCCCACGAGCCACAACCACTGAGCCTGCGAGCCACAACTACTGAAGCCCACACGGCTAGAGCCTGTGCTCCACAACAAAAGAAGCCACCACAATGAGAAGTCCGCACACTGCAACAAAGAGTAGCCTCCCTCGCCACAACTAGAGAAAGCCCACGTGCAGCAACAAAGACTCAACACAGCCAAAAATAAATAAATAAATTTTAAAAAAGAAAAAGGAGATGAGATCAGAGAGATACTAGGACTAGATCCCTTCGGTTATTCTAGAGCCTGTTTCCTGGTGCCTGGGTGGAAGGGTTTTCTCAAGTGTAGACTGGAAGTGCAACTTCTGGGTCACAGGAAGTGGATGTGTTCAACTCTGTTGGGAAATAGCCAATTGTTTTCTAAAATAGTTATACCAATATACACGCTTACCAGCAGAGTATGGCGTTCCCATTGTTTCAATCTGTGGTAGGCAGAGTGATGGCCCCCAAGAAGTCCATCTCCTAATCCCCAGAAGCTGTTAATATGTTTCCTTTCCTTACATTATAAAAAAACTTTGCAGATGGGATTAGTTAAGGATCTCAACCTGAGGAGATTGGGAGGGTGGGCACTGTAATCACAAGGACGCGTAAGAGGGACGCTAAGGCTCAGAGTCACAGAAGGAGATGTGATTGTTCCTGATGAACTTAAGGTTCTTGCCTCATCACAGAAGAATCCAGTGACAGACAAAGTGATAGGTAAGAAGTGGATTTATTTAGAGAGAAACACACTCCAAAGACGGAGCATGGGCCATCTCAGAAGGCTAGAAGCCCCGAAATATGGCGTGGTTAGTTTTTATGGGCTGGGTAATTTCATAGGCTAAGGAGTGGGAGGATTATTCCAATTATTTCGGGGGAGGGGCAGAGATTTCCAGGACTTGGGCCACCACCCACTCTTTGGCCTTTTATGGTTGGCCTCAGAACTGTCATGGCGCTGGCAGGCATGTCACTTAGCTTATGCTAATGTATTACAATGGGCATATGATTGGGCTCAAGGTCCACTGGAAGTCAAATATTCTGTCATCTTGGACCTAGTTGGTTCTAACCAGTTTTTGTCATGTCCTATGTCATTCTTTTAAAGGTTGTGCCCTGCCCCCTTCCCTCCTGTTTCATGATGAGAAAAGCAGAGGTCAGAAGGAGTGAGAGAGATTTGAAGATGCTACACTGCTGGCTTTGAAGATGGAAGAAGGGACTGATAGGGACAGAGTCGGATAGTTACACAAGTAGTTTTAGAAATCCCACTAGGGGATTATAGATAGAGAGGGAAACATAGGGAATTTTGGGAGACCACTGTAAGTTAATGATCGTTCGAGAAAGCTATGGGAACATCATGGAACAAAGCAGGCTTGCTTAACTATAAAGCCATCAATAAAAGCACGAGATATGCCCCGGGCCATTAAGTGAAAAAATGAGACCTTCAGCCTGCTGGTCAAGTCCAGCAAGATAATGATCCTTAGAACCAAGGACAGGAATATAAGGGAAAGGTGACATTCCAAAGCAGGAGACCCTCATTATACTGAAACCTGAGATGATTTAAAATATTTTAGTATAAGGAATTCCCTGGCAGTCCAGTGGTTAGGACTCAGCACTTTCACTGCCGAGGGTGTGGGTTCAGTCCCTGGTCAGGGAACTAAGATCCGGCAAGCCATACAGAGTGGCCAAAAAATAAATAGAAAGCCACTCTAAAAAAATTTTTTTTTCTAGTATATGTTACCCCCCTTCTGCTGATTTGAATAAGCACCACGACAGTCTTAGTTTGACCTTATAGGGTCAAACACTCTCCTGCCCAATGTGAAGGAGCAGCTAGTGATGTAAGCCTGACGTCTACTCAAAGAATGAGGAAGAAGGTGGTCTCTTCCTCCTCCCCACTTTCTTTTGATTATAAAAATCAAAAGCCGGTGAGGGGTGATGGTGGTGGGGTGAATTGGGAGATTGGGATTGACATATATACACTAACAATGTATATAATGGATGACTAATAAGAACCTGCTGGATATTAAAAAAATGTAGCCCGCTTAATTCTCGGGGCAGAGCCCCCTTGCCTGCCCACTTGTATCCCTCACAAGTATATTAATAAATCTACTTCTTGCCTATTGCTTTGCTTCTCACTGAATTCCTTCTATGCTGAGACACAAAGAACCTGAGCCTCAGTAAGTCCTGGCACCAGGTGAATGATTCTGATTAAAAGACCATGAGTTCAAGTTCCAATCTGGGTTTTAGCTGGGTTCGTGTCCCAGGTTGTGGGTTCAAGTCCCAACCTGAGGTGTACAGTTTCAGGACTACAAGCCAAGGAAAGTATTGATAGATAGCCTGTAGAAGCTGTAAAAGTCTGGAAAACAGATTCTCTCCTACAGCCTCCAGAAGGAACTAGTCCTGCCAACATCTTGAATTTATCCCAATGAGACTGACCTCCAGAAACTGTGTTGTTTTAAGCCACTGAGATTGTGGTAATTTATTCCAGCAGCATTCGGAAACTAATATGTAATCCTTGCCAATACTTTCTAAGTGTTGATTTCTCAATTTTTGCCAATCTGTTTGTTGTACAGTATTGTCTCATTGTAGATTTAATTGTTATTTTCCTGATGACGAATAATATCAAACATCTTTTCATCTATTAGTCATTTGAGTTTACTCTTTAGTAAAATGCCTGTTCAACATTTTTGCTCAGTTTTCTATTGATTATTCTTTTTTCTTATTGATATAGAAGCTTTCTGTATACTCTAGAAATTGGTGCAATGAGAGTTAAATGTGTTACAAATTGGTAAATGTCCAATTGTTTGGACAATCTTCTCCCAAGATTGTCGTAGCTTGTATTATCACCCCCTTTGTGTTTCTTTTTAATATAAATTTATTTATTATTTATTTTTGGCTGCATTGGGTCTTTGTTGCTGCACGTGGGCTTTGTCTAGTTGCCGCGAGTGGGGGCTACTTTTCGTTGCAGTGCGTGGGTTTCTCATTGCGGCGGCTTCTCTTGTTGCGGAGCACGGGCTCTAGGCACGAGGGCTTCAGTAGTTGTGGAGCTCAGGCTCAGTAGCTGTGAGGCTTAGTTGCTCCGGGGCATGTGGGATCTTCCTGGGCAAGGGCTCGAACCCATGTCCCCTGCATTGGCAGGCGGATTCTTAACCACTGTGCCACCAGGGAAGTCCCTGTGTTATCTTTTGATGGAGACAATGTCTTAATCTGTATAATAGAGTTTCATTTATGGCTTTCTTTTTTCTTTTTAATTATACTTTATTTTTTTATACAGCAGGTTCTTATTAGTTATCCATTTTGTACATATTAGTGTATATATGTCAATCCCAATCTCCCAATTCATCACACTACCACCACCACCCCCATCACTTTCCCCCCTTGGTGTCCATACACTTGTTCTCTACATCTGTGTCTCAATTTCTGCCCTGCAAACTGGTTCAACTGTACCATTTTTCTAGGTTCCACATACATGCGTTAATATACAATATTTGTTTTTCTCTTTCTGACTTACTTCACTCTGTATGACAGTCTCTAGATCCATCCACATCTCCACAAATGACTCAATTTCATTCCTTTTTATGGCTGAGCAATATTCCATTGTATATATGTACCACAACTTCTTTATCCATTCTTCTGTCGATGGGCATTTAGGTTGCTTCCATATCCTGGCTATTGTAAATAGTGCTGCAATGAACATTGGGGTGCATGTGTCTCTTTGAATTATGGTTTTCTCTGGGTATATGCCCAGTAGTGGGATTGCTGGATCATGTGGTAATTCTATTTTTAGATTTTTAAGGAACCTCCATACTGTTCTCCATAGTGGCTGTGTCAATTTACATTCCCACCAACAGTGCAAGAGGGTTCCCTTTTCTTCACACCCTCTCCAGCATTTGTTGTTTCTAGATTTTCTGATGATGCCCATTCTAACTGGTGTGAGGTAATAACTCATTGTAGTTTTGATTTGCATTTCTCTAATAATTAGTGATGTTGAGCAGCTTTTCATGTGCTTCTTGGCCATCTGTATGTCTTCTTTGGAGAAATGTCTATTTAGGTCTTATGCCCATTTTTGGACTGGGTTGTTTGTTTTTTTTAATATTGAGCTGCATGAGCTGTTTATATATTTTGGAGATTAATCTTTTGTCTGTTGATTCGTTTGCAAATATTTTCTCCCATTCTGAGGGTTGTCTTTTCGTCTTGTTTGTAGTTTCCTTTGCTTTGCAAAAGCTTTTAAGTTTAATTAGGTCCCATTTGTTTATTTTTGTTTTTATTTCCCTTACTCTAGGAGGTGGATAAAAAAAGATCTTGCTGTGATTTATGTCAGAGTGTTCTTCCAATGTTTTCCTCTAAGAGTTTTACAGTGTCTGGTCTTACATTTAGGTCTCTAACCCATTTTGAGTTTATTTTTGTGTATGGTGTTAGGGAGTGTTCTAATTTCATTCTTTTACATGTAGCTGTCCAGTTTTCCCAGCACCACTTATTTAAGAGACTGTCCTTTCTCCATTGTATATCCTTGTATGGCTTTCTTTTTTCATGGTTTGAGTTTTCCACTGTACTCCTCTCTAAATTCCCCAAACATTCCCAAGAATTTCAAATCCTCCTGGCCTTTACCAAACCCAAGGCTGCCCTCTCTTTCTCCCCCTGTCAGATGGTGACCCTCCCTCTTTTACCTCATAGGGAAATTCAAAACCATCATCAGGAACTCTCTCAACTCTTACCCCCAAATTTACACATTTGTCTGCATCCTTCCCTCCTGTCATAATGGAGGACACCATCCGTTTTCTCTCACAGGTCATTCTCTCCTCCTCTGCCCTGGATGCCATTCCACATACCTCCTCTTCAATATTGTGCATTTAAATATACCCTCTCTCTTCTCTCTCTTTAATGTCTTCCATTTAAACATCTAACCTTTCTAATTTTCAAAAATCCCTGGAACACCCATGCCTTGTAGATTCCATCCTGCCTTCTTTTCCCATTCAGAGACATGCTTCTTAAAAGAATTAATGGTCTCCCTCCAATCTGCCTGAACCTCTGTGGCATAAGAAATACCTATTTGATCTTTGTTCCCAGTTCCTGACAATGGAGCTCCTAAATGTCTTGGAATTTCCTGTGCAAGAGGAGTGTCTTTTCTTCTAATAAGATGACTCTTGGCAAATGCCCTAGCTTCAGGATGGGGGCTAGTCACCAGAAAGACCAAACCTTGATTCGAATCCTGGAACTTTCAGCCCCATTCCCCAAGCTCCAGAAGGTGGAGGGACTGAAGATTGATTTAATAGTCGATCATGCTGACATGATTAAACCTCCATAAAAACCTCTACACAATGTAATTCAGAGAGTTTTCCAGGTTGGTGAACACATTGAGGTACTGGGAGGGTGGTGAGCCTGGAGAAGTCATGCCCTACATGTCTCTTCCATTTGGGTGTTCCTGAGCTATAGCCTCTATAATAAACCAGTAAGTGTAAGTAAACTGTTTTCCTGACTTCTGTGAACTGAAACTTGGGAGGGTCATGGGAATCCAAGTTAGACAGTAGCGTGGGTAACCTGGGGACTTGACATTCGTGACCAGTGTCTGAAGTGAGGGCAGTCTTATGGGACTGAGTCTTTTTTAAAAAAAACATTCTTGGGGGCTTCCCTGGTGGCGCAGTGGTTGAGAGTCCGCCTGCCGATGCAGGGGACACAGGTTCGTGCCCCGGTCCGGGAAGATCCCACATGCCACGGAGCGGCTGGGCCCGTGAGCCATGGCTGCTGAGCCTGCGCGTCCGGACCCTGTGCTCCGCAACGGGAGAGGCCACAACAGTGAGAGGCCTGCGTACCGCCAAGAAAAAAAAAACCATTCTTGCTGAAGTTGCCTGAGACCTCTTTTGCCTGATGCAGCCAGAGTGATCTTTCAAACACTCAAATCTGACCAGGTCTCTCCCTTCCTTGAGAGGTAACACTCATTTTCCATCACATTTAGGACAGAGTCATTAATGTGAACAATTTAGAACACTTGTCTTTTTGTCTAAGGAAAATGTGTAACATCATGAATTCTAGTAACTCCTTTTAGTGATTTGCATGTGGTAATGAGCACACCTCTCTATGATACAGAGGACTTTCATGGTTGTTCTCTGTCTCCTCATAGAGCACATTAAGATTCAACTATTTGGTATTCTAGTCCAACATGTAAGGAGTTTAGAAGTTGCCACTCTGTCCTAACAAGTAAAAAACTGAACAAGCTGAAAAATCACCACCACTTCTTAGATTCTTCAGAGAAGTGAAATCACAGGACAAACTACTATTCCCCAAATCAGAGAGATAGGCAGATCTGGAGAATCACAAGTCAGTGGAGCAGAAACCTCCACAAGAACCAGTGCCAGGGCAACGTAAACTGTAACTGATTAATTTCTAGAGGCCCAATGTGGACAAGTCTGAGAGTTAAAAACTCCAGGGGGACCTAGTCATCAGGGGGACCCCACACCTTTTGGGTTTTACCTCTAAGAGCTCTACCAAGTCCTCACAGTGAATATCACAGAAAAATCCCCTCAAGCTTCTGGCAGAGAAAGGGGGAAAGGAGCCATTTTGAACTACACCAGTGCATTCTGTTCTTCTTGACAATGCCTGCCCTCATGAAAAACTGTTTTACCAAAACCTACTGGGATTTTATCAGAGCCTAACCTACCCAGGGAAAGGGAAATACTCAACTCCAGTCCCTTCTAGCCAGCCTGTCCCACCTAAGGGGGGAAAACAACTGAGAAGTACTGGTGAAGTTCACAGACCAAGGACCAAGGTACAGGTTCATCAAAGGCTGAGATCTAATCCTAGGACTATAGAATGCTTCCCCTTCCCCCACACCTTACCACACCACATTACTAAAGGCCTATTTACCAGAGTTCCTTTCACTCAGTACATCATCTGCAGATTTCAACAAAAAATTACAAGGCATACTAAAAGGCAAAAGACATGGTTTGAAGACACTGAACAAGTATGAGAATAAGAGTCAGATATGGCAGGGATGTTGGAATTATCAGACTGGAAATTTAAAACAAGTATAATTAATGTGCTAAGTGCGTGCTCTAATGGAAAAAGTAGACAACATGCAAGACCACATCAGTAATGGAAGCAGATAGAAATTCTAAGAAAGAATCAAAAAGAAATGCTAGAGATCACAAGATCACAAACACTGTAACAAAGATGAAGAGTGCCTTTTATGGGCTCATTAGTCGACAGAACATGGCTGAGGAAAAAAATCTCTGAGCTTGACAATATGACAATAGAAACTTCCAAAACTGAAAATCAAAGAGAAAAAAAAAAAACACAGAACAGAACATCCAAAAACTGTGGGACAACTACAAAAAGTGTAACATATGTATAATGAGATTATCAGAAGAAGAAAGAGAGAAAATAAAAAACAGAAGCAATATTTGAAGGAATAATGACTGATAATTTCCCCCAAATTAATGTCAGACACTGAACCACAGATCTGGGAAGCTCAGAGAACACCAAGGAAGATAAACACCAAAACGACAATAATAACAACCTATAATTAAGCATATCGTGTTCAAACTTCAGAAAATTAAAGATGAAGAAAAAATCTTGAGAGAAGCCAGAAGGAAAAAAAAAGCTTACCTATAGAGAAGCAAACATAAGACCAGCATTTGACTTCTCCTCAGAAACCATGCAAGCAAGATGAGAATGGAGGGAAATATTTAAAGTGTCTAGAACTAACCTAGACTCTGTACCCTGTGAAAATCACCTTCAAAAGAGGAGGAAAAAGACTTTCTCAAACAAAAATTGAGAGAATTTTTTTCCAGTAGACTGGGCTTGCAAGAAATGTTAAAAGAAATTCTTCAGAGAGAAGTAAAATGATATAGGTCAGAAAGTCTGATCTATAAAGAAAGGAAAATCACTGGAAAATGAATAAGTGAAGGTAAAATAAAAACTTTTAGTTTCTTATTCTTAATTGATCTAACAGATAACTGTTCAAAATAATTACAAATATAAGCATATATATACTTTATATAAGTGAAATTAATGACAGTAATGATACAACGGGTGGGAGGGAGGAATCAGAAATATTTTATTATTATAAGGTACTTTCACTACTGATGAATCCATAGTGTTACTTGTTTTCTACTTTATTAATTTTATTTATATATTTTTTGGGGGGTGTCTTTGTTGCTGTGCGCGGGCTTTCTCTAGTTGTGGAGAGTGGGGGCTTCTCATTGTGGTGGCTTCTCTTGTTGTACAGCACAGGCTCTAGGCGCTCAGGCTTCAGTAGTTGTGGCACATGGGCTCAGTAGTTGTGGCTCGTGGGCTCTAGAGCGCAGGCTCAGTAGTTGTGGCTCACAGGCTTAGTTGCTCCATGGTATGTGGGATCTTCCCGGACCAGGGCTCAAACCCGTGTCCCTTGCATTGGCAGGCGGGCTCTTAACCACTGCACCACCAGGGAAGCCCCACAGTGTTACATTAAAGTGATTTTGGATTAGTTGTAAATGTATAGTAAAAAATTCTAGTACAAAAAAAAAAGTTAAAAAATAGTACAACAAATATGCTAAACAAGGAGAGAAAATGGAATCATAAAATGCTCAATTAAAACTACAATATATAATGAAGAAAAGACAGCCTCTTCAATAAGCGGTGCTGGGAAAAGTGGACAGCTACAGGTAAAAGAATGAAATTAGAACACTTCCTAACACCATACACAAAAATAAACTCAAAATGGATTAAAGACCTAAATGTAAGGCCAGATAAAACTATAAAACTCTCAGAGGAAAACATAGGTAGAACACTTTATGACCTAAATCACGGCAAGATCCTTTTTGACCCACCTCCTAGGGAAATGGAAATAAAAACAAAAATAAACAAATGGGACCTAATTAAACTTAAAAGCTTTTGCACAGCAAAGGAAACCATAAAAAGACGAAAAGACAACCCTCAGAATGGGAGAAAATATTTGCAAACGAAACAACTGAAAAAGGATTAATCTCCAAAATATACAAGCAGCTCATGCAGCTCAATATCAAAAAAACAACCCAATCCAAAAATGGGCAGAAGACCTAAAGAGACATTTCTCCAAAGAAGATATACAGATTGCCAACAAACACATGAAAAGATGCTCAACATCACTAATCATTAGAGAAATGCAAATCAAAACTACAATGAGGGGAGGTTCCTTAAAAAACTAAAAACAGAACTACCATACAACCCAGCAATCCCACTACTGAGCATATATCCTGAGAAAACCATAATTCAAAAAGAGTCATGGGGGCTTCCCTGTTGGCGCAGTGGTTGAGAGTCCGCCTGCCAATGCAGGAGACACAGGTTTGTGCCCCGGTCCAGGAAGATCCCACATGCCGCGGAGCGGCTGGGCCCGTGAGCCATGGCCGCTGAGCCTGCATGTCCGGAGACTGTGCTCCGCAACGGAAGAGGCCACAACAGTGAGAGGCCCGCGTACCGCAAAAAAAAAAAAAAGAGTCACGTACCACAATGTTCATTGCAGCTCTATTTACAATAGCCAGGACATGGAAGCAAACTAAGTGTCCCTCAACAGATGAATGGATAAAGATGTGGCACATATACACAATGGAATATTACTCAACCATAAAAAGAAACAAAATTGAGTTATTTGTAGTGAGGTGGATGGACCTAGAGTCTGTCATACAGAGTGAAGTAAGTCCGAAAGAGGAAAACAAATACTATATGCTAACACATATATATGGAACCTAAAAAAAAAAATTGTTCTCATGAACCTAGGGGCAGGACAGGAATAAAGATGCAGACGTAGAGAATGGACTTGAGGACATGGGGAGGGGGAAGGGTAAGCTGGGACGAAGTGAGAGAGTAGCACTGACATATATACACTACCAAATGTAATATAGATAGCTAGTGGGAAGCAGCTGCATGGCACAGGGAGATCAGCTCAGTGCTCTGCGACCAACTAGAGGGGTGGGATAAGGGGGGGGGTGGGAGGCAGATGCAAGAGGGAGCGAATATGGGGATATGGGGATATATGTATGCATATAGCTGATTCAGTTTGTTATACAGCAGAAAGTAACACAACTGTAAAGCAATTATACTCCAATAAAGATGTTTTTTAAAAAAAGATACATGCACCTCAATGTTCACAGCAGCATTATTTACAATTGTCAAGCCATGGAAACAACCTAAGTGTCCATCAACAGATAAATGAAGTTGTGGTATATACATATATATATATATACACATACACACAATTGAATATTACTCAGGCATAAAAAAGGATGAAATTTTGCCATTTGCAGCAACATGTATGGACTTTGAGGCCTTTATGCTAAGTGAAATAAGTCACACAGAGGAAGACAAATACTGTAGGATATCACTTATCTGTGGAATCTAAAAAATACATCAAACTAGCGAAGATAACAAAAAAGAAACAGACTCACAGATATAGAGAACAAACTAGTGGTTACCAGTGGGGAGAGGGGAGGGGGGAGGGGCAATATAGGGATGAGGGAGTGGGAGGTACAAACTATTGGGTATAAGATAGTCTTAAGGATGTATTCTACAACATGGGGAATATAGCCAATATTTGCAATAACTGTAAATAGAATGTAACCTTTTAAAAGTGTATAAAAATAAAAAATTTAAAACCTTTAAATAAAAGCTACAAAAGGCAGAAGAAAGTGTAAAAAGGCAAAAATAGAAACAGAAAACAAGAGCGACAAATAGAAAAGAGTAACAAATATGGTAGATATTAATCCAATTATATCAATAATCACTTTAAATGTCAATTATCTAAATATACCAATTTAAAAATAGAGATTGTCAGTGTGGATCAAAAAACAAGACCCCAACTATATGTTGTCTACATAAACCCACTTTAAATAGAGACCTATATAGATTAAAAGGAATAGGATGAAGAAAGATATACTGTGCTAAACACTTGTCAAAAGAAAGTAGGGTAGCTGTATTAATTTCAGACAGAACCAACTTCAGAGCAAGGAAAATTATCAGTGATAAAGAGGAGGATTACATGATGATAAAGGGGTCAGTTCTCCAGGAGCACATACTAAACATTAACATGTATGGACCTAACAACAGAGCATCAAAGTACATGACACAAAAATTGATAAAACTGTAAGGAGAAATAGATGAATCCGCTATTATAGTGGGAGACATAAACTCTCCTTTGTCAGAAATGGACAAACACAGCAGACAGAAAATCAGTAAGGATATAGCAAACTCAACAGCACCATCGATCAACTGGGTATAATTGACATCTATCAACTACGTCATTCAACAGCAAAATATACATTCTTAAACTCACATGGCACATTTATCAAGATAGACCACATTCTGGGCCATAAAACACATATTAACAAATTTTTTAAAATATAAAATACAATATCTGCTCTCAGATCACAATGGAATTAAACTAGAAATAAATAATAGAAAAATAGTTAGGAAATCCCAAAATACTTGGAGATTAAACAACACACTTCTAAGTGAGACATGGTTCAAAGAAGAAATCTCAGAATAAATTAAGAAGTATTTTTAAGTAAATGAAATGAAAATACAACTTATCAAAATTTGTGGAATGCAACAAAAGCAATGCTTAAAAGGAATGCTATAGCATTGAATACCTATATTTGAAAAGAAGAAAGACCTAAAACTAACCATCTAAGCTTGCCCCTTGGGAAACTAGAAAAAGAAGCACAAGTTAAATCCAAAGTAAGCAGAAGAAAAGTAATTTAAAAAGTAGAACAGGGGCTTCCCTGGAGGCGCAGTAGTTGAGAGTCCGCCTGCCGATGCAGGGGACATGGGTTCGTGCCCAGGTCCGGGAAGATCCCACGTGCTGTGGAGCGGCTGGGCCCGTGAGCCATGGCCGCTGAGTCTGCGCGTCCGGAGCCTGTGCTCCGCAACGGGAGAGGCCACAACAGTGAGAGGCCCGCGTACCGCAAGGAAAAAAAAAAAAACAAAAAAGAGAATCTGCCTGCCAATGCAGGGGACACAGGTTCAATCCCTGGTCCGAGAAGATCCCACATGCCACGGAGCAACTAAGCCCGTGCACCACAACTACTGAGCCTGCGCTCTAGAGCCCACAAGCCACAACTACTGAGCCTGCGCGCCACAACTACTGAAGCCCACGCGCCTAGAGCCCATGCTCCACAACAAGAGAAGCCACCGCAATGAGAAGCCCGCACACCACAACAAACAGTAGCCCCCACTCACCGCAACTAGAGAAAGCCTGTGTGCAGCAATGAAGACCCAATGCAGTCAAATATAATAAATAAAAATAAATTTATAAAAAATGAAGATTATGAACAACTCTATACCCACAAATTTGATAACCCAGATGAAATGAACCGATTCCTTGAAAGACACAATCTGCCAAAAGTCACTTGAGAAGAAATAGACAATCTGAATAGGCCCACATCTATTAAAGAAATTGAAACAATAATTTATAACCTAACAAAACAGAAAACACCAGGCCCATATGGGTTCACTGATGAGTTCTACCAAACACTTAAGAAAGTATACCAATTTTCTACAATCTCTTCCAGAAGGTAGAAGTAGAGGGATGGCTTCCTAAATCATTCTATAAGGCTAGTATTACCCTAAAAGCAGGACCAGACAAAGACAGTACAAGCAAAGATTCAACTTCTTAAGAAAATATAGTCTACATGTATTTGTAGCTGGGTGCATGGAAGCTACAACAGGTGCAAAATTCTGAAAGTAGGAAACATGTGGGGGAACTACTGTCCATCTTCTGCAGTGGGAGTTCCTGCTCTGCCCTAGCATGTGGCCTTTACCAGACATGACCACAAGCCACCTGACATTTGGTCAAGGCAGGTGCCAGAGTCAGCCTGCATATTAGCTATTAGTAAAGCTGGACTTCTCTATTTTAAATAAATAGATATAAATGAATCATCTTGCTCACCTAACGCTGGAACCAATTCAGGAAGTAATATTTACCTACTAAGTACCATCCCTTTGCTGAGTCTATAATATAGATTATTGTATTTAATTCTCACAGCTCTATGAAGTTGATTCTAAGATAACCCTCATCGGTGGAAGAAAACGAAGCAGAGATAACGAAGTAACTTTCCCAAGGTCACTCAGCTATTGATGAAAATCCAGATATCTCTGACTCTGATCAGAGAGATTGCTTTAACCATATTTGTAATGGCAACTACAGCTGGGGCAATATTCCCATTCTTTGCTTAGTGCAGTCATTCTTTTTACTGGACACAAATCAAGTGCAACCTTATGCTACACCTTTGCTATGATCCAAGGTTCTAGTCCCAGCTCAGGGGGAGGATGAAATCTATATGTGTCCTCAGCTGCCCTTGCCTCTAATCCCTGGATATCCATGGGTGATGTTCCTGGTTCTCTACCAGGGGTTGCTTTGGGCCTTATTTCTATCTGGTCTTGTCCCATTTTTTCCTGGAATATCTTGAACATCTGAATTTATGATTTGGCAATGCCACACTTCTCCACCTTTTAGCATTTACGCATGCTTTTCCTATTTCTATAGTCTGTTGATGGTCATTTCAATGGAAATTTGGAAAGAAGTTAGAGTTGCATACAAATGTAGCCATCCTATCTGGAAGTCTATTCTATCAAGTACAAAAGCTAAACATTTTTCTTGCCTCTAGAGCATGATTATGGGCAAGTTCTCTGAACTGAGACATTCTTTCTCTCTTCATCTGGGCTAAGAGCTCATACCTTAAGATATTCCACAGTACATACAAATGAGCAGGGCCAGGAGAAACTGGAAGGTAGAGGAAGGGTGGGTCCTTCAGATGACCCTATGCTGAAATTTTCTGTTCACCCCCACCTGGACCCATTCAAAGGCCACTGTTTACAAGGCTCTATTTAGAGTCATGGTTTTCAATATGAATTCTGTGGGTCCCTGGTGAGTGGGAAAGAGGCTGAGTATGAGACCCCAGAACCCCCTATTCCCACTTCATCCAAGCAGCTCTGCATGTATCTATGCTAGAAACTTGGTCTGAGTCCTGGTCAGACATATATGGATGATGTAAGTATGACTGAGCCAGGTGTATCCTTGTGAGAGGGCATGGGGGCTTCTGAGGTTCGGTCCTCATCCTGAGCCAGGAAGTCCTATGGCAGAGCCAGAAGGACCCTGCCCCCAGCAATGGTGGGGAGTCCAGTCCCATCTGTACCCAAGGCTGGGATTCAACTTGTCCCCTTAAAGATGTCCAATTTCTCTCATTTCACAAAAGAATGGGGACTTTTTGTAACTACCTGAAAAGGGAAAGTGTACAACATCAAATAAACACATATTTAGGACAATGGCCAAGACTGGTATCTCTCTGCCCTGGAGAGCTTCTGCCTCTGATGGGGAAGTACGTCCACTGCAGCTGCTTCTGCTCTAGACACTGTGACCTGTTGGTCCCTGCTCTACAAGCAGCTGGCTGTGCGTGCCGTGCTACTCCTGAGGGTAAACGGAGCCTCAGCACCTTTTGAGTCTGAGAAGCCAGGAGGTGTTAGGCTTCAGGTAGCATGAAGCCTTGGAAACTTGCAACTCTGAAGCCAAATGCAGCTTTACACAAATATTTAAAAGCCCGGACTTCCCTGGTGGTGCAGTGGTTAAGAATCTGCCTGCCAATGCAGGGGACACGGTTCGAGCCCTGGTCCGGGAAGATCCCACATACTGCGGAGCAACTAGGCCCGTGAGCCACAACTACTGAACCTGCATGCCTAGAGCCCGTGCTCCGCCACAAGAGAAGCCACCGCAAGGACAAGCCTGCGCACCGCTACGAAGAGTAGCCCTCACTCGCCACAACTAGAGAAAGCCCGCGCCCAACAACGAAGACCCAACACAGCCAAAAATAAATAAATTTATTTATTTATTTAAAAAAAAGTAAAAGCCCACTCGCTGTGGTAGAGATCCTTGGCATCTGGCCATAAGGAGGTGTGATGTTGATCAGCACAAAGGACAGCGCCTGAATCGGCGCTTAATAGAATTACTGGATGTCAAGTCTGGGAAAGAAGGGCCTCCTTACAGATACCGGGAAGGGTCAGACTGAGGGTAGGGGTGTGCTCAGGTGCCCTGCAAATGCCACAAGCAGTTGACATCCCCCTTCTTGTCATCACAGCCAGAGGCATCTAGTTACACCTTCTAAAGTAGGGGGCACTGACTCACTTAGGGGCTGGGAGGCCAAACATTGGGCACAAGTGGATGCCACGAGAAGACTGGGGGCTGGACAGCGTCCCTGGAGAGAGATACGCGATGCGTCCCCCCAAAGGGCAAGCTCTGCCTGACCAACAGATGGCCTCGTGGCTCCCTCCTGGCTCAGAGCACACTTTCTCTCTAGCTTGTGTGCTCATGCTGTTGGCCTGCGATGCTGAGCTCCACTGCAAGCGGGAGAAGGCCTCAATAGATGAGGCTGCCCCATGTTCCTGATGCAGGTTCCAACGTGGCTTCTGGGTCGGGGCAGAGCTCCATTCCCAGATCACTGAGTGGTACGACACTGTTCCTTCTTTGCCTTCCGAGGAGCTACCTTCTACTGACCACTTCCTATGTCCTGCAAACACTTATCTCTTTACCTATGTCCTCTCCTCTGATCATCACAGCAACGCTGTGGGTGGGTATTGCTGCTTCTCCCATTCTGCAGACAAGAAACTGAGACTCAGAGAGGCTAAATCATGGCCAGTAACTGTAGCCAGGACTCACTGAGATCTGCCTCCAACCAGTGTCCCTGTTCTGTAGTGTATGACTCCAAGGGCAGAGGACTCCTGGGGCAAGGATGCTGGGGTAAAGGACACACCACAGCCAAGCCCTATAACCCTCCTTCTCTAGGTAGTCAGAGGCCATTTAGATTCGGGGGTCAGACAACACATGGCATTGCTCTGTGCTGGGCTTACAAGGTCTCTGCTTCTGAAGTCAAGAGTCCAACAGGAAGGCCAGCCTTAATGCACAAATAGTCATACAGTGTTAACCTCCCAGCCTCCCCTATTTGCCTGTTTGATGAGAGACATGACAATCATGTCTCTCTCACACACTGCCCAGGGAGAAATTGGACTAAAAGGTGTCTGGTCCAGGGTACAGGTTCAGTAGACATGGCTTCCTTCTGAGCTGCATGTGGGGGACCTGTGAACTGAGCCTCTTCCTCTGAGTCACCAGCAGCAGGTCTCCTGCCAGGGGCCGTGAAGGTTGACCAGTCCCCGCATCGTGGTGGATCTGCTGTCCTGGGGGTGGAGGCTGGGATCTTCCCCCAGACCACTTCCTGGTCACTTCCCTTTCCTTCACTCTTATGCTGCTGAAGGTCAGCATGGGGCCCTCCCTGGCCACATGATTCTCTTCTTTGGAAGCCCAAGGTACGTTTCAGAAAGGAGATTGCTTGAACCCACAAAGCATGGGAGTTTGGAGGGAGGGGCTGTGTCCCAAACTGACAGGTGAGGGAAGCCACTAGGTGCACCTGCACTAGACATGGAGAAAGCTGTGGCCCCAGAGGGCTTGAGGGTGGTCACGGCTGATTTCTTTTCCAGCTCTGCCACGTACTGGCTGTTTGGACTTGGTACCTGCAAGCAGCAGTTTCTACATCAGCCAAGTGAGTAAACTGAAGCTCCCTCTCCAGATAAAAGAAGAGGTAACATGTGGAAGACACCAGAACAGTTCGCCAGAGTGGCACTGATCAAAAGAGGTTGACAGGGCGCGCACACACACACACACACACCCCTCCCAAAGCCTGCTTAACTAGTCCATCAGAGCAAGCTCTCCAAGACTGGGTTTTGAATAATGAAAACATTTTGAGAGTGATAAATGCCTGGAGGCCATCAGTATTTCCCAGGAAGTGTAGTTGGTGCCCTGCCCCAATGGTGTGTTGGGTGCCCCTTGGGAGAGTGTGTGGCTGGTCCCTGAAGAGGAAAGACATGGAGCCTGTGGGCCACACCTCTACTTCCGTCACCTCACAGCCTCCTGACCTGGCACCAGTCAGGACACTGGTGGTCTGTGGATGCCCCTTCCTCTTCCCCCTTCCCCCTTCCCCACTCCGCTCTCCACCAGAAAACGGAGAGCCACACACGGAAGTGTCGTGTTCTGCTAATTGAGGGAGAGAGAGTTGAGTACTCTTGTCTTTCTGAAGGTTGATGTGTTTGTCAAAATCCAGCTTCTGCACCTCCTCACAGATTAAATGACTCATTTGTCATTTGGATAAAAAGCTCTAATTTAGATAAAAAGTTCCTACATGGGTGTTTCTGTGAACAATATTTGTCTTTAATCTAAACAGATCATAACCGGTTAGAAAATTTTCTCCATTCTTCTGATTTATCTGCTTTTACATGCCAGCTTCAAGGAAGCAGACAATGGGCTCTGGGTTGGGGGGCCCATAAGCTAAAGGAGAGAAGCAGAGGGGGGATGTGTGAAAGAGGAAACAGAGGGTTTTCAAAGCGCCAGGGCTTGATCATGTTTCTGCACCCCCAAAGCACTGAGCCGTGTCCATCACATGGCAGGCTGAATGAATGAATGAATGGATGGAGAAAACAGGCGCAGAAGTGGGAAATTCAGGAAAGAACTTGTGTTTTCTTAGCTGGGTAAGATGACCACTCAGGTCCCCTAATGCTCACATCCCACAGGGAAAACAGGCAGCTGTCTTACAGAGGATGAGACTGAGCTGAGGGGCTGGGGGACTTGCTCCGAGAAAATGGGAGGGACTGGGCACAGCCCAGATCCCCCAGCAACAGGCCCACACCCGCCCCTCACGCAGCCGCTTACCTGGGCTTGAGTTGCTCACAGCCAGACCCCAGCCATTCTTCCAGGTTGGACCAGTGGGGCCTCCTCTGGTGACCTCAGGACTGGACCCACAGCTGTCCCTGTAGGGGTGGCCCACGAACCCCTGCCCAGCAGATGAGGGCTGAGAGATGAGGTATTCTGGGAGACGCCCTGGGCCTCATCCCAGGGCAGCAGGGTCTGTGCTCCATGGACTCACTGCAGCAGGTCCCTGGTCCTGATTTTCACACTGCGACCAGCCCTCCTCAGTCAGGGCAGTGAGGCAGCTTCAGCCTTACCTCCTATGCTCGGGGGCCGTTGTGACTGGCGTTGAATTGACTGCCCCTGCTCTGCATGCAACATAGCTGATGGCTGGTAAAAACAAAACAAAACACAGAAAACCAAAACTGAGGCAGAGAGAACAGAAAGGGAGACAGACAGATGGAGGAAGAGGTGATTCCTTGAGAAAGAGAGGGAAAGGGACAGGAAAAGATAGAGAATAAACAGAGATAGGGGACTTCCCTGGCGGTCCAGTGGTTGGGACCCTGCGCTTCCATTGCAGGGGGCACAGGTTCGATCCCTGGTTGTGGAACTAAGATCCTGCACGCCTCGCAGCATGGCTGAAAAAAAAAAAAAGAATAAACAGTTATAAACATGGGGAAAGAAAGAATAAAACTGACTCCTGAAGAGGACAGCGTGTGCCTGTGTGTGTGAGCACATGTGCGTGCACGTGTGGTGTGTGTGTGTGTCTGCTGGTGCACACACATGAGCCAGGTGTAGGGGGCATGTGTGGGAATAGTGCACTTTCACAGATGCAGCCCTAAGCCTTGGCACTGTGCGGGAGCATCAGTTCAATGGCCGCCATCATGGCTTGGGCATCCATCACGTGGGCACTGCCAGTAAGGCAGTGAAGCTTGTTGAAATCTCTAGAAATCTCGAGGGGTTGGAGCCAGGGTGGGATGGTGCTTGGCCTTTCCTGCTCCCCTGAGTTCCCATAGACTCCAGCCACCCACCTGTCAGGGTCTGGGGGCTACAGACAAGCCAGTGTGATGCAGGCACTTTCCAAACTTGCTTGCAGTGAGGCAATGGGGACAGTCTTGGACATCTAAATGCACTTTAATGCACAGGTGCTGTCTGTAATTTGCCCCGTGTTCATTTCCATGTTGACATTTTGAGAAAGGAATAGTATACCAATTTTACAGATGAGAGGATGAAACCTATGAGATCAGTCTTTTAGTCCCTTGTGGCCACAAATTTATGGAATAAAAAAATATCTCTGTTAAAAAACCACATCAGTGGATGGACCTAGAGACCGTCATACCTAATGAAGTAAGTCAGACAGAGAAAGACAAATATCATATGATATCACTTATATGTGGAATCTAAAATAAGGCTACAAATGGACTTATCTACAAAACAGAAACAGAGTTACAGATGTAGAAAATAAACCTATGGTTATGGGGGGTGGTAAGGGGGAGATAAATTAGAAGATTGGGATTGACATATACACACTACTATATATAAAATAGGTAGCTAATAAGGACCTACTGTATAGCACAGGGAACTCTACTCAGTGCTCTGTAATGGCCTATATGAGAAAAGAATCTAAAAAAGAGTGGATATATGTACATGTATGACTGATTCACTTTGCTGTACACCTGAAACTAACACAACACTGTAAATCAACTATACCCCAATAAAAATTAAAAAAAAAAAAACACATCAGGAGAGGACCACTGTGAAAGGCGGGTTGTGTTGGAGGTTCTGAGAGGAAAGAGACACAGAGCAGAGGGGGCCTGGGCTCCTGAGGGGTGAAGATTTGGGACACTGGGGGCAGTAAGTAGGGGGTGAGGTGTCCTCCTTCACTTGCTCCAGGACAGGGTTAGTAGGTGTGGGCACTTGGGCTTCAGAGGACAGACAGAGCCTGGGGCAACTCCCAGGAGGCCAAGTAGCCCCAGTCTAGAAACCTCCATCACTGGGACTCATGACTGACCACACGGCTTGTCCCTTCCACTCATGTTCCTTGGGCAAGAGGCTGTAGGAAGAACTAGAACATTCAAACAGGGGTAAAAAAGAAATGGCAAGGCAAGGATGCGCAGTCATATGTTCCTGTGATTTAACACACCAAAGGAAAACAGACACCACAAAAGAGGAAACCAGGGACTTCCCTGGTGGCCCAGTGGTTAAGAATCCACCTGCCAATGCAGGGGACACAGGTTCAATCCCTGGCCTGGGAAGATCCCACATGCCGCAGAGCAACTAAGCCCACGTGCCACAACTACTGAGCCTGTGCTCTAGAGCCCACAAGCCACAACTACTGAGCCTGAGTGCAACAACTACTGAAGCCTGTGGACCTAGAGCCTGTGCTCTGCAGCAAGAGAAGCTAATGCATTGAGAAGCCCACACACCACAACGAAGAGTAGCCCCCTATCTCCGCAACTAGAGAAAGCCCACGCACAGCAACAAAGACCCAACGAAACCAAAATTTTTTTTTATTTTTAAATTAAAAAAAAAAAAGGAAAACAATGCATCCCGTGGAAATCAACATTCAAGGACTTAGAGTTAATTGAGTAAAGAGAGAAGACTTTAGAAAAAGTATAATTAATATCCACAGAGAAATATGACTGAATAGGAAGCCAGAAAAATATTCAGTGACAAATTTGAAGGCATCCAGCTTGGAAAGGAAGAAGTAAAACTATCTCTGCAGGTAACACACTCTAGGACGTAGAAAACTTTGAAGGAATACACACTTACACACACACACACGAACACACATGCACACAGCTGTTAGAGCTAATAAATGAGTTCAGCAAGGTTGCAGGGTATACAAGATCAGTAAACAATCAGTCGTATCTTTATATATCAGCAGTGAACAATCTGAAAATAGAATTAAGAAAACAATTCTGGGGGCTTCACTGGTGGTGCAGTGGTTAAGAATCCGCCTGCCAATGCAGAGGACACGGGTTTGACCCCTGGTCCGGGAAGATCCCACATGCCGTGGAGCGACTAAGCCCGTGAGCCACAACTACTGAGCCCATGTGCCACAACTACTGAAGCCCGCAAGCCTAGAGCCCGTGCTCTGCAACAAGAGAAGCCACCGCAGTGGAGAAGCCTGTGTACCACAACGTAGAATAGCCCCCACATGGTGCAACTAGAGAAAGCCCATGCGCAGCAACGAGGACCCAATACGGCCAAAAATAAATAATAAAATAAATTTATTTTTAAAAAAACAAAACAATTTTGTGTTAGTTTGCTAGAGCTGCCATAACAACATGCCACAAAATAGGTGGCTTAAATGGAAGTTTTTTTGTCTCACAGTTCTGGAGGCTAGAAGTCTAAGACAAAGGTGTTGGCAAGTTTGGTTTCTTCTGAGGGCTGTGAGGGAAGGGTCTCTTCCAGGCCTCTCTCTTAGCTTCTGGTAGTTTCTCGGCTTGTCACAGCATAGCTCCAATCTTCACATGGCATCCTGTCTGTGTGCATGTCTATGTCCAAATTTCCCCTTCTTATAAGGACACAGACATACTGGATTAGGGGCCCACCCTAAAGACTTCAGTTTAACTTGATTACCTCTGTAAATACCTAACTCCAAATAAGGTCACATTCTGAGCTACTGGGGGGTTAGGCCTTCAACATATGGATTTTGAGGGGATATAATTCAACCCATAACAAATTCCATTTACAATTGCATCAAAAATCATAAAATATTTATGAATAAATTTAACAAAGACTTATACGCTGAAAATTATAAACATAATTGGAAGAAATTAAAGAAGACTTAAATAAATGGAAAGGCATCCCAAGTTCATGATGGGAAGATGTAATATTGTTAAGATGGCAATACTCCCCAAATAAATCTACAGATTCAAAGCAATCCTTACCAAAATTCCAGGTGTATTCTGTAAAGAAATTTACAAGCTGACCCAAAAATTCACATGCAAATTCAAGGAAACCAGCATAGCTAAAACAACCTTAAAAAAGAAGAACAGAGTTGGAGGACTTACCCTTCCTGGTTTCAAAACTTACCACCAAGCTACAATAAACAAGACTGTGTTACTAGCATAAGGATATATGCAGAGAGATCAACGAAATAGAATTGAGAGCCCAAAAATAAACCTTCACATTTATGAGCAATTGATTTTGAAAAGGTTGCCAAGACAATTCAATGGAGGAAAGAATCATCTTTTCAACAAATGGTATTGGGACAACTGAACATTTACATGCAAGAGAATGGAGTTAGTTAGACCCTACCTCACATCATGTATCAAAATTAACTGAAAATAGATCTAAAACTTCAATGTAAGAGCTATATTTATATAGTTCTTAGAAGCAAACAGGTATAAATCATCATGACTTTGGATTAAACAATGGTTTCTTAGATATGACACCTAAAGCACAAGCAACCAAAGATAAATAGATAAATTAGACTCTGTCAACATTAAAAACTTTTATATTTCAAAAGACATGATTAAGAAAATTAAAAGTCAAGCCAGAAACTGGGAGAAAATATTTGTAATGTAAATATCTGCTAAAAGACTTGGATCTAGAATACGTAAAGATCTCTTACAAAGTAGCAAAAAAAATTTTTTTAACTAATTTTTAAATAGGCAAAGGATCTGAAGACATACTTCACCAAAGAATATGTAGGAATCGTTAGTAAGTGAATGAAAAGATGTTCAACATCATTAGTCATTTAGGGGTATGCAAATCAAAACCACAATGAGACATCATTTGCCAGACACCAGCATAGCTATAAAAAAGACCATCCTTACAAGCTTTTGGTGAGAATGTGGGGAAACTGGAACACTTATACATTGCTAATGAAACGTAAATGATGCAACTACTTTGGAAAAACACTTATTTTCTTAAAAAGGTAAACATAAATTTACCATATGATCCAAGCAATTCCACTCCTAGGTATGCACCTAAGATAAATGAAAATTTATCTCCACACAAAGATGTGTATGCATATGTTTATAGTAGCATTATTCATAATAGCCAAAAAGTCCATCAGCTGGTGAACTGGTGAACAAAATTAGTGTATCCATACAAAGAAATACTATTTGGCAATAAAAAGTAATGAAGTACAAATACAAGCTACAACAAAGATGAACCTTGAAAACATTATGCTAAGTGAAAGAAACCAGAAGAAAAAGACCACATATTGTATGACTCAGTTCGTATTAAATGCCCAGAAAAGGCAAATCTATAGACAGAAAGTATATCAGTGATTGCCTAGGGCTGGGAGTAGAAATAGGGATTTACTGCAGATGGACATAAAGGATCTTTTTGGGGTGATGGAAATGTTCAGAATTGGATTGTTGTAATCGCTATACAACTCTGTAAATTTACTAAAAAATCATTCACACAAAATGAGTGAATTTTATGGTACATAAATTATAACTCAGTAAAGCTCTTAACCACACACACACACAGAAATTTTTAGAGAAAATAAATGATTCAGCAAAGTTATAGGATATAAAATCAGTACACAAAAATCAGTTCTATTTCTGTATGTTCACAATAAACACACTGAAAGATAAAATTTAATTGATTTGTGATAGCATCAAAAAGAGTAAAATTCTTAGGAATAATTTTTATTTATTATTTTATTTTATTGAAGTGTAACTGATTTATTGATACAATGTCATGTTAGTTTCAATGTACAGCACAGTGATTCAGCTATAATTTTTTTGTCAGATTCTTTTCCCTTATGGGTTTTTACAAAATATTGAGTATAGTTCCCTGTGCTCTACAGTAGGTCCTCGTTGGAATAATTTTAACCAAGGAGCTTAAAGATTTATACACTAAAAACTGTAAAACATTGCTGAAATAAAGAAGACATAAATAAATGAAAAGGTAACCCACGTTCATTGATCGGAAGACTTAATATTGTTAAGATGACAATAATATCCAAAACAATCTACAGATGAGTGCAATCTCTATCAAATCCCAATGGTATTTTTTACAGAAAAAAAATCCTAAAATTTATATGGAATATCAAGGGATCCCAGAACAATCTTGAAAAAGAAGAACAAAGCTAGAGGTCTCACAGTTTCTGGTTTCAAGATATATTACAAAGCTACAGTGATCAAAACAGTAGTGTTGGCCTAAAGACAGACATTTAGACAAATGTAATAGAATAGAGAGCCCAGAAATAAACCCTCACATATGATCAAATGATTTTTGACAAGGTGCCAAGATCATTCAATGGGGAGAGGATAATCTTTTCAACAAAAGGTGCTGGAAAAACTGGATATTTACATGTTAACAAATAAAGTTGGAGTTTACCTAAGCCATATTTTAAAAAAATAACTCAAAATGGATCAAAGACCCAAAAATAAGAGCTGAAACTATAAAACTCTTAGAAGAAAGCATAAGTGAAATCTTCATTGCATTGGATTTGGCAATTATTTTTTAGATTAGACACCAAAAGCACAGATATTGGAACGCTCATAGATTGCTGGTGGGAATGTTAAAATGGTGCAGCTGCTGTGGAAAACAGTTTGGCAGTTCCTCAAAAAGCTAAATATGGAATTACTATGACTCAACACTTCTACTCCTAGTTATATACCCCAAAGGAATTGAAAAGCAAGGACGGGAACAGATATTTATATCCCAGTGTTCATAGCATTATTCACAGTAGCCAAGAGGTGAAAATAACCCAAGCATCCATTAAGTGAATGGATAAACAAAGTGTATTATATACATACATGAAATAGCATTCATACAAAGAAATGAAGTTCTGATACATACTGCAACATGGATGAACCTTTAAAATAAGGTGAAATAAATGAGACACAAAAGTGCAAATATTATGATTCCACTATATGAGGTGTCCAGAATAAGCAAATTCTTAGAGACTGAAAATAGATTAAAGATTACCAGGGGCTGGGGAGAAGATGGGGAGTTTCTGTTTAATGGATACAGAGTTTCTGTTTGGGGTGATGAAAATATCTTGGGAATAGATAGTGGTGAAGGTTGTACAGCACTGTGAATGTCATTAATGCCACTGAACTGTATACTTTAAAATGGTTAAAATTGAAAATTTTGTTATATGTTTTTACCACAGTTTTTTAAAAATTCATAATGTAATAGATTAAAAACTACTGAATTGTACACTTTAAATGTGTGAACTCTGTGGAATGTGAATTATATCTCAATAAAGACTACTTTTTATTTTTAATTTATTTTAATTTTAATTATTATTATTTTTTGGCATCCCCACATGGCTTGCAGGATCTTAGTTCCCCAACCAAGGATTGAACCTGGGCCACGGCAGTGAAAGCACCGAGTCCTAAGCGCTGGACGGCCAGGCAACTCCCAATAAAGCTATTTTTTTTAACTGATGGAAACATGAGAAGGTATTAAAATAGCTCTCTTATAGTAGGAGATATACATATATCTCCTAAGAAATAAACAAAGAAGTAAATAAATAAAATGGAAAATGATAGACCAATTTTTAAAATTTCATTAAAATCCTTTTATCAACAATAGAATTGGGGCTTCCCTGGTGGTGCAGTGGCTGGGAATCCGCCTGCCAATGCAGGGGACATGGGTTTGAGCCCTGGTCCGGGTAGATCCCACATGCCGCAGAGCAACTAAGCCCGTGCGCCACAACTACTGAGCCTGCGCTCTAGAGCCCACGAGCCACAACTACTGAGCCCACGTGCCACATCTACTGAAGCCCGCGTGCCTAGAGCCCATGCTCTGCAACAAGAGAAGCCACCGCAATGAGAAGCCTGCACACCGCAACGAAGAGTGGCCCTCACTCTCCGCAACCAGATAAAAAGCCCGCGCGCAGCAACGAAGACCCAATGCAGCCAAAAATAAAAATTTTTTAACATCTTTATTGGGGTACAATTGCTTTACAATGGTGTGTTAGTTTCTCCTCTATAACAAAGTGAATCAGTTATATATATACATATGTTCCCATATGTCCTCTCTCTTGCGTCTCCCTCCCTCCCACTCTCCCTATCCCACCCCTCCAGGCTGTCACAAAGCACCGAGCTAATATCCCTGTGCCATGCGGCTGCTTCCCACTAGCTATCTACCTTACTACGTTTGTTAGCGTGTGTATGTCCATGACTCTCTCTCACCCTGTCAAAGCTCACCCTTCCCCCTCCCCATATCCTCAAGTCCGTTCTCCAGTAGGTCTGAGATATTATCTCACACCAGTCAGAATGGCCATCATCAAAAAATCTAGAAACAATAAATGCTGGAGAGGGTGTGGAGAAAAGGGAACACTCTTGCACTGCTGGTGGGAATGTGAATTGGTTCAGCCACTATGGAGAACAGTATGGAGGTTCCTTAAAAAACTACAAATAGAATTACCATATGACCCAGCAATCCCACTACTGGGCATATACCCTAAGAAAACCAAAATTCAAAAAGAGTCATGTACCAAAATGTTCATTGCAGCTCTATTTACAATAGCCCGGAGATGGAAACAACCTAAGTGCCCATCATCGGATGAATGGATAAAGAAGATGTGGCACATATATACAAAAATAAAATTTTAAAAATTTTTTTAATTTAAAAAAAACAATAGAATTAATCTTTAAAAAGGGACAAAAATTTCCTGAGATGTAAACTCCTAAGTAGTTCTAAATTAAGTCTAAAAAGTATAATTCATATAGCCATATTCACTGACTTCAAAGTAATTAAGTTAGAAACTAGTGATTCCCCCAAATTACATAACACACTTAAAGTTACTCTTGGATTTAAAAGAACGCCATGACAGAAATTCCCAACATCACAGCAGAAATTGATGACAACCAAGAAATGGATGACGGAATACTCTACTTTTTAAACTTGTGAATATTTTTCAAAGCAGTATTCTGAGAAAATTTAGAACTTAAATGCATTAATTAGAGAAAAGGAAGAGTATAAATAAAGGAACTACTATCTTATTTCAAAAGCAGGAATGCCAGCATTAAAATAAACCCAAGAAAGTTGAATTGTGATTGATAAAGAAGATGAAGATAATAAAATAGAAATCAAACCTACAGTAGGAAAAAATTCACACTGTTAATCCATAAAACCCAAAGCAGGCTCTCAGAATTAGCAATGCTGAATTTGCACAAATGCTGGGAGGCTCAGTGCCGTCACATGCATGTTTACAACATGGGTACTGCAACCTGATCAGACCGACGAGGAGAAAACACAGACAAGATCAGGAAAAAAGAAGGAAGACCAAGGAAATTAAATAAATCATAGTAGGCCAATATGTACGATAAAGGGTTTGAAATCAGAGACATCATGGAGAAATTTACAGGAAAATATGAATTATCACAATGGGTGAGAAAACGCTAATAAACTAATAACTGCAAGGGAAGAAGTGGACAAAAAAGTACAAGGTTTACCCTAAATTGCAGTGTCATTTTTTTCAGACAATGTGATTTTCTACCTAGAAAACTGAGCTAACAAACTATAAGAATAATTAGGACAAATTCCATTAGATGGAGGGAACTGCCTGTCTACACCAAGTCCCCTATCTACCAGCAATGAATTATAACATATAAAGAAAAATGTCGTTCATAATAGCAATACTGTTACAACACAGCCAGGGGTAAACCAAAAAAAACCGTGCAGGACCCATATGAGAAAATGATAAAGTGTCATGTCTATAATTTTTAAATTAAAATCTGCATGAATAACAGATAAACTGGAGAAAATGTGTAAGAATAGTCAAGACTGTTAGGAAAAAGGAAAGTAGTGAAGTAGAAATTCTCTGTGACACATGAAAATATATAATAAACCATTATACTTGAAGGAATATGTAAGAATAAACATATAGAATATCAGATACTCACTTTGAAAGAGGATAGTTTCCTGAAACTGGCCTACACATTGAGGAATTTACTATATAAACTAAAAGAGTATAAAATATAGATTTTGAATAAGAGATTATTCAAAAAATGGTGCTGAATTGACTAACTATACATTTGTAATATAATGAAGGTAGACAGCTATCTCACAATACTAAAACAAATACAGATGATTTATCCCTACAAAATTATAAAAATCATTTGAAGAAAATATTTTAAAATATATTTATAAGTGAAGAAAATATGAAAGAATATATATGGAATTAGGAAAGTCATTCTTAAGACACAAATGACAATATCTATAAAATAAATTTACATTAATAATAGTATACTGTGCAACCTCAAGATACGAGATACATTTTTCACTCAACAGTTTGGAAAACCGGATACTATTTAGAACTGATGGGAGTGTAAATAGGAACAGCATTTTTTAGGACAATTTAACCATATCTACTAAAATTAAAGGGTGCAATCCCTTAGACCAAAACAATTTCACTTCCTACACATATGCATAAGCTGGCTAAACAAGGATGTTTATTTAGCCTTGTTTATAGTAGCTACACAAATATATAAACAATCAAATGTCTATCGACATGGAAAAGGGTAAATAAATTATCACTATTCAGTAGTTTATAGATGAGGTCATCCTATATTCATTTAATATGGGAAGTTCTCACAAGATTCCTTGTTAAGTGGAGACAGCAAACTGCAAAAGCATGAATACATGGAATATCGTTTATGTTAACTATTTGTGTAACTCACTGATGAAACCCAATTATGCAAAAGCAAATTAAGCAAATTAATTTTTCTTTATTTTTTTTTGGCCGTGCCACGCAGCATGCATGATCCTAGTTCCCCGACCAGGGATCTAACCCATGCCCCCTGCAGTGGAAGCGCAGAGTCTTAACCACTGGACAGGCAGGGAAGTCCCTACACCAGTTATGATGTCATCTTTGGGGAGGGCCTTGGGCATGGTGGCAGGGAGCAGGTGGCCATGTGGGAGGATTTCTGATGCATCTGTAAGTTTCAATTTTCTAAATAACAGAACATGCACATGTATTATTTGTGCAATTAGAATATAATTAAATATAAACATAAAAGATTTGTTTGGGTTGGAGGCAAAGAACATGTGAAAGCACCTGCCAAGTCTTGGTGAGGCATAACATGGACTCCTGGGCTGCTTTCCCAGTCACAAAACCTCCCGGGGGCAGAAAGAAGAGAAAAGAACTCAAGTCTCTGCCCAGTCGTCGCAGATACCTTGTCCCCGAGGTAGAGGATGAGTGAGTGTGTGTGTGAGAGAGAGAGCTGTTGATGGTCGCGTTCTGACTCTGCGACATCAATGTCCAGGTTTTTCCACACGATGCTGTCTTCTGTGCCAGCAGGAGCCTGTATGATGTGCATTTCTGAACACAACACCCCATTAGCTTTTTCTGGATACGCCACTGATCACTATTCTACAAGGTTTGCTGCTGGCACTTTCTAGATCTTACCAGAAGGCGTCAGCAGAACATTTCAGACACCATCCAGGACTCTCGTTCCTTCCACCCAAGGGTGCTTCAATGATTTGTTGACAGAAACATTGAGGGGGTGAGGTCATCCAGTCAAGCTACCAGGAGGGACACGTGCAGGAAGTGATATTAACCTCAGGGCTGCCATCTAGCTAACAAAGTTAAAACTCTTGATGGAGAGATATGACCTGATTTCTGAAAAGTTGAGGTGTACAAGTATACATTTCTGAATTGATTAAATGCACTATTTCTCTCCCATCAACTCCATACACCCAGTGAAGTCATTAGTCGGTAGGAAATCTAGGGGAGGCGGGAAAGAGCAGGGCAGTCTTCTTGTCGTCTGACACCCGTCAAATAAGGTCGATGCAGCTCCAGTCCAAGTTCACAGATGCTCAGAGAGTTTAAGTCAATTCTTTGGGGTCACATAGTCAATAAATGGCAGTCAGGACTTGAACTCCCTCCCTGTGGCTCTGAATCCACTGCTTACTCTATTCTGCTACATGTCCACGGGAGCCTTCTGGAGGAGGGGGCTTGGCTTGGGGCTGGTCCTTGACCATGTGGCATGTTCTGGCCCCTGTGAACACCTGAGGAGGTCCAGCATGGCTCTCGTTGTTCATAGGATCAGACACTGTTGGCGCCAGGAGGAGGTTGGCCGTGATACGCTTGGTTTCTGTTTCAGCACTGAACAGCTGGTGACCTTGCTCTTGACCTTCCTCTCCTTGGGCAAGAGTTCTGGAAAGAGCATGTTGGACACTAGGGTCTCCAAAAGCCCTCCTAGCTCTGGAGCTCTACAACTGGGTGATCTCCAGAAAGAAAACTGTGTGAGACTGTGAAGCCTCTTTTCTTTGCACATGGGCTCAAGGAGCCTAGCGGTAGTGTCTGGACCAAGAACTCTAGGCCTCGTCCTGCCCGAGGACTCAGACTTGGTGGGCAGTGAAAGACTGCATTGCCCAAGTTTATTGAACTGGACTCTGCCTATCAGGGAAAGGGGTTCCACAGTCCTCTGGGTCCAGGGAATACCTGTGAGCAAAAGCCTCTGGCCATGGATTGCTAAGCCAAACTTCTGAGAGCCCAGGATCATGGAGGGAAGAACTAGGAATGGGGAAAGCAGGGTCCTTGTCAACCAGGACCGGCAAGTCCTCCCTTGATACTGGAGAAAGTCGCAGAAGGGAAATTCGGATGGAATTCTGCTGAACAGAGGGGCTGCTCCCAGCGGGCGAGGCTGATCTACCTGTGGATCACCGCAGTCCCCACCCATTCCCACCTAGAGGCAGTCCTGCCCACCTTCTAAGGGCAACCCTGCCCCCTCTCGACCAGTCTGACTGGACTCTAGGAGAACTCCACCTGCCTCTCCCTAAATACTGTGTGTCCCTCCACCCACCTGGGTTAGAGTTGGGATTCCCTATGGAATTCCCCAGGTCACTCTGGCTCCAAACTGGTGTTGGAACGCAGCACCCAGGGCTCACCACAGAGAATTCCAGACCTCCCCTGAGTCGCTGCTCACCGGCCCCAGAGCCTCCATTTCTATCTGTAAAACACGTCACTTCTACCTTCTTCACAGGGTTCCATGGAGGGAACTAAAGGCGTTATCATCAGAGTGGCATCAGCCCAGTGAGTGGGTCCGTTGTGTTGGGCATGATTTGTTCTAAATGTCTGCTGTCCCTCGTACAGCCCCTCCCTGTTAGGATCATGTTTCCCATCCATTGACAGCAGGCTTGGCAACTGACATGTTTTGGCCCAAGAAATCTGAGCGGAAGCACCGTGTGCCTCTTCCAAGCGGAACATCCAGGGGCCATCGTGTTGTTCTCCCATTGCTCTTTTCTCTCGTCTGGGAGACTAGTAGGTCCCAGGTACCGACTGCTTCTGAATCCTGAGGCCCTAACTGAGCAGAGCCAAGGCCAGCTTGCACTGGACTATAGAGGTGGGTAAGAAATAATCATTTGCTGTCATACAGCACTGAGATTTGGGATCATTTATTTCAGCAACACCTCTTAGCCCACGCTGACTGATATAAGCACAGAGGACCAGTGGGATATGTTGGTTCCTTACCATCTCCCCTTTAAGGATGAGGCATCCATCATGCTTAGCATAATGAATTAGGAAGAGCAATGCTCCAAGTTTCAGAGGTATAGCAGGGGGGCAAGGACAGTGGCTGGGAGTGGCCCTGCTAGGAGTGATGGAGTAGGGGAAGGAGGTGGGCAGGTGGAGGCCCTTGTATGTTATGGGTTGAAGACCTAGAGGGACCAGGTGATGTTGCAACCTTCGCTGTGTTTCAATGCAAAAAATAGTATTATTACTTATCTTCCAAGTCTTTCAGTAATAATGAAATTTCGTGAGTGCCTTATTTGGGATAGGGTGTCACATATCCGTTTTAGATGTTTGGGTAGAAGCCAAGCCAGGTGTCCCAGGGTGTTAGCACAGGCCGAAGGCTTAAGACAGGTCCCCGGGCCAGGTAGCGTAGGCGGGATGGCACAGACCCAGGAGATCAGAGACTGGAGGCAGAGCGCAGGTGCACTGGTTGGAGTGCGTGGGGTCGCCTGGATATAGGGCAGAGCCATATGTAGACGACCTCTGTCCTTGTCCACAGCCCAGGGTTCTCCACAGGGTGGAGACTGTCACATGGTCAGAGACTGTCAGGGCTGAGACTGCTGCCAAAGCCTGCTTCTGCTTGTCTAGCACTAATGAGAATACTATCTCCTAGAAGGGTCGCTCTCCTTGGAGGCGCGGGATGACCGTGGGAGACGTTCATCTCGGTAAATATGAAGCCCTGCCACAGAGATCTCAGTGGAAGGAGCACAGATTTCTGCTCCTTGTTAATTTCATGGTTGACTTAACTGTTCTTAAGCGATTATAGCACTGGTGATGATGGGCTTGAAATGCTTTTACTTTTTTTCCCCAGCCAGTTCTCTTTCTTTGTCCCAAAAGATTCAGACTCTCGATTTGAAGCACAAATTCGTTGTCTTAAGGTTCCCTGGGCACCGTTGTTTGTGGGAACATATTTATTTTGCCTGTCGTAGGAGGAAGAACACTGAAGAGGGGGAGGATGAAGACGATGCAGACCCGCATTCCCAAGCAGTTCTTATGGCCAGGCTGGGCTGCATGCCTGTGTCCCATGCATCGTTTCTTTGAATTTTCTCAACAGCTCACGAGGCAGCACGGCCACTGCAGTATGAGCCCCATGGGGCTTATTTTATCACTGCATCCAATCATCTTAAGCAGGTCTGGCACATAATAGGAGCTCAATAAATATTTGTTTTTTTAAAAAGGGATATCATGATCATCCACATCTTAAAAATAACATAATGGGGACTTCCCTGGTGGTGCAGTGGTTAAGAGTCTGCCTGCCAGTGCAGGGGACACAGGTTCGATCCCTGGCCTGGGAAGATCCCACATGCCGTGGAGCAACTAAGCCCGTGTGCCACAACTACTGAGCCTGCAAGCCACAACTACTGAGCCCACGTGCCACAACTACTGAAGCCCACGTGCCTAGAGCCCATGCTCCACAACAAGAGAAGCCACTGCAATGAGAAGCCCCCACACCACAATGAAGAGTAGCTCCCGCTTGCTGCAACTAGAGAAAGACCATGCACAGCAATGAAGACCCAACACAGCCATAAATAAATAAATAAATAAATAAAAATAACATAACGGAGGCTGAGGAGATTAAGAGACTTGCCCAAACCCACATGGCTCGTAGGTGGTAGAACCGGAACTCAGATCTCTGGGACCCAAAAGGTTTCAATCTGCCTTCGGTGGGTATGGACCATTCAGCCTCTTCTCAATGGTCAAGATAGACACAGGAGTGGTGTTAGAGAAAAGCCATTTTAGAAAGATACAGGAGGAACTTATCAACAGGATGGACTACATATTTTTAATGGATTGTGATCTAGGTTGCACATTAATGTGGGAACTCTTGCAGCAGTATTTTCCAAAGGTGGCCACATATGCTCTTTTTACAGCGCTACATGGACTCGCCTCTATCAAAAGGTGGGGCTCGAGTCCCCTCCCCCTGAACCCGGGCAGACCTCAGTAACTGCCTCAACCAAAAGCATGTGATTTCCAAGCTCACTCATACACATCAACACAGCCTTGTCCTGGACCTCTCTTGGGACATGAGCCTTGGATATCTGAGCTGACAGGTGAGAAGTCTGGCCCCCGCATGCTGGGGAGGCCACATGGAGAGGCCATCAGGAGACAGAGATGCCCGAGAATGCCCAATGTCCCAACCCCCGGCTGTCTGCCTCTCCCCGCCATCAACTGCCGGACATAGATGTGAGGGAGGGACGAAACCAGCAGGTGAGTCCAGCCTTGGCCTTTAAGCTACCCCGGCTGATGCAGAGTGGAGAGAGATGAGAAGTCTCCACCAAACCTGCCCAAATTGCAGCTTTGTGAGCCATATAAACATTGCGGTGGGTTCTCATGCTTTCGGTGGAAGTGGCAGCCTGGAAGCAGGTAAAGGGGGTGTGGACGGTGTAGCTCTTCATGTCCTGCTATGCTCTGCCCACTAGTGCTGCTGTCTGAAAAGTCCCAGCCTCAGTGGGACCCCTGGGCCACTGGATTTAGCACAGCACCCCCCTACCTGTCTGCAATGAGACTGTGCTACTCTGCCCCTCTGACACAATGGGTAAGCCCACTGCCCTGTGGCCAGTGCTTCAGCAAGGATGCCTTCTCACCCCTACAGCATCACTTTCCATCTCAAATGGATCATTAATATCAATCTCAAACACATTTTTATTAACCCTACCCTTTAAAAAATACGCTCTTGACTCTATTATTTCTCATGTCTCTTTTTTGCTCCCATTTTTAGCAAAACATTCTCAGAAGTGCGTCTATGTTCACATTCTGTACTCACTCCCAGCCTATCACTCTTGAACCCGTTCCAATTCGTTTCATCCAGCAAAACTGGTCTCGTAAGGACTCAGTGACTGAACCTGTCCCCCAGTGGCCAGATCCAAGGACTAAGCCTTGGTTCCCAGAGGACTTAAGCTGTCACTGGCGTTTGCATGGGCTGTCGCCCTCCATCTGGACCCGCCTGCTTCGCCTGTCCCAGGACACACCCCCTGGTTTCCTCTTCTCCTCAGCCCCCTTTTCTGGTCCCCTCTCATCCCTCCAACTTATGTACTGGTGAGCCCGTGGATCAGTGCCTGGGCTCCAATCTCTCCTCTCTCTTCTGGCATTACAAACACCACATGGGTGCTGACAGGTCTCGAACCTCCCTGTCCAGCCTGGGCATTGCTGTCTGGAATCAGAATCCCAGCCTCCTATGGCTAACGCCTGCTCGATCCCTTTACAGGAAGTCTGAGAGACATCTCAACCTTGACACGCTCACGTCCAAATTTCTCATCTTCTCCCCCCGAAGTGCTCCTCCCCAGCTGCTCAGTTAAAGGCCATCCATTCTTCTGGATCCTCTGGCCAAAAATTATGGAGTTAAACTGGACTGTTCTATTTTTCTCAAACCCAACTCCCAATGCATCAGCAAATCCTTTTGGCTTGACTGTGCAAGTATACTCAGCATCCCCTCCATGGCCACCACCCTGGTCCAAACCCCCAGCATCTATCAAAGGATTATTAGAGCAGACTCCTACAGGGTGTCTCTGGTCTGCCTTCTGTAGTCCTACCATCTATGCTTCAAAAAGCACTAGAATGACCCTACTAAAATGTCAGCTGGGGGCTTCCCTGGTGGCACAGTGGTTGGGAGTCCGCCTGCCGATGCAGGGGACATGGGTTCGTGCCCCAGTCCGGGAGGATCCCACGTGCCACGGAGCGGCTGGGCCCGTGAGCTATGGCCACTGAGCCTAGGCGTCCAGAGCCTGTGCTCCGCAACGGGAGAGGCCACAACAGTGAGAGGCCCGCATACCGCAAAAAAAAAAAAAAAAGAAAAAAAAAGGGCAAAGAAATTGAAAAGACATTTCTCCAAAGAACATCACAAATGGTCAAGAAGCACATAAAAGATGCTCAACATCATTAATCACGAGAAATGCAAATCAAAACCAAAATGAGATACCACATCACACCTACTACAAGGGCTATGATTTTTTTAAATGGAAAATAACAAGTGTTGGTGAGAATGTGGAGAAATCGAAATCGTTATGAACTATTGACAGGAATGTAAAATGGTATAGCTGCTGTGAAAAACAAACTGGCACATCCTTGGGGTTCCATCAATGCCATAACCAACCCCAATTCCAAACCTAGAGGTCCAGCTGGGGAGCCTCAGGTGGGCTGCACAGGTGCTCCGAAGCCCTCTAGAGGCCGTCTGCTGTAATGCCAACTCTCGACACTTCCTGCTGCTTCCCCCCCTTCGCCCCCCACCTCGCAGCCC
Source organism: Phocoena phocoena (assembly GCF_963924675.1). Taxonomy (NCBI): domain Eukaryota; kingdom Metazoa; phylum Chordata; class Mammalia; order Artiodactyla; family Phocoenidae; genus Phocoena; species Phocoena phocoena. Next base: position 73,187,774 of record NC_089234.1, on the reverse strand, counting down.
CAGAGGCTGCACTGGCTTGGAAACGTGCCACCATGATTGCCTTCCTTCTCTCCCCCTAAGCGCCATGAGTGCTCTACAGAGGAGGGTATTTCTCTCTCAAACTCTCCCAGGACGCTCTCACCTCCCAACCCCACCCCACTACTTTATAATTTTTTTTTTTTTGGTGGTACGCGGGCCTCTCACTGTTGTGGCCTCTCCCGTTGCGGAGCACAGGCTCCAGACGCGCAGGCCCAGCGGCCACGGGTCACGGGCCCAGCCGCTCCGCGGCATGTGGGATCCTCCCAGACCGGGGCACGAACCCGCATCCCCTGCATCGGCAGGCGGACTCTCAACCACTGCGCCACCAGGGAAGCCCCACCCCACTACTTTAAATCAGCCAGCGGCCCAGCCATCCACATCAGGTCAGCTGGCTTTAAATCAAACAACATCCATAACTGACTTCACCTGCATTTAAGTCAGGACATCCAGGCAAGGGTGGGGGGAAAGGAGGAAGTGGATCAGGTGGAAAGGGAAGAAGGAAGTTTGGGGAGAGCTCAAGAGAAACAAAGGGCACAGGGATGATGAGGACAGCTCACCCAGCAATACCAGGGCTTTTACAGGCTCCAGGTTCAGGACAACTAGCCGCGTTTCCCAGGTGCCAACACACACAGAGGCCTGCAGCTTAAAAGCTGCAAGCCCGAGTCAAGGCAAGTATTTCCGGGTCCAGGTTCCTGCCGCTGGAGAAACAAAGGACAGTACTCTGCAGACAGCCTGTTTGGCTGTCCAGCCACTGGGCCACAAGACCACGCTGGAAATGCCCCCATCGCAAACTAAAGGCAACCTCTGTCCCACTTTCTGAGGCGAGGCATTTGACTGATTGAATCAGAGGGGCCCAGTAACCAATCCCTTTGCTCTGGGCCTGTCCTTGAGATTCTGCCCACCCAAACTCCAACTACATCTCGGAGCCTGTTGGTTTGGCCAGGGAGCCACCACACGTGGGCTAAGTTGGTGCTCTGGCGTCCTCTTGTGGCCGTCGTCTCTAATAGCAACTCATAGAACTTCCTCCTGCCTCCATCGCCAGCTCTAGGGGCTGCAAAGGACAACGACAAGTGCCCCGCTAATTTCCTTTCCCCTCTCCCTCTAAGCAAAATGAAGTGCGCTCAGGATGGGGATATTTTCTCTCTCCAACACTCCCAAAGTACTCACCCTTCCCGACACCACCCTGCTGCTTTAACTTGAATAGCCTGGGACTTCCCAGGAGGTCGGGCAGTTAAGACTCACCACTTCCACTGCAGGTGGTACGGGTTTCACCCCTGTTCATGGAACTAATATTCTACATGCCACACGGCGTGCCCAGAAAACGATAAATAAATAAATAGCCCACTGAAGTCACTGAGGTACCGGGCTTGAACTCAATCACCTCCCTCTTAATCAGGTGACGTGGTTTTAGGTCAGTTTTCTCCACGCACGGTTTGGAAACAGAAGGAACAGGATCAGATAGAAAGGAAAGACAAACGTTTGCGAGAACTCTCCAGAGAAGAAGAGGGCACAGGGATGAGCAAAGCCCGCCCAGCAAATATCCAGGCTTTTACAGGCTCCAGGTTCAGGAAAACCAGCCCAGTTTTCCAGATGCCAACACCCACAGAGGCCCACAGCTTACAAAGTTGCAAGCCCGAGTCAAGGCAGGTATTTCTGAGTCCAGAGTCCTGACTCTGGAGAAACAAAGGGCACTCAGTCTGCAGACAGCCTCTCTGGCTGTCGAGTCACTGGGCCACTCTACCCGGCTGAAAGTGCCCCCATGGCAAGTTGAAGGCAGAATTCAGCCCGCTCTGAGAGAGGAGGCAATTTCAGCAAGTGAATCAGAGGTGTCCAGTAATAACCCCTTTCTTCTGGGCACGTCCTTGACTTTGGGCGAACCCCATCTCCGAACCTGGAGGTTTGGCCAGGGATGCACACGAGGGTACCGCTGGTGCTCCGGCGCCCACTTGTGGACGTCGGCTCTAATGGCAACTCTCAGCCATTCTTCCCTGCGGAGACCCGGAGGCTGCACTGGCCTTGGGTAGCTGGCAGCCTGATTTCCTTCCCCTTCTCCCTCTTAGCACAATGAAGTGCCCTAGGGATGACGATATTTTCTCTCTCCAACTCTCCCAGCGTAGTCCTCCCTCCATACCACATCCTACTACTTTAATCAGCCCAGGACTTCCCTAGTCCTCCAGTGGTTTAGACTCCCTTCTTCCGCTGCACGGAGATTGCATTTGATCATTGGTCGGGCAACTAAGATCCTACATGCCACACGGCATAGAAAAATATAAATAAATAAATAAATAAATAGGACCACTACATTTACTGATGTACCTGGCTTTAAATCAATCATCTCCCACATACTTCAGGTGACCTGGCTTTAGGTCAGGTTACCCCAGGCACAGTTGTGGAAACAGAAGGAAGAAGATCAGATAGGAAGGGAAGACAAACATTTGGAGAGAACTCTCGAGAACAAGAAAGGGCACAGGGATGAGCGCAACATGCCCAGCAAACACCAGGGTTTCTACAGGCTCCAGGTTCAGGACGACAGCCCCGTTTTCCAGATGCCAACACACACAGAGACCAGCAGCTTAAAAGCTGGAAGCCCAAGTCAAGCCAGCTGTTTCTGGGTCCAGAGTCCTGACTCTGGAGAAACAAAGGGCACTCAGTCTGCAGACAGCCTCTCTGGCTGTCGGGTCACTGGGCCACCCGACCCGGCTGAAAGTGCCCCCATGACAAGCTGAAGGCAGCATTCAGCCCGCTCTGTCAGAGGAGGCAATTTCAGCAAGTAAATCAGAGGTGTCCAGTAACAACCCCTTTCCTCTGGGCACGACCTTGAGTTTCCACAAACCCCATCTGCGAACCTGGAGGCTTCGCCAGGGATGCACACAAGGGTACCGCTGGTGCTCTGGCGCCCTCTCGTGGACGTCGGCTCTAATAGCCACTCTCAGCCCTTCTCCCCTGCGGAGCCCCAGGGGCTGCGCTGGCCTTGGGCACCTGGCAGCAAGATTCCCTTCCCCTTCTCCTTCTTAGCACAATGAAGTGCGCTACAAATGGGGCTATTTTCTCTCTCCAAGATTCCCAGGGTACTATCCCAAACTACCGGACCCCACTACTTTAAATTAAATAGCCCGGAACTTTTCAGGAGGTCAAGTGGCTAAGACTCCCCGCTTCCACTGCGGGTGGCAGGGGTTTCATACCTCGTCATGGAACTAAGATTCTACAGGCCACACGGCGTGACTAAAAATAAATAAATAAATAAATAAATAAATAGTCCCCTGAAGTCACTGAAGTACCGAGCTTGAACTCAATCACCACCCTTTTAATTCAGCTGACATGGCTTTAGGTCAGTTTTCCCCATGCAGGGTTGTGGAAACAGGAGGAAGAGGATCACATGGAAAGGGAAGACAAACGTTTGCAGACACCTCTCCAGAGAAAGAGAGGGCACAGGGATGAGCAAAGCCCGCCCATCAAATATCCAGGCTTTTACAGGCTCCAGGGTCAGGAAGACCAGCCCAGTTTTCCAGATGCCAACACCCACAGAGGCCAACAGCTTAAAAAGCTGCAGGCCCCCCCCAAAAGAAAAAAAGGCTGCAAGCCGGAGTCAAGGCACGGATTTCTGGGTCCAGAGTCCTGACTCTGGAGAAACAAAGGGCAGTCAGACTACAGGCAACCTGTCTGGCCGTCCGACCACTGGGCCACAACCTGGCTGGAAGTGTCCCCATCGGAAGCTGAAGGCAGACCACTGCCCCACTGTGAGGCGATGCAATTTGAACCGGTGAATCAGAGGGGCCCGTAAACAACCCCTTTACTCTGGGCACGTCCTTGCGGTTCTGCTAACCCCATCTCCAACCCCATCTCAAAACCTGGAATTATGGCCAGGGATCCAAAGGTGGGCTCCTCTGGCGCTCCGGCCCCCTCTTGTGGCCTTCGTCTCTAATAGCAACTTATAGCCCTTCCTCCTATCTCCCTTGCCAGCTCTGGGGGCTGCACTGGCCCAGGGCACCAGCCCGCCTGATTTCCTTCCCCCGCTCCCTCTTAGCACAATGAAGTGCCCTAGAGATGGAGATATTTTCTCTCTCCAAGTCTCCCAGGGTATACTCATCCCTGCCTACCACATCCTACTACTTTAAATTAATCAGCCCAGGACTTCCCTGGTCCTCCAGTGGTTTAGACCCCATTCTTCCACTGCAGGGCGTACGGGTTTGATCCTTGGTCGCGGAACTAAGATCCTACATGGCACACGGCATGCACAAATATAAATAAATAAATAAATAAATAAATAAATAGGACCACTGCGTTTACCGATGTACCGCGGTTTAAATCAATCATCTCCCACATACTTCAGGTGACCTGGCTTTAGGTCAGGTTACACCAGGCACAGATGTGGAAACAGAAGGAAGAGGATCAGATAGAAACGGAAGACAAACTTTTGGAGAGAACTCTCGGGAAAAAGAAAGGGCACAGGGATGAGTGCAGGCCGCCCAGCAAACACCAGGGTTTTTACAGGCTCCAGGTTCAGGACGACAGCCCCGTTTTCCAGATGCCAACACGCACAGAGACCACCAGCTTGAAAGCTGAAAGCTCAACTCAGGCCAGGTGTATCTGGGTGCAGAGTCCTGACTCTAGAGAAACAAAGGGCACTCAGTCTGCAGACAGCCTCTCTGGCTGTCGGGTCACTGGGCCACCCGACCCGGCTGAAAGTGCCCCCATGACAAGCTGAAGGCAGCATTCAGCCCGCTCTGTGAGAGAAGGCAATTTCAGCAAGTGAATCACAGGTGCCCAGTAACAACCCCTTTCCTCTGGGCACGTCCTTGAGTTTCCTCAAACCCCATCTCCGAACCTGGAGGTTTGGCCAGGGATGCACACGAGGGTACCGCTGGTGCTCCGGCGCCCTCTTGTGGACGTCGGCTCTAATGGCAACTCTCAGCCCTCTTTCCCTCTGGAGCACCGGGGGCTGCACTGGCCTTGGGCTCCTGCCGGCCTGATTTCCTTCCCCCTCTCCCTCTTAACACAGTGAAGTGCACTACAGATGGGGATATCTACTCTCTCCAAGTTTAGGAGGGTACTATCCCACCCTACCACACCTCACACCTTTAAATTAAATAGCCTGGGACCTCCCATGAGGTCAAGTGGCTAAGACTCCCTCCTTCCACTGCAGGTGGCACGGGTTTCATCCCTCGTCATGGAACTAAGATCCTACAGGACACACGGTGTGACCAAAAAATATAAATAAATAAATATCCCCCTGAAGTCACTGATATACCGGGCTTGAAGTCAATCACCTCCCTTTTAATTCAGGTGACCTGGCTTTAGGTCAGTTTTCCCCACGCAGGGTTGTGGAAACAGAAGAAAGAGGATCAGATAGAGAGGGAAGACAAACGTTTGGGAAGAACTCTCCAGAGAAAGAGAGGGCACAGGGATGAGCAAAGCCCATCCAGAGAACATCCAGGTTTTTACAGGCTCCAGGTTCAGGAAAACCAACACCGTCTTCCAGATGCCAACACCCACAGAGGCCCACAGCTTAAAAAGCTGCAAGCCCGAGTCAAGGCAGGTATTTCTGAGTGCAGAGTCCTGACTCTGGAGAAACAAAGGGCAGTCAGACTACAGGCAACCTGTCTGGCCGTCCGACCACTGGGCCACAACCTGGCTGGAAGTGTCCCCATCGGAAGCTGAAGGCAGACCACTGCCCCACTGTGAGGCGATGCAATTTGAACCGCTGAATCAGAGGGGCCCGTAAACAACCCCTTTACTCTGGGCACGTCCTTGCGGTTCTGCTAACCCCATCTCCAACCCCATCTCAAAACCTGGAATTTTGGCCAGGGATCCAAAGGTGGGCTCCACTGGCGATCCGGCGCCCTCTTGTGGCCTTCGTCTCTAATAGCAACTTATAGCCCTTCCTCCTGCCCCCCTCGCCAGGTCTAGGGGCTGCACTGGCCCAGGGCGCCTGCCCGCCTGATTTCCTTCCCCCTCTCCCTCTTAGCACAATGAAGTGCCCTAGAGATGGCGATATTTTCTCTCTCCAAGTCTCCCAGGGTACTCATCCCTCCCTACCACATCCTACTACTTTAAATTAATCAGCCCAGGACTTCCCTGGTCCTCCAGTGGTTTAGACCCCATTCTTCCACTGCAGGGCGTACGGGTTTGATCCTTGGTCGCGGAACTAAGATCCTACATGGCACACGGCATGCACAAATATAAATAAATAAATAAATAAATAAATAGGACCACTGCGTTTACCGATGTACCGGGGTTTAAATCAATCATCTCCCACATACTTCAGGTGACCTGGCTTTAGGTCAGGTTACACCAGGCACAGATGTGGAAACAGAAGGAAGAGGATCAGATAGAAACGGAAGACAAACTTTTGGAGCGAACTCTCGGGAAAAAGAAAGGGCACAGGGATGAGTGCAGGCCGCCCAGCAAACACCAGGGTTTTTACAGGCTCCAGGTTCAGGACGACAGCCCCGTTTTCCAGATGCCAACACACACAGAGACCACCAGCTTGAAAGCTGAAAGCTCAACTCAGGCCAGGTGTATCTGGGTGCAGAGTCCTGACTCTACAGAAACAAAGGGCACTCAGTCTGCAGACAGCCTCTCTGGCTGTCGGGTCACTGGGCCACCCGACCCGGCTGAAAGTGCCCCCATGACAAGCTGAAGGCAGCATTCAGCCCGCTCTGTGAGAGAAGGCAATTTCAGCAAGTGAATCACAGGTGCCCAGTAACAACCCCTTTCCTCTGGGCACGTCCTTGAGTTTCCTCAAACCCCATCTCCGAACCTGGAGGTTTGGCCAGGGATGCACACGAGGGTACCGCTGGTGCTCCGGCGCCCTCTTGTGGACGTCGGCTCTAATGGCAACTCTCAGCCCTTTTTCCCTCTGGAGCACCGGGGGCTGCACTGGCCTTGGGCTCCTGCCGGCCTGATTTCCTTCCCCCTCTCCCTCTTAACACAGTGAAGTGCACTACAGATGGGGATATCTACTCTCTCCAAGTTTAGGAGGGTACTATCCCACCCTACCACACCTCACACCTTTAAATTAAATAGCCTGGGACCTCCCATGAGGTCAAGTGGCTAAGACTCCCTCCTTCCACTGCAGGTGGCACGGGTTTCATCCCTCATCATGGAACTAAGATCCTACAGGACACACGGCGTGACCAAAAAATATAAATAAATAAATATCCCCCTGAAGTCACTGATATACCGGGCTTGAAGTAACAATCACCTCCCTTTTAATTCAGGTGACCTGGCTTTAGGTCAGTTTTCCCCACGCAGGGTTGTGGAAACAGAAGAAAGAGGATCAGATAGAAAGGGAAGACAAACGTTTGGGAAGAACTCTCCAGAGAAAGAGAGGGCACAGGGATGAGCAAAGCCCGTCCAGAGAATATCCAGGTTTTTACAGGCTCCAGGTTCAGGAAAACCAACACCGTCTTCCAGATGCCAACACCCACAGAGGCCCACAGCTTAAAAAGCTGCAAGCCCGAGTCAAGGCAGGTATTTCTGAGTGCAGAGTTCTGACTCTGGAGAAACAAAGGGCAGTCAGACTACAGGCAACCTGTCTGGCCGTCCGACCACTGGGCCACAACCCGGCAGGAAGTGTCCCCATGGGAAGCTGAAGGCAGACCACTGCCCCACTGTGAGGCAATGCAATTTGAGCCGGTGAATCAGAGGGGCCCGTAAACAACCCCTTTGCTCTGGGCACATCACTGAGGTTCTGCTAACCCCATCTCCAACCCCATCTCAAAACCTGGAAGTTTGGCCAGGGATCCAAAGGTGGGCTCCACTGGCGATCCGGCGCCCTCTTGTGGCCTTCGTCTCTAATAGCAACTTATAGCCCTTCCTCCTGCCCCCCTCGCCAGGTCTAGGGGCTGCACTGGCCCAGGGCGCCTGCCCGCCTGATTTCCTTCCCCCTCTCCCTCTTAGCACAATGAAGTGCCCTAGAGATGGCGATATTTTCTCTCTCCAAGTCTCCCAGGGTACTCATCCCTCCCTACCACATCCTACTACTTTAAATTAATCAGCCCAGGACTTCCCTGGTCCTCCAGTGGTTTAGACCCCATTCTTCCACTGCAGGGCGTACGGGTTTGATCCTTGGTCGCGGAACTAAGATCCTACATGGCACACGGCATGCACAAATATAAATAAATAAATAAATAGGACCACTGCGTTTACCGATGTACCGGGGTTTAAATCAATCATCTCCCACATACTTCAGGTGACCTGGCTTTAGGTCAGGTTACACCAGGCACAGTTGTGGAAACAGAAGGAAGAGGATCAGATAGAAACGGAAGACAAACTTTTGGAGAGAACTCTCGGGAAAAAGAAAGGGCACAGGGATGAGTGCAGGCCGCCCAGCAAACACCAGGGTTTTTACAGGCTCCAGGTTCAGGACGACAGCCCCGTTTTCCAGATGCCAACACGCACAGAGACCACCAGCTTGAAAGCTGAAAGCTCAACTCAGGCCAGGCGTATCTGGGTGCAGAGTCCTGACTCTAGAGAAACAAAGGGCACTCAGTCTGCAGACAGCCTCTCTGGCTGTCGGGTCACTGGGCCACCCGACCCGGCTGAAAGTGCCCCCATGACAAGCTGAAGGCAGCATTCAGCCCGCTCTGTGAGAGAAGGCAATTTCAGCAAGTGAATCACAGGTGCCCAGTAACAACCCCTTTCCTCTGGGCACGTCCTTGAGTTTCCTCAAACCCCATCTCCGAACCTGGAGGTTTGGCCAGGGATGCACACGAGGGTACCGCTGGTGCTCCGGCGCCCTCTTGTGGACGTCGGCTCTAATGGCAACTCTCAGCCCTCTTTCCCTCTGGAGCACCGGGGGCTGCACTGGCCTTGGGCTCCTGCCGGCCTGATTTCCTTCCCCCTCTCCCTCTTAACACAGTGAAGTGCACTACAGATGGGGATATCTACTCTCTCCAAGTTTAGGAGGGTACTATCCCACCCTACCACACCTCACACCTTTAAATTAAATAGCCTGGGACCTCCCATGAGGTCAAGTGGCTAAGACTCCCTCCTTCCACTGCAGGTGGCACGGGTTTCATCCCTCGTCATGGAACTAAGATCCTACAGGACACACGGCGTGACCAAAAAATATAAATAAATAAATATCCCCCTGAAGTCACTGATATACCGGGCTTGAAGTCAATCACCTCCCTTTTAATTCAGGTGACCTGGCTTTAGGTCAGTTTTCCCCACGCAGGGTTGTGGAAACAGAAGAAAGAGGATCAGATAGAAAGGGAAGACAAACGTTTGGGAAGAACTCTCCAGAGAAAGAGAGGGCACAGGGATGAGCAAAGCCCGTCCAGAGAATATCCAGGTTTTTACAGGCTCCAGGTTCAGGAAAACCAACACCGTCTTCCAGATGCCAACACCCACAGAGGCCCACAGCTTAAAAAGCTGCAAGCCCGAGTCAAGGCAGGTATTTCTGAGTGCAGAGTCCTGACTCTGGAGAAACAAAGGGCAGTCAGACTACAGGCAACCTGTCTGGCCGTCCGACCACTGGGCCACAACCCGGCAGGAAGTGCCCCCATGGGAAGCTGAAGGCAGACCACTGCCCCACTGTGAGGCAATGCAATTTGAGCCGGTGAATCAGAGGGGCCCGTAAACAACCCCTTTGCTCTGGGCACATCACTGAGGTTCTGCTAACCCCATCTCCAACCCCATCTCAAAACCTGGAAGTTTGGCCAGGGATCCAAAGGTGGGCTCCACTGGCGATCCGGCGCCCTCTTGTGGCCTTCGTCTCTAATAGCAACTTATAGCCCTTCCTCCTGCCCCCCTCGCCAGGTCTAGGGGCTGCACTGGCCCAGGGCGCCTGCCCGCCTGATTTCCTTCCCCCTCTCCCTCTTAGCACAATGAAGTGCCCTAGAGATGGCGATATTTTCTCTCTCCAAGTCTCCCAGGGTACTCATCCCTCCCTACCACATCCTACTACTTTAAATTAATCAGCCCAGGACTTCCCTGGTCCTCCAGTGGTTTAGACCCCATTCTTCCACTGCAGGGCGTACGGGTTTGATCCTTGGTCGCGGAACTAAGATCCTACATGGCACACGGCATGCACAAATATAAATAAATAAATAAATAGGACCACTGCGTTTACCGATGTACCGGGGTTTAAATCAATCATCTCCCACATACTTCAGGTGACCTGGCTTTAGGTCAGGTTACACCAGGCACAGTTGTGGAAACAGAAGGAAGAGGATCAGATAGAAACGGAAGACAAACTTTTGGAGAGAACTCTCGGGAAAAAGAAAGGGCACAGGGATGAGTGCAGGCCGCCCAGCAAACACCAGGGTTTTTACAGGCTCCAGGTTCAGGACGACAGCCCCGTTTTCCAGATGCCAACACGCACAGAGACCACCAGCTTGAAAGCTGAAAGCTCAACTCAGGCCAGGCGTATCTGGGTGCAGAGTCCTGACTCTAGAGAAACAAAGGGCACTCAGTCTGCAGACAGCCTCTCTGGCTGTCGGGTCACTGGGCCACCCGACCCGGCTGAAAGTGCCCCCATGACAAGCTGAAGGCAGCATTCAGCCCGCTCTGTGAGAGAAGGCAATTTCAGCAAGTGAATCACAGGTGCCCAGTAACAACCCCTTTCCTCTGGGCACGTCCTTGAGTTTCCTCAAACCCCATCTCCGAACCTGGAGGTTTGGCCAGGGATGCACACGAGGGTACCGCTGGTGCTCCGGCGCCCTCTTGTGGACGTCGGCTCTAATGGCAACTCTCAGCCCTCTTTCCCTCTGGAGCACCGGGGGCTGCACTGGCCTTGGGCTCCTGCCGGCCTGATTTCCTTCCCCCTCTCCCTCTTAACACAGTGAAGTGCACTACAGATGGGGATATCTACTCTCTCCAAGTTTAGGAGGGTACTATCCCACCCTACCACACCTCACACCTTTAAATTAAATAGCCTGGGACCTCCCATGAGGTCAAGTGGCTAAGACTCCCTCCTTCCACTGCAGGTGGCACGGGTTTCATCCCTCGTCATGGAACTAAGATCCTACAGGACACACGGCGTGACCAAAAAATATAAATAAATAAATATCCCCCTGAAGTCACTGATATACCGGGCTTGAAGTCAATCACCTCCCTTTTAATTCAGGTGACCTGGCTTTAGGTCAGTTTTCCCCACGCAGGGTTGTGGAAACAGAAGAAAGAGGATCAGATAGAAAGGGAAGACAAACGTTTGGGAAGAACTCTCCAGAGAAAGAGAGGGCACAGGGATGAGCAAAGCCCGTCCAGAGAATATCCAGGTTTTTACAGGCTCCAGGTTCAGGAAAACCAACACCGTCTTCCAGATGCCAACACCCACAGAGGCCCACAGCTTAAAAAGCTGCAAGCCCGAGTCAAGGCAGGTATTTCTGAGTGCAGAGTCCTGACTCTGGAGAAACAAAGGGCAGTCAGACTACAGGCAACCTGTCTGGCCGTCCGACCACTGGGCCACAACCCGGCAGGAAGTGCCCCCATGGGAAGCTGAAGGCAGACCACTGCCCCACTGTGAGGCAATGCAATTTGAGCCGGTGAATCAGAGGGGCCCGTAAACAACCCCTTTGCTCTGGGCACATCACTGAGGTTCTGCTAACCCCATCTCCAACCCCATCTCAAAACCTGGAAGTTTGGCCAGGGATCCAAAGGTGGGCTCCACTGGCGATCCGGCGCCCTCTTGTGGCCTTCGTCTCTAATAGCAACTTATAGCCCTTCCTCCTGCCCCCCTCGCCAGGTCTAGGGGCTGCACTGGCCCAGGGCGCCTGCCCGCCTGATTTCCTTCCCCCTCTCCCTCTTAGCACAATGAAGTGCCCTAGAGATGGCGATATTTTCTCTCTCCAAGTCTCCCAGGGTACTCATCCCTCCCTACCACATCCTACTACTTTAAATTAATCAGCCCAGGACTTCCCTGGTCCTCCAGTGGTTTAGACCCCATTCTTCCACTGCAGGGCGTACGGGTTTGATCCTTGGTCGCGGAACTAAGATCCTACATGGCACACGGCATGCACAAATATAAATAAATAAATAAATAGGACCACTGCGTTTACCGATGTACCGGGGTTTAAATCAATCATCTCCCACATACTTCAGGTGACCTGGCTTTAGGTCAGGTTACACCAGGCACAGTTGTGGAAACAGAAGGAAGAGGATCAGATAGAAACGGAAGACAAACTTTTGGAGAGAACTCTCGGGAAAAAGAAAGGGCACAGGGATGAGTGCAGGCCGCCCAGCAAACACCAGGGTTTTTACAGGCTCCAGGTTCAGGACGACAGCCCCGTTTTCCAGATGCCAACACGCACAGAGACCACCAGCTTGAAAGCTGAAAGCTCAACTCAGGCCAGGCGTATCTGGGTGCAGAGTCCTGACTCTAGAGAAACAAAGGGCACTCAGTCTGCAGACAGCCTCTCTGGCTGTCGGGTCACTGGGCCACCCGACCCGGCTGAAAGTGCCCCCATGACAAGCTGAAGGCAGCATTCAGCCCGCTCTGTGAGAGAAGGCAATTTCAGCAAGTGAATCACAGGTGCCCAGTAACAACCCCTTTCCTCTGGGCACGTCCTTGAGTTTCCTCAAACCCCATCTCCGAACCTGGAGGTTTGGCCAGGGATGCACACGAGGGTACCGCTGGTGCTCCGGCGCCCTCTTGTGGACGTCGGCTCTAATGGCAACTCTCAGCCCTCTTTCCCTCTGGAGCACCGGGGGCTGCACTGGCCTTGGGCTCCTGCCGGCCTGATTTCCTTCCCCCTCTCCCTCTTAACACAGTGAAGTGCACTACAGATGGGGATATCTACTCTCTCCAAGTTTAGGAGGGTACTATCCCACCCTACCACACCTCACACCTTTAAATTAAATAGCCTGGGACCTCCCATGAGGTCAAGTGGCTAAGACTCCCTCCTTCCACTGCAGGTGGCACGGGTTTCATCCCTCGTCATGGAACTAAGATCCTACAGGACACACGGCGTGACCAAAAAATATAAATAAATAAATATCCCCCTGAAGTCACTGATATACCGGGCTTGAAGTCAATCACCTCCCTTTTAATTCAGGTGACCTGGCTTTAGGTCAGTTTTCCCCACGCAGGGTTGTGGAAACAGAAGAAAGAGGATCAGATAGAAAGGGAAGACAAACGTTTGGGAAGAACTCTCCAGAGAAAGAGAGGGCACAGGGATGAGCAAAGCCCGTCCAGAGAATATCCAGGTTTTTACAGGCTCCAGGTTCAGGAAAACCAACACCGTCTTCCAGATGCCAACACCCACAGAGGCCCACAGCTTAAAAAGCTGCAAGCCCGAGTCAAGGCAGGTATTTCTGAGTGCAGAGTCCTGACTCTGGAGAAACAAAGGGCAGTCAGACTACAGGCAACCTGTCTGGCCGTCCGACCACTGGGCCACAACCCGGCAGGAAGTGCCCCCATGGGAAGCTGAAGGCAGACCACTGCCCCACTGTGAGGCAATGCAATTTGAGCCGGTGAATCAGAGGGGCCCGTAAACAACCCCTTTGCTCTGGGCACATCACTGAGGTTCTGCTAACCCCATCTCCAACCCCATCTCAAAACCTGGAAGTTTGGCCAGGGATCCAAAGGTGGGCTCCACTGGCGATCCGGCGCCCTCTTGTGGCCTTCGTCTCTAATAGCAACTTATAGCCCTTCCTCCTGCCCCCCTCGCCAGGTCTAGGGGCTGCACTGGCCCAGGGCGCCTGCCCGCCTGATTTCCTTCCCCCTCTCCCTCTTAGCACAATGAAGTGCCCTAGAGATGGCGATATTTTCTCTCTCCAAGTCTCCCAGGGTACTCATCCCTCCCTACCACATCCTACTACTTTAAATTAATCAGCCCAGGACTTCCCTGGTCCTCCAGTGGTTTAGACCCCATTCTTCCACTGCAGGGCGTACGGGTTTGATCCTTGGTCGCGGAACTAAGATCCTACATGGCACACGGCATGCACAAATATAAATAAATAAATAAATAGGACCACTGCGTTTACCGATGTACCGGGGTTTAAATCAATCATCTCCCACATACTTCAGGTGACCTGGCTTTAGGTCAGGTTACACCAGGCACAGTTGTGGAAACAGAAGGAAGAGGATCAGATAGAAACGGAAGACAAACTTTTGGAGAGAACTCTCGGGAAAAAGAAAGGGCACAGGGATGAGTGCAGGCCGCCCAGCAAACACCAGGGTTTTTACAGGCTCCAGGTTCAGGACGACAGCCCCGTTTTCCAGATGCCAACACGCACAGAGACCACCAGCTTGAAAGCTGAAAGCTCAACTCAGGCCAGGCGTATCTGGGTGCAGAGTCCTGACTCTAGAGAAACAAAGGGCACTCAGTCTGCAGACAGCCTCTCTGGCTGTCGGGTCACTGGGCCACCCGACCCGGCTGAAAGTGCCCCCATGACAAGCTGAAGGCAGCATTCAGCCCGCTCTGTGAGAGAAGGCAATTTCAGCAAGTGAATCACAGGTGCCCAGTAACAACCCCTTTCCTCTGGGCACGTCCTTGAGTTTCCTCAAACCCCATCTCCGAACCTGGAGGTTTGGCCAGGGATGCACACGAGGGTACCGCTGGTGCTCCGGCGCCCTCTTGTGGACGTCGGCTCTAATGGCAACTCTCAGCCCTCTTTCCCTCTGGAGCACCGGGGGCTGCACTGGCCTTGGGCTCCTGCCGGCCTGATTTCCTTCCCCCTCTCCCTCTTAACACAGTGAAGTGCACTACAGATGGGGATATCTACTCTCTCCAAGTTTAGGAGGGTACTATCCCACCCTACCACACCTCACACCTTTAAATTAAATAGCCTGGGACCTCCCATGAGGTCAAGTGGCTAAGACTCCCTCCTTCCACTGCAGGTGGCACGGGTTTCATCCCTCGTCATGGAACTAAGATCCTACAGGACACACGGCGTGACCAAAAAATATAAATAAATAAATATCCCCCTGAAGTCACTGATATACCGGGCTTGAAGTCAATCACCTCCCTTTTAATTCAGGTGACCTGGCTTTAGGTCAGTTTTCCCCACGCAGGGTTGTGGAAACAGAAGAAAGAGGATCAGATAGAGAGGGAAGACAAACGTTTGGGAAGAACTCTCCAGAGAAAGAGAGGGCACAGGGATGAGCAAAGCCCGTCCAGAGAATATCCAGGTTTTTACAGGCTCCAGGTTCAGGAAAACCAACACCGTCTTCCAGATGCCAACACCCACAGAGGCCCACAGCTTAAAAAGCTGCAAGCCCGAGTCAAGGCAGGTATTTCTGAGTGCAGAGTCCTGACTCTGGAGAAACAAAGGGCAGTCAGACTACAGGCAACCTGTCTGGCCGTCCGACCACTGGGCCACAACCCGGCAGGAAGTGCCCCCATGGGAAGCTGAAGGCAGACCACTGCCCCACTGTGAGGCAATGCAATTTGAGCCGGTGAATCAGAGGGGCCCGTAAACAACCCCTTTGCTCTGGGCACATCACTGAGGTTCTGCTAACCCCATCTCCAACCCCATCTCAAAACCTGGAAGTTTGGCCAGGGATCCAAAGGTGGGCTCCACTGGCGATCCGGCGCCCTCTTGTGGCCTTCGTCTCTAATAGCAACTTATAGCCCTTCCTCCTGCCCCCCTCGCCAGGTCTAGGGGCTGCACTGGCCCAGGGCGCCTGCCCGCCTGATTTCCTTCCCCCTCTCCCTCTTAGCACAATGAAGTGCCCTAGAGATGGCGATATTTTCTCTCTCCAAGTCTCCCAGGGTACTCATCCCTCCCTACCACATCCTACTACTTTAAATTAATCAGCCCAGGACTTCCCTGGTCCTCCAGTGGTTTAGACCCCATTCTTCCACTGCAGGGCGTACGGGTTTGATCCTTGGTCGCGGAACTAAGATCCTACATGGCACACGGCATGCACAAATATAAATAAATAAATAAATAAATAAACAAATAGGACCACTGCGTTTACCGATGTACCGGGGTTTAAATCAATCATCTCCCACATACTTCAGGTGACCTGGCTTTAGGTCAGCTTACAACAGGCACAGTTGTGGAAACAGAAGGAAGAGGATCAGATAGAAACGGAAGACAAACTTTTGGAGAGAACTCTCGGGAAAAAGAAAGGGCACAGGGAAGAGTGCAGGCCGCCCAGCAAACACCAGGGTTTTTACAGGCTCCAGGTTCAGGACGACAGCCCCGTTTTCCAGATGCCAACACGCACAGAGACCACCAGCTTGAAAGCTGAAAGCTCAACTCAGGCCAGGTGTATCTGGGTGCAGAGTCCTGACTCTACAGAAACAAAGGGCACTCAGTCTGCAGACAGCCTCTCTGGCTGTCGGGTCACTGGGCCACCCGACCCGGCTGAAAGTGCCCCCGTGACAAGCTGAAGGCAGCATTCAGCCCGCTCTGTGAGAGAAGGCAATTTCAGCAAGTGAATCACAGGTGCCCAGTAACAACCCCTTTCCTCTGGGCACGTCCTTGAGTTTCCTCAAACCCCATCTCCGAACCTGGAGGTTTGGCCAGGGATGCACACGAGGGTACCGCTGGTGCTCCGGCGCCCTCTTGTGGACGTCGGCTCTAATGGCAACTCTCAGCCCTCTTTCCCTCTGGAGCACCGGGGGCTGCACTGGCCTTGGGCTCCTGCCGGCCTGATTTCCTTCCCCCTCTCCCTCTTAACACAGTGAAGTGCACTACAGATGGGGATATCTACTCTCTCCAAGTTTAGGAGGGTACTATCCCACCCTACCACACCTCACACCTTTAAATTAAATAGCCTGGGACCTCCCATGAGGTCAAGTGGCTAAGACTCCCTCCTTCCACTGCAGGTGGCACGGGTTTCATCCCTCGTCATGGAACTAAGATCCTACAGGACACACGGCGTGACCAAAAAATATAAATAAATAAATATCCCCCTGAAGTCACTGATATACCGGGCTTGAAGTCAATCACCTCCCTTTTAATTCAGGTGACCTGGCTTTAGGTCAGTTTTCCCCACGCAGGGTTGTGGAAACAGAAGAAAGAGGATCAGATAGAAAGGGAAGACAAACGTTTGGGAAGAACTCTCCAGAGAAAGAGAGGGCACAGGGATGAGCAAAGCCCGTCCAGAGAATATCCAGGTTTTTACAGGCTCCAGGTTCAGGAAAACCAACACCGTCTTCCGGATGCCAACACCCACAGAGGCCCGCAGCTTAAAAAGCTGCAAGCCCGAGTCAAGGCAGGTATTTCTGAGTGCAGAGTCCTGACTCTGGAGAAACAAAGGGCAGTCAGACTACAGGCAACCTGTCTGGCCGTCCGACCACTGGGCCACAACCCGGCAGGAAGTGCCCCCATGGGAAGCTGAAGGCAGACCACTGCCCCACTGTGAGGCAATGCAATTTGAGCCGGTGAATCAGAGGGGCCCGTAAACAACCCCTTTGCTCTGGGCACATCACTGAGGTTCTGCTAACCCCATCTCCAACCCCATCTCAAAACCTGGAATTTTGGCCAGGGATCCAAAGGTGGGCTCCACTGGCGATCCGGCGCCCTCTTGTGGCCTTCGTCTCTAATAGCAACTTATAGCCCTTCCTCCTGCCCCCCTCGCCCGGTCTAGGGGCTGCACTGGCCCAGGGCGCCTGCCCGCCTGATTTCCTTCCCCCTCTCCCTCTTAGCACAATGAAGTGCCCTAGAGATGGCGATATTTTCTCTCTCCAAGTCTCCCAGGGTACTCATCCCTCCCTACCACATCCTACTACTTTAAATTAATCAGCCCAGGACTTCCCTGGTCCTCCAGTGGTTTAGACCCCATTCTTCCACTGCAGGGCGTACGGGTTTGATCCTTGGTCGCGGAACTAAGATCCTACATGGCACACGGCATGCACAAATATAAATAAATAAATAAATAAATAAATAGGACCACTGCGTTTACCGATGTACCGGGGTTTAAATCAATCATCTCCCACATACTTCAGGTGACCTGGCTTTAGGTCAGGTTACAACAGGCACAGTTGTGGAAACAGAAGGAAGAGGATCAGATAGAAACGGAAGACAAACTTTTGGAGAGAACTCTCGGGAAAAAGAAAGGGCACAGGGAAGAGTGCAGGCCGCCCAGCAAACACCAGGGTTTTTACAGGCTCCAGGTTCAGGACGACAGCCCCGTTTTCCAGATGCCAACACGCACAGAGACCACCAGCTTGAAAGCTGAAAGCTCAACTCAGGCCAGGTGTATCTGGGTGCAGAGTCCTGACTCTACAGAAACAAAGGGCACTCAGTCTGCAGACAGCCTCTCTGGCTGTCGGGTCACTGGGCCACCCGACCCGGCTGAAAGTGCCCCCATGACAAGCTGAAGGCAGCATTCAGCCCGCTCTGTGAGAGAAGGCAATTTCAGCAAGTGAATCACAGGTGCCCAGTAACAACCCCTTTCCTCTGGGCACGTCCTTGAGTTTCCTCAAACCCCATCTCCGAACCTGGAGGTTTGGCCAGGGATGCACACGAGGGTACCGCTGGTGCTCCGGCGCCCTCTTGTGGACGTCGGCTCTAATGGCAACTCTCAGCCCTCTTTCCCTCTGGAGCACCGGGGGCTGCACTGGCCTTGGGCTCCTGCCGGCCTGATTTCCTTCCCCCTCTCCCTCTTAACACAGTGAAGTGCACTACAGATGGGGATATCTACTCTCTCCAAGTTTAGGAGGGTACTATCCCACCCTACCACACCTCACACCTTTAAATTAAATAGCCTGGGACCTCCCATGAGGTCAAGTGGCTAAGACTCCCTCCTTCCACTGCAGGTGGCACGGGTTTCATCCCTCGTCATGGAACTAAGATCCTACAGGGCACACTGCGTGACCAAAAAATATAAATAAATAAATATCCCCCTGAAGTCACTGATATACCGGGCTTAAAGTCAATCACCTCCCTTTTAATTCAGGTGACCTGGCTTTAGGTCAGTTTTCCCCACGCAGGGTTGTGGAAACAGAAGAAAGAGGATCAGATAGAAAGGGAAGACAAACGTTTGGGAAGAACTCTCCAGAGAAAGAGAGGGCACAGGGATGAGCAAAGCCCGTCCAGAGAATATCCAGGTTTTTACAGGCTCCAGGTTCAGGAAAACCAACACCGTCTTCCAGATGCCAACACCCACAGAGGCCCACAGCTTAAAAAGCTGCAAGCCCGAGTCAAGGCAGGTATTTCTGAGTGCAGAGTCCTGACTCTGGAGAAACAAAGGGCAGTCAGACTACAGGCAACCTGTCTGGCCGTCCGACCACTGGGCCACAACCCGGCAGGAAGTGCCCCCATGGGAAGCTGAAGGCAGACCACTGCCCCACTGTGAGGCAATGCAATTTGAGCCGGTGAATCAGAGGGGCCCGTAAACAACCCCTTTGCTCTGGGCACATCACTGAGGTTCTGCTAACCCCATCTCCAACCCCATCTCAAAACCTGGAATTTTGGCCAGGGATCCAAAGGTGGGCTCCACTGGCGATCCGGCGCCCTCTTGTGGCCTTCGTCTCTAATAACAACTTATAGCCCTTCCTCCTGCCCCCCTCGCCAGGTCTAGAGGCTGCACTGGCCCAGGGCGCCTGCCCGCCTGATTTCCTTCCCCCTCTCCCTCTTAGCACAATGAAGTGCCCTAGAGATGGCGATATTTTCTCTCTCCAAGTCTCCCAGGGTACTCATCCCTCCCTACCACATCCTACTACTTTAAATTAATCAGCCCAGGACTTCCCTGGTCCTCCAGTGGTTTAGACCCCATTCTTCCACTGCAGGGCGTACGGGTTTGATCCTTGGTCGCGGAACTAAGATCCTACATGGCACACGGCATGCACAAATATAAATAAATAAATAAATAAATAAATAAATAGGACCACTGCGTTTACCGATGTACCGGGGTTTCAATCAATCATCTCCCACATACTTCAGGTGACCTGGCTTTAGGTCAGGTTACACCAGGCACAGTTGTGGAAACAGAAGGAAGAGGATCAGATAGAAACGGAAGACAAACTTTTGGAGAGAACTCTCGGGAAAAAGAAAGGGCACAGGGAAGAGTGCAGGCCGCCCAGCAAACACCAGGGTTTTTACAGGCTCCAGGTTCAGGACGACAGCCCCGTTTTCCAGATGCCAACACGCACAGAGACCACCAGCTTGAAAGCTGAAAGCTCAACTCAGGCCAGGTGTATCTGGGTGCAGAGTCCTGACTCTACAGAAACAAAGGGCACTCAGTCTGCAGACAGCCTCTCTGGCTGTCGGGTCACTGGGCCACCCGACCCGGCTGAAAGTGCCCCCATGACAAGCTGAAGGCAGCATTCAGCCCGCTCTGTGAGAGAAGGCAATTTCAGCAAGTGAATCACAGGTGCCCAGTAACAACCCCTTTCCTCTGGGCACGTCCTTGAGTTTCCTCAAACCCCATCTCCGAACCTGGAGGTTTGGCCAGGGATGCACACGAGGGTACCGCTGGTGCTCCGGCGCCCTCTTGTGGACGTCGGCTCTAATGGCAACTCTCAGCCCTCTTTCCCTCTGGAGCACCGGGGGCTGCACTGGCCTTGGGCTCCTGCCGGCCTGATTTCCTTCCCCCTCTCCCTCTTAACACAGTGAAGTGCACTACAGATGGGGATATCTACTCTCTCCAAGTTTAGGAGGGTACTATCCCACCCTACCACACCTCACACCTTTAAATTAAATAGCCTGGGACCTCCCATGAGGTCAAGTGGCTAAGACTCCCTCCTTCCACTGCAGGTGGCACGGGTTTCATCCCTCGTCATGGAACTAAGATCCTACAGGACACACGGCGTGACCAAAAAATATAAATAAATAAATATCCCCCTGAAGTCACTGATATACCGGGCTTGAAGTCAATCACCTCCCTTTTAATTCAGGTGACCTGGCTTTAGGTCAGTTTTCCCCACGCAGGGTTGTGGAAACAGAAGAAAGAGGATCAGATAGAAAGGGAAGACAAACGTTTGGGAAGAACTCTCCAGAGAAAGAGAGGGCACAGGGATGAGCAAAGCCCGTCCAGAGAATATCCAGGTTTTTACAGGCTCCAGGTTCAGGAAAACCAACACCGTCTTCCAGATGCCAACACCCACAGAGGCCCACAGCTTAAAAAGCTGCAAGCCCGAGTCAAGGCAGGTATTTCTGAGTGCAGAGTCCTGACTCTGGAGAAACAAAGGGCAGTCAGACTACAGGCAACCTGTCTGGCCGTCCGACCACTGGGCCACAACCCGGCAGGAAGTGCCCCCATGGGAAGCTGAAGGCAGACCACTGCCCCACTGTGAGGCAATGCAATTTGAGCCGGTGAATCAGAGGGGCCCGTAAACAACCCCTTTGCTCTGGGCACATCACTGAGGTTCTGCTAACCCCATCTCCAACCCCATCTCAAAACCTGGAAGTTTGGCCAGGGATCCAAAGGTGGGCTCCACTGGCGATCCGGCGCCCTCTTGTGGCCTTCGTCTCTAATAGCAACTTATAGCCCTTCCTCCTGCCCCCCTCGCCAGGTCTAGGGGCTGCACTGGCCCAGGGCGCCTGCCCGCCTGATTTCCTTCCCCCTCTCCCTCTTAGCACAATGAAGTGCCCTAGAGATGGCGATATTTTCTCTCTCCAAGTCTCCCAGGGTACTCATCCCTCCCTACCACATCCTACTACTTTAAATTAATCAGCCCAGGACTTCCCTGGTCCTCCAGTGGTTTAGACCCCATTCTTCCACTGCAGGGCGTACGGGTTTGATCCTTGGTCGCGGAACTAAGATCCTACATGGCACACGGCATGCACAAATATAAATAAATAAATAAATAAATAAACAAATAGGACCACTGCGTTTACCGATGTACCGGGGTTTCAATCAATCATCTCCCACATACTTCAGGTGACCTGGCTTTAGGTCAGCTTACAACAGGCACAGTTGTGGAAACAGAAGGAAGAGGATCAGATAGAAAGGGAAGACAAACTTTTGGAGAGAACTCTCGGGAAAAAGAAAGGGCACAGGGAAGAGTGCAGGCCGCCCAGCAAACACCAGGGTTTTTACAGGCTCCAGGTTCAGGACGACAGCCCCGTTTTCCAGATGCCAACACGCACAGAGACCACCAGCTTGAAAGCTGAAAGCTCAACTCAGGCCAGGTGTATCTGGGTGCAGAGTCCTGACTCTACAGAAACAAAGGGCACTCAGTCTGCAGACAGCCTCTCTGGCTGTCGGGTCACTGGGCCACCCGACCCGGCTGAAAGTGCCCCCGTGACAAGCTGAAGGCAGCATTCAGCCCGCTCTGTGAGAGAAGGCAATTTCAGCAAGTGAATCACAGGTGCCCAGTAACAACCCCTTTCCTCTGGGCACGTCCTTGAGTTTCCTCAAACCCCATCTCCGAACCTGGAGGTTTGGCCAGGGATGCACACGAGGGTACCGCTGGTGCTCCGGCGCCCTCTTGTGGACGTCGGCTCTAATGGCAACTCTCAGCCCTCTTTCCCTCTGGAGCACCGGGGGCTGCACTGGCCTTGGGCTCCTGCCGGCCTGATTTCCTTCCCCCTCTCCCTCTTAACACAGTGAAGTGCACTACAGATGGGGATATCTACTCTCTCCAAGTTTAGGAGGGTACTATCCCACCCTACCACACCTCACACCTTTAAATTAAATAGCCTGGGACCTCCCATGAGGTCAAGTGGCTAAGACTCCCTCCTTCCACTGCAGGTGGCACGGGTTTCATCCCTCGTCATGGAACTAAGATCCTACAGGACACACGGCGTGACCAAAAAATATAAATAAATAAATATCCCCCTGAAGTCACTGATATACCGGGCTTGAAGTCAATCACCTCCCTTTTAATTCAGGTGACCTGGCTTTAGGTCAGTTTTCCCCACGCAGGGTTGTGGAAACAGAAGAAAGAGGATCAGATAGAGAGGGAAGACAAACGTTTGGGAAGAACTCTCCAGAGAAAGAGAGGGCACAGGGATGAGCAAAGCCCGTCCAGAGAATATCCAGGTTTTTACAGGCTCCAGGTTCAGGAAAACCAACACCGTCTTCCGGATGCCAACACCCACAGAGGCCCGCAGCTTAAAAAGCTGCAAGCCCGAGTCAAGGCAGGTATTTCTGAGTGCAGAGTCCTGACTCTGGAGAAACAAAGGGCAGTCAGACTACAGGCAACCTGTCTGGCCGTCCGACCACTGGGCCACAACCCGGCAGGAAGTGCCCCCATGGGAAGCTGAAGGCAGACCACTGCCCCACTGTGAGGCAATGCAATTTGAGCCGGTGAATCAGAGGGGCCCGTAAACAACCCCTTTGCTCTGGGCACATCACTGAGGTTCTGCTAACCCCATTTCCAACCCCATCTCAAAACCTGGAATTTTGGCCAGGGTTCCAAAGGTGGGCTCCACTGGCGATCCGGCGCCCTCTTGTGGCCTTCGTCTCTAATAGCAACTTATAGCCCTTCCTCCTGCCCCCCTCGCCAGGTCTAGGGGCTGCACTGGCCCAGGGCGCCTGCCCGCCTGATTTCCTTCCCCCTCTCCCTCTTAGCACAATGAAGTGCCCTAGAGATGGCGATATTTTCTCTCTCCAAGTCTCCCAGGGTACTCATCCCTCCCTACCACATCCTACTACTTTAAATTAATCAGCCCAGGACTTCCCTGGTCCTCCAGTGGTTTAGACCCCATTCTTCCACTGCAGGGCGTACGGGTTTGATCCTTGGTCGCGGAACTAAGATCCTACATGGCACACGGCATGCACAAATATAAATAAATAAATAAATAAATAGGACCACTGCGTTTACCGATGTACCGGGGTTTAAATCAATCATCTCCCACATACTTCAGGTGACCTGGCTTTAGGTCAGGTTACACCAGGCACAGTTGTGGAAACAGAAGGAAGAGGATCAGATAGAAACGGAAGACAAACTTTTGGAGAGAACTCTCGGGAAAAAGAAAGGGCACAGGGAAGAGTGCAGGCCGCCCAGCAAACACCAGGGTTTTTACAGGCTCCAGGTTCAGGACGACAGCCCCGTTTTCCAGATGCCAACACGCACAGAGACCACCAGCTTGAAAGCTGAAAGCTCAACTCAGGCCAGGTGTATCTGGGTGCAGAGTCCTGACTCTACAGAAACAAAGGGCACTCAGTCTGCAGACAGCCTCTCTGGCTGTCGGGTCACTGGGCCACCCGACCCGGCTGAAAGTGCCCCCATGACAAGCTGAAGGCAGCATTCAGCCCGCTCTGTGAGAGAAGGCAATTTCAGCAAGTGAATCACAGGTGCCCAGTAACAACCCCTTTCCTCTGGGCACGTCCTTGAGTTTCCTCAAACCCCATCTCCGAACCTGGAGGTTTGGCCAGGGATGCACACGAGGGTACCGCTGGTGCTCCGGCGCCCTCTTGTGGACGTCGGCTCTAATGGCAACTCTCAGCCCTCTTTCCCTCTGGAGCACCGGGGGCTGCACTGGCCTTGGGCTCCTGCCGGCCTGATTTCCTTCCCCCTCTCCCTCTTAACACAGTGAAGTGCACTACAGATGGGGATATCTACTCTCTCCAAGTTTAGGAGGGTACTATCCCACCCTACCACACCTCACACCTTTAAATTAAATAGCCTGGGACCTCCCATGAGGTCAAGTGGCTAAGACTCCCTCCTTCCACTGCAGGTGGCACGGGTTTCATCCCTCGTCATGGAACTAAGATCCTACAGGACACACTGCGTGACCAAAAAATATAAATAAATAAATATCCCCCTGAAGTCACTGATATACCGGGCTTGAAGTCAATCACCTCCCTTTTAATTCAGGTGACCTGGCTTTAGGTCAGTTTTCCCCACGCAGGGTTGTGGAAACAGAAGAAAGAGGATCAGATAGAAAGGGAAGACAAACGTTTGGGAAGAACTCTCCAGAGAAAGAGAGGGCACAGGGATGAGCAAAGCCCGTCCAGAGAATATCCAGGTTTTTACAGGCTCCAGGTTCAGGAAAACCAACACCGTCTTCCAGATGCCAACACCCACAGAGGCCCGCAGCTTAAAAAGCTGCAAGCCCGAGTCAAGGCAGGTATTTCTGAGTGCAGAGTCCTGACTCTGGAGAAACAAAGGGCAGTCAGACTACAGGCAACCTGTCTGGCCGTCCGACCACTGGGCCACAACCCGGCAGGAAGTGCCCCCATGGGAAGCTGAAGGCAGACCACTGCCCCACTGTGAGGCAATGCAATTTGAGCCGGTGAATCAGAGGGGCCCGTAAACAACCCCTTTGCTCTGGGCACATCACTGAGGTTCTGCTAACCCCATCTCCAACCCCATCTCAAAACCTGGAATTTTGGCCAGGGATCCACAGGTGGGCTCCACTGGCGATCCGGCGCCCTCTTGTGGCCTTCGTCTCTAATAGCAACTTATAGCCCTTCCTCCTGCCCCCCTCGCCAGGTCTAGGGGCTGCACTGGCCCAGGGCGCCTGCCCGCCTGATTTCCTTCCCCCTCTCCCTCTTAGCACAATGAAGTGCCCTAGAGATGGCGATATTTTCTCTCTCCAAGTCTCCCAGGGTACTCATCCCTCCCTACCACATCCTACTACTTTAAATTAATCAGCCCAGGACTTCCCTGGTCCTCCAGTGGTTTAGACCCCATTCTTCCACTGCAGGGCGTACGGGTTTGATCCTTGGTCGCGGAACTAAGATCCTACATGGCACACGGCATGCACAAATATAAATAAATAAATAAATAAATAAATAACTAGGACCACTGCGTTTACCGATGTACCGGGGTTTAAATCAATCATCTCCCACATACTTCAGGTGACCTGGCTTTAGGTCAGGTTACACCAGGCACAGTTGTGGAAACAGAAGGAAGAGGATCAGATAGAAACGGAAGACAAACTTTTGGAGAGAACTCTCGGGAAAAAGAAAGGGCACAGGGAAGAGTGCAGGCCGCCCAGCAAACACCAGGGTTTTTACAGGCTCCAGGTTCAGGACGACAGCCCCGTTTTCCAGATGCCAACACGCACAGAGACCACCAGCTTGAAAGCTGAAAGCTCAACTCAGGCCAGGTGTATCTGGGTGCAGAGTCCTGACTCTACAGAAACAAAGGGCACTCAGTCTGCAGACAGCCTCTCTGGCTGTCGGGTCACTGGGCCTCCCGACCCGGCTGAAAGTGCCCCCGTGACAAGCTGAAGGCAGCATTCAGCCCGCTCTGTGAGAGAAGGCAATTTCAGCAAGTGAATCACAGGTGCCCAGTAACAACCCCTTTCCTCTGGGCACGTCCTTGAGTTTCCTCAAACCCCATCTCCGAACCTGGAGGTTTGGCCAGGGATGCACACGAGGGTACCGCTGGTGCTCCGGCGCCCTCTTGTGGACGTCGGCTCTAATGGCAACGCTCAGCCCTCTTTCCCTCTGGAGCACCGGGGGCTGCACTGGCCTTGGGCTCCTGCCGGCCTGATTTCCTTCCCCCTCTCCCTCTTAACACAGTGAAGTGCACTACAGATGGGGATATCTACTCTCTCCAAGTTTAGGAGGGTACTATCCCACCCTACCACACCTCACACCTTTAAATTAAATAGCCTGGGACCTCCCATGAGGTCAAGTGGCTAAGACTCCCTCCTTCCACTGCAGGTGGCACGGGTTTCAACCCTCGTCATGGAACTAAGATCCTACAGGACACACTGCGTGACCAAAAAATATAAATAAATAAATATCCCCCTGAAGTCACTGATATACCGGGCTTGAAGTCAATCACCTCCCTTTTAATTCAGGTGACCTGGCTTTAGGTCAGTTTTCCCCACACAGGGTTGTGGAAACAGAAGAAAGAGGATCAGATAGAAAGGGAAGACAAACGTTTGGGAAGAACTCTCCAGAGAAAGAGAGGGCACAGGGATGAGCAAAGCCCGTCCAGAGAATATCCAGGTTTTTACAGGCTCCAGGTTCAGGAAAACCAACACCGTCTTCCAGATGCCAACACCCACAGAGGCCCACAGCTTAAAAAGCTGCAAGCCCGAGTCAAGGCAGGTATTTCTGAGTGCAGAGTCCTGACTCTGGAGAAACAAAGGGCAGTCAGACTACAGGCAACCTGTCTGGCCGTCCGACCACTGGGCCACAACCCGGCAGGAAGTGCCCCCATGGGAAGCTGAAGGCAGACCACTGCCCCACTGTGAGGCAATGCAATTTGAGCCGGTGAATCAGAGGGGCCCGTAAACAACCCCTTTGCTCTGGGCACATCACTGAGGTTCTGCTAACCCCAACTCCAACCCCATCTCAAAACCTGGAATTTTGGCCAGGGATCCAAAGGTGGGCTCCACTGGCGATCCGGCGCCCTCTTGTGGCCTTCGTCTCTAATAGCAACTTATAGCCCTTCCTCCTGCCCCCCTCGCCAGGTCTAGGGGCTGCACTGGCCCAGGGCGCCTGCCCGCCTGATTTCCTTCCCCCTCTCCCTCTTAGCACAATGAAGTGCCCTAGAGATGGTGATATTTTCTCTCTCCAAGTCTCCCAGGGTACTCATCCCTCCCTACCACATCCTACTACTTTAAATTAATCAGCCCAGGACTTCCCTGGTCCTCCAGTGGTTTAGACCCCATTCTTCCACTGCAGGGCGTACGGGTTTGATCCTTGGTCGCGGAACTAAGATCCTACATGGCACACGGCATGCACAAATATAAATAAATAAATAAATAAATAAATAGGACCACTGTGTTTACCGATGTACCGGGGTTTAAATCAATCATCTCCCACATACTTCAGGTGACCTGGCTTTAGGTCAGGTTACACCAGGCACAGTTGTGGAAACAGAAGGAAGAGGATCAGATAGAAACGGAAGACAAACTTTTGGAGAGAACTCTCGGGAAAAAGAAAGGGCACAGGGAAGAGTGCAGGCCGCCCAGCAAACACCAGGGTTTTTACAGGCTCCAGGTTCAGGACGACAGCCCCGTTTTCCAGATGCCAACACGCACAGAGACCACCAGCTTGAAAGCTGAAAGCTCAACTCAGGCCAGGTGTATCTGGGTGCAGAGTCCTGACTCTACAGAAACAAAGGGCACTCAGTCTGCAGACAGCCTCTCTGGCTGTCGGGTCACTGGGCCACCCGACCCGGCTGAAAGTGCCCCCATGACAAGCTGAAGGCAGCATTCAGCCCGCTCTGTGAGAGAAGGCAATTTCAGCAAGTGAATCACAGGTGCCCAGTAACAACCCCTTTCCTCTGGGCACGTCCTTGAGTTTCCTCAAACCCCATCTCCGAACCTGGAGGTTTGGCCAGGGATGCACACGAGGGTACCGCTGGTGCTCCGGCGCCCTCTTGTGGACGTCGGCTCTAATGGCAACTCTCAGCCCTCTTTCCCTCTGGAGCACCGGGGGCTGCACTGGCCTTGGGCTCCTGCCGGCCTGATTTCCTTCCCCCTCTCCCTCTTAACACAGTGAAGTGCACTACAGATGGGGATATCTACTCTCTCCAAGTTTAGGAGGGTACTATCCCACCCTACCACACCTCACACCTTTAAATTAAATAGCCTGGGACCTCCCATGAGGTCAAGTGGCTAAGACTCCCTCCTTCCACTGCAGGTGGCACGGGTTTCATCCCTCGTCATGGAACTAAGATCCTACAGGACACACTGCGTGACCAAAAAATATAAATAAATAAATATCCCCCTGAAGTCACTGATATACCGGGCTTGAAGTCAATCACCTCCCTTTTAATTCAGGTGACCTGGCTTTAGGTCAGTTTTCCCCACGCAGGGTTGTGGAAACAGAAGAAAGAGGATCAGATAGAAAGGGAAGACAAACGTTTGGGAAGAACTCTCCAGAGAAAGAGAGGGCACAGGGATGAGCAAAGCCCGTCCAGAGAATATCCAGGTTTTTACAGGCTCCAGGTTCAGGAAAACCAACACCGTCTTCCAGATGCCAACACCCACAGAGGCCCGCAGCTTAAAAAGCTGCAAGCCCGAGTCAAGGCAGGTATTTCTGAGTGCAGAGTCCTGACTCTGGAGAAACAAAGGGCAGTCAGACTACAGGCAACCTGTCTGGCCGTCCGACCACTGGGCCACAACCCGGCAGGAAGTGCCCCCATGGGAAGCTGAAGGCAGACCACTGCCCCACTGTGAGGCAATGCAATTTGAGCCGGTGAATCAGAGGGGCCCGTAAACAACCCCTTTGCTCTGGGCACATCACTGAGGTTCTGCTAACCCCATCTCCAACCCCATCTCAAAACCTGGAATTTTGGCCAGGGATCCACAGGTGGGCTCCACTGGCGATCCGGCGCCCTCTTGTGGCCTTCGTCTCTAATAGCAACTTATAGCCCTTCCTCCTGCCCCCCTCGCCAGGTCTAGGGGCTGCACTGGCCCAGGGCGCCTGCCCGCCTGATTTCCTTCCCCCTCTCCCTCTTAGCACAATGAAGTGCCCTAGAGATGGCGATATTTTCTCTCTCCAAGTCTCCCAGGGTACTCATCCCTCCCTACCACATCCTACTACTTTAAATTAATCAGCCCAGGACTTCCCTGGTCCTCCAGTGGTTTAGACCCCATTCTTCCACTGCAGGGCGTACGGGTTTGATCCTTGGTCGCGGAACTAAGATCCTACATGGCACACGGCATGCACAAATATAAATAAATAAATAAATAAATAAATAACTAGGACCACTGCGTTTACCGATGTACCGGGGTTTAAATCAATCATCTCCCACATACTTCAGGTGACCTGGCTTTAGGTCAGGTTACACCAAGCACAGTTGTGGAAACAGAAGGAAGAGGATCAGATAGAAACGGAAGACAAACTTTTGGAGAGAACTCTCGGGAAAAAGAAAGGGCACAGGGAAGAGTGCAGGCCGCCCAGCAAACACCAGGGTTTTTACAGGCTCCAGGTTCAGGACGACAGCCCCGTTTTCCAGATGCCAACACGCACAGAGACCACCAGCTTGAAAGCTGAAAGCTCAACTCAGGCCAGGTGTATCTGGGTGCAGAGTCCTGACTCTACAGAAACAAAGGGCACTCAGTCTGCAGACAGCCTCTCTGGCTGTCGGGTCACTGGGCCACCCGACCCGGCTGAAAGTGCCCCCATGACAAGCTGAAGGCAGCATTCAGCCCGCTCTGTGAGAGAAGGCAATTTCAGCAAGTGAATCACAGGTGCCCAGTAACAACCCCTTTCCTCTGGGCACGTCCTTGAGTTTCCTCAAACCCCATCTCCGAACCTGGAGGTTTGGCCAGGGATGCACACGAGGGTACCGCTGGTGCTCCGGCGCCCTCTTGTGGACGTCGGCTCTAATGGCAACTCTCAGCCCTCTTTCCCTCTGGAGCACCGGGGGCTGCACTGGCCTTGGGCTCCTGCCGGCCTGATTTCCTTCCCCCTCTCCCTCTTAACACAGTGAAGTGCACTACAGATGGGGATATCTACTCTCTCCAAGTTTAGGAGGGTACTATCCCACCCTACCACACCTCACACCTTTAAATTAAATAGCCTGGGACCTCCCATGAGGTCAAGTGGCTAAGACTCCCTCCTTCCACTGCAGGTGGCACGGGTTTCATCCCTCGTCATGGAACTAAGATCCTACAGGACACACTGCGTGACCAAAAAATATAAATAAATAAATATCCCCCTGAAGTCACTGATATACCGGGCTTGAAGTCAATCACCTCCCTTTTAATTCAGGTGACCTGGCTTTAGGTCAGTTTTCCCCACGCAGGGTTGTGGAAACAGAAGAAAGAGGATCAGATAGAAAGGGAAGACAAACGTTTGGGAAGAACTCTCCAGAGAAAGAGAGGGCACAGGGATGAGCAAAGCCCGTCCAGAGAATATCCAGGTTTTTACAGGCTCCAGGTTCAGGAAAACCAACACCGTCTTCCAGATGCCAACACCCACAGAGGCCCGCAGCTTAAAAAGCTGCAAGCCCGAGTCAAGGCAGGTATTTCTGAGTGCAGAGTCCTGACTCTGGAGAAACAAAGGGCAGTCAGACTACAGGCAACCTGTCTGGCCGTCCGACCACTGGGCCACAACCCGGCAGGAAGTGCCCCCATGGGAAGCTGAAGGCAGACCACTGCCCCACTGTGAGGCAATGCAATTTGAGCCGGTGAATCAGAGGGGCCCGTAAACAACCCCTTTGCTCTGGGCACATCACTGAGGTTCTGCTAACCCCATCTCCAACCCCATCTCAAAACCTGGAATTTTGGCCAGGGATCCAAAGGTGGGCTCCACTGGCGATCCGGCGCCCTCTTGTGGCCTTCGTCTCTAATAACAACTTATAGCCCTTCCTCCTGCCCCCCTCGCCAGGTCTAGAGGCTGCACTGGCCCAGGGCGCCTGCCCGCCTGATTTCCTTCCCCCTCTCCCTCTTAGCACAATGAAGTGCCCTAGAGATGGCGATATTTTCTCTCTCCAAGTCTCCCAGGGTACTCATCCCTCCCTACCACATCCTACTACTTTAAATTAATCAGCCCAGGACTTCCCTGGTCCTCCAGTGGTTTAGACCCCATTCTTCCACTGCAGGGCGTACGGGTTTGATCCTTGGTCGCGGAACTAAGATCCTACATGGCACACGGCATGCACAAATATAAATAAATAAATAAATAAATAACTAGGACCACTGCGTTTACCGATGTACCGGGGTTTAAATCAATCATCTCCCACATACTTCAGGTGACCTGGCTTTAGGTCAGGTTACACCAGGCACAGTTGTGGAAACAGAAGGAAGAGGATCAGATAGAAACGGAAGACAAACTTTTGGAGAGAACTCTCGGGAAAAAGAAAGGGCACAGGGATGAGTGCAGGCCGCCCAGCAAACACCAGGGTTTTTACAGGCTCCAGGTTCAGGACGACAGCCCTGTTTTCCAGATGCCAACACGCACAGAGACCACCAGCTTGAAAGCTGAAAGCTCAACTCAGGCCAGGTGTATCTGGGTGCAGAGTCCTGACTCTACAGAAACAAAGGGCACTCAGTCTGCAGACAGCCTCTCTGGCTGTCGGGTCACTGGGCCACCCGACCCGGCTGAAAGTGCCCCCATGACAAGCTGAAGGCAGCATTCAGCCCGCTCTGTGAGAGAAGGCAATTTCAGCAAGTGAATCACAGGTGCCCAGTAACAACCCCTTTCCTCTGGGCACGTCCTTGAGTTTCCTCAAACCCCATCTCCGAACCTGGAGGTTTGGCCAGGGATGCACACGAGGGTACCGCTGGTGCTCCGGCGCCCTCTTGTGGACGTCGGCTCTAATGGCAACTCTCAGCCCTCTTTCCCTCTGGAGCACCGGGGGCTGCACTGGCCTTGGGCTCCTGCCGGCCTGATTTCCTTCCCCCTCTCCCTCTTAACACAGTGAAGTGCACTACAGATGGGGATATCTACTCTCTCCAAGTTTAGGAGGGTACTATCCCACCCTACCACACCTCACACCTTTAAATTAAATAGCCTGGGACCTCCCATGAGGTCAAGTGGCTAAGACTCCCTCCTTCCACTGCAGGTGGCACGGGTTTCATCCCTCGTCATGGAACTAAGATCCTACAGGACACACTGCGTGACCAAAAAATATAAATAAATAAATATCCCCCTGAAGTCACTGATATACCGGGCTTGAAGTCAATCACCTCCCTTTTAATTCAGGTGACCTGGCTTTAGGTCAGTTTTCCCCACGCAGGGTTGTGGAAACAGAAGAAAGAGGATCAGATAGAAAGGGAAGACAAACGTTTGGGAAGAACTCTCCAGAGAAAGAGAGGGCACAGGGATGAGCAAAGCCCGTCCAGAGAATATCCAGGTTTTTACAGGCTCCAGGTTCAGGAAAACCAACACCGTCTTCCAGATGCCAACACCCACAGAGGCCCGCAGCTTAAAAAGCTGCAAGCCCGAGTCAAGGCAGGTATTTCTGAGTGCAGAGTCCTGACTCTGGAGAAACAAAGGGCAGTCAGACTACAGGCAACCTGTCTGGCCGTCCGACCACTGGGCCACAACCCGGCAGGAAGTGCCCCCATGGGAAGCTGAAGGCAGACCACTGCCCCACTGTGAGGCAATGCAATTTGAGCCGGTGAATCAGAGGGGCCCGTAAACAACCCCTTTGCTCTGGGCACATCACTGAGGTTCTGCTAACCCCATCTCCAACCCCATCTCAAAACCTGGAATTTTGGCCAGGGATCCACAGGTGGGCTCCACTGGCGATCCGGCGCCCTCTTGTGGCCTTCGTCTCTAATAGCAACTTATAGCCCTTCCTCCTGCCCCCCTCGCCAGGTCTAGGGGCTGCACTGGCCCAGGGCGCCTGCCCGCCTGATTTCCTTCCCCCTCTCCCTCTTAGCACAATGAAGTGCCCTAGAGATGGCGATATTTTCTCTCTCCAAGTCTCCCAGGGTACTCATCCCTCCCTACCACATCCTACTACTTTAAATTAATCAGCCCAGGACTTCCCTGGTCCTCCAGTGGTTTAGACCCCATTCTTCCACTGCAGGGCGTACGGGTTTGATCCTTGGTCGCGGAACTAAGATCCTACATGGCACACGGCATGCACAAATATAAATAAATAAATAAATAAATAAATAACTAGGACCACTGCGTTTACCGATGTACCGGGGTTTAAATCAATCATCTCCCACATACTTCAGGTGACCTGGCTTTAGGTCAGGTTACACCAAGCACAGTTGTGGAAACAGAAGGAAGAGGATCAGATAGAAACGGAAGACAAACTTTTGGAGAGAACTCTCGGGAAAAAGAAAGGGCACAGGGAAGAGTGCAGGCCGCCCAGCAAACACCAGGGTTTTTACAGGCTCCAGGTTCAGGACGACAGCCCTGTTTTCCAGATGCCAACACGCACAGAGACCACCAGCTTGAAAGCTGAAAGCTCAACTCAGGCCAGGTGTATCTGGGTGCAGAGTCCTGACTCTACAGAAACAAAGGGCACTCAGTCTGCAGACAGCCTCTCTGGCTGTCGGGTCACTGGGCCACCCGACCCGGCTGAAAGTGCCCCCATGACAAGCTGAAGGCAGCATTCAGCCCGCTCTGTGAGAGAAGGCAATTTCAGCAAGTGAATCACAGGTGCCCAGTAACAACCCCTTTCCTCTGGGCACGTCCTTGAGTTTCCTCAAACCCCATCTCCGAACCTGGAGGTTTGGCCAGGGATGCACACGAGGGTACCGCTGGTGCTCCGGCGCCCTCTTGTGGACGTCGGCTCTAATGGCAACTCTCAGCCCTCTTTCCCTCTGGAGCACCGGGGGCTGCACTGGCCTTGGGCTCCTGCCGGCCTGATTTCCTTCCCCCTCTCCCTCTTAACACAGTGAAGTGCACTACAGATGGGGATATCTACTCTCTCCAAGTTTAGGAGGGTACTATCCCACCCTACCACACCTCACACCTTTAAATTAAATAGCCTGGGACCTCCCATGAGGTCAAGTGGCTAAGACTCCCTCCTTCCACTGCAGGTGGCACGGGTTTCATCCCTCGTCATGGAACTAAGATCCTACAGGACACACTGCGTGACCAAAAAATATAAATAAATAAATATCCCCCTGAAGTCACTGATATACCGGGCTTGAAGTCAATCACCTCCCTTTTAATTCAGGTGACCTGGCTTTAGGTCAGTTTTCCCCACGCAGGGTTGTGGAAACAGAAGAAAGAGGATCAGATAGAAAGGGAAGACAAACGTTTGGGAAGAACTCTCCAGAGAAAGAGAGGGCACAGGGATGAGCAAAGCCCGTCCAGAGAATATCCAGGTTTTTACAGGCTCCAGGTTCAGGAAAACCAACACCGTCTTCCAGATGCCAACACCCACAGAGGCCCGCAGCTTAAAAAGCTGCAAGCCCGAGTCAAGGCAGGTATTTCTGAGTGCAGAGTCCTGACTCTGGAGAAACAAAGGGCAGTCAGACTACAGGCAACCTGTCTGGCCGTCCGACCACTGGGCCACAACCCGGCAGGAAGTGCCCCCATGGGAAGCTGAAGGCAGACCACTGCCCCACTGTGAGGCAATGCAATTTGAGCCGGTGAATCAGAGGGGCCCGTAAACAACCCCTTTGCTCTGGGCACATCACTGAGGTTCTGCTAACCCCATCTCCAACCCCATCTCAAAACCTGGAATTTTGGCCAGGGATCCAAAGGTGGGCTCCACTGGCGATCCGGCGCCCTCTTGTGGCCTTCGTCTCTAATAACAACTTATAGCCCTTCCTCCTGCCCCCCTCGCCAGGTCTAGAGGCTGCACTGGCCCAGGGCGCCTGCCCGCCTGATTTCCTTCCCCCTCTCCCTCTTAGCACAATGAAGTGCCCTAGAGATGGCGATATTTTCTCTCTCCAAGTCTCCCAGGGTACTCATCCCTCCCTACCACATCCTACTACTTTAAATTAATCAGCCCAGGACTTCCCTGGTCCTCCAGTGGTTTAGACCCCATTCTTCCACTGCAGGGCGTACGGGTTTGATCCTTGGTCGCGGAACTAAGATCCTACATGGCACACGGCATGCACAAATATAAATAAATAAATAAATAAATAACTAGGACCACTGCGTTTACCGATGTACCGGGGTTTAAATCAATCATCTCCCACATACTTCAGGTGACCTGGCTTTAGGTCAGGTTACAACAGGCACAGTTGTGGAAACAGAAGGAAGAGGATCAGATAGAAACGGAAGACAAACTTTTGGAGAGAACTCTCGGGAAAAAGAAAGGGCACAGGGATGAGTGCAGGCCGCCCAGCAAACACCAGGGTTTTTACAGGCTCCAGGTTCAGGACGACAGCCCCGTTTTCCAGATGCCAACACGCACAGAGACCACCAGCTTGAAAGCTGAAAGCTCAACTCAGGCCAGGTGTATCTGGGTGCAGAGTCCTGACTCTACAGAAACAAAGGGCACTCAGTCTGCAGACAGCCTCTCTGGCTGTCGGGTCACTGGGCCACCCGACCCGGCTGAAAGTGCCCCCATGACAAGCTGAAGGCAGCATTCAGCCCGCTCTGTGAGAGAAGGCAATTTCAGCAAGTGAATCACAGGTGCCCAGTAACAACCCCTTTCCTCTGGGCACGTCCTTGAGTTTCCTCAAACCCCATCTCCGAACCTGGAGGTTTGGCCAGGGATGCACACGAGGGTACCGCTGGTGCTCCGGCGCCCTCTTGTGGACGTCGGCTCTAATGGCAACTCTCAGCCCTCTTTCCCTCTGGAGCACCGGGGGCTGCACTGGCCTTGGGCTCCTGCCGGCCTGATTTCCTTCCCCCTCTCCCTCTTAACACAGTGAAGTGCACTACAGATGGGGATATCTACTCTCTCCAAGTTTAGGAGGGTACTATCCCACCCTACCACACCTCACACCTTTAAATTAAATAGCCTGGGACCTCCCATGAGGTCAAGTGGCTAAGACTCCCTCCTTCCACTGCAGGTGGCACGGGTTTCATCCCTCGTCATGGAACTAAGATCCTACAGGACACACTGCGTGACCAAAAAATATAAATAAATAAATATCCCCCTGAAGTCACTGATATACCGGGCTTGAAGTCAATCACCTCCCTTTTAATTCAGGTGACCTGGCTTTAGGTCAGTTTTCCCCACGCAGGGTTGTGGAAACAGAAGAAAGAGGATCAGATAGAAAGGGAAGACAAACGTTTGGGAAGAACTCTCCAGAGAAAGAGAGGGCACAGGGATGAGCAAAGCCCGTCCAGAGAATATCCAGGTTTTTACAGGCTCCAGGTTCAGGAAAACCAACACCGTCTTCCGGATGCCAACACCCACAGAGGCCCACAGCTTAAAAAGCTGCAAGCCCGAGTCAAGGCAGGTATTTCTGAGTGCAGAGTCCTGACTCTGGAGAAACAAAGGGCAGTCAGACTACAGGCAACCTGTCTGGCCGTCCGACCACTGGGCCACAACCCGGCAGGAAGTGCCCCCATGGGAAGCTGAAGGCAGACCACTGCCCCACTGTGAGGCAATGCAATTTGAGCCGGTGAATCAGAGGGGCCCGTAAACAACCCCTTTGCTCTGGGCACATCACTGAGGTTCTGCTAACCCCATCTCCAACCCCATCTCAAAACCTGGAATTTTGGCCAGGGATCCAAAGGTGGGCTCCACTGGCGATCCGGCGCCCTCTTGTGGCCTTCGTCTCTAATAGCAACTTATAGCCCTTCCTCCTGCCCCCCTCGCCAGGTCTAGGGGCTGCACTGGCCCAGGGCGCCTGCCCGCCTGATTTCCTTCCCCCTCTCCCTCTTAGCACAATGAAGTGCCCTAGAGATGGCGATATTTTCTCTCTCCAAGTCTCCCAGGGTACTCATCCCTCCCTACCACATCCTACTACTTTAAATTAATCAGCCCAGGACTTCCCTGGTCCTCCAGTGGTTTAGACCCCATTCTTCCACTGCAGGGCGTACGGGTTTGATCCTTGGTCGCGGAACTAAGATCCTACATGGCACACGGCATGCACAAATATAAATAAATAAATAAATAAATAAATAAATAGGACCACTGCGTTTACCGATGTACCGGGGTTTAAATCAATCATCTCCCACATACTTCAGGTGACCTGGCTTTAGGTCAGGTTACAACAGGCACAGTTGTGGAAACAGAAGGAAGAGGATCAGATAGAAACGGAAGACAAACTTTTGGAGAGAACTCTCGGGAAAAAGAAAGGGCACAGGGAAGAGTGCAGGCCGCCCAGCAAACACCAGGGTTTTTACAGGCTCCAGGTTCAGGACGACAGCCCCGTTTTCCAGATGCCAACACGCACAGAGACCACCAGCTTGAAAGCTGAAAGCTCAACTCAGGCCAGGTGTATCTGGGTGCAGAGTCCTGACTCTACAGAAACAAAGGGCACTCAGTCTGCAGACAGCCTCTCTGGCTGTCGGGTCACTGGGCCACCCGACCCGGCTGAAAGTGCCCCCATGACAAGCTGAAGGCAGCATTCAGCCCGCTCTGTGAGAGAAGGCAATTTCAGCAAGTGAATCACAGGTGCCCAGTAACAACCCCTTTCCTCTGGGCACGTCCTTGAGTTTCCTCAAACCCCATCTCCGAACCTGGAGGTTTGGCCAGGGATGCACACGAGGGTACCGCTGGTGCTCCGGCGCCCTCTTGTGGACGTCGGCTCTAATGGCAACTCTCAGCCCTCTTTCCCTCTGGAGCACCGGGGGCTGCACTGGCCTTGGGCTCCTGCCGGCCTGATTTCCTTCCCCCTCTCCCTCTTAACACAGTGAAGTGCACTACAGATGGGGATATCTACTCTCTCCAAGTTTAGGAGGGTACTATCCCACCCTACCACACCTCACACCTTTAAATTAAATAGCCTGGGACCTCCCATGAGGTCAAGTGGCTAAGACTCCCTCCTTCCACTGCAGGTGGCACGGGTTTCATCCCTCGTCATGGAACTAAGATCCTACAGGACACACTGCGTGACCAAAAAATATAAATAAATAAATATCCCCCTGAAGTCACTGATATACCGGGCTTGAAGTCAATCACCTCCCTTTTAATTCAGGTGACCTGGCTTTAGGTCAGTTTTCCCCACGCAGGGTTGTGGAAACAGAAGAAAGAGGATCAGATAGAAAGGGAAGACAAACGTTTGGGAAGAACTCTCCAGAGAAAGAGAGGGCACAGGGATGAGCAAAGCCCGTCCAGAGAATATCCAGGTTTTTACAGGCTCCAGGTTCAGGAAAACCAACACCGTCTTCCAGATGCCAACACCCACAGAGGCCCACAGCTTAAAAAGCTGCAAGCCCGAGTCAAGGCAGGTATTTCTGAGTGCAGAGTCCTGACTCTGGAGAAACAAAGGGCAGTCAGACTACAGGCAACCTGTCTGGCCGTCCGACCACTGGGCCACAACCCGGCAGGAAGTGCCCCCATGGGAAGCTGAAGGCAGACCACTGCCCCACTGTGAGGCAATGCAATTTGAGCCGGTGAATCAGAGGGGCCCGTAAACAACCCCTTTGCTCTGGGCACATCACTGAGGTTCTGCTAACCCCATCTCCAACCCCATCTCAAAACCTGGAATTTTGGCCAGGGATCCAAAGGTGGGCTCCACTGGCGATCCGGCGCCCTCTTGTGGCCTTCGTCTCTAATAGCAACTTATAGCCCTTCCTCCTGCCCCCCTCGCCAGGTCTAGGGGCTGCACTGGCCCAGGGCGCCTGCCCGCCTGATTTCCTTCCCCCTCTCCCTCTTAGCACAATGAAGTGCCCTAGAGATGGCGATATTTTCTCTCTCCAAGTCTCCCAGGGTACTCATCCCTCCCTACCACATCCTACTACTTTAAATTAATCAGCCCAGGACTTCCCTGGTCCTCCAGTGGTTTAGACCCCATTCTTCCACTGCAGGGCGTACGGGTTTGATCCTTGGTCGCGGAACTAAGATCCTACATGGCACACGGCATGCACAAATATAAATAAATAAATAAATAAATAAATAAATAGGACCACTGCGTTTACCGATGTACCGGGGTTTAAATCAATCATCTCCCACATACTTCAGGTGACCTGGCTTTAGGTCAGGTTACAACAGGCACAGTTGTGGAAACAGAAGGAAGAGGATCAGATAGAAACGGAAGACAAACTTTTGGAGAGAACTCTCGGGAAAAAGAAAGGGCACAGGGATGAGTGCAGGCCGCCCAGCAAACACCAGGGTTTTTACAGGCTCCAGGTTCAGGACGACAGCCCCGTTTTCCAGATGCCAACACGCACAGAGACCACCAGCTTGAAAGCTGAAAGCTCAACTCAGGCCAGGTGTATCTGGGTGCAGAGTCCTGACTCTACAGAAACAAAGGGCACTCAGTCTGCAGACAGCCTCTCTGGCTGTCGGGTCACTGGGCCACCCGACCCGGCTGAAAGTGCCCCCATGACAAGCTGAAGGCAGCATTCAGCCCGCTCTGTGAGAGAAGGCAATTTCAGCAAGTGAATCACAGGTGCCCAGTAACAACCCCTTTCCTCTGGGCACGTCCTTGAGTTTCCTCAAACCCCATCTCCGAACCTGGAGGTTTGGCCAGGGATGCACACGAGGGTACCGCTGGTGCTCCGGCGCCCTCTTGTGGACGTCGGCTCTAATGGCAACTCTCAGCCCTCTTTCCCTCTGGAGCACCGGGGGCTGCACTGGCCTTGGGCTCCTGCCGGCCTGATTTCCTTCCCCCTCTCCCTCTTAACACAGTGAAGTGCACTACAGATGGGGATATCTACTCTCTCCAAGTTTAGGAGGGTACTATCCCACCCTACCACACCTCACACCTTTAAATTAAATAGCCTGGGACCTCCCATGAGGTCAAGTGGCTAAGACTCCCTCCTTCCACTGCAGGTGGCACGGGTTTCATCCCTCGTCATGGAACTAAGATCCTACAGGACACACTGCGTGACCAAAAAATATAAATAAATAAATATCCCCCTGAAGTCACTGATATACCGGGCTTGAAGTCAATCACCTCCCTTTTAATTCAGGTGACCTGGCTTTAGGTCAGTTTTCCCCACGCAGGGTTGTGGAAACAGAAGAAAGAGGATCAGATAGAAAGGGAAGACAAACGTTTGGGAAGAACTCTCCAGAGAAAGAGAGGGCACAGGGATGAGCAAAGCCCGTCCAGAGAATATCCAGGTTTTTACAGGCTCCAGGTTCAGGAAAACCAACACCGTCTTCCAGATGCCAACACCCACAGAGGCCCACAGCTTAAAAAGCTGCAAGCCCGAGTCAAGGCAGGTATTTCTGAGTGCAGAGTCCTGACTCTGGAGAAACAAAGGGCAGTCAGACTACAGGCAACCTGTCTGGCCGTCCGACCACTGGGCCACAACCCGGCAGGAAGTGCCCCCATGGGAAGCTGAAGGCAGACCACTGCCCCACTGTGAGGCAATGCAATTTGAGCCGGTGAATCAGAGGGGCCCGTAAACAACCCCTTTGCTCTGGGCACATCACTGAGGTTCTGCTAACCCCATCTCCAACCCCATCTCAAAACCTGGAATTTTGGCCAGGGATCCAAAGGTGGGCTCCACTGGCGATCCGGCGCCCTCTTGTGGCCTTTGTCTCTAATAGCAACTTATAGCCCTTCCTCCTGCCCCCCTCGCCAGGTCTAGAGGCTGCACTGGCCCAGGGCGCCTGCCCGCCTGATTTCCTTCCCCCTCTCCCTCTTAGCACAATGAAGTGCCCTAGAGATGGCGATATTTTCTCTCTCCAAGTCTCCCAGGGTACTCATCCCTCCCTACCACATCCTACTACTTTAAATTAATCAGCCCAGGACTTCCCTGGTCCTCCAGTGGTTTAGACCCCATTCTTCCACTGCAGGGCGTACGGGTTTGATCCTTGGTCGCGGAACTAAGATCCTACATGGCACACGGCATGCACAAA
This sequence comes from Phocoena phocoena, assembly GCF_963924675.1. Classification (NCBI taxonomy): domain Eukaryota; kingdom Metazoa; phylum Chordata; class Mammalia; order Artiodactyla; family Phocoenidae; genus Phocoena; species Phocoena phocoena. The sequence continues at coordinate 73,146,750 of NC_089234.1, read as the reverse complement.
TATAAATAAATAAATAAATAAATAAATAAATAGGACCACTGCGTTTACCGATGTACCGGGGTTTAAATCAATCATCTCCCACATACTTCAGGTGACCTGGCTTTAGGTCAGGTTACAACAGGCACAGTTGTGGAAACAGAAGGAAGAGGATCAGATAGAAACGGAAGACAAACTTTTGGAGAGAACTCTCGGGAAAAAGAAAGGGCACAGGGAAGAGTGCAGGCCGCCCAGCAAACACCAGGGTTTTTACAGGCTCCAGGTTCAGGACGACAGCCCCGTTTTCCAGATGCCAACACACACAGAGACCCCCAGCTTGAAAGCTGAAAGCTCAACTCAGGCCAGGTGTATCTGGGTGCAGAGTCCTGACTCTACAGAAACAAAGGGCACTCAGTCTGCAGACAGCCTCTCTGGCTGTCGGGTCACTGGGCCACCCGACCCGGCTGAAAGTGCCCCCATGACAAGCTGAAGGCAGCATTCAGCCCGCTCTGTGAGAGAAGGCAATTTCAGCAAGTGAATCACAGGTGCCCAGTAACAACCCCTTTCCTCTGGGCACGTCCTTGAGTTTCCTCAAACCCCATCTCCGAACCTGGAGGTTTGGCCAGGGATGCACACGAGGGTACCGCTGGTGCTCCGGCGCCCTCTTGTGGACGTCGGCTCTAATGGCAACTCTCAGCCCTCTTTCCCTCTGGAGCACCGGGGGCTGCACTGGCCTTGGGCTCCTGCCGGCCTGATTTCCTTCCCCCTCTCCCTCTTAACACAGTGAAGTGCACTACAGATGGGGATATCTACTCTCTCCAAGTTTAGGAGGGTACTATCCCACCCTACCACACCTCACACCTTTAAATTAAATAGCCTGGGACCTCCCATGAGGTCAAGTGGCTAAGACTCCCTCCTTCCACTGCAGGTGGCACGGGTTTCATCCCTCGTCATGGAACTAAGATCCTACAGGACACACTGCGTGACCAAAAAATATAAATAAATAAATATCCCCCTGAAGTCACTGATATACCGGGCTTGAAGTCAATCACCTCCCTTTTAATTCAGGTGACCTGGCTTTAGGTCAGTTTTCCCCACGCAGGGTTGTGGAAACAGAAGAAAGAGGATCAGATAGAAAGGGAAGACAAACGTTTGGGAAGAACTCTCCAGAGAAAGAGAGGGCACAGGGATGAGCAAAGCCCGTCCAGAGAATATCCAGGTTTTTACAGGCTCCAGGTTCAGGAAAACCAACACCGTCTTCCGGATGCCAACACCCACAGAGGCCCACAGCTTAAAAAGCTGCAAGCCCGAGTCAAGGCAGGTATTTCTGAGTGCAGAGTCCTGACTCTGGAGAAACAAAGGGCAGTCAGACTACAGGCAACCTGTCTGGCCGTCCGACCACTGGGCCACAACCCGGCAGGAAGTGCCCCCATGGGAAGCTGAAGGCAGACCACTGCCCCACTGTGAGGCAATGCAATTTGAGCCGGTGAATCAGAGGGGCCCGTAAACAACCCCTTTGCTCTGGGCACATCACTGAGGTTCTGCTAACCCCATCTCCAACCCCATCTCAAAACCTGGAATTTTGGCCAGGGATCCAAAGGTGGGCTCCACTGGCGATCCGGCGCCCTCTTGTGGCCTTCGTCTCTAATAGCAACTTATAGCCCTTCCTCCTGCCCCCCTCGCCAGGTCTAGGGGCTGCACTGGCCCAGGGCGCCTGCCCGCCTGATTTCCTTCCCCCTCTCCCTCTTAGCACAATGAAGTGCCCTAGAGATGGCGATATTTTCTCTCTCCAAGTCTCCCAGGGTACTCATCCCTCCCTACCACATCCTACTACTTTAAATTAATCAGCCCAGGACTTCCCTGGTCCTCCAGTGGTTTAGACCCCATTCTTCCACTGCAGGGCGTACGGGTTTGATCCTTGGTCGCGGAACTAAGATCCTACATGGCACACGGCATGCACAAATATAAATAAATAAATAAATAAATAAATAGGACCACTGCGTTTACCGATGTACCGGGGTTTAAATCAATCATCTCCCACATACTTCAGGTGACCTGGCTTTAGGTCAGGTTACAACAGGCACAGTTGTGGAAACAGAAGGAAGAGGATCAGACAGAAACGCAAGACAAACTTTTGGAGAGAACTCTCGGGAAAAAGAAAGGGCACAGGGAAGAGTGCAGGCCGCCCAGCAAACACCAGGGTTTTTACAGGCTCCAGGTTCAGGACGACAGCCCCGTTTTCCAGATGCCAACACGCACAGAGACCACCAGCTTGAAAGCTGAAAGCTCAACTCAGGCCAGGTGTATCTGGGTGCAGAGTCCTGACTCTACAGAAACAAAGGGCACTCAGTCTGCAGACAGCCTCTCTGGCTGTCGGGTCACTGGGCCACCCGACCCGGCTGAAAGTGCCCCCATGACAAGCTGAAGGCAGCATTCAGCCCGCTCTGTGAGAGAAGGCAATTTCAGCAAGTGAATCACAGGTGCCCAGTAACAACCCCTTTCCTCTGGGCACGTCCTTGAGTTTCCTCAAACCCCATCTCCGAACCTGGAGGTTTGGCCAGGGATGCACACGAGGGTACCGCTGGTGCTCCGGCGCCCTCTTGTGGACGTCGGCTCTAATGGCAACTCTCAGCCCTCTTTCCCTCTGGAGCACCGGGGGCTGCACTGGCCTTGGGCTCCTGCCGGCCTGATTTCCTTCCCCCTCTCCCTCTTAACACAGTGAAGTGCACTACAGATGGGGATATCTACTCTCTCCAAGTTTAGGAGGGTACTATCCCACCCTACCACACCTCACACCTTTAAATTAAATAGCCTGGGACCTCCCATGAGGTCAAGTGGCTAAGACTCCCTCCTTCCACTGCAGGTGGCACGGGTTTCATCCCTCGTCATGGAACTAAGATCCTACAGGACACACTGCGTGACCAAAAAATATAAATAAATAAATATCCCCCTGAAGTCACTGATATACCGGGCTTGAAGTCAATCACCTCCCTTTTAATTCAGGTGACCTGGCTTTAGGTCAGTTTTCCCCACGCAGGGTTGTGGAAACAGAAGAAAGAGGATCAGATAGAAAGGGAAGACAAACGTTTGGGAAGAACTCTCCAGAGAAAGAGAGGGCACAGGGATGAGCAAAGCCCGTCCAGAGAATATCCAGGTTTTTACAGGCTCCAGGTTCAGGAAAACCAACACCGTCTTCCAGATGCCAACACCCACAGAGGCCCACAGCTTAAAAAGCTGCAAGCCCGAGTCAAGGCAGGTATTTCTGAGTGCAGAGTCCTGACTCTGGAGAAACAAAGGGCAGTCAGACTACAGGCAACCTGTCTGGCCGTCCGACCACTGGGCCACAACCCGGCAGGAAGTGCCCCCATGGGAAGCTGAAGGCAGACCACTGCCCCACTGTGAGGCAATGCAATTTGAGCCGGTGAATCAGAGGGGCCCGTAAACAACCCCTTTGCTCTGGGCACATCACTGAGGTTCTGCTAACCCCATCTCCAACCCCATCTCAAAACCTGGAATTTTGGCCAGGGATCCAAAGGTGGGCTCCACTGGCGATCCGGCGCCCTCTTGTGGCCTTTGTCTCTAATAGCAACTTATAGCCCTTCCTCCTGCCCCCCTCGCCAGGTCTAGAGGCTGCACTGGCCCAGGGCGCCTGCCCGCCTGATTTCCTTCCCCCTCTCCCTCTTAGCACAATGAAGTGCCCTAGAGATGGCGATATTTTCTCTCTCCAAGTCTCCCAGGGTACTCATCCCTCCCTACCACATCCTACTACTTTAAATTAATCAGCCCAGGACTTCCCTGGTCCTCCAGTGGTTTAGACCCCATTCTTCCACTGCAGGGCGTACGGGTTTGATCCTTGGTCGCGGAACTAAGATCCTACATGGCACACGGCATGCACAAATATAAATAAATAAATAAATAAATAAATAAATAGGACCACTGCGTTTACCGATGTACCGGGGTTTAAATCAATCATCTCCCACATACTTCAGGTGACCTGGCTTTAGGTCAGGTTACAACAGGCACAGTTGTGGAAACAGAAGGAAGAGGATCAGATAGAAACGGAAGACAAACTTTTGGAGAGAACTCTCGGGAAAAAGAAAGGGCACAGGGAAGAGTGCAGGCCGCCCAGCAAACACCAGGGTTTTTACAGGCTCCAGGTTCAGGACGACAGCCCCGTTTTCCAGATGCCAACACGCACAGAGACCACCAGCTTGAAAGCTGAAAGCTCAACTCAGGCCAGGTGTATCTGGGTGCAGAGTCCTGACTCTACAGAAACAAAGGGCACTCAGTCTGCAGACAGCCTCTCTGGCTGTCGGGTCACTGGGCCACCCGACCCGGCTGAAAGTGCCCCCATGACAAGCTGAAGGCAGCATTCAGCCCGCTCTGTGAGAGAAGGCAATTTCAGCAAGTGAATCACAGGTGCCCAGTAACAACCCCTTTCCTCTGGGCACGTCCTTGAGTTTCCTCAAACCCCATCTCCGAACCTGGAGGTTTGGCCAGGGATGCACACGAGGGTACCGCTGGTGCTCCGGCGCCCTCTTGTGGACGTCGGCTCTAATGGCAACTCTCAGCCCTCTTTCCCTCTGGAGCACCGGGGGCTGCACTGGCCTTGGGCTCCTGCCGGCCTGATTTCCTTCCCCCTCTCCCTCTTAACACAGTGAAGTGCACTACAGATGGGGATATCTACTCTCTCCAAGTTTAGGAGGGTACTATCCCACCCTACCACACCTCACACCTTTAAATTAAATAGCCTGGGACCTCCCATGAGGTCAAGTGGCTAAGACTCCCTCCTTCCACTGCAGGTGGCACGGGTTTCATCCCTCGTCATGGAACTAAGATCCTACAGGACACACTGCGTGACCAAAAAATATAAATAAATAAATATCCCCCTGAAGTCACTGATATACCGGGCTTGAAGTCAATCACCTCCCTTTTAATTCAGGTGACCTGGCTTTAGGTCAGTTTTCCCCACGCAGGGTTGTGGAAACAGAAGAAAGAGGATCAGATAGAAAGGGAAGACAAACGTTTGGGAAGAACTCTCCAGAGAAAGAGAGGGCACAGGGATGAGCAAAGCCCGTCCAGAGAATATCCAGGTTTTTACAGGCTCCAGGTTCAGGAAAACCAACACCGTCTTCCAGATGCCAACACCCACAGAGGCCCACAGCTTAAAAAGCTGCAAGCCCGAGTCAAGGCAGGTATTTCTGAGTGCAGAGTCCTGACTCTGGAGAAACAAAGGGCAGTCAGACTACAGGCAACCTGTCTGGCCGTCCGACCACTGGGCCACAACCCGGCAGGAAGTGCCCCCATGGGAAGCTGAAGGCAGACCACTGCCCCACTGTGAGGCAATGCAATTTGAGCCGGTGAATCAGAGGGGCCCGTAAACAACCCCTTTGCTCTGGGCACATCACTGAGGTTCTGCTAACCCCATCTCCAACCCCATCTCAAAACCTGGAATTTTGGCCAGGGATCCAAAGGTGGGCTCCACTGGCGATCCGGCGCCCTCTTGTGGCCTTTGTCTCTAATAGCAACTTATAGCCCTTCCTCCTGCCCCCCTCGCCAGGTCTAGAGGCTGCACTGGCCCAGGGCGCCTGCCCGCCTGATTTCCTTCCCCCTCTCCCTCTTAGCACAATGAAGTGCCCTAGAGATGGCGATATTTTCTCTCTCCAAGTCTCCCAGGGTACTCATCCCTCCCTACCACATCCTACTACTTTAAATTAATCAGCCCAGGACTTCCCTGGTCCTCCAGTGGTTTAGACCCCATTCTTCCACTGCAGGGCGTACGGGTTTGATCCTTGGTCGCGGAACTAAGATCCTACATGGCACACGGCATGCACAAATATAAATAAATAAATAAATAAATAAATAAATAGGACCACTGCGTTTACCGATGTACCGGGGTTTAAATCAATCATCTCCCACATACTTCAGGTGACCTGGCTTTAGGTCAGGTTACAACAGGCACAGTTGTGGAAACAGAAGGAAGAGGATCAGATAGAAACGGAAGACAAACTTTTGGAGAGAACTCTCGGGAAAAAGAAAGGGCACAGGGAAGAGTGCAGGCCGCCCAGCAAACACCAGGGTTTTTACAGGCTCCAGGTTCAGGACGACAGCCCCGTTTTCCAGATGCCAACACACACAGAGACCCCCAGCTTGAAAGCTGAAAGCTCAACTCAGGCCAGGTGTATCTGGGTGCAGAGTCCTGACTCTACAGAAACAAAGGGCACTCAGTCTGCAGACAGCCTCTCTGGCTGTCGGGTCACTGGGCCACCCGACCCGGCTGAAAGTGCCCCCATGACAAGCTGAAGGCAGCATTCAGCCCGCTCTGTGAGAGAAGGCAATTTCAGCAAGTGAATCACAGGTGCCCAGTAACAACCCCTTTCCTCTGGGCACGTCCTTGAGTTTCCTCAAACCCCATCTCCGAACCTGGAGGTTTGGCCAGGGATGCACACGAGGGTACCGCTGGTGCTCCGGCGCCCTCTTGTGGACGTCGGCTCTAATGGCAACTCTCAGCCCTCTTTCCCTCTGGAGCACCGGGGGCTGCACTGGCCTTGGGCTCCTGCCGGCCTGATTTCCTTCCCCCTCTCCCTCTTAACACAGTGAAGTGCACTACAGATGGGGATATCTACTCTCTCCAAGTTTAGGAGGGTACTATCCCACCCTACCACACCTCACACCTTTAAATTAAATAGCCTGGGACCTCCCATGAGGTCAAGTGGCTAAGACTCCCTCCTTCCACTGCAGGTGGCACGGGTTTCATCCCTCGTCATGGAACTAAGATCCTACAGGACACACTGCGTGACCAAAAAATATAAATAAATAAATATCCCCCTGAAGTCACTGATATACCGGGCTTGAAGTCAATCACCTCCCTTTTAATTCAGGTGACCTGGCTTTAGGTCAGTTTTCCCCACGCAGGGTTGTGGAAACAGAAGAAAGAGGATCAGATAGAAAGGGAAGACAAACGTTTGGGAAGAACTCTCCAGAGAAAGAGAGGGCACAGGGATGAGCAAAGCCCGTCCAGAGAATATCCAGGTTTTTACAGGCTCCAGGTTCAGGAAAACCAACACCGTCTTCCGGATGCCAACACCCACAGAGGCCCACAGCTTAAAAAGCTGCAAGCCCGAGTCAAGGCAGGTATTTCTGAGTGCAGAGTCCTGACTCTGGAGAAACAAAGGGCAGTCAGACTACAGGCAACCTGTCTGGCCGTCCGACCACTGGGCCACAACCCGGCAGGAAGTGCCCCCATGGGAAGCTGAAGGCAGACCACTGCCCCACTGTGAGGCAATGCAATTTGAGCCGGTGAATCAGAGGGGCCCGTAAACAACCCCTTTGCTCTGGGCACATCACTGAGGTTCTGCTAACCCCATCTCCAACCCCATCTCAAAACCTGGAATTTTGGCCAGGGATCCAAAGGTGGGCTCCACTGGCGATCCGGCGCCCTCTTGTGGCCTTCGTCTCTAATAGCAACTTATAGCCCTTCCTCCTGCCCCCCTCGCCAGGTCTAGGGGCTGCACTGGCCCAGGGCGCCTGCCCGCCTGATTTCCTTCCCCCTCTCCCTCTTAGCACAATGAAGTGCCCTAGAGATGGCGATATTTTCTCTCTCCAAGTCTCCCAGGGTACTCATCCCTCCCTACCACATCCTACTACTTTAAATTAATCAGCCCAGGACTTCCCTGGTCCTCCAGTGGTTTAGACCCCATTCTTCCACTGCAGGGCGTACGGGTTTGATCCTTGGTCGCGGAACTAAGATCCTACATGGCACACGGCATGCACAAATATAAATAAATAAATAAATAAATAAATAAATAGGACCACTGCGTTTACCGATGTACCGGGGTTTAAATCAATCATCTCCCACATACTTCAGGTGACCTGGCTTTAGGTCAGGTTACAACAGGCACAGTTGTGGAAACAGAAGGAAGAGGATCAGACAGAAACGCAAGACAAACTTTTGGAGAGAACTCTCGGGAAAAAGAAAGGGCACAGGGAAGAGTGCAGGCCGCCCAGCAAACACCAGGGTTTTTACAGGCTCCAGGTTCAGGACGACAGCCCCGTTTTCCAGATGCCAACACGCACAGAGACCACCAGCTTGAAAGCTGAAAGCTCAACTCAGGCCAGGTGTATCTGGGTGCAGAGTCCTGACTCTACAGAAACAAAGGGCACTCAGTCTGCAGACAGCCTCTCTGGCTGTCGGGTCACTGGGCCACCCGACCCGGCTGAAAGTGCCCCCATGACAAGCTGAAGGCAGCATTCAGCCCGCTCTGTGAGAGAAGGCAATTTCAGCAAGTGAATCACAGGTGCCCAGTAACAACCCCTTTCCTCTGGGCACGTCCTTGAGTTTCCTCAAACCCCATCTCCGAACCTGGAGGTTTGGCCAGGGATGCACACGAGGGTACCGCTGGTACTCCGGCGCCCTCTTGTGGACGTCGGCTCTAATGGCAACTCTCAGCCCTCTTTCCCTCTGGAGCACCGGGGGCTGCACTGGCCTTGGGCTCCTGCCGGCCTGATTTCCTTCCCCCTCTCCCTCTTAACACAGTGAAGTGCACTACAGATGGGGATATCTACTCTCTCCAAGTTTAGGAGGGTACTATCCCACCCTACCACACCTCACACCTTTAAATTAAATAGCCTGGGACCTCCCATGAGGTCAAGTGGCTAAGACTCCCTCCTTCCACTGCAGGTGGCACGGGTTTCATCCCTCGTCATGGAACTAAGATCCTACAGGACACACTGCGTGACCAAAAAATATAAATAAATAAATATCCCCCTGAAGTCACTGATATACCGGGCTTGAAGTCAATCACCTCCCTTTTAATTCAGGTGACCTGGCTTTAGGTCAGTTTTCCCCACGCAGGGTTGTGGAAACAGAAGAAAGAGGATCAGATAGAAAGGGAAGACAAACGTTTGGGAAGAACTCTCCAGAGAAAGAGAGGGCACAGGGATGAGCAAAGCCCGTCCAGAGAATATCCAGGTTTTTACAGGCTCCAGGTTCAGGAAAACCAACACCGTCTTCCAGATGCCAACACCCACAGAGGCCCACAGCTTAAAAAGCTGCAAGCCCGAGTCAAGGCAGGTATTTCTGAGTGCAGAGTCCTGACTCTGGAGAAACAAAGGGCAGTCAGACTACAGGCAACCTGTCTGGCCGTCCGACCACTGGGCCACAACCCGGCAGGAAGTGCCCCCATGGGAAGCTGAAGGCAGACCACTGCCCCACTGTGAGGCAATGCAATTTGAGCCGGTGAATCAGAGGGGCCCGTAAACAACCCCTTTGCTCTGGGCACATCACTGAGGTTCTGCTAACCCCATCTCCAACCCCATCTCAAAACCTGGAATTTTGGCCAGGGATCCAAAGGTGGGCTCCACTGGCGATCCGGCGCCCTCTTGTGGCCTTTGTCTCTAATAGCAACTTATAGCCCTTCCTCCTGCCCCCCTCGCCAGGTCTAGAGGCTGCACTGGCCCAGGGCGCCTGCCCGCCTGATTTCCTTCCCCCTCTCCCTCTTAGCACAATGAAGTGCCCTAGAGATGGCGATATTTTCTCTCTCCAAGTCTCCCAGGGTACTCATCCCTCCCTACCACATCCTACTACTTTAAATTAATCAGCCCAGGACTTCCCTGGTCCTCCAGTGGTTTAGACCCCATTCTTCCACTGCAGGGCGTACGGGTTTGATCCTTGGTCGCGGAACTAAGATCCTACATGGCACACGGCATGCACAAATATAAATAAATAAATAAATAAATAAATAAATAGGACCACTGCGTTTACCGATGTACCGGGGTTTAAATCAATCATCTCCCACATACTTCAGGTGACCTGGCTTTAGGTCAGGTTACAACAGGCACAGTTGTGGAAACAGAAGGAAGAGGATCAGACAGAAACGGAAGACAAACTTTTGGAGAGAACTCTCGGGAAAAAGAAAGGGCACAGGGAAGAGTGCAGGCCGCCCAGCAAACACCAGGGTTTTTACAGGCTCCAGGTTCAGGACGACAGCCCCGTTTTCCAGATGCCAACACACACAGAGACCCCCAGCTTGAAAGCTGAAAGCTCAACTCAGGCCAGGTGTATCTGGGTGCAGAGTCCTGACTCTACAGAAACAAAGGGCACTCAGTCTGCAGACAGCCTCTCTGGCTGTCGGGTCACTGGGCCACCCGACCCGGCTGAAAGTGCCCCCATGACAAGCTGAAGGCAGCATTCAGCCCGCTCTGTGAGAGAAGGCAATTTCAGCAAGTGAATCACAGGTGCCCAGTAACAACCCCTTTCCTCTGGGCACGTCCTTGAGTTTCCTCAAACCCCATCTCCGAACCTGGAGGTTTGGCCAGGGATGCACACGAGGGTACCGCTGGTGCTCCGGCGCCCTCTTGTGGACGTCGGCTCTAATGGCAACTCTCAGCCCTCTTTCCCTCTGGAGCACCGGGGGCTGCACTGGCCTTGGGCTCCTGCCGGCCTGATTTCCTTCCCCCTCTCCCTCTTAACACAGTGAAGTGCACTACAGATGGGGATATCTACTCTCTCCAAGTTTAGGAGGGTACTATCCCACCCTACCACACCTCACACCTTTAAATTAAATAGCCTGGGACCTCCCATGAGGTCAAGTGGCTAAGACTCCCTCCTTCCACTGCAGGTGGCACGGGTTTCATCCCTCGTCATGGAACTAAGATCCTACAGGACACACTGCGTGACCAAAAAATATAAATAAATAAATATCCCCCTGAAGTCACTGATATACCGGGCTTGAAGTCAATCACCTCCCTTTTAATTCAGGTGACCTGGCTTTAGGTCAGTTTTCCCCACGCAGGGTTGTGGAAACAGAAGAAAGAGGATCAGATAGAAAGGGAAGACAAACGTTTGGGAAGAACTCTCCAGAGAAAGAGAGGGCACAGGGATGAGCAAAGCCCGTCCAGAGAATATCCAGGTTTTTACAGGCTCCAGGTTCAGGAAAACCAACACCGTCTTCCAGATGCCAACACCCACAGAGGCCCACAGCTTAAAAAGCTGCAAGCCCGAGTCAAGGCAGGTATTTCTGAGTGCAGAGTCCTGACTCTGGAGAAACAAAGGGCAGTCAGACTACAGGCAACCTGTCTGGCCGTCCGACCACTGGGCCACAACCCGGCAGGAAGTGCCCCCATGGGAAGCTGAAGGCAGACCACTGCCCCACTGTGAGGCAATGCAATTTGAGCCGGTGAATCAGAGGGGCCCGTAAACAACCCCTTTGCTCTGGGCACATCACTGAGGTTCTGCTAACCCCATCTCCAACCCCATCTCAAAACCTGGAATTTTGGCCAGGGATCCAAAGGTGGGCTCCACTGGCGATCCGGCGCCCTCTTGTGGCCTTTGTCTCTAATAGCAACTTATAGCCCTTCCTCCTGCCCCCCTCGCCAGGTCTAGAGGCTGCACTGGCCCAGGGCGCCTGCCCGCCTGATTTCCTTCCCCCTCTCCCTCTTAGCACAATGAAGTGCCCTAGAGATGGCGATATTTTCTCTCTCCAAGTCTCCCAGGGTACTCATCCCTCCCTACCACATCCTACTACTTTAAATTAATCAGCCCAGGACTTCCCTGGTCCTCCAGTGGTTTAGACCCCATTCTTCCACTGCAGGGCGTACGGGTTTGATCCTTGGTCGCGGAACTAAGATCCTACATGGCACACGGCATGCACAAATATAAATAAATAAATAAATAAATAAATAAATAGGACCACTGCGTTTACCGATGTACCGGGGTTTAAATCAATCATCTCCCACATACTTCAGGTGACCTGGCTTTAGGTCAGGTTACAACAGGCACAGTTGTGGAAACAGAAGGAAGAGGATCAGATAGAAACGGAAGACAAACTTTTGGAGAGAACTCTCGGGAAAAAGAAAGGGCACAGGGAAGAGTGCAGGCCGCCCAGCAAACACCAGGGTTTTTACAGGCTCCAGGTTCAGGACGACAGCCCCGTTTTCCAGATGCCAACACACACAGAGACCCCCAGCTTGAAAGCTGAAAGCTCAACTCAGGCCAGGTGTATCTGGGTGCAGAGTCCTGACTCTACAGAAACAAAGGGCACTCAGTCTGCAGACAGCCTCTCTGGCTGTCGGGTCACTGGGCCACCCGACCCGGCTGAAAGTGCCCCCATGACAAGCTGAAGGCAGCATTCAGCCCGCTCTGTGAGAGAAGGCAATTTCAGCAAGTGAATCACAGGTGCCCAGTAACAACCCCTTTCCTCTGGGCACGTCCTTGAGTTTCCTCAAACCCCATCTCCGAACCTGGAGGTTTGGCCAGGGATGCACACGAGGGTACCGCTGGTGCTCCGGCGCCCTCTTGTGGACGTCGGCTCTAATGGCAACTCTCAGCCCTCTTTCCCTCTGGAGCACCGGGGGCTGCACTGGCCTTGGGCTCCTGCCGGCCTGATTTCCTTCCCCCTCTCCCTCTTAACACAGTGAAGTGCACTACAGATGGGGATATCTACTCTCTCCAAGTTTAGGAGGGTACTATCCCACCCTACCACACCTCACACCTTTAAATTAAATAGCCTGGGACCTCCCATGAGGTCAAGTGGCTAAGACTCCCTCCTTCCACTGCAGGTGGCACGGGTTTCATCCCTCGTCATGGAACTAAGATCCTACAGGACACACTGCGTGACCAAAAAATATAAATAAATAAATATCCCCCTGAAGTCACTGATATACCGGGCTTGAAGTCAATCACCTCCCTTTTAATTCAGGTGACCTGGCTTTAGGTCAGTTTTCCCCACGCAGGGTTGTGGAAACAGAAGAAAGAGGATCAGATAGAAAGGGAAGACAAACGTTTGGGAAGAACTCTCCAGAGAAAGAGAGGGCACAGGGATGAGCAAAGCCCGTCCAGAGAATATCCAGGTTTTTACAGGCTCCAGGTTCAGGAAAACCAACACCGTCTTCCAGATGCCAACACCCACAGAGGCCCACAGCTTAAAAAGCTGCAAGCCCGAGTCAAGGCAGGTATTTCTGAGTGCAGAGTCCTGACTCTGGAGAAACAAAGGGCAGTCAGACTACAGGCAACCTGTCTGGCCGTCCGACCACTGGGCCACAACCCGGCAGGAAGTGCCCCCATGGGAAGCTGAAGGCAGACCACTGCCCCACTGTGAGGCAATGCAATTTGAGCCGGTGAATCAGAGGGGCCCGTAAACAACCCCTTTGCTCTGGGCACATCACTGAGGTTCTGCTAACCCCATCTCCAACCCCATCTCAAAACCTGGAATTTTGGCCAGGGATCCAAAGGTGGGCTCCACTGGCGATCCGGCGCCCTCTTGTGGCCTTTGTCTCTAATAGCAACTTATAGCCCTTCCTCCTGCCCCCCTCGCCAGGTCTAGAGGCTGCACTGGCCCAGGGCGCCTGCCCGCCTGATTTCCTTCCCCCTCTCCCTCTTAGCACAATGAAGTGCCCTAGAGATGGCGATATTTTCTCTCTCCAAGTCTCCCAGGGTACTCATCCCTCCCTACCACATCCTACTACTTTAAATTAATCAGCCCAGGACTTCCCTGGTCCTCCAGTGGTTTAGACCCCATTCTTCCACTGCAGGGCGTACGGGTTTGATCCTTGGTCGCGGAACTAAGATCCTACATGGCACACGGCATGCACAAATATAAATAAATAAATAAATAAATAAATAGGACCACTGCGTTTACCGATGTACCGGGGTTTAAATCAATCATCTCCCACATACTTCAGGTGACCTGGCTTTAGGTCAGGTTACAACAGGCACAGTTGTGGAAACAGAAGGAAGAGGATCAGATAGAAACGGAAGACAAACTTTTGGAGAGAACTCTCGGGAAAAAGAAAGGGCACAGGGAAGAGTGCAGGCCGCCCAGCAAACACCAGGGTTTTTACAGGCTCCAGGTTCAGGACGACAGCCCCGTTTTCCAGATGCCAACACACACAGAGACCCCCAGCTTGAAAGCTGAAAGCTCAACTCAGGCCAGGTGTATCTGGGTGCAGAGTCCTGACTCTACAGAAACAAAGGGCACTCAGTCTGCAGACAGCCTCTCTGGCTGTCGGGTCACTGGGCCACCCGACCCGGCTGAAAGTGCCCCCATGACAAGCTGAAGGCAGCATTCAGCCCGCTCTGTGAGAGAAGGCAATTTCAGCAAGTGAATCACAGGTGCCCAGTAACAACCCCTTTCCTCTGGGCACGTCCTTGAGTTTCCTCAAACCCCATCTCCGAACCTGGAGGTTTGGCCAGGGATGCACACGAGGGTACCGCTGGTGCTCCGGCGCCCTCTTGTGGACGTCGGCTCTAATGGCAACTCTCAGCCCTCTTTCCCTCTGGAGCACCGGGGGCTGCACTGGCCTTGGGCTCCTGCCGGCCTGATTTCCTTCCCCCTCTCCCTCTTAACACAGTGAAGTGCACTACAGATGGGGATATCTACTCTCTCCAAGTTTAGGAGGGTACTATCCCACCCTACCACACCTCACACCTTTAAATTAAATAGCCTGGGACCTCCCATGAGGTCAAGTGGCTAAGACTCCCTCCTTCCACTGCAGGTGGCACGGGTTTCATCCCTCGTCATGGAACTAAGATCCTACAGGACACACTGCGTGACCAAAAAATATAAATAAATAAATATCCCCCTGAAGTCACTGATATACCGGGCTTGAAGTCAATCACCTCCCTTTTAATTCAGGTGACCTGGCTTTAGGTCAGTTTTCCCCACGCAGGGTTGTGGAAACAGAAGAAAGAGGATCAGATAGAAAGGGAAGACAAACGTTTGGGAAGAACTCTCCAGAGAAAGAGAGGGCACAGGGATGAGCAAAGCCCGTCCAGAGAATATCCAGGTTTTTACAGGCTCCAGGTTCAGGAAAACCAACACCGTCTTCCGGATGCCAACACCCACAGAGGCCCACAGCTTAAAAAGCTGCAAGCCCGAGTCAAGGCAGGTATTTCTGAGTGCAGAGTCCTGACTCTGGAGAAACAAAGGGCAGTCAGACTACAGGCAACCTGTCTGGCCGTCCGACCACTGGGCCACAACCCGGCAGGAAGTGCCCCCATGGGAAGCTGAAGGCAGACCACTGCCCCACTGTGAGGCAATGCAATTTGAGCCGGTGAATCAGAGGGGCCCGTAAACAACCCCTTTGCTCTGGGCACATCACTGAGGTTCTGCTAACCCCATCTCCAACCCCATCTCAAAACCTGGAATTTTGGCCAGGGATCCAAAGGTGGGCTCCACTGGCGATCCGGCGCCCTCTTGTGGCCTTCGTCTCTAATAGCAACTTATAGCCCTTCCTCCTGCCCCCCTCGCCAGGTCTAGGGGCTGCACTGCCCCAGGGCGCCTGCCCGCCTGATTTCCTTCCCCCTCTCCCTCTTAGCACAATGAAGTGCCCTAGAGATGGCGATATTTTCTCTCTCCAAGTCTCCCAGGGTACTCATCCCTCCCTACCACATCCTACTACTTTAAATTAATCAGCCCAGGACTTCCCTGGTCCTCCAGTGGTTTAGACCCCATTCTTCCACTGCAGGGCGTACGGGTTTGATCCTTGGTCGCGGAACTAAGATCCTACATGGCACACGGCATGCACAAATATAAATAAATAAATAAATAAATAAATAAATAAATAGGACCACTGCGTTTACCGATGTACCGGGGTTTAAATCAATCATCTCCCACATACTTCAGGTGACCTGGCTTTAGGTCAGGTTACAACAGGCACAGTTGTGGAAACAGAAGGAAGAGGATCAGACAGAAACGCAAGACAAACTTTTGGAGAGAACTCTCGGGAAAAAGAAAGGGCACAGGGAAGAGTGCAGGCCGCCCAGCAAACACCAGGGTTTTTACAGGCTCCAGGTTCAGGACGACAGCCCCGTTTTCCAGATGCCAACACGCACAGAGACCACCAGCTTGAAAGCTGAAAGCTCAACTCAGGCCAGGTGTATCTGGGTGCAGAGTCCTGACTCTACAGAAACAAAGGGCACTCAGTCTGCAGACAGCCTCTCTGGCTGTCGGGTCACTGGGCCACCCGACCCGGCTGAAAGTGCCCCCATGACAAGCTGAAGGCAGCATTCAGCCCGCTCTGTGAGAGAAGGCAATTTCAGCAAGTGAATCACAGGTGCCCAGTAACAACCCCTTTCCTCTGGGCACGTCCTTGAGTTTCCTCAAACCCCATCTCCGAACCTGGAGGTTTGGCCAGGGATGCACACGAGGGTACCGCTGGTACTCCGGCGCCCTCTTGTGGACGTCGGCTCTAATGGCAACTCTCAGCCCTCTTTCCCTCTGGAGCACCGGGGGCTGCACTGGCCTTGGGCTCCTGCCGGCCTGATTTCCTTCCCCCTCTCCCTCTTAACACAGTGAAGTGCACTACAGATGGGGATATCTACTCTCTCCAAGTTTAGGAGGGTACTATCCCACCCTACCACACCTCACACCTTTAAATTAAATAGCCTGGGACCTCCCATGAGGTCAAGTGGCTAAGACTCCCTCCTTCCACTGCAGGTGGCACGGGTTTCATCCCTCGTCATGGAACTAAGATCCTACAGGACACACTGCGTGACCAAAAAATATAAATAAATAAATATCCCCCTGAAGTCACTGATATACCGGGCTTGAAGTCAATCACCTCCCTTTTAATTCAGGTGACCTGGCTTTAGGTCAGTTTTCCCCACGCAGGGTTGTGGAAACAGAAGAAAGAGGATCAGATAGAAAGGGAAGACAAACGTTTGGGAAGAACTCTCCAGAGAAAGAGAGGGCACAGGGATGAGCAAAGCCCGTCCAGAGAATATCCAGGTTTTTACAGGCTCCAGGTTCAGGAAAACCAACACCGTCTTCCAGATGCCAACACCCACAGAGGCCCACAGCTTAAAAAGCTGCAAGCCCGAGTCAAGGCAGGTATTTCTGAGTGCAGAGTCCTGACTCTGGAGAAACAAAGGGCAGTCAGACTACAGGCAACCTGTCTGGCCGTCCGACCACTGGGCCACAACCCGGCAGGAAGTGCCCCCATGGGAAGCTGAAGGCAGACCACTGCCCCACTGTGAGGCAATGCAATTTGAGCCGGTGAATCAGAGGGGCCCGTAAACAACCCCTTTGCTCTGGGCACATCACTGAGGTTCTGCTAACCCCATCTCCAACCCCATCTCAAAACCTGGAATTTTGGCCAGGGATCCAAAGGTGGGCTCCACTGGCGATCCGGCGCCCTCTTGTGGCCTTTGTCTCTAATAGCAACTTATAGCCCTTCCTCCTGCCCCCCTCGCCAGGGCTAGAGGCTGCACTGGCCCAGGGCGCCTGCCCGCCTGATTTCCTTCCCCCTCTCCCTCTTAGCACAATGAAGTGCCCTAGAGATGGCGATATTTTCTCTCTCCAAGTCTCCCAGGGTACTCATCCCTCCCTACCACATCCTACTACTTTAAATTAATCAGCCCAGGACTTCCCTGGTCCTCCAGTGGTTTAGACCCCATTCTTCCACTGCAGGGCGTACGGGTTTGATCCTTGGTCGCGGAACTAAGATCCTACATGGCACACGGCATGCACAAATATAAATAAATAAATAAATAAATAAATAAATAGGACCACTGCGTTTACCGATGTACCGGGGTTTAAATCAATCATCTCCCATATACTTCAGGTGACCTGGCTTTAGGTCAGGTTACAACAGGCACAGTTGTGGAAACAGAAGGAAGAGGATCAGATAGAAACGGAAGACAAACTTTTGGAGAGAACTCTCGGGAAAAAGAAAGGGCACAGGGAAGAGTGCAGGCCGCCCAGCAAACACCAGGGTTTTTACAGGCTCCAGGTTCAGGACGACAGCCCCGTTTTCCAGATGCCAACACACACAGAGACCCCCAGCTTGAAAGCTGAAAGCTCAACTCAGGCCAGGTGTATCTGGGTGCAGAGTCCTGACTCTACAGAAACAAAGGGCACTCAGTCTGCAGACAGCCTCTCTGGCTGTCGGGTCACTGGGCCACCCGACCCGGCTGAAAGTGCCCCCATGACAAGCTGAAGGCAGCATTCAGCCCGCTCTGTGAGAGAAGGCAATTTCAGCAAGTGAATCACAGGTGCCCAGTAACAACCCCTTTCCTCTGGGCACGTCCTTGAGTTTCCTCAAACCCCATCTCCGAACCTGGAGGTTTGGCCAGGGATGCACACGAGGGTACCGCTGGTGCTCCGGCGCCCTCTTGTGGACGTCGGCTCTAATGGCAACTCTCAGCCCTCTTTCCCTCTGGAGCACCGGGGGCTGCACTGGCCTTGGGCTCCTGCCGGCCTGATTTCCTTCCCCCTCTCCCTCTTAACACAGTGAAGTGCACTACAGATGGGGATATCTACTCTCTCCAAGTTTAGGAGGGTACTATCCCACCCTACCACACCTCACACCTTTAAATTAAATAGCCTGGGACCTCCCATGAGGTCAAGTGGCTAAGACTCCCTCCTTCCACTGCAGGTGGCACGGGTTTCATCCCTCGTCATGGAACTAAGATCCTACAGGACACACTGCGTGACCAAAAAATATAAATAAATAAATATCCCCCTGAAGTCACTGATATACCGGGCTTGAAGTCAATCACCTCCCTTTTAATTCAGGTGACCTGGCTTTAGGTCAGTTTTCCCCACGCAGGGTTGTGGAAACAGAAGAAAGTGGATCAGATAGAAAGGGAAGACAAACGTTTGGGAAGAACTCTCCAGAGAAAGAGAGGGCACAGGGATGAGCAAAGCCCGTCCAGAGAATATCCAGGTTTTTACAGGCTCCAGGTTCAGGAAAACCAACACCGTCTTCCGGATGCCAACACCCACAGAGGCCCACAGCTTAAAAAGCTGCAAGCCCGAGTCAAGGCAGGTATTTCTGAGTGCAGAGTCCTGACTCTGGAGAAACAAAGGGCAGTCAGACTACAGGCAACCTGTCTGGCCGTCCGACCACTGGGCCACAACCCGGCAGGAAGTGCCCCCATGGGAAGCTGAAGGCAGACCACTGCCCCACTGTGAGGCAATGCAATTTGAGCCGGTGAATCAGAGGGGCCCGTAAACAACCCCTTTGCTCTGGGCACATCACTGAGGTTCTGCTAACCCCATCTCCAACCCCATCTCAAAACCTGGAATTTTGGCCAGGGATCCAAAGGTGGGCTCCACTGGCGATCCGGCGCCCTCTTGTGGCCTTCGTCTCTAATAGCAACTTATAGCCCTTCCTCCTGCCCCCCTCGCCAGGTCTAGGGGCTGCACTGGCCCAGGGCGCCTGCCCGCCTGATTTCCTTCCCCCTCTCCCTCTTAGCACAATGAAGTGCCCTAGAGATGGCGATATTTTCTCTCTCCAAGTCTCCCAGGGTACTCATCCCTCCCTACCACATCCTACTACTTTAAATTAATCAGCCCAGGACTTCCCTGGTCCTCCAGTGGTTTAGACCCCATTCTTCCACTGCAGGGCGTACGGGTTTGATCCTTGGTCGCGGAACTAAGATCCTACATGGCACACGGCATGCACAAATATAAATAAATAAATAAATAAATAAATAAATAGGACCACTGCGTTTACCGATGTACCGGGGTTTAAATCAATCATCTCCCACATACTTCAGGTGACCTGGCTTTAGGTCAGGTTACAACAGGCACAGTTGTGGAAACAGAAGGAAGAGGATCAGACAGAAACGCAAGACAAACTTTTGGAGAGAACTCTCGGGAAAAAGAAAGGGCACAGGGAAGAGTGCAGGCCGCCCAGCAAACACCAGGGTTTTTACAGGCTCCAGGTTCAGGACGACAGCCCCGTTTTCCAGATGCCAACACGCACAGAGACCACCAGCTTGAAAGCTGAAAGCTCAACTCAGGCCAGGTGTATCTGGGTGCAGAGTCCTGACTCTACAGAAACAAAGGGCACTCAGTCTGCAGACAGCCTCTCTGGCTGTCGGGTCACTGGGCCACCCGACCCGGCTGAAAGTGCCCCCATGACAAGCTGAAGGCAGCATTCAGCCCGCTCTGTGAGAGAAGGCAATTTCAGCAAGTGAATCACAGGTGCCCAGTAACAACCCCTTTCCTCTGGGCACGTCCTTGAGTTTCCTCAAACCCCATCTCCGAACCTGGAGGTTTGGCCAGGGATGCACACGAGGGTACCGCTGGTGCTCCGGCGCCCTCTTGTGGACGTCGGCTCTAATGGCAACTCTCAGCCCTCTTTCCCTCTGGAGCACCGGGGGCTGCACTGGCCTTGGGCTCCTGCCGGCCTGATTTCCTTCCCCCTCTCCCTCTTAACACAGTGAAGTGCACTACAGATGGGGATATCTACTCTCTCCAAGTTTAGGAGGGTACTATCCCACCCTACCACACCTCACACCTTTAAATTAAATAGCCTGGGACCTCCCATGAGGTCAAGTGGCTAAGACTCCCTCCTTCCACTGCAGGTGGCACGGGTTTCATCCCTCGTCATGGAACTAAGATCCTACAGGACACACTGCGTGACCAAAAAATATAAATAAATAAATATCCCCCTGAAGTCACTGATATACCGGGCTTGAAGTCAATCACCTCCCTTTTAATTCAGGTGACCTGGCTTTAGGTCAGTTTTCCCCACGCAGGGTTGTGGAAACAGAAGAAAGAGGATCAGATAGAAAGGGAAGACAAACGTTTGGGAAGAACTCTCCAGAGAAAGAGAGGGCACAGGGATGAGCAAAGCCCGTCCAGAGAATATCCAGGTTTTTACAGGCTCCAGGTTCAGGAAAACCAACACCGTCTTCCAGATGCCAACACCCACAGAGGCCCACAGCTTAAAAAGCTGCAAGCCCGAGTCAAGGCAGGTATTTCTGAGTGCAGAGTCCTGACTCTGGAGAAACAAAGGGCAGTCAGACTACAGGCAACCTGTCTGGCCGTCCGACCACTGGGCCACAACCCGGCAGGAAGTGCCCCCATGGGAAGCTGAAGGCAGACCACTGCCCCACTGTGAGGCAATGCAATTTGAGCCGGTGAATCAGAGGGGCCCGTAAACAACCCCTTTGCTCTGGGCACATCACTGAGGTTCTGCTAACCCCATCTCCAACCCCATCTCAAAACCTGGAATTTTGGCCAGGGATCCAAAGGTGGGCTCCACTGGCGATCCGGCGCCCTCTTGTGGCCTTCGTCTCTAATAACAACTTATAGCCCTTCCTCCTGCCCCCCTCGCCAGGTCTAGAGGCTGCACTGGCCCAGGGCGCCTGCCCGCCTGATTTCCTTCCCCCTCTCCCTCTTAGCACAATGAAGTGCCCTAGAGATGGCGATATTTTCTCTCTCCAAGTCTCCCAGGGTACTCATCCCTCCCTACCACATCCTACTACTTTAAATTAATCAGCCCAGGACTTCCCTGGTCCTCCAGTGGTTTAGACCCCATTCTTCCACTGCAGGGCGTACGGGTTTGATCCTTGGTCGCGGAACTAAGATCCTACATGGCACACGGCATGCACAAATATAAATAAATAAATAAATAAATAACTAGGACCACTGCGTTTACCGATGTACCGGGGTTTAAATCAATCATCTCCCACATACTTCAGGTGACCTGGCTTTAGGTCAGGTTACAACAGGCACAGTTGTGGAAACAGAAGGAAGAGGATCAGATAGAAACGGAAGACAAACTTTTGGAGAGAACTCTCGGGAAAAAGAAAGGGCACAGGGAAGAGTGCAGGCCGCCCAGCAAACACCAGGGTTTTTACAGGCTCCAGGTTCAGGACGACAGCCCCGTTTTCCAGATGCCAACACGCACAGAGACCACCAGCTTGAAAGCTGAAAGCTCAACTCAGGCCAGGTGTATCTGGGTGCAGAGTCCTGACTCTACAGAAACAAAGGGCACTCAGTCTGCAGACAGCCTCTCTGGCTGTCGGGTCACTGGGCCACCCGACCCGGCTGAAAGTGCCCCCATGACAAGCTGAAGGCAGCATTCAGCCCGCTCTGTGAGAGAAGGCAATTTCAGCAAGTGAATCACAGGTGCCCAGTAACAACCCCTTTCCTCTGGGCACGTCCTTGAGTTTCCTCAAACCCCATCTCCGAACCTGGAGGTTTGGCCAGGGATGCACACGAGGGTACCGCTGGTGCTCCGGCGCCCTCTTGTGGACGTCGGCTCTAATGGCAACTCTCAGCCCTCTTTCCCTCTGGAGCACCGGGGGCTGCACTGGCCTTGGGCTCCTGCCGGCCTGATTTCCTTCCCCCTCTCCCTCTTAACACAGTGAAGTGCACTACAGATGGGGATATCTACTCTCTCCAAGTTTAGGAGGGTACTATCCCACCCTACCACACCTCACACCTTTAAATTAAATAGCCTGGGACCTCCCATGAGGTCAAGTGGCTAAGACTCCCTCCTTCCACTGCAGGTGGCACGGGTTTCATCCCTCGTCATGGAACTAAGATCCTACAGGACACACTGCGTGACCAAAAAATATAAATAAATAAATATCCCCCTGAAGTCACTGATATACCGGGCTTGAAGTCAATCACCTCCCTTTTAATTCAGGTGACCTGGCTTTAGGTCAGTTTTCCCCACGCAGGGTTGTGGAAACAGAAGAAAGAGGATCAGATAGAAAGGGAAGACAAACGTTTGGGAAGAACTCTCCAGAGAAAGAGAGGGCACAGGGATGAGCAAAGCCCGTCCAGAGAATATCCAGGTTTTTACAGGCTCCAGGTTCAGGAAAACCAACACCGTCTTCCAGATGCCAACACCCACAGAGGCCCACAGCTTAAAAAGCTGCAAGCCCGAGTCAAGGCAGGTATTTCTGAGTGCAGAGTCCTGACTCTGGAGAAACAAAGGGCAGTCAGACTACAGGCAACCTGTCTGGCCGTCCGACCACTGGGCCACAACCCGGCAGGAAGTGCCCCCATGGGAAGCTGAAGGCAGACCACTGCCCCACTGTGAGGCAATGCAATTTGAGCCGGTGAATCAGAGGGGCCCGTAAACAACCCCTTTGCTCTGGGCACATCACTGAGGTTCTGCTAACCCCATCTCCAACCCCATCTCAAAACCTGGAATTTTGGCCAGGGTTCCAAAGGTGGGCTCCACTGGCGATCCGGCGCCCTCTTGTGGCCTTCGTCTCTAATAGCAACTTATAGCCCTTCCTCCTGCCCCCCTCGCCAGGTCTAGGGGCTGCACTGGCCCAGGGCGCCTGCCCGCCTGATTTCCTTCCCCCTCTCCCTCTTAGCACAATGAAGTGCCCTAGAGATGGCGATATTTTCTCTCTCCAAGTCTCCCAGGGTACTCATCCCTCCCTACCACATCCTACTACTTTAAATTAATCAGCCCAGGACTTCCCTGGTCCTCCAGTGGTTTAGACCCCATTCTTCCACTGCAGGGCGTACGGGTTTGATCCTTGGTCGCGGAACTAAGATCCTACATGGCACACGGCATGCACAAATATAAATAAATAAATAAATAAATAAATAAATAAATAGGACCACTGCGTTTACCGATGTACCGGGGTTTAAATCAATCATCTCCCACATACTTCAGGTGACCTGGCTTTAGGTCAGGTTACAACAGGCACAGTTGTGGAAACAGAAGGAAGAGGATCAGACAGAAACGCAAGACAAACTTTTGGAGAGAACTCTCGGGAAAAAGAAAGGGCACAGGGAAGAGTGCAGGCCGCCCAGCAAACACCAGGGTTTTTACAGGCTCCAGGTTCAGGACGACAGCCCCGTTTTCCAGATGCCAACACGCACAGAGACCACCAGCTTGAAAGCTGAAAGCTCAACTCAGGCCAGGTGTATCTGGGTGCAGAGTCCTGACTCTACAGAAACAAAGGGCACTCAGTCTGCAGACAGCCTCTCTGGCTGTCGGGTCACTGGGCCACCCGACCCGGCTGAAAGTGCCCCCATGACAAGCTGAAGGCAGCATTCAGCCCGCTCTGTGAGAGAAGGCAATTTCAGCAAGTGAATCACAGGTGCCCAGTAACAACCCCTTTCCTCTGGGCACGTCCTTGAGTTTCCTCAAACCCCATCTCCGAACCTGGAGGTTTGGCCAGGGATGCACACGAGGGTACCGCTGGTGCTCCGGCGCCCTCTTGTGGACGTCGGCTCTAATGGCAACTCTCAGCCCTCTTTCCCTCTGGAGCACCGGGGGCTGCACTGGCCTTGGGCTCCTGCCGGCCTGATTTCCTTCCCCCTCTCCCTCTTAACACAGTGAAGTGCACTACAGATGGGGATATCTACTCTCTCCAAGTTTAGGAGGGTACTATCCCACCCTACCACACCTCACACCTTTAAATTAAATAGCCTGGGACCTCCCATGAGGTCAAGTGGCTAAGACTCCCTCCTTCCACTGCAGGTGGCACGGGTTTCATCCCTCGTCATGGAACTAAGATCCTACAGGACACACTGCGTGACCAAAAAATATAAATAAATAAATATCCCCCTGAAGTCACTGATATACCGGGCTTGAAGTCAATCACCTCCCTTTTAATTCAGGTGACCTGGCTTTAGGTCAGTTTTCCCCACGCAGGGTTGTGGAAACAGAAGAAAGAGGATCAGATAGAAAGGGAAGACAAACGTTTGGGAAGAACTCTCCAGAGAAAGAGAGGGCACAGGGATGAGCAAAGCCCGTCCAGAGAATATCCAGGTTTTTACAGGCTCCAGGTTCAGGAAAACCAACACCGTCTTCCAGATGCCAACACCCACAGAGGCCCACAGCTTAAAAAGCTGCAAGCCCGAGTCAAGGCAGGTATTTCTGAGTGCAGAGTCCTGACTCTGGAGAAACAAAGGGCAGTCAGACTACAGGCAACCTGTCTGGCCGTCCGACCACTGGGCCACAACCCGGCAGGAAGTGCCCCCATGGGAAGCTGAAGGCAGACCACTGCCCCACTGTGAGGCAATGCAATTTGAGCCGGTGAATCAGAGGGGCCCGTAAACAACCCCTTTGCTCTGGGCACATCACTGAGGTTCTGCTAACCCCATCTCCAACCCCATCTCAAAACCTGGAATTTTGGCCAGGGATCCAAAGGTGGGCTCCACTGGCGATCCGGCGCCCTCTTGTGGCCTTCGTCTCTAATAACAACTTATAGCCCTTCCTCCTGCCCCCCTCGCCAGGTCTAGAGGCTGCACTGGCCCAGGGCGCCTGCCCGCCTGATTTCCTTCCCCCTCTCCCTCTTAGCACAATGAAGTGCCCTAGAGATGGCGATATTTTCTCTCTCCAAGTCTCCCAGGGTACTCATCCCTCCCTACCACATCCTACTACTTTAAATTAATCAGCCCA
Source organism: Phocoena phocoena (assembly GCF_963924675.1). Classification (NCBI taxonomy): domain Eukaryota; kingdom Metazoa; phylum Chordata; class Mammalia; order Artiodactyla; family Phocoenidae; genus Phocoena; species Phocoena phocoena. Next base: position 73,121,658 of record NC_089234.1, on the reverse strand, counting down.
GGACTTCCCTGGTCCTCCAGTGGTTTAGACCCCATTCTTCCACTGCAGGGCGTACGGGTTTGATCCTTGGTCGCGGAACTAAGATCCTACATGGCACACGGCATGCACAAATATAAATAAATAAATAAATAAATAAATAAATAGGACCACTGCGTTTACCGATGTACCGGGGTTTAAATCAATCATCTCCCACATACTTCAGGTGACCTGGCTTTAGGTCAGGTTACAACAGGCACAGTTGTGGAAACAGAAGGAAGAGGATCAGATAGAAACGGAAGACAAACTTTTGGAGAGAACTCTCGGGAAAAAGAAAGGGCACAGGGATGAGTGCAGGCCGCCCAGCAAACACCAGGGTTTTTACAGGCTCCAGGTTCAGGACGACAGCCCCGTTTTCCAGATGCCAACACGCACAGAGACCACCAGCTTGAAAGCTGAAAGCTCAACTCAGGCCAGGTGTATCTGGGTGCAGAGTCCTGACTCTACAGAAACAAAGGGCACTCAGTCTGCAGACAGCCTCTCTGGCTGTCGGGTCACTGGGCCACCCGACCCGGCTGAAAGTGCCCCCATGACAAGCTGAAGGCAGCATTCAGCCCGCTCTGTGAGAGAAGGCAATTTCAGCAAGTGAATCACAGGTGCCCAGTAACAACCCCTTTCCTCTGGGCACGTCCTTGAGTTTCCTCAAACCCCATCTCCGAACCTGGAGGTTTGGCCAGGGATGCACACGAGGGTACCGCTGGTGCTCCGGCGCCCTCTTGTGGACGTCGGCTCTAATGGCAACTCTCAGCCCTCTTTCCCTCTGGAGCACCGGGGGCTGCACTGGCCTTGGGCTCCTGCCGGCCTGATTTCCTTCCCCCTCTCCCTCTTAACACAGTGAAGTGCACTACAGATGGGGATATCTACTCTCTCCAAGTTTAGGAGGGTACTATCCCACCCTACCACACCTCACACCTTTAAATTAAATAGCCTGGGACCTCCCATGAGGTCAAGTGGCTAAGACTCCCTCCTTCCACTGCAGGTGGCACGGGTTTCATCCCTCGTCATGGAACTAAGATCCTACAGGACACACTGCGTGACCAAAAAATATAAATAAATAAATATCCCCCTGAAGTCACTGATATACCGGGCTTGAAGTCAATCACCTCCCTTTTAATTCAGGTGACCTGGCTTTAGGTCAGTTTTCCCCATGCAGGGTTGTGGAAACAGAAGAAAGAGGATCAGATAGAAAGGGAAGACAAACGTTTGGGAAGAACTCTCCAGAGAAAGAGAGGGCACAGGGATGAGCAAAGCCCGTCCAGAGAATATCCAGGTTTTTACAGGCTCCAGGTTCAGGAAAACCAACACCGTCTTCCAGATGCCAACACCCACAGAGGCCCACAGCTTAAAAAGCTGCAAGCCCGAGTCAAGGCAGGTATTTCTGAGTGCAGAGTCCTGACTCTGGAGAAACAAAGGGCAGTCAGACTACAGGCAACCTGTCTGGCCGTCCGACCACTGGGCCACAACCCGGCAGGAAGTGCCCCCATGGGAAGCTGAAGGCAGACCACTGCCCCACTGTGAGGCAATGCAATTTGAGCCGGTGAATCAGAGGGGCCCGTAAACAACCCCTTTGCTCTGGGCACATCACTGAGGTTCTGCTAACCCCATCTCCAACCCCATCTCAAAACCTGGAATTTTGGCCAGGGATCCAAAGGTGGGCTCCACTGGCGATCCGGCGCCCTCTTGTGGCCTTTGTCTCTAATAGCAACTTATAGCCCTTCCTCCTGCCCCCCTCGCCAGGTCTAGAGGCTGCACTGGCCCAGGGCGCCTGCCCGCCTGATTTCCTTCCCCCTCTCCCTCTTAGCACAATGAAGTGCCCTAGAGATGGCGATATTTTCTCTCTCCAAGTCTCCCAGGGTACTCATCCCTCCCTACCACATCCTACTACTTTAAATTAATCAGCCCAGGACTTCCCTGGTCCTCCAGTGGTTTAGACCCCATTCTTCCACTGCAGGGCGTACGGGTTTGATCCTTGGTCGCGGAACTAAGATCCTACATGGCACACGGCATGCACAAATATAAATAAATAAATAAATAAATAAATAAATAGGACCACTGCGTTTACCGATGTACCGGGGTTTAAATCAATCATCTCCCACATACTTCAGGTGACCTGGCTTTAGGTCAGGTTACAACAGGCACAGTTGTGGAAACAGAAGGAAGAGGATCAGATAGAAACGGAAGACAAACTTTTGGAGAGAACTCTCGGGAAAAAGAAAGGGCACAGGGAAGAGTGCAGGCCGCCCAGCAAACACCAGGGTTTTTACAGGCTCCAGGTTCAGGACGACAGCCCCGTTTTCCAGATGCCAACACACACAGAGACCCCCAGCTTGAAAGCTGAAAGCTCAACTCAGGCCAGGTGTATCTGGGTGCAGAGTCCTGACTCTACAGAAACAAAGGGCACTCAGTCTGCAGACAGCCTCTCTGGCTGTCGGGTCACTGGGCCACCCGACCCGGCTGAAAGTGCCCCCATGACAAGCTGAAGGCAGCATTCAGCCCGCTCTGTGAGAGAAGGCAATTTCAGCAAGTGAATCACAGGTGCCCAGTAACAACCCCTTTCCTCTGGGCACGTCCTTGAGTTTCCTCAAACCCCATCTCCGAACCTGGAGGTTTGGCCAGGGATGCACACGAGGGTACCGCTGGTGCTCCGGCGCCCTCTTGTGGACGTCGGCTCTAATGGCAACTCTCAGCCCTCTTTCCCTCTGGAGCACCGGGGGCTGCACTGGCCTTGGGCTCCTGCCGGCCTGATTTCCTTCCCCCTCTCCCTCTTAACACAGTGAAGTGCACTACAGATGGGGATATCTACTCTCTCCAAGTTTAGGAGGGTACTATCCCACCCTACCACACCTCACACCTTTAAATTAAATAGCCTGGGACCTCCCATGAGGTCAAGTGGCTAAGACTCCCTCCTTCCACTGCAGGTGGCACGGGTTTCATCCCTCGTCATGGAACTAAGATCCTACAGGACACACGGTGTGACCAAAAAATATAAATAAATAAATATCCCCCTGAAGTCACTGATATACCGGGCTTGAAGTCAATCACCTCCCTTTTAATTCAGGTGACCTGGCTTTAGGTCAGTTTTCCCCACGCAGGGTTGTGGAAACAGAAGAAAGAGGATCAGATAGAAAGGGAAGACAAACGTTTGGGAAGAACTCTCCAGAGAAAGAGAGGGCACAGGGATGAGCAAAGCCCGTCCAGAGAATATCCAGGTTTTTACAGGCTCCAGGTTCAGGAAAACCAACACCGTCTTCCGGATGCCAACACCCACAGAGGCCCACAGCTTAAAAAGCTGCAAGCCCGAGTCAAGGCAGGTATTTCTGAGTGCAGAGTCCTGACTCTGGAGAAACAAAGGGCAGTCAGACTACAGGCAACCTGTCTGGCCGTCCGACCACTGGGCCACAACCCGGCAGGAAGTGCCCCCATGGGAAGCTGAAGGCAGACCACTGCCCCACTGTGAGGCAATGCAATTTGAGCCGGTGAATCAGAGGGGCCCGTAAACAACCCCTTTGCTCTGGGCACATCACTGAGGTTCTGCTAACCTCATCTCCAACCCCATCTCAAAACCTGGAATTTTGGCCAGGGATCCAAAGGTGGGCTCCACTGGCGATCCGGCGCCCTCTTGTGGCCTTCGTCTCTAATAGCAACTTATAGCCCTTCCTCCTGCCCCCCTCGCCAGGTCTAGGGGCTGCACTGGCCCAGGGCGCCTGCCCGCCTGATTTCCTTCCCCCTCTCCCTCTTAGCACAATGAAGTGCCCTAGAGATGGCGATATTTTCTCTCTCCAAGTCTCCCAGGGTACTCATCCCTCCCTACCACATCCTACTACTTTAAATTAATCAGCCCAGGACTTCCCTGGTCCTCCAGTGGTTTAGACCCCATTCTTCCACTGCAGGGCGTACGGGTTTGATCCTTGGTCGCGGAACTAAGATCCTACATGGCACACGGCATGCACAAATATAAATAAATAAATAAATAAATAAATAAATAGGACCACTGCGTTTACCGATGTACCGGGGTTTAAATCAATCATCTCCCACATACTTCAGGTGACCTGGCTTTAGGTCAGGTTACAACAGGCACAGTTGTGGAAACAGAAGGAAGAGGATCAGACAGAAACGCAAGACAAACTTTTGGAGAGAACTCTCGGGAAAAAGAAAGGGCACAGGGAAGAGTGCAGGCCGCCCAGCAAACACCAGGGTTTTTACAGGCTCCAGGTTCAGGACGACAGCCCCGTTTTCCAGATGCCAACACGCACAGAGACCACCAGCTTGAAAGCTGAAAGCTCAACTCAGGCCAGGTGTATCTGGGTGCAGAGTCCTGACTCTACAGAAACAAAGGGCACTCAGTCTGCAGACAGCCTCTCTGGCTGTCGGGTCACTGGGCCACCCGACCCGGCTGAAAGTGCCCCCATGACAAGCTGAAGGCAGCATTCAGCCCGCTCTGTGAGAGAAGGCAATTTCAGCAAGTGAATCACAGGTGCCCAGTAACAACCCCTTTCCTCTGGGCACGTCCTTGAGTTTCCTCAAACCCCATCTCCGAACCTGGAGGTTTGGCCAGGGATGCACACGAGGGTACCGCTGGTGCTCCGGCGCCCTCTTGTGGACGTCGGCTCTAATGGCAACTCTCAGCCCTCTTTCCCTCTGGAGCACCGGGGGCTGCACTGGCCTTGGGCTCCTGCCGGCCTGATTTCCTTCCCCCTCTCCCTCTTAACACAGTGAAGTGCACTACAGATGGGGATATCTACTCTCTCCAAGTTTAGGAGGGTACTATCCCACCCTACCACACCTCACACCTTTAAATTAAATAGCCTGGGACCTCCCATGAGGTCAAGTGGCTAAGACTCCCTCCTTCCACTGCAGGTGGCACGGGTTTCATCCCTCGTCATGGAACTAAGATCCTACAGGACACACTGCGTGACCAAAAAATATAAATAAATAAATATCCCCCTGAAGTCACTGATATACCGGGCTTGAAGTCAATCACCTCCCTTTTAATTCAGGTGACCTGGCTTTAGGTCAGTTTTCCCCACGCAGGGTTGTGGAAACAGAAGAAAGAGGATCAGATAGAAAGGGAAGACAAACGTTTGGGAAGAACTCTCCAGAGAAAGAGAGGGCACAGGGATGAGCAAAGCCCGTCCAGAGAATATCCAGGTTTTTACAGGCTCCAGGTTCAGGAAAACCAACACCGTCTTCCAGATGCCAACACCCACAGAGGCCCACAGCTTAAAAAGCTGCAAGCCCGAGTCAAGGCAGGTATTTCTGAGTGCAGAGTCCTGACTCTGGAGAAACAAAGGGCAGTCAGACTACAGGCAACCTGTCTGGCCGTCCGACCACTGGGCCACAACCCGGCAGGAAGTGCCCCCATGGGAAGCTGAAGGCAGACCACTGCCCCACTGTGAGGCAATGCAATTTGAGCCGGTGAATCAGAGGGGCCCGTAAACAACCCCTTTGCTCTGGGCACATCACTGAGGTTCTGCTAACCCCATCTCCAACCCCATCTCAAAACCTGGAATTTTGGCCAGGGATCCAAAGGTGGGCTCCACTGGCGATCCGGCGCCCTCTTGTGGCCTTTGTCTCTAATAGCAACTTATAGCCCTTCCTCCTGCCCCCCTCGCCAGGTCTAGAGGCTGCACTGGCCCAGGGCGCCTGCCCGCCTGATTTCCTTCCCCCTCTCCCTCTTAGCACAATGAAGTGCCCTAGAGATGGCGATATTTTCTCTCTCCAAGTCTCCCAGGGTACTCATCCCTCCCTACCACATCCTACTACTTTAAATTAATCAGCCCAGGACTTCCCTGGTCCTCCAGTGGTTTAGACCCCATTCTTCCACTGCAGGGCGTACGGGTTTGATCCTTGGTCGCGGAACTAAGATCCTACATGGCACACGGCATGCACAAATATAAATAAATAAATAAATAAATAAATAAATAGGACCACTGCGTTTACCGATGTACCGGGGTTTAAATCAATCATCTCCCACATACTTCAGGTGACCTGGCTTTAGGTCAGGTTACAACAGGCACAGTTGTGGAAACAGAAGGAAGAGGATCAGATAGAAACGGAAGACAAACTTTTGGAGAGAACTCTCGGGAAAAAGAAAGGGCACAGGGAAGAGTGCAGGCCGCCCAGCAAACACCAGGGTTTTTACAGGCTCCAGGTTCAGGACGACAGCCCCGTTTTCCAGATGCCAACACACACAGAGACCCCCAGCTTGAAAGCTGAAAGCTCAACTCAGGCCAGGTGTATCTGGGTGCAGAGTCCTGACTCTACAGAAACAAAGGGCACTCAGTCTGCAGACAGCCTCTCTGGCTGTCGGGTCACTGGGCCACCCGACCCGGCTGAAAGTGCCCCCATGACAAGCTGAAGGCAGCATTCAGCCCGCTCTGTGAGAGAAGGCAATTTCAGCAAGTGAATCACAGGTGCCCAGTAACAACCCCTTTCCTCTGGGCACGTCCTTGAGTTTCCTCAAACCCCATCTCCGAACCTGGAGGTTTGGCCAGGGATGCACACGAGGGTACCGCTGGTGCTCCGGCGCCCTCTTGTGGACGTCGGCTCTAATGGCAACTCTCAGCCCTCTTTCCCTCTGGAGCACCGGGGGCTGCACTGGCCTTGGGCTCCTGCCGGCCTGATTTCCTTCCCCCTCTCCCTCTTAACACAGTGAAGTGCACTACAGATGGGGATATCTACTCTCTCCAAGTTTAGGAGGGTACTATCCCACCCTACCACACCTCACACCTTTAAATTAAATAGCCTGGGACCTCCCATGAGGTCAAGTGGCTAAGACTCCCTCCTTCCACTGCAGGTGGCACGGGTTTCATCCCTCGTCATGGAACTAAGATCCTACAGGACACACGGTGTGACCAAAAAATATAAATAAATAAATATCCCCCTGAAGTCACTGATATACCGGGCTTGAAGTCAATCACCTCCCTTTTAATTCAGGTGACCTGGCTTTAGGTCAGTTTTCCCCACGCAGGGTTGTGGAAACAGAAGAAAGAGGATCAGATAGAAAGGGAAGACAAACGTTTGGGAAGAACTCTCCAGAGAAAGAGAGGGCACAGGGATGAGCAAAGCCCGTCCAGAGAATATCCAGGTTTTTACAGGCTCCAGGTTCAGGAAAACCAACACCGTCTTCCGGATGCCAACACCCACAGAGGCCCACAGCTTAAAAAGCTGCAAGCCCGAGTCAAGGCAGGTATTTCTGAGTGCAGAGTCCTGACTCTGGAGAAACAAAGGGCAGTCAGACTACAGGCAACCTGTCTGGCCGTCCGACCACTGGGCCACAACCCGGCAGGAAGTGCCCCCATGGGAAGCTGAAGGCAGACCACTGCCCCACTGTGAGGCAATGCAATTTGAGCCGGTGAATCAGAGGGGCCCGTAAACAACCCCTTTGCTCTGGGCACATCACTGAGGTTCTGCTAACCCCATCTCCAACCCCATCTCAAAACCTGGAATTTTGGCCAGGGATCCAAAGGTGGGCTCCACTGGCGATCCGGCGCCCTCTTGTGGCCTTCGTCTCTAATAGCAACTTATAGCCCTTCCTCCTGCCCCCCTCGCCAGGTCTAGGGGCTGCACTGGCCCAGGGCGCCTGCCCGCCTGATTTCCTTCCCCCTCTCCCTCTTAGCACAATGAAGTGCCCTAGAGATGGCGATATTTTCTCTCTCCAAGTCTCCCAGGGTACTCATCCCTCCCTACCACATCCTACTACTTTAAATTAATCAGCCCAGGACTTCCCTGGTCCTCCAGTGGTTTAGACCCCATTCTTCCACTGCAGGGCGTACGGGTTTGATCCTTGGTCGCGGAACTAAGATCCTACATGGCACACGGCATGCACAAATATAAATAAATAAATAAATAAATAAATAAATAAATAGGACCACTGCGTTTACCGATGTACCGGGGTTTAAATCAATCATCTCCCACATACTTCAGGTGACCTGGCTTTAGGTCAGGTTACAACAGGCACAGTTGTGGAAACAGAAGGAAGAGGATCAGACAGAAACGCAAGACAAACTTTTGGAGAGAACTCTCAGGAAAAAGAAAGGGCACAGGGAAGAGTGCAGGCCGCCCAGCAAACACCAGGGTTTTTACAGGCTCCAGGTTCAGGACGACAGCCCCGTTTTCCAGATGCCAACACGCACAGAGACCACCAGCTTGAAAGCTGAAAGCTCAACTCAGGCCAGGTGTATCTGGGTGCAGAGTCCTGACTCTACAGAAACAAAGGGCACTCAGTCTGCAGACAGCCTCTCTGGCTGTCGGGTCACTGGGCCACCCGACCCGGCTGAAAGTGCCCCCATGACAAGCTGAAGGCAGCATTCAGCCCGCTCTGTGAGAGAAGGCAATTTCAGCAAGTGAATCACAGGTGCCCAGTAACAACCCCTTTCCTCTGGGCACGTCCTTGAGTTTCCTCAAACCCCATCTCCGAACCTGGAGGTTTGGCCAGGGATGCACACGAGGGTACCGCTGGTGCTCCGGCGCCCTCTTGTGGACGTCGGCTCTAATGGCAACTCTCAGCCCTCTTTCCCTCTGGAGCACCGGGGGCTGCACTGGCCTTGGGCTCCTGCCGGCCTGATTTCCTTCCCCCTCTCCCTCTTAACACAGTGAAGTGCACTACAGATGGGGATATCTACTCTCTCCAAGTTTAGGAGGGTACTATCCCACCCTACCACACCTCACACCTTTAAATTAAATAGCCTGGGACCTCCCATGAGGTCAAGTGGCTAAGACTCCCTCCTTCCACTGCAGGTGGCACGGGTTTCATCCCTCGTCATGGAACTAAGATCCTACAGGACACACTGCGTGACCAAAAAATATAAATAAATAAATATCCCCCTGAAGTCACTGATATACCGGGCTTGAAGTCAATCACCTCCCTTTTAATTCAGGTGACCTGGCTTTAGGTCAGTTTTCCCCACGCAGGGTTGTGGAAACAGAAGAAAGAGGATCAGATAGAAAGGGAAGACAAACGTTTGGGAAGAACTCTCCAGAGAAAGAGAGGGCACAGGGATGAGCAAAGCCCGTCCAGAGAATATCCAGGTTTTTACAGGCTCCAGGTTCAGGAAAACCAACACCGTCTTCCAGATGCCAACACCCACAGAGGCCCACAGCTTAAAAAGCTGCAAGCCCGAGTCAAGGCAGGTATTTCTGAGTGCAGAGTCCTGACTCTGGAGAAACAAAGGGCAGTCAGACTACAGGCAACCTGTCTGGCCGTCCGACCACTGGGCCACAACCCGGCAGGAAGTGCCCCCATGGGAAGCTGAAGGCAGACCACTGCCCCACTGTGAGGCAATGCAATTTGAGCCGGTGAATCAGAGGGGCCCGTAAACAACCCCTTTGCTCTGGGCACATCACTGAGGTTCTGCTAACCCCATCTCCAACCCCATCTCAAAACCTGGAATTTTGGCCAGGGATCCAAAGGTGGGCTCCACTGGCGATCCGGCGCCCTCTTGTGGCCTTTGTCTCTAATAGCAACTTATAGCCCTTCCTCCTGCCCCCCTCGCCAGGTCTAGAGGCTGCACTGGCCCAGGGCGCCTGCCCGCCTGATTTCCTTCCCCCTCTCCCTCTTAGCACAATGAAGTGCCCTAGAGATGGCGATATTTTCTCTCTCCAAGTCTCCCAGGGTACTCATCCCTCCCTACCACATCCTACTACTTTAAATTAATCAGCCCAGGACTTCCCTGGTCCTCCAGTGGTTTAGACCCCATTCTTCCACTGCAGGGCGTACGGGTTTGATCCTTGGTCGCGGAACTAAGATCCTACATGGCACACGGCATGCACAAATATAAATAAATAAATAAATAAATAAATAAATAGGACCACTGCGTTTACCGATGTACCGGGGTTTAAATCAATCATCTCCCACATACTTCAGGTGACCTGGCTTTAGGTCAGGTTACAACAGGCACAGTTGTGGAAACAGAAGGAAGAGGATCAGATAGAAACGGAAGACAAACTTTTGGAGAGAACTCTCGGGAAAAAGAAAGGGCACAGGGAAGAGTGCAGGCCGCCCAGCAAACACCAGGGTTTTTACAGGCTCCAGGTTCAGGACGACAGCCCCATTTTCCAGATGCCAACACACACAGAGACCCCCAGCTTGAAAGCTGAAAGCTCAACTCAGGCCAGGTGTATCTGGGTGCAGAGTCCTGACTCTACAGAAACAAAGGGCACTCAGTCTGCAGACAGCCTCTCTGGCTGTCGGGTCACTGGGCCACCCGACCCGGCTGAAAGTGCCCCCATGACAAGCTGAAGGCAGCATTCAGCCCGCTCTGTGAGAGAAGGCAATTTCAGCAAGTGAATCACAGGTGCCCAGTAACAACCCCTTTCCTCTGGGCACGTCCTTGAGTTTCCTCAAACCCCATCTCCGAACCTGGAGGTTTGGCCAGGGATGCACACGAGGGTACCGCTGGTGCTCCGGCGCCCTCTTGTGGACGTCGGCTCTAATGGCAACTCTCAGCCCTCTTTCCCTCTGGAGCACCGGGGGCTGCACTGGCCTTGGGCTCCTGCCGGCCTGATTTCCTTCCCCCTCTCCCTCTTAACACAGTGAAGTGCACTACAGATGGGGATATCTACTCTCTCCAAGTTTAGGAGGGTACTATCCCACCCTACCACACCTCACACCTTTAAATTAAATAGCCTGGGACCTCCCATGAGGTCAAGTGGCTAAGACTCCCTCCTTCCACTGCAGGTGGCACGGGTTTCATCCCTCGTCATGGAACTAAGATCCTACAGGACACACTGCGTGACCAAAAAATATAAATAAATAAATATCCCCCTGAAGTCACTGATATACCGGGCTTGAAGTCAATCACCTCCCTTTTAATTCAGGTGACCTGGCTTTAGGTCAGTTTTCCCCACGCAGGGTTGTGGAAACAGAAGAAAGAGGATCAGATAGAAAGGGAAGACAAACGTTTGGGAAGAACTCTCCAGAGAAAGAGAGGGCACAGGGATGAGCAAAGCCCGTCCAGAGAATATCCAGGTTTTTACAGGCTCCAGGTTCAGGAAAACCAACACCGTCTTCCGGATGCCAACACCCACAGAGGCCCACAGCTTAAAAAGCTGCAAGCCCGAGTCAAGGCAGGTATTTCTGAGTGCAGAGTCCTGACTCTGGAGAAACAAAGGGCAGTCAGACTACAGGCAACCTGTCTGGCCGTCCGACCACTGGGCCACAACCCGGCAGGAAGTGCCCCCATGGGAAGCTGAAGGCAGACCACTGCCCCACTGTGAGGCAATGCAATTTGAGCCGGTGAATCAGAGGGGCCCGTAAACAACCCCTTTGCTCTGGGCACATCACTGAGGTTCTGCTAACCCCATCTCCAACCCCATCTCAAAACCTGGAATTTTGGCCAGGGATCCAAAGGTGGGCTCCACTGGCGATCCGGCGCCCTCTTGTGGCCTTCGTCTCTAATAGCAACTTATAGCCCTTCCTCCTGCCCCCCTCGCCAGGTCTAGGGGCTGCACTGGCCCAGGGCGCCTGCCCGCCTGATTTCCTTCCCCCTCTCCCTCTTAGCACAATGAAGTGCCCTAGAGATGGCGATATTTTCTCTCTCCAAGTCTCCCAGGGTACTCATCCCTCCCTACCACATCCTACTACTTTAAATTAATCAGCCCAGGACTTCCCTGGTCCTCCAGTGGTTTAGACCCCATTCTTCCACTGCAGGGCGTACGGGTTTGATCCTTGGTCGCGGAACTAAGATCCTACATGGCACACGGCATGCACAAATATAAATAAATAAATAAATAAATAAATAGGACCACTGCGTTTACCGATGTACCGGGGTTTAAATCAATCATCTCCCACATACTTCAGGTGACCTGGCTTTAGGTCAGGTTACAACAGGCACAGTTGTGGAAACAGAAGGAAGAGGATCAGATAGAAACGGAAGACAAACTTTTGGAGAGAACTCTCGGGAAAAAGAAAGGGCACAGGGAAGAGTGCAGGCCGCCCAGCAAACACCAGGGTTTTTATAGGCTCCAGGTTCAGGACGACAGCCCCGTTTTCCAGATGCCAACACGCACAGAGACCACCAGCTTGAAAGCTGAAAGCTCAACTCAGGCCAGGTGTATCTGGGTGCAGAGTCCTGACTCTACAGAAACAAAGGGCACTCAGTCTGCAGACAGCCTCTCTGGCTGTCGGGTCACTGGGCCACCCGACCCGGCTGAAAGTGCCCCCATGACAAGCTGAAGGCAGCATTCAGCCCGCTCTGTGAGAGAAGGCAATTTCAGCAAGTGAATCACAGGTGCCCAGTAACAACCCCTTTCCTCTGGGCACGTCCTTGAGTTTCCTCAAACCCCATCTCCGAACCTGGAGGTTTGGCCAGGGATGCACACGAGGGTACCGCTGGTGCTCCGGCGCCCTCTTGTGGACGTCGGCTCTAATGGCAACTCTCAGCCCTCTTTCCCTCTGGAGCACCGGGGGCTGCACTGGCCTTGGGCTCCTGCCGGCCTGATTTCCTTCCCCCTCTCCCTCTTAACACAGTGAAGTGCACTACAGATGGGGATATCTACTCTCTCCAAGTTTAGGAGGGTACTATCCCACCCTACCACACCTCACACCTTTAAATTAAATAGCCTGGGACCTCCCATGAGGTCAAGTGGCTAAGACTCCCTCCTTCCACTGCAGGTGGCACGGGTTTCATCCCTCGTCATGGAACTAAGATCCTACAGGACACACTGCGTGACCAAAAAATATAAATAAATAAATATCCCCCTGAAGTCACTGATATACCGGGCTTGAAGTCAATCACCTCCCTTTTCATTCAGGTGACCTGGCTTTAGGTCAGTTTTCCCCACGCAGGGTTGTGGAAACAGAAGAAAGAGGATCAGATAGAAAGGGAAGACAAACGTTTGGGAAGAACTCTCCAGAGAAAGAGAGGGCACAGGGATGAGCAAAGCCCGTCCAGAGAATATCCAGGTTTTTACAGGCTCCAGGTTCAGGAAAACCAACACCGTCTTCCGGATGCCAACACCCACAGAGGCCCACAGCTTAAAAAGCTGCAAGCCCGAGTCAAGGCAGGTATTTCTGAGTGCAGAGTCCTGACTCTGGAGAAACAAAGAGCAGTCAGACTACAGGCAACCTGTCTGGCCGTCCGACCACTGGGCCACAACCCGGCAGGAAGTGCCCCCATGGGAAGCTGAAGGCAGACCACTGCCCCACTGTGAGGCAATGCAATTTGAGCTGGTGAATCAGAGGGGCCCGTAAACAACCCCTTTGCTCTGGGCACATCACTGAGGTTCTGCTAACCCCATCTCCAACCCCATCTCAAAACCTGGAATTTTGGCCAGCGATCCAAAGTTGGGCTCCACTGGCGATCTGGTGCCCTCTTGTGGCCTTCGTCTCTAATAGCAACTTATAGCCCTTCCTCCTGCCCCCCTCGCCAGGTCTAGGGGCTGCACTGGCCCAGGGCGCCTGCCCGCCTGATTTCCTTCCCCCTCTCCCTCTTAGCACAATGAAGTGCCCTAGAGATGGCGATATTTTCTCTCTCCAAGTCTCCCAGGGTACTCATCCCTCCCTACCACATCCTAATACTTTAAATTAATCAGCCCAGGACTTCCCTGGTCCTCCAGTGGTTTAGACCCCATTCTTCCACTGCAGGGCGTACGGGTTTGATCCTTGGTCGCGGAACTAAGATCCTACATGGCACACGGCATGCACAAATATAAATAAATAAATAAATAAATAAATAGGACCACTACGTTTACCGATGTACCGGGGTTTAAATCAATCATCTCTCACATACTTCAGGTGACCTGGCTTTAGGTCAGTTTACACCAGGCACAGTTGTGGAAACAGAAGGAAGAGGATCAGATAGAAACGGAAGAAAAACTTTTGGAGAGAACTCTCGAGAACAAGAAAGGGCACAGGGATGAGTGCAGGCCGCCCAGCAAACACCAGGGTTTTTACAGGCTCCAGGTTCAGGACGACAGCCCCGTTTTCCAGATGCCAACACACACAGAGACCACCAGCTTGAAAGCTGAAAGCTCAACTCAGGCCAGGTGTATCTGGGTGCAGAGTCCTGACTCTACAGAAACAAAGGGCACTCAGTCTGCAGACAGCCTCTCTGGCTGTCGGGTCACTGGGCCACCCGACCCGGCTGAACGTGCCCCCATGACAAGCTGAAGGCAGCATTCAGCCCGCTCTGTGAGAGAAGGCAATTTCAGCAAGTGAATCACAGGTGCCCAGTAACAACCCCTTTCCTCTGGGCACGTCCTTGAGTTTCCTCAAACCCCATCTCCGAACCTGGAGGTTTGGCCAGGGATGCACACGAGGGTACCGCTGGTGCTCCGGCGCCCTCTTGTGGACGTCGGCTCTAATGGCAACTCTCAGCCCTTTTTCCCTCTGGAGCACCGGGGGCTGCACTGGCCTTGGGCTCCTGCCAGCCTGATTTCCTTCCCCCTCTCCCTCTTAACACAGTGAAGTTGACTACAGATGGGGATATCTACTCTCTCCAAGTTTAGAAGGGTACTATCCCACCCTACCACACCTCACACCTTTAAATTAAATAGCCTGGGACCTCCCATGAGGTCAAGTGGCTAAGACTCCCTCCTTCCACTGCAGGTGGCACGGGTTTCATCCCTCGTCATGGAACTAAGATCCTACAGGACACACTGCGTGACCAAAAAATATAAATAAATAAATATCCCCCTGAAGTCACTGATATACCGGGCTTGAAGTCAATCACCTCCCTTTTAATTCAGGTGACCTGGCTTTAGGTCAGTTTTCCCCACGCAGGGTTGTGGAAACAGAAGAAAGAGGATCAGATAGAAAGGGAAGACAAACGTTTGGGAAGAACTCTCCAGAGAAAGAGAGGGCACAGGGATGAGCAAAGCCCGTCCAGAGAATATCCAGGTTTTTACAGGCTCCAGGTTCAGGAAAACCAACACCGTCTTCCGGATGCCAACACCCACAGAGGCCCACAGCTTAAAAAGCTGCAAGCCCGAGTCAAGGCAGGTATTTCTGAGTGCAGAGTCCTGACTCTGGAGAAACAAAGGGCAGTCAGACTACAGGCAACCTGTCTGGCCGTCCGACCACTGGGCCACAACCCGGCAGGAAGTGCCCCCATGGGAAGCTGAAGGCAGACCACTGCCCCACTGTGAGGCAATGCAATTTGAGCCGGTGAATCAGAGGGGCCCGTAAACAACCCCTTTGCTCTGGGCACATCACTGAGGTTCTGCTAACCCCATCTCCAACCCCATCTCAAAACCTGGAATTTTGGCCAGGGATCCAAAGGTGGGCTCCACTGGCGATCCGGCGCCCTCTTGTGGCCTTCGTCTCTAATAGCAACTTATAGCCCTTCCTCCTGCCCCCCTCGCCAGGTCTAGGGGCTGCACTGCCCCAGGGCGCCTGCCCGCCTGATTTCCTTCCCCCTCTCCCTCTTAGCACAATGAAGTGCCCTAGAGATGGCGATATTTTCTCTCTCCAAGTCTCCCAGGGTACTCATCCCTCCCTACCACATCCTACTACTTTAAATTAATCAGCCCAGGACTTCCCTGGTCCTCCAGTGGTTTAGACCCCATTCTTCCACTGCAGGGCGTACGGGTTTGATCCTTGGTCGCGGAACTAAGATCCTACATGGCACACGGCATGCACAAATATAAATAAATAAATAAATAAATAAATAAATAAATAGGACCACTGCGTTTACCGATGTACCGGGGTTTAAATCAATCATCTCCCACATACTTCAGGTGACCTGGCTTTAGGTCAGGTTACAACAGGCACAGTTGTGGAAACAGAAGGAAGAGGATCAGACAGAAACGCAAGACAAACTTTTGGAGAGAACTCTCGGGAAAAAGAAAGGGCACAGGGAAGAGTGCAGGCCGCCCAGCAAACACCAGGGTTTTTACAGGCTCCAGGTTCAGGACGACAGCCCCGTTTTCCAGATGCCAACACGCACAGAGACCACCAGCTTGAAAGCTGAAAGCTCAACTCAGGCCAGGTGTATCTGGGTGCAGAGTCCTGACTCTACAGAAACAAAGGGCACTCAGTCTGCAGACAGCCTCTCTGGCTGTCGGGTCACTGGGCCACCCGACCCGGCTGAAAGTGCCCCCATGACAAGCTGAAGGCAGCATTCAGCCCGCTCTGTGAGAGAAGGCAATTTCAGCAAGTGAATCACAGGTGCCCAGTAACAACCCCTTTCCTCTGGGCACGTCCTTGAGTTTCCTCAAACCCCATCTCCGAACCTGGAGGTTTGGCCAGGGATGCACACGAGGGTACCGCTGGTACTCCGGCGCCCTCTTGTGGACGTCGGCTCTAATGGCAACTCTCAGCCCTCTTTCCCTCTGGAGCACCGGGGGCTGCACTGGCCTTGGGCTCCTGCCGGCCTGATTTCCTTCCCCCTCTCCCTCTTAACACAGTGAAGTGCACTACAGATGGGGATATCTACTCTCTCCAAGTTTAGGAGGGTACTATCCCACCCTACCACACCTCACACCTTTAAATTAAATAGCCTGGGACCTCCCATGAGGTCAAGTGGCTAAGACTCCCTCCTTCCACTGCAGGTGGCACGGGTTTCATCCCTCGTCATGGAACTAAGATCCTACAGGACACACTGCGTGACCAAAAAATATAAATAAATAAATATCCCCCTGAAGTCACTGATATACCGGGCTTGAAGTCAATCACCTCCCTTTTAATTCAGGTGACCTGGCTTTAGGTCAGTTTTCCCCACGCAGGGTTGTGGAAACAGAAGAAAGAGGATCAGATAGAAAGGGAAGACAAACGTTTGGGAAGAACTCTCCAGAGAAAGAGAGGGCACAGGGATGAGCAAAGCCCGTCCAGAGAATATCCAGGTTTTTACAGGCTCCAGGTTCAGGAAAACCAACACCGTCTTCCAGATGCCAACACCCACAGAGGCCCACAGCTTAAAAAGCTGCAAGCCCGAGTCAAGGCAGGTATTTCTGAGTGCAGAGTCCTGACTCTGGAGAAACAAAGGGCAGTCAGACTACAGGCAACCTGTCTGGCCGTCCGACCACTGGGCCACAACCCGGCAGGAAGTGCCCCCATGGGAAGCTGAAGGCAGACCACTGCCCCACTGTGAGGCAATGCAATTTGAGCCGGTGAATCAGAGGGGCCCGTAAACAACCCCTTTGCTCTGGGCACATCACTGAGGTTCTGCTAACCCCATCTCCAACCCCATCTCAAAACCTGGAATTTTGGCCAGGGATCCAAAGGTGGGCTCCACTGGCGATCCGGCGCCCTCTTGTGGCCTTTGTCTCTAATAGCAACTTATAGCCCTTCCTCCTGCCCCCCTCGCCAGGGCTAGAGGCTGCACTGGCCCAGGGCGCCTGCCCGCCTGATTTCCTTCCCCCTCTCCCTCTTAGCACAATGAAGTGCCCTAGAGATGGCGATATTTTCTCTCTCCAAGTCTCCCAGGGTACTCATCCCTCCCTACCACATCCTACTACTTTAAATTAATCAGCCCAGGACTTCCCTGGTCCTCCAGTGGTTTAGACCCCATTCTTCCACTGCAGGGCGTACGGGTTTGATCCTTGGTCGCGGAACTAAGATCCTACATGGCACACGGCATGCACAAATATAAATAAATAAATAAATAAATAAATAAATAGGACCACTGCGTTTACCGATGTACCGGGGTTTAAATCAATCATCTCCCATATACTTCAGGTGACCTGGCTTTAGGTCAGGTTACAACAGGCACAGTTGTGGAAACAGAAGGAAGAGGATCAGATAGAAACGGAAGACAAACTTTTGGAGAGAACTCTCGGGAAAAAGAAAGGGCACAGGGAAGAGTGCAGGCCGCCCAGCAAACACCAGGGTTTTTACAGGCTCCAGGTTCAGGACGACAGCCCCGTTTTCCAGATGCCAACACACACAGAGACCCCCAGCTTGAAAGCTGAAAGCTCAACTCAGGCCAGGTGTATCTGGGTGCAGAGTCCTGACTCTACAGAAACAAAGGGCACTCAGTCTGCAGACAGCCTCTCTGGCTGTCGGGTCACTGGGCCACCCGACCCGGCTGAAAGTGCCCCCATGACAAGCTGAAGGCAGCATTCAGCCCGCTCTGTGAGAGAAGGCAATTTCAGCAAGTGAATCACAGGTGCCCAGTAACAACCCCTTTCCTCTGGGCACGTCCTTGAGTTTCCTCAAACCCCATCTCCGAACCTGGAGGTTTGGCCAGGGATGCACACGAGGGTACCGCTGGTGCTCCGGCGCCCTCTTGTGGACGTCGGCTCTAATGGCAACTCTCAGCCCTCTTTCCCTCTGGAGCACCGGGGGCTGCACTGGCCTTGGGCTCCTGCCGGCCTGATTTCCTTCCCCCTCTCCCTCTTAACACAGTGAAGTGCACTACAGATGGGGATATCTACTCTCTCCAAGTTTAGGAGGGTACTATCCCACCCTACCACACCTCACACCTTTAAATTAAATAGCCTGGGACCTCCCATGAGGTCAAGTGGCTAAGACTCCCTCCTTCCACTGCAGGTGGCACGGGTTTCATCCCTCGTCATGGAACTAAGATCCTACAGGACACACTGCGTGACCAAAAAATATAAATAAATAAATATCCCCCTGAAGTCACTGATATACCGGGCTTGAAGTCAATCACCTCCCTTTTAATTCAGGTGACCTGGCTTTAGGTCAGTTTTCCCCACGCAGGGTTGTGGAAACAGAAGAAAGTGGATCAGATAGAAAGGGAAGACAAACGTTTGGGAAGAACTCTCCAGAGAAAGAGAGGGCACAGGGATGAGCAAAGCCCGTCCAGAGAATATCCAGGTTTTTACAGGCTCCAGGTTCAGGAAAACCAACACCGTCTTCCGGATGCCAACACCCACAGAGGCCCACAGCTTAAAAAGCTGCAAGCCCGAGTCAAGGCAGGTATTTCTGAGTGCAGAGTCCTGACTCTGGAGAAACAAAGGGCAGTCAGACTACAGGCAACCTGTCTGGCCGTCCGACCACTGGGCCACAACCCGGCAGGAAGTGCCCCCATGGGAAGCTGAAGGCAGACCACTGCCCCACTGTGAGGCAATGCAATTTGAGCCGGTGAATCAGAGGGGCCCGTAAACAACCCCTTTGCTCTGGGCACATCACTGAGGTTCTGCTAACCCCATCTCCAACCCCATCTCAAAACCTGGAATTTTGGCCAGGGATCCAAAGGTGGGCTCCACTGGCGATCCGGCGCCCTCTTGTGGCCTTCGTCTCTAATAGCAACTTATAGCCCTTCCTCCTGCCCCCCTCGCCAGGTCTAGGGGCTGCACTGGCCCAGGGCGCCTGCCCGCCTGATTTCCTTCCCCCTCTCCCTCTTAGCACAATGAAGTGCCCTAGAGATGGCGATATTTTCTCTCTCCAAGTCTCCCAGGGTACTCATCCCTCCCTACCACATCCTACTACTTTAAATTAATCAGCCCAGGACTTCCCTGGTCCTCCAGTGGTTTAGACCCCATTCTTCCACTGCAGGGCGTACGGGTTTGATCCTTGGTCGCGGAACTAAGATCCTACATGGCACACGGCATGCACAAATATAAATAAATAAATAAATAAATAAATAAATAGGACCACTGCGTTTACCGATGTACCGGGGTTTAAATCAATCATCTCCCACATACTTCAGGTGACCTGGCTTTAGGTCAGGTTACAACAGGCACAGTTGTGGAAACAGAAGGAAGAGGATCAGACAGAAACGCAAGACAAACTTTTGGAGAGAACTCTCGGGAAAAAGAAAGGGCACAGGGAAGAGTGCAGGCCGCCCAGCAAACACCAGGGTTTTTACAGGCTCCAGGTTCAGGACGACAGCCCCGTTTTCCAGATGCCAACACGCACAGAGACCACCAGCTTGAAAGCTGAAAGCTCAACTCAGGCCAGGTGTATCTGGGTGCAGAGTCCTGACTCTACAGAAACAAAGGGCACTCAGTCTGCAGACAGCCTCTCTGGCTGTCGGGTCACTGGGCCACCCGACCCGGCTGAAAGTGCCCCCATGACAAGCTGAAGGCAGCATTCAGCCCGCTCTGTGAGAGAAGGCAATTTCAGCAAGTGAATCACAGGTGCCCAGTAACAACCCCTTTCCTCTGGGCACGTCCTTGAGTTTCCTCAAACCCCATCTCCGAACCTGGAGGTTTGGCCAGGGATGCACACGAGGGTACCGCTGGTGCTCCGGCGCCCTCTTGTGGACGTCGGCTCTAATGGCAACTCTCAGCCCTCTTTCCCTCTGGAGCACCGGGGGCTGCACTGGCCTTGGGCTCCTGCCGGCCTGATTTCCTTCCCCCTCTCCCTCTTAACACAGTGAAGTGCACTACAGATGGGGATATCTACTCTCTCCAAGTTTAGGAGGGTACTATCCCACCCTACCACACCTCACACCTTTAAATTAAATAGCCTGGGACCTCCCATGAGGTCAAGTGGCTAAGACTCCCTCCTTCCACTGCAGGTGGCACGGGTTTCATCCCTCGTCATGGAACTAAGATCCTACAGGACACACTGCGTGACCAAAAAATATAAATAAATAAATATCCCCCTGAAGTCACTGATATACCGGGCTTGAAGTCAATCACCTCCCTTTTAATTCAGGTGACCTGGCTTTAGGTCAGTTTTCCCCACGCAGGGTTGTGGAAACAGAAGAAAGAGGATCAGATAGAAAGGGAAGACAAACGTTTGGGAAGAACTCTCCAGAGAAAGAGAGGGCACAGGGATGAGCAAAGCCCGTCCAGAGAATATCCAGGTTTTTACAGGCTCCAGGTTCAGGAAAACCAACACCGTCTTCCAGATGCCAACACCCACAGAGGCCCACAGCTTAAAAAGCTGCAAGCCCGAGTCAAGGCAGGTATTTCTGAGTGCAGAGTCCTGACTCTGGAGAAACAAAGGGCAGTCAGACTACAGGCAACCTGTCTGGCCGTCCGACCACTGGGCCACAACCCGGCAGGAAGTGCCCCCATGGGAAGCTGAAGGCAGACCACTGCCCCACTGTGAGGCAATGCAATTTGAGCCGGTGAATCAGAGGGGCCCGTAAACAACCCCTTTGCTCTGGGCACATCACTGAGGTTCTGCTAACCCCATCTCCAACCCCATCTCAAAACCTGGAATTTTGGCCAGGGATCCAAAGGTGGGCTCCACTGGCGATCCGGCGCCCTCTTGTGGCCTTCGTCTCTAATAACAACTTATAGCCCTTCCTCCTGCCCCCCTCGCCAGGTCTAGAGGCTGCACTGGCCCAGGGCGCCTGCCCGCCTGATTTCCTTCCCCCTCTCCCTCTTAGCACAATGAAGTGCCCTAGAGATGGCGATATTTTCTCTCTCCAAGTCTCCCAGGGTACTCATCCCTCCCTACCACATCCTACTACTTTAAATTAATCAGCCCAGGACTTCCCTGGTCCTCCAGTGGTTTAGACCCCATTCTTCCACTGCAGGGCGTACGGGTTTGATCCTTGGTCGCGGAACTAAGATCCTACATGGCACACGGCATGCACAAATATAAATAAATAAATAAATAAATAACTAGGACCACTGCGTTTACCGATGTACCGGGGTTTAAATCAATCATCTCCCACATACTTCAGGTGACCTGGCTTTAGGTCAGGTTACAACAGGCACAGTTGTGGAAACAGAAGGAAGAGGATCAGATAGAAACGGAAGACAAACTTTTGGAGAGAACTCTCGGGAAAAAGAAAGGGCACAGGGAAGAGTGCAGGCCGCCCAGCAAACACCAGGGTTTTTACAGGCTCCAGGTTCAGGACGACAGCCCCGTTTTCCAGATGCCAACACGCACAGAGACCACCAGCTTGAAAGCTGAAAGCTCAACTCAGGCCAGGTGTATCTGGGTGCAGAGTCCTGACTCTACAGAAACAAAGGGCACTCAGTCTGCAGACAGCCTCTCTGGCTGTCGGGTCACTGGGCCACCCGACCCGGCTGAAAGTGCCCCCATGACAAGCTGAAGGCAGCATTCAGCCCGCTCTGTGAGAGAAGGCAATTTCAGCAAGTGAATCACAGGTGCCCAGTAACAACCCCTTTCCTCTGGGCACGTCCTTGAGTTTCCTCAAACCCCATCTCCGAACCTGGAGGTTTGGCCAGGGATGCACACGAGGGTACCGCTGGTGCTCCGGCGCCCTCTTGTGGACGTCGGCTCTAATGGCAACTCTCAGCCCTCTTTCCCTCTGGAGCACCGGGGGCTGCACTGGCCTTGGGCTCCTGCCGGCCTGATTTCCTTCCCCCTCTCCCTCTTAACACAGTGAAGTGCACTACAGATGGGGATATCTACTCTCTC
Source organism: Phocoena phocoena (assembly GCF_963924675.1). NCBI lineage: Eukaryota > Metazoa > Chordata > Mammalia > Artiodactyla > Phocoenidae > Phocoena > Phocoena phocoena. Next base: position 73,099,427 of record NC_089234.1, on the reverse strand, counting down.
CAAGTTTAGGAGGGTACTATCCCACCCTACCACACCTCACACCTTTAAATTAAATAGCCTGGGACCTCCCATGAGGTCAAGTGGCTAAGACTCCCTCCTTCCACTGCAGGTGGCACGGGTTTCATCCCTCGTCATGGAACTAAGATCCTACAGGACACACTGCGTGACCAAAAAATATAAATAAATAAATATCCCCCTGAAGTCACTGATATACCGGGCTTGAAGTCAATCACCTCCCTTTTAATTCAGGTGACCTGGCTTTAGGTCAGTTTTCCCCACGCAGGGTTGTGGAAACAGAAGAAAGAGGATCAGATAGAAAGGGAAGACAAACGTTTGGGAAGAACTCTCCAGAGAAAGAGAGGGCACAGGGATGAGCAAAGCCCGTCCAGAGAATATCCAGGTTTTTACAGGCTCCAGGTTCAGGAAAACCAACACCGTCTTCCAGATGCCAACACCCACAGAGGCCCACAGCTTAAAAAGCTGCAAGCCCGAGTCAAGGCAGGTATTTCTGAGTGCAGAGTCCTGACTCTGGAGAAACAAAGGGCAGTCAGACTACAGGCAACCTGTCTGGCCGTCCGACCACTGGGCCACAACCCGGCAGGAAGTGCCCCCATGGGAAGCTGAAGGCAGACCACTGCCCCACTGTGAGGCAATGCAATTTGAGCCGGTGAATCAGAGGGGCCCGTAAACAACCCCTTTGCTCTGGGCACATCACTGAGGTTCTGCTAACCCCATCTCCAACCCCATCTCAAAACCTGGAATTTTGGCCAGGGTTCCAAAGGTGGGCTCCACTGGCGATCCGGCGCCCTCTTGTGGCCTTCGTCTCTAATAGCAACTTATAGCCCTTCCTCCTGCCCCCCTCGCCAGGTCTAGGGGCTGCACTGGCCCAGGGCGCCTGCCCGCCTGATTTCCTTCCCCCTCTCCCTCTTAGCACAATGAAGTGCCCTAGAGATGGCGATATTTTCTCTCTCCAAGTCTCCCAGGGTACTCATCCCTCCCTACCACATCCTACTACTTTAAATTAATCAGCCCAGGACTTCCCTGGTCCTCCAGTGGTTTAGACCCCATTCTTCCACTGCAGGGCGTACGGGTTTGATCCTTGGTCGCGGAACTAAGATCCTACATGGCACACGGCATGCACAAATATAAATAAATAAATAAATAAATAAATAAATAAATAGGACCACTGCGTTTACCGATGTACCGGGGTTTAAATCAATCATCTCCCACATACTTCAGGTGACCTGGCTTTAGGTCAGGTTACAACAGGCACAGTTGTGGAAACAGAAGGAAGAGGATCAGACAGAAACGCAAGACAAACTTTTGGAGAGAACTCTCGGGAAAAAGAAAGGGCACAGGGAAGAGTGCAGGCCGCCCAGCAAACACCAGGGTTTTTACAGGCTCCAGGTTCAGGACGACAGCCCCGTTTTCCAGATGCCAACACGCACAGAGACCACCAGCTTGAAAGCTGAAAGCTCAACTCAGGCCAGGTGTATCTGGGTGCAGAGTCCTGACTCTACAGAAACAAAGGGCACTCAGTCTGCAGACAGCCTCTCTGGCTGTCGGGTCACTGGGCCACCCGACCCGGCTGAAAGTGCCCCCATGACAAGCTGAAGGCAGCATTCAGCCCGCTCTGTGAGAGAAGGCAATTTCAGCAAGTGAATCACAGGTGCCCAGTAACAACCCCTTTCCTCTGGGCACGTCCTTGAGTTTCCTCAAACCCCATCTCCGAACCTGGAGGTTTGGCCAGGGATGCACACGAGGGTACCGCTGGTGCTCCGGCGCCCTCTTGTGGACGTCGGCTCTAATGGCAACTCTCAGCCCTCTTTCCCTCTGGAGCACCGGGGGCTGCACTGGCCTTGGGCTCCTGCCGGCCTGATTTCCTTCCCCCTCTCCCTCTTAACACAGTGAAGTGCACTACAGATGGGGATATCTACTCTCTCCAAGTTTAGGAGGGTACTATCCCACCCTACCACACCTCACACCTTTAAATTAAATAGCCTGGGACCTCCCATGAGGTCAAGTGGCTAAGACTCCCTCCTTCCACTGCAGGTGGCACGGGTTTCATCCCTCGTCATGGAACTAAGATCCTACAGGACACACTGCGTGACCAAAAAATATAAATAAATAAATATCCCCCTGAAGTCACTGATATACCGGGCTTGAAGTCAATCACCTCCCTTTTAATTCAGGTGACCTGGCTTTAGGTCAGTTTTCCCCACGCAGGGTTGTGGAAACAGAAGAAAGAGGATCAGATAGAAAGGGAAGACAAACGTTTGGGAAGAACTCTCCAGAGAAAGAGAGGGCACAGGGATGAGCAAAGCCCGTCCAGAGAATATCCAGGTTTTTACAGGCTCCAGGTTCAGGAAAACCAACACCGTCTTCCAGATGCCAACACCCACAGAGGCCCACAGCTTAAAAAGCTGCAAGCCCGAGTCAAGGCAGGTATTTCTGAGTGCAGAGTCCTGACTCTGGAGAAACAAAGGGCAGTCAGACTACAGGCAACCTGTCTGGCCGTCCGACCACTGGGCCACAACCCGGCAGGAAGTGCCCCCATGGGAAGCTGAAGGCAGACCACTGCCCCACTGTGAGGCAATGCAATTTGAGCCGGTGAATCAGAGGGGCCCGTAAACAACCCCTTTGCTCTGGGCACATCACTGAGGTTCTGCTAACCCCATCTCCAACCCCATCTCAAAACCTGGAATTTTGGCCAGGGATCCAAAGGTGGGCTCCACTGGCGATCCGGCGCCCTCTTGTGGCCTTCGTCTCTAATAACAACTTATAGCCCTTCCTCCTGCCCCCCTCGCCAGGTCTAGAGGCTGCACTGGCCCAGGGCGCCTGCCCGCCTGATTTCCTTCCCCCTCTCCCTCTTAGCACAATGAAGTGCCCTAGAGATGGCGATATTTTCTCTCTCCAAGTCTCCCAGGGTACTCATCCCTCCCTACCACATCCTACTACTTTAAATTAATCAGCCCAGGACTTCCCTGGTCCTCCAGTGGTTTAGACCCCATTCTTCCACTGCAGGGCGTACGGGTTTGATCCTTGGTCGCGGAACTAAGATCCTACATGGCACACGGCATGCACAAATATAAATAAATAAATAAATAAATAAATAAATAGGACCACTGCGTTTACCGATGTACCGGGGTTTAAATCAATCATCTCCCACATACTTCAGGTGACCTGGCTTTAGGTCAGGTTACAACAGGCACAGTTGTGGAAACAGAAGGAAGAGGATCAGATAGAAACGGAAGACAAACTTTTGGAGAGAACTCTCGGGAAAAAGAAAGGGCACAGGGATGAGTGCAGGCCGCCCAGCAAACACCAGGGTTTTTACAGGCTCCAGGTTCAGGACGACAGCCCCGTTTTCCAGATGCCAACACGCACAGAGACCACCAGCTTGAAAGCTGAAAGCTCAACTCAGGCCAGGTGTATCTGGGTGCAGAGTCCTGACTCTACAGAAACAAAGGGCACTCAGTCTGCAGACAGCCTCTCTGGCTGTCGGGTCACTGGGCCACCCGACCCGGCTGAAAGTGCCCCCATGACAAGCTGAAGGCAGCATTCAGCCCGCTCTGTGAGAGAAGGCAATTTCAGCAAGTGAATCACAGGTGCCCAGTAACAACCCCTTTCCTCTGGGCACGTCCTTGAGTTTCCTCAAACCCCATCTCCGAACCTGGAGGTTTGGCCAGGGATGCACACGAGGGTACCGCTGGTGCTCCGGCGCCCTCTTGTGGACGTCGGCTCTAATGGCAACTCTCAGCCCTCTTTCCCTCTGGAGCACCGGGGGCTGCACTGGCCTTGGGCTCCTGCCGGCCTGATTTCCTTCCCCCTCTCCCTCTTAACACAGTGAAGTGCACTACAGATGGGGATATCTACTCTCTCCAAGTTTAGGAGGGTACTATCCCACCCTACCACACCTCACACCTTTAAATTAAATAGCCTGGGACCTCCCATGAGGTCAAGTGGCTAAGACTCCCTCCTTCCACTGCAGGTGGCACGGGTTTCATCCCTCGTCATGGAACTAAGATCCTACAGGACACACTGCGTGACCAAAAAATATAAATAAATAAATATCCCCCTGAAGTCACTGATATACCGGGCTTGAAGTCAATCACCTCCCTTTTAATTCAGGTGACCTGGCTTTAGGTCAGTTTTCCCCATGCAGGGTTGTGGAAACAGAAGAAAGAGGATCAGATAGAAAGGGAAGACAAACGTTTGGGAAGAACTCTCCAGAGAAAGAGAGGGCACAGGGATGAGCAAAGCCCGTCCAGAGAATATCCAGGTTTTTACAGGCTCCAGGTTCAGGAAAACCAACACCGTCTTCCAGATGCCAACACCCACAGAGGCCCACAGCTTAAAAAGCTGCAAGCCCGAGTCAAGGCAGGTATTTCTGAGTGCAGAGTCCTGACTCTGGAGAAACAAAGGGCAGTCAGACTACAGGCAACCTGTCTGGCCGTCCGACCACTGGGCCACAACCCGGCAGGAAGTGCCCCCATGGGAAGCTGAAGGCAGACCACTGCCCCACTGTGAGGCAATGCAATTTGAGCCGGTGAATCAGAGGGGCCCGTAAACAACCCCTTTGCTCTGGGCACATCACTGAGGTTCTGCTAACCCCATCTCCAACCCCATCTCAAAACCTGGAATTTTGGCCAGGGATCCAAAGGTGGGCTCCACTGGCGATCCGGCGCCCTCTTGTGGCCTTTGTCTCTAATAGCAACTTATAGCCCTTCCTCCTGCCCCCCTCGCCAGGTCTAGAGGCTGCACTGGCCCAGGGCGCCTGCCCGCCTGATTTCCTTCCCCCTCTCCCTCTTAGCACAATGAAGTGCCCTAGAGATGGCGATATTTTCTCTCTCCAAGTCTCCCAGGGTACTCATCCCTCCCTACCACATCCTACTACTTTAAATTAATCAGCCCAGGACTTCCCTGGTCCTCCAGTGGTTTAGACCCCATTCTTCCACTGCAGGGCGTACGGGTTTGATCCTTGGTCGCGGAACTAAGATCCTACATGGCACACGGCATGCACAAATATAAATAAATAAATAAATAAATAAATAAATAGGACCACTGCGTTTACCGATGTACCGGGGTTTAAATCAATCATCTCCCACATACTTCAGGTGACCTGGCTTTAGGTCAGGTTACAACAGGCACAGTTGTGGAAACAGAAGGAAGAGGATCAGATAGAAACGGAAGACAAACTTTTGGAGAGAACTCTCGGGAAAAAGAAAGGGCACAGGGAAGAGTGCAGGCCGCCCAGCAAACACCAGGGTTTTTACAGGCTCCAGGTTCAGGACGACAGCCCCGTTTTCCAGATGCCAACACACACAGAGACCCCCAGCTTGAAAGCTGAAAGCTCAACTCAGGCCAGGTGTATCTGGGTGCAGAGTCCTGACTCTACAGAAACAAAGGGCACTCAGTCTGCAGACAGCCTCTCTGGCTGTCGGGTCACTGGGCCACCCGACCCGGCTGAAAGTGCCCCCATGACAAGCTGAAGGCAGCATTCAGCCCGCTCTGTGAGAGAAGGCAATTTCAGCAAGTGAATCACAGGTGCCCAGTAACAACCCCTTTCCTCTGGGCACGTCCTTGAGTTTCCTCAAACCCCATCTCCGAACCTGGAGGTTTGGCCAGGGATGCACACGAGGGTACCGCTGGTGCTCCGGCGCCCTCTTGTGGACGTCGGCTCTAATGGCAACTCTCAGCCCTCTTTCCCTCTGGAGCACCGGGGGCTGCACTGGCCTTGGGCTCCTGCCGGCCTGATTTCCTTCCCCCTCTCCCTCTTAACACAGTGAAGTGCACTACAGATGGGGATATCTACTCTCTCCAAGTTTAGGAGGGTACTATCCCACCCTACCACACCTCACACCTTTAAATTAAATAGCCTGGGACCTCCCATGAGGTCAAGTGGCTAAGACTCCCTCCTTCCACTGCAGGTGGCACGGGTTTCATCCCTCGTCATGGAACTAAGATCCTACAGGACACACGGTGTGACCAAAAAATATAAATAAATAAATATCCCCCTGAAGTCACTGATATACCGGGCTTGAAGTCAATCACCTCCCTTTTAATTCAGGTGACCTGGCTTTAGGTCAGTTTTCCCCACGCAGGGTTGTGGAAACAGAAGAAAGAGGATCAGATAGAAAGGGAAGACAAACGTTTGGGAAGAACTCTCCAGAGAAAGAGAGGGCACAGGGATGAGCAAAGCCCGTCCAGAGAATATCCAGGTTTTTACAGGCTCCAGGTTCAGGAAAACCAACACCGTCTTCCGGATGCCAACACCCACAGAGGCCCACAGCTTAAAAAGCTGCAAGCCCGAGTCAAGGCAGGTATTTCTGAGTGCAGAGTCCTGACTCTGGAGAAACAAAGGGCAGTCAGACTACAGGCAACCTGTCTGGCCGTCCGACCACTGGGCCACAACCCGGCAGGAAGTGCCCCCATGGGAAGCTGAAGGCAGACCACTGCCCCACTGTGAGGCAATGCAATTTGAGCCGGTGAATCAGAGGGGCCCGTAAACAACCCCTTTGCTCTGGGCACATCACTGAGGTTCTGCTAACCTCATCTCCAACCCCATCTCAAAACCTGGAATTTTGGCCAGGGATCCAAAGGTGGGCTCCACTGGCGATCCGGCGCCCTCTTGTGGCCTTCGTCTCTAATAGCAACTTATAGCCCTTCCTCCTGCCCCCCTCGCCAGGTCTAGGGGCTGCACTGGCCCAGGGCGCCTGCCCGCCTGATTTCCTTCCCCCTCTCCCTCTTAGCACAATGAAGTGCCCTAGAGATGGCGATATTTTCTCTCTCCAAGTCTCCCAGGGTACTCATCCCTCCCTACCACATCCTACTACTTTAAATTAATCAGCCCAGGACTTCCCTGGTCCTCCAGTGGTTTAGACCCCATTCTTCCACTGCAGGGCGTACGGGTTTGATCCTTGGTCGCGGAACTAAGATCCTACATGGCACACGGCATGCACAAATATAAATAAATAAATAAATAAATAAATAAATAGGACCACTGCGTTTACCGATGTACCGGGGTTTAAATCAATCATCTCCCACATACTTCAGGTGACCTGGCTTTAGGTCAGGTTACAACAGGCACAGTTGTGGAAACAGAAGGAAGAGGATCAGACAGAAACGCAAGACAAACTTTTGGAGAGAACTCTCGGGAAAAAGAAAGGGCACAGGGAAGAGTGCAGGCCGCCCAGCAAACACCAGGGTTTTTACAGGCTCCAGGTTCAGGACGACAGCCCCGTTTTCCAGATGCCAACACGCACAGAGACCACCAGCTTGAAAGCTGAAAGCTCAACTCAGGCCAGGTGTATCTGGGTGCAGAGTCCTGACTCTACAGAAACAAAGGGCACTCAGTCTGCAGACAGCCTCTCTGGCTGTCGGGTCACTGGGCCACCCGACCCGGCTGAAAGTGCCCCCATGACAAGCTGAAGGCAGCATTCAGCCCGCTCTGTGAGAGAAGGCAATTTCAGCAAGTGAATCACAGGTGCCCAGTAACAACCCCTTTCCTCTGGGCACGTCCTTGAGTTTCCTCAAACCCCATCTCCGAACCTGGAGGTTTGGCCAGGGATGCACACGAGGGTACCGCTGGTGCTCCGGCGCCCTCTTGTGGACGTCGGCTCTAATGGCAACTCTCAGCCCTCTTTCCCTCTGGAGCACCGGGGGCTGCACTGGCCTTGGGCTCCTGCCGGCCTGATTTCCTTCCCCCTCTCCCTCTTAACACAGTGAAGTGCACTACAGATGGGGATATCTACTCTCTCCAAGTTTAGGAGGGTACTATCCCACCCTACCACACCTCACACCTTTAAATTAAATAGCCTGGGACCTCCCATGAGGTCAAGTGGCTAAGACTCCCTCCTTCCACTGCAGGTGGCACGGGTTTCATCCCTCGTCATGGAACTAAGATCCTACAGGACACACTGCGTGACCAAAAAATATAAATAAATAAATATCCCCCTGAAGTCACTGATATACCGGGCTTGAAGTCAATCACCTCCCTTTTAATTCAGGTGACCTGGCTTTAGGTCAGTTTTCCCCACGCAGGGTTGTGGAAACAGAAGAAAGAGGATCAGATAGAAAGGGAAGACAAACGTTTGGGAAGAACTCTCCAGAGAAAGAGAGGGCACAGGGATGAGCAAAGCCCGTCCAGAGAATATCCAGGTTTTTACAGGCTCCAGGTTCAGGAAAACCAACACCGTCTTCCAGATGCCAACACCCACAGAGGCCCACAGCTTAAAAAGCTGCAAGCCCGAGTCAAGGCAGGTATTTCTGAGTGCAGAGTCCTGACTCTGGAGAAACAAAGGGCAGTCAGACTACAGGCAACCTGTCTGGCCGTCCGACCACTGGGCCACAACCCGGCAGGAAGTGCCCCCATGGGAAGCTGAAGGCAGACCACTGCCCCACTGTGAGGCAATGCAATTTGAGCCGGTGAATCAGAGGGGCCCGTAAACAACCCCTTTGCTCTGGGCACATCACTGAGGTTCTGCTAACCCCATCTCCAACCCCATCTCAAAACCTGGAATTTTGGCCAGGGATCCAAAGGTGGGCTCCACTGGCGATCCGGCGCCCTCTTGTGGCCTTTGTCTCTAATAGCAACTTATAGCCCTTCCTCCTGCCCCCCTCGCCAGGTCTAGAGGCTGCACTGGCCCAGGGCGCCTGCCCGCCTGATTTCCTTCCCCCTCTCCCTCTTAGCACAATGAAGTGCCCTAGAGATGGCGATATTTTCTCTCTCCAAGTCTCCCAGGGTACTCATCCCTCCCTACCACATCCTACTACTTTAAATTAATCAGCCCAGGACTTCCCTGGTCCTCCAGTGGTTTAGACCCCATTCTTCCACTGCAGGGCGTACGGGTTTGATCCTTGGTCGCGGAACTAAGATCCTACATGGCACACGGCATGCACAAATATAAATAAATAAATAAATAAATAAATAAATAGGACCACTGCGTTTACCGATGTACCGGGGTTTAAATCAATCATCTCCCACATACTTCAGGTGACCTGGCTTTAGGTCAGGTTACAACAGGCACAGTTGTGGAAACAGAAGGAAGAGGATCAGATAGAAACGGAAGACAAACTTTTGGAGAGAACTCTCGGGAAAAAGAAAGGGCACAGGGAAGAGTGCAGGCCGCCCAGCAAACACCAGGGTTTTTACAGGCTCCAGGTTCAGGACGACAGCCCCGTTTTCCAGATGCCAACACACACAGAGACCCCCAGCTTGAAAGCTGAAAGCTCAACTCAGGCCAGGTGTATCTGGGTGCAGAGTCCTGACTCTACAGAAACAAAGGGCACTCAGTCTGCAGACAGCCTCTCTGGCTGTCGGGTCACTGGGCCACCCGACCCGGCTGAAAGTGCCCCCATGACAAGCTGAAGGCAGCATTCAGCCCGCTCTGTGAGAGAAGGCAATTTCAGCAAGTGAATCACAGGTGCCCAGTAACAACCCCTTTCCTCTGGGCACGTCCTTGAGTTTCCTCAAACCCCATCTCCGAACCTGGAGGTTTGGCCAGGGATGCACACGAGGGTACCGCTGGTGCTCCGGCGCCCTCTTGTGGACGTCGGCTCTAATGGCAACTCTCAGCCCTCTTTCCCTCTGGAGCACCGGGGGCTGCACTGGCCTTGGGCTCCTGCCGGCCTGATTTCCTTCCCCCTCTCCCTCTTAACACAGTGAAGTGCACTACAGATGGGGATATCTACTCTCTCCAAGTTTAGGAGGGTACTATCCCACCCTACCACACCTCACACCTTTAAATTAAATAGCCTGGGACCTCCCATGAGGTCAAGTGGCTAAGACTCCCTCCTTCCACTGCAGGTGGCACGGGTTTCATCCCTCGTCATGGAACTAAGATCCTACAGGACACACTGCGTGACCAAAAAATATAAATAAATAAATATCCCCCTGAAGTCACTGATATACCGGGCTTGAAGTCAATCACCTCCCTTTTAATTCAGGTGACCTGGCTTTAGGTCAGTTTTCCCCACGCAGGGTTGTGGAAACAGAAGAAAGAGGATCAGATAGAAAGGGAAGACAAACGTTTGGGAAGAACTCTCCAGAGAAAGAGAGGGCACAGGGATGAGCAAAGCCCGTCCAGAGAATATCCAGGTTTTTACAGGCTCCAGGTTCAGGAAAACCAACACCGTCTTCCAGATGCCAACACCCACAGAGGCCCACAGCTTAAAAAGCTGCAAGCCCGAGTCAAGGCAGGTATTTCTGAGTGCAGAGTCCTGACTCTGGAGAAACAAAGGGCAGTCAGACTACAGGCAACCTGTCTGGCCGTCCGACCACTGGGCCACAACCCGGCAGGAAGTGCCCCCATGGGAAGCTGAAGGCAGACCACTGCCCCACTGTGAGGCAATGCAATTTGAGCCGGTGAATCAGAGGGGCCCGTAAACAACCCCTTTGCTCTGGGCACATCACTGAGGTTCTGCTAACCCCATCTCCAACCCCATCTCAAAACCTGGAATTTTGGCCAGGGATCCAAAGGTGGGCTCCACTGGCGATCCGGCGCCCTCTTGTGGCCTTTGTCTCTAATAGCAACTTATAGCCCTTCCTCCTGCCCCCCTCGCCAGGTCTAGAGGCTGCACTGGCCCAGGGCGCCTGCCCGCCTGATTTCCTTCCCCCTCTCCCTCTTAGCACAATGAAGTGCCCTAGAGATGGCGATATTTTCTCTCTCCAAGTCTCCCAGGGTACTCATCCCTCCCTACCACATCCTACTACTTTAAATTAATCAGCCCAGGACTTCCCTGGTCCTCCAGTGGTTTAGACCCCATTCTTCCACTGCAGGGCGTACGGGTTTGATCCTTGGTCGCGGAACTAAGATCCTACATGGCACACGGCATGCACAAATATAAATAAATAAATAAATAAATAAATAAATAGGACCACTGCGTTTACCGATGTACCGGGGTTTAAATCAATCATCTCCCACATACTTCAGGTGACCTGGCTTTAGGTCAGGTTACAACAGGCACAGTTGTGGAAACAGAAGGAAGAGGATCAGATAGAAACGGAAGACAAACTTTTGGAGAGAACTCTCGGGAAAAAGAAAGGGCACAGGGAAGAGTGCAGGCCGCCCAGCAAACACCAGGGTTTTTACAGGCTCCAGGTTCAGGACGACAGCCCCGTTTTCCAGATGCCAACACACACAGAGACCCCCAGCTTGAAAGCTGAAAGCTCAACTCAGGCCAGGTGTATCTGGGTGCAGAGTCCTGACTCTACAGAAACAAAGGGCACTCAGTCTGCAGACAGCCTCTCTGGCTGTCGGGTCACTGGGCCACCCGACCCGGCTGAAAGTGCCCCCATGACAAGCTGAAGGCAGCATTCAGCCCGCTCTGTGAGAGAAGGCAATTTCAGCAAGTGAATCACAGGTGCCCAGTAACAACCCCTTTCCTCTGGGCACGTCCTTGAGTTTCCTCAAACCCCATCTCCGAACCTGGAGGTTTGGCCAGGGATGCACACGAGGGTACCGCTGGTGCTCCGGCGCCCTCTTGTGGACGTCGGCTCTAATGGCAACTCTCAGCCCTCTTTCCCTCTGGAGCACCGGGGGCTGCACTGGCCTTGGGCTCCTGCCGGCCTGATTTCCTTCCCCCTCTCCCTCTTAACACAGTGAAGTGCACTACAGATGGGGATATCTACTCTCTCCAAGTTTAGGAGGGTACTATCCCACCCTACCACACCTCACACCTTTAAATTAAATAGCCTGGGACCTCCCATGAGGTCAAGTGGCTAAGACTCCCTCCTTCCACTGCAGGTGGCACGGGTTTCATCCCTCGTCATGGAACTAAGATCCTACAGGACACACGGTGTGACCAAAAAATATAAATAAATAAATATCCCCCTGAAGTCACTGATATACCGGGCTTGAAGTCAATCACCTCCCTTTTAATTCAGGTGACCTGGCTTTAGGTCAGTTTTCCCCACGCAGGGTTGTGGAAACAGAAGAAAGAGGATCAGATAGAAAGGGAAGACAAACGTTTGGGAAGAACTCTCCAGAGAAAGAGAGGGCACAGGGATGAGCAAAGCCCGTCCAGAGAATATCCAGGTTTTTACAGGCTCCAGGTTCAGGAAAACCAACACCGTCTTCCGGATGCCAACACCCACAGAGGCCCACAGCTTAAAAAGCTGCAAGCCCGAGTCAAGGCAGGTATTTCTGAGTGCAGAGTCCTGACTCTGGAGAAACAAAGGGCAGTCAGACTACAGGCAACCTGTCTGGCCGTCCGACCACTGGGCCACAACCCGGCAGGAAGTGCCCCCATGGGAAGCTGAAGGCAGACCACTGCCCCACTGTGAGGCAATGCAATTTGAGCCGGTGAATCAGAGGGGCCCGTAAACAACCCCTTTGCTCTGGGCACATCACTGAGGTTCTGCTAACCCCATCTCCAACCCCATCTCAAAACCTGGAATTTTGGCCAGGGATCCAAAGGTGGGCTCCACTGGCGATCCGGCGCCCTCTTGTGGCCTTCGTCTCTAATAGCAACTTATAGCCCTTCCTCCTGCCCCCCTCGCCAGGTCTAGGGGCTGCACTGGCCCAGGGCGCCTGCCCGCCTGATTTCCTTCCCCCTCTCCCTCTTAGCACAATGAAGTGCCCTAGAGATGGCGATATTTTCTCTCTCCAAGTCTCCCAGGGTACTCATCCCTCCCTACCACATCCTACTACTTTAAATTAATCAGCCCAGGACTTCCCTGGTCCTCCAGTGGTTTAGACCCCATTCTTCCACTGCAGGGCGTACGGGTTTGATCCTTGGTCGCGGAACTAAGATCCTACATGGCACACGGCATGCACAAATATAAATAAATAAATAAATAAATAAATAAATAAATAGGACCACTGCGTTTACCGATGTACCGGGGTTTAAATCAATCATCTCCCACATACTTCAGGTGACCTGGCTTTAGGTCAGGTTACAACAGGCACAGTTGTGGAAACAGAAGGAAGAGGATCAGACAGAAACGCAAGACAAACTTTTGGAGAGAACTCTCAGGAAAAAGAAAGGGCACAGGGAAGAGTGCAGGCCGCCCAGCAAACACCAGGGTTTTTACAGGCTCCAGGTTCAGGACGACAGCCCCGTTTTCCAGATGCCAACACGCACAGAGACCACCAGCTTGAAAGCTGAAAGCTCAACTCAGGCCAGGTGTATCTGGGTGCAGAGTCCTGACTCTACAGAAACAAAGGGCACTCAGTCTGCAGACAGCCTCTCTGGCTGTCGGGTCACTGGGCCACCCGACCCGGCTGAAAGTGCCCCCATGACAAGCTGAAGGCAGCATTCAGCCCGCTCTGTGAGAGAAGGCAATTTCAGCAAGTGAATCACAGGTGCCCAGTAACAACCCCTTTCCTCTGGGCACGTCCTTGAGTTTCCTCAAACCCCATCTCCGAACCTGGAGGTTTGGCCAGGGATGCACACGAGGGTACCGCTGGTGCTCCGGCGCCCTCTTGTGGACGTCGGCTCTAATGGCAACTCTCAGCCCTCTTTCCCTCTGGAGCACCGGGGGCTGCACTGGCCTTGGGCTCCTGCCGGCCTGATTTCCTTCCCCCTCTCCCTCTTAACACAGTGAAGTGCACTACAGATGGGGATATCTACTCTCTCCAAGTTTAGGAGGGTACTATCCCACCCTACCACACCTCACACCTTTAAATTAAATAGCCTGGGACCTCCCATGAGGTCAAGTGGCTAAGACTCCCTCCTTCCACTGCAGGTGGCACGGGTTTCATCCCTCGTCATGGAACTAAGATCCTACAGGACACACTGCGTGACCAAAAAATATAAATAAATAAATATCCCCCTGAAGTCACTGATATACCGGGCTTGAAGTCAATCACCTCCCTTTTAATTCAGGTGACCTGGCTTTAGGTCAGTTTTCCCCACGCAGGGTTGTGGAAACAGAAGAAAGAGGATCAGATAGAAAGGGAAGACAAACGTTTGGGAAGAACTCTCCAGAGAAAGAGAGGGCACAGGGATGAGCAAAGCCCGTCCAGAGAATATCCAGGTTTTTACAGGCTCCAGGTTCAGGAAAACCAACACCGTCTTCCAGATGCCAACACCCACAGAGGCCCACAGCTTAAAAAGCTGCAAGCCCGAGTCAAGGCAGGTATTTCTGAGTGCAGAGTCCTGACTCTGGAGAAACAAAGGGCAGTCAGACTACAGGCAACCTGTCTGGCCGTCCGACCACTGGGCCACAACCCGGCAGGAAGTGCCCCCATGGGAAGCTGAAGGCAGACCACTGCCCCACTGTGAGGCAATGCAATTTGAGCCGGTGAATCAGAGGGGCCCGTAAACAACCCCTTTGCTCTGGGCACATCACTGAGGTTCTGCTAACCCCATCTCCAACCCCATCTCAAAACCTGGAATTTTGGCCAGGGATCCAAAGGTGGGCTCCACTGGCGATCCGGCGCCCTCTTGTGGCCTTTGTCTCTAATAGCAACTTATAGCCCTTCCTCCTGCCCCCCTCGCCAGGTCTAGAGGCTGCACTGGCCCAGGGCGCCTGCCCGCCTGATTTCCTTCCCCCTCTCCCTCTTAGCACAATGAAGTGCCCTAGAGATGGCGATATTTTCTCTCTCCAAGTCTCCCAGGGTACTCATCCCTCCCTACCACATCCTACTACTTTAAATTAATCAGCCCAGGACTTCCCTGGTCCTCCAGTGGTTTAGACCCCATTCTTCCACTGCAGGGCGTACGGGTTTGATCCTTGGTCGCGGAACTAAGATCCTACATGGCACACGGCATGCACAAATATAAATAAATAAATAAATAAATAAATAAATAGGACCACTGCGTTTACCGATGTACCGGGGTTTAAATCAATCATCTCCCACATACTTCAGGTGACCTGGCTTTAGGTCAGGTTACAACAGGCACAGTTGTGGAAACAGAAGGAAGAGGATCAGATAGAAACGGAAGACAAACTTTTGGAGAGAACTCTCGGGAAAAAGAAAGGGCACAGGGAAGAGTGCAGGCCGCCCAGCAAACACCAGGGTTTTTACAGGCTCCAGGTTCAGGACGACAGCCCCATTTTCCAGATGCCAACACACACAGAGACCCCCAGCTTGAAAGCTGAAAGCTCAACTCAGGCCAGGTGTATCTGGGTGCAGAGTCCTGACTCTACAGAAACAAAGGGCACTCAGTCTGCAGACAGCCTCTCTGGCTGTCGGGTCACTGGGCCACCCGACCCGGCTGAAAGTGCCCCCATGACAAGCTGAAGGCAGCATTCAGCCCGCTCTGTGAGAGAAGGCAATTTCAGCAAGTGAATCACAGGTGCCCAGTAACAACCCCTTTCCTCTGGGCACGTCCTTGAGTTTCCTCAAACCCCATCTCCGAACCTGGAGGTTTGGCCAGGGATGCACACGAGGGTACCGCTGGTGCTCCGGCGCCCTCTTGTGGACGTCGGCTCTAATGGCAACTCTCAGCCCTCTTTCCCTCTGGAGCACCGGGGGCTGCACTGGCCTTGGGCTCCTGCCGGCCTGATTTCCTTCCCCCTCTCCCTCTTAACACAGTGAAGTGCACTACAGATGGGGATATCTACTCTCTCCAAGTTTAGGAGGGTACTATCCCACCCTACCACACCTCACACCTTTAAATTAAATAGCCTGGGACCTCCCATGAGGTCAAGTGGCTAAGACTCCCTCCTTCCACTGCAGGTGGCACGGGTTTCATCCCTCGTCATGGAACTAAGATCCTACAGGACACACTGCGTGACCAAAAAATATAAATAAATAAATATCCCCCTGAAGTCACTGATATACCGGGCTTGAAGTCAATCACCTCCCTTTTAATTCAGGTGACCTGGCTTTAGGTCAGTTTTCCCCACGCAGGGTTGTGGAAACAGAAGAAAGAGGATCAGATAGAAAGGGAAGACAAACGTTTGGGAAGAACTCTCCAGAGAAAGAGAGGGCACAGGGATGAGCAAAGCCCGTCCAGAGAATATCCAGGTTTTTACAGGCTCCAGGTTCAGGAAAACCAACACCGTCTTCCGGATGCCAACACCCACAGAGGCCCACAGCTTAAAAAGCTGCAAGCCCGAGTCAAGGCAGGTATTTCTGAGTGCAGAGTCCTGACTCTGGAGAAACAAAGGGCAGTCAGACTACAGGCAACCTGTCTGGCCGTCCGACCACTGGGCCACAACCCGGCAGGAAGTGCCCCCATGGGAAGCTGAAGGCAGACCACTGCCCCACTGTGAGGCAATGCAATTTGAGCCGGTGAATCAGAGGGGCCCGTAAACAACCCCTTTGCTCTGGGCACATCACTGAGGTTCTGCTAACCCCATCTCCAACCCCATCTCAAAACCTGGAATTTTGGCCAGGGATCCAAAGGTGGGCTCCACTGGCGATCCGGCGCCCTCTTGTGGCCTTCGTCTCTAATAGCAACTTATAGCCCTTCCTCCTGCCCCCCTCGCCAGGTCTAGGGGCTGCACTGGCCCAGGGCGCCTGCCCGCCTGATTTCCTTCCCCCTCTCCCTCTTAGCACAATGAAGTGCCCTAGAGATGGCGATATTTTCTCTCTCCAAGTCTCCCAGGGTACTCATCCCTCCCTACCACATCCTACTACTTTAAATTAATCAGCCCAGGACTTCCCTGGTCCTCCAGTGGTTTAGACCCCATTCTTCCACTGCAGGGCGTACGGGTTTGATCCTTGGTCGCGGAACTAAGATCCTACATGGCACACGGCATGCACAAATATAAATAAATAAATAAATAAATAAATAGGACCACTGCGTTTACCGATGTACCGGGGTTTAAATCAATCATCTCCCACATACTTCAGGTGACCTGGCTTTAGGTCAGGTTACAACAGGCACAGTTGTGGAAACAGAAGGAAGAGGATCAGATAGAAACGGAAGACAAACTTTTGGAGAGAACTCTCGGGAAAAAGAAAGGGCACAGGGAAGAGTGCAGGCCGCCCAGCAAACACCAGGGTTTTTATAGGCTCCAGGTTCAGGACGACAGCCCCGTTTTCCAGATGCCAACACGCACAGAGACCACCAGCTTGAAAGCTGAAAGCTCAACTCAGGCCAGGTGTATCTGGGTGCAGAGTCCTGACTCTACAGAAACAAAGGGCACTCAGTCTGCAGACAGCCTCTCTGGCTGTCGGGTCACTGGGCCACCCGACCCGGCTGAAAGTGCCCCCATGACAAGCTGAAGGCAGCATTCAGCCCGCTCTGTGAGAGAAGGCAATTTCAGCAAGTGAATCACAGGTGCCCAGTAACAACCCCTTTCCTCTGGGCACGTCCTTGAGTTTCCTCAAACCCCATCTCCGAACCTGGAGGTTTGGCCAGGGATGCACACGAGGGTACCGCTGGTGCTCCGGCGCCCTCTTGTGGACGTCGGCTCTAATGGCAACTCTCAGCCCTCTTTCCCTCTGGAGCACCGGGGGCTGCACTGGCCTTGGGCTCCTGCCGGCCTGATTTCCTTCCCCCTCTCCCTCTTAACACAGTGAAGTGCACTACAGATGGGGATATCTACTCTCTCCAAGTTTAGGAGGGTACTATCCCACCCTACCACACCTCACACCTTTAAATTAAATAGCCTGGGACCTCCCATGAGGTCAAGTGGCTAAGACTCCCTCCTTCCACTGCAGGTGGCACGGGTTTCATCCCTCGTCATGGAACTAAGATCCTACAGGACACACTGCGTGACCAAAAAATATAAATAAATAAATATCCCCCTGAAGTCACTGATATACCGGGCTTGAAGTCAATCACCTCCCTTTTCATTCAGGTGACCTGGCTTTAGGTCAGTTTTCCCCACGCAGGGTTGTGGAAACAGAAGAAAGAGGATCAGATAGAAAGGGAAGACAAACGTTTGGGAAGAACTCTCCAGAGAAAGAGAGGGCACAGGGATGAGCAAAGCCCGTCCAGAGAATATCCAGGTTTTTACAGGCTCCAGGTTCAGGAAAACCAACACCGTCTTCCGGATGCCAACACCCACAGAGGCCCACAGCTTAAAAAGCTGCAAGCCCGAGTCAAGGCAGGTATTTCTGAGTGCAGAGTCCTGACTCTGGAGAAACAAAGAGCAGTCAGACTACAGGCAACCTGTCTGGCCGTCCGACCACTGGGCCACAACCCGGCAGGAAGTGCCCCCATGGGAAGCTGAAGGCAGACCACTGCCCCACTGTGAGGCAATGCAATTTGAGCTGGTGAATCAGAGGGGCCCGTAAACAACCCCTTTGCTCTGGGCACATCACTGAGGTTCTGCTAACCCCATCTCCAACCCCATCTCAAAACCTGGAATTTTGGCCAGCGATCCAAAGTTGGGCTCCACTGGCGATCTGGTGCCCTCTTGTGGCCTTCGTCTCTAATAGCAACTTATAGCCCTTCCTCCTGCCCCCCTCGCCAGGTCTAGGGGCTGCACTGGCCCAGGGCGCCTGCCCGCCTGATTTCCTTCCCCCTCTCCCTCTTAGCACAATGAAGTGCCCTAGAGATGGCGATATTTTCTCTCTCCAAGTCTCCCAGGGTACTCATCCCTCCCTACCACATCCTAATACTTTAAATTAATCAGCCCAGGACTTCCCTGGTCCTCCAGTGGTTTAGACCCCATTCTTCCACTGCAGGGCGTACGGGTTTGATCCTTGGTCGCGGAACTAAGATCCTACATGGCACACGGCATGCACAAATATAAATAAATAAATAAATAAATAAATAGGACCACTACGTTTACCGATGTACCGGGGTTTAAATCAATCATCTCTCACATACTTCAGGTGACCTGGCTTTAGGTCAGTTTACACCAGGCACAGTTGTGGAAACAGAAGGAAGAGGATCAGATAGAAACGGAAGAAAAACTTTTGGAGAGAACTCTCGAGAACAAGAAAGGGCACAGGGATGAGTGCAGGCCGCCCAGCAAACACCAGGGTTTTTACAGGCTCCAGGTTCAGGACGACAGCCCCGTTTTCCAGATGCCAACACACACAGAGACCACCAGCTTGAAAGCTGAAAGCTCAACTCAGGCCAGGTGTATCTGGGTGCAGAGTCCTGACTCTACAGAAACAAAGGGCACTCAGTCTGCAGACAGCCTCTCTGGCTGTCGGGTCACTGGGCCACCCGACCCGGCTGAACGTGCCCCCATGACAAGCTGAAGGCAGCATTCAGCCCGCTCTGTGAGAGAAGGCAATTTCAGCAAGTGAATCACAGGTGCCCAGTAACAACCCCTTTCCTCTGGGCACGTCCTTGAGTTTCCTCAAACCCCATCTCCGAACCTGGAGGTTTGGCCAGGGATGCACACGAGGGTACCGCTGGTGCTCCGGCGCCCTCTTGTGGACGTCGGCTCTAATGGCAACTCTCAGCCCTTTTTCCCTCTGGAGCACCGGGGGCTGCACTGGCCTTGGGCTCCTGCCAGCCTGATTTCCTTCCCCCTCTCCCTCTTAACACAGTGAAGTTGACTACAGATGGGGATATCTACTCTCTCCAAGTTTAGAAGGGTACTATCCCACCCTACCACACCTCACACCTTTAAATTAAATAGCCTGGGACCTCCCATGAGGTCAAGTGGCTAAGACTCCCTCCTTCCACTGCAGGTGGCACGGGTTTCATCCCTCGTCATGGAACTAAGATCCTACAGGACACACTGCGTGACCAAAAAATATAAATAAATAAATATCCCCCTGAAGTCACTGATATACCAGGCTTGAAGTCAATCACCTCCCTTTTAATTCAGGTGACCTGGCTTTAGGTCAGTTTTCCCCACGCAGGGTTGTGGAAACAGAAGAAAGAGGATCAGATAGAAAGGGAAGACAAACGTTTGGGAAGAACTCTCCAGAGAAAGAGAGGGCACAGGGATGAGCAAAGCCCGTCCAGAGAATATCCAGGTTTTTACAGGCTCCAGGTTCAGGAAAACCAACACCGTCTTCCGGATGCCAACACCCACAGAGGCCCACAGCTTAGAAAGCTGCAAGCCCGAGTCAAGGCAGGTATTTCTGAGTGCAGATTCCTGACTCTGGAGAAACAAAGGGCAGTCAGACTACAGGCAACCTGTCTGGCCGTCCGACCACTGGGCCACAACCCGGCAGGAAGTGCCCCCATGGGAAGCTGAAGGCAGACCACTGCCCCACTGTGAGGCAATGCAATTTGAGCCAGTGAATCAGAGGGGCCCGTAAACAACACCTTTGCTCTGGGCACATCATTGAGGTTCTGCTAACCCCATCTCCAACCCCATCTCAAAACCTGGAATTTTGGCCAGGGATCCACAGGTGGGCTCCACTGGCGATCCCGCGCCCTCTTGTGGCCTTCGTCTCTAATAGCAACTTATAGCCCTTCCTCCTGCCCCCTCGCCAGGTCTAGGGGCTGCACTGGCCCAGGGCGCCTGCCCGCCTGATTTCCTTCCCCCTCTCCCTCTTAGCACAATGAAGTGCCCTAGAGATGGCGATATTTTCTCTCTCCAAGTCTCCCAGGGTACTCATCCCTCCCTACCACATCCTACTACTTTAACTTAATCAGCCCAGGACTTCCCTGGTCCTCCAGTGCTTTAGACCCCATTCTTCCACTGCAGGGCGTACGGGTTTGCTCCTTGGTCGCGGAACTAAGATCCTACATGGCACACGGCATGCACAAATATAAATAAATAAATAAATAGGACCACTGCGTTTACCGATGTACCAGGGTTTAAATCAATCACCTCCCACATACTTCAGGTGACCTGGCTTTAGGTCAGGTTACACCAGGCACAGTTGTGGAAACAGAATGAAGAGGATCAGGTAGAAACGGAAGACAAACTTTTGGAGAGAACTCTCGGGAAAAAGAAAGGGCACAGGGATGAGCGCAGCCCGCCCAGCAAACACCAGGGTTTTTACAGGTTCCAGGTTCTGGACGACAGCCCCGTTTTCCAGATGCCAACAAACACAGAGACCACCAGCTTGAAAGCTGGAAGCCCAAGTCAGGCCAGGTGTTTTTGGGTCCAGAGTCCTGACTCTGGAGAAACAAAGGGCACTCAGTCTGCAGACAGCCTCTCTGTCTGTCGGGTCACTGGGCCACCCGACACGGCTGAATTGCCCCCATGGCAAGCTGAAGGCAGCATTCAGCCCGCTCTGTGAGAGGAGGCAATTTCAGCAAGTGAATCACAGGTGCCCAGTAACAACCCGTTTCTTCTGGGCACGTCCTTGACTTTCTGAAACCCCATCTTCGAATCTGGAGTTTTGGCCAGGGATGCACACGAGGTTAGGGCTGGTGCTACGCCGCTCTCTTGTGGCCATGGACTGTGATGGCAACTCTCAGCTGTTCTTCCCTGCGGAGCCCTGGGGGCTGCACTGGCCTTGGGCACCTGGCCCCCTGATTTCCTTCCCTTTCTCTCTCTTAGCACAACGAAGTGCCCTACCGATGGGGATATTTTCTCTCTCCAAGTTTCCCAGGGTACTATCCCACCCTACCGCACCACACAGCTTTAAATTAAATAGCCCGGGACTTCCACGGAGGTCAAGTGGCTAAGACTCCCCACTTCCACTGCAGGTGGCACGGGTTTCATCCCTCGTCATGGAACTAAGATCCTACATGCCACACGGCGTGGCCAAAAAAGAATAAATAAATAAATAGTCCCCTGAAGTCACTGATGTACCGGGCTTGAACTCAATCACCTCCCTTTTAATTCAGCTGACCTGGCTTTAGGTCAGTTTTCCCCACGCAGGGTTGTGGAAACAAAAACAAGAGGATCAGATAGAAAGGGAAGACAAACGTTTGCAGAGAACTTTCCAGAGAAAGAGAGGGCACAGGGATGAGCAAAGCCCGCCCAGCTAATATTCAAGCTTTTACAGGCTCCAGGTTCAGGAAGACCTACCGTGTTTTCCAGATGCCAACACCCACAGAGGCCTACAGCTTAAAAGGTGTAGAAATATCTTTACCCTCATCACTTGCACTATCTTCTACATTTATAAACATACTCATAACTCTCTCATCCTTATTTTTAAATTTGTATTATTATTTTAAAATATTATTTTGAAATATTATTTAATATTAAATAATTAATTTAATATTTATTTTAATTTAATATTTAATTTGATATTTAATAAATAATATTAATGAATTGATTAATATTTAATGAATTGATGTTTTAATATTTCAATTCAATAAATATTAATATTTATGTATTTAATATTTAATATAATATTTAACAGATATTAATATTTAATTTGTTATTTAAATATTATTTTAAATTTTTATTATTATTTTAAATTTTTATTAATTATTTTAAATTTTTATTAGTTATATGAAAAATCTGAAACCCTTGCTTTGGCTGTCCCTTCTGATTAAGCAGCAGTTCTGTATTAACCATCCCTTTTACATGGAACGTTTTCAAAAACTTTACTTGTTGTTTTCTTTTCCCATTCATTCTTCAGTGACTCTACCCACCAGACTCCACAGACAAGAAACTCCAGTGGCCTCCAAACACCCAAAGCCAGAGGCTGGCTTCCTTCTTTGAATTCTCGAGACTGACTACTTCTCAGTTTTCCTGATTTTGTTTATTTTTTAGTTGTTGATTGTTAAACACTCATTTTCCTTAGTTTCCCCACTGCAAGGCATCAAATCTAATTTGATTCTCCTACTGCTCTAATCATTCCTGTTTTGTTTTTACGGTACACGGGCCTCTAACTGCTGTGGCCTCTCCTGCTGCGGAGCACAGGCTCCGGACACACAGACTCAGCGGCCAGGGCTCACGGGCCCAGCCGCTCCACGGCATGTGGGATCTTCCCGGACCAGGGTATAAACCCGTGTCCCCTGAATCGGCAGGCCGACTCTCAACCACTTCGCCACCAGGGAAGCCCCCTTTTTTGTTTTCAATAAATTTGTTTCTTTATTTATTTTTGGCTGCCTTGGGTCTTCGTTGCTGCGCGTGGGCTTTTCTCTAGTTGCGGCGAACAGGGGCTACTCTTCGTTGCAGTGCGTGGGCTTCTCATTGAAGTGGCTTCTCTTGTTGCAGAGCACAGGCTCTAGGTGTGTGGGCTCAGTAGTTGTGGCACACGGGGTTAGTTGCTCCGCGGCATGCGGGATCTTCCTGGACCAGGGCTCAAACCCGTGTCCCCTGCATTGGCAAGCTGAGTCTTAACCACTGGGCCACCAGGGAAGCCCTGATCATTACTTTGGAGTCCCTTTAATTAAAAAGTATCCTCTCCTTAAATCCTTTTTTTCAAACTAGTGTTTTCTTACTTCTATTCTCTCTCTCTCTTTTTAATATTTATTTATTTGGCAGCGCCGGGTCTCAGTTGCAGCACACGGGATCTTCATTGCAGCACGCAGGATCTTTTTTTTTTTTTTTTTTAGTTGCGGCATGGGAATTCTTAGTTGCAGCATGTGGGACCTAGTTCCCTGACCAGGGATAGGACCTGGGCCCCCTGCATTGAGAGCACAGAGTCTTAGCCACTAGACAACCAGAGAAGTCCCTTCTTCCTTCTGTTCTTTTCTTTCTTTCTTTTGCGGTACGCGGGCCTCTCACTGTTGTGGCCTCTCCCGTTGCGGAGCACAGGCTCCGGTTGCCCAGGCTCAGCGGCCATGGCTCACGGGCCCAGCCGCTCCACTGCATGTGGGATCCTCCCGGACCAGGGCACGAACCCGTGTCCCCTGCATCGGCAGGCGGACTCTCAACCACTGCTCTACCAGGGAAGCTCTGTTCTTTTCTTGCTTCTCCTGTGACCTTTTTGAGTCATCTTATGAAGGTTTTACAACTGTCCGTAGTCATTCATTTTATCCTTACCCATGGGTACATGGGAGGATTGCATTTTCACTGCCCCTAAAGTTACTCCACATAGAAGCAATCACACATCCTGTATATTCTACTATCTAAACTAAAAGAAATTTTTTTTCCTTTGAATTCCCAGTGAACCTACCAGTCATCCTGTCTCATCTATACTCCTGTGGCACTGTGCCAGATGGTCTCTTTATACAAACTGTGCCCTTCCTGGATTCTATTCTCCACTTCACCGCCAGAATTCCCGTACTTACAACAATTCCTTTTGCCCTTCAAGTGAAATTCTTAACATCACGCAGAGACTCTGGACTGATCCCCTCAGTCTGCTTTCCTCTCTCTCACACTCAAGTTCTCTGGTGCAGCCACTCTAACCTCTCTCATTTCCTTCAAAGTTCTGTGTTCTTTGACCTTCATCTCAGAATACCACCCATTCTGACATCTCAGACCTAGAAGTGCCCCTGCCATTTTTTTCTTAGTTGAATTGCATGAATCCTTCACATCTCAGCCTAGACATCATATAAAAAACAATAAATATTTATGGATTGATTCTCTCATCCATTATTCCAGCTGAGACTTTCATCAGCTCCTATCCACATTGCTGAAATAGCCTCTACTCTCCTCTGTACCATTCTGTACCTTTTAACTATAGTATCCTCTATGAAGATGCTAGTTGCCTGGGTATGGAACATTACTAGATTTACTTTTCTAATTTTACCGTTTAGTTATTACTCTCTTCCTTGCTTGTCCCATTTAATTGTATCCTCTGATTTCAGCACATTATTTAACACAATAATTAGGTAAATCATTAAGCTTTTGATTAATATACTGACTAATCACCATAGATCTCATTTACTGAAAATGCCGACCTTTAGTTGCAGTTGAGCAGTGTTTTATCAAGATATTGTTTCAATAGTTAAACATCATAGTTTCTTATAATGCATATCACAAACTTGGAAAATTCACTTTCTTGATAGCTTCACCAAAGTTTAGAATTTTTTCCTAAAAATAGGTTATAAGTTACAACATCAGAGTGATGTTTTCTTGTCTTCTGGATGCGACCAAATCACAGTTTAGTGTCATTAAACTGTGGGACGAAGTAAGAGAGTGGCATGGACATATATACACTACCAAATGTAAAATAGATAGCTAGTGAGAAGCAGCCGCATAGCACAGGGAGATCAGCTCGGTGCTTTGTGACCACCTAGAGGGGTGGGATAGGGAGGGTGGGAGGGAGACGCAAGAGGGAGGAGATGTGGGGATATAGGTTTATGTATAGCTGTTTCACTTTGTCATACAGCAGAATCTAACACACCATGGTAAAGCAATTATACACCAATAAAGATGTTTTTTAAAAAAAAGGTATATTGAATTTTATGCAACTTACTTTACAGGCAAAAATTGTGAACTCCTTTTCAATGGATACAAAATCTAATAGTAAACTACCCAAAAGGATGGATAATTTATATTGCTTCTTTCAACAAAAGAAACAATAAAACTATGACTTATGAGAACAAGACTACATTGAGAAATTAAAAGAAATGAAACAGTGGGAACCAATGAAAACAACACTAAATATAGTCAGAAAAATAGAAAACATATCAACTTTATACCTCTGTAATTAAATAAATATTTACATAGTAGGGAAAAAACACTTCAGCAGAAAATTCTTAATTAGAAAGCACAATGTTTTGTAAAATAAATACATGATGATGGTTCATCTTAGATACACAAATAAGCATTTTAAATCAGGCTAGTAAGTCTTGTCCAAATATAGAGAAATATTTTTGACATCTAAAAGCATTAGGATTGTTGCCTAAGACTTGACTCAACTGGGATCTAAGTGAAACTTTCTCCTGGTGTCTAATTTATCAAATTTAAGTTCTTAAGGTATTTATTTCAGAAGTAGATTTCATTCTACTTTAAAGATTTCTGCCCTTCATTAACTTCAGATATCAGTCTACTTGCAGTCTCAGGGATATAAATATAAAACATGTTGACATCCCTGTGGTTTTGGATAGCTATTAATGTTTTTTCTGTTTGGTTAGAATTAATTTGTTTATTTTCAACTTGGCATGAAATCAAATAACTTTGTCTTGTTTCTATGTCTTTTATAAAGTTGATTAAGGACAATTGAACTAATAGTTAAATTGCAAGAATATATATGACCATAAAGAATGGCAAAAGCATTACTTTAAAATTGATTCTTTTGGACTTCACTGGTGGCGCAGTGGTTAAGAATCCACCTGCCAATGCAGGGGACACGGGTTCAAGCCCTGTTCCAGGAAGATCCCACATGCCGCGGAGCAACTAAGCCCATGCGCCACAACTACTGAGCCTGCGTTCTAGAGCCCATAAGCCACAACTACTGAGTCCACATGCCACAACTACTGAAGCCCGCGTGCCTAGAGCCTGTGCTCCACAAGAGAAGCCACCACAATGAGAAGCCCACGTGCCGCAACAAAGAGTAGCCCCTGATCGCTGCAACTAGAGAAATCCCGCACGCAGCAACAAAGACACAACGCAGCCAAAAATACATAAATAAATTTATTAAAATAATTATAAAATTAAATTGATTCTTTTTAAGAATTTTGTAGTGATAAAAAAGAA
This sequence comes from Phocoena phocoena, assembly GCF_963924675.1. Lineage (NCBI taxonomy): Eukaryota > Metazoa > Chordata > Mammalia > Artiodactyla > Phocoenidae > Phocoena > Phocoena phocoena. The sequence goes on along the minus strand of NC_089234.1, from coordinate 73,073,167 downwards.
GAGATAACGTTGCAGGTCATATATTACTATCCTTGTAAAAGTTGTGAGAAACCATGAATGAGTAATTCTACATTTATTAGCTAATGGTATGGTACAACCACTTATCAAAATAAAAATGAGGTCCATATACATACAAAATCAACTTTTTATCATAAGTATCACTAGAAACTATAGAGCCCCACATGAACTCTTGAGGGTAGTAAGGCTCTTAAAACAACATTTTAAGTGCATAGCTATTACAAACCCATTTGATACTCATTTTAATTGCCATGATGCTAATGAATATACTCTGTATTCAAACTGATGTCTCAAGTTCTACTACAGCAGTTCCAATACAATTCAGCCTTAGTTAAGAAGGAGTATTAAAATTGCAGGGCTTCCCTGGTGGCGCAGTGGTCGGGAGTCCACGTGCCAATGCAGGGGACACGGGTTTGATCCCCGGTCTGGGGGAATCCCACATGCTGCAGAGCGGCTAGGCCCATGCACCACAACTGCTGGGCCTGTGCTCTGGAGCCCACAAGCCACAACTACTGAAGCCCATGTGCCTGGAGCCCGTGCTCCGCAATGGGAGAGGCCACTGCAATGAGAAGCTTGCGTGCCGCAGCGAGGAATGACCCCCATTCGCCGCAACGAGAGAAAAGCCCACGCGCAGCAAGAAAGACCCAACACGACCAAAAATTTAAAAGAATAAAAGAAAAAATTTCCATTTTACCAGGAAGGAAGGAAAAAACTAATTAGAGCAAACATCAGCTCCTTGAAACAGCAAATTAAAGACTTATATTAAATCATGTTTTCTCACTTAGACATGTACAGAATACAATAATACAGGAAAACTTGCTGTATCAACCACTCCTTTTCCTTGCCTCAGCTGTTCTACTGATTAATTAGCCTGCAAAATAGAAATTGGGATGCGAAAAATGACTCAGAAGGGGAGGCTGAAATTCACTTTACAATATTTAGTCTATGAAAAGGATTTTTAAAATACCACCACACCAATATATTTTAGCTGAAGGAACAGGTAGTTATATATGCCATTTTATGGCAATTGGTCAGACAAGTTCTAATGTTCCCTTTAATCCTCTCCCACATGGAGGACTGACACCTGAAAATCCAACATGAGAGACCTCATGCCATAAATTCAAGATGGTATTTTTCAATGTATGGGTCACAGAATAACGCCTGGATGTTTGTTAAAAGCAAATATTCCTGGGAATTCCCTGGAGGTCCAGTGGTTAGGACTCTGCGCTCTCACTACCGAGGGCCCGGGTTCAATCCCTGGTTGGAGAAATAAGATCCCACAAGCCACACAGCATTGCCAAAAAAAAAAAGCAAACATTTCTGTGCCTCAACCAAGTTCTAACAAGTCAAAATCACGGGAATCAGCATTGTGACGAGCGACCTGAAAATTCTGACATATACACTTGTTTAAAAACAACTGCCTGGGACTTGCTTGGTAATCCAGTGGTTAAGACTCCACACTCCCAATGCAGGGGGCCTGGGTTCCATCTTGGTCAGGGAACTAGATCCCGCATGCCACAACAAAGATCTTGTGTGCTGCAACTATGACCCGGTGCAGCCAAATAAATAAATAAAAAAAATCAACTGCCTGAAGTTTGGATGAGGTAATATTTAAAGCTATATATTTTTCATTTCATTCCAGTCAGCAAACATGTATTAAGTACGGATCCTATGTGAGTGAAAATTTGATACATGGAGGGTGTCCCAAAAGGCGAGAAGCATATGATAAACTTATTTTCAAGGTACAGTTTATTAAGGACAATGATAATCTGCAAATGTCTGGAAACACAAAAAAGGGGGCTGCTTGTGCAGATTAACAGTTCACTCTTTTCTTTTTTAAATTTATTTTATTTATTTTTGGCTGTGTGGGGTCTTGGTTGCTGCGCGCCGTCTTTCTCTAGTTGCGGCAAGCGGGGGCTACTCTTTGTTGCGGTGCATGGGCTTCTCATTGCAGTGGCTTCTCTTGTTGTGGAGCACGGGCTCTAGGTGCACGGGCTTCAGTAGTCGTGGCACAGGGGCTCAGTAGTTGTGGTTCGCGGGCTTAGTAGTTGTGGCTTGTGGGCTCTAGAGCGCAGGCTCAGTAGTTGTGGCACGTGGGCTTAGTTGCTCCGTGGCATGTGGGATCTTCCTGGACCAGGGCTCGAACCAGTGTCCCCTGCGTTGGCAGGAGGATTCTTAACGATTGTGCCACCAGGGAAGCCCTAACAGTTCACTCTTTAATTTTTTGCAGCTTTATTGGAGTATAATTGCTTTACAATGATGTGTTAGTTTCTGCTTTATAACAAAGTGAATCAGTTATACATATGTTCCCATATCTCTTCCCTCTTGCGTCTCCCTCCCTCCCACCCTCCCTATCCCACCCCTCTAGGTGGTCACAAAGCACCGAGCTGATCTCCCTGTGCTATGCAGCTGCTTCCCACTAGCTAGCTATTTTATGTTTGGTAGTGTATATATGTCCATGCCACTCTCTCACTTTGTCACAGCTTACCCTTCTGCCTCCCCATATCCTCGAGTCCATTCTCTAGTAGGTCTGTGTCTTTATTCCTGTCTTACCCCTAGGTTCTTCATGACTTTTTTTTCTTAAATTCCATATATATGTGTTAGCATATGGTATTCGTCTTTCTCTTTCTGACTTACTTCACTCTGTATGACAGACTCTAGGTCCATCCACCTCATTACAAATAGCTCAATTTCATTTCTTTTTATGGCTGAGTAATATTCCATTGTATATATGTGCCACATCTTCTTTATCCATTCATCTGTTGATGGACACTTAGGTTGCTTCCATTTCCTGTCTATTGTAAATAGAGCCGCAATAAACATTTTGGTATATGACTCATTTTGAATTATGGTTTTCTCAGGGTATATGCCCAGTAGTGGGATTGCTGGGTCATACGGTAGTTCTATTTGTAGTTTTTTAAGGAACCCTAACAGTTCACTCTTGATTTCAGTCTAGTAGTTCATCCTCTGAAAAGGTGTCTGGAGGTTGAAGTGTGTTTAGCTTATTAGAAAATGTAACAAGTATTGGTTAAAATCAAATTTACCCTATGTTTTCTCATGGTTTGGACATCCTGTGTTTTCAAGAGGAGGCTAATAAGTGTGTGAGGTTTCTTGGTGGCTGGGGGAAGGGACAGAAGGTACCAATGAGGGAAGGGAAAAAATTAACTACAAGACCAGAAGCACTAAAGGCAAACGGTTTCTCTTACCTCCAACCTAATTCTCCTGGTGCCTAAACTGTGAGTTAAACTTATCAATATTTGGAAGTTGCATTGTATTTTTTTAACCACCAGAGCAAAATTCAAACAGTAAAAGATGACTTTGAAGTTTAATACGAGAATGGAAGAAAATAAAGCTGATGGTGCCAAGTTATTTTTCTGGTCAGCAATTTTACCTCACCCCATCCCCTCCAGGAGTGGAGACTGATTGAAATCTTTAGAGTGAACTTGGACAGGAAGTACTCACTCATGAAACTGAGTGCAGGCAAGCTGCTGGGATTCATTAACTGTGCCTAGATTTTCTATAACCCTTGGTTGATTTTTCCTGGCAGTGAAAACAGGATCCAATTTAAAAAAAAAAAGATTGTGATAAGTGAAGGCGGACAGAAAAATGGTTGCAGGGACCTTAACGGATTTCCATTGTACATAGCCATGGTTCTCAGAGTGGTCTCTAGACCAGCTATTTCATCACTACCTGGGGACTCATTGTACTAGTCTGCTCTGGCTGCTATTACAAAAGACCACTGGTTAGGTGGATAAAATAACATGTTTGTTTCCTTAACAGAGCTGGAGGCTGGAAGTCCAAGATCCAGGTGCTGGCCTGTTTGGTTTCTGGTGAGAGCTCTCTTCCTGGCTCTTCCTCTTTTTATAAGCCACCCATCCAATCAGATTAGGAACCCAGCCTTATGACCTCATTTAACCTTCATTATCTCCTAAAAGCCCTATTTCAAATAGGGTCACACTGGGGATGAGAACATATGAATTGTGGGGCCCGAATTCAGTCCATAGCATGTGTAACACATGAAAACTCTGGAGCCCTGCCTCAGACCTACTGAATCTGAAATTCAGGAAATGGAGCCCTGCAATTTGTGTCTTATTAATCTCTCCAAGTTACTCGCACGCACACTAAAGCCTGAGAAGCACGGGCCTTCTGGGAAACTTCCAGCATCTCATTTCGTTTCCTCCACAGTTTCTCTCATTTTTACTTTTCAACCTTATTTCTTACTGCTCTTTGACATGAACTCTGCTTCTGCTAAACTCCTTCTCACTGTGGCCTGAAGGATCATTCGTATTCTGCCTTTCAGACTCTTGTTTCCTCTTTCCATGACCTTGAATTGTCTTTCGACCTCTTTAATGAAGCACCTCTTTAACATCCCAGCCACGGTCATGTCTTCTTTCTCCAGATAGCATAAGCACCACTTGTCTGAACCAATCATTTTCCTATGTTACAGATTTTATTTTCTTAGAGTTCATAGGTTACACTTGTTTGTAATTTTAGCACAAGGCTTTGCACATAAAAAGTACTTAAGGGCTTCCCTGGTGGTGCAGTGGTTGAGAGTCCGCCTGCCGATGTGGGGGACACGGGTTCGTGCCCCGGTCCGGGAAGATCCCACATGCCGCGGAGCGGCTGGGCCCGTGAGCCATGGCCGCTGAGCCTGCGCGTCCAGAGCCTGTGCTCCACAACAGGAGAGACCACAACAGTGAGAGGCATGCGTACCGCAAAAAAAAAAAGTACTTAAATCTTCAAAATATTATAGACTGTCCCGCTTATAACTCTTCTCTGTAAACGACTCCCTACAACACTGGCTCCAATACAACACTGATTTGGGGCATCAAACAGCCCATTGGTCTCTGACATAATGCGACTTCCAAAGTTGCTTACTATTAAAAAGTAATCAATATATTATTTGCTATTTATTAAGTCCTTAAGTGCATCAAGCCCTATAATAAGCACTTAGTACATTACCTCATTCAATTCTCACAATCACCCTGAAATAGGCATTATGATCCTTATCTGACTAAAAAAGACACTGGAAACTGAAGCAGAGAGTTCAAGCAACTCCCCCAAAGTCACATACCCAGGGAGCAGCAAGGCTGAAAAATGTGAACCTATGTTTCTCTGACTCAGAGCATATGCGTTATTTCCACTGTGTTATACTAGAGACAGAGAGATTTAGTTTTCTGTCATCGTGTTGAATTTACTGCCAAGAACCCCAGAGGTATAGGTCTTGCATTAAAGATAATTCCAGGATACCCTTTGTAAACTCTCTATTTTCTACATTCGTAGCGTACACACACACAAACACGCATCCTGAAGCACTGCTAAAAGTAAGCCATCATGAAAAAAAAATTGGGGGAGGACTTCTTGCAACAGATACTGTTAAATGACTACAGACAACAAAGAGCTCTAAATTCCATGGCTATTCTATATGCTATTTACCGCGGGACAGACTTTGGAATTCTTTCATCTTTACATTGAAGACAACTGAAGAACTCAAAGGGAACTACTTGAAAGCTCACAAGGAGCTCTGATAAACTTTTGCCCAAAGCTACTACTGATAATTAAACACTAGAAGCACACACACACACATATATGCATAGAAAATTGAAAAAAATCTATAAAAACAATGGAAAATTTTTTTCCAATGGTAAGTTCTTAGCTTCCTTCCCCAGAAAACAGACCAAGGGGTTGTACTTCACTTTCACAGCTACCAGCACTTTGAAGACTGGCCTATTAAGAGAATAAGCCACATCTGCTGGATTGTTTCCATCATTCCAACCACCAGCTGAGATAGCAATGAACAGTAACCCTCCCGTGCTCAGCCTACCTGGGGGGTTCCACAACCTCGACATCTTGCAGAAACAGGTGACACCCTGCCCACGTGGAGGTGCTGAAAATGAGCTGAGTATCTTTCTGGGTTGTAGCGCACCACCGCCGTCTTTGTCTGCAAATCGTGAGACACGACGGTCCATACTTTGTCCTCTGTGAGGAGAAAAATGCCGCAATGGTGGGTCATTAGTATGCAACTGCATCTTCAAATGTCAGAAAATAAGTGAGCTACACTTTCACTGGTGTTTTCCCTGAACTGCTGTAGAATAGTTAAGGACAGTAACTCTTCAAGTAACCCCTACCGTTTTCTCACACCGAAGTTCTGCTTATATAGACAAAGTAGAAAAGTCATATTGTTTATTAAAAACAAACACAAGATCTGGTGGATGCTCTAACATCCACAGCATTGAATGTGAGGCCCATTGTGTTGCAATGCCTTCCCACTTTGGAACCCCTCACTCCTCCGTAGAACAGGACCTGCTCCTTCCTAAATGAACTATGTGCTCTGCAGCCTCTGGATCTTTGTACATGCTCTTTGCTCTAACCAGAATACCCATCCTCATCTTGTCAACAACTGTTCTTTTCACCCTGACCTTTCAGATAAAATTAGACACTGCATGCTCTGTTATTGAAATGTTCTACACATGGGGGATGATGCAGATAATTATCTTGGTGTTTTGGACCCTGAAAATTTCAATGTGTGAAAAGAAGCAGATATAAGACTGATGAGGTCGAATTAAAATCCTACATAGTTCTGCATTTGAATTAGAAGTATCACTATAAACGCTTGATGACGTTATCTTTTAAAAATACAGATATAGGGCTTCCCTGGTGGTGCAGCGGTTGAGAGTCCGCCTGCCGATGCAGGGGACATGGGTTCATGCCCCGATCTGGAAAGATCCCACATGCCGCGGAGCGGCTGGGCCTGTGAGCCATGGCCACTGAGCCTGCATATTCGGAACCTGTGCTCTGCAATGGGAGAGGCCACAATAGTGACAGGCCTGCATACCGCAAAAATAAAATAAAATAAATTTAAAAAATAAAAATACAGATATAGGTCCTAGCTCTGTCCACTGAAAAAGTCCCCAAACAAGGACCAACCTCTGGCACCAGATTGTTATCACTCCATACCATTTTCCTTTAAGAGAAAACTAGGTTCCTGGAGAAATGGTTGATTCCAGGGCTGGAAAGGGATAAGAGGAGCCTGAAACATATTGTCACATCAGAAACAAATAAACTACTGGAGACAGAAGGCTGTTCCAAAACCCCCAGGGCCAAAGAAGGATGATTTTAATTAACATCAATCAGAATTTCCTGTAATGAATTAAAAGGCATCAAGGACAGCTTCCCTGGTGGCGCAGTGGTCCGCCTGCCAATGCAGGGGACCCGGGTTCATGCCCCGGTCCAGGAAGACCCACATGCCACGGAGCGGCTGGGCCCATGAGCCATGGCCACTGAGCCTTTGCATCCAGAGCCTGTGCTCTGCAACGGGAGAGGCCACAACAGTGAGAGGCCTGCGTACCAAAAGAAAAAAAAAATACATCAAGGATATTTAATTCTATGAGTTCACTGAAAATAAATGTTTAACTTCAGAAGATGCGAGGCAACTAACACATTATTTTGAATACCAGAAAATGAAGGCAAAAATTCAGCATTTAGTCTACATTACCTATATGAACTGTAATATAACTAAATACTCCCTTTATGGAAATATTTCAGCTCATAAATGAAGGTAAATGATAAGTTAGAGTGTCATCATTTTGTAACTGTTACCGGGTCTAAGCTCCCCTGCTTGCCACATGACAGGCCAATAAATCAAAGAGGAGGTGTTGAGGTAGGGAATACTTTATTTGGAAAGCCAGCAGGCCTTGTAGATGACAGACTGAAGTTTCAAAATAACCTTCTTCTCCGGGTTTGGATGTCAGTTTCTTTTATAGCACAAAGAGGGGGAGGAGATGAGGAAGTAAAATAAAAAGGCCATAAGATTTGTAAATATCACCTGGCATGACCAGCCTGGGGGAGGTGATGTGTTAATTTCTTGATGTGTTAATTTCTCGTTCCTTGCACCCATCCACAGGTGGAACAGGATCCGGATGTTTCCCTGAACAAAGGTACTTTGGTTTAACATTCAGGCAGAGGGGCAGGGTTCCCCGAGGCAGGCCATTATGTGTACACAGTATCCTTTTACTGAACTAAAGCAGCGCAAAGCAAAGGTTAAAGTAAAAGAAACAGATCCAACAGGGAGTCAGATTTGGCTCTTTCCTGTTACAATTCCCCACTGTCAATGTCCATTTCACAGTCTTGTGGAAAAAGGGGTGATGACCCAGAAAAAGAGCTCCCAGAGAATTTGGCTTTGAAGGCCAGTGAGGCTTAATTTCAGGAGTCCCAGAGGGTTGGGGGAAATAGACTTCCCTCTCAATGGGCACACACAAAAATCTCACAGGCTCTGGGATGGAGGGAAGAAGCAGTAATATGATAGGAACATGGGTCAGACCTACTTGCTGATCTTGGAGAGTCTCCCAGAGAGGCAGGAGGCAACTACAGCTCACCCTGGGGACACAGACACTGACTGCAGCAATTTTAGGGAGCTTGTTCTACCACATGGACACTGGTGCTGACAAATGCCACTTTGGAATCCTCCTTCTAGCTTATAGCCCCAATACCCAGCCCTGCCCAGACCAAACAGCATGTAAGTGCCAGTGCTGGGACGCCTCAGGACAAGCAACTAACACGGCATGGACACAGCCTCACGCACTGGCAGAAAGACTGCCTTATGACCCTGGGAGTCCACAACCATCCCTGGACATGATCCTGTCCAACAGAGGGCCCAGGACCCGGCCCCATGCTCCAGTGCACAGGCACTAAATCCAACTCGAGACCCTCGGGGCCCTCTAGCCAGAGAACCTGGGCCCCAGCTCCAACCAACAGTGGGCAGGCACCATCCCCAGAATCCCACGGGCTTGAGCCACACACTCTAGGGAACCTGCTCTAGCCTCAGGACCAGCTTCCCTAGTGGGTGGACACCAGCCATAAGAAAACCACAGCCCTGCAGTCTGTGGATCTGGTCCACCCAGAAGCCAGATCATGCCCTGGGACTGGCTGGGCCCCAGCGCCAGCCACCAGCAAGCCTGCTCTAGCCTCAAGCCCAGCTTCACCCACCAGTGGGCAGACACCAGCCGCAAGAAAACTATAGCCCCATGGCCTACAGACGCAGCCCGCCCACTAGCAGGCCAGATCCTTCCCTGGAGACCAGCTGGGCCCTGGCCCCAGCCATTAGCAGTCCAACAGAAGGATCAAGACACCCTGGGCCCTGCAGCCAACTGTGTGAGAAAGCAGCCTCACCCACCAATGATAAAACACAAGTTCTGGGACCCCTGGGACCTGCAACCAGACTCCAGGACCTGGCTTCACCCACAGTGGTTGGGCAACAGCCCTGAGATTTCCTGGACGCTGACTCCACCCACCAGTAATGCAGCACTAGTCCCCCCACCCCGGGTTTCTGCAGTGAGCCACCGCCTGACACAGTTAACAACCCATAGCTAGCCAGAAGCCTCAGCACAAGGCAGGACCCAGCAACCAACAAGTCCAGGGGCAAAGCAAGCCTACCAGACCACCCATATGATGAGCCTACCATGACAGGAAGACCCACGCAGCCCTCACAGGGGAATCCTCTAGAGCATAAAGCTCTGGTGACAAGAGGGGAGTGCACTACTGGGACACACAGGATGTCTCCTGCAAAAGGCCACTTCTCCAATGTTAGGAAACAAACATAACCAATCTATAAGATACATAAAAATATAAACAGCATATGAGGCAAAATGAGGCGACAGAGGAAGCTGTTCCAAACAAAGGAACAAAATAAAACCCCAAAAGGAGAACTAAGTAAAGTGGAAATAGGTAATCTACCCAAGAAAGAGTTCGGGGTAGTGATGATAAAGATGACCAAAGAACTCGGGGGAGGAATGGATGCACAGACGAGTCAGAAATTTTTAACAAAAAGTTAGAAAATATAAAGAACAATCAGAGGTGAACAATAAGATAACTGAAATGAAAAACACCCTAGAAGGTATCAACTGTAGACTAAATGATACAAAGGAATGTATCAGTGAGCTGAAAGACAGAGTAGTTGAAACCACTCATACTGAAAAGAAAAAAGGATGGAAAAGAAATGAAAACAGTTTAAGAGACCGCTGTAAGAACATCAAGCACACTAATATTTGCATTATAGGGGACGCAGAAGAAGAAGAGAGAGAAAAGGAGGCTGAGAACATAACTGAAGACATAATACATGAAAACTTCCCTAACCTGGGATAGGAAACAGACATCCAAGTTCAGGAAGTGCAGAATGTCCCATACAGGATTACCCACAGAGGAAGACACGAAGACACACTGTATATTATTTTTTTTAATATTTGGCTGCATCAGGTCTTAGTTGCGGCCCAGTTCACTGCAGTGCGTGGGCTTCTCTCTAGTTGTGGCACACAGGCTCCAGAGTGCACAGGCTCAGTAGTTGTGGTGCACGGGCTTAGTTGCCCTGTGGCATGTGGGATCTTAGTTCCCCGACCAGGGATCAAACCCACGTCCCTTGCATTGGAAGGTGGATTCTTAACCACTGGACCACCAGGGAAGTCCCCCCATTGTATATAAAAATGGCAAAAATTAAAGAGAGAATGTTAAAAGTAGCAAGGGAAAAGTAACACAGTACTTACAAAGGAACTTCCATTAAGGCTCTCAGCTGACTTTTCAGCATAAACTCTGCAGGTCAGAAGGGAGAGGCATGGGCTTCCCTGGTGGCACAGTGGTTAAGAATCCGCCTGCCAGTGCAGGGGACACAGGTTCAAGCCCTGGTCCAGGAAGATCTCACATGCCGAGGAGCAACTAAGCCCATGCACCACAACTACTGAGCCTGTGCTCTGGAGCCCACGAGCCACAACTACTGAAGCCCATGTGCCACAACTACTGAAGATGTGCCTAGAGCCTGTGCTCTGCAACAAGAGAAGCCATGGCAATGAGAAGCCCATGCACTGCAACGAAGAGTAGTAGCCCCTGCTTGTCACAACTAGAGAAAGCCCTCATGCAGCAATGAAGACCCAGTGCAGCCAAAAATAAATAAATAGAAAAGGAAAAAAAAAAAGAAGGGAGTGGCACAACATATTCAAAGTGATGAAAGGGAAAAAAAAACATACAACCAAGTATACTTTAACCAGCAAGGTACTTGATCAGACTGATAGATCAAAAGCTTCACAGACAAGCAGAAACTCAAAGAGTTCAGAACCACCAAACCTCCTTTATAAGAAATGCTAAAGGAAATTAAGCAAAAAAGAAAAGGCCACAACTAGAAACATGAAAATTATGAAAAGAAAAAAGTTCATTGTTAAAGGAAAACATATAGTAAAGGTAGAAAATCATCCATGCACAAATGTAGTAGGAAAGTTACATTTTCAAATGTAGTGAAATCATCTATATTGACAATAAACAGTTAAGGGATACACAGAACAATTAGATGTAAAATGTGGTATCAAGACAGTAATCATGAGGGGAGGCTAGAACAAATGCAGGCTTGTGAAAATGCATTTGAAATTACAAGATCAGAAATGTAAAATAATCATAGATAACAGATATATAGATTGCTATATATAAGCCTTATGATAACCACAAACCAAAAATCTGTAATAGACACACACACACAAAAGTAAAAGGAATCCAAACATAACACTAAAGATAGCCATTAAATCACAAGAGAAGAGAACAAAAAGAAGGAACAAAAAAGACCTAGAAAACAATCCCCAAACAATTAACAAAATGGCAATAAGAACATACATAGTCCATTGATGGACTAAATGTTCCAATCAAAACACAGAGTGGCTGAATGGATACAAAAACAACATCTGTATATATGCTGGCTGCAAGAGACACACTTCAGATCTAAAGACATAACACTGACTGAAAGTGGACGGATGGAAAAGGTATTCCATACAAATGGAAATCAAAAGAAAGCCACAGGGCTTCCCTGGTGGTGCAGTGGTTGAGAGTCCGCCTGCCGATGCAGGGGACACAGGTTCGTGCCCCGGTCTGGGAGGATCCCACATGCCGCGGAGCGGCTGGGCCATGGCCGCTGAGCCTGCACGTCCGGAGCCTGTGTTCCGCAATGGGAGGGGCCGCAGTAGCGAGAGGCCCACATACCACAGGAAAAAAAAAAAGCCACAGTAGCAATACTTATATCAGACAAATTATCCTTTAAAATAAAGATTGTTAAAACAAACAAAGACACTACATAATGATCAAGGGATCAATCCAAGAAGAAGTTATAACAATTGTAAGTATTTATGCACTTAACATAGGAGCACCTAAATACATAAAGCAAATATTAACTGACATAAAGGGAGAAATTGACAGTAACACAATAAAAGCAGGGAATTTTAAAACCCCACTTATAACAATGGACAGGTCATCCAGACTGGCCTTAAGTAACACATTAGACCAGATGGAGACGATATATATATGGCACATTCCATCCAAAAGCAACAGAATACACTTATACACACTTCCTTTTCAAGTGCACATGGAAATTCCTCCAGGATAGATCACATGCTAGGCCTCAAAACAACCCTCAGTAAATTTAAGTAAATTGAAATCATATCAAGTATCTAAGCACAATGCTAGGAGACTAGAAATCAACTACAAGAAAATAACTGCAAAAAACACAAACACGTGGAGGCTAAACAATATGCTGCTAAACAACGAATGGATCACTGAAGAAATCAAAGGAAATTTAAAAACACCTAGAGACAAATGAAAATGAAAACACAACAATCCAAATCTATCGGACACAGCAAAAGCAGTTCTAAGAGGGAAGTTTACAGTGATACAAGCTTACCATAGGAAACAAGAAAAATCTCAAATGAACAACCTAACCTTACACCGAAAGGAGCTAGAAGAACAAAGCTCAAAGTTAGTAAAATAAAAAAAAAATCATAAAGATTAGAGAAGAAATAGAGACTAAAAATCAATAGAAAAGATCAATGAAACTAACAGCTGGTTCTTTGAAAAGATAAAACAAAATTTAGCCAGACTCCTCAAGAAAAAAAAGAGAGGGAAGGCCCAAATCAATAAAATCAGATATGAAAAAGGGGAAGGTACAACTGACACCACAGAAATACCAAAGAGCCTGAGACTACTATGAACAATTATATGCTAATAAAATGGACAACCTAGAAGAAATAGACAAATTCTTAGAAATGTACAATCTCTCAAGACTGAATGAGGAAGATATAGAAACTATAATCAGACAAATTACCAGTAATGAAATTGAATGCTATAAAACAAAAACAAAAACTTCCAACCACTGAAAGACCAGGAGCAAATGGCTTCACAAGTGAATTCTACCAAACTTCAGAGAAGAGTTAACACCTATTCTTCTCAAACTATTCCAAAAAAATTGCAGAGGAAATTGCAGAGTCAGGAATTACAGGGTTGGGGGAAATGGGTGCAGGGTCATGAGGACATTAAGGACACTTGATAACTGATGACTGGAACATTTGAGGCATTAGACATACAGGACACAAGAAATGGGCTGAAGTCATTGGAATGAGGGGAGGATAAAAGGCAAGGGAGAAGGATACAAAGGATAAAAGGCTTGGGAACAACAGAAGGGGAGGAGGGTTGGGCTGAGAGCTCTGGAATCTGGGGAATAGAGGTTTCATGAGGATGGAGGTCTAAGATGCACAGGATGGACATGGGAGAGAAATAAAGAAGCCTAGAAGGCAAAGAATTAGTTCTAGAGATATCTAAAGGTCACAGAGATGGAGAGATTGAGGTCACAGTGAGGAATAGAGAATGATGGAGTAGAGGGATGGAGGTGGGGCAATGGTAGTTGCAGCGGGTGGATTGAGGGTCACTAATTTTTTCTCCTATTCACTAATTCCATTATTTGCATTCAAATCATAACCTAATCGTGAATAGTTTCTAATTTGGGACCTTGAGGTAATAACCTTACTTACATAAAATATTTGTGATGATTCCTTCAACTGAATACACAGTAAAGGATTAGAGAAAAAAATAAGTAAACAATAACACATTATTTCTTCTCTCCTTTAGGGACACCGGATGCAAGATGTGACTATGGAAACTACCAGAATGAAATGGATTCCGCCTAGCACCTGAATGGTCCTAAAAGTGGATTCTCCCCTGGAAGCTGCAGATAAGAACGTATGCCTCATGAAACCCTGATTTCTGACCTTGTAAGACCCTAAACATAAATCCCAGCTAAGACTACTGGATTTCTAACTTATGCACTGTAGGATGTTTTCTACTTTTTTTATTTTTAAAAAATATTTATTTATTTGGCTGCACCGGGTCTTAGTTGCAGCATGCGGGATCTAGTTACCTGACCAGGGATGGAAACTGGGCCCCCTGCATTGGGAGCACAGAGTCTTAACCACTGGACAACCAGGGAAGTCCCTATAGAATGTTTTTTAAACTGCTAAATGTGTGGTCATATGTTATGGCAGTGACAGAAAACTACTTCGCACGGGGACAAATTTAATTATAAAATAATAAACATTATAAAATATAAAATTATAAAATATTTAAACAATAAAATAAGTAAAAATGCCCAATAATTAAGCACCCCCAGGAGCAATAAGAGTTTTCTCTCCAGAGGTAATATCATCAGTTCCAAGTATATCCTCCTTAGTATACAATTTCCATGTGAAACAAAAATATCCACACATAGACAAATGCTAAAATATTATGTACATAGTTCAATATTTACATAGATATTGTCAAATCAAACCTTCTGTCAATCAAATTGCTTTCCTTAACCAATCATATATGAAGGTGATATTTTCACACCAGTAGAAATGGATTTCCTGCATTCCCAGAGACACAACATCATATTCCATGGTAATTATGAATAGAATGACTTTACTAAAACACTCCCCTAATTAGGCATTTACATAGCTGCATGTGTTTTTCTCCTGTTATCACAGAATGTGAATCTTCGATTTCTACATATGTGGCTTATCTGGGTGGTTCTGGGACATGAAATTGTTGCACCAACATGACTGTGCATTCCTACATTAGGTAGACAATTGCTAAATTACCTTGCAAATGGATGAAAGGTATAATTTCTCACCTACTGCATATCCAGTGTTAAAGCAATTAAACAAGGAGACCATTAGGCTGAGGTGAGTCTAATGCTTTGGTAGCCTATTTAAGCAAACAAAATTTAATACAGAGTCAAGGCACCTTAATCTAAGAAAATAAATTAAGAACAACCAATCAGGGGCTTCCATGGTGGTGCAGTGGTTGAGAATCCACCTGCCAATGGAGGGGACATGGGTTCAGGCCCTGGTCAAGGAAGATCCCACATGCCATGGAGCAACTAAGCCCGTGCGCCACAACTACTGAGCCTGCACTCTAGAGCTCACGAGCCACAACTACTGAAGCCCACGTACCTAGAGCCCGTGCTTCGCAACAAGAGAAGCCACCGCAATGAGAAGCCCGCGCACTGCAACGAAGAGTAGCCCCCGCTTGCCACAACTAGAGAAAAGTCTGCGCGCAGCAACAAAGACCCAACGCAGCCAAAAATAAATAAATAAATTTATAAAAGTTAACTATAAAAAAATTTTTTAAAACCCAACCAATCATACACAGCCAACTAGGCTTTCCAAAATCAAGGTGACTGGCTAAGATACAATCAAATATTATCCTTGCTTTGATTTGGTGTCTTCTCTAGAAAAACCTCTCCCCTATTTCCTGCAGATAAAGTGCTCCTAACCACCTTTTTAAAAAATATGTATTTATTTATAAATATTTGCTTCTGTCTTAAACTGTTTCTCTGTGTGCTCTCCCACATGTTGTGCTGTGTCTCTAATAATAAACTTAATACCTGTTTTTGCAGTTTTTGCCTCCTTGAGAAATTCATTTATCAAACAGGGCAAGAGCCAGGGCAACTTCGCCTCTAGCCTCTAGCCCCTAGCCGTTAGGATTCCTGGTTTTTGCACCCAGGCTACTCAGGTTCAATTACTGGGCAGGGAACTAAGAACCCCCTTCGAGTCACCACTCTCTGCTCTCTCCCCACGATCAGAATCAGGGACTGGCCACCCAGAATCACCCTGAGTAATATAAACACACAAGGCACCCATCAGTCCCACCTCTAGGGCAGCCCATCTAATGCCACAGATTCCTGTTTCATACTTCAGGCTTAACATTGCGGGCACAGCTCTGCTGCTCCAGAATTTCCACCCAGAATATAGCCCCTCTTCCAAAATCAGACTTGCAGAGCCTAAAAGTGAACATCAGTTCAGATTCCATTTAAAATGACCACTTAACCAAAAAAAAAATGTCCTGCCATGGCTTTGCCCCCATTCCTTGGTCACCCTTTTCAGAGCAGCTCAAAGACCAGAGTTTCTGGAAACTCTGTCACTTTTGTGAATGGACCTGGCATTCACAATTTTTGATGCTCAGACTCAGATAAAGGAGAGCAAAGGACTTGAAGTTTGGTGGATGGGTTTTATTTCTATCATCAGTGATAATGAAAGAGAAGAGACAAAGATAATCTCTACTCCCAGGAAGGTAAGCCCAACATCTAAATCCTCTTGGGAAAGATGAACATAGAATACCAAGTTCCCAGCAGATTACGCTAATTAACTCTCATAATGTGAGGATCTTAGCACAGTGTCTTGAACATAGTACATCCTCACATACCTGTGAGCATACAGTAGGTCCTCATGAAACATTCCTTTCCTGAATGAATAAATGTTGTTTCTCCATAACAGTCTTGCT
The DNA here is from genome assembly GCF_963924675.1 of Phocoena phocoena. Lineage (NCBI taxonomy): Eukaryota > Metazoa > Chordata > Mammalia > Artiodactyla > Phocoenidae > Phocoena > Phocoena phocoena. Next base: position 73,056,535 of record NC_089234.1, on the reverse strand, counting down.
CAGACCCCACCGCTTTCTCTCATCCCCACTCAATTTCAAAGTGGTGAGCAGAGAATGTCATCTTTTCAGAAGTTGTTAGTGGTCTTCCCTGGGAATAAGCAGTATTTGTGTTCAGATAGGGTGGTTGTCTGTAAGGCACTCAGTTGCTGTTCTTGATTTCCCTAGATCAATGCTGCTGGAAATGAGGTCTGGGGGAAGCAGTGGTTGCTCAAAGTGCAGATTAATGACCTTCATCCCAGACTTGGAGAGTCATAACATCAGAGCATGGGGCCCCAGTATCTGTTTTTAATGGGATCCATAAGTGATTTGTATAGCCATGAAATTCTGATGAGCAGCATTCACCAAAGTCATTTTCAGCCTTCACTCCCCATTGGGATCATTTGTGTGTTTTTCAGAACTACTATCCCCTGTGTCCCACCCCGATAGATTCTGTCAGTTAGTCTTTGGCAGGGCCCAGGATCAATGATATCTTAATGAAGTGGCCCAGGTTATTCTATCGTGAGGCCAGAGTAAACACTGTGAGGCTCCCAGATTCATTTCTGAGGACCTAGTACAGGGTCTGGTTCATGGGGAAGCATGCTCTATGTAGACTGCAATGGGGGACAGTCAGTCTATCTCACGTTCCCAGTGTTGTAGCGGAATGTGTAGGTGTCTCTAGGAGACAAGTGCCCCCAAAGATAAGGGAGGAAAAACTCACATAAACTCCATGAAAGAACTCTGTATGTGCACAGATTTTCCCAGGCCCCCATAAAGAATGGAAGAAGAGTCAGAACATACAGACCCTCACTGGCCATTGGGAAGACTTTGGCTCTCACTCTGATTGCCAGGGAAGATCACTGGAGCAAAAGGAAAATCCTTAGAGAATTTAGGAGCGTGATATGAGTGGAGCAGGAGATGTGTCTCTGTGACAGCAAGAGACAAACCTAGGCTTCTCAACATAATTTCCGTCAAAGCAGAGCTTCCCAAACAACATTTTAAAACCTAGCTTCCTCTTTCACCTTTGGACATCACACCTATGCTATCTGCTTTATTCATTCCCACCTATCTGGGTGTATGACTGTTGTCTCCTTTTCTTCATATCCCAGGGTTCCTTCCTTTGCTCAAAAATGGTGACAAGTTCAGCTTAGATACAGAAAGACCTGTTTATTTTAAAAAAGGAAGATGACTCATCCTGGGGATTCTATAATTTCCAATCCAGTACTATGCTCAGTAGAGAAGAGAGGATACTGTAAGTTATAGAAAATTACTTTACCAAATAGTACTTCCTAACAGACCCTTTAAAACACTTAGAAAGTATTTCTAATTTGCAGATCCATAACTCTACTTCCAAGTACTACTCAATCAAAAATAAGGAATGAGGGCTTCCCTGGTGGCACAGTGGTTGAGAGTCCACCTGCCGATGCAGGGGACACGGGTTCGTGCCCTGGTCCGGGAAGATCCCACATGCTGTGGAGTGGCTGGGCCCGTGAGCCGTAGCCGCTGAGCCTGCGCGTCCGGAGCCTGTGCTCTGCAACGGGAGAGGCCACAACAGTGAGAGGCCCGCGTACCGGAAAAAAAAAAAAAAAAAGTAATGGAGGGAATTCCCTAGTTAAGACTCCGTGCTTTCATTGCCAAGGGCACAGGTTCAATCCCTGGTTGGGCAACTAAGATTCCACAAGCCGTGCTGTGTGGCCAAAAAAAAAAAAATAAGGATGGATATCTGATTTTAAGATGTGAGCAACAATATCTTATTTGATTTTATAAATATCTAGAATTATCACTTATCTAGAGTGAAAGATGCGGATCAACTCAAGAAATGAGTAGGACAAGATGAAATATCATGAAGATTTTCTTTGAATCAACAAATCCCTATTTCCATGAAATTATTTCATTTCTCATTTGTGCTGATTATATTATAGCATTTTAAGATACCTGAACATATACTATAGGACTCTTGTTTTCTTTTCCTGGAGATACAAAAAGTAATAAACAAGAGAATAACTGAAATGACAATGGAATTAAAAAGAACATTTACAGAACTCTTACTAACAAAACCTGAACAAAGGTGAGAGCCTTCATTTTCCAAAGCAATCTACAAGTAAAGGGAAATGAAGAAGACAGGTAGTATTCACATGAATTGTGATGGTTTATGCACATTCTTAGTAAATCCCTCCAAGCCCCTATTAACAATAATTGGAAAATTATTAGCTTTTCAGTCCAGGAATCTGGCAGATAGCCCCTGAATCAAGGGAACAAAATTACCATCAGCTGTAATGGGACAAATTGCTATCAGCTGACCCATGCACACAGGCCTCATCATTGCTGAACAGTTTTGCAAGAAAGCAAAGAAAAAAGCAAACCATAAAACATTAATCTAATCATGAGAACAGTGTTAAGCACATTTAAAACCACGTATAACTCTTATGTCCTGTACTCTTGTGTATTTTAAATAGGAAGTCTTTCCTTGAGGCAACTGAGAGCTCTATTTTTCAGAACTCTGGGTTATTCTAGGCCCTACAGCAATCAGCTTAATTGGTACATTTTCATTATCCTTGTCTATGTAGACTGATCCTGCATCCAGACAGGACCTAAATATTACATATTTTGTCTTCACTTATATCCCAGGACCCAACCTCATATTCAGTGAGAATCCTGTATATCAATACCTCCTCAAGTTGATATGACAAAAAGGGAACATTTTCAACATTTGCACATCAGTAATTCATGGTAGAAATTCTTTATGCTGTAAAGGGAACCTGGACGGAGAAAATGGAGAGAAGGCAATGGGATATAAGAGAGGAATAGCCTAGAGATCTAACCTTGGCTATCATTAGGAAAAAAAGAAAAGTATTGAAAACAAATTTTTTAGGCAGGACTACCAGAGGTACAGAAGTAAATGTTTGCAAGTTCTAAATACATGGGGTTTCAGCAAGAAAAGGTGACACGGCTGCTGATCTGGATCACAAATTTTACCTAAGAACCTGCCATTTCTTCCTCTTCCTCTTCCATTTCCAGGTTCCTTTCGCAGGCGATATTGTGTAGAGAAATCACACCCTGTACACCCTTGAAGACATCGGCACAGCACTTTCACCTGCTACCTGCACACTCAGAGGCAGAAGGCCCTTCATATGCAGAAAGGCCACGCTCCCCTATCCTTTGTCACATGACAGATTCAGAAGAAAATGAGCTCCTACACGGAGACCAAAACGTGATATTCTCCTTCCCTGTTTCCATAGGCCCTTCTGTCACACACTCAGCTACTACTGGTGCTACAGGAATGGGGAATGTGGGGTGCACTGACCTGACCCACTCACACAGACTCTATTATTACCTTTCCTTGAACCAAAGCCTGGACTCAACTCTCACACCACAAAAATACCTGCGAGACCTGTTGCATAACCCTGGTTTCTCCCTGGAATTGCCTGGAGAACGTAATTAAAGCAAATTTATTTGTCATCTATATAAATTATGTTGCTCACCTGAAACTATGTTGTACACTTGAATCAAATATAATATTGAAGTTAACTACATTTCATATTTTTTAAAATGTGGGACTTCCCTGGTGGTCCAGTGGTTAAGAATCAGCCTTCAGTACGTGAGGCGCAGGTTCGGCCCCTGGTCAGGGAATGAAGATCCCACATGCTGTGCAGCACAGCCAAAAAAAAAATGTGCTCTCAGGCAGAATCTGCGATGGAGGGCGTAGGTGATAGTAGTTATTAAAACGAGCCATGTAGGGCTTCCCTGGTGGCGCAGTGGTTGAGAGTCCGCCTGCCGATGCAGGGGACACGGGTTCGTGCCCTGGTCAGGGAAGATCCCACGTGCCGCGGAGCGGCTGGGCCCGTGAGCCATGACCGCTGAGCCTGCGCGTCCGGAGCCTGTGCTCCGCAACGGGAGAGGCCACAACAGTGAGAGGCCCACGTAACACACACACACACACACACACACACACACACACACAAACTAGCCATGTCATCTTTATTGTAAGCACTTATGTAAATCTTGCCTCTCAAACATTAATATGCATACAAAGCATTCCAGCACCCATGGAAGAAATTGCGATTCTGCAGGTTTGGAACGGCATGAACTGGCATCTTTAACAACTTTCTTCCTTGTGCCGATGCTGCTCCCCCAGACCCGTTATTTAGTAGCACTAGAGAAAGTAGGCACACCACACCTCAGCCCCTTACATCAACCACTTTATCTCAAAACAACTATTAAAGACCATTAAAGGCCACCATCACAATCTTGAAGGATCACATGTTTGGCTGGCACGTCAAAGTTTACAGAAGGCTAATAAAGTCTGTAACATCTGAGTATGTCTCTATTTGGAAAACACCATATATATAGTCATTAGTGCAACAATCACTGAACATGTGTTACTGAACACAACACATCTGTTATGTGTTTACAAGTAGGTTACAATGCACTGTTTTGGAAACCTCATAGATATTATTGGAGTTAATCTTCATAATACCCTGGGATTTTGGCCTTAGGAGTCCCATAACAACCATGAGGATGAAGATACTGGGACTCAACTGTTTCTGTTTCCCTACTCTTGATTTTTTTGTAAACGTTTGCACAAAATAGAAGCTGATTATAGATGGCTGGAGGGATACAGAAAGTAAGGGTGTCTTAGAACTTCAGAGAGAGACTTCCCTGGTGGTCCAGTAGCTAAGACTCTGTGCTCCCAACGTAGGGGGCCCGGGTTTGTTCCATGGTCAGGGAACTAGATCCCACATGCCACAACCAAGAGTTTGCAGGCCACAACTAAAGATCCTGCGTGCCATAACTAAAACCCGGCTCAGCCAAATAAATAAATATTTAAAAAATAATATATTTTTTAAAAAAAAGAACTTCAGAGAGTTTTCATTGTTTTGTATTTACTTTTACTCTTTTTTCTAATAGCATAGATAAAGGTTTTTGTTTGTTAATTTAGGCATCTAGAAATTAGAGGTGCCGTCCTATTATTGTTTCCCTGGTGTCTAGCAGAAATAGATAAAGAAAATGTGATATATAAGAATGAATATTATTCAGCCTTAAAAAAAAAGACCTCTTACATTTGGGAAAACATGAATGAACCTGAAAGACATTATGCTAAGTGGAAAAAGCAACCACAAAAAGAAAACACTTTTATCTCAATTACATCTGTTATCTACTAAAGTCCAACTCACAAAACACAGCAGAATCTTGATTGTCGGGAACTTGCGTGGGAAGACAGGAGATGTTGGTGACACGATTACAAAAATTACGTTATGCAGGATGAATAAGCTCTGGGGATCTATATACAGCCTGCTGAAACAGTTAATTATACGGGATATTATACTTGAGATTTGCTAAGGTCCACCCGGCAGGGGTGTGGGGACAGAAGAGGCTCAGATGAAAAGGGAAGAAGGAAGTTAGGGGAGAACTCTGCAAAGGAAGAAAGCAAACAGGGATGAGCACAGTCCACCCACCAAAATACCAGGGCTTTTACAGGCTCCAATTTCAGGATCACCAGCCTTGTTTTCTAGATGCCAACACCCACGCAGGCCTGCAGCTTGACAGCTGCAATCCCATGAGTCAAGCCAGGTATTTCTGGGTCCAGAGTCCTGCCTCTGAGGAAACAAAGGGCAGTCAGTCCGCAGACAACCTGTTAGGCTGTCCCACCACTAGGCCACCCGACCAGGCTAGAAGTGCCCCCATCAAATGCTGAAGGCAGACCTCTGTGCCCCTCTGTGAGACGAGGCAGTTTGGGTGGGAGAGTCAGAGCCACCCGATAACCAGCACCTCCTCTCTGGTTACATCCGTGGAGTTCCACCAACACCCGCTGGTGCTCTGGCGCCCTCTAGTGGCCATCCGTTCTAACGCCAACTCTCAGCCCTTCCTCCTCTCCCTCCCCAGCCCTGGGGTCCGCACTGGCCTTGGGCACCTGCCAGACTGATTTCTTTCCTAGTCACCCTCTAAGCCCAATGAAGTGTCCTGCAGAGTTGGGCACGTCTCTCTCAGTCTTGGCTGGTGGGCTACAGATCTTTATCAGATACGTGATTGCCAAACATCTCGTACCATTTTGGAGGGTGGATTATCTTTTCCCTTTCTCCTTTACGCACAACAGTTTTTCGTTGTAAGGAAGTCCAATTCATCTCTTTTGTCTTTTCTTGCTTGTGCTTTTGGTATCAGATCTAAGAAATCATTGAATCCAAGGTCATGAAGGTTTACTCTCATGTTTTCCTCTATCAATACAAGTTACGTAATTTTGGTTCTTACATGTAGGTCTTTGATCCATTTTGAGTTAATTTTGTATATGGGGTGAGGTAAGAATCCAACTTCATTCTTTTGCATTTGGGTATCCAGTGGGCTTAGCACCTGTGCTAATTGTTTGGGAGAAAATATTTGCAAATGATGCAACCGACAAGGGCTTAATTTCCATAATATACAAATAGCTCATACAACTCAATAACAACAACCACAAAAAAAACCAACCCAATCAAAAAATGAGCGGAGGCTATCTGGACATTTGAAATGTGGCTGGTCCAAACTGAAACGCGCTATGAGTGAAAAATACACATCACATTTGGAAGACTGTAAGAAAAACAGAATGTAAAATGTATTATTGATAATTAATAAAATCACGTCAGTGATAATATGTAGGGTGAATTAGGTTAAATAAGATGTACTATTTAAATGAATTGCACCTGTTTCTTTTTACTTTTTAAATGCAGCCACTAGAAAAGTGTACATGGGGCAGCATGCTACTCCTTCAGGACGGTGCTGGCCAGACCCTCTCGGCCCCTGGGTGCTCTGAAGCCAGAGTGGGAGGCTCCCAGTCAGGGATTGCTGCCCCCAGCTCTGGGAGCTGAGTGGGACCCCACCAGGGAGGGCACAGCTGGCCCTATGGCAAGACCCTTACATGGTGCCTTCCTTCCACCACCCCCCCAACCGCCTGCAAGTGTCATTATCCTAGTTTACGAAAATGAAGGGGCAGAGGCTCCGAAAGGCTCAGCAAGGGTGTGGGGAAGAAGGTAGAGATCCAGCCTGTCTACTACAGACCCTCCCACCTCAGCACACCAGTGCCTGACCTGCTTCCAGGCTGAGGTGTCTACCTCTCCCTCCCCCATAGAATTTACCCATTTCAGGTGTAAATTCAATGACTTTTAGTTAATTTGTACTGTTGAGCAAACTATCACCACAATTCAGTTTTAGGGCATTTCTATCACCCCGTGGGCAGTCCTTCCCCATTCCTACCCCACTCCCAGGCAACCATTAATTCCTTTGTCCCAGCACCATTTGCTGAAATGACTATCCTTTCACTCATTGAATTGCATTGACATTTTTGTTGAAAGTCAATGAACCATAAATGTAAGGGTTTATTTCTAGACTTGTTGCCGAAATATTGGCTTCCCTGTGCACCAATGCCGGACAGAAATACGGAGACAGAGATTTTGGAGGAAGAGAGAGATGGCTTTATTCTTCTGCCAGGCAGAAGGGAAGACAGCAGTCTAGCGCCTCAAGAACTGTGCCCACCCCCCCTTCGGGAATGGGAGAAGATTTTATATGTGGGGCTCGCAGTCCAGGGTATATGATAAGGATCAAAGTAGTGAAGGTCCTGCATTCTTCTTCTTCCTGCATTATTTCAAAACAGTCAGTGCTGGCGTCAGGCAGCCCTGTTACTGGGTCCCTTTGTCTCTGGGTTATCAGCCTGCAACTTTTTTCTGAAATGCAAATGTTACAAGGGAGTGCAGGATGTAATTCACATAGTGTTAAAGAGTAATAGGTTAGTTTTGTGAAGTAAAATCTATTTACAGACACTACAGATTAGTAACAGTTAAAAAAAAAAAAAACTAGGGGTGATTAACTCTTTCAGGCCAGGTTATGTCTCTTCTCTAGCCTGTTCCCTGTTCCCTTTATTTTCCTTGTTCTCAGGAGAGGGAAAACTTCATTTCTATTTTTGCTGCAACAGACTCTCTAGTCTGTGCCACTGATATATATGCCTATCCATATGCCGGCACCATACTGTTTTTTGTTTGTTTCTTTTTTACTGAAGCTTTATAGTAAGTTTTGAAGTCAGGAAACATAAATCCTCCAACTTTGTTCTTTTTCAAAATTCTTTTGGCTGTTTTTGCCCTCGGGGATAAGCTTGCCAATTTCTGTAAAAAGCTTCTGGGATTTTTTTAAAAGACTGCAGTGACTCTATAGATACTTTGGAGAGAATTGCTGTCTTAATCATATTGCATCTTCCAGCCCATGAACACGAACTCTCTCTCCATTTGCTCAGGTCCTTGCTGGTTTCCCTTGGCAGCATCATGGTTGTCAGTGTGCAGGTCTTGCACTTACACTATCAGGAGTGCCAGAGAGGCTCAGGGTCGGGAAGCTGGGGTGAGGGGGGGTGTACGGGGAGAGGGCACATGCCCTCCTCACAAACACACACTGCAAAGTCACACCAGGACGAAATACCCCCTTATTATAACCCTGAAGAGCAGAGGGAATTTTCTTGAAAACCTAACTCTAGTAAATGGGGGTTCACCCGCACGGCAATCAGCTCAGCTAAACAGATTGGTGTCCTGAAACAGAAGCCAGGTTGTTTGTTCTGTTGTCCAGAGAGCAAGGCCAAACAATGCTGAATCCTGCTCACCCTCTGGTGGTGATATCAGGCACCACCGTGGCACATGGGACCTGGCTTGGGTGGCTGAGTCTAGGCAGCCGCCGCAGGCTTCTGGTCATGCGCCGGAGGGAAGGGCTGGGGAAGTGACCCCCGGCCGCTGCCTGGGGAGGGCGATCAGGTCTCAAGCCCTCCACCCCCACCCCATGCTTCTCCACTCAGCCTGATGGAATCAGCTTCCACTCACCTTTCTTCCCACACACTCTGAGAACATTGCTAACTGAATTCTACTACAGGACACCACAAGTTTATGGCAGCGTGTTGACTAAAAGTGTTTACTGAGGGACTTCCCTGGCGGTCCAGTGGTTGAGACTCCGAGCTTCCACTGCAGGGGGCAAGAGTTTGATCCCTGGTTGGGGAAATAAGATCCCACAGCTGCCAGGTGCGGCCAAATAAAATAAAGTATGATACAGATGAACTTATTTACAAAACAGAAACGGGCTCACAGACATAGAAAACGAACTCATTAAGGTTACAAAAGGGGAAAGGGGTTGGGGAGGGATAAATTAGGAGTTTGGGATTAGCAGATACAAACTACTATGTATAAAATAGATAAACAACAAAGTCCTACTGTATAGCACAGGGAACTATATTCAATACCCTGTAATAAACCATAATGGAAAAGAACATGAAAAAGAATACATATATATATACATACTAATTGAAGTAATACATATATATATAACTGAATCATTCTGCTGTACACCAGAAACTAACACAACATTGTAAATCAACTATACTTTAATTAAAAAATAAATAAGAAACAAAAGCATTATTCTTTTTTTAAAAAAACAACAGCCATTTATTTATTTAGCCCTGCCACGCAGCTTTCAGGATCTTAGTTCCCCAACCAGGGATCGAACCCGTGCCTCCTGCAGTGGAAGCAGAGTCCTGACCACTAGACCTCCAGGAAATTCCCTATTCTTACTTTTTTTTTTTTTTTTGCGGTATGCGGGCCTCTCACTGTTGTGGCCTTTCCCGTTGTGGAGCACAGGCTCTGGACGCACAGACTCAGCGGCAATGGCTCACGGGCCCAGCCGCTCCGCGGCATGTGGGATATTCCTGGACCGGGGCATGAACTCGCGTCCCCTGCATCGGCAGGCAAACTCTCAACCACTGCGCCACCAGGGAAGCCCTATTCTTACTTTTTAATGAACCTTAATTTTGAAAATTTTCTTTCACACGAAGCCACAGATACACAAATAGGAAGAACCTTAAACATAAGACATATCTGGCAGAGATTCATAAAACTTTCACTTCACAATAAATTCTAGAAAAAAAATGCTTGAAAATAATTACATTTACCCTAAAGTTCTCAATCCCTAAGTGGAGGCCTGGGGGAAGCCCCTCTTCGAGCCCAAATTCTATTCCATGAAACAAAGAGGAGGTGTTGCCTTGAGACCCCACTTCCCAGGTCTTCCTGGAAATGATTTTAAACTGCTTGATCTTTGAAACTCTTTAGTTTAAGATGTGCTTCTGTGCAAAGTCACCTGGAGTTGGCACTTAGTCTTTTCCTTGACCAGAGCTTACCCTGCAGCCACTAGGGGGCGGGAGTGAGGCGTTCAGGGGCTCTTGGGTACCAAGGACGCCTACGTGTGTTCCAGGCGGGTCCATGGTTTTCTGTCATTTTTCCTGCAGTTCTTGACTGCTCTCCTTGTATGTTTTTACTTGCTCAGATGGTTTTTGCTTGTTCCTTTCTATCTCTGCACTTTCTTGTGCCTTTCATTTCCCTCTTCCTTTCTGCATATCTCAGGCCTTAGCTGCTGCACATCCCAGCACTGTGCTTCCCGCTGCCCCTACCCCGTGCGCCTCTGCAGGCCCAGCGAGTGCAGCCTTGTGCTTTCTGCACGTGGCTTGACTTTATTTGAGGCCTCGTGGGGATTCCCTAGCCGAGGCAAAGGCCCATTCTCGGCACATTCAGAAACTAGAGAACCAGTTTGGTACACCACTGATAGGCTGTGAAGGACTTCTCCAATTCCAGGAGGCGGGCCAAAAGAGCCTCCTTGACTCAGATGTGATTTTTCTGGAAAGATTTTTATGAATACCTTCCAGGAGTTGGCTTTTGGATGCCAGCCATGTGGGTTTTTAAAAAGGCAACTCTGGGGCTTCCCTGGTGGCACAGTGGTTATGAATCTGGCTGCCAATGCAGGGGACATGGGTTTGAGCCCTGGTCCGGGAAGATTCCACATGCTTCGGAGCAACTAAGCCCGTGCGCCACAACTACTGAGCCTGAGCTCTAGAGCCCATGAGCCACAACTACTGAAGCCCACACGCCTAGAGCCCGTGCTCTGTAACAAAGAGAAGCCACCACAATGAGAAGTCTGCACACCGCGACAAAGAGTAGCCCCTGCTCGCCGCAACTAGAGAAAGCCCGCGCGCAGCAACGAAGACCCAATGCAGCCAAAAATAAATAAGTAAATAAATAAATAAATTTTTTTTAAAAAAGGCAACTCTGTTGCTCTGGCCCTCTCTTCACAATCTGGCCATTTTCAAAACACCTGTTGCATTTCTTTTCTTTTTAATATTTATTTATTTATTTGGCTGTGCTGGGTCTTAGTTGCGGCAGGCGGGATCTTCTAGTTGCGGCATGTGGGATCTACTTCCCTGACCAGGGATCGAAACTGGGCCCCCTGCATTGGGAGCACAGAGCCTTAGCCACTGGACCACCAGGGAAGTCCCAGCACTTGTTGCATTTCTGTACGTATATTTTTAAACTCTGGCTCAGTGCGTTGTTGATTCACTCAATGTCTTAAGGAGAGTGGAGCTCCAAGAATAAAATGGCAGTATGGGGCTTCCCTGGTGGCGCAGTGGTTAAGAGTCCGCCTGCCGATGCAGGGGACACGGGTTCGTGCCCAGGTCTGGGAAGATCCCACATGCTGCGGAGCGGCTGGGCCCGTGAGCCATGGCTGCTGAGCCTGCGCGTCCGGAGCCTGTGCTCCGCAATGGGAGAGGCCACAACAGTGAGAGGCCCGTGTACCGAAAAAAAAAAAAAAAAAATGGTAGTAAGCACTGGCTGCCTGCGCACATCAAGAAACTGGCCCAGGCCATGGCTCCTCAGGCAGTACAGCCTTTAAGTCGCCCAGTCCTTCTTAACAGATGTTATTTCATTAAAAGCCCTGCCCTCGCCACAGCTCGAAGCCTTAGGCCTCTTCTAAGCCAGAGTCAGAGATGCTGAGTTCTCAGGCCATGTGGGTCTTCCGGTACGCCCAGTCCTCTTGCATTTCTATTCCAAGACTTGCTTCTCCACTCTCTGGTCCTCTCTGATGAGTAGTGAACAGCCTCAACCCAGTCACTCCTGTGTTTAATTCTGAGGGTCCCCTGATGGTCTCCTTTAGCTGACATTTATTCTGCCCTTGTCAGTTGTGGGTGCCCTGTGATGGGCTCCTTATCTGATACTTGTTCTGTGTCCGCCACACATTGAACCTGCAGTGGAGCAGCCCCTCAATCCTGGAGCTCCCCAGTTCCTCAATGAGCCCCAGGAACCCGATGCTTCCCAAGGACCTAATGCTCCGAGGAGATCAGGGGAGAGAAGAGGCCTAGCAGAACAGCCACTTAGAAACACTTGTGGAATGAAGACTGGCGCCCTTGCTGGTCTGACTCTGGTCCCACATCCCTGAAGCTGCACCCAGATCACAGGACCAGGTGTTTCCATGGTGATGACATACAACACTAAACTCTTGTTTCTGCATCACTTCCAGGTCCCCACACCCCATCCCTAATTCAATGCTCAGGTGTCCAGATGCAATGAGGCAGAACACAAAGAAGTGGGGTTTCAAGGATCCTGGAGAAGGGGTGGCCAGGGTACTTTTGACAGGAGGCAGAGGGCTCTGAGGTCAGGGACCATGAGCCTATGGATCAAGGCTGTAGCAACTGAGAGATCAAGGATTTGGGATTTAAGGAGCTTAGACTTGGGAACATGGGTGGGAGACCCATGAGAGGGAGCCCAGAGGTTCATGAAGCCCTAAAAAGAAGAGATCTAGGACCAGCTAGTGGGGAGTCAAGGTTGGAGAGAGAACAGCTTGTCCTAAGGAAGGCCTTCTCCATCATAGAGCAGTCCTAGAACAGGCCTCCCAGCCACTGGAGATGTATGAGCAAACTCCTGAGCACTCCTGCAAGGGAATCAGTCCAGAGGGCTCAGACACTGAGTAGGGTGAGAAAGAGGCTCTTTGTAGCGACTGCCTCCTCTTTGCTCCACTGCCTGCTCCCAGAGGAAATCACTTACAAGCAGGGCTTTTCCATCCCTGAGCTCTGCCAGGTCACGGTTCATCTCTGAGGTCCTGCCCTCTTCCCCTCATCTCTGTGTCTCCACATGTGTCTCCTGTTTGCAGAGGAGACTCTACCATCTGGTGTCACTTGACACAAGATGTTTGGTCGTGCTTTTCATGGGCCTTGTGGCAACAGTCCTTCCTCAACCGTTTGTGTTGCCTTGACTTTTCTCATGTAGTGATCTCCAAAGCGATCCTTTGCTAGATTCTTTTCCTCATCTCATCTTAAAGGTGAGTTTTTCCTAGACCAGATTTGCGTAGGACATTTGTGTCAGGGAGAATCAGGGCTTTGAGTGTCAGGGCTGTGTCTTAGGCTTGCATAGATTTTGTGGGGATTCAAGTTTTTGTATGTAAACATGTTTTGCACCTTAAAAGAATAAATGTCGGGCTTCCCTGGTGGCGCAGTGGTTGAGAGTCCGCCTGCCGATGCAGGGGACACGGGTTCGTGCCCTGGTCAGGGAAGATCCCACATGCCACGGAGCGGCTGGGCCCGTGAGCCATGACCGCTGAGCCTGCGCGTCCGGAGCCTGTGCTCCACAACGGGAGAGGCCACAACAGTGAGAGGTCCGCGTACAGCAAAAAAAAAAAAAAAAAAAAAAAAGAATAAATATCACAGGAGTGATATTTATGAGAGGTTATAAAGGCAGGGCATAAAGAGCACTAGGAAGTAGGGCCAGTGTACTACTATGTCTCAGTGGATGAAGTAGACACACCATCATGTTCAGACATCTTCTGTGTGTGCCTAAGCCTGAGTCTGTAACTCAAGGGGGCAAACCATTGGCCCCGGATGTGGCCATATCCCCCTGACCCACCCAGGTGTTCACTTTGATCCTCAGTTTTAATGACTTCCTTGCTTTTCTTCCTAGTCTTACTCCCTTCGTGCCATATCCTAAAAGGCCTGGCCTCACATGCCCTGTCCACTCTCTGTCCATGGCCTTGTGCCTGTGTCTTACTCCCAGGAAATTAGGATTCAGCCTCAGCCAAGGGGCCAGTCTCTTCAGACAAGCCTATTTGGTATTGTCTTTCTTATGATCAAACACTAAACTCAGAAAAAACCAATGCTGTCAACGTGGTTTTACACCACACCATCTTGATGCTTCCTGAATAAACAAATGCCCCAGAGGTTTTTGCTCCTTCACCTGTCACCTGACACAGCAGTCGCGTGCAAGAGACCCTAAGAATAAGAGGCACGGTGCTATCCTTTACATTTAATTAGCTCCACATTTTTTATTAATGCAACATTGAAGAGCTGACCTACTTATCCAGCCCGCAGGGCAGGCAAAGCTCTAAAATCTAAAAATGAAGTTCAACCTTTAGGTGGTTAATTTTGTATATGCAGAACGTGCAGAGTATGAAAAAATGTTACATTAAAAAAAACATTTAGAGTCTGTGTGCTTTACAGGGTGAGTCGGAAGGCTGGCTATGTCACGGTGCTCATGCCCCTGGGGTAACTCTGAGAAGTAGTTCCGTATCAAACCTCACAAAAGGTTATTTCTTCTCTTTATCCTGATATTGCTGGTTACTATAATAATTTAACCAGGCCATTCAGTCTTGTCTTCAGCAGATGGCTTCTGCTTTCCTGCCACGCCTGTCTGAAGAACCATTTTAAGTTAAAAGCCAGAAGCTGCATGTCCAACAAAGGACCATCTCAAAGCCAGGGTGGGAAGGACTGGATTGCATGTTCAGCAAATGACGCTACAAAAGAGACTCATGGGTACAGGATTCTTAGCATCAGCTAACATCACCTGTAAGGCTGTCCCAGGGAACCGAGTGAGGGCTTCTAGGAATCTGAGTTCAGAATAGAAGCAAGCAAATCACCACGACTGTGTGTCTGGGGCACTGACCTGTGTTTCGGGAATCCATGGAGATCGGCATGTTGCTGTATCGTGCGGTGGCCCTGCCTTGTCCTCAGGGTGAGGGGGAACAGAGTCACATCTTCCGGCAACGCGCCCTCACACTGACTGATGAACTCCATCAGTACACAGCGGCGTGTCTGTGCTCTGGAGGGAAGGAAACAAAGAGAGTGATAGCCTACAGTGCCTGCCTCCCAACTCCCACCCACACGGTGAGACAACGGATGCCGGGCTCGTGCCTGGGAGAGGTCTGCCGCTCCCGTTCCTCCGCTTCTGTCCTGCCTAAAAGGGGGTCTTGTCATCAAGAAGAAACCGTACGGGCTTCCCTGGTGGCGCAGTGGTTAAGAATCCACCTGCCAATGCAGGGGACACGGGTTCGAGCCCTGGTCCAGGAAGATCCCACATGCAGTGGAGCAACTAAGCCCGTGCGCCACAACTACTGAGCCTGCGCTCTAGGGCCCACAAGCCACAACTACTGAAGTCCGTGCACCTAGAGCCCGTGCTCTGCAACAAGAGAAGCCACCACAATGAGAAGCCCGCGCACCACAACAAAGAGTAGCCCCTGCTCCCGCAACTAGAGAAAGCCCACGCACAGCAGTGAAGACTCAACGCAGCCAAAAATAAAAATAAATTTATAAAATAAAAAAAAAAAAAAGAAGAAACCGTACGTTTTGAAGCAGTCCCTACTGTGGCCAGCCAGGACAATTCACTTACTCCTGGCCCTCAGCCTGCCCTTTTCCCAGGGCCAGGCAGTGAGGCAGAGAAGACGTTTGAGAGCCAAAAACCAGTGAGGTGGACCTAGGAGCCTGCTGGGATCCAGGCCGAGTGTGTGGACCCTGAGTGAGGACCCCTGAGTTCACGCCCCAGCTCTGCCACAAGCTGGCTGTGGCCTTGCTGCGTTTCTCTGCTTCCTATCTATAGAATAATGATGAGAGAGCCTCCTCCCTCGACTTGTTATGAACCTTAAATGAATTAATATGTTCAAAGAACTTAGAAGAGCACAGCTTCGTGAGTGCTCATGGTGTTAGCTCTCATTTTCACTCGGAGACCTCGGGGAAGCTCGTTCCTTTGAGCTTTGGTGACCGCTGTCCATCTCAGCCCTATCCTGAAGATCAAATGAGATCATAGGTAAGAGCTTCGTCAAGGGCCACTTGACCATACGGGAGTAGGCTCGTGAAGTCATTCTGGTACGTTTCTGTAGCTTCCCTAGAACAATGGCGTTCCCTTCCCCCGCAGTGCTACGCTCCTGCCAGAGCCTCCTTGGGCCCCTCCCTGCTGCAGGACCTGATGTTCCTGTCTCAGTTTTTGCCTCCAGTTCTTCAGGGCAGAATTTCTGCTCCCCCAGGAGCAGGGGGGGCGAGCAGACAGCCATGGGTGAGCTTTACTCCATGTTGTTAGCCCTGAGGGTAACGTCTGGGCAATGGGATGGAAGTGGGTCCCAGTCCTTGCCCAGAGAGCTATTTGCCTGGCACATTGCTAAGCATTCCTCATAACTGATGCCTGTATTAGAAGGGCTCTAGTGTCTATCATTTGGGAATTATAAAACAACAATGTCCTCTACTAACATTTACATTTTACTACACTGTGAAATAACATTTTAGTGAATATCCTTGTCAATAATTCTCTGTGCATGTCCTTGTTTCTTAGAATAAATTTTTAGTAATAGAAGTATTGAGCTAATGTAATAATTTTAATACTTATAGCCAAATAAGACTTCCAAACAGGTTGCTACCAATTTACCCTCTTACCAGCAGCAAATTAACATTCCTGTTTCCTGAGCCCTTACCAAATGCATATTTCATAGTCTCTATCTCTATATCTCTATATATCATTGCCAGTTTCATAGATGAAAAATTATCTCTGTTAAGTATAAAAGTTCCTATAAAAATACAGTAGCTCTATCTTTTTTCTTTTTAAAATTTATTTATTTATTTATTATTTTTGGCTGCGTTGGGTCTTCGTTGCTGTGCGCAGGCTTTCTCTAGTTGCGGCAAGCGGGGGCTACACTTCATTGTGGTGCGTGGGCTTCTGATTGCAGTGGCTTCTCTTGTTGCGGAGCACAGGCTCTAGGCCCACGGGCTCAGTAGTTGTGGCTCGCAGGCTCTACAGCACAGGCTCAGTAGTTGTGGCACACGGGCTTAGTTGCTCAGCAGTATGTGGGATCTTCCCGGACCAGGGCTCGAACCCATGTCCCCTAAATTGGCAGGTGGATTCTTAACCACTGTGCCACCAGGGAAGTCCAGTAGCTCTATTTTTAATGATCCAGCAATCCCACTCCTGGAAATATATCTGGAGAAAAACATAATTTGAAAAGATACATGCACCCCAATGCTCACTGCAGCACTATCTACAATAGCCAGGACATGGAAGTAACCTAAACGTCCATCAACAGAGGAATGGAAAAAGATGTGATACATATATACAATGGAATATTACTCAGCCATAAAAAAGAACAAAATAATGCCATTTGCAGGAACATGGATGGACCTAGAGATTGTCATACTGAGTGAAATAAGTCAGACAGAGAAAGACAAATATCATATGATATCACTTCTGTGTGGAAACTAAAAAAAGGGTACAAATGAACTTATCTACAAAACAGAAATAGAGGGGCTTCCTTGGTGGCGCAGTGGCTGGGAATCCGCCTGCCAATGCAGGGGACACGGGTTCGAGCCCTGGTCCGGGAAGATCCCACATGCCACGGAGCAACAAAGCCCGTGAGCCACAATTACTGAGCCCATGTGCCGCAACTGCTGAAGTCTGTGCGCCTGGAGTCCGTGCTCTGCAACAAGAGAGGCCACCGCGGTGAGAAGTCCGCGCACCGAACAGAGAGTAGCCCCTGCTCACTGCAACTAGAGAAAAGCCCACACGCAGCAAGGAAGAACCAACACAGCCAATAATTAATTAATTAATTAATTAAAAAAAACAGAAATAGAGTCACAGATGTAGAAAACAAAGTAATGATTACTCGGGGGTAAGAGGAGGGAAAGATAAATTGGGAGATTGGGTTTGACATATTCACATTACTATATATAAAACAGATAACTAATAAAGACCTACTGTATAGCACAGTGAACTGTACTCAATACTCTGTAATGGCCTATATGGGAAAAGAATCTAAAAAAGAGTGGATATATGTATATGTATAACTGATTCACTTTGCTGTACACCTGAAACTAACACAACATTGTAAATTGGTTGGCTATTCCCAGAATGCTGTGTAACAAAAAGCCACAAAGTCTCCATGGCATATAAGACTTTGTTCCACATTCATGCACCCTGGGGTGGCTGGACCTCAGCCAACAGGGTGTGCTCAGGTCTGCTCCCTGGGTCTCTAATTATCCTGGGACCAATGGGCAATCTGCATACATTCTACTGCTGGTGATGGCAGAAACACATGAGAACAAGCTTCTGCTCACATCACAGCCACAGGAGTTTCAAAACAAGTCACCTACCAAGCCCAAAGTCAAGGGACAGAAAGTCCATGCTACTCACCATGATGTCATCTTGGCTGGAGGCCACTACTGCAGTAAAGTGAAGCATCCAGACCAGTAATTCCACCACAGCTGTGAAGCTGAACACTACCTTACATGCTTATTTATGGTATTGCTTCCTTCAGAGTATTACCTATGTGGGAGTGCCTTGGACCAGGGGTCAGGTTTAGATATAATGATCAGGGAAGGTAAGTCATGCAGCAAAAATGAGCTTGTAAAGCCAGGAGAACTTCAAGGGGCCAGTGTGAGCAGGAACAAGGAAGTGTGGGGTGGGGTAGGGCGTGGGCAGTTCATAGTGACGTGCGCCAAAATGTGGGGAGAGTTGATTGGGATCTAGAGCAGCAATAGGGGGATCCCTTCTTAGGCTCTTGCAGTAGTTCAGAGCAGGAGCAGTGGAGGCGGAGGGTAGTGATGGGATTTAAATGTAGACTAGGTAGAAAGAAATGAGGGTCAGGCCTGGGCCTCCAGGGCAGGGTACCTCCTTTACTGAGATGGGGAATACTGATGAGTGATAATGCTTTCTGAGGCGTGATGATCAGTAGTTCTATTTTGAATGTGCTCAATTTGAGATAGTTCTTAGACATCCAAGCGTGGATGTATATGAGGCAGTCGGCTGCTTAGCCTTGTGTCCGGAAAAACGGACTGGAGACAGTGGTTTGGAGAGTCAGCACACAGAATTTAAAGCCATAACTTCACTTACAGGGATAAAGAGAAAAAGAGAAAGAGTCCAAGGGCTGAGCCAATGGCACTGCCATCACCCCAGGTGGCGGTGAGATTCGGGAGTGGGGCCTCTTGAGAAAGGACCAAGGAAGGCTTCCCTGGTGGCACAGTGGTTGAGAGTCCGCATGCCGATGCGGGGGACGCGGGTTCGTGCCCCGGTCCGGGAAGATCCCACATGCTGCGGAGTGGCTGGGCCCGTGAGCCATGGCCGCTGAGCCTGCGCGTCCGGAGCCTGTGCTCCGCAATGGGAGAGGCCACAACAGTGAGAGGCCCGCGTACCAAAAAAAAAAAAAAAAAAAAAAGAAAAAAAAGGACCAAGGAATGCCACCTCAATACAAGTGGGGAAAGGGTGATAAATGGAATATTGCCTGCCACATCAGTAAACAAAGGATGTCACAGTCATCAGCGATTGCAGCCCTCCAGCGTGAGCTTGTGAGCCCTGAGGAAACTCAGGAAGGAAAGAATATCTACCACCTGGTAGCCATCAGACTGCAGCCACTCCCTAGACTGAGCCCTGAGGAAACTCAGGATATGAAAACACAGGATCCTGGCCCCAGATAGCTGAGGTGCATATCAAAGATATGACGGCAGTGAGCCCAGACTCTCGCATCTTCCCATACCTAGAAAAGCACGAACTTCCTCAACTTGACATATCTGGGTTTCTTTAATTAACAGTCCTCTTTTGACGTTCAGACTACCTGCCCTTTGTTGCAAAACTCATATATAACCTGCCCCCGCCTCCTCGGAGCAGTTCTCCCAGGGTTACTTGAGATGCTGCCTCCCCGGCTTGAAGTCCTAAAACTTCCCGCTGAATAAAACATAACTCTCAACTTTTAGGTGGTGAATAACTTTTTAGTCGACAAGGGCTTCAAGGAAGAGGGAAGGTGAGGTAAACTGGAAAGCTTGGAGATGTGGTGAGAGGGAGAGGGCTGAAACGGGGATTTCTGGTGCTGGGCTTGGCTAGTTTAGCCTCTTAACGGCTGTAAGCAAGGCTCCGAGTCCGCTTCTCCAAGAGGCTCTTCCTTCCCCGCATGGTCATGGATGGCGCCACAGCGCCTCACATCATTTAACGAGGACAAAACTCTCCCAGACCACACACACCCCAGTCCCAAATCTCTGGTCCTATGGTCAGAACTGGGCCAGGCTGCCTCTGTCCCTGACAAAGGGAAAGGCCCTCAGGAGGCTCCGTTCTCTGTGCACTTTGCTCAGAGAGCCCAACCAATGTTATTACAGCTTTGTTTTGGGGGACAAGGAGAGGCCAGGGTACCTATGAGAAGCTGACTGAACCAGAAGACACATGAGGCGGAGCCAAAATTTTCACAAACCAACAAGGAGGGGTGCGGGGGAGGGACGGCGCGCTTTGAAGAATCTGTCTTCCCGCAATCTCAGCCCCTCACCTGTTCCTAGTGTACCTGTGCCGGTCTCCCCGCGTGAGGTGGCCAGGAAAGTCCGGCTCTCTCCACCCAGGCTGCCTAATGTCATCATGGGAACACCGTGGGCGGGGCTGAGAGCGGTTATTGTGACGCTCCAGGATCGGAGCCTCCGATTGGCTGGTAGGCCAGGGGGCGGGGCCATCTGGGAGGGGTGGGGCTGAGAGGCCTGGAGGTGCCAGGTGGGCGGTGGCCGGGAAGTGACCTGTGGATCTAAGGCTCAGGTAAAAACCTCATTGCTGGGGCCTTGCAAAGATAGAGGAAGATGAGACTTCCCTGGCGGCACAGTGGTTCAAGCCCTGGTCCGGGAAGACCCTACAGGCCTCTAAGCCCCCGTGCCTAGAGCCCGTGCTCCGCAACAAGAGAAGCCACCGCTATGAGAAGCCCGCGCACCACAACGAAGCGTAGCCCCCGCTCTCCGCAACTAGAGAAAGCCCGCGTGCACCAAAGAAGACCCAACGCAGCCAAAAAAAAAAAAAGATAGAGGAAGATGTATGTCCCTTCTTGCCACTTTATGGGGGCTGCACAGGGACTGAACAAAAATACCCTCCTGCTGGCCACTCCCGCTCCGCCCACACTCCGCAAAGAAACTTTTTCTGTAGAACCCATGAAACAGCGAGAAGCAGAGAGCCAAAGACAACCACGGATATTGTTCATCTTTCTCTCAGCCTTCCCCAAAAGGACCAACAGCTGTTTGCCAGCGTCAGTACTGTGCATTAGAGAGAGATAATCATACTTTTCAGGGATTACTGGACACTGGCTCTGAACTAATTTCTGAAGACTCACCATTCAGAGAGTAGGGGCTAATGGAGCACAGGTGATCCATGAAGATTTAGCTCAGGTCCACTCACAGAGGGTCTCTGATGCCACCCTATGGTTATTGGCCCAGTTTCAGAATTGGAATAGACATATGCAGCAACTGACAGAATCCTCACATTGGTTCTCTGATCTGTGAAGTGAGGACTGTTATGGTAGGAAAGGCCAAGTGGAAGCTACTAGAACTGCCTCTACCTAGGAAAACAGTAAACCAAAAATACTGTGTTCCTGGAAGGACGGACTTGAAGGATGCTGGAGTGATGATTCCCACCTACAGACCCATTCAACTCACTCATTTGGCCTATGCAAAAGACAGGTGGACCCTGGAGAATGATAGTGAACTTGGTTGTTCATTTTTTCCTGGAGGGAGAAAAGGCTAGAGGTACGAGTCTGCTGATTCATGGGCCATGGCCAATGTTTGGGTTGAATGCTCAAGGATTTAGAAGGAACACAATTGGAATATTGGTGACAGTGAAGTTTGGGGAAGAGGTATGTGGATAGACTTCTCTGAACAGGCAAAATAAACCCACATTTGTGTCCTGTGTGAATGCTCACCAAAGGGTGACCTCAGCAGAGGAGAATTTTAATAATCAAGGGGATAGGATGATCCATTCTGTGGTTACCATTCTGCCTCTTTCCTCAGCCACCCCTGTCATCACCCAGTAGGCTCATAAGCAAAGTGGCCACAGTGGCAGGGATGGAGGTTACGTATGGGCTGAACATCGTAGACGTCCACTCACCAAGGCCAACCTGGCTACGGCCACTGGTGAGCACCCAACTTGCCAGCAGCAGAGACCAATACTGATTCCCCAGTATGACACCATTCCCCAAGTTGATTATGTTGGACAGCTTCCATAATGGAAGGAATAGCACTTTGATCTTACTAGAATAGACACTTCATCTGGATATGGACTCTCCTTTCCAAAGAGCATTCTAGCTGTTCCACTGTGGCAGTTGAAAGATGGCCATGAATTCTTCGGAACTTCTCCCATACTGAAGTGGGGTCTGTGTGCCCTGCCCTTAGATCTGGGCAGGCTCTTTAACTGTTTTGACTAATAGAATACAGAGGAAGTGATGCTAAGCCACCTTGGGTCTCAGGGTTTTATAAGCTTGCACTTTATGTCTCTCAGAACACTCAGCCTTGGAATTCTCAGCTGCCAGGTAAGAATTCTTACTACCCTTCTGGAGAGACCATGTTGAGAGGCCCTGAAACCTCATAGAGAGGGAACTCACTGAGACCAGCTTCTGGCCTTCTCCACTAAAGCACCAGGCATGTGAATGAAGCCATCATGGGCCCTCCAGACCACCCCAGCCATGAGCTGAAAACTGAGTAACCCCAATGCACACTCACGGAGCAAGAGAAGTGGCCACCCTGGGAGTTCCCTGGCGGTCCAGTGGTTAGGACTTGGCCCTTTCACTCACGAGGCCCAGGTCTGATCCCTGATCAGGGAAGTAAGATTCTGCAAGCTGTACGTCATGGCCAAAAAAAAAGAGAGAGAGAGAGAGAGAGAGAGAAGTGGCCACCTGATAATCAAAGATGCCACTATGGATAACCAAAACAAACAGATTCTATGTTCACCACTGGCAGCAGCGTTGGAGATGGGGCTGCATTTTCCACAGTGCTGGGCTGGCAGAGAGAGAACTCAGCTCATGGGCAGAGGGCCTGCGATAGGAACAGAGTCTTCCTTTGTCCTCGTTCATGGCTGGAAACACAGATGAAAGAGAAGGTTTGTCCCCTCAAAGAGCTCACATAAAAATAGCTGACACTGATTACCACCTCCCACCCATCACAAGTTCTTTAAACCTTCCTCCAAACACTGTGGTGTGAGTAGCATTGTGAGCATATGGGGAAAACGAGGCCCAGAAATATTAATTTACGCAAGGACACAGGTATTGATTGAACCAGAATTCAAACCCAGCAGACAATCTGTCTCCAGAGTGCCCCCTCTCACCCTTCAGGCTTCACCAGCTTTAGATGGGGATGAGGCCTGAAAAGGAAGGGACTGGGCGGGATGGGAAGGATTCAGGTGGGTTGACACAGAATGGAGAGAAAAGATGCTCATAAACAGATGGAAAGGCTGGCTGGAGAAAGTGGAAGAATCTAGCAAGGGAAGGGTTAGCATGGAATAGGAAGAGACAGGGGAAGGACAACCAATTTGTGATCAGACTGAACAGAGTACGGAGGCCCAGGAGGAAGGAAGGGCTATGTGGCTAGCAGAGGGATGCAGGAAGAGAGAAAAGGCCCTGACTCAGGGGCACCAAGCATAGTGAGCTGGCCTTCCTTGGGCTCAGGTTGGCCCCAGCCCCTCTGGGCACTCAGGCTCCTCAGATGATGACCCCTCTCTCTGCCTGTTGGCCTCTTGGCATAAAGAATCCAAAGTCAATAGGGGCGACTTCCCTGGTGGCACAGTGGTTGAGAGTCCACCTGCCAATGCAGGGGACATGGGTTCGATCCCTGGTCCGGGAAGATCTCACAGGCCGCAGAGCAACAAAGCCCATGCGCCACAACTACTGAGCCTGCGCTCTAGAGCCCATGAGCCACAACTACTGAGCCAGTGTGCCACAACTACTGAAGCCCGCGTGCCTAGAGCCCGTGCTCCACGACGAGAAGCCACCACAATGAGAAGCACGCACACCGCAACGAAGAGTAGACCCCACTCACCACAACTAGAGAAAGCCCACGTGCAGCAACGAAGACCCAAAAACGAAGACCCAATGCAGCCAAAAATAAATAGATAAATAAATTTTTTTAAAAAGTCAATAAGGGATAGTCGTGGCTTCACATTTGCTGATGAAGTCATCTTTCTCTGGAGCCAGGATCTCTAGGCTTTCGGGGACTAAAACTGAGAAACTAAATCCCCTAAGTGGGTCACTGAGAGCAAGGGCCACACCTTATTTTACCCCTTGGTCCTCTACCCATTGGGAGGTGACACAGCCTCATGTAATGGGAGTGACTAAGGAGGATGGCACGCCACCCTTGCAGGATTAGTCTCTTAGCTGATGCCTTAACCACCCTATGAAAAGGTTCCAGCCTACCGTTGGGCTGGCACTTGCTGGGTATGGTAGATGATGGAACCAGTACATGGGGACTTGCTCACTGCCACGCCCTTTTTTGCTGTAAAGTAGGTTCCTTAGTCCAATTCCTTAGTTATGCAGAATCCCACATAACTTGACGGTTTAAATACTCCCTATGTCCTTGGAGAGTGGAGAAGGCAAACTCACACTCAATATGTGTCACCTCCAGTCAATATGGTCACTGTTCTCCAGAGTGGAGGGATCCAGAGTAATCAACCTGCCACCAAGTATCTGGTTCATCTCCTCGAGGACCAGGGCAATATTGCAGGCTCAGTGTTATCCTCTGTTGCTGGCAGGCTGGAAAATGGGCCATGGTGGCATCTAGGCCAGCCTTGGTGACTGGGAGCCTGTGCTGTTGGGTCCATGTACACCTCACCCCTGCCACCATGGCTGCCTTGTTCACGTGCACATTGTGCCAGTGCTGGCTGATGCCAATGCATGAGCCTGCTGTCTACATGGCTCCTAAAGCTTCCTCCATGGGAATGTGACACTCGGACCTTCACACACTGGCTGCAGCAGGTCTTCACTTTGCCTCATCTTGTCTGTCACTTTCCTAGAGATGCCAGAAAAAATTACCACAAACTTACTGACTTAAAAGAACAGAAATTGGACTTCCCTGGTGGCACAGTGCTTAAGAATCACTTGCTAATGCAGGGGACACGGGTTCAAGCCCTGGTCCAGGAAGATCCCACATGCCGCGGAGCAACTAAGCCCGTGTGCCACAACTACTGAGCCTGCGCTCTAGAGCCCGTGAGCCACAACTACTGAAGCCTGTGTGCCACAACTACTGAAGCCTGCGTTCCTAGAGCCCGTGCTCCGCAACAAGAGACACCACCACAATGAGAAGCCCGTGCACCACAACAAAGAGTAGCTTCCACTCACCACAACTAGAGAAAGCCCACGCACAGCAACAAAGACCCAACGCAGACAAAAATAAATATAAAAATAAATACATCTTAAAAAAAAAAAAAAAAGACTCCACGCTTCCACTGCAGAGGGTGAGGGTTCGATGCCTAGTGGGGGAATTAAGATCCCTCATGCCACACAGCGTGGCCAAAAAAAAAAAAAAAAAAAAAAAAAAAGTCAAAAGACTGACCATGCCAGTCTTGGCAAGGATGTGGAGAAATTTGACTGTTATATGCTATTTGTGGAAGGTAAAATGGTGCAACCACTTTGGAAAACAACTTGGTGGGTTTTTATGAAGTTAATCATACACATACTCAGAGGGCAGACAGCAGAAGCAAGAAGAATTACAATCCTGCAGCCTGAGGAACAAAAACCACATTCACAGAAAGACAAGATGAAAAGGCAGAGGGCTATGTACCAGATGAAGGAACAAGATAAAACCCCAGAAAAACAACTAAATGAAGTGGAGATAGGAAAGCTTCCAGAAAAAGAATTCAGAATAATGATAGTGAAGATGATCCAGGACCTCGGAAAAAGAATGGAGGCAAAGATCGAGAAGATGCAAGAAATGTTTAACAAAGATCCAGAAGAATTAAAGAACAAACAGAGATGAACAACACACTAACTGAAGTGAAAAATACACTAGAAGGAATCAACACCAGAATAACTGAGGCAGAAGAACGGATAAGTGACCTGGAAGACAGAATGGTGGAATTCACTGCTGCAGAACAGAATAAAGAAAAAAGAATGAAAAGAAATGAAGACAGCCTAAGAGACCTCTGGGACAACATTAAACTCAACAACATTCGCCTTATAGGGGTCCCAGAAGAAGAGAGAGAGAAAGGACCTGAGAAAATATTTGAAGAGATTATAGTCAAAAATTCCACTATTATTCAACATAGTTTTGGAAGTCCTAGCCATGGCAATCAGAGAAGAAAAAGAAATAAAATGAATACAGATTGGAAAAGAAGAAGTAAAACTGTCACTGTTTGCAGATGACATGATACTATACATAGAGAATCCTAAAGATGCCACCAGAAAACTACTAGAGCTAATCAATGAATTTGGTAGAGTAGCAGGATACAAAATTAATGCACAGAAATCTCTGGCATTCCTATACACTAATGATGAAAAATCTGAAAGAGAAACTAAGGAAACACTCCCATTTACCATTGCAACAAAAAGAATAAAATACCTAGGAATAAACCTACCTAGGAAGACAAAAGACCTGTATGCAGAAAACTATAAGACACTGATGAAAGAAATTAAAGATGATACCAACAAATGGAAAGAAATACCATGTTCTTGGATTGGAAGAATCAATATTGTGAAAATGACTATACTACTCAAAGCAGTCTATAGATTCAATGCAATCCCTATCAAATTATAATGGCATTTTTTACAGAACTAGAACAAAAAACCTTAAAATTTATATGGAGACACAAAAGACCCCAAATAGCCAAAGCAGTCTCGAGGGAAAAAAACAGAGCTGGAGGAATCAGACTCCCTGACTTCAGACTATACTACAAAGCTACAGTAATCAAGACAATATGGTACTGGCACAAAACAGAAATATAGAACAATGGAACAGGATAGAAAGCCCAGAGATAAACCCATGCACCTATGGTCAACTAATCTATGACAAAGGAGGCAAGGATATACAATGGAGAAAAGGCAGTCTCTTCAATAACTGGTGCTGGGAAAACTGGACAGCTACATGTGAAAGAATGAAATTAGGACACTCCCTAATACCATACACAAAAATAAACTCAAAATGGATTATAGACCTAATGTAAGACTGGACACTATAAAACTCTTAGAGGAAAACATAGGAAGAACACTCTTTGACATAAGTCATAGCAAGATCTTTTTTTTTTTTTTTTTTGTGCAGTACGCGGGCCTCTCACTCTTGTGGCCTCTCCCGTTGCAGAGCACAGGCTCCGGACGCGCAGGCTCAGCGGCCATGGATCACAGGCCCAGGTGCTCTGCGGCATGTGGGATCTTCCCTGACCGGGGCACAAACCCACGTCCCCAGCATTGGCAGGCAGACTCTCAACCACTGCGCCACCAGGGAAGCCCAGCAAGATCTTTTTTGATCTACCTCCTAGAGTAATGGTAATAAAAACAAAAATAAACAAATGGGACCTAATGAAACTTAAAAGCTTTTGCAAAGCAAAGGAAAGTACAAACAAGACGAAAAGACAACCCTCAGAATGGGAAAAAATATTTGCAAATGAATCAACGGACAAAGGATTAATCTCCAAAATATATAAACAGCTCATGCAGCTCAATATTAAAAAAGCAAACAACCCGGGGCTTCCCTGGTGGTGCAGTGGTTGAGAGTCCGCCTGCCGATGCAGGGGACACGGGTTCGTGCCCCGGTCAGGGAAGATCCCACATGCCGCGGAGCAGCTGGGTCCGTGAGCCATGGCCGCTGAGCCTGCGCGTCCGGAGCCTGTGCTCTGCAACGGGAGAGGCCACAAGAGTGAGAGGCCCGCGTACCGCAAAAAAAAAAAAAAAAAAAAGGCAGAAGACGTAAATAGACATTTCTCCAAAGAGGACATACGGATGGCCGAGAAGCACATGAAAACTGCTCAACATCACTAATTATTAGAGAAATGCAAATCAAAGCTACAATGAGGTATCACCTCACACCAGTTAGAATGGGCATCATCAGAAAATCTAGAAACAACAATTGCTGGAGAGGGTGTGGAGAAAAGGGAACCCTGTTGCACTGTTGATGGGAATGTAAATTGATACAGCCACTATGAAGAACAGTATGGAGGTTCCTTAAAAAGCTAAAAATAGAATTACCATATGACCCAGCAATCCCATTACTGGGCATATATCTAGACAAAACCATAATTCAAAAAGACACATGGGGCTTCCCTGGTGGCACAGTGGTTGAGAGTCCACCTGCCGATGCAGGGGACACGGGTTCGTGCCCCGGTCCAGGAAGATCCCACATGCCGCGGAGCGGCTGGGCCCGTGAGCCATGGACACTGAGCCTACGCGTCCAGAGCCTGTGCTCCGCATCGGGAGAGGCCACAACAGTGAGAGGGCTGCATACTGCAAAAAAAAAAAAAAAAAAAGACACATGCACCCCAACGTTCATTGCAGCACTATTTACAATAGCCAGGTCATGGAAGCAACTTAAATGCCCATTGACAGACGAATGGGTAAAGAAGATGTGGTACATCTATACAATGGAATATTACTCAGCTGTAAAAAGGGACAAAATTGGGTCATTTGTAGAAACGCAGATGAATCTAGAGACTGTCATACAGAGTGAAGTAAGTCAGAAAGAGAAAAACAAATATCGCATATTAATGCATATATGTGGAGCCTAGGAAAATGGTACAGATGAACCAGTTTGCAGGGCAGAAATTGAGACACAGATGTAGAGAACAAACGTATGGACGCCAAGGGGGGAAAGTGGCGGGGGGCGGGGCGGTGGTGTGATGAATTGGGAGGTTGGGATTGACATGTATACACTGATGTGTATAAAATGGATGACTAATAAGAACCTGCTGTATTAAAAAGAATCATACACATACTATATGCCTCAGTCATTCCACCCCTTAATATTTACTGAAATTTAATGAAAACATACATCCACACTAGATTTATACACTAATATTGATAGGAGCTTTATTTGTAATAGCCAAAACCTAGAAACAACTCAAATGTCCATCAATGGAAGAACAGATAAATAAAGTATGGCATATCCATGCAATGGAATCTTATTCAGCAATAAAGAGTGAACTATTGATACAGTAACATGGATGAATCTCAAAGTAATTATGCTGATGGAAAGAAGCTGAACAAAAGAGTATATATATTATATGATTCCATCTAAATAAAATTCTAGAAAATGCAAACTAATCTATAGTGGCAGAAAGCACACCAGAGGCTGCCTGGGGACTAGCATTGAGAGGTAGGTGAAAAGGGAGGGATGGATTATAAAAGAGACCAAGGAAACTTTTGAGGTGATGGATATGTTCATTATCTTGATTGTGGTAATGATTTCATGGATATATACACATGACAAAACTCTTCAAATTTTACACTTTAAATTTGGGTAGTTTATTGTCTGTCAACTATACCTGAATGAAGTTATAAGAATAAAAGACTTCACTGATGTGAGACCCCCTGAATCTTTGTAGAATTCATCTCCACCCTTCTGGAATACAAGGCTTCCAACATCCTTCCACACTTCTTGGTCTTCTAGGCCAGTCAACTGATGACACTGATGCTGTCAAACAGTGGATGAATGTGGTGGGCTATGGAATGCCCAGATATTCCAGGTCCTTTGGCTCTATATCTTGATAGAGGGAGAATTAACATATCTCTGGGGCAACACTTTACATGTATGGTACCGTCCACTCCTAGTGACTGTCCACTGTTCCTGGCCTTCCTTCCTGATACGGATGGTAAGGAGTGGATTTTGCCAAAAGTGTTGTGAACTGTGTGACTGAGAAAACAGTAATCTGCTCCAGCAAAGATAATACATCTGGCACAAAAGCTACAATTGGGCCACTACCTGGTTGAGTAGTGGTGGTCCACTGTCATCCTCCAAGATCTAGCTGGTTTTTGTAGTGGTCATTAAATGGGAATTAGATGGGAAGCACCAACCTGCATCTTTTTGATCTTCTGGTCAGGTTTGGGGTTGGGGGAAGCAGATTTCAGAGATTTTCACTTGGACTCCCTCAACTATGATAGCACATAACCCACAGTGGGCCAAGGGACCAATGTGATTGTTCTCCAAGTATCAGATATGTCTATTCCAATCATGCATTCGGCACCTGGGAGAATGATCTCTGGCGGGTCCTTGGACACAGTGGACCTCCTGGAAGCCATTGGGCCAGGACTCTATTTATCACCTAGCTCTCAAATGCCCCCAACAAAAACAGGGGGCCACAGTGATGTTTTGGGTCCCCAGGTATCAATGTTAACTTGGACTCTGTGTCCAACAGTCCTTGAAATGTTTAGATTCCCTTTCACGCAGTGGATGGTAACTCAAGTAAACAACCATAGGTGTTTTGGGGAAGAACAGGGGAATCATTATCATTACTACACACCCCGCTGTGAGGTCACAGGGTCCTTCCTACTGGAGACCCAGCCTCTCCTTTGGGCACTGGGGTCCAGGAAGGAGACTTACTGAGTTGGCTCCCCTCAGCCTCATGCTTATTCATCTCTGATTTCTGTTGATTGTGTAGATTAAGCAGTAACTTCACTGGCTGCCCATCTGTGTTGGCCCTGGGGATAACTTACTGCGTCAACCACCTGCGTCACCCTCTGCAGTTCGGGTCTCCCTGGCTGCCACACTGATTATCATCATAATTGAGCCCACCTTTCCTCTGAAGTTTGAGCACAGCCCCCTGGTTTCTATGGCTTCGAGCCCTCCTGCTGGTGAGTAGAAAGAACCACTCTAGCACGGCCACTTCCCTTCTTCCACTGTCTTCCACAGCACTCTGGCATCTCCACTGCTTCCTCCAAGCTTCCAGGAGCTCCAAGGACCGTGTTGGCACCATCTCCTGGGTCCTCCCAGGATATTACATCCTCTATCATGGAAGAGTGCCCTCACATTAACAAACTCTGCCTGATATAACTTTAGGTTCTGCCCCCTCCCCATCTGGACCCAGCACCCTCAGGATTCCACCACATACTGTCCAGTCACCTTGGCCAAGTCCTGTAAGCTCTCCAGAGCTTGGTCCTTTTCCTTTCTTACCAAGCCCAACTCTTCTTCAGCCAAGTTTAGTTGAGTCTCAATTCAAGTTCTTGGTGTTGTTGCCAGGAGGGGGGAGGGATGGAGCCTGAGGGGAGGGGAGGCACTTCTGCAGGTGCAGAGGGTTCGTGGTAATCTGAATACAACTGTCTGCTCAGATGTCCCCATGCTAAGCCTCAGGGAACTTCTGTCCCAACACAGGGAGGGAAACTTGCCAAGGCTGAGAGTTCTGTGTCTGCTCCAGCTCTAATTAAGCCCTGGGCCCGATTCTCAGCATTTTCAGCTCTCTAGCAGCAGGAAATAGAGTCTCTTTCAACACAGCCTGGAAGGCCCTCTGACTTTGACACTTCACTATCCGTTCGTTGGTGATGAGTCATCCTTAGCTTTTCATTGTCTTTTCCTAGTCAATGGTCTCAACAGCAGTCATCCAGTTTCAGACCTTATAATTAGTCCTTCCCCAGAACCTCTCAGAAGCCTGAGATATTGTGTCCCCAGTGCATTTTTTTCCCATTCCAATTCACCCCCTGTGAAAGTGTTAACAAGTTCACCTCTTCCCAGCATGCCAGGGGCATCAATACACCCCCAGCACCAGTGATTGGTGGGGGGAGGTTGTCACCAGGTGGCCAGTTGGCAATGAAGCGCCAGAATCCCTTGTAGTGTCAGCTTCCTTGACCCACCCTGGAGCCAACTGCCTTAGGTCAGGATCCCTG
Source organism: Phocoena phocoena (assembly GCF_963924675.1). Lineage (NCBI taxonomy): Eukaryota > Metazoa > Chordata > Mammalia > Artiodactyla > Phocoenidae > Phocoena > Phocoena phocoena. Next base: position 73,024,924 of record NC_089234.1, on the reverse strand, counting down.
GGGAAAAGACTGAACTGGCCACGTGCATGCAGGAAGTTTATTAGCAAGTGTTCTTGGGAACAGTACCTGTGGGACAGGGATGAAAGCAGGATGGGCCGAGGAGGCGTGGCCCAGGACGACTTTGCACCAGTGCACTTGGTCAAGCCCACAGAGCTCTGGAGCTGGGCTGGCTGGTCAGGGATGTCCTGCCTTAAGGCAAGGGAGCCTTTACTCTCCTGCATTGCCAAGTCACTGGAGGTGGGCTGCCCCAAGGGAGGGGTCGTGGCTTTGGCCAAAGGCAGTTCCTGGAGGAGGACTCAGCTGAGAGTCAGCAGCAGTCACTATTCCCAGTAGCTGAGGCCATGAGTGCCTCTGTCTGAGGGGATCTAACCGTGCATCCCAGCCCCTCCTGCCAGTCCCGATTTCGGACACACACGACAGTGAGCGGTAGCTGACAGTGAGCAGCAACTTGAAGCGAGACCTTAGTTCCCTGACAGGTGATCAAACCCTGGTTGCGGTGGTGAGAGCGCCAAATCCTAACCACTGGACCACAGGGACCAGTGGCTAGAGTGTGGGTCCTTGTCTGCCTTGAAAAGAAAAAATTCTGACAAGGAGATGGAAGGCAGAGAGGAAAGTAAAGCCTTTATTAGAAAAGCAGAGTACATGTGGACAGGTGCATGGGCAATCATGCCTCTGGGAAGTTTCAATCCTTCATGAGGGGGCAGTCTTCCGGATCTTTGTTTTCCCTCTGGCCAATTAGCTTGCTTTGACCGCGTGGCTGATTTGCCTCTCGACCCTCCGCTGTGTGTGCATGCACCCCTCAGCAAGATGGATTTTAGCGGAAGGGCCTGGGGGGGTTGGGGGGTGTGTGAAATGACTTATTATGGTCTGGCTCCCCCTGCCTTTTGACCCGTGAGGAGTCTTTCTGAGCATGTGTAACGTCTCCCTTGCCCCAAGGATGGGAAATATATGACTTCTTGATCTTTTACTCAAATAGGGTTTAGCCCCTCTCTGTCCCTGACATAACTGTTATCTTAAAGTGTCCACAGGAAACAAAGTCCAGCTATTTACCCTGTTCCTGTCATTTCTATCTCAAAGTGGAGAGAGGAGGCTGGTCATAAATATCTCTCCTGGAGCCCACCTGCCTCCTGCCCCAGGAAATATAACCAGGAGTCTGGTTGTAAATGTGCAGCCTGGAGCCCATCTTTTTCCTGCCCCAAGAAATGTGAACAGGAGGCCAGTTGTTAATGCCTAGCCTGGAGCCCATCTATCTCCTGCCTCAGTCCTGCCCTGTAACCCCCCAGTGTCCAGCACCCCAGTTGCCCCTGAATATCTCGTCCAGTGCATTCCACCCTGGACTGCACAGTGCTGTGGACACACCTCCAATTCCAAATGCCATGAGGGCCAAGGCTGACTCGCAGCAGTTGTGATGTGGAGAAGAGAAGGGAACAGACAGTCGGACTGAGCACATGGTGAGTTTGAACTGTTGTACGGGCATCTGGCTGCCTGGAGCTGATGCTGGGTGTTGGGGAGAAGCTGGAGATTGGGTGGAATAGGCAGGGTGTGGTCAATGGGCAGGGAGCTGACCTGAGGAACTGCCCGTGACTGGGGAGGAAGGGGGAAGCCACGGGAGGTTTCCAGCAGGGACCAGACATGGTTAGAGCAACGCTTGAGAAAACTCCATCTGACCTGGAGGGGAGGAGTGGCCAAGGAAGTTTTTGCAACTGTCCACATGTGAAGGGATAAGGTGTGGGAGGAGGGTGAGTCCCCCAGGAAATAAGGGGAAAGAGGGATCTGAGAGACAGCTAGCGGCAGCTGGCAGAGAAACCGGCTGCAGGGTGGGCTTGAGGCAGTTCAGCTTTGAACCCGGTTCAGCCAGAAAGACCAGAAGAGCAACAGCAAGAGGCAGATCAGAGTGGGTACAAGCATGCATTTCCTGGGGCTGCGCAAGGGGCCCAGAGCACGGGTTTCACAACCTGCAGGAGCTTCAGGATGAGGAAGCAGGAATGCAAGAGGTAGAAAGGAATGTGAGAGGCCAGAGCAGCAGCTGGGGAGGCTGAGGCAGGGCCCGTGGAGGGCACCCACAGGGCTTTGGATGAGTGTATCCAGGAGGCCCAGATCCAAGGGCTGGGGTGGAGCCTTGGCTATGTCTACACAGAGGCCTTACTAGATGGTGGAGTGAGGGCTGAAGAGAGGGCCGTGCACCTGGGGCAAGCCTGGAGCACAGCAGAGAAGAGGTGCCCTGGAACCAAGGGGCCAGTTTTTGATGTAGGATCTACCGCTATCAGCTGTGTGGCCCTGGACGTGGTCCGGGTCTCTCGGTGCCTCCACTGATCAGTACAACGGTATAAAAATAGCTCCTGCTGTCTGAGTGTTCTCTGAGGGAAGGGGCAGTCAGAGAGGCTGGGACTAGCCCAAAGTCAGTCCATCAGAGAGCCAGCAGCGAGCATGTCAGGCAGGAGACAAAGTCCTTCTGGTAAAACACCCATGTGTTGAGTGCCAGCAGCCGGGCACCTCCGCCTCAGCTCATCCTCGGGGCCAACCTGGGGGGAGGTGTGCACTCATCTCCCACTGTCAGGAAAGGAGCCTCCTTCTCCCAAAGGAAGTGATGAGCCCAAAACAACGCAGCCAAGAAGTGGCTGGTCAGGACCTGAACCCAAGCTGACGCCAGAAAACATATCCCTAAACGCCAGGCCCCGCTGCCCATGGTGAGGCTGCAGGAGGTCAAGAACAAAGAGGGCCAGGACTTCCCAGGCAGCCCAGTGGTTAAGACTCCACACTTCCACTTCAGAGGGCCCAGGTTCAATCCCTGGTCAGGGAACTAATCCTGCATGCCGTGTGGCACAGCCAGAAAAAAAAAACGAACGAAGAGAGCCAAGGAACAGCCTTGACAAAGTGGCCCCCAGTAATGCTGGGGCTGGGGGAGGGCAGAAAGGGAGTGGTGTGGTGGAAATAGACACTCCTAGAAGGACATTTCCAGAAAGGGAAGAAGATTCCCCGTGGCGGCTTGAGATCCTGGCAGTGTCTAATAGAGTCTGTTACAGGAGCTGGGAGAGAGGCCACAATGAAGAGGCCAGTGGAGGTGGGGGGAGTGGGGGAGGGGGCAATGAGCTCCGCAAAGGGCTGTGTGTGCACCGAGGAGAGTCACAAAGAAAGGTGGGGGAGGGGGGCTTCCCTGGTGGCACAGTGGTTAAGAATCTGCCTGCCAATGCAGGGGACACAGGTTTGAGCACTGGTCCGGGAAGATACCACATGCCGCGGAGCAACTAAACCCGTGTGCCACAGCTACTGAGCCTGAACTCTAGAGCCCGCGAGCCATAACTACTGAGCCCACATGCCACAACTACTGAAGCTTGCGCACCCTAGAGCCCATGCTCTGCAACAAGAGAAGCCACCACAATGAGAAGCCCATGCACCGCCATGAAGAGCAACCCCTGCTCTTCCAAGAGCAGCCCCTGCATGTAAGACCGGAAACCATAAAACTCCTAGAGGGAAACATAGGCAGAACACTCTTTGACATAAATCGTAGCAATATTTTTTTGGATATGTCTCCTAAAGCAAAGGAAATAAAAGCAAAAAAGTGAGATATCTAATTAAACTTAAAAGCTTTTGCACAGTACAGGAAATCATGGACAATATGAAAAGACAACCTACAGAATGGGAGAAAATATTTGCAAATGATATGACCAATAAGGGGTTAATATCCAACATATATAAACAGCTCATACAACTCAACATCAAATAAACAAACAACCTGGGAATTCCCTGGAAGTCCAGTGGTTAGGACTCTGTGCTTCCACTGCAGAGGGCACAGGTTCAATCTCTGGCCAGGGAACTAAGATTCTGCAAGCCACCCAGTGGTGGCCAAAAAAATAAATAAATAAATGAAATTAAAAAGTGGGGTTTACACTATAAATAAAATAGATAACCAACAACACCCTACTGTATAGCACAGGGAACTATATTCAATATTTTGTAATAACCTATAAAGGAAAAGAATCTGAAAAAAATAGATATATATATGTATAACTGAATCACTTTGCTGTACACCTGAAACTAACACATTGTAAATCAACTATATTTCAATTTTAAAAATGTAAACAATAAAAAATTTTAAAAAATAAAAAGTGGGGTTTATTACAGGTGTACAAAAATGGATTCATTTGACTATCAATAAATGCAATTCACCACAATAACAGACAGAGGCAGGAAAAAGTATTTTACAAAATTAAAATATCCACTTATGATACATAAAACAGCTTAACAGAAAAAGAAGGGAGCATCGTAAATCTGTTAAAGGGGAAAATATGTGTAGATTTACCTTTCAATGAACAATAGTGAGCCAACTGGATTTCCATATGGGAAAAAAATGTACCTTGACTCCTGACACCATGCAAAATCGATTCCAGATGGAGAACAGGTCTAAACGTGGAGGTTAAAAAAAAGAAAGAAAGAAAAAACCTTTAAGAGAAAAACAGAGGAGAACATCTTCAGGACCTTAAAATAAACACATTTCTTTTTTTTTTTATTTTTTGCCTGCGTTGGGTCTTCGCTGCTGCGCACGGGCTTTCTCTAGTGGCAGGGAGCGGGGACTACGCTTCATTGTGGTGCGCGGGCTTCTCACTGCGGTGGCTTCTCTTGTTGCGGAGCTCGGGCTCTAGGCTCGCGGGCTTCAGTAGTTGTGGCTCGCGGGCTCAGTAGTTGTGGCTCGCAGGCTCTAGAGCGGAGCACAGGCTCAGTAGTTGTGGCACGCGGGCTTAGTTGCTCCGTGGCATGTGGGAATCTTCCCAGACCAGGGATCGAACCAGTGTTCCCTGCACTGGCAGGCGGATTCTTAACCACTGCGCCACCAGTGAAGTCCAAGCAAAGATTTCTTAAATGGCAGGTGATAAATAAATACTGATCATAAAAGAAAAAACTGGCAAACTGAATATTTTCAACTTAGGAATTTCTCTTCCTCAAAAAATACCATTAGGGGCTTCCCTGGTGGCGCAGTGGTTAAGAATCTGCCTGCTAATGCAGGGGACACGCGTTGGAGCCCTGGTCTGGGAAGATTCCACATGCCGCAGAGCAACTAAGCTGGTGCGCCACAACGACTGAGCCTGCGTTCTAGAGCCTGCGAGCCACAACTACTGAAGCCCACGTGCCTAGAGCCCGAGCTCCGCAACAAGAGAAGCCACCACAATGAGAAGCCTGCGCACCATAATGAAGAGTAGCCCCTGCTCGCAGCAACTAGAGAAAGCCCACGCACAGATACGAAGACCCGACGCTGCCAAAAATATATAAATAAAGTAAATAAATTTATTTAAAAAACATACCATTAAGAGAGTGAGAAGGCAACCCATAGGACCTGTATCTGGAATATATCTACAGAATTGCTACAAATCAAAGGGAAAGACAGACCATCTAGGAGAAGGGGCAGAAGACTCAGACCATTCCTAAGAGGAGATGCAAATGACCAGGAAGCAGCTCCACTGCATTAGTCATGAGGGAAATGCAGATTAAAAGCACAAGCAATGCCTACCAAAGAGCTTAGAAAATGTTGGAAAATGCCACGCCTGTGGTGGGGAGCAGCTAGAACTCTCCAAGGGAGTGTGAATTGGAACAACTTGGAACCTGTTTGGCAGAATCCACGCAAATCCTGTGGTCCTATGACTGACGTTTCACTGGCAGGAACATACCCAAGGGAAAGGTGGGCAGAGGTTCACTTAACAGCACTATTCTCAAGAGCCCAAATCTGGGAACTACCTAAATGTTCATCAACAGGAAAACAGATAAATTGAAGTATATACACCAATACAATTCCAAACAGTAAGGAGAATAAAAAGGCCTCGATCGCATGGGAAAAGCTCACAAATGCCTAAAACACTATATCCTGTGTGATCCCATTTATATGAAGTTCAAAAGCCAGCAAGACGAAACTATTGGATAGAAGTTGAGAGAGTGGTTACTGGGGCCGAATCAAAGGGGACAGGAGGGGCCTTTGGGTACCGGTAATTTTGGTTCTTAAACTGGGTGCTGGATACCTAGGCGTGCTCACTTTATAAAGATTCATCAAGCTGGACACTTAGGTGCACTTTTCTATGGGTATATTATACTTCAATAAAAATTTCATTTAAGTAATCATTTTTAAAGTCACAAATTCATTAACAGAAGGATTTTTGCCCTAGGGACTGCCAAATTTATTTCTCACAGTTTTGTATGCTGGCAAGGCCAAGACCAAGGGGCTGGCAGATTCATTGTCTGGTGAGAGCCTGCTTCCTGGTTCACAGACAGCTGTCTTTTCACCGGTCCTCACATTGTGGAAGGGGTGAGGGAGCTCTCTGGGGTCTCTTTTATAAAGGCTCTAACGACAATCATGAGGGGTTCATTGTCATGAACTAGTCACCTTCCAAAGGCCCGCCTCCAAATACCATCACACTGAGAATTAGGTTTCAACAGATGAATTTGGAGTGACATAGACATCTATAGATACTAACCCCTGTGTGTCAAATGATGATCAGAATCCTAACGCTCACGTTCATTTCACAGATGAGAAAACCATGGTTCACCATACTTCCCTAGGCTGGGACCCTCTGACCACAAACTCTGGATCATAGTGGCCACCAGGTCCTGCAGAAGACAACTGCTCATAATGGCCAAAAGCAGCAGCCTGTGTGGAATAGGTCCTCACGAAGAGCATTGGAAAGGTGCACACGTCAGCGATATGAAGCACGCAGTATAAAACATTTTATGAAACAGAAGGATTCTGACTGCCAGCTATGCAAGAAATGTATTACACGTCTTACCTCCCTAGAGACAGAAATGTAGATGGGTTTAATAAAAACTATGTGGTTAGACAAATATAAAATGTCTACCGGTTTAATAAAAACTATGTGGTTATGTAAATATTGAAAAAATGAATAAAAAGTGTAGAATAGTGCTTAAATTAATTCTAAGTAGAGAAATGGTATATATATGCAAATATGTACCCATTTATCTCTGTAAATAATAATGTTTAAATGGACACTATATACATAGGAAAATAACCTTTTTTACATTTCTCAATAGATAATATACATACAGTGATTCGATAAATATATAATCAGATACTTAATGGTTAGTTAAGTGTATTTATTAAGGCACCTGTACGTTGTGAAGACAAGTTTTTCCCACCAAAATCTCCAGCCAGGTCAAGCCAAGGACAGTCCTGTCCAGTCCTGTGCCGAGGGTGCCAGTGGGAACATTGATCCAAGGGGGTAGCACCAGCCGGTGGTGAGAATTGATGAGAAATATGAGAATGTAATGGTAATGGCATTCCATAGGCACTGGGCACTAAGTATGTACCAGATGATCTCAAATTACCACCCCAGGTGGATTATTCCATTAACCCCAAGTTAGAGTAGAGGAAACTGAGGCCCAACAAAGGAACATGTGGCACACTGGTAACTTTATAAAGCTTTTAATTGTCATGAGAACTAATGGGATACTTAAGATTTTTTTTTTTTTTTTTGGCTGCACCGTGCGGGTTGCAGAATCTTAGTTCCCCAACCAGGGATTGAACCAGTGCCCTCAGCAGTGAAAGGAGCCCTAACCACTGGACAGCCAGGGAATTCTTTACTCCTGATTTTTAAAAATTAATTAATTTAGTCTGTGCCGGGTCTTAGTTGCAGCATGCGGGATTTTTAGTTGCAGCATGCAGACTCTTAGTTTGGACATGCATGCGGGATCTAGTTTCCCCGACCAGGGATCGAACCCAGGTCCCCTGCACTGGGAGCGCGGAGTCTTACCCACTGGACCACCAGGGAAGTCCCTACTCCTTATTTTTAAAGGAAATTTCAGGTTAGAATAAATTTGCTGCACCCAAAATCTACTCCCCGCTAACGTGGGTGTCGGCTCCGTGAGAGCTGCAGAGGTGAAGGACCAAGGCTGAAACAGTCCTTGACTGCCACCTAGTGGCTACTGGGGGTGGACTCCAGCCTGTCTCCCACAAATGAAAACCGCCTTGGGATCCCACACCGTTTCTTGTCTGACTCAGAGGTGAGGCCACCAAAAAGACCCTGGGGTGGGTAAAATGATGAGCTAACCACTGGCTTCACGCCTGGTGGGGCTGTGGGCTGAGGGGGGTAGTTTCTGGGCCTGGCTTGGAGGGAGATACAGAGACACCTGGAGCTACAGTAATGTCACAGAGAAGCAAAGGCAGGGAGGCATTGAGAGACATGTGGGTATAGCAAAGATATAAAAATAAAGATGCCAACAACGCAGAGACCCGGAGGGATGAGAGAAAGAGACAGACAGAAAGAGAGAGAGAGAGCCAGACAGACCCAGAAAGCAATACCAAAGGATTCAGAGACACAGACACAGAAGGCTGAGGGCAGGGGTGGGGGTGGGTGGTGGGTGGGGGCTCTCCAACAGGAAGAGCTCTTACCCCTGCTGTTCCCATGGACGTCCAGGCAGTCCTCCAGCCCCATCCGAACATCCTCTTCAGGAGGTCCTGGGCACTCTAATTCTTAGTCCTTTCTGGGATTCACTGGTACAGATTAGCTTTATTTCAGAGTTTTCCCCAGGACAGGCTGGGTTGCTACCTCTGCTGTGGTAGGTCCAGCTTTACAGCTTCTAAAACCAAGCTGCCATTCTCTCTTTGTCCTCCTCTTTCTCCTGGTGTATGTATTTCCCAGTCCTCCTTCATATACATTAGGCATATCTTCCTATGCGTAATAACTTCTGTAGCACTTGCCTGGAGAAAACAAAACTGACTGTGGGTTTCCTCCCATCTGGCTCTGTCCTGAGTAGGCTAATAAAGAGCTGTGAATTTGGAGGGCCCAGTGACCTTTCCTGGCTTGCTGAAGACCCCTGCGTGGCTGATGAACAACGGGACCTGTTCTAACACACTGTGGCCAGCTCGTGGCCTCATCTGCCCCATGCAATCTGCTAAATTCACTCCTGTATTCCGGGACCACCTCCCTGCTGGCACTTAGCAAGCTCCTGGAGAATGTGGGGTCAGTTAACAGCAGAGGGACTTGGGAAGGTAGGAAACTTCAACTCCCAAATTCAATCCACCGTTCTCCTGCATTATCCTCTTACCATCCCCCACTCAGCCTCACGCTGAGGCCACATTCAGGTTTCTTCCACAAACACTGCCAATGTCTACGGCCCAGAGGCCTAGATTATGGACCCCGACCTTCTGGATTCTAATTCTGATCTCACCACTTACCATCTGGCTCTCCTTGCCTCCGCTTCCCCAAGTATAAAATAGAATATTGATAGGGTCAACTTCATAGTGCTGTTGCGAGGATGCAATGAGTTAATATTGCAAAGTGTGGCACTGAACCGAGTTAAAATCAAGGATTTTGGAGTCAGACTGGCCTTGGGGAATTCACTTAATCCCTCCAAATTTCCGTTTCTCCTCTGTAAAATGGACACAGTGACTTAAATTCACAAGGTTGGGAGTATCTAATTAAATGTTGTGAGAGGCCCCTGAAGGGCCTGAGATGAGAGACGGGGCCACTGTGGCTTTCAAATGTCCTGTCCCTGCAGCTGTGCTTCTTTACCCCTCCACCACTTAGTCCCTACCTCTTCCTCTTCACCCCTCCCCATAAACCCCAGCCTGCCTAGCCTGTGGCTGCAGATCCTCAGAACAATGCCTCTATTCCCATTTCAGAAACCAGAGCTACCTTTCCCATAAAACACTTTCCTCAAATTAAAAGTCCCTTTGCTCCCTCAGAGCTTCCTCCTACCCAGCATTCCAGAAGAGTCTTAACTATGACAACAGAGCTTAGGCTGCTTTTCTTGCGCAATATAAAGCAAGAAGGGCTTCCCTGGTGGCGCAGTGGTTGAGAGTCTGCCTGCCAATGCAGGGGACACGGGTTCGAGCCCTCGTCTGGGAGGATCCCACATGCCGCGGAGCGGCTGGGCCCGTGAGCCACGACTGCTGAGCCTGCGCGTCTGGAGCCTGTGCCCCGCAACGGGAGAGGCCGCGACAGTGAGAGGCCCGCGCACCGCGATGAAGAGAGGCCCCCACTTGCCACAACTGGAGAAAGCCCTCGCACAGAAACGAAGACCCAACACAGCCAAAAATAAATAAATAAATTTATAAAAAAAAAAAGCAAGAAAAAGTGAACAGTGAATAGGCGGCACCCAGTTTAACAGACCCATTGTTACTGGGACAGGTGGAGCCTCCCTTTCTTGCCTCCAGAGGTAGGTAAGAAAGTCTTCCAGGCTGAATTGAGCGCTTACTTTTTAAATTGTTATCTATTCTAGTAGTTTCATTTATAGTTTTACTAGGCAGTACAGACTTGGGCTATATATAAATGTTTTTCCTCTACAACTTTGTTTCATTTGATTCGCTGGTATTCACCTTAACCCATGTACGTATACGTACTAGTTCACTCGCTTCACTGTGGAATAAAGTTCTAACCCACAAAAATGTGTACTTATCTATCTCTCGTCAGTGGTCAGTGGAGATTAACGTTGTTTCTAGTGTTTTTCTATTAAAAACAGTCCCGGTGGGAACATTTCTGCACTATAGAAGCTGCTGAAGCTGAAGCTTAGGGTCCCACGCTCCAGCCTCACCTGCCCAGGCCTCCATCCACTGCCAGATGCCCCTTCCCCGCCAGCCCCCCAAGCTGAGCTCCCCATCTGCGCCCAGACTCCCTCATTTCCTGCCATCTCCCACCGTCACAACGCCTCAAAGTCCCCCCTCCCTACTCTAGCCACTCCCCACGCTCTGAGGGGCTTCCTGCCCCACGACCCGGCCCTCCGCCCAAGGCCAGCTCCCACCCACAGCCCCGAGCCCCTCCCACCTCACCGCCCGAGCTCCCTCTCGAGCCCAGCCCGCCTACACCTGGGCCTCCACCCACACCTGAGACCCTCTTCAGTGCCTCTGCATTATCCCGATCTCCGCAGTCCACACCCCTGCCCCGCCCAAGCCCTGGCGGCCCACCCACACGTCCCAGCCCCCCGCCTCAAGGTCCGGCCCCTCCCCACACTTGGGGGCCTCCCCGACATCTGTTCCGTCACACCCGGGTCCCTTCCTCAGGGCCCCCCGCCCGCGCCTGCCACGGCCAGAGCTACACACATGCTCTATCCAGGCTCCACACCTCCCCCCTCCCCACACCTGGTCCCAGGGCCCCATCCAAGGCCTCTGGAGGCTTGGTGGCAGCAATGTGGTCAAAGAGCATCGTCGATTCAAAGAGTATTTGGGTGCCGTGAAGCAAAACGTGAAACACTCTGAAATCTTGCTGCTCCTACGTGAAAAACCCTCAATAGACGTTTTCCCGAATTTGACAACACCCCAGAATTTTACAGGATATTAGCGGTAATACATTGTGAAGCTGAAAGCGAGTTTTCTAAACTATTAGTAAAAAAAATTTTTAAAGAGTGGGTCAGCCATGCTGGAAGACTCAGTTATCTTACATTCTTTCTCATAGAAATGATTCTAATTTTACATGTTCTGATTTTAAATATTCCAGGGAATTCCCTGGTGGTCCAGTGGTTAAGACTCTGTGCTTTCACTACCAAGGGCACGGGTTCAATTCCTGGTCGGGGAGCTAAGATCTTACAAGCTGAGCAGGTGTGGCCAAAAGAAATAAAATAAAATAAAATATTCTAAATCACTATCATAGGAAGCAGTGGCTATGATTATGCAGTTAATGTTACCACTAAGATTGATATTTTAAAAGGCAATTAATTTTAAATTTGTTATCCTTGAAATTTTGTTGTCAGCTTTTAAAATTTTGCAATTATTTTGCTTTGTCATTCTAAAGAAATATAAACTTTCACACAAACATATTATGTTCATAATTTTGTGTTCTTTTCTTCCAGCTCTGGGCCGGCTTCAGCTCCTGCTTCCGGGATCTGCCCTCGCCCCTCTTCTGGGACAGGTGTGTATGTGCTCTGAGCGCCACACCTGGGTCATTACATCGCTGCTGGGCACCATGTTTGCACTATTTCAGTTTTTAGAAGCAGTGCCTCTTTCCCAAGCCAGGTGCACCAATTTAGATATGGAACTGAGGTGCGGTGCATCCCACTCTGCCCAAGCCTAGGAGCCTAGAAGGTCTTAGTCACCATGGATGAAAAAATAGAATACAGCAAACTCCACCCAGCTCTAGCGGCAAAACTGGTTCTCCAAGCGCTCTGTGGTGGAAGGGGGATGGCTTCAGACCCTCACTGCGGAAAATTCCAATGTTGATCATTAGAAGTTAATATATTAATATTTTACTAGTTTATTAAGAACTTGAAGGCAAGTAATCGCTCTCAAGACTTTACCCATGAAACTACAAGACGTTCTACATGACAGGAAAAAAGTTAAAACTGCTACTCAATTTTTAAAATGTGATTTATTTATTTCCCATTGTTTACTAAACTTCAACTTTAGTGGTTCATTTTAATTTGGTAAACATTGCTTGGAGGTACTTGTTATTCTCCTTTGTAGTCTGATTGGAGTAGAACAGAACACTAGCTCCCTTTGTTTATTGGTAAAACTGCATAACAAATAACTGCAGAACGTTGCAGGGCTTTTAGAAGAGCTACTGCAGTGGAGACAACAAAGACTTTGTTAAGCTTTGATTGCATTTGAATCCAGATTTCAGGTGGCCACAAATTCAATGCATTATTTATCGAACAGACAAGATTCTAGAAACTACTGACATTCACAGTTATGTTCAATGCTAACAAACACAGAATTAAGACACTTTCCAATCATAGTGCCTTTCGTCTGTTCAGCCACTGTTTTCAGTTTTTCAACCCTAACATTCAGTGGCAGTAAAAACATTCTTTTATTCTATTATTGCCAGATAAGTAATTCTCCTAATCAGACACTTAATCTTATTATAACTAACTTATACAAAGATGTAGAGGAGACACATTTCTTGGAACGAGAGCAACTGGTTCTAGATAAGAGACACTTTTCATAAATTATGCTCTAATCTGAAACCTGGGGATGTATTTGACTTCATTGGCTCAGTTTAACAACGGAAAAAGGGCAAAGGGAAATTTATCACTATGTCATGCAAATGTTTTAAACCTATGTTTCTAACACTGACCAACTCTAACCTCCCAATCTAAGAAAGCATTCTCTCTACCCCATCATTCTACATCTCAGCCACTTTGTGTGTCTTCACTACATTTGTCAATCAATACTTGAAATATTATACCATCTATTTCTCTTTCTTACTTGTCCCCATCATAATATCAGCCATTCAAGGCAGGAGCTTTGCATTACCCGGTTGGAAACTTCAGTTCCTGGAGAAGTGCCAGAACAGTAGTAAAATTCAAAATATATGTTGAATCAGTAAATAAATATCAAGTAATTATACTAAAATGAAAATACTTTGAAAGTTGTAAAATCAAATTATAATGTATTAAATTTAAAAAGCATGGTACAGGAGACTTCCCTCTCCATCCAGTAGTTAAGACTCCGAGCTTCCACTGCAGGGGGCACGGGTTTGATCCCTGGTCGGGGAACTCAGATCCCACATGTCACGTGGCACAGGCCAAAAAGAAAAAGAAAAAAGCATGGTACACATAGTACATGCATAGTGATACAAACTTTTCCACAATTGGCACCTTAGTGAAAATAAAATGTACATTTATTGACACAAAATGTCTAAATAGATAGCCATCAGCTTAAAATTCACACACATGCATGCACACCAAAGAGAAATATATATATAATATAATATATATATTATATGTATATATATATACCCTGTAAACACCCTAAAAAACATTGAAATTGTACAATTTAAGTGGGAGAATTGGTTCTACGTGAATTCATATCTCAACAAAGCTGTTTTTAAGTCACATTCAAAATAAATCACATGCACAATTTAACGTGGAGAGTGGTGATTAAGAGCTGGTTCTGGGGCCACCGCTTCCAGCTATGAGGCCGGGTGCTTCTCTTAATCTCTCTTTGCCTCATTTCCTCATCCTGAAATGGGGTGAGAGTCCTCCCTGGAAAGGTTGTTTTGAGGATGACATGAGTTAACACATGGAAAGTCAGCGCTGGAAAGCAGCCTGCCAGGTAGCAAGCTCTCACCAAGGCTGCCATTGTGGATGCACCCAGAGTTCGGGGTGCTAGTCCCCTAAGGGGGTCATAGTCTGAGGGAGTGACACACGTCAGTGATAATCCCCATATGATGTGCTCGGTGGTGGCCTGTGTGACCAGGTGGATACGGGAGTGACCTGAGATAGAGAACTCTGAAATAGAGAAGGGTGGGTATAGGGGAGGTGACACAATGGGAAGCTTTATTTCAGAAGTTGTTGACTGGGAGGTGTGCCCAAGAGGTACTTCAATTATAAGATCGAGGGCTGAGTAGTCTGGTTGAGAGACATGAGCAGTAGTTGGACAAGGGAGCTAAGACACCCTTGGGGCAGGAGGAAAGCATCTCTGAGCTCTAAGAGAAGCGGAATGAAAGGTCGAAGAGAAATGACGTCGCCTGGCATCTCAGTTTTGTGAACCCTTGCGCTTCTCTCCTCTATGCACAGGTTCCCACCCTTACTCTTCGAAGGACTTCCTCAAATACAAATCTAACAATGTCTCTCCCCGGCTTGAAGTCCTCCCTCCAAGGTCCACTGCCGACTTTCTGGCCTTACTCCACGCGGCCCGCCTCCGCCGCTCGTCCCCCTCCTCCCTGGCCTCCTGAGCTCACCCGATGCTCTGTCCCTTCACCTCAGCTATCCCTCACAGCCTCTAAAGTCCTAGGTCCTGAAGCCCACGACCTCCGGAAGATCGTGGCCATCACGGAGGCGCGAATGGATAAATGGGTGGACAAAGGCTCCAGAAGTGACTCAACCAGAGCCCCAACCATTACAAGAGGATACAGCGTGGGGGGGGGGGGGGGGGGGGAAGAGCTGCGTAGGCGTAATAGGGCGGCTGCTTGACAGGTACTTGGGTGAACTGGAGCAGCTAATCCTCACGAAGAGGGGCGGGACCGCTTCGCGACAGGAAAGCTCTGCCCACACTGCCTGCACGAGAGCGAGTGGGTACGGATGGCTTCTTGGAAGGGGCCTCCTAGAAGCCTATGAGGTCTTTTCTGGCCGGAGTCGGCCAAAGTGATCCAGACCTTCACTCCAGACTCCGAGGGGGAGTGGCTGCCGCAGAGACCTCCATATCCCCGTTCGTGAGACACTCCCCCACACCGTTTCTGTATCCCCTTGTCTAGAAGGCTCTTAGATCTTTGCAGCGTGAAGGGCCCCTCCCGCTGCCTCCCCAGGGCGTTGGAGTCAGCCAAGGCCGAGATCCAGCAAAAGTCCGTCATCCCTCAAACTGTCGCTACCCTTCAGATGGCCCTCCTTGCACCCTGTCTTACACCCACTCACCTCCTGCTCTAACACTGGTAGGCAGGTGAGCAGAGTTAGGCTGCCTCCTTCCCCACGGTCCTCAAAGGGAGTGAGACCCAGACCTGTGGGCAAGGAGCCCAGCACCCTGAGCACACAGAGGGGGACCTGCAGGACATGTCAGAGAGAGGGGAAAGAAGAACAGGGGGCTCCTGAGGGAGACAGCACAGGAAGTGGTCCAGGTGGGAGTTCAGTATGTCTCAGAAACTGGCAGAAGCCTCAGAGGGCAGAGATTCCCTCTATTCTTGTTCTCTCATGAATGGGGTCTTTTCCCTATTCTACCAGACCCTTCAAAATAGACAATCTCAGCTTCCTACTGATGCCTGTGACATTCAGTCCATCTTGTAAGTTAGGAAGAAAACACGTCATGTTCCTATTATGTGCCAGGCTTGATGCTATCCACTTCCCTTTATCTCTGGTCAATCTTAGATAATTCCTGTTTTATTACCTTTCCTCAGGGAAATTAATGACTTTGAGGATGCATCTATGTTCTTCGCAGAGCAATCGGTAGTGCTTAGAGAAGGGGAAAAGCACCGTTTGGGAGTGTGAGGGGCTGTGGCGGTGATTGACGTGAACAGAAGAGAGTCCTGGGTGTGAGTGCCGATTTTCAGGCGGCCACTCTTGGCAACAGACTTCCCTCCTTCCACACAAGGTCTTTTGTATCATTTGCAGCACTGAGTCCAGAAGGGGAAGAGAGAGTTCAGAGTTGGATCTTGCAGCTTTCTCTCTTTTTGGTACCTCTAGGTTCTCATCTGTACCCACCCAACTCAGGCTGGCTCTCCATCACCCACTCCTCCCAGCCTTTCATCATTGGAGTTTTGATTTCCCTGTAGGTCTCAGTGCCTCTCACCCAACTTTCCCATCTGGTAGGTAAGAAATCAGACCCAGGGGCTTCCCTGGCCGTCTAGTGGTTAAGACTCCATGCTCCCAATGCCGAGGGCATTCCCTCTGGTGGGGGAACTAAGATCCTGCAGGCTGCCTGGCGAGCCCCCTCAAAAAAGAAAAGAAATCAGACCCAAAGGGATGGCTCCAGAAATTCTGATAAGGAATGCATGCCCAAGAAGCAGGGCAAGTGGCCAGCCCTCCTCGAAAGTGACTTCCTGAAAACAGCCTTCACTGCCAGTCTAGCCCCTCAGGAATCACACCTTGAGAACACAGTTGTTCATCCTAAATACTCCTAACAAATGAGACACTTATTAATACACAAAGCTTTAAAAATTTTCTACACCCAGTTTCATGACTATTTATAAGTGCATCATCTAAGAAGCTAAATTCATTAGCTTGGGACCTGACTTGTGCCACTTCCAGTGAGGAAGGCATTGTTGCCCGCTGCTGAGTGTGTGTCTGGCCTTTGGGGCCTCTTAGAGGGGACAGATGCAATACTCAGCCCTGATGCACCTATACTGAACTTTGGCAAAAGGGGGAGATGAGGTGGTGACTTACTGTTGTGTGCTTGCAGAAGCCACACACAGGTAGCTGGGCTCTGTCTCCCTGGTTCTGCCCTAGGCTCAACCTGTCCTCTATCTTGAGCCAGTGTCAATACCACCTGGCTCAGGTGAAGTTTTCTTTCTACCTGTTAAAGGTGAAATACCTCATGGTGATAGGGGTGGGAGTGGAGGATCCCTAAAGAGGGCAGAAGCTTCAGGATGGGGCAAAAGCACTAGAACCTTCTGGAGAAGTGGATCTGAGGTCCTTTTCATACTTCCTGGAGACCTTCCAAAGCACCTGGGACTTAAAGGGTCCTCTTCCTCAAATGCCTGCTTTCTTGCTGCTTATTCCCCACTGGAGGAGTCTGGAAACTTGAGCTGAGTCTCCATTCTGCTACCATGGCACAGTGTGACCTTAAGCAAGACCATTATCTTCTCTGGAGCACAGTTACCCCATGGGGATCTCTCTAATGATGACCCCCTTTCTCTCATGCTGCAGATCTTACTGTGTGTATAGCAGGGCCATTCGCAGCTACAAGAACAGCCCCTGTGAACTGAGCAGCATAATCAGATGTCATCATCACAACAAACATTCAAAGTCGGCTCAGTCATCGTTCCCACTTCATGGATGAGCAAATAGGCAGGAATAGGGTAAGTCAGTTGCTCAAGTGCACATAGCAAGTAACTAACAGAGCCTGGATTTGACTCCAAAGTATGTGCTGTTAATGGTTCTTCTGACTCTCGAGGTTCACAAACTCTCCTCACACAGGGCCTGGAAAGCATTCATTCCACACATACAAATTGAGGGCTGGTCATGGGTTGGCCCTGTGCCACTGCAGCCCCTCCACCCCAAACCTCAAAGGTATGTCCTGTTGTTATTCCATTTTATTATTTTTTAAAATAAATAAATTTATTTATTTATTTTTGGCTGCACTGGGTCTTCGTTGCTGCGTGCGGGCTTTCTCTAGTTGCGGCGAGCGGGGGCTACTCTTTGCGGTGCGCGGGCTTCTCATCGCGGTGGCTGCTCTTGCTGCAGAGCACGGACTCTAGGCGCGCAGGCTCACTAGCTGTGGCACGGAGGCTCAGTAGTTGTGGCTCACGGGCTCTAGAGCACAGGCTCAGTAGTTGCGGTGCATTGGCTTGCTCTGCGGCATGTGGGATCTTCCTGGACCAGGGCTCGAAACTGTGTCCCCTGCTTTGGCAGGCGGATTCTTAACCACTGCACCACCAGGGAAGTCCCGTTACTCCATTTTAGAGGAGAGGGAACTGAGGCTTCTAATGAAGGAGCTGCCTGAGATCTCCCAGCGAGCAAGTGGCAAGCTGGGCTTCACATCCAGCTCTTTCTGGTCTGGGACCCCTGGTCTTAAGCTCTGTGCAAGAACCGAATCTTGAAAATAGCAAGCACCATGGAAGGTTTTCGTGAGGAGGTGCAACATGTTTGCACTAGGAAGGCCCTCCGGCTTCCTATTCACCTGAATCCTCCCCACCCTGTCTTTCAGGGCTCTGTCCTGCCCTCTGACCCCCAGCACTGGGAGCTGCTGGTGGCCTCCTGTCCTCAGTGACTCAACAATTCAATCAAAATCTATTTATCAGTATTGGGAATAAGGGCGGCAACAGTCTTGCTTCAGTTGGTCACTGCGCAGTGGGAGAAGAGGGTGAAAAGAGAGGAATCAGGGAGGCGGGACAGCAGAATAGAGGGGCCCGTGGTCGTCCAGCGTCAAGGGCACAGGTCGAAGGCACATGGTGGGGTGAGGGACAGGAAGAGCTTGGCCAGCGGTGCACAAGGTAGGCGTGGGGATCTGCCGAGGGAGGCGGCCCACTCTTCATCCCAGGCCGGTGGTCCTCCCCTCACCCCACCACCCCGTCTCACAACCCTGCCCACCCGCCCCCCCGCCCCGCAGCAGGCAGGAAGCGAGGACAGGGCGGGGGGCTTCTAACTACAGCTTCTGGTCCCCAGGGGCTAAGTGGTTGTCAGGATGTGGTCAGAGGGTGGGCGATCCTGTGGGGTGCCCATCAGCCCCAGATCTCCCCCCAATGAAACCCAGTCCAAGGAAAAGCGATGCGACGGCCAAGTGAATGGAGCCTCAAGGCCAGCCCCACCGCCTCGCTGACACGATGTTCCCGGAACGCCCGCCCCCCAGAAGTCCTGGAACCCGCACTTCTGGCCCAAGTACCCAGAAATATCTTGTCCCCTTCCACACATTTCTGGGCCCCTCGTTTAGGATCTAGGTGAGCTAAAGAAACTGAAAGCCCCCTTCTCACGAGACGGGTCTGAGGCCCAACCCTCCCCTCCCTCCGCTTAGCTTCTGAGAGGGCCTGGGGCCCTCCCTCTGTTCGGCGGGTGTGGCAGGTGAGCCGTCTCCTTTAAGAGTGCACTGGGGAGAGGGAGCCGCAGGAATCTTAAGGAATCTGACCAGTTCCTTCGGCCCAAGAGTATTGTTGCCCTGGGCGGGGCTGCTGGGCTTAAAAAGCTGGAACCCACCTGGGCTGGACGCAGCTCCAGGAGCCTCCTCAGACCAGCTCTCTGCACTCAGCTCTCAGGTGAGCAAGTTTCCACCAGGACTTCGGGGCTCCTGGGAAAAGGGATGGGGGCAGAGCGGGTATCAGTCTGAGGAAGGGGTGGTAGCTGCCTGAGTATTCTCAGTAACGTGTGTGTGTTTGGGGGACTGGAGGACTGGAGGCTGCCTGCTCTGTGCCCACTGTCATATGGAAGGAAGGTGGGGTGGAGGCTAGAGGAAACAGGAGCCAGTCTTTGGCCAAAGAATATGTAAAGTGGAGTTGTGACCCTCACGATCCAGGAATTCCAGGGTGGTGGAAGGGGCAGGGAGAGACAGATTGGCCAAAGGAGGGCCAGGTTTGGAAATTGCTCAGAGCCAACAGACGCCCATGTTCCCAAGGAGCGTGTTAATAGTTCCTCCTTCCTATGGCAAAAGGACCCGTGTACTTGTACATTTACTTATCGTAACACGTTTCAGTACTTAACTATGTGCTACACGCTATTCTTAGGCTTAACATATAGTAACTCATGTAATTCAGTTATAACCTTATGAGGTTGCTATTATAATTATCCTCATTTTTACAGGGCACTGAAGCACAGAGAGGCTAAGTAACCCAGCTGAGTCACACAGCTGTTAAGTGGCTGAGAGAGGAATTCTCTGGCACGTAATAACTGGGGTTGCAGTCTGGAACACTGACGACCCCTATGCCTGCCTGAGGCTAACAATAGGCAGAAAGCTGGTAGCAGTCTTATCTCAAGGACACAGCCACCCTAGGGACTAGTAAATGAAGATATGGATAGTTCCCACCCTAAGGAGAAAGAAGGAGCCATGTCCCACCCAACAGGCAGTTTCCTGCCAACAGCAGTCTGTACTCTGAGAGTGGAATTTGGGGCTACCTGGAGCAGGGCTTGGCCAGGGCTGAGGTGGGAGGCTCTTGCCTGTCCCTGGCACCTGTCCCTGGCACCTGCCCCCAATGCCTCCGCTTCCCCTGCCCAGCTGTTCACTCAGAGGAGTCCTGGGCATGCCCTAGGTGGAGGCTATCTTGGAATTCAGCCTGGTAGTGCCCCAGGCCCAGACCTTTGGATAGCCCAAGGCCTGAAAACCTTAGCCCTTTGAGCCAGGGGTCAGGAAGGCAGGCACCAAAGCCTGAGTTAGAACAGCAGCCCTGCTCTCCTGATGGTGTGTCAGGCATCTGATTACCAGATTTTAACAAAACCGCATATGGCACTTACTATGCACAGGCACTGCTCTAAGCACTTAACTCCACAAGGCATTACTATTATCATCTCTAGACAAGGAAACAAATTAGTAACTTTTCTAAGTCGACCCCATAAGCAAGGGCAGCCTTGAGATTTGTGCCACCAAGTGCCGTGAGCCTGGGGCCAGTCGGGGCTGTCTGACCCCAGCCTGCCCCCTTCCCCTGCAGCCGAGTCCTGCCGCTGTGTCATGGAGGGAGTGGTCCGGGGCCTTCTCCTCCTGCTGGCAGGTGAGTCCTCCCAGAGGTGACCCTGCTGTCACTCACCCACCCACCCACCAAGGCTGTGAAAACCAGGACAGCATCTCACAAAGGGGGCCTGATGTTGAATGAATGTGTTTTCATTTCAACTGTCAACTTAAAGAGAAACATAAAGGAAGTAACGGTACAGGTAGGAAGTAGCTATTGCAAAAGTTACCCGGGTTAATGGAACTTTGGGAGCTAACCATCTGTTGGCATGAAGAGAACAGCATTCCCTACTTCTTTAGGAGGCAGAGCATTAGCCATGACCTATGTAGGAAGCTTTTCAGGAGAGGGTAAAAAGATACCAACACACCATCCCATTTTGAGTGTAAGAAAGAATAGCAGGAAGCCTGAGAAATTGCTGGAAGGGCTGGGGGGGGGGTGGGGACGGAGGGCGGGGGTGGGGGGGTGGGGGGCGGGCACAAAGACCAGGAAGTAGGAGACAAAATCCCAGGTCTGTTTGGGGGTGCGGAAGGTGTGAGGAAAGGAACCGGTGACCTCAGGGCCCCTCCATCCCACCTCCCCAGAGTCCCAACGAAGCTGGCTGTCCTTGCGCCTCTAGGCTGGGGTCCTGGCTGCTGATTCATTTTGAGACCAGTGCCATGAATTAACAGCCAGTCCCTCTGCTTCTCTCACCCAGGCCTCCCCGTCCTGGAAGCCAATGACCTGGTTGGTGAGTAAGGCCCCAAACTGCCCTGCTGGCCCTGCCTTAGCTGGCCCTAAGACCCCACATCCTGCCTCCTGGCTCTGGTCCTTATTTTTTTTTTTTATGTTTTCTTTCCTGCAGATAAAGACAGTCCCTTCTACTATGGTAAGAGCTGATATCCCTTGCCCCCCACCCCTACCCTTGCCTATCCTGGACCTCTTTGCTAGGGGTTGGTGAGGGGTGATGTGGAGCCCAGTGTAGACAGAGAGGGGCTTGAGGGAACAGGGAAGGAGGGGCAGGATGGGGCTGAGACTGGGGATTAAAGAACCAGAGTCGTCGTCATCGTCGTCGTCGACTAAAAGAGTGACAGGCCGACTCATAACATGGTCTTTGGGAGAACTTCATTCCAGCAAGGAGGTAAGGTGCCCACAGGATGTTTAGGAAGACTTCCAGGGAAAGGGGCTAGAGGCACCTGGCTAATCTCCTTTCTTCAACTCACTCTCTCTTGCCTTCCCCAGGACCAGCTCCTTGCTGCCTGACAACGCCCCAAGCAGGTTTCCGCTCCCTCTGCCTGGCACTGTCCCCCAACACAGTCCTCATGTGCTCCAGGTCTCAGCTCAAACGCCACCTTTCAGAAAAGCCTTCCTGGATCATTCTTCAAAGCCCATTCTTTTTCTGTGCTCTTCTGCTTGTTTTTTCTTCCTATCACTTGTTCCCACCAGATATTAGATGATGTACTTACTGGCTTGTCTTTCTTGTTGCCTGGAATGTAAGTGCATCTGTACAAGCAGGTAGTCATAACTATCTGTTGAACGACTGGGCTGGAGCCAGGCTGGTGCCAGCTCACTCTCTATGCTCCTCTAGACTGGGAAGGCCTGCAGCTGGGCGGGGTGATCTGTGCGGCGCTCCTGTGCATCGCTGGAATCTTGTTCGCCCTGAGTGAGCAGTGGGACTGGTGGGGCTGGGGTGGGGGTGGGGAGCAGCTGGGAAGGGGGTGGCTCAGGCTCCCCAGGCTCTTTGAACTGGCTGTCTCTTCCTTCACAGGTGGCAAATGCAAATGCAAGCAAGATCATAAGCACAGGTGAGACAGGGCCCTGGTGTGTGCACCTTGACCAGAGCAGAGCTATCTGGCGGTAAAGCCCTACAATTTGGAGAAAGAGGACAGCCCCCGGGCTGTCCCTGGGCTTGCAGTGGGATTTGTCATTCACAGCTCATCAACCCTGAAGGACCCCAAATCAGGGAAAGCTCTGACCCTTCGTATTGTGTAAAGTGGCACCAGGAATCTTGGTGGGGGAAAAGGACAGAAGGCTTGAGGATGCTAATCTGACGTGTTCCTTTCTCAGCTCCTTACCCGAGAAAGCTGTTCCACTCATCACTCCAGGTGAGACAGGCTTCGAGGGGCTTCCAGGCACTCAGGCAGGATAGCCATATAATTTGAGAATTAATAAATTTTATGCTGTAAGGCAGACTGTCCTGAGCTAGCCTGCCTTGGGGTCACCTGAGGCTGAGGGGGGTGTCCGTGGAGTGACCCAGTTTGTGAAGACCTGACCTCCATTCTCTCCACAGGCTCTGCCAGTACCTGCTGAGCACAGGACCGGCTTCACGGCACCTCCTGCACCAGCTCCCATACTGTCCCCTCCCCCTTGGGGGAGCTTTACCCTCCATGATGGCCTTTCTCTCCAAGGGTGGGCCCTTAGGCTCCCTTATGCTCAGGAGGCTGTCCAGAGCTTATTTCTAAATTAAACTTTTCTCCTCCCTCCTGTGGTCTTACAACCTTCTGTGGGTCTGGTTAGGGACAGGCAGGCTGGAAAGGGACAAGGAAATCTTGCTCAGGAAAGTCCAGGACCCTCAGCGGGACGGGGGGGGGTGTCCCATAGATTGCTGATGCATCCTGTGGCCACATATCTGTCCTGAAGCCATTCCCAGCATGCCCCCCACTTTGAGGACCTCCTGATAATTGATCTCCTGCCTCACGCATGCATGATGCAAGACATCTCAATGTTCTATCAAAGAACCTTACAGTTTCCACACCTTGCCTGGAGACCTTATAAGTCCCGATGACCCAGATACCCATGACATCCTGTAACCTAGAATGATCCCCAGTCGTTTGCCCTCTGCTAAGACCCCACCTCACTCAGTGAGTGCTCACACAGCCCAGGAAATGGAGCAATTTCTTCACTAACTCACCCCAGTAAAACCCTATGAAATTCTCAGACCAACCCATGGACCCTTCCCCCACTCTAGGTAATGTCCCGTGAGACCCCCACTATAAGCAACATCCCAGCAAGCCCTGCATAGTGCCTTTTAGAAACAAAACCCATCCATGCCAATCTGGGTCTCAGTATGTCCAAAGTCCATTTCTGGAATACCTCACTTGAAAGGCCCCAGCATGCACGGGGTGGGGCTGGGGAAACGGCCCTCCCACCTGGGCAGCCTGTTCATCCTGCAGCCTCACCCCGCTTGCCAACCTCCATATCCTAAGGTGGGAGGAGCTGAGGCATACTGGCAGAGACCCTGGGGTGGAGACAGGCTGGGGCAGCAGACGTCTGCCCTGTCCCTGCCAGGCAGTGGCTCAGTCTGGGTCTGGGCTGATGGGGCAGCCACCTGTCTTGCTGTTGCTTCAAGCCAGCTCTCTAATGGTACCCTGCTCCAAACCTTCCACCCATTTCCCAGCGTGATACTAGATCCTCTGGAAAGTATAGTGGATCCAAGACTTGTTGGCTGTAGTCAGGAGGCCAGCACAAGGGATTCTAGAGGCTGAGGACCCCACTTCCTGGTCTGCAGCCCTCCCAGACCCTGAGATCTAAAAACGAGGGTCACAGGAACTTCCCTGGTGGTCCAGTGGGTAAGACTCCGCACTCCCAATGCAGGGGGCCTGGGTTCAATCCCTGGTCGGGGAACTAGATCCCACACGCATGCCGCAACAAAGATCTCGTGTGCTGCAACTAAGACCCAGTGTGGCCTAAATAAATAAATAAAAATGAGGATCACAGACCTGTTTAGGGCCCTTGAATAGGACACATAAGCAGGATGAGGGGACAGTTCCAAGGCTGGCCCAGAGCTACAGCAGGAACTCCAAGAACCTGAGTGGGACTCAGGATACCTGGCTGAAATTGCAGCCACTCACGGTCCAAGGTAGGTGAGGGAAGTGGGGCAGGGAGCTACGGGGGGCCTCTTAGGCCTTTAAGAACCCAGCATTCTGAACCAGATACATGCTATGAAGAAAGTAAAACAAGCGTGCTGCAGCGGCTGGGTGCATGGGCAGCAGTGGGTGATGTGGTCAGGTCAAGAAGTGACATCTGAGCTGAATCCTCAAAGGTGAATGGTGGGAGGGGCCAGCTGCGCAAACTTCTTTCCTGGTAGAGGGAACAATGGTTTCTTGCCTTTTGAGAACCAGAGGAACGTCGGTGTGACTGGCACGTAGGTGATGAGATCAACGAGGAAGCAGGTGCGGCCACTGCAGGGAGAATTTTGCCCCATCCCGAGCTGGGAATCAATCGAGGGACCCGGATCTGCGCATGCGGCGGCAGGAAGAAGGCAGGAGCGCAGGCGCGCGGAGCCCAAGGAACGGCATAGCCCGGACGCGCCGCAGCGTCATCCGCCCAAAGGCGGCCTCCGACCCCGCCTTTTCGTCCTGGGGAGTGGGGTGCATGTCCCTCTCCTCCTTGGACACAGGAGGATGCTGGTGTGAATGGGTTGCATTGGAGAATGTAAAAATGAGCTCCGCCTAAGAAAGCAAAGTCTGTGGCCTTACGTGGGGCTAGAGTGGCAGACGCGGAAGCGATATTGGCAGAACGCGCCCCCTTCTTAGTGACCGACAACTGCTTTCTTTTAGAAACTCGGGTTCCTACCATCACAAACGGTGAGATGCTCTGCTGTTTGAAATCCAATCAGTAAGAAGAAAACCCCATGCTGCCAGGGTAACCTAAATCACTTTGACGCGAGATTCAGCTTCAATTCCTACCCGGGCGTCCTGCCCCGGAAGAGGGGTTTCTGGCGCAATATTCCACATCCATCTTAACGTTTTGGTTTCCCAGCTCCGCTTTGCGGTGGAGACCAGCTACACACAGTCATGATCTGCTTTCAGCCTGCCAAACAGCCTGTCCAATTTCGCCTGAACAAACGCCAGTTTCCTCATGTTCCATAAGCAACCGAAGGGCCCCACGACCCCCATACCCCCAACGTGTGCAGCTCCGTCATTGTTAAGTCAGTGAGCCTGGCTTTCTACAGTACAGGCTCCTGCCTGGTGGTTTAGGCTGATTCTACCTGTCCAACCAAGGCTGGGGCAAGGGGCTAATGGAGGGCATCTGGGAGCCTGGGTTAATCATGGTTGGGAAAAGTCACGGACTGTGATGGGAAGGTGGCAGGAGAGAGCCATGCAGGATGGAGTCGGTGTTAGCCTGTGAGGCTGGCGCATGGGCCCTGGAGTTGGGCTGCTGATTCCCAAGGGAAATAAGCTCTCCTCTCTTTCCTCCCAGGAGTAGGGAGTGGGAAAGGTAGTCAGTCATAGGATGGGAGGAGCCTCTGCCCAGGCTTCACCGTGTGGAATTACTTGCTGTGCCTCAGAGACCCCTTCCTTGGGCCTGTTTTCCCTGGGGAACAGGGGGTTGGGGGTGTAGGGAGGCTGGCTTTGTCTCAATTCCCACCTCTTGTCATCTCCTAGATGGGGGGCTGACCAGGAAAGAACCAGAGAAAGCAAAGGGTAATTGAACACTTAGTACTTTATGGGCACTGTTACAAACACTTCACACATGTTGATTTTCCCAGCAGCCTATGTGATGTGGATTCATATTATGCCCACTGTGCATAAGAGACCTAGGTTCTCACAGGTCATCTTACTTATGAGCCATTTCTGAACGACTAGGCTACACTGCCTTTTCTGGTATTTATCACTATCTGAGAGAGACCCCAAGGACTGTACCTTCTTGGGGACTATGTATCCCTCCCCACTTTTTATTTAAACAATCTTATTTTTTTCCAAATGCAAGCATCTTTCATGCTTATTACAGAAAACTGGAACATTACAGAGATAGCTCACTTAGAAGATAAACCAAATTCTAACCCAGCACTTAGAAATAATCAAGGATAAAAGTCTGCTATACAATCAGAGTATTCTATAATTCTCTGGAGCTCCAGATTGTTACATGAACCAATAGTTCATTACTTTATTTTGCTGAGTAGTAGTCCCAGGCAGTGTTGTATTAATGAACACAGTTTGGGCTGCAGCCTTACCTCAGGGCGCTGCGCTTCCCTCCCTCTGCTGGACATTGTCCCAATTCCCCAGCATCCCTGCATCACCAATTCCCTTCCTCCTTTAGGCCCTGCCCTTTCAGGAGGCCTCCGGGCCGGGCCACTCTATAGCTGTACCACCAACATGCGACCTCTCATCACTGTTCACTGCTTCTTCTCTTTGTACTCGGCCCTAATTCACATACTACTTATATTTTACTGATTTATTTGATATGGTCTCCTACCCCTACAATAATGTAAATTCAAACTGGCACCTCAAGAATTTTCTGAGTTTGGGCTCACAGGTTTACTTGTTTTCAGATTGTTGTTTTATGATTCCCACCGAATGCATATTGGTCATTTTAGGCTTCTCATGTTCTCAGGGTAATTTTAAGAAATCTGGTTGCATTCCTTCCACCAATCCCCTCACAGATAATAACAACACATAGGTCTTATAGTCATCCTATGCCTACAACTTAAGTACACAATATCCGGTACCCTACAAAAAATATCCATGCATAAATGACAAACTTAAGCCAGACAGACAACATAAACACAGAAATGTAGATGTTGGAACGATCAGACTTTAAAAACTGTGAGTAATGTGTTCAAGGAATGAGCTATATGGAGATTTTCAGAAGAAAATTAAACCTGTGTTTTTGGTTAAATTGTGTCCTCCAAAAAGATATGTTCAATTCCTAATCCCCAGTACTTGAGACTGTGACCTTATTTGGAAATAGAATCTTTGCAGATAAAATCATTTTAAAAAGAGGTCATACTGGATTAGGATGGACCCTAATCCAATGACTGGTGTCCCCCTAAAAGGAGGACAATTTGGACACAGGGAGAAGGCCGTGTGCCACCCCAGGCAGAGAGGGAAGGATGCAGCTGCAAGCTAAAGAACACCAAGACTGCCGGCAGGCACCAAGGCTAGAAGAGGCAAGGATTCTTCCTCAAGGACTTCAGAGGGAGAATGGCCTTGCCTGCACCTTAATTTTGGCTTCTTGCAACCAGAATTGTGAAAAAATTAATTTTTCTACATTATGTAAAAAAAAAAAAAAATTAAGAAAATTTTACAACTAAAAGTTCATCAGTTCTTAAACATAATGGATGTTTAACAACCAATTAGACTTAGCTGAAGAGAATGAGTCATTGGAAGATAGATAAAAGGAATACACACACAAGAAGGAAAAAGTATTAAATAAAATCCAACATTTACTAGCGATTAAAAAATAAATTTATACTAAACCTTAAGTAAATGGAAATCTCCTAAATAAAGGGTATGCAACCAAAAACCAGTATTTTAATGGAGGAATGTTATTGAAAGCTTTCAATAAGATGCCCTCTGACCCCAAATGTGCAGCATCACATTTCCTAATGATAAAAAATAAACTTACCTTTCTTTGCAACAAGGCAAAGAAAAAAGTA
Source organism: Phocoena phocoena (assembly GCF_963924675.1). NCBI lineage: Eukaryota > Metazoa > Chordata > Mammalia > Artiodactyla > Phocoenidae > Phocoena > Phocoena phocoena. Next base: position 72,996,901 of record NC_089234.1, on the reverse strand, counting down.
CATAAGGATTAGAAAGAAATTAATCAAAATGTCATTATTTGCAAATGGCATGACTTTGTAGAAAATCCAAAGAATCTACATTTAAATCAGCATAGGTAAAAGATTTTAGCAAGACCACAAATGTCAATATAAAAATCCAGTTTTGTTTTGTTTTTTTTAATCCTTGTATTTCTAGTCCCAGGAACAAACTCTCAGCAAGAGAAATTTAAAAGACACCATTTAAAATATAATAAAATACCTAGAAACAAGTCTAACAAAATGTCCAAGAATTTTTACACAAAAACTAAAACCAAAACTGAGATACCGTAGAAGAGCTTCAGGACTTGATGCAACTGCTAACACTCAGTGCAGGGTGAGCACAGTAGCTCCAGGAGCTGCTTTGAATAGTAAACGGCTCCCTGCTGCAGAGAACGTTGTGTTGATTCCTACCACTCAGGGGCTGAGCTGCCACTGTGTAGTGAGACATCAGAGACACCACACAAAACCATTTAGAACACAGATACCTGGATGATGGAGCCTACTCTGTCCTTTGTAGCAGATGGCAGGGCAGCTTGCAGAATCCAGGCAGCCTTCTAGTCACCTGGTAATTGGGTATGAGCACTATTTTCAAGTGTAAAATAAGGTTTCTCCAAATCCAAAAGGTCCTACCAACAGTTATGCTTCTTTCTTGGTGATGCAGTACCTTGACCTTTCCATTGGAGGAAATGTTCCAGTTCTGCCCAGGTCCAGAGGTCAGCAAACATTTCCTATAAAGGTTCAGAGAGTAAGTGTCTGCTAGGCTTTGTGGGCCACATGGTCTGTGATGAAACTACTCATCTATCTGCCGGTGTAGCTCAAGAGCAGGCTAGACAAAATAAATGAATGCACACGGCTGTGTACCTATTTACAAAAACAGGCAGCAGGCCAGATTTGGCCCATGGACCCTAGTTAGCCAATCCCTGCCCAAGACCATTAGACCCTGAAAATGTCCCTGATATGGCAGAGCCCTGAATTCTTCCACCCCCTAGCACACAGGTAGGTGTCTTCCTACGGCATCCCAAGTACTCACTGCTTCCTCCTCACCAAGACCAATGAGCATGTCATCAATATAGTGGATCATGGCAAGGTGATCAATGTCTCTCCAGACTGTATTGTAACAGAGAACAGGAGTTACTATACACTTGGAAAAAGACAGGGAATGTGTTCTGATGTCCATGTTATAAGGTCATTTTTAAAAAAATCTTTTGCTTGACTCTGTTTGAAAAGAACATATTCGCTAGGTCAGGGGCTTCCCAAGTCCCAGAGGCTTGTTGATCTATCTGGGCAAACACGCCACATTAAGCACTGAGCTGTGACTGGGGCAACTACACGGTTAAGTTCCTGGTCTTTTGCTATCATCTGCTGGAATCCATCTGCTCTTTCTGGGGAACAGGCAGGCAAATAAAAAGGGCTAGGCTTGCCTTTTTATTACGTGTTTCAGCATGGCCCTAACCCCTTTGTTCACTGTCTTGGATGGGGAATGCCTTCTCAGAGGTTCCTCTTGGCCTTTCCTACCATGACGACTCTTCACAAGCCAGGGACCCAGTGTGGGGTATCTGTCAACTGCCTAGGGTACCCCTTCCCACTCGCTCAGGGAGATAACCTAAGGGGTCTGCAAACCTGTTTAACCCACAATGAAATGAACATGTCACCTGGACTTCCTATGCTCCCAATCTTAACAGAAGGACCATGATCGCACTTTGGATGCCCTGGTATCAGTATCAACTCAGACCCCCTATCCAACAGCATGTAAGAGACTCGGGTCATTTCCTACCCCTGGCCGCAGAGAAGAAGATGTATAGAATCTTTATTACATAGTTGTTGCAATGCTGTCAGGCCCTTCCTCCACTCCAGTTGATGGTCTCTGGGACTGAGACCTGGCTCTGTTCTGGAAATAAATATAACAAACCTCAGAGCTGTACCTGTATGACTCCTGGACACACAGAGGTCTGACAGCCTTCACCACAGATCTGGCCGGCTCAAGGCTCCTCCTGCCTTTAGGGTTTTGGTGCCCATCATGACAATTATGCTTACCTCACCATCTGATGATTGCCACCACCTGATCTCTGCTCTTCTGGAATCCTTTTACCCCTATTTTCTCCTACTGCCAACACTGGCCAAGAGCTTCCATTAATGTCTCAAAATGCTGGTGCACCTCACCAGCACGTTATCGAATTTAGTGGAATGTCCTTGGATCCTTCCAGGAGAACACCTTTTAGCTGGTGTTTTTTCTGGCCTTAAATACTAATCTTCTCTAGCATGCCCACCTGAGTCCCCCAACCCCCTTTCTCAACACCCAGCATCTCTTCCTCCTATAGGCCATCGTCTCCAAGCTTCAAGGGTCAACTCTAGATTAGGATGGGCTCCAAGAATGCTTAGAATTTATATCCTGAGTCACAAGAGATGCCCCACATCAATCGTTTTATACTCAACCCTCTGGCCCAGCATCCTCAAGATCCCCTTGTGTGCTACGGCTCCTGTTCATACATACTAATCAGGCCCTGAAGTTTCCTTCTGTGCCACACTCAGCCCTGATACTAGTTTTCTGAAACAGGAGTCACTCATTTCCTTTAAGGGGCTAGAAATAGTAAAAATTCTGCAGGCCAAGGGAAATTTGAAGTTTTCACAAATTTTTTTTGGATAAAACTAAAACACTAAGAGCAGTATTTTGAACTACAGGTCTGCTAATAAGAATGGTATTCTTTTGGGAGAGATTCTAATTAATTGGGGTTTCCTGCCACCAAACTGACTCAACTGGAAACCATTCTTAGCTCACGAGTTATACTATATACTAAACCATATGGCAGGCTGGATTTGGCTTACCAGCAGTTTGCCAGCTCATTCTTCCAGCAGACTTGGAGAGCAGATATTATCTGATCAACCACATACCTCAGGTGATGCCTCTGGATAAGTCTTTCTTCTAATAAGAGGCACCAAAGCAACTGCTGCTGGCCCAGAAATTTGAGTCACTGTGGGATTTAAGGGCATCTAGCACATTCCCAATTTCCCACCCCAGGTTCTTGGAGCCCACTCCTTCCATATCTGAACCTCAAAATTAGCAAAGATCTACAGGAAATAAACGTACTCCTTGAACCTTCACTGCCCTATTAAGCCTTGGTCTTTTTTTTTTTTGCGGTATGCAGGCCTCTCACTGCTGTGGCCTCCCCCGTTGCGGAGCACACGCTCCGGACGCGCAGGTCCAGCGGCCATGGCCCACAGCACAGGCCTGTGGGATCTTCCCGGACCAGGGCACGAACCCGCATCCCCTGCTTCAACAGGCGGACTCCCAACCACTGCACCACCAGGGAAGCCCAAGCCTTGGTCTTTTAATCACATCCTAGCCCTTGCTATCACAGGTTTCATGAACTCCCAGGTTTTCTGCCTGGGTTTCTCTGGGTCTTTCTGACAACCCAGATGGCCTTTGCCTCCCTACAGTGGACTGTCACTCATGAGATGAGCAGACTGTGAACACAGCCCAGAACAGATGTATGGTCTCTGCACAACTCACCTGCCCCCCAATTATGCTATCCAGTCTTCTCAGTTGACCTTCCCAGTTCTGCCTCTGGCATTACTGGGTTATGCTGCTGCCCTATCTCCAGCCACCTGAGTCTGTAGAACACTAGTGGGAAGAATGGCAGGGTGGGGGTGTGAAGCCCAAAAAAGCCAGGAAAGGCCTAAGACTCTCCAATCTACCTATAAAACCATCAGAGGCTTGGCTAACACAGCAGCTTCTCTGTAAATGAGGCCAGTGCCTTAAAATGAAGATACCATACAAAGATCCTATTAATGCTGGTGAAACTTGGATAACTGGGCTACATTGTATAGTTATTAAAGTGGAAAAGTAAAGCTGGGAAAGTTAATAGCTATCAAGCAAAGTTCTTTTTAATAAACTTCATTCACACTTTAAAGTCTTGATGGTTTTAGTGTATGTGTTAAGTTTAAAATGATGGATCGCTGTGTGCAGAGCTACCTGAAATTTGGAACTTGTTTCCAACTGCCAGATAGACAATTTTTTTTGCGGTACGCAGGCCTCTCACTGTTGTGGCCTCTCCCATTGTGGAGCACAGGCTCCGGACGCGCAGGCTCAGAGGACATGGCTCACGGGCCCAGCCACTCTGCGGCATGTGGGATCTTCCTGGACCGGGGCACGAACCCGCGTCCCCTGCATCGGCAGGCGGACTCTCAACCACTGTGCCACCAGGGAAGCCCTAGACAATTTTTTAATAACAATTTGGAAATGGGTTTCAAACTTGAGATTATGTGTATCCTGCAATAACCAGTAACTGTAACCCAGCAGCGTGTGCTACAGAAATAATCCTAAGTATGGAACAAAGACTTTAAATCAGCACATCTTATATTAAAAAACAAACATAAAAATTGTGGCTAATGACTCAGTGTATGTAGCACACAAAACTAAAAATCTCTAGCTATGAACAGGTGCCAGCCGGCATAAAGGAAGGGAAGAGCAGGACATTACAAATGGCTGATGAACAGAACACAAGTCACAGGAAGATGGGACTGTAGGCTTCTACTCTCATACTTTGTAGTCACCATTTCCACTCATATATTTAATGTTTTTAAATCTGAATGTTTAATTTAGCCTCGTTTTAAGAATACAAGGGAAATCATAGTGCTAAATTTTAAAATTCACACTGAAATACAGTAGTAAAATGAAATTTTCAACCACCCAGTCATTTTGCTATTTTTTGGTGAGTATATAGTCTGTGCCAGTCATTGTGAAAAAGTCTTTTTATTTTAAGAAAAAAATTTAGTCAACAAAAAAAATTTAACAAGTTTCACTTAGCAAAATACACCCAAAAGGAAATCACAGTACAAAGAAAGTTTTAAGTCAAGGCCTCACCAATTCCTACAGTATTAGTAATGTGTCTCAATTTTCAAAACTAACTTTTAAAAAGCTTAAACTTAACCTAAAAGATTTTAAATGAAAATAAACTAGAATGAACAAACATGAGAAATGTTCCTCTTTGAATTAGGGATCTAGCACCTTGAGTTTTCCAAAAAAGCACACCTCCCCAATGTGTTCACGATGATGTGGTGTAAAAGATCCACATTTAATGTACTTAAAACTACTTTAACTCAGATAACATCACTCCAGAAAGTACACTACCAAAATGTTGAGAAAAGCTGAAAATGGTTTTAGTTTACTCAATATAACATGCTAGAAGAAAGTTTGCATGAGAAAACACTGAAGAGGTAATTTTTTAATCCAGATTTTACAAACTCATGGTGCAAAATGGGTCCCACAGCTTCCTCTAGAGTAATAACTGCTTTTCACTGCTTGTTGGCTGCCTGTGAAAATCTGATGAAATAACTCAAAAGCTACTACAAAACTAGTCATATCCACTCATGCTATTCTGGCCACCATAGCTAGCCGCCGCCCCATAACAGCCACTCACGGATTGGCTCTCAAGGCCACTATAAGTGGACGGGGTTGATACCCCTATGCCTTGCATCATCTGGCTGCTATATGCCCCGTTGCTGGACCCTGTCGTGGAATTCAAGAAAAGTTCTATGTATCTGTGCTGCATGTTAGCCCTGTCTTTGGACATGGCCGCCACAGCTTCTTCGTGAGTGGCAAATTCGACATCAGCTTCACCGGTCACTCTTCCATCAGGGCCAATCTCAATATGGACTCTCACTGGGTTGAGTGGAGAGAAGAAGTTGTAAATGTCGTTCTCCGTGGCTTTGTAGGGCAGACCTCTCATGTGGACACAGTGTCCAGTGGTGCTCTGGACAGTGAACTCGCCATCTCCATACCTTTGGTCATACATCCCAGAGAGACAGTAACTGAGGTCTCTTCCAAACAGGTCGGTGGTGAAGCCGTAGCCATCGCTGAGGCCACTGTACTCCTCATAGCCCCCATAGCCTGCACTGTAGGCACCAGACCTCATCCTCTCCAGGCCTGCTTGCTTGACAATGCCGATATACCTCCTGGCTGTGCCAGGCCGGTCATAGGGCCCCGGCCGCTGCACTGACATGAACTTCAGAGGGGGATCCGAGTATGACCTAACTTCTTCCTGACTGCTCTTGAACACCTCAATATACCTGTGCCCTATTCTCTCCTTGTGCTTCCCTAGAGCCTTCTCAGCTAACTCCTGTGAGGCAAACTGCACAAAGGCTTCCCCTGTAATCTTGCCCTCGGGGTCCACAGGCAATGTGATCCCGTTTGGCACGATTTCCAACCCTGAGAAGAACTGAATGATTTCTTCCTTGGTGCATCCAAACGGGAGTCCTCGAAGTCGCACGAAACCATCATTGGCGGTGTCAGCACTGTTTGGACCACTGTGCTTCAACACCCAATCCATCTCGGTTCTGTGGGACTTGAACACCTCAATGTACCGATGTCCCATGCTTTCCCTGTCTTTTTTAAGGGCCATTTTTACATCATCTTCTGATTCAAGTTCAACAAAAGCCTCACCACTCTGCCTGCCTTCTCTAGTGTAGATAAAGTGAACGCCTGCGACCCCATCATGAATTGTGCAGTCGGAGAGGAAATTCTGCACATCCTCAACAGAGCAGGACCAGGGCAGGCCACGGAGCTTGACTACAAAGCCTTCACCTCCCTCGGGGCCCAACATCATGGACACTTGACAGAGCAGACGTCAAACAAACTTGGATGCGGCTTTTTGTGGCTGAAAAGAAAGCAAAAACTACTTTACATAAATTTTCATTTAATATGTATAACAAGAATACACAGTAAATAGTTTCCATTTTACAGATGAGGAAGGATGAGTGAAATTAAAGATGTTAAGATATATGAGCAGAGATTCAATCCTACATCTCTCCAAAAATAGTTACATTACTCACAGATAGATTGAAAATAACAAATTAGGGGGTCTTAAAAAAAAGAAAAAAGTGAAACAATAGAGAGTAAAATTTGAGAGCAAAATAGTGATCTGGAAGCTTCAATCAATAAGACAAAATCTACAAATTCTTATGATCAATTACTATGAGTTCTCTAAGGAAAGACAAGAGAATGAATTGAGGCAACATTCAGAAATACTAAGAACTTGTCAGAACTACAGGAAAACAGATGAGCTGTACTGTTGCATTGCTAAAGTAAAAGGCAAGGGAGGGTAGGTGTGACCTGGTACTTCGAACACAGAACAATCTAAATATTAGGCAGGGCATTTTCTTGTTTTATTTAGTCCACGTTATCTGTTGTGATGAAATTTGGTGGTTCATTTAAAACAGCTCCTGTGTGATTCTTCAACTACAAGCCCTACATTTAACCAATTTGCTTGTTTGTGGCAAGACACTACAGAAGCAAAAAGATGTGACAAACAGGCTATTTTAAATCACAATGCAGAATAACATTTCCTGTGACACTGGGGTGAACCAGAATCAGTGTTCTTATCAGCAACAATGATGCAAGGATACAAGACAGCAATGGCTTCCAGAGCCTAAGGAAGTATCATTATTCCTATTGTCAAACCTAAGTGTGAGGTCAAATTAAGACATATCCAAACAAGCAGATTAGTGCATCAGCAATATCAGTTAAGTGTGACGCAAATGTAAAAATCAAATTATATGCTTCTCAGTTTCATATATTAAAAAAGGATCAACTGGGAATTCTCTGGTGGTCCAGTGTTCAAGACTCGGCACTTTCACTGCCATGGCCTGGGTTCAATCCCTGGTTGGGGAACTAAGATCCCGTAAGCAGCACAGTGCGGCCAAAAAAGAAAAGAAAAGAAAAGAAAAGCGGGGTTGGGGGGAAGATCATAAAACACATTATGGGGACTTCCCTGGCTGTCCAGTGGTTAAGACTGCGCCTCCCAGTGCAGGGGGTGAGGGTTCGATCCCTGGTCGGGGTACAAAGATCCCACATGCCTCGAGGCCCAAAAAACGTAAAACAGAAGCAATATTGTAACAAATTCAATAAAGGCTTTAAAAATGGTCCACATCAAAAAAAAAAAGGAAAAAATCTTAAAAAGAACACATCATGTTGATCAACATAACACACATACTTTGCTGTGTTTCACTGAGGGACTACAAAGGGAATGAACTCCTCAGTGTACAAGAGGCATGACAGGTGCCCTTCCTGACAGGGAAGTGCAAGTGGCATCTGTCACCCAAGAGTCCAAACTGAAAAAGAGTAAAGGTCAAATCCATGTAAAGGGCTGTATTGTGAAGAATAGGAGTTGAGTCATCAGATAGCAATATACACATAACAGAGAGACAATAAAAATACAGATAGGACCCAAACTAGTGATCAATGCTCAAAACGGGTGCTACTACAAGGAAATTGTTTCATGAAATTGTCATTTCACATCAAGTGTAACAGATATAGCTGTTAAAGGTAAAAGCCACCTTTTGAAGAAATCTGGGCACGTTGGTCATTATGTAGAAAAATATAAAGCAGAATCCTACCTTAGATGAATCCCAAAACTATCCCAGATGGAATGGGGTATTTACACTATTAGAGCAAAACAGACAGATTTCTAAAAACCCCACAATTTAAACAAATTAGAAAGCATGAATGGTTAAGAAAAAGAAAAGCAAACTGCTAACAGAGACACAGTGAAGCAAATTAGAACAAGATTTAGAAATTTATAAACAAGGAGTTGCTTCTTCTCATAGCTGAGCTCGTTATCTGTCGCTCTGCTCCGTCAACTCCACCTGTCCCAAGAAATCCCCATCTTCACAAATGCTTCACAGAACACTATTTTCCTTATCAATTAAGGAGATTATCTCATTTCTAACCAACCCTGTAATATACCCCTTCCCTAATACCAAGTTTGTCTCCAGCTACTTGCTGATTTGCTTTCCCTTTCAGTAAAATCTCATCCTCAAAAGGCCTCTACCCACCCCCACCATAAAAAGAAGGGCATGATCTCACTCTGCCAAGGACCTCCACGGCAAGAAAGGAACATTTTTTTACCTCCATCTTTTCAGTTCCCACAGCAGGATTTAACCATTCTCTCTGGAAATCCTTTCTCCCCATGGCTCTTGGTTTTCCTGTTAATTCCTTAGGCACTCTGCCCCTCTGAGCCCTTCCTCAAGGCTCAACTGTATGCAATCACTGGCCCTTCTTTCTTTTATGCCCCCCCACCCCCGCTTTGTAGGCAGCCTCACCTGATCCTTATATATGTCCAGGGTCAATTCTGGGCTCCAGAACCCAAGTTCCCAGCTTCAGGCTCCCTGAGGCCAAGACTGGTATACACAAACTCTACTCCATAGTACCACCTATGTACCACAAATGAACACAGCCTTTTTTCTGTAACTCTTCTATAGCAGCACCCTGGTCAGCCTTACCTGTCACCCAGAAGCTCTAGAATGAAACTAAAGTAATCCTTGAACAACTCCCAAGCCCTTAAATCCAATGAGCTCATCATTTCTTTGGGGGTCATCCCATTCTCCACCCTAATCCTATTGCTAACCCATACCTAAATTCTATTCAGTAAGTCTTGACTCCAACAAGCAATAAAGGTTTCTCACATCTCTTCTCAGTCCCTAGCACACTGCTTGGCATTATGATTTGAATTATCAAATCATCATCATCTTTGTGCACTTCCCTCATATCCCTTTCTACTTCCTCTTTCTTTCTAATCCCAGTACCAATAGCCCTTTCCAGGACACATTCACATCTGATCCTTAAAACTTTTCCTACCCTTACTGCAACCTAATCTGTAGCTCTTTTAAAGTGACTTTATGTCACTCTCCTGTTCTAAGACCTCAGTGGCTTCCCACTGCCTGGAACACAAACCACGGGGCTAAGGGGGCGCTCAGGCCTTGCAGCTCTGACCTGCAACACACACTCACATCACTTGCATTAAAAAAATATACATCCTCTTATTCCTATATTTCTCTGTGCCTGGAGTGTGCCAGGCTCTCTGCTGCCTTGGGTGTGACACATGTGGTAATTATCTCTCCAAATATACTCCACCCAACCTTCTGTCTAGCTAAATCCCACTAATCCTTAAGGTCTCAGCTCAAATATACCACCTTTCCCATAAAATCTTCCCCTACCACAAATTAAGTCTTACAGTTCTATGATCCCACAGCATTCTAGGGAAACAAATTCATGATTTGTTTAAAACCCTTCAAAAATGCAAGAGAGTCTAGCAAGGACAGACTTATCTGTTCCGGAGGTCACTGTGGTCCCACCCCCAGCACAGCAGGCCCAAGATTAGCAAGAGATTAACTGATGGTCAGGTGGGGCGAACACCACTCTCTAGACTATGGCAGCCTGGTTAGGTTAAAAAAGACAAGCAGGGGGAAAAAATAAAAAAAGACAAGCAGGAAACATAAAAGAACACAGACATTTCATGTAAGGACTACTTAAAACGCCCAATATAAAACAATTATAAATGTTTTTTGTTTCAGAAAATAATGTTTCAAAAATAAAGTGACTTCTCCTCTGAAGGCAATGTGAGGAGAGCACTCTTCCAAAACACTTATCTATATTTCTAATGTACGTAATGCAATATCCTCATCTTTGCCCTCAGAATCCTCTACATTTGGACTCTTTGCAGACTTACAGTACTTAGAACATTAACTACACTTGAGAAAGTTAAGAAAGCTGGAGTTCTGCTCAACATTAGATTTACAGCTAGTGAAAAAAAAATTTACTTCACACTCAAGAAAGTGTTGTGTCAATAAAGTAAATCAATTATAAACTGAGAAATTACTTCTCTTAAAATAGCTCACCTTAAAGAACAGCGGGGGATGCCCACAGTCGAAGACACGCCAGGCAGGTAACGAACTGTCCTAAAAGAGAGCGATAAGGCCGTCTTGCCGCAGTGCCCCAGCACTCCCAGAGTGAGCAGAGCCAGCGGTTCCCCGGCTTGGCTGGGCTCCGGGCTCCCTTCCTCCGGAAAAGCCAAAGCCCGGGCTGTGGGAGGCCGTTTACAAAACCGCGGGGCTGCCTTCAAGAAAGTGCATGCCCGCCAGCCCCCACAGCTTTGAAACGCTTTACCTCTTTCCTAGGGCAACGCCGAGAGTACCAGCCTGGAACCCTCCCACTTGCCCTGAGATATGTACTCAAAACGCGAGTTCTATACGCGAATACCTGAGCGCGCTAAGGCAATTTAAATATCGAGGGCGGGAGGGGCACTACCGGGATGGAGCGGGGGCAAGTTCAGCGCGGTTCCGGGAAGTCGCGGGCGGGCGGGGGGCGGGGGGCGAGGAGCTGCGGCGCCGACTCGCACCGGAGGCCAGAGGCGTGGCCAGACTTTCACAGGGATGGGCTCCAGAGAAAGGTGGTTTGCTAGAGACGGTTCCAACAGTATTTACAATTTACAAGCATCCCTGGAGGACTGACTGGAGATACTCAAGACTTTCTTTCCCAGTTTTATGTGATAGCTTCACTTCTTGAGACCTAATGTATTTGATCTAACATTAATCTTTTAACTGAGGAAGAGTGAGGGGAGGAAATGTTGAAATATGCTTTTCAATAGGAAAAACATCAGTACCATCATCCACAGCCACAGGACAAAGCTGTCCCCAAAATACTTATGGTCCAGCGAATTAGTTTGAGAATTAAAGCACATTCTTAGTTTTAGAAACGTAAAACTGAGAAAGTCAAGTTAATTTCTGAGCCTGCTGTCTTAGAGGTAATATCTGCCTTGCTTTATTAACGTCCTGTAATTATTACACGGGATGCTATTTTTGGGGAAAGACCTATATAAATATAAAGTATTACAATTTAAGAAGTAACAGTTTCAAATTCTCTAGAAGAGGGTTTTCAAGAGGCTTCATCAACCGTCCCTCTCCTCTGCCCCCAGAAAAGAGTGAAATCTAAAGGGTAGAACCCAGTCACCCTAACGGGCGGAACCCCTTCTGCCTAGGTTTACCCCTGCTCCTGGCTCATTCCAGTGTGGTCCGCACACCAACGGTTGAGGCGCCTCCTCGGGCACGCACACTCGGGGGCGGCCAGAAGCAAGGAAGCCGATTCTCACGAGACTGTACCGCGTCGCACACAGAGTTGAAGCGCTGCGGGGGAACACTGGTCGCCCACCCTTCTCCCCGGCAGCACCCTGCAATCGCTGCTGGCGGCGGCGGCGGCTAACAAAATACTGCTCTCGGGTGCTGCAACTGGAGACCGACTGAACGTACCGAACGGGGGGGACAACCAAGGATCTTACGCGCGCGCCACACACCCGCACACACACACACGGCCGCAACTGGACTATGACGTAAGTGCGCACACGGACCACCCGAGGATCTTGGTAAAAATTCAGATCCTAAAACAATAGATCTGGGCCGGGGTCGAGACTAAGCATTTCTAACAGGCTCCCAGGACTCCTGGGACGGTCTCCAGAACGTGCTCTTCCTCACTCTAATATACAGGTTAGGCAGGATTTAGTTCGGATCCAGGTGGACCAATCAAGATAAACAGGGTGCGCCTGAACGCACGGCTGATTAGGTTTCTCTAGGGAGCACACAGGGCGCTTTTTAAACTGCACCCGCACCGTCTCTCTTCAGAGACGGGAACTCGGCGGGTTCCCAGCTTCACCCCCTTTATTTGTGTCCCAGTGAGGCGTGAAGAGCATTTCGTCCTCATTTGTAAATGAATTTTAACCTACAGCTGGCAGCACTCAGACTGTTCTGGCTGTCTTAATCACTCAGAAAGTTCTACCTCTTAAACCACAGTCCGCGTGAGACCCGGCCTCAGATTACGCGGTTGACTCTTTGGCCCTAAGACTTACCGCTGAAAGGAGCAGGACCGATTTCTATCTTCATGAAGCAAGCGCGGTTCACAGCCAAAGGACCCCCAATTCCACCCGACGCTTAAAAACGCAGAGGATTCCGGGGAAAGGCCAGGTGCATCTCCTTTTGTTATTAACCTGAAACTGAAACTCAACTGGCTGTGGGGAAACGCTTCAAACGAGGCTTGAAAGTGCGCTCTCAAAATCGCGGGCCGGCAGGGGCGCGTCTGAGCGATTTCGGCGGGAAGCGCGGTATGGGTCCCGGACACCAGGTTCCTGGCGGACGCACCGGTACAAGGTGAAGGGGTTCGCTCGGCCTCCACCGGGCGATCCGACAGTCTCGGGTCGGCCAAGCCCTACAGGAACGCGCGACAACAGGGCGCCCCATCCCCGGGCCTGGGCGGGGTCAGCGGGAGCTTCCGGGGCGGGGCGAGCTACGGGTGGGGGGAGGGAGGAGAGGCTTCCCGGGTTGCGCGAGTTGGGGGGAGGGGAAGGAGGTCACGAGGCTAAGGCTCCCCGAGCCCGGAGGTGGAGGGGAGCTCCCGGGGCAGGGGGACTCACTGGAGCAGGAAGAGGTTTTAGACCGGAGAGGGAGGCGGGAAGAGTTGGCGGCGAGATGGGGAAGAGTTCTCCGGCCGGGCTTCCTGGAACCGCGGGGGGGGGGGGGGGGGGGGGGAGGCGGAGCTCCCGAGTCAGAGGGGCTTCTAGGGGCGGCGAGGAAGAGTTCGCGGGACCCGAGGTCGGCGGACGCCTCCCCGGGCTGGGGGCGGAGCTCCCGGGTCGGGTCGGGGGGACTTCCTGAGGCCGTGGGGTTGGGGGGGGAGGGGAATTCCCGGGGCAGCGAGGGGGAAGAGTTCCGGGGGTAGAGGAGGCGGCTGTGCGGAAAGAGGTGGGGAAGAGTTCCCGAGACCCGCGGGGGTTGGGGGGAGTGTGGGCGGGGGTCGTCCGCTCGCGGCGGCTCACCACGACGGGTCCGGGGCCTGGAGTCCGGAAGGCCGGCGCGCGGGGCTGCGTCCCGGAGGCAGAGGCCGCGTGACTGGGAGGGCGGCGAGCCGGACGTGGGTCACGGGGTGTAAAGGAGGAAGTGCCACCGACGGGCCCGCCAAGATGTCACCAATGGAAACGCGTCCTGCAGGTGCGGCCCGCGCGGTCGGCCAAGGCAGGAAGTGGGAGGAGGGAAGGAAAGCAACGAGGAAGACCGTTCTGAGTGAGCTCTCAGGAGAGGTGCCAGGGTGGAGCAAAGTCCAGAGTACGGGCGGAGGGGAGGGGTGACCGGCACCAAGCATGTGGAAGGAGAAACCATACAATTTAAATTTAAATTTTAAAAAAGAATCATCTCTGAAGGCAGGAAAGGATTCAGAATGGAAACTAATGAACAAAAGGTAGAACGTCTTTGTGTATACAGTACCATGTTTTGTAGATTTGAGCCTAGTCATGTAAATATTTTTGCACAATTTTAAAAAGATTAATTTTAAACACGCAATTTTAAAACTTCATAACCTAACAAGCAGTTACATTTTATTAACTTTTGACTCAATTCAAATGAACTGGAAAACAATTATAAGGCAATTGCAGTAATCTTAGCAGTGACTGACTTTACATTAAGAAACGATAAAATTTTAGTTGTAGCTATGCTGCTGTGATTTTTTAAAAAAGTCATTAGATATACATCTGATGCCTAGAATCTGTTTCTAAATAATCTGCAGCGAGTCGGAGTATGGATGAAACAACATGGGCCATGATTTAGTAATTATTGAAGCTGGGGGATAGGTACATGGAGTTTCATACTTTTGTCTCTACTTTTGTGTATGTTTAATACTTTTAGTAATAAAATTATCTAAGAGGAAAAAGTCTTTATCTATTTACTAGAAATAACGAACAAACTACAGAATTTACAGGGAAAAGGAATGGTTCTAGGTGAGAATATGATAAATGCAGCCTACAAAGCCAGACTGTGGGTACTCAACAAGGACAATAGCCAGCCATTCAACAAAATATCTCCAAGGGAGTGCTTACTGAATTAAAAAAATTTAAGAGAATTATCAAGGATTCACAATGCATGGGACATATTTGGATCCTGATTCAAACAAGTTGGTCAACATTTATGAGACAATTTAGGAGATACCTGAACACTGATTTTACTTATGTCAGACATGATAGAATTGCAGTTATGTTTAAAAATAAAGAAATTTTTAGAGTTATTTTAAATACTTGTTTGTAGGTGAAATGGTGTGATGGCTGGTATCTGCTTCAAAATTATCTAATTCAAAATCCAGCCATCCCACAGAAAGTGAGAAAGACACTAAAAACTCATACATTCAAAAGAAATAAAACAATATTCTGAAGAAAAATTAAGCCACAAAATTGGCTTGTTTTTGGAAAGAGTATCTCTATGGAAATGAGTATCTTGACTGCTTCACGAGCACTTATTTTCACTTCTTAAAATCCTCTTCAAAATACATTCTTGGTAATTTAAACGACTGGCATCCATTTTCTCACTTATTATATTTGCATGTATTTGTTCAGTTAAGTAGCGTTACATGTTCTTCCTTGGCTTAACTGGTTGGTGACACTGGCTAACTGGCTAGTCGAGTGTTAATAATTGATCAGTCATGATAGGGTTCCTGCCGGGTGAAGGAACAACATGTACAGAAGACACAGGGGAAAGTGTAATGCTGAGACAGAAAGCACCTCAAAACACCTGCAGCCAGCGGGGAGATCCACGAAAGGGGGAAGCAGAGTAAGATCCTCCAAAGCCCTGAAGGCCTGATTCGGTATTTTGGACTTTATTTACTCTAAGGGAAGACACTTAACTATTTCAAAATGGAATGTAGTATAGAGTTTTGTTTTTCAACAGTCTAGCTGCTCTCTGGAAAATGAATGATGGGAACAGATGCATGGAGACGGGACGGGAAGAAGTGAGACAAATTTAGGAAGAACTGATGGTACGTACCCTGCAACAAAAACATTGTGGTGGAAACTGAAGCATGTGAAAGGATTTGAGTGATGTGCAGTAGATAAAATTTACCCAATTTCAAGTCATTCATTAACCCAGAAATATTGTGCACTTACAAGATGCAGGTACTGTGCTAAGTCCACAGAACAGTGGACTAGGAAATCAATAAAGAAACAAACAAATGTATGACAAATTCTGAAAACTCAAATTAAGAAAACAGAGATTAACTCACATTGGGGTTCTGAGGAAGTGACATTTAAACAGATCAGAAGCATGAACAGGGGTGGAAATGTTAAACTTTCTCCCCCTGGTAAAAAAGCTAAGGTTTAAAAAGTAGAAATTAGAAGACCATATTATTCTATTTTTTCCTTTGTACATTACCTACTTATTTCCCCCAGATACTTGTTCAAATTATTTACGTTTTTAAAATGCAGCCACTTGTCGGGATATGTTTTGGTGTTGGTTGCTTTGTAAAAATATTTTTATTTTGTGGTGAATCCTTTTAATCTTTATATTCAGTTCTTACTAAATTCAAAAAAGAGAATTTTAGATATCGTTTCTGCTACTGTCTTTTTTCCACTTGAGCACACATGGGGTCTGGGGAAGAAGCAATTCCCAGTCATGGGACAGTATATGAGCAGAGCCCAGATTCCTACTTGTTATGGATGTTTTCCTGTTCTATTGGAAACTACATTAGAAACCTCAGGACTCTTCCAACCCGGCAATTTTATAAAGTCCCAATTCAGTGGTTCTTAAACATTTTTTTGCTGTCAGGGACTCCACCTGAGAATATGATGTAGGTCTGGATCAACTTTTTTTAAAAGTATACTCATACTCACACACACACACACACACACACACACAACTGTACCTAAATTTTCAAGCAGCTCATGCCTCTCAAGTGTGAGAACTCTGACCTAATTTGTACAACATACCAAGTTCAACACATAAAACTACCTAAAGGCTATTAAAGAAAAGAGAAGCTTTAAGATACAAAGTACTATATATAAAATAAACAAGGTCCTACTGTATAGCACAGGGAACTATATTCAATATCCTGTAATAAACCATAAATGGAAAGGAATATGAAAAAAAATATGCATAAATGAATCACTTTGCTGTACACCAGAAACTAACACAACATTGTAAATCAACTTCAATTAAAAAAAAGAGAAGGAATAGGCAGGGTGATTAAAATAAATGACATTTTAAATGTTCGTTGCTATTACTACATTTTTATCCATCGAAGAAAATATATCATAATTTGTAAGCAACAGGAAAGCTGTTTTCCATTATCTTTTAGCTATTAGGCTCTTTAGCTTACTGTAGCTAAGTCTGGGGTAATATTACACTATTTTCCTCAGTGTTCATTTCTCAAAAGGTGTGTTAACTAAAAAGCAAAAATAGTGTAATGTTAGGTAAATTATGTCTATAATGCTTGAACTGAAATTAACACAAGGGACAAATTATTAGCCGCCATAGAACAAGCAATCACTGCTCTGTATTATTGATTGCATTAGTGACTCAAGAATCAAGATCTAAAGTTACAACAGAAAAAAAAGTATCAGGTGGGGTGTTCATAAAAAGCAACCTCCAGGGACTTCCCTGGTGGTTCAGTGGGTAGGACTCTGCACATCCAAGTGCAGGGGGCCGGGGTTCGATCCCTGGTCGGAGAACTAGATCCCACATGCATGCCGCAACTAAGGCCCGGTGCAGCCAAAATAAATGAATAAAATAATTAATTTTTAAGAAAAAAATAAGAAAAAGAAACCTCCAGTGTTAAAGATAAAAATCTGTTCTCCCCAACTGAGGGAAATATTTTGTCATCTGTATTAATGAATGCCCACAGCCCCTTCAGGAGGCCTAGAGCTTCCACTTGGGTCTTAGTGGAGAGCTGACATCTTGTCAGGTCCCCTGCAGCTGCCATAGGAGTGGAGGCAGCTGTAGCTCCTTGTGCTCCATGTTTGCTGCTCAGGGGACCGTAGCACACTGCCCCGGGGAGGTTGGGGGGGGGGGCGGGGCGGGTAGAGAACAGAGCCAAGAGGAGGAAAGGAACATGACCATGTACTTGAGAGGGGTTCCAGCACCAGAATACCACAAATCGGACAACGGCTTAGAACAGCAGACAGTTTTCTGGGAACAAGAAGTACTGTACAAAACTGTAAATATTTTAACGGAAAAAATAACAAGCACTCTCAGATACTTGATTACAGAATAAAAAACTTTCCAGTGCTAAAACTTGAGTTTTGAATTTATAAAGTTAGTAATGAATTGAAAGAAAGGGTAGAATGAATTGAAAGAAAGGGTAGTGGCTTGGAAAACCAAGTGGAAGAAATAGCTCAAAACAAAGAAAAAAACCCAGAAACAACGAGGGGAAAAAGATGAAATTAAGAGGAGTAAGAGATAACATGAGACAGGAGAAACAACATGTGAATGATAGGAATTCCAGAAGGAGAAAAAGACAAAATGGAGGCGAGAACAGATAAAGAATGGAAGGAAACTTTCCTGGCTTAAGATAAACTCAGTGGTGTAGTTCCCAACAGATACTTTAAAAACACACAACCCAGGCATACGATGGTAAAAAAAAATTTAAAATACAGAGAAAAACTGCTTTGGAAAAAGAACAAGTTAGGTACAAAGGATAAAAATGTGGTACCAATAGCCACACACTGCTACTGAGCACTTAAAATGTGCCAAGTACAAACTGAGATGTGCCCTAAGTGATAAAATTTAGTACGTATAAAGTGAATTGCAGGCGATTCCCTGGCAGTCCAGTGGTTAGGGCTCTGCGCTCTCACTGCCAAGGGCATGGGTTCGATCCCTGGTGGGGGAACTAACATCCCACAAGCCTCTTGGAGCAGCCAAAAAAATATTAATAATAATAATTTAATTTAATTTAAATTTAAAAAATTAAGATGAATTGCGAACGTCAAAAACAAGAACCTAAAACCTCAACTTCAAAATACTGATTACATATTGAAGTGATACTTTGGATGTGTTGAACCAATCAAAATATATATTAAAATATACTTTATTAAAATATTTTCCAACGCATTCTATATACAAGGCCAGTATTAATTACCCCCTGTTATGGGCTGAACATTGTGTCCCCAAAATTCACATGTTAAAGTCCTAACCCCCAGTACCTCAGAATGTGACCAGGTTTGGATATAGTCTTTACAGAGGTAATTAAGTTAAAAATGACATAATTAAGATGGGATGTATTCCAACATGAAGAAGGGGAAATTTGGACACAGATAAGCAGAGGGAAGACAGCCATCTATAAACCAGAGACAGAGGTCTGGAACATATCCTCTTCCTCAAGCTTCTTAGAGGAAACCAAACCTGCTGACACCTTGAAGTAGGACTTCTGGCCTCCAGAACCATGAGACAATAAATGGTTTAAGTAACCAAGTCTGTAGGACTTTGTTATGGTACCCCTAGCAAACTAATACATTTGTAGATATCAAAACCAGACAGACATTGCAAGATAACCCCTTATGAGTACAGACACAAAATCCCAACAAAATACTAACAAACTGAATCCAGCAACCTGTAAAAAGGATTATACACCTGACCAAGTGGGATTTATCCTAGGAATGCTTAAGAATGCTTAAGGGTGTTTCAACATAAGAAAAGGTACTGGGTCATCTGCAGCCACATGGATAGACCTAGAGATTATCTCACTAAGTGAAGTAAGCCAGACAAGAAAAGCAAATATGATATCCCTTATATATGGAATCTAAAAACAAAACAAAAACAAATAACTTATTTACAAAGCAGAAAGAGACTCACAGACACAGAAAAACTTATGGTTACCAAAGGGGGGGGGGTGTAAATTAGCAAGTTGGAATTAACATATACACACTCCTATATATAAAATAGATAACCAACAGGGACCTACTGTATAGCACAGGGAACTATACTCAGTATTTTGTAATATCCTCTAAGGGAAAAGAATCTGAGAAAGGATACACATACGTATAACCGAGTCACTGTGCTGTACACCTGAAACTAATATATATTGTAAATCAACTATACTTCAATTTAATTAATTAAAGAAAATATACTGAAATTAAATAGTGGGGATGGTTTTTACAACTTTTTTACAAAAAAAAAAAAAGCACCTCTGAACTGTAACCTTTAAAAAGGTGAACTGTATGGTATGTGAATTACATCAATTATTTAAAAATTTAAAAAATCATTCACATCATAATTCTATTGGACAGCACTATTTTTTTTAAACTGGGTGATCAAATGTTTATTTTAATTCTTACAAAATACTATAGAAATGAACCCAAACTAAACAGGTATGTACATGTGCATATGTACAAAATTTTAAACTTCTGAAAAAGAATCTATAAAAGTAGATGGTTAAAATGGAAAACAAACAAACTTAAAAAAGATTTAAAACCAGTACTATGAAGCTGATTTTCTCAAAGCAAAGTAATTATAATTTTAAATTGCGGGCTGTGGCCGGTCTTCTAGGCTTATTGTGAACAGCACTATTCTAACCAAATATTCATGTAAAGCAGAAGAGACCTCAATTAGGGGAAGATGAAGAATGGAGATGTCAATGATGGACCATCTTTGCATGTAGATAAACTTAAAAGGAGAGAGTGTGGTAGGAATTTGTAAAATATTTATACTATATGAGGATTTTTGTAAAAGGCATACTGTAAGGGAAACATAATAGTTTAGAATTTTCTTCATTCTTGTCATTTTTTCCCCTTAAATGATTATCGCTTTTTGTGTCCTGTTTAAGAGACCTTTTTCCTAGCCCAAGGCCATATGGATATTTTTTTTTAACTTAAAGCTCTGTTGTTTCCATCGATGTTTTTTTAACATTTTGATCTACAATAAACTTGGAATTGATTTTCCAAGAGTTTTAGAATTAGTTTATCAAGTTTCACAGGCTAATTTCATTCATGAACTCACATGAAAAATTCCTAAATAAACATTAGCCAACCAAATCCAGCAATACACAAAGCTATTTAATACAACACGACCAATTTGGATTTATTCCAGGAATGCAACTTTAATTCATCATTTCAAAGTCAATCACTGATACTGTCACATTAACGTATTGATGAAGGTAAAATATGGGTTAACTAAGAATTTTTCATGTTTCTAAGAAATACCCTAAATAACAAGAAAAATAGACGTGGATGAATTGTCTTTACACTGGCAGTAGGGAAAACTTTCCTGACCATGACTCAAACCCCATAATATAGAAAAATACACAAATACACACACATAAACAAAACAACCTAAACTTCTTATGCATGGCTAAAAATACCATAAGCTAAGCAAAATACCAATGATAAAATGGGAAAGACATTTGCAATTTATTTCCCAAAAGTGTTAATACCCTTAAGGTACAGAGAGAGCTTCTAAAGAGAGAAACAAAAAGTCCAACAATCCAAAAAAGAAAACGGGCTAGAGGTATGGACACTTGACAGAAAAAGAAATGCCTTTAAACACGAAAAGATGCTCAACATCACCATGTAAGATAAATTAGAATTTTAAATGAAACAACATTTAAAATACCTATCACACTGGCAAAAATACAAAAGTTTGACAACAAACCTGCTTGGAGAGGCTGTAGATCAGCAGACACTCTCAGATACTGTTTGTGGAAATGTTAAATGGTTCAACCCCTATGACCAAGAAAATGAAAAGACGCCTGCAGAGGCTATCCATTGCAGCACAACCCAATTGCCCATCACTAGAGATCCAGTTGAATAAACTTTGACAGATCCACCTAATGAAGTATTACGCCTTAAACCAAGGAAGCCAAAGACCACTGAAATTGAGTCAAGAAAGGAACCAATCTGAAAGGCTCCCACTGGCCAAAAATTGAATTGGAGCATCAAAGAGAATAAAAGCTACAGTGAATTAAAGCACATCCTATATGTTAAAATCCATGACTTCATAATGATACCAGAAAAATTAGCGTCTAAGGATTCAATTCATTATGCTGGATATGGATACTAAATATAAAAAAGGAATCAAAAACTTAACCTGCCTTTTATAAGGTACATCTTAGAGTAATCAAATGATTAACAAAGAAAATTTCCTCTCTACAGAAGTACACCTGCTAATAACTGAGAAGGAATATTGAATTAAAATATCACTGATCTGGAAACAATCAACAAAACAATGCATTCAGAGAACGAACATCAACAGCTGCTATCATCACAAAGAAGGAACACCAACCAATACATGCCTCTGGCAGGAGTACACAGCACCTCCCATGCAGTATTTCAAAATAAAATCTCAACGGAATCAGGATAGCCTGTAGAGGATAACTACCATTTTACAGGAAATGCAGAGGACAGAGATTCAAACACCACCATGGGAATGCAGTCAGAAAAACCCAGAGTGTGGGGAAGGAAACCTACGTGACACACAACCTGATTTGTTCAAAGAAAAAACTTTTAAGAATAGAGAACCTTTAGATCGTCACTGTCTAATAAGGTAGCCTCTTGTCATACTTGACATGTGCCTGGTACAAGTTGAGATGTGCTATAAAATAAGCATACACTGGATTTTGAAAGCTTAGTTCAAAAAAAAAGCATGAAAAATATAATATAAAAATTTACAGGAGAAAAAAAAATTTATTGGGGGACTGTCCTGGTGGCGGGCACAGTGGTTAAGAATCTGCCTGCCAATGCAGGGGACACGGGTTCAAGCCCTGGTCCGGGAAGATCCCACATGCCACAGAGCAACTAAGCCTGTGCGCCGCAACTACTGAGCCCGCGCTCCTCAACAAGAGAAGCCACCAGGATGAGAAGCCCGAGCACCACAACGAAGAGTAGCCCCCACTCACCGCAACTAGAGAAAGCCTGCAAACAGCAACGAAGACCCAACAACAGCCAAAAATTTAAAAAAATAATAAATTAATTACAAAAATTTATTACATGATGAAGTGATTATTTTGGGTCTATTTTAGATCTATAACATGTTAAACTAAATTACTAAAGTGAACTTTGTTTCTTTTTATAAGAAAATGTAAAATTATATGGCTTGCATTATATTTCTGTTGGACAGTGCTGCTCTGTCTTAAAACATAACTTAAGAGATATATATCTACTAAACATATAATGACCTTGTTCGGATCCCAAATCAAACCAACCAGCTATATAAAAATATTTACTACACAATCGGGTACATTTGAACACTGGGTATTTGATGATATCAAGGAATTATTATTTCTTTAGTTGTGATAATGGTATTGTGGTTATATTTTAAAAGTCCTTAGAAATACAAACAAATAGTGAAAATAAGCCAGGCTGGTCTTAGATGAACCTGGTTCTCCCTTTGCCCAGTCTTTTGTCTTCCACAAGAATCTTTGCTCAGGGCAACTAATTAGGGGCAGCGGCCCTGGCAGAGGACTGTCCCTGTCAGATAGATCTGAGTTCCAGTCCCAACTGTGTTCCGAGGACACATCTGCATGATGGGAATACAGTAATACCTCCTTGTACACTGGTCTCGAGTACGTGATTAGAAAATGTGGTCAAGCACCTAGCTCTGTGTGTGGATCCAGTACGGGTCAATTAATGTGTTTCTACAAAGAGCCTGAGAGCCAGAGCTCAGACTGGAGAGGGCAGGTTGGTGGGAAAGTCACCTCTGTGGAAGGAGGCCCCCTCCCACTTCTGTACCCCCTTCAGGCACCTACTCCAAAGGACACGCACCACGTGTCTCCACTCTCCCTCAGTTTGGGCCATATTCAAGAACTAACTCTCCTCCTAATCAATTCTTTCCCTTAAATCAATTCACATTTTTATTCGAGTTATTTTATGTTTAAAGGAGCCTTGTAGCAATACTCAAGTGAAAACCAGCCACCTGCCAGTTAAAACAAAAACAAAAAGCAAATACTACAAAAAGAATGTTACTAAAAGACAAAACTAAAAATAAAAAGGAGACCATAATATGGAAATCATAAACCTAATTAATTTACAGAAATTCATATAGGAAGATGAGATCCCCAAGGGAAAGGCTGGACCTGCTTAACACCAGTTATAAAGCAGTGTCTCTCAATGTTCATTAAGAGCAGAAATTAAAAAAAAAAAAAAAAAAAAAGCAGAAATATACTCACTTGAAAATGACGAAATCCTGTCTAAAAATTAGCACTGAAAACATTACTTTTCACTGATAGACCCTGACATTTTTGTCTAACCGGAGAACTCGAGGTATTTTCATTCTTACTAGAAATTCAGAAACAAATAGTTAACTTTTAAAAACGTGACTAAAAGTAAGAGTGAGAATTATATTAAGATCGATAGTTTCGATGATGTCCTTCACTAAAAAATTATTTGCAGCCTTCCACTCTCCGGGTTCCACGAGGGTCAGACCAGCCGAGGCCCGCCCCTAACGTCTGCCGCCCGGGGCCCCTCCCCCACCTCCACCGCCGCCAGACCCAGGCGGTTCCGGGAAGCGGCCGCTCGTGGGCCCCCCGGAACCTCGAGAACACTTGTGAAGCATGCTGGCTCGTCAAGGCCTCGGGTAAAAAAACTGCCGGAAGGGCGTCCCGCGGAACGCGCGGGGCTCGCCGGTGGCCGGGGAAGGGGTCGGAGGGGGGCTCGCCTGGGGTTGTCTGGCGGGAACCTGTGGGGGTCCTCCGAGAGACCCTTTAAGGTACAGATTAACGGGGAGGGGCTGCAACCCCCAAGCGATTCCGTAAAAGACCGGGGCCCAGGGCCGGTCGGGTCCCCGAAACTCGCGCAGCCTCCCCTAGGCCGCCCGGCACCGCCTTCCGTGAGCCACGCGGGGACAGGGCGGCGGAGGCGCGGCGCGAGCGCCGGCAGCGTCCAGAAGTTTCTTGGGCGCAGTCAAGAATCAGCAAAGTACATTCAAAGATAAAAGCAGCACAGGACAAGGAAAAAGAAACGGCCGAATTAAGTTCGCTTAACAGAAGTGTGGTCATCAGGCAAAGACAACGAGAACCAAAGAGTTTCAGCCAAAATACAGACACGATACCTCTGAGAGCAGGAGACAAATGCAGACAAGGGCTCAGGGCACACACGCCGCACGGAGAGAAAGAAAAGGCCGCAAAGCTCCAAAGTGGAGGCTCGGCGAGCGGGAACGTGGGAGGGGGGAGGAGTCAGGCACCCAACCAGTCTTGTGCAACTCGCGGACGCGTTCAGCCACGTGCAAGTACCGCTTTCATTTTAAAATGAACTCCCTCGCACGGTCGCCTGGTTTTCTCACCCTACTCCTGGCAGGGGCGCTCGGCTCTGCTCCCTCAGGAGTCCGCACGAGGCTCTTCTTCCCTTCGTCGCTTCGGACTCTGCCTCCCCGACCCCAAATCTCAGCCCCGCGGTCCAGTCCCCGAACGTAAGGCCCTCGACCTCAGACCCACCTCCCCTAAGCCCAAATCTTAGCCCCGCGGTCCCCACCCTCAGCGGGCCGGGTCCCCGCATTCAGTACTCAGTCGGTCCCCGGGTGTATGGCCCCTGACCTCAGATCCCACCTCCTCCGACCCCAAATCTCAGCCCCGCAGTCCCCAACCCCCAGTAGGCCCAGTCCCTAATCGGTCCCGGGTGTGCGGGCCTTCACCTCCGATCCCGCCTCCCCTGACACCCAAATCTCAACCCCTCGGTCCTCCATGGTAGGGGCCCCATTTCCCGGCCGCTCCCCGGTATGCGGGCCTCAGACACGCCGCCCGTCCCACCCCTCACCTCGGGCTCCAAGTCTCCACGCCCCCGCTTTTCTTCACATCCGGCAACTCGGTCGTCCCTCTGAGCACCTATAGGAGGATGGAACGCGGGGGACTTGGCAGTTGTAGCTGAGGCAGTTGAGGATTGTTTACCATCACTATGGAAACCCCTGGCAGCGCGCCCCGGGAGAGGGCCCCCCGGAGAGGCTGGGTCAGGCGCGCGGCGGGCCCGAGGCCACAACTCCCGTCCGTAGTGCGCACGCGGCGCTTCCGGAAGACCTTCGGCTCTTGGAGTGCCCTGCCCTCCCTCGGCCCTGCGCCCAAGCACCCGGGAATAGCAGCCCCAGGAACCCGCGCCCTCGGCCCGCTCCCGGCTGCCAGCGTAACCGCAGGCCGGTTTCCCTGCAGAACCCTACCTTTTTCTTCAGGAAGACGCGGCGTAGTCCCACTTCCAAGACGGAGCCGGAAAGACGCAAAGACCACGGCGAGGCTGGGGCCCTGAGACAGTCGTCTGTGGGCGGGGCCGAGAGGGCGCATTGTGACGCTCCCGGAGCGGAGCCAGGGATTGGCCGGCCAGTAGTAGGGCGGGGCCAGGGCCTGAGGACCGGAAGCGCTGCGGGAAGGGGAGGGGTGGGACGTGGGCGAGCCCTGGTCGGGGGAGGGGAGGAATTGTGGGGCACGGCTGAACCTCTAAGGACAGTGACTGGGAGAGTCCCCCAAACAGTGAGCCCAAAGGACGCCCGGATTGAAGACTAGGGTGACAGAAGAAAATGAGAATCATTTCCGGACGAGAGTGAA
Organism: Phocoena phocoena; assembly: GCF_963924675.1. Classification (NCBI taxonomy): domain Eukaryota; kingdom Metazoa; phylum Chordata; class Mammalia; order Artiodactyla; family Phocoenidae; genus Phocoena; species Phocoena phocoena. The sequence goes on along the minus strand of NC_089234.1, from coordinate 72,970,797 downwards.
GAAAGAGGGAACTGAGAACATCGGAGACCGATAAAGGCGGCTCCAAGGCAGGGTTTAGGGAGGGATTAGCAGGTTGACTGAGGTTGCTTACGTGACTATCACTTGGGCTGAGAAGCCCCAAGGTTTCTGAAGGTGACCCTCAAGACGCCGAGGCAATGCACAGTGTTCAGTCACAGCCCCTGAGCCGACTGGCTGGATGGTAGCTGAAATGGCTACCCTGCCTGAGGCAGTGGAACAGATTCTTTCATGTGTTCTGGGATTAATAATTCTTACCATTTTATTTTTGGAGAATCCATAAAGAGGAAGATATAAATGCACTCATTACTGGTGAAGCAGAAGATTATTTTTTAAATCACCAGTTAAATTAAGGGGATGCTTGGAATAGGGCCAGATTATGAATGGGCGACCATAGTAAAGGAAGGAGCAGTTTGTCAAAAGAAGCTGATTGCAGGAAAAAAAAAAGGGAAGAGTAAAAGGAGGAGGTGAAAATGTACTAGAAAGCTGATGAGGCATAATTTCAGAGAACAGGTCCTACAAAAATCAAATAGGTATTCATAAGAAACCCAATGACTCCATCACAACTCAGGCTGTAGAAAAGTCTGTTTCTGGAGAGAAAATACAAGTAGCTAATCTGAGGCAAATATTCAAATTATATCCCCTCCCCCCCAAAAAAAAAGACTTCAGAATTTAGGGACTGAAACCAGGTCCAAGAAGACATGTTCATGCAATCCACTAAGAGGGCCTCTGAGCCATGGGGGCTTTTTTTTTCTTTCTCGGTACGCGGGCCTCTCACTGTTGTGGCATGGGGGCTTTTTGATCCCCTCAGCAAGTCTGACAGTTCTCCAGCATTCATAAATGATGCAATAATCTTTGAGGCCTTCTTTAATGCAAGAATAGGGCTTTGGCCTGATGATGAGCCTTCCCCTGCTCCTAGGGAGTCCACTACAGTATCTTTGGCAGGTGAGCACCAGCACAGTCACATGTTGGCCCTCGTCCACAGTAAGGGTTGGGATAGCTCAGACTGGTGTCACAGATCCCAGACCTTTTCCACAGATAGCATCTCACCTCACCAACTGGAGGATGCTTGCACACACCTGGTCCACTTGGACTACCTCCTCAGCCGTGGGGCTTTAGAGGCCTCCACCTTTTCTTTTCACCTCTGTGTCCGCAAAAGTGTCTCACCTAAGCTCTGAAATCGAAAAAGACACATTTGTTCGATTCTTACGAGTACCTGCACCGAGGTGCACCTCTACTGTCTGGTTTAAAAACAGTTGAGGGACTTCCTTGGTGGTCCAATGGCTAAGACTCTGCCCTCCCAATGCAGGAGGCCCGGGTTCAATTCCTGGTCAGGGACCTAGATCCCACATGCTGCAACAACAACAACAACAAAAATCCCTAAGGGGGCTTCCCTGGTGGCGCAGTGGTTGAGAGTCCGCCTGCCGATGCAGGGGACACAGCTTGGTGCCCCGGTCTGGGAAGATCCCACATGTTGCGGAGCGGCTGGGCCCGTGAGCCACGGCCGCTGAGCCTGCGCATCCGGAGCCTGTGCTCCGCAACGGGAGAGGCCACAACAGTGGGAGGCCCGCGTACGGCAACAACAACAACAAAAATCCCGTATGCAGGAACGAAGATCCCGCGTGCCTCAAGTAAGACCTGACGCAGCCAAATAAATAAATAAATATTTTAAAAATAAAGTGAAGTAAAAACAATTGAATTCAGCACAAATGAAAATCACCCCAAGATGTATCCTCTTACAGATTGACCTGCCTGCTTATTTCCTGTTGTTAATATAAATAGATTATTATCACAGATTTAATACCTTTTAATAAGTATTTTAAATTTTAAAAAATAAGCTCGTCTCTGGAAACCACTCGTCCACAACAAATGGTACAGAGGTTTGTATTGTCTAGAATTTTACAACTGGTATCCCTTGAAAGAACAATTTGCCCTTTAAGCTTTGATACCCCCCTCCCCTTCTTTCCCAGGAGTGCGCCTGGATAGGCAGGATCACCAAGGCTCAGAGGAGGCTCTTACTCAAAATCCCGTTATCTGTCAAATAGCGGTGGCGGTAACAATAGTGAATATGTATTGCACCTTCACTGTGGTTTGCACTATTAGGAGTACTTAATCTCATTTAAGCATCATAGCAACCCACCAGTAGATGTTACTATTACCATCACCACTTAGTAGAAGGATACAGAGGTATAGAGTTGTTAAGGTAACTTTCCTAAGGTCACTCAGCTTGTGGATAGCAGGTCTGACCATTGGGCTAAGGCACTCTATTTCCAGGGTCTTGCACTCGTTAAAATGCTGCACTCTCAAGTGCAGTGAGAGATAGGTCTTTCAGGCTGGCTCCCAAGCCCCTTCTCTGCCTCCCTTTCCCATCTGAAAGAAGGAAAGAATGAAGTGGGAAAACAATCGAACTGCCCAGCCACAGTGTAGGTCCAGTCCAAATGTAATGATTCTCCTTTGGTGCTGTAGTAGCCAAGGATGAAGGATAAGATAACCTAGGTGAGATGCCAGCAGGCTCAGCGGTCACAGCCTTGTGTGATCAATTTTCTTGACCAATATAGAAAAATGTACCTTTGAAGCAGCACCAATGCTTATTCAAGAAATAAGTCACAATAGCCAGGACGTGGAAGCAACCTAAGTGTCCATCAACAGACGAATGGATAAAGAAGATGTGGCACATATATACAGTGGAATATTAGCCATAAAAAGAAACGAGATTGAGTTATTTGTAATGAGGTGGATGGACCTAGAGTCTGTCATACAGAGTGAAGTAAGTCAGAAAGAGAAAGACGAATACCATATGCTAACACATATATATGGAATCTAAGAAAAAAAAAAAGGTCATGAAGAACCTAGGGGCAAGATGGGAATAAAGACACAGACCTACTAGAGAATGGACTTGAGGATATGGGGAGGGGGAAGGGTAAGCTGTGACAAAGTGAGAGAGTGGCATGGACATATATATACTAACAAAAGTAGAATAGATAGCTAGTGGGAAGCAGCCGCATAGCACAGGGAGATCAGCTCGGTGCTTTGTGACCACCTACAGGGGTGGGATAGGGAGGGTGGGAGGGAGATGCAAGAGGGAGGGGATATGGGGATATAGGTATGCATATAGCTGATTCACTTTGTTATACAGCAGAAACTAACACAACATTGTAAAGCAATTATACTCCAATAAAGATGTTAAAAAAAAAAGTCACCACCACAGAAGTCTGGACCCCTGGGTTATTTGCAGTTCTTTTAAGATACTTTTCAGTTCTTTCAAACAGCACTTTGTGTTAAACAGTAAAAGAGGGGTTATGGCACCTAATGAGTTTGGTGGTTACTTGCTTGAACTGGTTTCTTTGCCTCACCAAAGACTGCAGGGGGACTGGGTGGTACTGGGCAGTGTTGTGTGGCTGCCCTTACTTTGACCATTTCCACAGCAGGCCTGGCCAGCAACAAGGCCTGACTTAAGCTATGTCTAGCTCTGTCACCATGCTGAGTTGTCCCCCTTTAGCTTGATAATGGGCTTTCCCCACCAGAAATATGTACAGTTAGGCTCCTTCACTTCTGCGGGGGCCTCAGGAGAGGCAGAAAACTTCATTTGCATCAAGATGTGCTATTATGTGTCAATTATATCTCAATAAAACTAGAAAAAAAAAGATGTGCTGGGTGCAGGTCAGCTTGCAGCTTTTCTCTTTCTCATTAACCTCCATTTTATAGAGATTATGGAATATTTAAAACATACAGAAAATTACAGATATTGTAAAAATCTAAGAGATAATGTCATTTGATATATTTACTACTTCCTTTCATTGTTTTTGGACCAAAAATTACAGATAAACCAGTGTCTGAGATGCTTTTCAACCCTTCAACTCTTTAAAAAGCAGTGACTTGAATTCCCTGGTGGTCCAGTGGTTAAGACTCTGCACTTCCACTGCAGGGGGGCACAAGTTCAATCCCTGGTGGGGGAAACTAAGATCCCACATGCCCCACGGTGCAGCCAAAAAGAAAGCAATTAGTATAATACTATTTTTTTAAAAAATTTTTGGCTGTGTTGGGTCTTGCTGCATGCAGGCTTTCTCTAGTTGCAGCGAGCAGGGGCTACTCTTCGTTGTGGTGTGTGGGCTTCTCATTGCGGTGACTTCTCTTGTTGGCTCTAGGCATGTGGACTTCAGTAGTTGCAGCATGCAGGCTCAGTAGTTGTGGCACGCGAGCTTAGTTGCTCTGCGACATGTGGGATCTTCCCAGACCAGGGATCAAACTGGTGTCTCCTGCATTGGCAGGCAGATTCTTAACCACTGCGCCACCAGGGAAGTCCTCTAATACAATTTTTGAATGATGAAATATTTCAAAATTTGAGAAAAATTTTGAAGATAATATGTACATACAATGTGGAGTAATGAAGTCTTGAGAGCAGAAAAGTAACAAAATGTATAGTCCATTTACATATTTTTTTTAAAGAATATTGCTTCCTGTATTATAGTTTGTATGGGTAGGTGTGTGCTATCTTGATCCAGTTTTGAGGCCCTAGCTAGAAGCTGGTCAGTTCCTCTTCTTGAACAGCCCATTAAGTCCATACCACCAAACACCACCCTTATTGGGCTCTCACATTCTGGTGCCATCATATGCTCACCCTAATTGCCCCAGGACTAAATATCAGACAACCAGGGACAGCCCCTGTGCCCCAGAACCTTCTGAAATTATTCAAATTAGCCGGTCCTACATCTGTTTGCTCTCTTTCCTTCCAGCAAAACCACAGTAAAGATGCTTGCCCATAGTTCCCCCTTGCTCTGCTGTGAGACTGACCTGGTACTTCCCTTGAGTGGTCATGTGTGGCATACTGTGTCCTCCCCTGAGAGCTGTGAGTACAAAACACTGTAAAACTCTTTCCGTTTTTTTCTCTTGATTTGCACCTGACGGAGCCATGCCTCATCCGAGGTAATATGGTTAAAACAGCTCCTTCCCACTGTGCCTTCTAGTTCAAAACCATCATGGCTGTGTAGGTGGGAGGGAGTCTGTCACTAAATTCCACGCATCTGTCCTCCAGTGCCCCTGAATACTAGCACCTTCTGGGGAGCAGCCCCTTCTGCCTCTGGTTCTTCACAGCAGAGTTTGTGTTCCCCAAGGGCCAATGGGCAAGGAGGCCAGGGATGGCAAGTGATTTTTTTTTAATAAATGTATTTATTTATTTATTTTTGGCTGCATTGGGTCTTTTTTTTTTTTTTTAACTACGTAATGTTTTTATTCAACTATAAGCAAATAGCAGAATTAACACAACATTCAGCAACTCCAGACCGGCTTTTCTTACAGCGAAGAGTTATCAATTTAACAGGCACAGACTTTCGGATTTCTGATGACCTCTCACTCAGCCCTGCAGCTCATCTAGATGGCCAAGCTTTAAAAGCAACTCTCTCCCTATTACTTTTTTCAGTATTGCTCTTTAAAGGAGCCAGAGCAGGACACTGACACCCACTAACCAGCCTGAGATGTATCACATGGTGGGCTAGCGGACGTGCCGGCCCCTGGTTGTCTTCGTGAGAGACAGGGCCGTGAAAACACATGCCAGAAGATGCCGTCACAGACAATCCTGGGCTTGGGCTCACAAAGGCAGAGGCAATCAACCCTTTCTTTTTTTCTACCTCCCTTGAAGATTCTTTGATGCTCTGCTCTAATACTGCAGACCTGGTCTTTTTACCAGAATTTTTTTCTTCTTTAACGTCTGGGTTGTTATTCTTATATTAACATTTTGATGACCCCATCCTAGTACCAAAATATCCCCCACCAAAACGGAGTTCAAATTTGATCAAAACGTAAACCCCCTAGAATTACAGAGGACAGGCAGAAGGAAAAGTCACCCTAAATCTAAATCTGACCGCTCAGGGGTCAGGCAGGGGGAAGGGGAGAAATCTGCATGCATCACTAAACTGAAACACTGCTTGGGAACTCTGGGACCGTGTCCATCTCCTGGCTTTCCTCTACTTCCCAGACAGCTGCTCGTACAGTTTGAGCACATAGTCATCCCATTCGGCCTGGTAACACGTGCCGGCCACCGGAGCCCCGAGCTCGTACTTTTTGCGGAAATTTGCCACCTTGAATTTGCCACGGTGGTCTCCAGATCCGTTGCTGAGAATGGGCTCATCACACTTCAGTGGCCTGTCCTTCTCGTAAACCAGCCAGGTGTAGCAGTGAAGGCCTGTGCCCTTGGGAGGCCCAGAGCCCACATAATCGGAGAGGACCGTACCACTGCTGATGTCGTTGCCGTTCATGTTGACCACCAGGAAAAGGTGCCATTCCCTGTATTTGGGGTCCTTCCTGCTGGGAGCATCGGGGTTTGTCAAGACCAAGGTATATAGTTTACCTGGATCAAGGCCATCCCATGCAATGCTGGGTTCTTAACCTGGGTGGGTGTCAGCACTTTGCCCAGCTCGTCAACCTCCGCCCCGCCGTAGTTGACCTGCAGTGGGTGCTGCGGCCTCTCGTCCACTTCCTGCAGGCTCAGAGGCCCGGACCACTTGCTGAGGTCCACCAGCATCGCGAAACCGAGAGGATCGGACCGCAGGGAAACCTGCAGGAGGACTCACGCAGGGTAGCAGCCCAATCTCCCAGCAGTCTGCAAGCTGTACAGAGGCAACTCTGGGTCTTTTTTTTTTAATTCATAACAGAAAATATTTATTCAATATTAAGCACAATGGTATTTAGTACAAGTGAATGCTGGTACAAACTTTTTTTTTTTTAGTCTTGATATTTCAGATTATCTTTTTTTTTAAACATCTGTATTGGGGTATAATTGCTTTACAATGGTGTGCTAGTTTCCGTTGTTTAACAAAGTGAATCAGCTATACGTATACATATATCTCCATATCTCCTCCCTCTTGTGTCTCCCCCCCGCCATCCCACCCCTCTAGGTGGTCACAAAGCACCGAGCTGATCTTGCGTTGGGTCTTCGTTGCTGCGTGTGGGTTTTCTCTAGTTGCGGCTAGTGGGGGCTACTCTTTGTGGCAGTACGCAGACCTCTCATTGCAGTGGCTTCTCTTTATTGCAGAGCACGGGCTCTAGGTGTGCGCGGGCTTCAGTAGTTGTGGCACCTGGGCTCAGTAGTTGTGGCTCGTGGGCTGTAGAGCACAGGCTCAGCTGTTGTGGCGCATGGGCTTAGTTGCTCCACGGCATGCGGGATCTTCCCAGACCAGGGCTCAAACCTGTGTCCCCTGCATTGACAGGTGGATTCTTAACCACTGCGCCACCAGGGAAGTCCATTGGCCAGTGATTCTTGAGCCTCACTCCATGTGGGAAAGATGTTAGGAAAGGACAGAAGTGTGGGCCCAGGCCATGTGGGTTGCAATCCTCCTTCTGAGAGCTCACTAAATGCTAACGATTTTCATTACCTATGTTTTTGTTGGAAGTTTGCTTTTCTATCACTTGGGATTTCTTAAGCAGCAATGTGTCCTAACATTTTCATTTTGACCACTTTGTTTATGAAAAGATAAACCCCAAGTTTTATCGTGGAAAAATGGAACAAATTTGAGATCTTTATCCTCATAATAGGAGTGCTCAATAATGTTGACTTTGAAAGTTTCTGACCTACAACAGATGAAAAAGGGGGATTGGGGTTTGTAAGTTAACAGTCAGTTGACTAAAGTGGTTTGATGTGTGGGTGGTAATGAGAGAGACAGAGGAAAAAAAGAGAGAGAGAGAGAGAGAAGGAAAGGATAGGACTTATTCCTCTTCTGTATAGTGAAAGAGAAACCAAAACTTTTCCTGCATCACAGACAGCCTCATATCAGGAATCATTAAAACTACCTAAACTCTTGCTCTTGTCAGGGTATCCCAAGAGGCAGGCCACAATCGGGCGCTATAAAGAAACCAGGGGTTGGCTTCCCTGGTGGCGCAGTGGTTGAGAGTCCGCCTGCCGATGCAGGGGACACGAGTTCGTGCCCTGGACCGGGAAGATCCCACATACCGCGGAGCTACTAAGCCCGTGCGCCACAACAGCTGAGCCTGCGCTCTAGAGCCCGTGAGCCACAACCACTGAGCCCGCGAGCCACAACTACTGAAGCCCGCTCACCTAGAGCCTGTACTCCGCGAGAAGGCACCGCAATGAGAAGACCGTGCACCGCAACGAAGAGTAACCTCCACTCTACAACTAGAGGAAAGCCCCCATGCAGCAACCAAGACCCAACACAGCCAAAAATAAATAAATAATTTAATTTAATTAAAAAACAAAACTATGGTCCCTCCTCATGCACATTCTTAACTAAATGGATCAACTTAACCACAGATAATTTAGCACTCCAATGGCCATTAAGAGAAACTTCCGACCTCCCCAAACTTGTTTTTCTCAGAATGAAATTAGAAGACTGTGGCTCTAAAATTAAATCGATTGAATGGGATGCATATTTTCATTGGTACCTGGAGGCTTCCAAATGTACCCAAGATTCTAAAATTGCCTCTTTACAAAATAGCATTTCTAAATTAACCAAGGTGAGAAAACAATTGAAAGAGGACCATAAAAATCTTCTGAGGCCTCTTTTCCCCCTTCACCCATCCTCTTTGTCTCTGGAGCCAGCTTCCTCTTTCCCTTCTGTACTGTCCCCGACTCCTCTATACACTCCACTTCCTTATTCTAATCCCCTTACTGAACTTTCCTTTTTCTCTGAACCTTTCCATGTCTCCTCCTCTCCTGAACCTATTAAAATCTGCGCCTCTTAAATCAGACCCTCTGAGGATCCAAATGCTAAGCCTTGACTAACACAACATTGTAAAGCAACCATACTCCAATAAAAATGAATTTTAAAAATGTTTTAATTAAAAAAATGCTAAGTCTCTAATTTCTTATGTTCACTGTACTAAAGCTGAACTATGGGCCACAGTAAAAGATTTTCCCGAAGTAACTGAGGATCCCCAGAGATTTGCTGAGGAATTTAATATAGTCATTCAAACTTATCAACTGGGCTTCTCTGAGTTATATCAACTAATTCATATCCTTGTCAGTAAAGGCCAGGCCCATACTGAATGAAAACTGCCAATTGAGATGATCCTGAGAAATCTTTAGAATTACAACCTGGGGACAAAGAAACCCCTGTCGCCTTATTATCAGGCTCATGGAATCACCGAGTGACACCATTTGGCAATTCTTAGGGCTTTCTCAAAACCAGTTGATCAGAATAAGATTCAAGCTTGTATCCACAAGCCCAACGAGCTCATGCATGATTATTATTCAGCCAGCTCCAAATCGTCTTTAAAGAAAATTCTGGTCTTCCTTTGGGTGCTAAATCTACTTGAGTTGCCTTTAAATCTATGTTAATTAACAGGCTGAACTGAGATCTTTCTCTTCTAGTTAAAAGGACCAGGATATAATGGGAAATTATGTCCACTATAGATTTAGTTAGTTTAGAAACCCAACTCACCCAAACCCTAGATGATTCAACTTAAAGGAAGACCACTAAAATCTTTAATCTTCAATTCCAGAATTGGAGGCCTCTAAACAAAACCAAAACCCTTTTGGTGTCCATCATAATTTCTAAAAGCTAGGACACTGGAAAAATTACTGCTACAAGTTTCAGTACTCCAAGCACCTTCAATCCTCTAACCAGCCTTACCAATGTCCTCAACCCCAAAGACGCTGAGGAACTACAGGGGATTTCCCCACTTCTTTCTCTTAATTGACTTGAAGAAACTACTCTATAGATTGGGGACAAATCTCTTTCTGTCCTTTTTGCACCAGAGCTACACTCTTGGTGCTCAGCCCCACTACCATTAAAAAGCCCCTGCCTCAGAGTACTAAAATGCTTCAAATAGTGGGGGTCTCTAATAAACCTCAATAGGTTTTTATCTCTAAAACTATCCCCTTTTGCTTAGGTCCTCTAAGAGGTACTCACTGTTTTTGCCTTTGTTCCTCCACCTCTATTTACTTATTGACCCAAGATATCTTAGAAAAATAACATGCTGGAATTTCTTTCTCCCAAAAGGGAGAAACAATTCTAGAATTTGAGAGCAGCAACCAAAATAGCCAATTAGGTGAATCAAATGGCCCTTCAACAGCTTTTTCTTTTCTCCATCTCTGACACTGGAGCTAATTCCAAGAACACTAATAATTGGTCCCTATTCGGTCAGCTACCACTCTCCTTATGGGCAAAATCCTCAAATGATATTTGCAGTATCCACATGCACCTCCTATTAAGATCCAAATAGGTCCCTCAAAACTTCTCCACAAGATTAATCAATACCCCAAAATAAAGAGGCCCTTCAAGGTATTAAGCCAATAACATAAGGCCCAGGGCCTCATTACCCCCTGCACCAGTCAGTGCAACACTCTCATTTTACCTGTAAAGAAACCAAATAGTTGTGGACGGAGGCTTGTCTAGGACCTGCGAGCCATAAACAGTGTTGTCATCCCTCAACACCCTGTTGCCCCAATCCCTACACTTCACTAGCCTCCATCCCTACTGAGAGCAAATTTTTTGGTTTGATTTAATTTCTGTAGTGCTTTTTTAAAGTATCCCAGTAGATAAGTCAATATAGTATCTTTCTGTCTTTACTTGGGAAGGCCAGCAATATACCTTTACAGGAATGCCCCAGGGTTTCACTGAAAGCCCTTCTTATTTCTCACAAACTTCATTTATTTATTTATTTTTGCCACACCAGGCAGCTTGCAGGATCTTAGCTCCCCCACCAGGGATGGAACCTGTGCCCCCTGCAGTGGAAGCATAGAGTCCTAACCACTGGACCACCAGGGAAGTCCCCTCACAAAATTTAAAGGCTGATCTGGGACTTCCCTGGTGGCACAGTGGTTAAGAATCCGCCTGCCAATGCAGGGGACACGGGTTCGAGCCCTGGTCCAGGAAGATCCCACATGCTGCGGAGCAACAAAGCCCGTGTGCCACAACTACTGAGACTGTGCTCTAGAGCCTGCGAGCCACAACTGCTGAAGCCCCCACACCTAGAGCCCGTGTTCCACAGCAAGAGAAGCCACTGCAAGGAGAAGCCTGCCTACCGCAACGAAGAGTAGCCCCTGCTCATCGCAACTAGAGAAAGCCCACACACAGCAGTGAAGACCCAACACAGCCAAACAAAAAAACAAACAAAAAAAGGCTGATCTAGATGATATCAAGTTCTCTGGAGGCTCCACTTTAATAGAATGTGTGGATGACTTAGTTCTCTGCTCCCCATCTTAAGCCTCCTCACAAGAAGAAAACATCCGTTTGCTGAAACTCCTAGCCAAAAAGGGGCATAAAGTCTCTAAGGAAAAAATTACAATTTGTTCAAATTCAAGTTTGATATTTAGGACATCTATTCTCAGAACAAGGACTGCATCTAGATCCAGACAGACTTCATGGAATCTTGAACTTCCCAAAGCCCCAAATCAAATGCAAACTGCAATGTTTTCTTGGATTGGCAGGCTATTTTCTCAGCTGGATTCCCCCAAATTTCCCTTACAGCCCAACCTTTATATCCCTTGTTAAAAACTACTAAACCTGACTCTTATCACCTGGGAAGATTCAGGTGACAGGACTTTCCAAATATTAAAGGAAAATTTAATACCTTCCCCTGTCCTTGGACACCCCAATTATCAACTTCTTCTCTTCCTTTTTGTGAATGAAAAAAGAAGGGAATGCCTTTGGGATACTCACCCAAAAGTATGGGATCACCACTGACCCATAGGGTATTACAGCCAACAACTAGAACCTGGAACCTGGGGATACCTCCTAACCCCCACCTCAGAGCTGTACCTGCTACTGCCCTCTTTGTAAAGACTGAAGAAATAGTCATGGGATCCTCTTTAACCTTCTTTGTGCCACATGCTGTTGAAGCTCTTAACCCTCATCATAATCAACAATTTTCAGTAAGCCATCTCACTTCCTATGAAATTCTCCTGTTAACTGCCCCTTAAATCACTTTTCCTACTTTAATAACCTTAACCCTGCTACTCTTCTCCCCTCTTTTACAGATGACACACACACACTCCACTCCCACCCCGTGACCACTTAAAGGAAATGCACTTAGATAATGTTGACCTCTCATGGTTTACTGATGGTTCTTATTTAAAAGATGAACATGGTAACTATCGTGCTGGATATGCAATGTCAACCCTTCTTTAAGTAACTGAAGTGGCACCTTTGCCTTTGACTACTTTGGCCCAATAAGCCAAACTATGTGCACTCACATGGGCCTGTATCTTAGTCAAGGGCAAAACTGCCAACATTTACACTGACAGTAGCTATGCCTTTGGCATGGCTCACAATTTGGGAACTTTATAGAAACAGCATGGCTTCCTTACTTTCAGCAGAGATCAAATTAAAAACAGCCTTTATGTTCAGGAATTATTAGAAACCATATTCTTACCTGCTGCTTTGTCTATTGTTAAGGTTCTGAGGCATGCTACGCTTGACTCTTTAGAAGCTAAAGGAAATCACCTTGTTAATATTTCCGCAAAAAAAAAAAACCCTGCCCTTTTGGGACTTCCCTGGCGGTTCAGTGGTTAAGGCTCTGAGCTTCCAATGCAGGGGGCTCGGGTTCGATTCCTGGTTGGGGAACTAAGATCCTGAATGCTGCACAGCATGGCCAAAAAAAAAAAAAAAAATGCTGCCCTCAAAGGGTTATGGTCCAAAGGAATTTGGACCCTTCTGAATGTTGGATCTGTCATCAGAAAACCCAATCTGTCCATGACAGCCATGACCCTTTAGTCTTCATCTCCACTGTGACAGCTAACGATAGCCACACTCCTTTGGATATTTTTCATCAAGTCAGAACTTCTACAACCAGATTTTCCTGTACTTTGCTTTGACCTCTTCCGTGTCATAGCTCTCAATGCAGCTAACCATACCAATTCCTCCTGTACAGTTCTCAACACTAGGTTAGGTCTGCTTGCCATGGCAAAACAACTCCCTTCTGTATGGCCTTTGAGAACAAAGTCCACAGAACATGATGGTTTCTCCCTAACTGTTCACCAAACACCACTGACCCACTGAAAGGGCTAATAGAATAATCCCAATTAACTGCACTATTAATAATCAAACCCTAGCAGTAGTCTTACATGCACCACCTGATCTTATCTTTGTAACAAACAGGCCTCCTGATGGGCTTATGAATGTTTAGACAGTTGGCAGATTGGAGGCCAATGCTAGTTACTAGTATTTTTAACTGTCCCCTTGGACATTCATAATAAATCTGAAGTCTCCCATTGGTCCTGTCATTCATCTTCCCCATTAAACCTTCATTGCCACCTTAAATGGGAATTCCCAGGAGGTATACATGACTCTAGATTTGCTTTCATTGGGAGGGCACTTATTCATGCCAGTGAACAAATGAATAGAAATTTCTCTGGAGGAACTTCCCTGGCAGTTCCGTGGTTAAGGGAACTAAGACCCCACATGCTGCACAGCGTAGCCAAAAAAAAAAAAAAGAAAGAAAGAAAGAAAGAAAAAAGAAGTCCTTCTGGAATTGGGAAAACTTGCTGATTCTACCAATAAGGCAATAGCAGCCCAACAACAATTACTTGACTCATAGGCCAGAGTAGTTTTGGATAATTGCTTAAATCTTAATTACCCAGCATTTGTGTGATTGCAAACATCACCTACTGTGCATGGATAAATCCTTCTGGAGAAGTAGAAACCCCATAGGCATACCTTAGATATATTTTGGGTTTGGTTCTAGACCACCGTAAGAATATGAATATTGCAATAAAACAAATTACATAAATTTTGATTTCCCGATGCATATAAAAAGTTATGTTTAGGGCTTCCCTGGTGGCACAGTGGTTGAGAGTCTGCCTGCCGATGCAGAGGACATGGGTTCGTGCCCTGGTCCGGGAAGATCCCACGTGCTGCGGAGCAGCTGGGCCCGTGAGCCATGGCCACTGAGCCTGCACGTCCGGAGCCTGTGCTCTGCAAAGGTAGAGGCCACAGCAGTGAGAGGCCCGTGTACCGCAAAAAAAAAAAAAGTTATGTTTACACTATACTGTAGTATGTTCGGTGTACAATGGCATTATGTCTAAAAAACAATGTACATACCTTAATTAAAAAACACTTTATTGTAAAAGAATGTTAACCGTCATCTGAGCCTTCAGCGAGTCATAATCTTTTTGCTGGTGGAAGGTTTGAAATATTGTGAGAATTACCGAAATGTGACATAGAGACACAAAATGAGCACATGCTGTCAGAAAAATGGTGCCAATAGACTTGGTCAATGCAGAGTTGCCATAAACCTTCAAGTTGTAAAAAAAAAAAACCCTCTATATCTACGAAGCACAATAAAGTGAAGTGCAGTAAAACAAAGTATGCCTGTACATAAAGTTAGGGAACAAGCATATTGGCTACAACAAATTTCACTGACAATCCATGGTCCTTTGATTTGCTTTTGGCTTAAAATCCCAACTTTAGTGGTCTTTTATTGATATAGAAATATTCAGTAATTTACACAATATTTAAAAAATTATTTTTATCAGTTTCTAAGTTACTGTGTAAGATTTAACTTAATGTACCAGTTAATGGTCTATCAGAAGATTATATTCTTCTGCCTGGAAGTCTTCATTAAGAAAAAGGAGATTTTTGGGGGGGAACTTCCCTGGTGTGCAGTGGTTAAGACTCTGCACTCCTAATGCAGGGGATCCAGGTTCGATCCCCGGCCAGGGAACTAGATCTCACATGCATGCTGTAACTAAGAACTTGCATGCCACAATTCTAAGGAGCCCATATGCCGCAACTAAGGAGGCTGCCTGCTGCAACTAAGACCCAGCGCAACCAAAATAAATATTTTTAAAAAAGGAAAGGGGCTTCCCTGGTAGTGCAGTGGTTAAGAATCTGCCTGCCAGTGTAAGGAACATGGGTTTGAGCCCTGGTCCGGGAAGATCCCACATGCCACGGAGCAACTAAGTCCGTGTGCCACAACTACTGAGCTCTGCGCTCTACAGCCATAAGCCACAACTACTGAGCCCACGTGCCACAACTACTGAAGCCCACGCATCTAGAGCCTGTGCTCTGCAACAAGAGAAGCCATCACAATGAGAAGCCCGCGCACCGCAACGAATAGCCCCTGCTCACTGCAACTAGAGAAAGCCTGTGTGCAGCAACGAAGACCCAACACAGCCAAAATTAAATAAATAAAATAAATTGATTTTAAAAAAGGCTATTTTTTGATGTTTTATAATACAATAATATCAAAACAAAACTCATTAAAAAAACTTGTTTTATTATGGAAAATTTCAAAACTACAGAAAAATAAAGAGAATAGTATAATTTAAAAAAAAGAGAGAGAACTGACCAACAAAGATGAAAATGCAGCAAATAAATGAAAAGTGATAATGCTGGGAGTGAAACTGGAATTGAGTATAAATGGAGTTACAGAAGAACTAGCTAAATGGGGGAATGTTGACACTGCCGCTGTTCAGGAGACTAGATCTGCAGCCAGAGGAACTTGTTGAAGGGGAACTGATCAACAGAAATGAGGAAAGACCCAACACAGACAAAAATAAATAATAAATAAATTGTTTAAAAAGTGGAAAGGATACAATGTTGCAAGCTGATCCAAATTTATAAAGGAGTATGACAGTTCACCAAGGCATTGAAAAGATGCTTGCTCTATTATTGTAAATTATACAATGAAAAGAAGAAGCAAGCATTCTTCAGACTACTCTTGGGAAGTTTTTACAAGTAAAACACTTTAGGGAATTCCTTGGTGGTCCAGTGGTTAGGACTCTGAGCTTCCACTGCAGGGGGCACGGTTTGATTCCTGGTCATGGAATTAAGATCCTGCATGCCACACAGAGTGCCCAAAAAAAAAAAAAAAAGTTAAAAAAAACCCACTTTAACGCAGACGTAGAGAATGGACTTGAGGACATGGGGAGGGGGAAGGGTAAGCTGGGACGAAGTGAGAGAGTGGCATGGACATATATATACTACCAAATGTAAAGTAGGTAGGTAGTTGGAAACAGCTGCATAGCACAGGGAGATCAGCTCGGTGCTTTGTGACCACCTAGAGGGGTGGGATAGGGAGGGTGGGAGGGAGACGTAAGAGGGAGGGGATATGGGGATACATGTATACATATAGCTGATTCACTTTGTTATACAGCAGAAACTAACACAACATTGTAAAGCTACAATAAAGACGTTAAAAAAAAAACCCACGTTAATGCTCAAGTTTTCTAATAAGCTATAGAATACAAAATAAATATCATTTTTCGTATTGTTTTAATTTCCCAATACACTTTTTTTTTTTTTGGTGTGGGGAGAATTAGCTCACCTTTTAATTGAGAGTGTGAGAAGGAAAGAGTAAACATGTTAACTTTAGCAGCAAGAATGCTGCTCTAAGGATTATGAAAGGCAAGTTGGCTTTTATCCCATTTGATGCCAGTATATGTGTATACAAGTCATAATCCACAAGGAGTGTTTAAGGGCAAAAATGTAGCTTCTTAGTATACAAAAGCTAATGAGCATTTGAAAAATATTTGCACTTGGAAATTAAATAAAACCTTAGTAACAGGGCTGTGTGCGAGTCTGGTGATATCTGCTCAAGAACGGCCCTATGCTGGCACCAGAGGAACATTGCTTGTCTAGGTGTTTTTATACTGCAGAGCTGGTTGGAAGACAGGTTACAACTGGAAAAGCCAAAGAAAAGCTTCCATTAACTTCATCTTATTTTAGGGTTCTGGTTCTTGGAACTCTTCAGCTTCCATCTAAGAATGTTGGTCTGTGTCTTCCAAACGGGAGAATATTTTTCTTGGTTGAGCTTTTCTTTTTCTTTTGATTTTATCTCCACCACTTTATGAGCTCTTTCAGCCCACCACTTTTTCCAGAAATCCTGGAAGAGGACCACCACAATTACTATTCTGACCATCAGTGCACAAGCTGAGCCGACGGCCAGAGCAAGGAAGTGGATCTCAGAGACACGTACAGTGCACGATGCTGAGCCAGATCTCCCCTATCAGCACATCAACATCACGTGGGTTCTTCACCTGGCAGGTTTATGTCCCACTGTCATCAAACTGCAGCTTACAGAGGATGATGGAGACATCATACCGGCTCGGGGTTCCCATCCCAGACCACCCGGTCCTTGAAACGCCTACTCATGGGTTTGAAGGGATCCACATGGTAGTCGAAAACAAACTGCTCAGACGCCCCCACCTCCAGGTCGCTGTTAGTGCATCAGCCATAGGGGCAAAGCTGGAGAAAGTGCACAGAAGATAAAGAGAATTAAGTTGTCCTATTCTTGTGTTTAGAGAGTGTACCATAAAGCTCAGGGAATTTTATTCTCTTTTTTTTTTTTTTTGTGCGGTACGCGGGCCTCTCACTGTTGTGGCCTCTCCCGTTGCGGAGCACAGGCTCTGCACGCGCAGGCTCAGTGGCCATGGCTCACGGGCCCAGCCGCTCCGCGGCATGTGGGATCTTCCCGGACCGGGTCACGAACACGTGTCCCCTGCATCGGCAGGCGGACTCTCAACCACTGCGCCACCAGGGAAGCCCAGGAATTTTTATTCTTAAGAATAAAAATTCTCGGGAGTTCCCTGGCAGTCCAGTGGTTAGGACTCCATGCTTTCACTGCCGAGGGCCTGGGTTCGATCCCTGGTCTGGGAACTAAGATCCCACAAGCTGTGTGGTGAAGCCAAGGAAAAAAAAACGAATAAAGATTCTCAGGAGTCACATGTAACTAAAGACTCTGAGAATAGAAAATTTGATTAAATCACGTAGTAATCAAATACAAAGATTACTACAAAAACAATACAGCTCCAGTCAATCCTTGTCTAAAATATATTATCAAGCACCTGTGAGCAACCCTAAATTGTACTGAAAACCACAGTACACTTAGGCCCTAGAGGGAAAGTCAGAAGCAAACCTTGATAATGCTTCCTGTCACTCCTTCACCCTAAGATTTTGAATGTCTGTGCTCTTCACAAATGAGACTTTATAAAAGCTGCTTTTAAATTCCAGACGTTGGATCACAGTAAATTCAGTGTGAAATAATCCACTGTGGGATAAAAGTTCACAGGGGTGACAAATGGAGTTAAAGAAGTCTCTGGTGCCTTCCTTCTGAGAAATACTACACCCACAGAGTTACAGTGGATGGCGAGCACCTCAGAAGGCTACACTTCTTCTGTATACAAGTGAAACTGCCTCAAGGAAACAGAAGCTTTTTTTCTGAAGTGATTAGTAGGAGTACCACACCTAAGACTTAAGTAACAGGTTCTAACCCCTCCAGGTGGAGTGAAGAAAGGCAGTGGCTTAGAGCAGAGACAGAGCCCCAGGGCAACCCTTTCAGAGTGGTAGCTGAAGATAGTAGGATTTCTGGTTCTCTTTTCCCTTCATCTAAAGCTGCACTGTGTGATAACGGGGCCATTTAGCCACATAGGCTTGTTGCACACTGGAAATGTGGCTAGTATGACTGAGGACCTGACTTTTTACTTTGTCAAGTACACAACATAACATTTACCATCTAAACATTTCTAAGTTCAGTAGTGTTAAGTACATTTGGTATTGTGCAACCAATCTCCATAGTTCATTTTTATCTTGAAAACCTGAAACTCTCTGCTTATTAACAACTTCCCATTTCCTGCCTCCCCCCAGTGTCTGGCAGCATCACCATTCTAATTTCTGGCTCTATGAATCTGACTACTTTTGATACTTCATGTAAGTGGAATCATACAATACTTGTCTTTTTGTGACTGGCTTATTTCACGTAGCATAAGGTCGTCAAATTCATGTTCCAGAATTTCATCCCTTTGTAAAAAGGCTGAGTAACATTCCCTTGTCTGTATACACCACATTTTGTTTATTCATTCATCTGGCAATGGACACTTGGGTTGCTTCCAACTTTTGACTATTGTAAATAATGCTGCTATGAACATTGGTGTACAACTATCTCTTGAGACTGTGCCTTCAATTCTTTCAGTTACATATCCAGAAAACAGAACTGCTGGATCATATGGTAATTCTTTTTAAATTTTTGAGGAGTTATCATACAGTTTTCCACAGCAGCTGCAACATTTTACATTCCTATCAGCAACACACAGAGTTCCAATTTCTCCACATCCCTGCCTTAATGTGAATTTAAAACTCATAATTCAGTTATGGAAAAATTTTTAAGTATGTTTGGAACAACATGGATATAGGAATCTGCTTTTTCAACTCTAAATTTTATGAAATCTAAATATTAAGTATTCCTAATAAAAATTAAAATTCCTGACTTAAAAAAATATATGGAGATGTGCTGTAAGTGGAAGACACACACCAGGCTTCAAAGGATAAAAAAAGAACATAAAATGTCTCATTGATAATGTTATATATTGACTACATATGAGATGATATTTTGGATATGTTGATCCAAATAAAACTATTAATATTACCTGTGCTTTTACTTTTGTAAATGTGGCTACTAGAAAAAATTTAAATTACATTTGCAGCTCACATTATATTTCTATTGGACAGCACTGCTATAGAGGTAGCTACTACCACTCGTACCACATAATGAAAGGCATCAGATTCTGGAAGACAAGCTCCTTCTGCAGTCCAAATTGTTGTAAGTCAAGCAAGCCCTTTTTTTCTTTTTTTTTAAAATAAATTTATTTATTTACTTTTGGCTGCGCTGGGCTTTCGTTGCTGCACGCAGGCTTTCCTTAGTTGCGGCGAGTGGGGGCTACTCTTCGTTGCGCTGTGCGGGCTTCTCATTGCAGTGGCTTCTCTTCTTGTAGCGCATGGGCTTCAGTAGTTGTGGCACACGGGTTCAGTAGTTGTGGCTTACAGGCTCTAGAGCTCAGGCTCAGTAGTCGTGTCGCACAGTCTTAGTTGCTCTGCCCGCACCAGGGTTCGAACCCGTGTCCCCTGCATTGGTAGGCGGATATCTTAACCACTGCGCCACCAGGGAAGTCACCAAGCAAGCCTTTTTCAACCTCTCTTCTGCTCTTGACATCTATATGTATCCTTCTTTTACTGCAGGAGGATTACCTGAATGAAAATTTCTATCCACTGTTACTGTGAAAAGCTGGGCTATTATACTTAGTCCCTCAGTGACTATCTGGGGTCCAGGCTTGAGTATCCTATATTCTCTGTTTTGTTGGTGTATCACAGCCTGATGCCTTCCATTACAGTATCAATTAATTCCTGTGCCTGCGTCATGGCTGGGGGCTGTGTGACAACACCACACCACAGAAAGCTCAGGAGATGTGTCCATGTGTTTGCAGAGTTGAAAGAGGCATTTTCATTTCTTCTTCTTCGACTTGACAGTGCTTCCTTGACACAACTTCTCCCGTATCTTTGTGATTCTTACCCACTTACAGCTTACTTCCACTCTGAAAGCAGTCAGGAATCTTACTTTTGTCTATGTGATGACAAAATAGTGAGGCAGGACCTAGACCAGGTGTGGTCACTTTCAGTGACTGTGGCTACAATCCCAGAGGGATTGAGGGGAGGGAAGGGGGGGCTATGGGGGGGGCCCAGGAAGGAACCCTGAAATGTCAGGTAGGGAAGATCCAGAAGCTGGAATTGAGGCAGAAGAGCTGTTGTGACTAGAGCTGTTGCTCTTGACTACACCTCTTCTCATTTCTGTTGCTCATACTGGGGTCACTCTAGATATAATAACCATCACCCCAGTTCAAAGCAAAAATAATCCTTCTCCCTAAAGGGTATATTGGGCATAAGCTTTTTTTTTTAATGTTTTTAAAAAAATTTATTTGGCTATATCAGGTCTTAGTTGTGGCACATGGGCTTTTCGTTGTGGCGTGAAGTCTCCAGAGTACACAGGCTTAGCTGCCTCACAGCTTGTGAGATCTTAGTTCCCCGACCAGGGATCAAACCTGTGTTCCCTGTATTGGAAGGTGGATTCTTAACCACTGGACCACCAGGGAAGTCCCTGGGCATAAGCTTTTTTTAAATAAAATTTTTATTTTGGAATAATTTTAAGTCTACAGATAAGTTGCAAAGATAGTACAGGGAGCTCCTGTATACCCTTTACTTTTTTTCCCTGTATTTAATGTCTATATAACCATGGCACATTTGTCAACACTAAGAAATTCACATTGGTATAATACTCTTAATTAAACTACAGACTTTAGTCTGAGTTTACCGTTTATGTCCTTCTACCGTTCTAGAATCCAAACCACAATCCCACATGGCATCTAGCATACAAGCCTTTCATATACCAAGATCTTGCCCCATTTTATCATTCACATTAATGTTTGTTTTGATTTCTCGTTAGAGTATAGGCTCTAAAGTTTTGTATGGTTATGTATAATTCATAAATGTAAGTTTATTCATACTGGTGATGCCCACCAAAGACTACCGAAACATAGCTATGGTCAAACAATGAAGGGTTAACTGCTATAGTGAGGGAGACCTGACACTATGGGCAACCATGCATCTCAGAAAATGGGTGTTAAAGAGGGCTTATTATAGTGCTTAGGCTTGTGTTAGGTGATTTGGGGGCAGGCCCAAGGAAACAGGGGTCTGCTCTGGTGCTGTCAGAAAGCGGGGCAATTCAGTGATTCGCTTAATAGTTTTTATCTGGAAAGCAAGACAAATGGATCATTAGTGAAGCAATAGTCACTCATGTTAGCTAGGGAAGGGATGTTTGGTCATCTTTTTGTGGTTGCAGTGTCCATCTGTTTAGGCACGATTAGTCTTATTTTCTTCACCTTCCATCTCGTCAGAGACCTCATCTGACATCAAAATTCCATGACGTCGCTTACGTATATCAGGGCATTCAGGCCAGCTACCAACGGTGGCTCTGGGGGCTCCTTTACTTCTTAGAGCTGAACCTGATCATAATTAAGATGGAAAGCAAAAGGAGATTGCTTAGCAGTTTTCGCTACAGGATATGACAACTGTTGGTCCCTGACACTGCTAATTCGACACTGTACATGTGCTTAACAAATAACTCGTCGCCAAGGGCTGGAAAGTTCGATGTGTCTTTTTCAGAGCAGAAACACGGCTGGTTTGGATGTAGCAGGAACTCAAATGACACTGAACTGGCGTACGTGTTTCTTCCAGAAGTGAAGGTCTTAGTGGTGACATCCTCTGCCCCAGCACTTTGTCTCTGAGGACCAGGCCTGAACCGAAAGCCCTGCGGACCTGAAGCAGGGGTCACCAACCCCCTGGGGCCGCTACCAGTCCCTAGCCTGTTAGGAACCCGGCCACACAACAGGAAGTGAGCGGCAGGCAACGAAACTTCATCTGCTGCTCCCCATCGCTCACATTACCGCCTGAACCATCGCTGGAATTACTGCCGGAACCATCCCCCCCACCACTCGCATTACCGCCTGAAACTCCACCCCCCAAAAATTGTCTTAAACAGTCCCTGGTGCCAAAAAGGCTGGGGACCACTGGTCTGAAGGAACAAGCCGAGGAAGCCAGGCGAGGTCCCATGACCCTGCAGAGCAGCGACCCAAGACCTGACAGCACAGCCTGCGGCCGCCCCTCAAGTTCTGCCTCTAAAGCCGCCATTATCGGTCTCCGCTGTTCCCGGTTCCCTCCTTCCTTCTCAGCAGGAAATGACTCTCATTTCCTTCTACCACGCTGGTCTTCTATCCAGGCGTCGTCTGGGCTCACTGTTTGGGGGACTCTCCCAGTCCGTAACTTTAGAAGCTCAGACGTGCCTCACAAGCCCTGCCCTACCCCCAAGGAGAAATCACGTAGACCCCTCGCCTCCCTTCCCAGCAGCGCCCGGCTCTGCAAGCCCCGGCCCCGCCCTGCGCCTGGCCGACCAATCCCCGGCTCCGCTCCGAACGCGTCACAATGGCGCCCTCGTGGCCCCGACCCCGGACGCCCTCCTCGGAGACCCCGCCCCGGCGCGGTCTTTGCGTCCTTCCGGCTCGCTTTCGGAAGTAGGATTGCGCCGCGTCTTCCTGGAGAAGAAGGTGGGGTTTGGCGAGAACCCGGAAGCGGGGCGGGGGCGCGGGTTCCTGGGGCTGTAGTTCTCTGATGCTTGGGCACAGGACCGACAGGGGGCAGAACACGCCGAGAGCCGAAGGGCTTTCGGAGGCAATGCATGCGCACGACGTGCGGGAGTTGTAGACTCCGGCCCGCCGAGCTCCTGACCGCGCCCGTCGGAAGCCTCGCCCACGGGTTTCCATGGTGATGTTAAACCAGCCTCAACTGCGACTGCAGAATTCCCCGCGTTTCACCCTCCTCTAGGTTCGCAGAGGGATAGGGACGACCGAGGTGCCGGATATGGAGAAGAGCGGGAGCATGGAGACTCGGAACCCTAAGTGAAGGGTGGGACGGGGGCGGGACAGAAGGGGACGAGTTTGGGGAAAATCCCTTTTTTAGGGCAGGGATGTCTGGGAGTCCTGGACGGGTCCGCATCCTAGGACCCGGGGGTATGAGAGGTCTGCGCCAACATGTAGGGACACCTTTAAGGGTGTAGACGTGGTTGGAAGAAAGCTCTTTTTACTTTAGTTTGTTTTATTTCTTAAGGCAGTACATTCACATAGTTAAAGACTCACAAACTTGCAGAAGGCTTTATTACTCAGACAGTTTTCTCCTACCCATTTCCTGTACCCTGAGGAAATGTTTTCAAACCTTTGAATTTTTCTTCTCCAGAAGTTTTATTTCTTCCTTTTGTATCTGCATCTCTTCTCTGTATTTTTCCCTCATCAGCTTCACTAAATTTGAATACTTCAATCTGAAATATTTCCTGATTGATTTCCTTTGCCTCCTGGTCACACTTTGCTGCAGCATGTGTGTAGTCAGCCATTTGCTCTTCTCTTTTTCTAGTCATACCCTTGACTACATTTTGCACTGGTTCCTTTTTGACATCTCATTTTGGAATGAGCCTGAATTCAGCAGGTTGTGGGAGTGGGTCCAGGGCTTTGTCTCACGCTCTCACATTTTTCTTTATTATAAAGATTTGATTGTAGTTATGTTTTCCCACTTTAAAAATATGACATATACGAGATATATTGTAAAACGTATCTCGAAGGTGTAAGGAATACAACTCAATCCGGGATCTGTGTATCCACCACTAATCTTAAGAAGTAGTACTTTACCCGGTCCCCTTTCCCATTAGATCTGAACACTGCTCTTAGTGGTCATAAAGGGAGGAATAGTAGGAATGAAGCTGTCCTCACAGTGCTTGTAGTCTGCTATATAGCATGTGGGCTAGTTTCAAACAAGGTGTAATTCTCTTAGAACTTGTTTCCTCCTCCCCTGTAAAATGGCATAATCTTAGGCTTAAAGGGAGGCTGTATGTGAAGCTTGGGCAGTTGGTACAGTGATTGCTGACTGGTATTTCTGTATTTGAGAGGGATTTATCAATGGCTTTCTTGACTCTTGATTGAAAGTGTTCCTTTTTCCTAAGATCTGTTACCGGTAAAGCTGCATTCATCTGTGACTGTGGATCTATAGAGTTGGGAGGGCACAAGCTAAGAGATAATAGGCTCTTTTATGTGGAGACCTTGACCTTTTGTGGGTTTTTTTTTGTTGTTGTTGTTAATGTTGGTACCTGGCATATAAGTGAACCAATAAAAGACTCCTGGATGTAAAAAAGAAAGAAAGAAATAGAACTCCACCATTTTTCTTATGACCCTTTGTGTGATCCCGATCATCACAGCTCCCCTCATCACAGTCTTGAATTTTGTTTGTCAATTACTTGCTTTTCTTTATAATTTGACTAAAATTGTATCCCACAGAAAAATGTATTGAATAGTTTTGCATGTCTTTGGATTCTGTATATGTTGTTTTCATACTTTATGTTTTCTTCTGTGCCTTTCTTTAGTTCTTAACCTTGTCTTTACTTAAGACCTTGTCTTAACCTTGTCTGTTGTCTTCACAGGAGTATTCCAAGACCAAGCGTAAAGCTGTAGTAATTTTTGCTGTTTTATTTATTTATTTATATAAATAAATAATTTTATTTATTTTCAGCTGCGTTGGGTCTTCGTTGGTGCGCGCGGGCTTTCTCTAGTTGTGGCGAGCAGGGGCTACTCACCGTTGTGGTGCACAGGCTTCCTAGACTAGGGCTTGAACCCATGTCCCCTGCATTGGCAGGTGGATGCTTAACCACTGCGCCACCAGGGAAGTCCCAAGTTTTGCTGTTTTATAGTATTCCATTTAGTAAGTGGTCAACAACTTATTTCTCCAGTATTCTGTTAAGGGACTTATATGTAGGTTGCTTCCAGTTTTTGGTATTATAAACAGTGGTGCTTTGAGTCAGCACATATCTTCTGGGGCACATGTGCCAGACTTAGTTTTGGGTTCTATACATGTAATGCAATGTCATGTCATTGCATGAGGGATATTGCTCTACTGTTCTTTTTTTATGTTTTTGGGTTTGGTATAAGGGTGTACCTGACCTCATTAAATGAGTTGGGGCAGTGTTTCCTCCTCTTCCACTTTCTGAAAGATATTGTTTAAAGTTGGTTTTAATTCTTCTCTAAATATTTGGCATAACTTTTCAGCAAAACCATCTGGCCTAGAGATTTTGGGGAGAGTTTTTAAATTCAATTTTTAATTTATTATTTATTTATTTAAAAAATCTAAGTACAGTCACTATTATATGTTTACAGCTCATTTTTAAATGAATTTATTTATTTGTTTTTGGCTGTGCTGGGTCTTTGTTGCTGCATGCGGGCTTTCTCTGGTTGCGGCAAGCAGGGGCTACTCTTCGTTGTGGTGGGTGGGCTTCTCATTGTGGTGGCTTATATTGTTGCGGAGCACGGGCTCTAGGCGCGTAGGCTTCAGTAGTTGTGGCACACAGGCTTCAGTGTGGTTGTGGTGCACAGGCTTAGTTGCTCCGTGGCATGTGGGATCTTCCCGGACCAGGGCTTGAACCCATGTCCCCTGCATTGGCAGGCAGATTCTTAACCATCGCGCCACCAGGGAAGTCTGCAAATTCACTTATTTAATAGTTATAGGGCTGTTCAAATTATCTATTTCATATTGGGGGAGCTGTGGTAGTAGCTTTTTGAGGAGTTGGTACATTTCATCTAAGTTGCCAAATTTATGTGAGTAGAGTTCTTTATAGTTTTCCCATATTACCCTTTGAGGTCGTTTTGCCAAAATTGGAATATTTTCGGTCATTATTTGTTCGGATACTTTCCAGGCCCACACTCTTTTTTTTCCCTCCTGGGATCCCATGATGTGAACGTTAGCTCTTTTGTTATAGTCCCACAGGTTCTGGAGGCGTTGTTCACTTTTGATGCTCTATTTTCTCTCTCATTCAGATTGGATAATTTCTATTGTTCTTTATTCAAGTTCTCTGACATTCCCCCCTCTGTTGGCTCCATTCTGCTTTTGAGCCCATCTAGTGAGTTTTTAATTTTGGTAATTACATTTTTCAGTTCTAGAATTTTTACTTGGTTCTTTAAATCTTCTGTTTCTTTGATGAGTTGTACCTTTTCACTTGTTTCAAACATGTTCATAATTGCTCATTGAAGCATTTTTGTGATGGCTGCTTTAAACTCCTTGTCAGATATTCCAAATATTGGTGTTCATGTCTTCTGGTTTCCTTTTTTTTTGTTTGTTTGTTTGTTTTTGCCACGCCACGTGGCTTGTGGTATCTAGTTCCCTGATCAGGGATCAAACCCAGGCCCCCTGCATTGGGAGTGTGGAGTCTTATCCACTGCACCACCAGGGAAGTCCCTGATGATTTTTTTTGATGCTGGACACTTTCAGCATTTTCATGAGACTCTGGCTCTTACCCAAATCTGCTCTTTTTAGCAGGTTTTCTCTGACACCACACTGGCAAAGGAAAGGGAGATGCTACCTCATTACTGCCAGGTAGGGTGGAAGTTCAGGTTCTCCATTCGGCTTCTGTTGACTGTTTGGGGATGGGCAATGGGAGAGGTGCCTCATTCTAGGGAACTGGGGCGGCTGTCAGGTTCTTTACTGGACCTTCAATGACAGCAGCTTGGCTGGGAGGGTGAGATGTGTGTGTTGCAGCCTGGTGAGGGGAAGTCTAGGCTTCCTGTTGGGCCTTGGCTGACATGGGTGGGTGTGGCATCACACTTTTTTTCTGTGGAGCTTGGCTGGAGTAGGGTGGTTATTGTCTAAAAGTTTTGTCTTACAAGGCTGCCCCTTTCCTCATCCTTTGGCTCAGAAGAGCAGGCTTCTCTTAGCACCCATTGATGTTTTCAGACTGCTGCCTTCTCAAACACCCAGTGTAGAATACATGAGGCAAAAAGAAAACCCAGGAGCCCAATGTCATGTCATTTCTTGGGCCCCAAGATCCCTTCTTGGTCTGCTGTTTTCTCTCCACCTTGTTATGTTTATTTATGTAATATTCAGGATGTTTAGCTGTATTTAATGGGAGGAATATGAAGCGCCCCTTCTTTATCTTGTCCTGAACTGGAAGCTTTGCCTTCGGTTTTGAAAGGTATTTTTGCTCTCTCTGAAATTAGAGTCTGACAGTTTTTTCTTTCAGGACTTTAAAGATGGCATTCCACAGTCTTCTCTGTTGTATTGTTTCCGGTGAGAAATTTGATGTCATCCTTATATATGTTCTTTATTTAACATGTCTGTTTTTCTGGCTAAGATTTTTTTTAAATCACTTGTTTTGAGCAATTTGATTCTGATGTTATTTGGTGTCTTTTTTGTGTGTTTCTTTAGGTTAGGGTTCATTGAGCTTCTTGGAACTGTAGGTTTATAGGTTTTTTTAAGTGTGGAAAGTTTTAGGCCATCATTTTGTTACCGGACAGAGTTCGTGTGCCTGATGCACAGTGAGGCCAAACAAATCAAAATGTTGGAGTTTGGAGCAGGGAAAGGTTTATTGTAGGACCAAGCAAGGAGAACGGGTGGCTAATGCTCAAAAGCCCTGAACTTCCCTATGGTTTTAGGGGAGAAGTTTTTATAGGCAAAATTTGGGTGAGGGCTGCAGGGTGTGTGACTTTTTTGATTGGTTGGTGGTGAGGTAGCATAGCTGAAATTCAGTGTTTGTGCGCTGGTACCGAATTGAATCTTGGAGACAGAGTTTTGGGCCAAGTACAAAAGAGTAGCTTTATTGCTTTGCCAGGCAAAGGGGGCCACAGCAGGCTAATGCTCTCAAAACTGTGTGTCCAACCCAGAGGTGGTAGTGAGGAGTTTTATAGTAATGGTTCACAGAGGAGGGCGTGATCAGCTTGTGGATGTTCTTCTCATTGGTTGGTGGTGAGGTAATTGGGAGTCAGCATCATCAAACTTCTGGTTCCAACCGGTCTGGGGTCTACAGTGCTTGTGGGCAGCATACCATTAACTTCTTCCACCTGGTGGGGGTTTTGGTATCTGCAAAACAGCTCAAAGATACTGTTACGTGTATCCCTTGATGGGGAACCAGGACCCTGCCCCAAGGCTGCACTATTGTTTCTTGACTGCTCCTTCCTTGTCTGAATCCCCTCCCTTCCCTGATTAGCAGTTGTTTGAACCTGCCCTTTGGAACTCAGGGAAGGTCATGGAGGCTGAATGAAGCCTATTTCCTACAAATAAGAAATGGGGGACACAGAAAGACTTTTGTGCCTGGGAGCCCACAGAGTCCTGCTCAGTTACAAAACCAGAACCAAGAGATTAGAGTGAAGAACATCATCCACCTGGAGTCTGAAGTTCATCCCCTGCCCCCCCAGCTGCACCACGTGGCTTGTGGGATCTTAGTTTCCCAATCGGGGATTGAATCCATGCCCCCTGCAGTGGAAGCAAGGAGTCCTAACCACTGGACCGCCAGGGAATTCCCCCAGAACCTGTCTTCAGCAAATTAAAATAAGAATCATCTGCAAAACACGTAAAATGCAAATTCCTGGGTGTCTCAGTAGGTCAACAAGAAGCTCAAATGATTCTGCTGCAAATGAAATATTGATTGTAATTTGAGAAATACCAATGAGACTATCAGAAAGACCAATTAATGAAGAATCAGCAGGCTCCTAGGAGATATATTCTCTCGTTTAAGATGGATTTTTTTCTTTTTTTTTGGTGTGGACCATTTTTAAAGTCTTTATTGAATTTGTTACAATATTGCTTCTGTTTTTTGTTCTGTTTTTTTTGGCCCCAAGGCATGTGGGATACTAGCTCCCTGACCAGGGATTGAACCTGCACTCCCTATGTTGGAAGCCGAAGTCTTCTACTGGACAGCCAAGGAAGTCCCTAGGACAGATCTTAATATATGAATGGAGATTGGGGTTATCTACCAGGAGTAGAGCCATACCAGATAGATCTTTAGCTAGTCCTATCTGAAACAGTGGTTGTTGATCTGGTATAGTTGAGAGGGAAGGCTGGCAATTTTCCCCTTAGAACATTTGGCTTTTGTAGACACTTTGATTGTCATGACTACGGGCAGTACTATTGGTATTCAGTGGATAGAGCACAAGGTTGCTGCTACACATACATTGTACAGGATAGTCCCCCAAACAAAAAAATTATCTGGTCCCAAATGTCAATTTTGCTGCTGTTGAGAAAGCCTACTCTAAATCCTGTGTTACCTGAAAACTGGGTTCGCCTCTTGGTGGTTGTTGAGCCAAAAGACACAACCAAGCCAAAGATCGGGAGAAGGAAGGATTTATTACTTGCAGCAAGTGAGGAGAACACCGGGGATCTTTCCCAAAGCAGTGTCCCCCTAAACAGCAAAACTGGGAAAGTTTTAAGCTAAGGGTACATGCATATCCTTGAAGGGGCTTGAACAGGTGAATTCGGCATAGAATTGGGAAACAGGGTGAGAAAGTCCAAACTTTAGTTAATTGAAGTTGTGAAGGTCAGAAAAGGTCAACATCATCATCCCTTAGGTTCCAGTTGATCTGGTGGTTGAGCTCTCAAGCAGGGTTTAAATTCAGCAAAGCAGTTCAAGAAAGTGCCTCAAGCTAATCTTTGTCATTGAAACAGAACTGGGAGTCTTTGCAACTGATTTACTATTTTTGCTATTGTTATCTCTCTTGCCTGATAACAGGTTGTTCTTTTGTTCCCTTAAATCATTATTACTGAGACCTGTTCAAGGGCAAGCATTGTGGCCAGGCTTAGATTCCAAAATGGCTTAGGCCAAAAATGGCTTCTCTTATGACAAGAAAGCCATGCCTAGTTCTTTTTCTCCTGGGATCCCCTACCCCATCTTCTTACACCTGGACTAAGAAAAGATCTTGGAATAAAGAGAAGAGTAATTGCTGGCAAGATTTAAGAGACATGGCTAAAGTAGTTCTAACTCATTTTCTTTGGGAGTTGCTACCATTAGCAACACCCACACCACCACCAAAAGAAATACTAAGCTTTGTGGCAAGAGAAGGATTAAGGGAAGAGTATACAATGGCCCAGGAAAGCCCCAGGAGCTCCCCTTACATCCGTTCTGTGAAGACTGATCCACGTAATGACTATTTGCATGGTCTTGGAGGTCCTTGTAGAACGCGACCAGCAAGGAGAGCTTGTATTTGTAAAGCACTTAGGTTTATGAAGCACTTATACATTCCTTAGCTTCTTTTCCTTGGGAGGTAACCGGAGTATATCAGTTTCTTGTGGCTGATGTAACAAATTACCACACTTGACAATTGGAAACGATAGAAATTTATTCTCTAATAGCACTGGGGGCTAGAAGTCTGAAATCAAGGGTTTGGTGGGGCTGCAATCCCTCTGAAATCTTTAGGGGAGAATCTGTTCCTTGCTTCTTCCAGCTTCCGGTGGCTGTCAGCATTTTTTGGCATGTAGTAGCAGTATCTCTCTCTGCTCTGTCTTCTTATCAACTTTCTTATGTGTATGTTTCAAAACTCCCTCTACCTTTCTCTCACCGGCAAACATGTGATTGCATTTATGGTCTACTCAGGTAATTCAGGATAAGGTTCTCCTCTCCCGATCCTTAACTTAATCAAGTCTCTTGCCATGTAAGGTAATATTCATGGGCCCCAGGGATTAGGATGTGAACTTTTCCTTCAGAAGAGTACAATTCAGTCCACTACACAGGGCAACAGTGACCCCCATTTTACATTATTTTACTAGGTCACATGGCTAATTAATTGTGGAATTTGGCTTTAAGCCCAAATCTTAGTCCCATCTTTTATGACTATACTGTAAATCATAACAAGAAACAAGAGTGAGAAAAATAATAGCTAAGGCACAAAAGGAGAACAGAGGAGAAATAGAGAAGTAGAAAATAAAATTAAATTGCAGACTTGAGATTTTGGACAGTAAGACAAAAGAAATACTGCTGTGAAAAAAGGCCAGTAGATGAGCCCAGGGGCAGTTGCCATTAATGAATAATTACTGCCCTCTGGGGGTTTCCTTTGTCACCACACCTGCGGGTTAATGTTTCAGGCTGGGAACTATCTACAGTGGAGATAATACTACCATTTACTTAGAACAGTGGCTCAGTGCCTTGCAAATAATAGCATTTCATCCTTAGAAAGCACCATAGGTACCAGCCATGGTTATCAGTTAACATTTTTGTGCTTAAGTTCCATAAGGACTGTTGATTTGATATTTTTATAAACCTTGAAATTAGTTATTTGCCAGATGACTAATACTCTCAAACAGTAAACTGTGTAGCTCTCATTTTTTCTACTCCTTGTGTACCGAGAGAGAATACTATTTTCATACTAGCTGTTATCAACTTTGGGTGCACTTTAGAATCACCTGGAGAACTTTAAAAACCATGATGTTCCTGCCCACCCCAAATCAATGAAAGAGCAACCTTTAGGAACAGGACCGAGAGAAGGGGTACTCAGATTTTTTCTACTATTTTAAAATTTTCACATTCACATTTTAAAATTGATACCTAAAATTTTATAAGTTTAAAGAGTTGTAAAGTATTAAATTTCTGGCATATTGTAAATATTGACTTCAAAAGATAAAAGTCACGTTACTTCTTTAAATGTAAATAATAGGTTGTAATTACCATGGTGCAACATGTAATAAACTTCTTACCACTGGGAAATTTCCCATCATTCTTTTCCATTCCACTCCCTCCATAGAATTTTATCCTACTAATATAATATATTTTCATGCTTTAGTGTCTTTTATGACCCTCTCATAATTCTCTGGAGCAAAAATATGTATATAAATTTGGATTGAACTTTTAAGATTTCCTGTGTCCACAGGCTTTAAGTACTTAACGGTTCTGGATTGTGGGATCATTATAATACCTATTAAAACATAATTAATAAAAGCAGCATTAATATATTACAGTTTAAAAAAATTTTATTGGAGTATAGTTGATTTACAATGTTGTGTTAGTTTCAGGTGTACAGCAAAGTGAATCAGTTATACATGTACATATATCCACTCTTTTTTTAGATTCTTTTCCTATATAGGCCATTACAGAGTACTGAGTAGAGGTCCCTGTGCTATACGGTGAGTCCTTATTAGTTATCTGTTTTATATATAGTAGTGTGTATATGTCAATCCTTATCCCCCAATTTATCCCTTCCCCCCTGGTAACCATAAGTTTGTTTTCTACATCTGTGACTCTACTTCTGTTTTGTAAATAAGTTCATTTGTAGCCTTATTTTATTTTATTTTATTTATTTTTTTTTTTGCGGTACGCGGGCCTCTCACTGCTGTGGCCTCTCCCATTGCAGAGCACAGGCTCCGGAGGCGCAGGCTCAGCGGCCATGTCTCACAGGCCCAGCCGCTCCGCGGCATGTGGGATCTTCCCGGGCCGGGGCACGAACCCGTGTCCCTTGCATCAGCAGGCGGACTCTCAACCACTGCGC
This sequence comes from Phocoena phocoena, assembly GCF_963924675.1. Lineage (NCBI taxonomy): Eukaryota > Metazoa > Chordata > Mammalia > Artiodactyla > Phocoenidae > Phocoena > Phocoena phocoena. The sequence continues at coordinate 72,938,234 of NC_089234.1, read as the reverse complement.
CACCAGGGAAGCCCTGTAGCCTTTTTTTAGATTCCACATATAAGCGATATCATATGATATTTGTCTTTCTCTGACTTATTTCACGCAGTATGACAATCTCTAGGTCCGTTATATTACAGTTTTGAGGGGACAAAACCTAAATTTCCTTCAATAAGTGAGAGGACAAGGATTTACCTGGTGGTCCAGTGGTTAAGACATGGGCTTTCACTGCTGTGGACCAGAGTTCGATCCCTGGTTGGGGAATTAAGATCCCACAAGCCATGCAGTGAGGCCAAAAAAAAAAAAAAAAAAGAGGATAAAGTAAATATGGTATATTTATACAATGGAATGCACAGCAATAAAAAGGAATGAAATACTTATATATACATCAGTATGGATGAATTTGAAAAGCATCATGCTGAGTGAAAGAAGCCAGACAAAAGAATATATACGCTATGATACCGTTTCTATAAAAATCCTAGAAAATGCAAAGCAAATCTATGGTGATAAAAAGCAGGCTTGTAGTTGCTTGGGGCTGGCAGTGGAGGGAAGCACAGATTGCAAAGGGTTATTGGAGAACTCGTAGGGATGATAGAAATGTTCTGGAACTTGAGTGTAGTGGTGAGGTCACAGGTGTAATCATTTATCAAAATTCATTGAATTGTACAATTTAAATTATACATCAATAAGGTCGATGAAAATGTATTCCAAGTTGTTGTTTTTTAAAATATTTATTTGGCTGTGCCAGGTCTTAGTTGCAGCATGCAAACTCTTAGTTGCAGCATGCGGGATCTAGTTCCCTGACCAAGGATGGAACCTGGGCCCCCTGCATTGGGAGTGTGGAGTCTTAGCCACTGGACCACCAGGGAAGTCCCTGTTCTAAGTTTTAATAGACAGTAAACAGTACACTTTTATTGGAAATATGCAGAAGAATAAATCCTTACTCAGGGATTAAAAGAGACTACAAGTCTCTCTTTCTCTCTCTCTCTTTTTTTTTTTTTGGCTGTGCTGCGCTGCTTGCGGTATCTTAGTTCCCCGACCAGGGATTGAATCCGGGCCCTTGGCAGTGACCGTGTGGAGTCCTAACCACTGGACCTCCAGGGAATTCCCAAAAGTCTCTCATGTTTGAACCAAAGCCTATTTTGAATAATAGGCTACTGTAGATTCACACCTTCCCCCACCTCCCCATTTCCCTATCTGATCTCATTTCCTGTTCTACCCCTAACTCACCTCATTCCACTCATGTCTCACCCATATATGCACATTTGTGGGGTGTGCTTCTCTTCCTTCCTTTAAGTCTTTTCTCAAATGTCATCTTTTCAGGGAAGCCCATTCTGAACACTCTCTGAAGTGGTAGTTTCCATCCCTATACTCCCATCTTTTCTATCCCTTCTTATTTTTCTTTATTCTGTAGACATTAATTCCTTTAAGTACTATATAATTTACTCATTATGTTTAGTATTTATTGCCATTAGGTTATAAACTCCATGAGGGCAGCAAACTTTCTTTTGTTCTCTTTTGTACCTAGAATTGTGCCTGGCCCATACTCAGCCCTTAGTAAGTGTTGAATAAAAGAATGGATGAAAGTAGACTTAAAACGGAAGGCTTTCAGGTTAATATATATTTGGGTCATAGGATCTCTCCTTAAACATTTTAAACCCTTCTCGGGATTTTTATGGGGGTACCCTGTCTGAAACAAAAACAAAACCAAACAACCTTCGGTTCGAAGAGGTTGACTCATTGTTTTTGAGATAAAACAAACAGGTTATATGGAATTCCATGGTGGTCCAATGGTTAGGACTCTGCGCTTCCATTGCCAGGGTCATGGGTTCGATCCCTGATTGGGGAATTCAGATCCCACAAGCTTTGAGGCGCGGCTAAAAACAAAACAAAACAAAACAAAAAACAAGCAGGTTATGAATACTATGGAATTCAGGAGTACTCAGTATAGCCATCTGATGAAGTAACATTTGGATTCTCCAAAGCTCAGTGCTCACTCTTCTTCCTCACAATGAGAGTGCCAGACTTAGGAGGAAAAGTAAATTTGAGGGAAAATAAATTTAGGATGGTTGTATAGGAGTGTTGAGGTACCCAACTTGAAGTAAAATACCATTATCTGGGGGAACAAAATTTGTACAGCCTCTAAATAGATGGTTCTTCATATAAACTGAAAGAGCAGACCAGATGTGAAGCAGAATAGGAGACATCTCTGAAGCAGGAGGGGTGCGGCCAAGGATGTTGAACTTCTATGGAGCTTCTGTTACATTTCTTTAAAAAAATTTTTTTTGGTATTGTAATTACTGATATGGTTGGATTTTATTTTCCATCTTGATATTTGTTTTCTTTTTCTTTCTTTCTATTTTTTTTTTTTTTTTGCCACACCGTGTAGCATGTGGGATCTTATTTCCCTGACCAGGGTTCGAACCTGTGCCCCCTGTAGTAGAAGCACAGAGTCTTAACCACTGGACCGCCAGGGAAGATTACATTTCAGCTCTGTTACATTTCAGCTCCTTCCTTGTATAACATGAGAACTTTGTGCTTTCAGTCACATCACTGAAACCTAGTTTCTCAGAGCCTTTAATATTTTCCAAAGCAGAGGAACCTCCACCTTTGACACAAAAGTGTCATAGCTTAGGTAGATTTCTATACTATATAAGTTAAGCACCCAAAACCTGTACATGGACGTAAAAAGTCAGAACTGGGTCAGGAGAAACTGGCCCAGCTATGAGGTTATTGTCAGCATTTAAAGGGCCTACTGAACTCTGGTATAGATCAAGTAGACAACAGTCTCTAGGAGGTCAGACCCATTAGCCCAATTAAGGGTGGGATGAAGATGAAATGTACAGTATTCGGAGGGAATGGAGACAACAGGCAATACTCAGAGACAAGTAGAAGCAACAGTTATGCCTCAGGAAGCCAGTTCCTAGGTTTCTAGGGCAAAGGCTGGGCTGCATGTCAAGAAGGGTGGGGTGCAAACAAGGACCCCAGTTCCAGCAGAACTATCAAGACACAATGTAGTTGTAGGGACTGACCTGGAGCAGTATGATATGTAGGGAAGATTCTTCTGAGAGCGCTGGGGAGGCCACTGAGCATTCAGATTTTGAGACCACTTAACTCTTGAATTAGATAGTATGGGGATATTTCAGTTGAATATGGATTTCAATTAGGGTCAGAAGTCTAACTTTGACAGCAATACTGACAGTCAACATGGCGTTGTGAGAATAGCACTTATAGTCTTGTTTGAAGATTAAATTAGTTATATTTATAAAGCATTTAGAACAGTACCTTATGTAGTGAGCACTACTTATCAGGAGACGTGTCTTATGTAGAACAAAATTTTTGAAAATGCATTGTCTTAAGTTCTCACTCATTTAGTATGTAACATTGTACTTTCCTGAATAAAATATAAATTTAAGGGACTTCCCTGGCGGTCCAGTGATTAAGACTCTGTGCTCCCAATGCAGAGGGCATGGGTTTGATCTCTGGTCGGGAAACTAAGATCCCACATGCCGCATGGCACGACCAGAAAAAAAAAAAAAAATCTAAATTTAAGAAGTTGATATTTTAAAAGTATTTATTTCATTTTTGGCTGCTTTGGGTCTTAGTTGCGGCACATGGGATCTTTGTTGCGGCACACGGGATCGTCCTTATAGTGCACGGGCTTCTCTCTAGTTGTGGCCCGTGGGCTCCAGAGTGCACAGGCTCAGTAGTTGCAGCACATGGGCTCTCTAGTTGCGGTGCGCGGGCTCCAAAGTGCATGGGCTCTGTAGTCGCAGCACATGGGCTTAGTTGCCCTGCAGCATGTGGGATCTTAGTTCCCTGACCAGAGATGAAACCCGCGTCCCCTGCATTGGAAGGCAGATTCTTAACTACTGGACCACTAGGGAAGTCCCCAGAAGTAGATAGAGTAATTTGAACTTTTAAAATTGTAAGCGAGGGCTTCCCTGGTGGTACAGTGGTTAAAAATCCGCCTGCTAATGCAGGGGACCACGGGTGTGAGCCCTGGTCCGGGAAGATCCCACAGGCAGCAGAGCAACTAAGCCTGTGCGCCCCAGCTACTGAGCCTGTGCTCTAGAGCCCACGAGCCACAGCTAATGAGCTCGTGTGCCACAACTACTGAAGCCTGTGCACCTAGAGCCCGTGCTCCGCAACAAGAGAAGCCACCTCAATGAGAAGCCCACGCATCATAACAAAGAGTAGCCCCGGCTTGCCACAATTAGAGAAAGCGGCAACGAAGACCCAACGCAGCCAAAACTAAAATAAATGAAAATTTTAAATTGTAAACGAAACTGTGAATCTTGATGGATTTGAAAAATATTACACAGCTGATGAAAAGAATGATGATAGTGGTATAAGAAAAATGTATAAATGTTGCATATGTATTTACACTTCTATTTTATCTGAATTACATCTAAAAATAACAAAAGAAGTTAAGTAAAAAACAAATGGCAAAGGACAACTAATGAACGAATAGACAAAGAAAAGAAATAAAGGTAATTGACAAAACAATGAAGCTACAATACTCATGCATTATGCACATGAACTACAGTACGTATAATACGTAGAAATGTACGAATGATCATTTACGGGAATACCTATCTCATGTTGTTCACTGAGAAGAAAAGTGTCATCATCTAAATAGAAGTAGTTAAAACATCCTTAAGCCATAAACTGGGCAGCCAATTGTTTTGTGCTCATAAATCCAGCTTTCCATCTGTGAATAACTCTGGGTGACCAGCAGTTACCTCTGTTGGATTTCCATTTTAATTATTAGAAAATGATATAGATAGCCTCGAGCTCAAAAGGACCAAAATATGAATATTTGTGGAAGGGCTTGTTTCTGTGAACAAATTTGTCAGAGAACAATAGCCAAATTTTAGGGCTCTTTTGAGCTTGAGCTTGAGGCTAAATGGGTTGGCTGGGTTCCCCTCTCATAGATCCTCATCGATTCAGCACAGTGAAAAGACTTTAGTTCATCCCAGATGCTGGTTCTCTGGTTACTATAGCAGTTTCTCAGAGACTGGACCAAGGATCTGCTGCATCAGAATCACCTTTTGTGCTTGTTAAAAAAAAAATGCCAGTGGGCCAAAGACCTTAACAGATACCACACCAGAGAAGATATACACATGGTAAATAAGCCCGTGAAAAGATGCTCCTCATTATACGTCTTCAGGGAAATGCAAAATAAAACAATGAGATATCACTACGTAACTACTAGAATCTGAAAAGGCTACATACTGTATGATTCCAACTACATGACGTTCTGGAAAAGGGAAAACTATGGAGACAGTTAAAAGATCAGTTTCCAGGGGTTAGGAGGGATAAAAAGGTAGAGCATAGAGGATTGTTGGGGCAGTGAAACAGTTCTGTATGATATTATAATGGTGGCTACACATTATACATTTGTTCAAACCTATAGAATGTGCAACACCAAGACTGAGCTGTAATGTAAACTATAGACTTTGGGTGATAATGACTGATGTGTCAATGTTCGTTTATCAGTTATAACAAAAGTACCACTCTGGCAGGGAATGTTAATAATGGGGGAGGCTGTGCATGAGTTGGAGCAGGAAGTATATGGAAAACCGCCATACCTTCCTCTCAATTCTACTGTGAACCTAAAACTGCTCTAAATAGAAAGTCTATTTATTATTAATTAATTAATTAATTATTTATTTGGCTGCGTTGGGTCTTGGTTGCTGCGCGCGGGCTTTTTCTAGTTGTGGCGAGCGGGGGCTCCTCTTGGTTGGGGTGAACGGGCTTCTCATTGCGGTGGCTTCTCTTGTTGCGGAGCGCGGGCTATTGGTGCGCGGGCTTCAGTAGTTGTGGCTCGTGGGCCCTAGAGCACAGGCTCAGGTAGTTGTGACGCACGGGCTTAGCTGCTCCGCGGCATGTGGGATCTTCCTGGATCAAGGATCAAACCCGTGTCCCCTGCATTGGCAGGCAGATTCTTAACCACTGCACCACCAGGGAAGCCTAGAAAGTCTATTTAAAAGACAAAAATCCCTACCAATTCCAGGGTCCAACCCTAGACCTACTGAGTCACAATCTCTAAGGATAAATCCCTTGGGACTTCCCTGGTGGTCCAGTGGTAAAACTCCGTGCTTCCACTGCAGGGGGTGTGGGTTCGATCCCTCATCAGGGAACTAAGATCCTGCATGCCGCGCGGTGGTGCAGCCAAAAAAAAAAAAAAGGATAGACCCCTTAAATTTTCATTGTCAGCAAGTAACTCAGATGATTCCTATGCCCAGTAAAATTTAAAATCTACTTCACTAGAGGACATAGATATGCTTCTTCCTCAGATGAGGCTGCCCAGTTCAGGAATAGCTCAGTACCCAGCTGGGTGAGGTGAAGGCATCACAGGCTGACAACAAATACTTCCTTCCAGCAAATACTCTTCCCCCCCTTCCTTGCTTTATTAACCTCAAATGGTTGTGTAATACACATATTATTCTGTAGCTTGATTTTTTTTTTTGCTATTGTTTTGCATTTAGCAACGTATTGGGACATAGAGAACTTTTTTTTTTAACTGCCCTGTATTCCACTGTATGCCTGTACCATAACTTTTATTTATTTACTTATTTTAAAAATATTTATTTTCTTTCTTTATTTTCTTGATTTTTGTAGCTGCGTCAGGTCTTCGTTGCGGTGCGCAGGCTTCTCTCTAGTTGTGGCGTGCAGGTTTTCTTTCTCTAGTTGTGGCGCACAGGCTCCAGGGTGCATGGGCTCTGTAGTTTGCGGCATGCAGGCTCTCTTGTTGAGGCCCGCGAGCTCAGTAGTTGTGGCGCACGGGCATAGCTGCCCCACGGCACGTGGGAACCTAGTTACCCGACCAGTGATCAAACCCGTGTCTCCTGCATTGGAAGGTGGATTCTTTACCACTGGACCACTAGGGAAGTCCCCCATAACTTTTAAAATATGTTCCCTAATGATGGTTCCTAAACATTTGCCATTACAAAAAATGCTGCCATAAATAATCTTGTACATGCATGTATGTACATATCATTTTGCACCTCTTTGAATATATCTGGAGGATAAATTCCTCCAAGTGGAATATGCTGGATTAGGGGTATATGCATTTGCAGTTTCCATCTGTGGTGCCAAGTTACCCTCCATAGAGGTAGTACCAATTACATACCCACCAGGAATATGTGTGTCCTACATTATTTTTTAATGGCTGCGTATTATTCTATTGTAGGGATTACCATAATTTGTTTAATCTGTCTGCTGTTTGTGAACATTGAAATTGTTTCTCTATCCCACATTTCTTTAGCTCTCAAAGCCACACTATTTGATTGTCCTATGACTAAACTACCCAGCATGAGGGATTTGACAATCTTGGGAGGATCCTTGTGGTTGACTTATTATTGTTGTGATTATCGTAACGACAGCACTACAGACTTCTAAGTGTGTCTCCACCTATGATCTCACTTCTGTGGCTAGACCTCACCTCTAGCCCCTGGGAATTTCTTCTGTGAACCCAGCAGGATGACATCCCTTAAGTCAAATTCCAAAGCTTTGAAGCAGATCAGCAGATCAGGGCCCCCTAATGACTGATTACACACAGCTCTGACCCTACACAGCTTCAAGCTTGTTGTTTTCTGCAGCCTTTCATCCCTGCATCCTGAAGATGAGTCCATTTCTTCCCCAGTGGGAAAGCAAACAGTGGAGTGGGAAGAGTGGTGATGCATGTCCCCCAGGCTATGCAAAGGGGGAACACTCTGATCTCTGCAGTGACTTGTTTGCAAATGCCTTTCCCTTCATGCCAGAGGACCCAAGAGAGAAGTGGGAGTGGGGACAGCTCTGGCACCTGGAAACTGAAGTTTTATCTGCGTGAAGCAATATACGAAGTGGTTTCTGCTCAGCATCTCCAGCTTGTTGTATTTTAGTACTGCTGTAGCCTCAAACTTGGATAGTTTCGTACTGTTTGTGAAAGAGTTCTAAATATTTAGAGGTTCTCAGAGATAGTGGTCTTGGGGTGGAGACACTTCTCCGAAAAGAGTGCTACAATTCCAGCCATGATGGCCTTTTCTCGTTAATCTCCTTGTTTTCTCTATCCTGTATCCGGTTAGAAATCAGAGTGAGATTGAAATGCTACTAGAAATTATTTTGGCCAGAGACACTTAATATTTAATCCTACCAAAGAATAACCAAAAAAGGCATATAGTCAAGGAAGGTTAGCAGAGGAAAACAGAGTAACACTTGATTGGTAAATTTGCTTTTGGCCCCTAATCCCAATATAGACAACTCACATGAAGTTGTCTATAAAGAGGAGGCCTATTCCCACCCAACGTCACCATCCAAAGATCCCATACCATAGTACTGGTGTACCACGAAATGGCCATGAAGAAATAAGACGGAAGAGAAGGATATGACTACAACTTACTTCCTGTGAGCATGGACCCTGGACCTTATCACTTCAGCAGCTTGGAAAGAAGACAAAATAGGGCTTCCCTGGTGGCGCAGTGGTTGAGAGTCCGCCTGCCGATGCAGGGGACACGGGTTCGTGCCCCGGTCCGGGAAGATCCCACATGCCGTGGAGCGGCTGGGCCCGTGAGCCATGGCCGCTGAGCCTGCGCGTCCAGAGCCTGTGCTCCGCAACGGGAAAGGCCACGACAGTGAGAGGCCTGCGTACCGCAAAAAAAAAAAAAAAAAAAAAAAAAGACAGCCACACTTCTATGGACGCACTATTGGGAAAAAGCATGTCCTAAGCAGGGAGAAGGTAAGGGCACCGAGGCACAAACATGCTTGGTATGCCCAAGGGACAGCTTCTAATCCATGGATTTTATTATTTAATCCATGATTCTAGCAGGTGTTTTGGATTGCAGTTGATAGCTGTGGATTTAATAATTTTAAACGCAGTAGCCTTCATTTCTTGGTTGCACCAGGACTGTTAAGCACTTTGTTTTGCTTGACATACACTTATTCCTCTTGGCATGTAAAATTCTGAACACCAGTGATATCATTCTTTTCCTAATCACCAACTGTGATGGTGGTACGGTCGGGGGGGACCTTGTAAAGATAGATAACAAACCAAGAAAATCAAATTAATACTGGCAGTAAATTAAATACTTTGTTGGAAGTCTCTCGGATTCATAATTTGTGTAAATGATTTATAATTTAATTGATCATCTGCTTTCCTGATTATTACATGAATCACAAGGAATACTTAAAACTACCCTACTCTGTTGTGGAGAAAAAAATAACCCATATCAAGAGGTCTGAGTCAATAATATCTTGGCAAAACTTGATCTGAATGTCAATTGGCCACATCATTTGGAAGCAGTTTTGTTGTCCAGTTCAGTGGATTTTTTCCAGTTTCCATGAAATACAGATATCCATAGCTCTTCATCCTGGAAAACTGCAGCTAGATGTGTTCTGTTTCAGCGTTTCTCAAAAGTAGTTTATTCCACAAACATTAGAGGGCAGCATTTGATAGGGATTTCAAAAAGGCCGAAAATTCTCCACATCAAACCCGCCTGAATGCTCCATTGGGCTAGGCTTTTCTCTCTTCTTTTCTGGTTCCACTTTGATTTCAAGCCAGGAAATGCCTTTCCCTGTGGCTTTCACTGCCCACTGTCCTCTTCTTCCTCAAGGGACACAGCGAGCTGGCTGGGGTTCATAGTGGATTAGTGCTCAGCATCTCTTTTCCCTCCTTTTAGGATGGGGCCAAAGGAACGCCAAAAACTCTATCTCCCAATTCCCTTATAGTTAAGATTCCAGATGTGATTTAAGTTTGTCCAGTCAGATGCGCTTTTGGGACAATTGAAAGACGGATATGTACCTGGAGGGGCCCTGTTGCTGCTTCCGTTTCCTGCTGGCAAGCCTGGTGCGGAGGGGTTGGGCTTTCTGGAGTAGCATGACCATGTCCAGTCACTAGCTTCATGGGGGTCATGGCGAGGGGTCTGAGCATGCAGTTTTTGCTGATGCCAATGTAGCAGTGTGACTTTGAAAGCAACAGCAGCAGCGGTGGGGCATTGTGATTCCGATTGCTGTTTAGGCTGTGAGTTTCTGTAGCTAACAGTTCCAGGGCAGTTTCTGATCGTATCTTCTTGATTTTACCTGGTTTCTTGGCAGACAGTTCTGTTGTCTGGGAGCCATTTCTGGAGGCCTTGCCTCAAATTTGCTTCTCCAGATCTTCCAGAGTTTTCCTTTTTTTTTCTTTCATTCATTTATTTATTTAATACCTGTATACATGTAGTAGTTTCAGAATTGTTTATGTACACTTGTCTTTAGACTTGCAGTTTCTACTCAGTCCCAAAGTTACTTAGGTCAGTTCTCTTTACCCCCATACTCTTCCATGAGATTTATCATAGTTTATTTATTTATTTAAAATTGAAGTATAGTTGGTTTACAATGTTGTGTTAATTTCTGGTGTACAGCAAAGTGATTCAGTTATATATATATATATATATATATATATATATATACACACACACATATGCATATATATGGGTATGTATATATATTCTTTTTTAGATTCTTTTCTTTTTTTAAAAATAAATTTATTTATTATTTTTGGCTGTGTTGGGTCTTCGTTGCTGCATGTGGGCTTTCTGTAGTTGCAGCGAGTGGGGGCTACTCTTCGTTGCAGTGTGCGGGCTTCTCATTGCAGTGGCTTCTCTTGTTGTGATGCACGGGCTCTAGGTGCCTGGGCTTCAGTAGATATGGCTTGCGGGCTTCAGTAGTTGTGGCTCACAGGCTTAGTTGCTCCATGGCATGTGGGATCTTCCTGGACCAGGGCTCGAACCCGTGTCCCCTGCATTGGCAGGCGGATTCTTAACCACTGTGCCACCAGGGAAGCCCCTAGATTCTTTTCCATTATAGGTTATTGAATATAGATCCCTGTGCTATACAGTAGGTCCTTGTTGTTTATCGGTTTTATATATAGTAGTGTGTTTCTGTTAATCCCAGACTCCTAATTTATTCTTCCCCCCTGCTTCCCCTTTGGTAACCATAAGTTTGTTTTTGCGGTCTGTGAGTCTATTTCTGTTAAATAAGTTCATTTGTATTATTTTTTTAGATTCCACATATAATGATGTCATATGGTATTCGTCTTTCTCTGTCTGACTTACTTCACTTAGTATGATCATCTCTAGGTCTATCCATGTTGCTGCAAATGGCATTATTTCATATTTTTTAATGGCTGAATAATATTCTATTGTGTGTATATAACACATCTTCTTTATTCATTCATCTGTCGATGGACGTTTAGGTTGCTTCCATGTCTTGGCTATTGTAAATAATGCTGCTATGAACGTTGGGGTGCATGTATCTTTTCAAATTAGAGTTTTTCAGTGTTTTATACTCACCCAATTCTCTGCATTTCTTAAATGCCTTCCTGCTTAAAATAGCTAAACTGGTTTCTGTTTTTCTAAAAGTGACCCATGAATGATACATTGGCTGAAGGTAAGCAAAAGCTACAGCCCAAGAATAACACTGTCATCCATATCTCTATGATCTTTGTAGCCTTCAGGTGAACTGATGAAAAACCACCATGAAATCTCAGGAGTAATGAGTTACTTCTTCCTGTGTTCCTTGCCCCACTTCTAAAGTACATAATTCTATCCCACCACTGCTACTATTATAATGGATGTGAGGTGGTAATCTCTTGGACTGCGTGTTGGCAATCAAACTCACAGCCATAATTCATTCAAAAATCATTTACCAAGCAGATGACAGTGAGCCAGTTTAGAAAGGCTTGTTAGGAACTAACCACACTAACATTAGTGTAGTGTGGCTTCCCTGGTCCCACAGACCCACTGGCTGATGCATTCTGATATCACTGGCTTAAGGAATCTACAGATCTGAGGATGCCTGCCAAGTTCCTCAACTATTCTGCATACTTTCCTTGTGAATGAGGCACAGCTGGGATGGGTTCCCTGATATTATCCACACACTAGTATGAGAAATATCTAAGCCCTTTCGACCTCATAGGATTGGCTGTAAACAAGACACATTCTACTTATTTATGCTTTTCAACAACTGCTCTTCCAGTCCAAGGGCACTTTACATGAATATGCAGTATACCAGCCACTCTTTAGAATGACATTGTTACTCCAGATGGTGTATCAAATACAGAGTCTCTGGTAAGTGGATTCTTTACTGATAAATGTCCAGATTTTCACATAAGATACTTGATAAGATTTCAAACTGAACCTACAGTGTACAATATTAACCTCAGAGTTTGATTTTCAGGGAGTCACAAACTGAAATTCCTCAATTTTCTATGACCAGTATGCTACGAGAATCCCTAACTTTTGTAGCTGCAGGGCTGAGATTGCTATAAGAATTAGAAAAGGAATCAGAGATTTCCAAGTACTCAATCTCTCTTAAAAACCCACCATTGAAATTTCACTGCATAAGGAAGCCCTCTACCTTCTTTGTCCATAGAAACTGTTTTTTGCCATCCTGAGAGCTCCCTTCCGGGAGGAAGCTGATACTCCCCCCTCACATCTGCTGTCAGCAGGCCAGGCACTAGGACCAGGTCCCATTTTTCCCTGGGGGTCATATGCAAAACCAGACATTTCAAAAGGAAGTTTATGTTTTGAAAACATTGCAAGAATTGCTTAATTTTTATCAACCAAAAAAATAAAAAGCAAACTTTTTACAAATTGATGTTGAGGTTATTTGGCTCAGAAGCGTGGCCAGGGGTGACAATTCCCTGGTCTTTACCCTATAACTTGCTCCCTGGAACCACTTTTCGTATCTGTTAGGATTCTTCACTTGTAACAACATAAATCAACTCTGGATAACTGGATTGTTGTAGTGGTTAATAGCTTAGGCTTTCCTAAGGTACAAATTCTGACTCTCTAACTTACTAATTGTCACTGGACAATCAAACTAATCTCCATTTGCTCTCTGCAAAAGGGAATAATAAAAATACTACATACTTCATAAGGCCTTGTGAAGAACAAGTGGGAAATTACACTTGAAGTTTTGGTACGTGGTAACAATTTGGTAGATTTTAATTATAATTTTATTTCTAGCTGGCCCTTCATTTCTTGAAAGAATCATAATGATCATTAAATAAATCCCTACTGCCTCTCACCCTGGAGTCCACCACGTAGAGTTGTTGATGTAATAAATAAGTTGTTTCCGAATGAGCACTTGTACTTTGCAGTGTCGGCCCTCGTGGCGTTAAATTTGGAGCTTATGCTTGAAATCATTTGTGTTAGTCCTAGAGTGAGCAGACCTTGACACAAAGTTGGGAATGCAAGAGGTTTATTGGGAGGTAATAAAAGAAGTGGGATCACTTTCAGACTGTGATGTAAACTCTGGTGGCAGCGAAGGGAGAGGAGGAGGAAGCAGGACTGGGGAAGGAGAGCCTCAGACTGCGATGCAGAGATGACAGAACTTCAGCCAACCCAATGCGGAGCTCTAGAGCAAAGATTGCTCTTAGAGGAATATGCAAAAATGGCCAGGCCCTGATGTCCCTGCTGTGCTGTCATTGGCGGGGGGATACCTTGGAAAAGAATGGTTTCAGCCTGAAAGTTAATGGCAGATCCGAAAAGCATGCACAGCTGAGGCTGCCAGCAAGTTCTTCTTTGAAGGGAGTTCTGAGTGGTCAGCCTCTATGGCTGTCATGGTCCACCCCTTGTGCTGCATGGCAGCAGCTTCTCTAGGGTTTCAATGAGCCTCTCTTCCTAATGGCGAAGTTATGGGTTCCAGCTGGTATTCACTGTTCCCCTCCGGTGTCCTTTCTAAATTCCTCTCTCCCTCATCTACCCCCTCTCTGTCCTTAGTGGCTTATCGATTGGTTTGACACCCATGTGCTAATTCTAAGGACTCTGAACCTCTAGGAGCCATACTCTTCGTCTTCTCAGATCAGGATGGCTGCACTTGTCCATTTACGGTTACGACTGGACAAGGGAATAACCAGAAGTACCCCAGTGGGTCACCTGAGTTCCACACATATTCCTGCCTGTCCCAGTTGTGTCACAGTAGTCCTGCCTCCTATGGATCGAGCTCAGTAACTCCTGTTAAGGCAGTAACTCCTGTGCTTGCCTGCTGATCCTAAATATAAAGAGACCAAAGTTCCCAGATGGCAGCCGTGTCTTACAGATTAATGGAAACCTTGCTATGTCCCTTTGCAAGGGTATGTCCCCTTTTGGAATCAGGACCTGTAATCCCGCAGAGCCCAGAGTTGTTTGGACAGAAATCATAAAGTCCCCTGATGGGTCATTGCAAATGATGTTAAGTGGGGCCACTCCTGCTTGGTTCCTGGATCCATGAATTCTTCCTGTTGGGGACGGGAATCAATAGGTCTCTGATTCAGTGTGTGCACTGCATCCTGGAGGATGGTACCCCATCCTTGCAGAGTATTACCTAGGAGTTAGTACTTCTGTAGGTCATTTCATTATTCTAACAGGTTGGCAGCTTCTGGATGGAGCAATATATGATATGACCATTGGATCTCATGGTCTTGGCCCCTCCCATCCCTCTTTCTTTTCCCTACTTGATTGGATGCTATACTGTGTAGGGCTTTAAGACTGTGGATCAGGTGCTCCCTAGCCATGCCCTCCAAATCTGTTCTAGGTAACTCATATAAGTGACAAATAACACAATATTTGTTCTTCTGTATCTGACTTATTTCACTTAGTATAATGTCTTCAATGTTCATCCATGTTGTAGCATGTGTGAGAAGATGACTTTTTAAAAAGCTTTTAATTGAAGTATAACATACAAAGAGAAAAGTGAGTAACTCCTCCCAAGCTGAACACATCAGGGTAAGCAGCACCTAGATAAGAAACCTAGTAACTGGCACCACAGAAGACTCCCCACCATGCTCCCTTCCAGTCCTAACCCCAGTGATAAGCTCTATCCTAACTTCTAAGAATACAGATTAATTTCACCTAGTACTTAACTTTATATAAATGAAACCATGCAGTATTTATTCTTTTTCTGTCTGCTTTCTTTTGCTCAGTATTATGTTTGTGGCATTCATCCATATTGTCGTGTATAGTTATAGTTCTTTTATTCTTGTTGCAATATATGAATATTCTCATTGCTATGTGTGAAGAGTCTCATTCTGTTGTACGAATATACCATAATTTATTTATCCTTTATACTGTCGATGGTACTTAGGTAGTTTCTGTTTTTAGCTCTTATAAATGGTGCTGCTAACATTCTTGAACATGTCTTTTGGTGAACCCATGAATAGATTTATATTATTTATATGCATATGTAATATATGTTGAATATGCAGTATATAATGTGAATATGTAATATGAACCTATACACAGGTTTCCCCTGTTATCTGAAAGCAGAGCATTATTATGAAACCTTTTGTAAGCCAAAATGGTGAAGTGAAGAAACAATTACCTAAGGACACATCTTGCTAATGGATGCACAGCATAAATGGAACTAAAGCACAGATGCTCACAGACACAGTTCAAAGCTATAGCAGCTTGATGCTGAAATGCTGAGTGTAGCTCCCAGAGAAGGAGCTTGGCGGGGCCACTCTCGTTACTCAGGTGAGCACTGCCTCTAGAATGGCTCCCTGTAAAACAAACACTGAACACTGTTTTCACTTTTCACCTTTTTTTTCCCCCAAAAGCAATAATCCTCTTCAGATTTCTTTCAGTTAGCAAAAACAGGTACTAATGTATCTCTTTCATTAAAGTGAAGGGGTGTAAAACAAACTTTCTAAAATGGGGGATATCTGTATATGCAATATACATACTTATTCGGTGGAAATGCTGGGCCACAGAGTATGTGTATGTTCAGCTTTAGGAGCTTTCCAAAGTGCTTTACCCGTTTAGAAAGGATCACATTCCAGCAGAGGCCCGAAGGACAAAGGGGGATGGAAGCTGCATTGAGATTTCTCTCCTAACATCTCCACGGCTGTCCTGCCAAAAAAGTGTCCTTTCTTAAAGTGGTTAGACCAAACGGGAGAAGTCCCCCACCTCCTTTCTGCTGCGGTCTCCCAGTGACACTTTGGTGAGAGGAGCCTCTGTCATTTTGGTCAGACTCAGGGCGACAGGAGATGATGACTGATGACTCAGCCTCCCTGGCTCCACTTCCCAGAGCTCCACTCACCACATCAGTAAGCCTGGCACTGAGGGGGAGACAGAATCACAACACGTGTTGCTGTCCATTCTCACAGAGATGTCAAGAGCCAAGGCCCGAGAAGAGGAGAGAACTGGGGTAAATACGTCAGTGGGAAAAAGACCAAGCTAGGGACCTGAAATTCATGTCTAAAGAATTAAGTAACAGTGGCAAATGAAAACAAAAGGCCCGACTGCTAAAATAACCCATGGTACCTGTCTCAGATTCCCAGGCATCTCTATGTTTTGGGGAGGTCTTGGGACTCAGGGCTTGGCCAAATGTGTGGCCTGGGAGGAAAGCCATCAATAGAAGTTGGAATTTGGGCTTTCTTCTCAACAGAAATGAAAGGAGGCAGAAAAAAAACAAAAAAACAAAAACCTGGCCACAGTAATGCCTGTAAATGGTGTGTGGGTGTGAGGCCCTGCCTCTTTGTCCCCGTTCAGGAAGTATGAACAAAACTAGTAGAAATGGGTCATTTTGGGAAAAAGTTTCCAGTGTGAAAAAAGAATATAGTTGCTTTGCCCTCCGATGTTTTAGAGTTTCCTCTGGGTACAGAGAGATGCCAGTGTGCTGCTTTCAGATGGTGCTCATAAAGTCCTGTCTTTTAAAGAAAAGAAACAGTGAAAATGATTGGTGCATCAAGGTGAGGTTTCCTTTTACACACATGTGGCCACAGTGACTGACCCTTTTCTGAACTGCATGCAGTGTCTTCAAGGTGGCTAAGCAGGTGTGCCGCAAACTGCCCTTAGTCACAGTGCCCAGGGCTATAAAGGGCTGAGTCTTAGGCCAAAACCTCTTTTGGTTATTTTTCTTTATTTAGTAGGTACAAAAAGTGAGATTTTAAAAGTAGCACAGGCTCATCATTTTGAACTTTAGTTGAGTGTTCATGTTTATAGATTAGAGCTGTAGATGTAGAAAGCATTAAAGACTGGAATGTATATATCCTGTCACAGTTGTGTGTATGTGTGTTCTAAGAAAATTTCTTGTATGAGATAAGTCTCTTTCATTTATTTGTTTTCCCTAAGAGTTTTCTGGGAAAATAATGGTTAAATTAGCTAAGAAAATTCTGATTAGTTGAGTTTCACTTATATCAGTTTCCTTCTATAGGCATAAAGGAAAGAAGAAAGGGAGAAATGGCCCATTCAAACATGGGGCCCCATGTGGTCCAGTCTGTATGACATGTCACATTCAACTAAACACAGGTTTGACAACTGAGACAGATCAGAAGGTAATTCATACATGTACTGAGACTCTCAAAGAATGTCAAGAGTAGAAATCCTTAAAATTATTTCTTCATCTCTTGTTCTATTTCCCACCCACTCTAAAGTTCTTTCCAAAGACTTTCTCAACTCATCAAATCTCTTTCTCATCCCTGCATGCACTCAGAGTTCTTGTCTTTCCCCCCTTTTTTCTCCCCCAACAAAGTAAGTTTCCACCCCTCCCCCACTTCTAAGGTTAAAATTATATGCATCCTCAGTTTGTCTATTGTCTTCTAATATTCAGATCTTTCTTTTTAAAAATTTTATTGAAGTATAGTTGATTTACAATGTGTTAATTTCTGCTGTACAGCAAAGTGATTCAGTTATACATATATATATATCCTTTTTCATATTCTTTTCCATTATGGTTCGTCACAGTTTGTTGAATACAGTTCCCTCTGCTATACAGTAGGACCTTGTTGTTTATCCATCCTCTTTATAATAGTTTGCATCTGCTAATCCCAAACTCCCAGTCCTTCCCTCCCCTTCCTGCCTCCCCTTTGGCCACCACAAGTCTGTTCTCTATATCTGTGAGTCTGTTTCTGTTTCATAGGTATGTTCATATGTGTTGTATTTTAGATTCCACACACAAGTGATATCATGTGGTATTTGTCTTTCTCTTTCTGACGTACTCACTTAGCATGATAATCTCTAGATCCATCCATATTGCTGCTAATGGCATTATTTCATTCTTTTTTATGGCTGAGTAGTATTCTAGATCTTTCTATTCATTGTTCTGCTTAGCTTCACAGAAGGCCTGGAGACAAGCACACAGTCACAGAGGGGCAGAGTTGTAAACTCTTACACATTAATGATTTTGGTGCCACTTGCTCAGTAATCTTTAATATAATCCACGTAACAGGAAGGGATGAGGGAAAGGGTTGAAATGTGGAACAAGATGAGCAACGGCTTTGAGCAGAGAAATAATTCTGCCTAGACCCACCTCTTCCCCTCCTGTGTTGACATCACATATGCCCGTACTTTTCCCTGGAAGCCCCATTTCTTGAAACCTGATAATCATAAACCAATAAACCATCCCCTTGGAAGTGTGGCTACTTTTTGATGTTTATTTGATCAGAAGAAGAAACCTAAAAGGGAGAGAACAGAACTTCAAGGTCAAGTTTAGCCATTTCTCTGGTATCTCATGTCTAATGCCTGAGAGTTTCTTCATTAAGACTCATTTCTTTATTAAAATCAAACAGTGGGCTTCCCTGGTGGCGCAGTGGTTGAGAGTCCGCCTGCCGATGCAGGGGACACGGGTTCGTGCCCCGGTCTGGGAAGATCCCACATGCTGCGGAGCAGCTGGGGCCGTGAGCCATGGCTGCTGAGCCTGCGCGTCGGGAGCCTGTGCTCTGCAACGGGAGAGGCCACAACAGTGAGAGGCCCGCGTACCGCAAAAAAAAAAAAAAAAAAAAAAAAAAAAAATCAAACAGTATCTGGACTTTCCTGGTGGTGCAGTGGTTAAGAATCTGCCTGCAGGGTTCGAGCCCAGGTCTGGGAAGCTCCCGTATGCCACGGAGCAACTAAGCCTGCAGGCCACAAGTACTGAGCCTGCGCTCTAGAGCCCGGAAGCCACAACTATTGAGCCCGCGCACCTAGAGCCCGTGCTCTGCAGCAAGAGAAGCCACCGCAATGAGAAGCCCATGCACCACAACAAAGAGTAGCCTCCACTCGCTGCAACTAGAGAAAGCCCGCATGCAGCAAAGAAGACCCAACACGGCCAAAAATAAAGGAAAAAAAACATATAAGTATATGATTTGATAAGATAAAAGCATGACAAAAAGTTAGACTAGAAAAAATGCTAAATACATACTCAATATATACTCAACATTCCTAAGAGATTGTCAGATAAGAGTTTTTATAGTGTGACAGAACAAAAAAATACTTCCTCAATGACTAGTATATTTAGAAAATTTCCATGTCATTTGTACTTGTCTAGAAAGAGCTATTTCAAAAGCATCTGGCTGTCTTGAGATTAAACTTGGAGAAAGAAGCAATTGCCTGTTCACTCATTCATTAACTCAAAATACATTTAAATAGAATTCACCATGTACCAAGCACAGTATTAGGTACTACGAGTAGGACAGAGAATAACATGGGGGACTTCCCTGGTGGCGTAGTGGTTAAGAGTCTGCCTGCTAGTGCAGGGGACACGAGTTCGAGCCCTGGTCCGGGACGATCCTACATGCCATGGAGCAACTAAGCTCGCGGGCCACAACTACTGAGCCTGTGCTCTAGAGCCCGCCTGCCACAACTACTGAAGCCCATGTGGCTAGAGCCTGTGCTTAGCAACAAAGAGAAGCCACCGCAATGAGAAGCCCGCGCACCACAACGAAGAGTAGCCCCCACTCGTTGCAACTAGAGAGAAAGCCCACGAGCAGCAACGAAGAGCAACGCATCCAAAAAAAAAAAAAAAAAAAAAATTTATATACATAAAAAAAGACTAACATGGTCCTTACCCTCAGGTAGCTTACAATGTAATAGGGAAAGCAGACATTGAGTAGGTTATTACTCATTCAGACATAGAATGTGTGCATTGAGAGTTATGATGGAGAAGTACATGGTGCTATTGAAGTTAGGGAAGGCTTTAGGAAGAATATGATTTTAAATAAAAGAGGACAGAGTTGCCTTCCTTTCTTTGGCATATTAAACCATATGAATATCTATTGAGCGATCCAGGTGCTACTGCTGTCATCTCTGGGCATGTCTTTCTCCTTTGCCTGAAAAGAATACATTAATCTCAGATTAAGCAAAGAGCTCATAAAATGCCTGATGGCACACCGACCAATCCAAACATACCAAGCATTCTTCTCCAGAGGATTGGGAAAGAGATTCATTTTGAAATAATTATCTGGCAATAGGTTCAACCTGAAAAAAATAAACATGAAGCCATAATTATTTTTCAACAGAACTAGAGACATTCATCCTAGTTTTTGAAACTGTATATCTATTTCAGAGCACTGGAAGCTCAATACTATGTTTTATGTTCTAAGGGTAAAAACATGATGTCTGTTTTATTTCACAACATGAATTGAAAGCATTTGTGGGACAGGATGTTGTTTTGGTTCAATAGATTGTTCAAGGTTCCTTAGGAGTTTTATCCAGTAACTGCTTTCAGCTTTAAGATATTAATGTTTCCTTTTGGTTTTCAAATCCAAAGACTGTGTAAGCAGATTCTTCTGTTTTTGATGCCTTAGTCTACTGCTAGGGTGGTTTAAGGTCATCAATCACATAACTGAGAGTAATAAAGGACTCTGGCTAAGAGTTTTTACACAAATAAAACTTGCATTGGTTTGAGTAGGGATGGAGATTATTCAAGGATTGCGGGAATAGCTTGGAGTCAAACCTCAAAAATGTCCCAGGTTTGCAGCTCATGCGCTGGTTGGGAAGGCTGCCCCTCACGTTAATTCAGGTAGGATGCTGGCCAGGCTCAAGCTAGGAAAATGAGAGGACCTGATGGGAACAATAAAGGGATTGATAGCCTTGGGCTATTCAGCAAGTCTTGGGAATCTTTCTGCCAAGAAAACCTGCTCTCTCTCCTTTCTTTCTCTGGGGATCCAAGTCCAGGTTTGTGTTTAGGAACACAATGAACCAAGTCAAGTTTGTCATAGACTGTTTTCTCTCAGGACCCTTTTCCCCTTCCCGGATCTGTTATTTTTATATTCCCGTGCTCAGAACTTTCCTACTGCCCTGTAGAGGCCCAGAGTTCACCACTGTGGAGCCCTATTTGGTCTGCCCTACTTGGCCCAATATTGCTACCTGTTTTGGTATTTCCCCCCCAATTTTACACTTCCCCACTATTTCAGTTTCCTATTGTTGCAAACAAGTTCCTACAAACTTAGGGCTTAAAACAGCACAAGTTTATTATTTTACACTTCTGGAGGTCAGAAGTCTGAAATGGTCTCATTGTGTTAAAATCAAAGTCAGCAGGGCTGTGTTGCTTTCTGGAGACTCTAGGGGAGAATCCATTATCTTGTCTTTGCTAGTTTCTATAAGCGTCCTTTCATCTTCAAAGCCAGCAATGGCTGGTTGACTCTTTCTCGCATCATATATCTCTAACTTTGCTTTTGTCATCACATTCTATTCTGACTCTTAACTCTCCTAGCATTTCCCTTTCCAATCATAACACTCTTCCATACCATTGGAGGTAACCATTAACTTTTATGGGTTCATTACCTTGATTTTCATTTTAGTTTTGCCACCCAGTTACATATACCTAAACAATATATTTTTATCTTTGAACTTTATATAAGTGAAATCACACACTACCTATTTTATTGTGGTTGACTGTCTTTCTCCACTTAAAATTTTTTTTGAAATAGACTCAAATTTATGGAAAAGTTGAAAATATGGGTCAAAACTTTTTTTTTCCCTGCACTATTTGAGATAGATTGCTAACATAATGCCCCATCATTTTAGAAATTTTTAGTTCTTTTATAAACGAGAACATTCTGCTGTGCAACCTCAATGCAACCATCAAAAGCAGGCAGTTAGTCTTGGTGCAGTAACATCTACTCCTTAGATTCCATTCAAGTTTTGTAAGTTGTCCTAATAAAGTCATATATAGCTAATAGACCCCATTCAGAACCACATGTTGCATTTATTTGTCCTGTATCTTTAGTCTCCTGCAATCCAAAATAGTTCCTCAAATTTTCCTTGACTTTCAGGACCGTGACACTGTTACAGATTATAGGTCAGTTATTTTGTGGAATGTCCCTTAATTGGAGCTTATCTGACGTTTCCTCTTGACCAGATTTAATTTATGCATCTTGGCAGAAAACCTATAGAAGTGATATTATGTTCTTTGCATTCTACCAGGTGGCACATAATTTCAATTTGTTCTATTATTGATGTTGTTCATTTTGGTCATTTGATTAAGCTAAGTCTGCTAGGCTTCTCAGCTGTAGATTTACTCTTTTCCCCTTTATAATTAATAGATATTTTATGGGAAGATTTTTTATGATATTGAAGTACCTCATTTAAATATACCACAAAACTTTCAGTTTATTCATTTTAAAATGTATATTAAATTTGGGTCATGGTTTCCAATTTTACTCAATGGGTTATAATGCTTTAATATATTATTTAATGTGATGCTCAAATCAACCCAGACAGGGGTCCCTTCAAGATAGTTCTTTGCCCCTTTGACATATCACCATCATTCTTTGAGAAATTTCTCATTTTCTGGCACAAGAAGAAAGAATGTTCCAGGGTTGTCTTCTACTTTCCCTGCCTCTACCCTGGAACCAGCTATACCTCTGAGAAATTTAACTCCAAGATTCCATTTAATTGATATTTAGAGAACAAGATCCGGGCACTATGTGTGCTCACTGCTACTGAGGGTACTGCTGCTCCCATGCCCTTTTAGTGGACATAGCTCGAGAGTATATGTATGTGTATACATACATTTATATGTATATATGAATATATACATCATATGTATATATATAATATTCATACATAACAATATTCATTTATATCTGTATTTATTTCTCTATCAATCTATGTGTTAAAAACTATGAGTCCACAATGATATCTCTAATTTTAATTGAATACCACAGGGTTTATTCTAGTTTTCCCTTTCCATATTTTTACTCCCTTTCTCTGAACAGTTAGAAAGCTGCTTCCCATTATTCTTAACAAATTTACTTAATCGATGAACCCTTTGTGTACAACCAATCTCCCATCACAGCTGCTGGTCCCTCCCCTACTTTTCTGCTCTCATCATTTTACTGGTGCTCTGACACCATGCAATGGGCCTGTTATCACCCTTATGACCCTTTGAAATCCCTCCAACTTGCTCTTTCCTAAGCAACCACTTATTTCTATCTCAGTAGATTAGTTCAAATTTTCCACTGTAAGTGAAATCATACAGTGTGTACTCTTTCATTCAGCCTAATTAATTTAAGATTTATCCATGTTGTTGTGTTACTAGTTCATTCCTTGTTATTGCTGAGCTGTATACCATTGTATGGATACTTAAAAATTTTGTTTATCTGTTCACCTGTTGATGGACATTTGTGTTGTTTCCACTTTTTGGCTAATAAAAATAAAGCTGCCATAAACATTCATGTGCAAGTCTTTGTATGGATATATATCTCCTTTTCTCTTGGGTATATACCTATGAATCAGATGACTAGATAATATTATAGGTATATGTTTAACTTCTAAAGAAACTGCCAAAATATTTTCCAAAGTGGTGTACCATTTACATTTCTACCAGCAGTGTGTGAAAGTTTCAGGTTTTCTACATCCTTGTCCAAACTCAGTAAGGTCAGTCTTTTTTTTAAAATAAATTTATGTATTTATTTATTTTTGGCTGCATTGGGTCTTTGTTGCTGCATGCGGGCTTTCTCTAGTTGCGGTGAGTGGGGGCTACTCTTCGTTGCGGTGCGCGGGCTTCTCATTGCGGTGGCTTCTCTTGTTGTGGAGCACGGGCTCTAGGTGCGCGGGCTTCAATAGTTGTGGCTTGTGGGCTGTAGAGCGCAGGCTTAGTAGTTGTGGCGCACAGCCTTAGTTGCTCTGCGGCATGTGAGAGCTTCCCCGACCAGCGATCAAACCTGTGTCCCCTGCATTGGCAGGAGGATTCTTTTTTTTTTTTTTTTAAACATCTTTATTGGAGTATAATTGCTTTACAATGTCATGTTAGTTTCTGCTTTATAACAAAGTGAATCAGTTATACATATACATATGTTCCCATATCTCTTCCCTCTCGCATCTTCCTCCCTCCCACCCTCCCTATCCCACCCCTCTAGGTGGTCACAAACCACCTAGCTGATCTCCCTGTGCTATGTGGCTACTTCCCACTAGCTATCTATTTTACATTTGGCAGTGTATATATGTCCATGCCACTCTCTGACAGGAGGATTCTTAACCACTGTACCACCAGGGAAGTGCCAAGGTCAGTCTTTTTTAATTTTAGCCATTGTAATAGGTATGTAGTACCTCATTGTGCTTTTAATTTGCATTTCCCTGATGACTAATGATGTTGAACTTACTTTCATATACCCTCTGTATATCTTCTTCTTTTTTTAAAAAAATACTGATTTATTTATTTGGCTCTGCCGGGGCTTAGTTGCAGCACGTGAGATCTTTGTTGAGGCATGTGGGATCTTTATTTTTTATTTTAGTTGTGGCATGTGGGATCTAGTTCCCTGACCAGGAATGGAACCCAGGCCCCCTGCATGGGGAGTGCGGGGTCTTATCCACCGGACCACCAAGGAAGTCCCTGTATATCTTCTTTGGTGAAGTATTTGATTAAATCTTTTGCCTAATTTTTAGTTTTGTTGTTTGTTCTCTTATAGTTGAGTTTTGAGAGTTCTTTGTATATTCTGGTTACAAGTGTTTTATCAGGTATATACTTTGCAAAGATTTTTCCCAGTATGTGGCTTGCTTTTTCATTCTCATTTGTTAATTTCATTTCATTTTCATTCTTTCATTTAAGAATGTTTCTTAAAGAGCAAAAATTTTTAAACTTTGATGAAGTCCAGTTTATGAATTTCCTTGTTATGAATTATCTTTTTGGCATCATATCTAAGAAATCTTTACTTAACCCAAGTTTACTATAAGTATTTAATATTTTTGCTGCTGTTATAAATGGTAAGCCTTTTCAATTTCAATATCCAGATCTTTGTTGCTAGTATATAGATGTAATGCTATTTAGTTCCTCTCCGTCATGTTTGGAGGCACATAATGACTGGTTTCCTGCTCTTAGTCATGCTAAGATTTTTTAAAAAATAAATTTATATTTATTTGTTTTTATTTTTGGCTGTGTTGGGTCTTTGTTGCCGTGTGCGGGCTTTCTCTAGTTGTGGCGAGCGGGGGCTACTCTTTGTTGCAGTGCGCAGACTTCTCATTGTGGTGGCTTCTCTTGTTGTGGAGCATGGGCTCTAGGCATGCAGGCTTCAGTAGTTTTGGAACGCTGGCTCAGTAGTTGTGGCTCACGGGCTTAGTTGCTCCGCAACATGTGGGATCTTTCCGGACCAGGGCTCGAACCTGTGTCCCCTGCATTTGCAGGCGGATTCTTAACCACTGTGCCACCAGGGAAGTCCCAGTCATGCTAAGATTTGAATTGAGATAGTGTAATCAATATGATCTACAGTATCCATGAAAATGTTACCCATCAACCTTTCACCTAATATTTCTGGACCAAAAAACTTTGCCTAAATGATCTATTTTCATTAAGGGTTGCAAACGGATGATATTCTAATGCTATTGTTTTTCTTGCATTTACTAGTTGTGATTCATTTATAAAGAAGAAATTTCCTTGGTCATTTATTTTGTTAGCCTGAAGTAGTGTACCAGGAAACAATATAAAAACTTGATTCTTTCTTTTTTTTTTTTTTTTTGCGGTACACGGGCCTCTCACTGTTGTGGCCTTTCCCGTTGTGGAGCACAGGCTCCAGACATGCAGGCTCAGTGGCCATGGCTCACGGGCCCAGCCGCTTCGCGGCATGTGGGATCTTCCCGGACCAGGTCATGAACCTGTGTCCCCTGCATCGGCAGGTGGACTCTCAACCCTGCGCCACCAGGGAAGCCCTGATTCTTTCTTTTTATTGATCATTTTTAGAATAAAGATTTCATGCTCTAGCAACTTCTAAAAGTGATGAATGGGGACTTCCCTAGTGGTCCAGTGGTTAAGAATCTGCCTTCCAATGCAGGGGATGTGGGTTTGATCCTTGGTCAGGGAACTAAGATCCCACGCGCTACAACTAATGAGCCTGTGTGCTGCAACTACAGAGCCCATGTGCTCTGGAGCCCACATGCCACAACTAGAGAGAAGCCCACATGCCACAACAAAAGATCCTGTGTTCCGCAAATAAACCCGTCACAGCCAAAAATAAATAAGTAAATAAGTATTAAAAAATAAAGTATTAAAAAATAAAATTAAAAATAAAGTGATGAATGAGTTTTTATTTTTGGATTATCATTATGAACACATGTTTTTGTATATATTTCACATACTTCAGCTTATCAAAGCTATTATATTTTAGATGCTGGAATTGTCCCATCTTGGCCAGTATGAGACCCCTTCTAATTGGCTCCCGTGTTCTTTCAGTATGACTCTAGTAGTAACTGATAACTTTCTTGCTTTCAGGCCAGACAAGATGTCTCAGATTCATCCTGTATATTTCCTATTACAGATTTGGAACTGCCATTTCTATAAGGTGCTCTGGGTCCCTTCTTGGAGAAATGGTATAGAGAGATCACAATCTAGATGCTAGGGGCACTCATTGCTCTGGGATTGTCATTGTTTCTTTCAGTGGTGAATGTTCATAAGCAGAAGTATTTAATTTAAATTTTGTCAAATTTATTAATTTTTTGGGGGGTGTCGTGCCACATGTCTTGAGGGATCTTATCTCCCCAACTAGGGATTGAACCCGGGCCACTGGAGTGAAAGCACGGAGTCCTAACCACTGGACTGCCAGGGAATTCCCCATATTTTTCTTTTTTAAAAAAATTGATTAATTAAATTTTGCCTGTGTTGGGCCTTCGTTGATGCAGACAGGCTTTCTCTAGTTGCAGCGAGCGGGGCCTACTCTTCGTTGCGGTGCACAGACTTCTCATTGCAGTGGCTTCTCTTGTTGCGGAGCACAGGCTCTAGGCGTGGGCTTCAGTAGTTGTGGCTTGTGGGCTGTAGAGCACAGCCTCAGTAGCTGTGGCACACGAGCTTAGTTGCTCCGTGGCATGTGGGATCTTCTGGGACCAGGGCTCGAACCCGTGTCCTCTGCATTGGCAGGTGGATTCTTAACCACTGCACCACCAGGGAAGTCCGCCATATTTTTCTTAATATTAACCTTATCTTTTGTGTGTGTGTCTTGTTTGAGAATATTTCCTTACCCTGAAGTTCTAAAAATGTTCTCCTATATCATCTTCTAAAATAGTTTATTGTCCTGCCTTTCGTACTCAGTGCCATGAGCTAACTGGAATTGATTTCGTTGCATGGTAAGTGTTCCAATATTTTCCTCCCAAATACTGCTCAACTTTCCTGTCATTATGTATTGAAAAGTTCACCCATTTCTCATTGCTCTGCAGTACTAGCTTTGTCCTAAATCATCTATCCATATATATGTAGGTCAGTTTCTGGAGCACACATACTTTATGCTATTGGTCTAGTTGTCTGTCTGTGCACCACTATTATAGTTTAATGACAATTTCCAGTAGAGTCAATCTTCCTACTGTAATTATTTCTTGTGTATTCTACGCTTTTTGTATTTTATACATATTTTAGAATTGGTTTGTTAATATCTCTCTGAAAACCTATGGAGATTTTTATTGGATTGCATTGAAATTTTAGATAAAATTGTTGAGAACTGTTATTTTTATGCTTTTGCATCTTCCAATCCATGTGCATATACCTCTTTATTTCTTTAGGTCTCTTTTAATTTTCTTTATTAAAAATTTGCAGTTTTTGCTGTATAAATTGTAGAAATCTTAAGTTATAGTTATTCCTAGTTACTTAATATTTTGATATTATAATAAATGGAATATTCTTTTAACTTCTGTTTTCTAAATGTTTGCTGCTCATATACAGAAGTAACAAAAATTATTGTATAAGTTTCAGGTACAGCATTATAATCTGATATCTATAACACTACAAATTGATCACCAGCACAAGTCTAGTTACCATCCATCACCAACAGTTGACCCCCTTTACCAATTTCATGCATCCCCCGGTTCCCTTCCTCTCTGGTAACCACTAATGTGATGTCTGTATCTATGAGTTTGTTTTTGTTTTATTTTATTTGTTCATTTTATTTTTGTTTTTGTTTTAGATTCCACATGAGTGAACATATATGGTATTTGTCTTTCTCTGTCTGACTTATTTCACTTAGCATAATGCTCTCAAGTTCCATCCATGTTGTTGCAAATATCTGAATATCATTCTTTTTTATGGGAGAGTAGTATTCCATTGTGTGTGTGTATCACTGTCACATCTTTTTTTATACGTTCATCCATCAATGGACACTTAGGTTGTTTCCCTATCTTGGCTAATGTAAATAATGCTGCTGTGAACATAGGGGTGCATATATCTTTTCATGTGTTTTGTATAAACACCCAGAAGTGGAATAACCGGATCATATGGTAGCTCTATTCTTAATTGTTTTAGGAATCTCTGTACTATTTTCCATAGTGGATAAACCAATTTATAGTTCCACCAGCAGTGCACTAGGGTTGCCTTTTTCCCACATCCTCTCCTACATTTGTTATTTCTTTTCTTTTCTTTTTTTTTTTGGTAAAATACCATTCTAACAGGTATTAGCAGTGAGGTGATATCTCACTGTGGTTTTGATTTGCATTTCCCTAATGATTAGTGATGTTGAACATCTTTTCATGTGTCTGTTGGCCACCTGTATGTCTTCTTTGGAAAAATGTTTATTCAGATTTTCTGCCCATTTCTAAATTGGGTTTTTTTTTGTTGTTAAGTTAATGAGTTCTTTATACATTTTGGATATTATTCCCTTATAAAATGTATGGTTTGCAAATGTTTTCTTCCATTCAGTAGTAATCTTTTCACTTTGTTGATGGTTTCCTTTGTTGTGTAGAAGCTTTTTAGTTTGATATAGTCCCATTTGTTTATTTTTGCTTTTGTTTCCTTTGCCTTTGTAGTCAGATCCATAAAAACATCACTAAAACAGATGTCAGTGAGGTTACTGCCTATGTTTTCTTCTAGGAATTTTATGGTTTCACGTCTTACATTCAAGTCTTTAATCCATTCTTAGTTAATTTTTGTGCATGGTGTAAGATAGTGGTCTACTTTCATTCTTTTGTGTGTGGCTCTTCAGTTTTCCCAACACCATTAAATGAAAAGATTGTCCTTTCTCCATTTTGTGATCTTTGCTCATTTGTCATAAATTGTCCATATAATTGTGGGCATATTTCTGGGCTCTCAATTCTGTTCCATTGATTGGTGTGTCTGATTTTGTGCCAGTACCATACTATTTTGATTACTGCAGCTTTTAAGTACAGTTTGAAATCAGGGAGTGTGATACCACCAGCTGTGTTCATTTTTCTCTCAAGATTGTTTTGGCTGTTTGGAATCTTCTGTAGTTCATACAAATTTTAAAATTATTCATTCTAGTTCTGTGAAAAATGTCATAGGGATTTTGATAGGGATCATATTGAACCTGTAGATTGCTTTGGGTAGTATGGACATTTTAACAATATTAATTCTTCCAATCCATGATCATGGATTTCCTTTTATTTGTGTCTTCTTCACCGTCTTTCATCCATGCCTTATAGTTTTCAGAGAACAGATCTTTCACCTCTTGGTTAAATTTATTCCCAGATAGTTTATTCTTTTTAATGCAATTATAAGTAGAATTACATTTTCTTTCTCTTGCTGATAGTGCATTATTAGTGTATAGAAATACCACAAATTTCTGTATATTGATTTTGTGTCCTGCCATTTTACTGAATTCATCTATTATTCCTGAGAGTTTTTTGGTGAAGTCTTCAGGGTTTTCTACATATAGTATCATGTTATCTATAAATAGTGACATTTACTTCTTTCTTTCTGATTTGGATGACTTTTATTTCTTTTTCTTGACTAATTGCTGAGTCTAGAACTTCCAGTACTGTGTTGAATAGAAGTGGTGAGAGTGGGCAACCTTGTCTTGTTCCTGATTAGAGGAAAATCTTTCAGCTTTTTACCATTGAGTATGATGTTAGCAGTCACCTTGTCCTATATGGCCTTTATTATGTTGAGGTATATTCTCTCTATACCCACTTTGTTGAGATTTTTCATCATAAATGGATGTTGAATTTATAAAATGCTTTTGTTTTGCATCTGTTGAGATGATCATATGATTTTTGTCTTTCATTTTGTTAATGTGATGTGTCACATTGATTGATTTGCAGATGTTGAACCATCCTTGCATCCCACCTGAATGTGGTGTATGATCTTTTTCATGTATTGTTGGATTCAGTTTGCTAATATTTTGTTGAGTATTTTGCATTTAGGTTCATTAAGGATATTGGCTAATAATTTTCTTTCTTTTTTTTTTTTTTTTTTCAGTATCCTTGGCTGGTTTTGGTGTGAGGGTAGTGCTGGCTTCATAAAATGTGTTTGGAAGGTTTCCCTTTCTTCAGTTTTTTCTTTGAAAGACTTTGAGGGGCTTCCCTGGTGGTGCAGTGGTTGAGAGTCCGCCTGCCAATGCAGGGGACACGGGTTCGTGCCCTGGTCCGGGAAGATCCCACATGCTGCGGGGCGGCTGGGTCTGTGAGCCATGGCAACTGAGCCTGCGTGTCTGGAGCCTGTGGGAGAGGCCACACCAGTGAGAGGCCCGTGTACCAAAAAACAAAAAACCAAAAAAACAAAAAAACTGCATGAAAGACTTTGAGAAGGATAGGTATTAAATCTTCTTTGCGTGTTTTGTAGAATTTGCCAGTGAAGCTATCTGGTTCTGGGCTTTCGTTTGTTGGGAGATGTGTGATTACTCTTTCAATTTCCTTACTAGTAATTTGTCTATTCAGATTTTCTATGAAATAACAGATTTTTGTATTGATTTTGTATCTAGCAATCTTGCTAAACTGAATTAATAATTTATTTCTAGATTATTTTTGTATTTCTATATATAAAATCATATCACCTGCAAATAATGACATTTTTGTGTCCAACCCTAATATATTTCTTTTTTTTGAATTTTATTTTATTTTTTTATACAGCAGGTTCTTATTAACTATCCATTTTATACATATTAGTGTATATATATGTCAATCCCAATCTCCCAATTCATCATACCACCCCCACCGCTTTTCCCCCTTGGTCTCCATATGTTTGTTCTCTACATCTGTGTCTCAATTTCTGCTCTGCAAACCAGTTCATCTATACCATATTTCTAGGTTCCACATATATGCATTAATATATGATATTTGTTTTTCTCTTTCTGACTTATTTCACTCTGTATGACAGCCTCTAGATTCATCCACATCTCTACAAATGACCCAATTTTGTTCCTTTATATGGCCGAATAATATTCCATTGTATATATGTACCACATCTTCTTTATCCACTCGTCTGTCGATGGGCATTTAGGTTGTTTCCATGACCTGGCTATTGTAAATAGTGCTGCAATGAACATTGGGGTGCATGTGTCTTTTTGTATTATGGTTTTGTCTGGGTATATGTCCAGTAGTGGGATTGCTGGGTCATATGGTAATTCTATTTTTAGTTTTTTAAGGAACCTCCATACTGTTCTCCATAGTGGCTGTACCAATTCACATTCCCACCAACAGTGCAAGAGGGTTCCCTTTTCTCCACACTCTCTCCAGCATTTATTGTTTCTAGATTTTTTGATGATGGCCATTCTGACTGGTGTGAAATGATATCTCATTGTAGTTTTGATTTGCATTTCTCTAATGATTAATGATGCTGAGCATTCTTTCATGTGTTTGCTGGCAATCTGTATATCTTCTTTGGAGAAATGTCTATTTAGGTCTTCTGCCCATTTTTGGATTGGGTTGTTTGTTTTTTAATATTGAGCAGCATGAGCTGTTTATATATTTTGGAGATTAATCTTTTGTCTGTTGATTCGTTTGCAAATACTTTCTCCCATTCTGAGGGTTGTCTTTTTTATAGTTTCCTTTGCTTTGCAAAACCTTTTAAGTTTCATTAGGTCCCATTTATTGATTTTTGTTTTTATTTCCATTTTCTAGGAGGTGGATCAAAAAAGATCTTGCTGTGATTTATGTCAAAGAGTGTTCTTCCTGTGTTTTCCTCTAAGAGTTTGACAGTTTCTGGCCTTACATTTAGGTCTTTAATCCATTTTGAGCTTATTTTTGTGTATGGTGTTAGGGAGTGTTCTAATCTCATAATTTTACATGTACCTGTCCAGTTTTCCTAGCACCACTTATTGAAGAGGCTGTCCTTTCTCCACTGTTCATTCTTCCCTCCTTTGTCAAAGATAAGGTGACCATATGTGCGTGGGTTTATCTCTGGGCTTTCTATCCTGTTCCATTGATCTATATTTCTGTTTTTGTGCCAGTACCATACTGTCTTGATTACTGTAGCTTTGTAGTATAGTCTGAAGCCAGGGAGCCTGATTCCTCCAGCTCCGTTTTTTGTTCTCAATATTGCTTTGGCTATTTGGGGTCTTTGTGTTTCCATACAAATTGTTAAATTTTTTGTTCTATTTCTGTGAAAAATACCAGTGGTAGTTTGATAGGGATTGCATTGAATCTATAGATTGCTTTGGGTAGTGGAGTCATTTTCACAGTGTTGATTCTGCCAACCCAGGAGCATGGTATATGTCTCCATCTATTTGTATCATCTTTAATTTCTTTCATCAGTGTCTTATAATTTTCTGCATACAGGTCTTTTGTCTCTTTAGGTAGGTTTATTCCTAGATATTTTATTCTTTTTGTTGCAGTGGTAAATGGGAGTGTTTTCTAAATTTCACTTTCAGATTTTTCATCATTAGTGTATAGAAATGCCAGAGATTTCTGTGCATTAATTTTGTATCCTGCTACTTTACCAAATTCATTGATTAGCTCTAGTAGTTTTCTGGTAGCATCTTTAGGATTCTCTATGTATAGTATCATGTCATCTGCAAACAGTGACAGCTTTACTTCTTCTTTTCCAATTTGGATTCCTTTTATTTCCTTTACTTCTCTGATTGCTGTGGCTAAAACTTGCAAAACTATGTTGAATAAGAGTGGTGAGAGTGGGCAACCTTGTCTTGTTCCTGATCTTAGTGGAAATGCTTTCAGTTTTTCACCATTGAGGACTATGTTGGCTGTGGTTTTGTCATATATGACCTTTATTATGTTGCAGAAAGTTCCCTCTGTGCTTACTTACTGCAGGGTTTTTATCATAAATGGGTGTTGAATTTTGTAGAAAGCTTTCTCTGCATCTATTGAGATGATCATATGCTTTTTCTCCTTTAATTTGTTAATACGGTGTATCACGTTGATTGATTTGCGTATATTGAAGAATCCTTGGATTCCTGGAATAAACCCCACTTGATCATGGTGTATGATCCTTTTAATGTGCTGCTGGATTCTGTTTGCTAGTATTTTGTTGAGGATTTTTGCATCTATGTTCATCAGTGATATTGGCCTGTAGTTTTCTTTCTTTGTGACATCCTTGTCCGGTTTTGGTATCAGGGTGCTGGTGGCCTCATAGAATGAGTTTGGGAGTGTTCCTCCCTCTGATATATTTTGGAAGAGTTTGAGAAGGATAAGTGTTAGCTCTTCTCTATATGTTTGATAGAATTCACCTGTGAAGCCATCTGTCCTGGGCTTTCGTTTGTTGGAAGATTTTTAATCAGTTTCTATTTCAGTGCTTGTGATTGGTCTGTTCATATTTTCTATTTCTTCCTGATTCAGTCTTGACAGGTTGTTCATTTCCAAGAATTTGTCCATTTCTTCCAGGTTGTCCATTTTACTGGCATAGAGTTGTTTGTAGTAATCTCTCATGATCTTTTGTATTTCTGC
Organism: Phocoena phocoena; assembly: GCF_963924675.1. Taxonomy (NCBI): domain Eukaryota; kingdom Metazoa; phylum Chordata; class Mammalia; order Artiodactyla; family Phocoenidae; genus Phocoena; species Phocoena phocoena. The sequence goes on along the minus strand of NC_089234.1, from coordinate 72,904,509 downwards.
AGTGTCAGTTGTTACTTCTCCTTTTTCATTTCTAATTCTATTGATTTGAGTCTTCTCCCTTTTTTTCTTGATGAGTCTGGCTAATGGTTTATCAATTTTGTTTATCTTCTCAAAGAAGCAGCTTTTAGTTTTATTCATCTTTGCTATCGTTTCCTTCAGTTCTTTTTCATTTATTTCTGATCTGATCTTTGTGATTTCTTTCTTTCTCCTAACTTTGGGGTTTTTTTGTTCTTCTTTCTCTAATTGCTTTAGGTGCAAGTTTAGGTTGTTTATTCGAGATGTTTCCTGTTTCTTAAGGTAGGATTGTATTGCTATAAACTTCCCTCTAAGAACTGCTTTTGCTGCATCCCATAGGTTTTGGGTCACAACAGATTTCTGTGCATTAATTTTGTATCCTGCAACTTTATGAAATTCATTGATTAGCTCTAGTCGTTTTCTGGTGGCATCTTTAGCATTCTCTATGTATAGTGTCATGTCATCTGCAAACAGTGACAGTTTTACTTCTTCTTTTCCAATCTGTATTCCTTTTTCTTCTTTGATTGCCGTGTCTAGGACTTCCAAAACTATGTTGAATAATAGTGGTGAGAGTGGACATCCTTGTCTTCTTCCTGATCTTAGAGGAAATGCTTTCAGTTTTGCACCATTGAGATTGATGTTTGCTGTGGGTTTGTCATATATGGCCTTTAGTATGTTGAGGTGGGTTCCCTCTATGCCCACTTTCTGGAGAGTTTTTAAAATAAATGGTGTTGAATTTTGTCGAAAGCTTTTCCTGCATCTATTGAGATGATCATATAGTTTTTCGTCTTCAATTTGTTAATATGGTATATCACATTGATTGATTTGTGTATACTGAAGAATCCTTGCATCCCTGGGATAAATCCCACTTCATCATGGTGTATGATCCTTTTAATGTGTTGTTGGATTCTGTCTGCTAGTATTTTGTTGAGGATTTTTGCATCTATGTTCATCAGTGATACTGGTCTGTAATTTTCTTTTTTTGTAATATCTGTCTGGTTTCGATATCAGGGTGATGGTCGCTTCATAGAATGAGTTTGGAAGTATTCCTTCCTCTGCAATTTTTTGGAAGACTTTGAGAAGGATGGGTGTTAGCTCTTCTCTAAATGTTCGATAGAATTCACCTGTGAAGCCATCTGGTCCTGGGCTTTTGTTTGTGGGAAGGTTTTTAATCACAGTTTCAGTTTCATTACTTGTGATTGGTCTGTTCATATTTTCTATTTCTTCCTGATTCAGTCTCAGAAGATTATACCTATCTAAGAATTTGTCCATTTCTTCCAGATTGTCCATTTTATTGGCATAGAGTTGCTTGTAGCAGTCTCTTAGGATGCTTTGTATTTCTGCGGTTTCTCTTGTAACTTCTCCCTTTTCATGTCTAATTTTATTGATTTGAGTCCTCTCCCTCTTTTTCTTAATGAGTCTGGCTAATGGTTTATCAATTTTGTTTATCTTCTCAAAGAACCAGCTTTTAGTTTTATTGATCTTTGCTATTGTTTTCTTTGTTTCTACTTCATTTATTTCTGCTCTGATCTTTATGATTTCTTTCCTTCTGCTAACTTTGGGTTTTGTTTGTTCTTCTTTCTCTAGTTCCTTTAGGTGTAAGGGTAGATTGTTTATTTGAGATTTTTCCTGTCTCTTGAGGTAGGCTTGTATTGCTATAAACTTCCCTGTTAGAACTGTTTTTGCTGCATCCCATAGGGTTTGGATCATCATGTTTTCATTGTCATTTGTCTTTAGGTATTTTTTGATTTCTTCTTTGATTTCTTCAGTGATCTCTTGGTTATTTAGTAACGTATTGTTTAGCCTCCATGTGTTTGTGTTTTTTCCCTGTAATTGATTTCTAATCTCATAGCGTTGTGGTTAGAAAAGATGCTTGATATGATTTCAATTTTTAAAAATTTACTGAGGTTTGATTTGTGACCCAAGCTGTGATCTATCCTGGAGAATGTTCCGTGCACACTTGAGAAGAAAGTGTAATCTGCTGTTTTCGGATGGAATGTCCTATAAGTATCAATTAAATCTGGTCTATTGTGTCATTTAAAGCTTGTGTTTCCTTATTAATTTTCTGTTTGGATGATCTGTCCATTGGTTTAAGTGAGGTGTAAAAGTCCCCCACTATTATTGTGTTACTGTTGATTTCCTCTTTTATAGCTGTTAGCAGTTGCTTTATGTATTGAGGTGCTCCTATGTTGGGTGCATATATATTTATAATTGTTATATCTTCTCTTGGATTGATCCCTTGATCATTATGTAGTGTCCTTCCTTGTCTCTTGTAACATTCTTTATTTTAAAATCTATTTTTTCTCATATGAATATTGCTACTCCAGCTTTCTTTTGGTTTCCATTTGCATGGAATATCTTTTTCCATCCCCTCACTTTCAGTCTGTATGTGTCCCTAGGTCTGAAGTAGGTCTCCTGTAGACAGCATGTAGATGGGTCTTGTTTTTGTATCCATGCAGTAAGCCTGTGTCTTTTGGTTGGAGCATTTAATTCATTCACATTTAAGGTAATTATCAATATGTATGTTCCTATTACCATTTTTTAATTGTTTTGGGTTTGTTTTTGTAGGTCCTTTTCTTCTCTTGTGTTTCCCACTTAGAGAAGTTCCTTTAGCATTTGTTGTAGAGCTGGTTTGGTGGTGCTGAATTCTCTTAGCTTTTGCTTGTCTGTAAAGCTTTTGATTTCTCCATCGAATCTGAATGAGATCCTTGCTGGGTAGAGTAATCTTGATTGTAGGTTCTTCTCTTTCATCACTTTAAGTATACCATGCCACTCCCTTCTGGCTTGTAGAGTTTCTGCTGAGAAATCAGCTGTTAACCTTATGAGAGTTCCCTTGTATGTTATTTGTCATTTTTCTCTTGCTGCTTTCAATAATTTTTCTTTGTCTTTAATTTTTGCCAATTTGATTACTGTGTGTCTTGGCGTGTTTCTCCTTGAGTTTTTCCTGTATGGGACTCTCTGCACTTCCTGGTCTTGGGTGGCTATTTCCTTTCAGGTTAGGGAAGTTTTTGACTATAATCTCTTCAAATATTTTCTCAGTCCTTTCTCTCTCTCTTCTCCTTCTGAGACCCGTATAATGCGAATGTTGTTGCGTTTAATGTTGTCCCAGAGGTCTCTTAGGCTGTCTTCATTTCTTTTCATTCTTTTTTCTCTATTCTGTTCTGCAGCAGTGAATTCCACCATTCTGTCTTCCAGGTCACTTATCCGTTCTTCTGCCTCAATTTTTCTGCTATTGATTCTTCTAGTGTATTTTTCACTTCAGTTATTGTGTTGTTCATCTCTGTTTGTTTTTTCTTTAATTCTCGATCTTTGTTAAACATTCCTTGCATCTTCTCAATCTTTGCCTCCATTCTTTTTCTGAGGTCCTGGATCATCTTCACTATCATTATTCTGAATTCTTTTTCTGGAATGTTTCCTGTCTCCACTTCATTTAGTTGTTTTCTGGGGTTTTATCTTGTTCCTTCATCTGGTAAATAGCCCCCTGCCTTTTCATCTTGTCTGTTTTTCTGTAAATGTGGTTTTTGTTCCATAGGCTGCAGGATTGTAGTTCTTCTTGTTTCTGCTGTCTGCTCTCTGTATACCATATTTCTTTGTCTTGCTTAATAGTTTTGGCTAGGACTCCTAGGGCAATGTTGACAAGAAGTGGGACAGTGACATCCTTATTTTGTTCCTTATATTAAACAGATAATTTTCAGTGTTTTCTCATTAAAACTTGTTTACTTATGGGTTTTTATTTTTATTTTTGAAAATATTTATTTATTTAGTTTTGGTTGTGCCAGGTCTTAGTTGCGGCACGTGGGATCTTCATTGAGGCATGTGGGATCTTTAGTTGCAGCATGCGGGGTTCTTAGTTGTGGCATGTGGACTTCTTAGTTGTGGCATGCATGCAGGATCTAGTTCCTCAAACAGGAATCGAATCCAGGCCCCCTGCATTGGGAGTGCAGAGTCTTACCCACTGGACCACCAGAGAAGTCCCTGCGTATGGATTTTTAAACTTTATTTTTATTTACTATTTTCACGTAAGGAGGATTCCATTCTATTCCTAGTGTGCTGAAATTTTTCTTTTTAACTACAAAAGAATATTGAATTTCCCCTTTTTTTTCTCCGTCTATAGAATTTTTGTTTTTCTTCTTGAACTTCTTAAAATGGCAAATTACATTGGTTGATTATTTTCAAGTGTTAAACCAAAACACAGTGTGAATTGCTGGTAAAAACCCTTCCTGGTTTATATCATTTAGCTTTACTGCTAATTCAGGTTGCCACTTTAGTGGGGTTTCAAGGATGAGTGAAAGTAGGTGCATGTTTTCAGTGTGCCATCTTTACATGCAAGTTAGTAGTCAGTAATTTTTGCCAGCTGATTTACTATGTTGGCACCTTCACTTCTATGTAGTATTCCTTGCCACCCTTCTACCCCAAATCCTGCCATTGCTATTTGCATTGTCTTCTGGTTGTAAATGTAATATGAATGTTCCCAGCATTGTGCTTATACTACTTTGCAAATATTTTATTTGTGCTAATTTTCCTTTATTGGCAGTGAACTCCTTGGTATCCAAATCTTGCATCTTTGTCTTTGTGCTATCAGATGCCTCACACAGTACATGTCTAGTAAATTTTGATGAAAGAGACTGGACAGGAAACTGCATCTTTCCCTGATATGTATCAAAAAATCCCTTACTGCCACATTACCATTTGCTGACTGCTAAGAATGACAGCTGCCAAATGGTGTACAAGAATCGGTTTAAATGCCCCATGAGGTGTAGTAAATTACACTAGTATAGAGCCATTCTATTTAATCTTTCAAAGCATTTTCACAATTATCCTCTTCTTTGATCATCATAGCAACTGTGAAATAGGTAAATTAGTAGCTCTAGCCTTGCTTTACACATAAGTAAATAGGGCCCAGTGAGACTAAATATTTATCCAAGACCATTTGGCTAATGTTTGGTCATATTTGGGTTAGAATCCAGGTCTCCAGCCATTTAAACTTGGGTTCTTCTCAATAGACCAGTGGTTCTGAAACTGTGGGTCTCAGGGGTTGGCACTGAATGGGGATGGGAGATAGGATGGAGGGTGAATGATCAGGGATCTGAGCCCTCCACCGCTCTCACAGTTCTGTTTTTGTCCCCTTTACACGTTACTCTTCCAAATAATTTTTCTTTTTGAAACTAGCTCTGTTGCTGATTACAACCTGAATTTACTAGTCTTTAAGCACATAATTGCTTTCTGGCACGATGTGATGTTTCAGTTTTACTTTGTACATTCCTTGTCCTAGACTTGGTATCAACCATTTCTCCAAGGAGTCCTGGTTCCTTTTGTGGGGAATGAAATTTAGAATATAATAACTGGGCTCTAGGTGTGCTTATTGCTACTCGTGCCTCATTATTTCTAACTCTTTTCAGGGACAGTACTAGGAAATTACCTTACCTTTTTTAAAAATCCGGAGTTTTTACTGATACATCTAATTCAAATCCAATGCCACAGTGTTTCTTATCTTCTGCTGTTCCACTTTTGTATTGCCCTTCTCCCGTTATGAAAACCCTGCTTCCCAAATAACACTGCAAACAGTATTTACTCATTTTCTCTATCCTGAAATGCACACAAAACAGTATTAGAACAATGCCACCAGTACCCTTATTCAAAACAAAACTACTAAACAGAGTTCAAATTTTCTTTGTGGTTCTTTTTTTATCCTTAGTAAGTGTGAACAGTCAGAGAATTGTGTGCAAAATTTACTTGAATTAGTTATTTTCCCGGTGTGATTAAGTGTTCTATCAACTTGATGTATCGGTAGAGTCATTTGTTTTTGTTTGTATTCAATTTTAGAGTTTGGGTTTTAAAAATCCATTTTGATTTAACTTAAAAATATTTATAATATTTACATGTTTTATGGGTGAATATATATATTTTCTCAGAGAAGTCCTGATCCCTATTTCTTCACTCTTCACCCCGTTTCCACCTACTCCACTCCATATAGATAATCATTTTCATCTGTTGTCTATCTTTTCTCTGCTTCTGTATATACACTCTTTTTTCTTCTTTCTTATTAAAATGGTAGAATAGTCCATACTCACCCTATTGTACCTAGCTTTAAACTTTTAAAAATATGTTTGAATTTATCAATTTATAACTTTAGTACTTTTTGTTTCTTGTTTAAGAATCCTTAACTTCCCAAAGGTCATGAAAATTTTCTACTATATTATCCTTTAAATTTTTAAAGTTTTGCCTCTTTCATTTAAGTCTTTAATCAATCTAGAGTTGATTTTAGATATGGTGTGAGAGAGCGATCCATTTTTTTTTTTGCTGTTGTTTATTTTGTTTTTCAGTATGAATGTCCATTCATCCCATATAGTTTGTTGAGTAGTCTGTTTTTTACCCACTGATCTTTAATGTCGGTTTAGTTATATGTCAAGTTGATGCACTTTCATGGATTTGCTTTTGGGCTTTTTTTATAAATTTACTTATTTTTATTTATTTATTATCTTTGCTGTGTTGGGTCTTCGCTGCTGCACGTGGGCTTTCTCTAGTTGCAGCGAGTGGGGCCTACTCTTCTTTGCAGTGCACAGGCTTCTCATTGCAGTGTGTTTTCTTGTTGCGGAGCACGGACTCTAGAGTGTGCGGGCTTCAGTAGATGCAGCACGTGGGCTCAATAGTTGTAGCTTGTGGGCTCTAGAGCACAGGCGCAGCACATGGGCTTAGTTGCTCCACGGCATGTGGGATCTTCCCAGACCAGGGCTCGAACCTGTGGCCCCTGCATTGGTGGCAGATTCTTAACCACTGTTCCACCAGGGAAGCCCTGGGCTTTTTTTTTTTTTTTTTCTGTTTTACCTGTCATTTCATCTATTTCTGAGAAAAATCTCTTATTTTTAAATTTCAGACATATTTTTTCATTCTACTATTTCAGTTTTTAAAAATAGTTACTGTTTCTCTGCTGGAGGATTTTCTACTGTTCATTCATTTGAATGTTTTTCTTCTATGTTCTTGAGGATACTTACAATAAAATCTTTGCTAATTCTAACAAATGGTCAGTCAGTCTCCACTGATTACCTTTTCTCTTGAATGTGCATCACATTATTCTATTTCTTTATATGTCTAGCAATTTTGAATTATATCCTGGATGCTGTAAAGGTATTTTGTAGACTCTGAATTCTGTTATATTCCTCTGAGAATGTTGATTTTGCAGGCAATTAACTTTGCTGAACTCAGACTCCTATATACGTCTACTTTGCCGGTGAAATCTCTGCTTAACTACTCTAGCCTTAGCAGAGCTGCTTAGAGTCTGTTCCACACATGCACAGTTCAGGGATCAGCCAGAGATTTGGGAAGAATTTATATACAGAATTTGGGACTTTCCCTTTTCAGCTCTCTTCTTTGCTGGACTTCTCCCCTCAGTTTTCAGCTATTGTTTCTGCCCAAACTCTGTCCTTTGGTTTTTCAAGCCACTGACATTACAGACTGAGTTTCAGCCAACTAATTCCTGCCCTCAAATAAAAATCCACTTGAAAATGGAAAACTCACCCAGTTCTGTTACCTTTATCTAAGTATAGACTCCTACCCAGTTTCTGCCTGCTTTTATTTTGTTATTATTTTTTTATTTTGAAAGACACTTCTTTTTTTAACTTAATTTTTATTGGAGTATAGTTGATTTACAATGTTGTCTTAGTTTCAGGTGTACAGCAAAGTGAATCAGTTATGCATATACATATATCCACTCTTTTTTAGATTCTGTTCCCATAGAGGTTATTTATAGAGTATTGAGTACAGTTTCCTGTGCTGTACAGTAGGTTCTTATTAGTTAGCTATTTAATATATAGTACTGTGTATATGTCAATCCCAATCTCCCAATTTATCCCTCCCCTCCCCCTTTCCCCCTTGGTAACTATAAGTATGTTTTCTACATCTGTGACTCTATTTCACAAAAAGTGGAGTTTTGTAAATAGGTCCATTTGTACCATTTTTTAGATTCCACATATAAGCTACCTGCTTTTAGTTGCTTTCGAGTTCTTTCAGGAAGTTGTCTTTTATATTTATTCTAGAATTTTAGCTCGTATATGTGGAGAGTTAGTCTGATAGGAGCTACTCAGTCATTATTAGGAACAGAGTACCCACACTATTTTATTTATTTTGGCTTTTAATTAAACTTGTATCTTGTATAACAAGTCCCCTCACCTTAATCTAATTCTTCAGAAATGTATTAGATGTTCTTGTGTAGAACCTGAAGACTTACATAGTAACACTTCTGCCTCCCAAGTATGAATGGAGGGACTTCAGAATTAGTCATGACAAAGAAAGGATATGTGAAATATAGGGAAGGAAGTTGTTTGTTTATGCATTGTACATGCAACTCTAATGTCAGGGATGATGGCAACCTGAGACACAGGCATGATATACATGTGCATGTCTGGTGTGTTGAGGGAAGGTCGTTTAATCACCAAGACAGAATATTTGAGGACAGTAAGTATTTTAGTTGAATGCAGAAACACCTGGGAAGTTTGCAAATGGAGACATGGGTGATTTAGTAGGCTATGGCAGGAGTCAGGTGAACTGAGAAGCTGAACCAAAGCAGTGTCAATCAGAATGCAGAAAGGGACCAGATTTGAAAGAGAATTAAAAACTGATAAACCTTGTATTCAGTGATTTGGTGCTGAAGGAAATATCTATAAGGGTAAGACACATTTTCTCCATTACTCAAATCACAGCATGCATTAACCTCTTACTTGGCTTACACATGTAATAACACTCTAGAAAGTCTAGAAAAAGAGGAAAAATCACCCCAAATTCCACTATCCTTATAAAATAACAAATATTTTATATCCCCTTCCAGGCCTTATTCAGAAACAAAGGTATATTTTTCAAATATGTACTCATACCCCATGTTGAATGTCCTTGATACATCATAATTTTGTATTATTTCTATCATCTCAGTGAATAAGAAAATTTCATCTTGCTCTCGTCTTCATAATTACATCATTTTAAATGTCTGCATATTATTCCATCATTTCACACACCCCAACTTTCTCTACCATTATTCAATTTCTTGGACATTTATATTGCCACTAACACTACTGTAAATAATGCTCCATGGGAATTCCCTGGCGGTCCAGTGGTGAGGACTCCGTGCTTCCGCTGCATGGGGCCAGAGTTTGATCCCTCGTCGGGAAACAGATCCCACAAGCTGTGCAGCGCAGCCAAAGGAAAAAAAAAGCTCCATGAACATGTTCATGTATATAATTAGTCTTTCCCTTTTGTGGGTGATTGATTGTCAGCATTAAGGTATCTGTAGTAGAGTTGATACATTTAATATTGTTTCATGTATTTTAGTATTTACTCCCTAGAGCCCTGACATTACAAAGCCCTTAGAGTGATATGTGTGAGAATCTTTATATTCTAGATCATTACTAAGAGAAGGGACTTTGCCTGTTGATGGCTGTAGCATCTAGCATAGTGCCTATTATTAAGAGTCGTAAGAGCTGTGTTTTGAATGGGTAAATCACTGAATAAATTAGTTCAGTTGTCTTCTGTGGAGAGTTGAACTCATTTCTCGCCATCTGGATGCAGTTTGATTTCAGGTGTACCCTGTGATATTGGCAAGGTCTGGAGAGCCATTTAGATAGTCACTCCTGCAATCTGGATTTTACAGAAGTCTGGAATGTTGCCCTGAGAACACAATCTGCAACAGCCTCTGTCTGGGATTTTTACTTTTGCTTCCTGGATCACTACAGACCCAAGTATTTCCATGGGCTTCCTTCTGGAAAACAAAACAAAGAATGTGCTCTTTTCTTTCTGGAGGAAACTTTCCCATTAGTTTCTACCTCAGTGGGACAGGTCCTTGTAGGGCAGGCTAAACTTGGGCCAGAACGTTTGGAAATCTTGACTATTCTCTCCTTGGCTTCAGAAAACAACTGGGATCACGCTCAGCTTAGACTAGATAAGTTTCTGTTTTGTTGTTGATGCTTTTTATTTTTTTTCTTTTTTTGTAAAGGGAGCAAAACAATTTTGGTTCAGATCAGTGTGTAAAAACGAAGGTTGGTAATAAGAATCATAGAATTATAGAATAGAGAGCTTCTATCGATGTCATTTTTCTTTTACTAAAAATAATAATGACTACTTATGGCATTTTGTGCCAGGCCTTGTTCTAGCACTTTCCTTACATGACTTCACTTAATTTAATCATCACAACAACCCAGCCTTATGAAGTAGGTATTATGATTTCCACTCTGTAAATTAGGAAAATGCTGAAAGATTTTTTTTTAATTGAAGTATAGTTGATTTACAATGTTTTGTTAATTTCTGCTCTATGGCAAAGTGACTCAGTTATACATCTATATACATTTTCTTTTATATTCTTTTCCATTATGGTTTATCCCAAGATATTGAATATAGTTCCCTGTGCTTAAAGATCTTAAGTCATCTTTTCATAAGCACACACAAGTGGTGGAGTAAGGATTCAAAAATAGTTCTGGCTGATACCAATGTTCATGCCTGTATATCCATTTGCAAAGAACTTTCCTTTCGATTCTGCTCTCTAAATCACAGCTGCGGCATCAGGAAGGAGACTGATTAGTCCTGTGAGGCAGAGGTGGAGACAGAGATTCAGAGATCATGTTCTTTGCCATCCAAGTTCTCACAGGAAAGAATGATAAGGGCCAGGCTGTACATGTGGACTGTCTCATTCCCTGTCCCATACCCTTTCCACTGCTCCCCCTGGAGAGCTCTCTGAATCTTCCCATTATAGTTGAGGAAACTGGGGCCCAGAGTATTGCAGTGACTTACCAAGGTCATACAGCTGGCTAGCAAACTAAGAGTGGAGCCCAGATTTTCTGCCTCCCAAGCTAGTGTCTTTATTATTATGTCTACATGGCAAACAAAAGCTAGTTGTTAAAGAATATTCAATGCGAGTTATATTCCAAATCAGAAAAGACATTAACGCAGTCCCTCCAGTGCAGAGACATTTAACTCATCATCTTCATTGTGTTAAAATCTCCTCCATCATATGAGATACCTAGTCGATCTGTTAATCATCAAGTATGTACTGAGTGACTAATAGAAATGTGCTTAGCACTGGGAACAGCCCCTGAGTGGGGTCTCCATGGTCAGTCTATGAAAAGTCTCAGGATTAGCAGCTCTCCCTCCTCCAGTATAGACCTCAAAAGAGTCAAAGTAAATAGAATTTTCTGCCTCAACAGCTGTATTTATTTTGGGCTGTTTCTCCATCTACAACGCCCATTTGCTGTCCTTGGAGCTTCTGAACCTGTTTATTTTCAACCTCCCAGAGGCAGCCAGCTGTTGTATTCCTGTGTCATGGCAGAGAGAAGTCTTCTGGAGGGAAGCAAGCCATTTAAAAAGCATAAAGGAAATAACCTAAAGTAGAGTTTACCAACTGAGGCTATTTCCTGAGCAGGACACCAACCCTGCTCTCAAATATCTTATTCAAATAGCTTAACAAGACATAACTGGAGACAGAACTTGAGCACCGAAAATTACACAATAAAATAAAAAGAGCTAAGGAGTAATATAAACTCAGGTCTTAAGTGATATCAAGTGAATGTGATTGAACAGTCTCCTAGTTGAACAGTCTCCTAGTCAGTTAGATGGGACTAAACTCAGAGAAATATTTTGTTTGGGCTACAAGTTTGCTTCTTTATGTGCTTGCTTTTTAATGACCCAATATTTAAAAACTGAGAGCGTTTACCTAAAAATCCAGATTTCTGACTCCTTCTGAAAAAAAAAAAGGAAGGTCTACTAATATGTGTTTGTCCTCGTGTCGGGTAACTATGGGCTGGAGAGGTGGGTGTGTTAGGTGAAACACACTCCCCAGTTTGCCACAGTCCTCAGAGGTAGTGTGACAAGCACTGTGGCAGGCATGACAGCTCATTGACTACTCACATAAGACTCTACTAGGTAGGTATTATCTTTCCTATTTTATAACTGGGAAAAGCGAGGCTCAGAAAGGTTATGTGGTCAGCCGGAAGCCACCTACTTAGTGAATAGCTAGGATTCACACCCATGGCTGCCTGAGTATGTACCTTCTAGATGCTGCCTCCCAGAGAACTAGGAAGTGATAAAGCTGGGTCTTGAATCCAGACTGACTCCAAGCCTACTGGCCATTCTAAAATGTCATACTATGTCAGAGGCACAGGCCCTGCTACATGCAATGGAAGCAAGCAAGTATGTCACGATGAACCAAGAAGAAAAGAACCATTCCTACTGCGAAATGACTTACAAGTCCAGGAATAACTTCTGAAGATAATACATTGTGATAGAAAAATTATAAATAGGCCAGACTATCACCAAACATTTGACCGGTGCTTCTTAGGTAGGTTGAAAGTTTTGGCCATTAGCAGCATACTAGAGTTACTCGAAAGCACTGTTCGGTATTTTTATGGGAAGGATTGAATCCTGTGAGGAAGCTAAACAAGGAGTACAAATTCCAAATGGCCTGGGCAGAGTAAAGGAGCAGGAAGACCTGTATTCTAGGCCTTGGAGGGCAGATCTAGGCCCACCGTCCCCTGGGCAGTGGCCACCAAGGGCTGGACCTCAAAGAGACTGAAGCACCATGTCAAAACTCATCACTTTGCCTAAAGCTTATCTTGGGTAGTGGAAATACAAAAGATTTAAATGTCAGTTATTCTGTTTTGTATTTTTTTTAAAAAAGTGTTCATAAGTTGCAAAGCTTGGAATCAAGTCCAGGACTTCTTGGGTTCTCTCTACTATATGTCACCTTCCAGTAAACAGATGGTAGAGAGGGGAGGGGAAGGTATTCCAGGTAGGGGATGCTGTGTTAGGAAGTTTCAGATTCTGTTTGGATAGAGAAGGAAACAAAATAATAGAGGTTGAAGCCTCTGACAACAGTCACCAGATTTATCACTTACCCTGTTATCACAGGTTGCAGAGGACTGATCATGCTGTCACCACTGAGATGCCCAAGGGCCGTATCTCTAATGACCACTCTGCCCTTTTTACTCTCCTTTCCTCGGCCATTTAGCCCCACTGCAGGCCATTTAGCCTCCCTACTCCAAGTTCCTGGATCAGTCTTCTTCCTGATCAAGGTAGGTTATAGGCTGGTGGGTAAACCATGAACCAGCTGTAATGGGAGTAATGTGTAATAACAGCAACAAAATCCAAAATGACAATTGCTATAACAGTAATAACAGCAGTTACTTATACTGAGCCATTTCTGCATTCTAAACGCTTTGTTAGGGCTTCCCTGGTGGCGCAGTGGTTGAGAGTCCACCTGCTGATGCAGGGGACGCGGGTTCGTGCCCCGGTCCGGGAAGATCCCACGTGCCGCAGAGCGGCTGGGCTATGGCTGCTGAGCCTGCGCATCCGGAGCCTGTGCTCCGCAACGGGAGAGGCCGCAACAGTGAGAGGCCCGTGTACCAAAAAAAACACAAAAAACAACATTTTGTTAAATAACTTACATGCTTTAAACCATTTAACTATTATATCGTCCTGTAAAGTCTCTATTATGAGGAGACAATTCTCTGAGGGTCTCTTGCATTTCTGCACATCTTGTGAGCAAGGCACTGGCTCCCCTTTGTTTCAGACTAACTTTTAAAAATTTTATTTACTTATTTTTGGCTGCCTTGGGTCTTCGTTGCTGCACACAGGCTTTCTCTAGTTGCGGTGAGCGGGGGCTAATCTTTGTTGCAGTACGCAGGCTTCTTATTGTGGTGGCTTCTCTTGTTGCGGAGCACAGGCTCTAGGCGTGTGGGCTTCAGTAGTTGTGGCACGTGGGCTCAGTAGTTGTGGCTCCCAGCCTCTAGAGTGCAGTCTCGGTAGTTGTGGCACATGGGCTTAGTTGCTGCGGGGCATTTGGGATCTTCCGGACCAGGGCTCAAACCCGTGTCCCCTGCATTGGCAGGCGGATTCCCAACCACTGCGCCACCAGGGAAGTCCCCCAGACTAACTTTTGAAGGATGCTTGTATAACAAACAGCCTTGGAAGATAGAAATGGTGTTTCCTGTCAGAGTGAAGGAGAGACATGTTTATTGACCATTATAAATGATTCATGTTCCTTAAACTCAGGGTTCTTCTTTTGTAACACAACCTTCTTTGCATCTCCATGTGGGAAATGGGGCTTTTGGGGAGCCAGCACAGAAATGGCTGATCCTCTGGCTACTGCTGTTGCCATTAAGTAACTGTCCTTTGCCTCTGACCCAGGAATTTTATGTCTTCTACTAGCACCTATGAAACTGTGGCAGGCTAATCTATTAGTTTGCAAGTAAGGCAGTGTCTCAGAGTCTACATGGTCTTTGAAAGATTTTATTATTCCCATTTTACAGATTAGAAACTGAGGTTGTTGGAGGTGTTTTCAACTGCTCGTATTTATTATATCTGATCCTATACTTCAGTCTGTTGCCTGGATATTTGGCTTTTAGAGATTAAATCTCCATTTTGAAGCATATTTCTGGCACCCAAGTCCCAGTTTTTTTCTCTGTTCCTGAGATAGTCGTCTATTCACCTATCCCAGTGTTTATTCAGTGCATAATATCTGTGTTCTCGTCAGTTCTCCTAGGGAATGAAATCTTTCCTTGAACTCCAACTCCCATATCTCATAGTATTGTGGCGGAAATTAAGTAAAAATAATGGATGTAAAAGCACCTAACACAAATGATTCTCAAACTTTAGGTGGTATCTGAAATACCGGCATATTTCTCTTAAAATGCAGAACCCCAGACCTCATCCCAAGAGATTCTGAATCAGTAGATCTAGATTAAAATAAAAAACCAGGATTTCCATTATCTTAGTCCTTGCTTACGTCTTGTCCTGTCCTTCCTTACCCTGTGCTTTATGTTCTAGTGACTCCTTGCTTTATGTTCTAGTGACTCCTAGCTGTGTGTAATTCTCTTTGCTTCTGCTCTTCTGTACTTTGGCCCTCTTTCTTCTCTAACTAGAAGAGCTAACCCCTCCTTATCCTTTAGCTCAGGTGTCTCCTCCCTTAGGAAGCCTTCCCCATCTAATGAGGGGATATCATTTCTTCATTCTCCCAAAGCTTGCTGTTGCTTACCTCTATCATTTACTTGTACCTTTTATTAAGATTATGTGTGTCTCCATCAGCAGACTCTCAACTCCTTGAGGGCAGGTAATTTGTCCTATTCACTTTTACACTTTACATGGGAAGCCTTTTATGGAATAGTAGAGTATCTGGTTCACAACAGGTACTGGGCTTTGAAATCAATTTTTGTTGAATGAATAAAAGAACGGGGTTTCCCTGGTGGCGCAGTGGTTAAGAATCCGCCTGCCGATGCAGGAGACGCAGGTTCGAGCCCTGGTCCTGGAAGATCCCACATGCCGCGGAGCAACTAAGCCCGTGCGCCACAAGTGCTGAGCCTGTGCTCTAGAACCCGCACGTCACAACTACTGAAGCCTGCATGCCTGGAGCCCATGCTCCACAACAAGAGAAGCCACCGCCGTGAGAAGCCCACGCACTGCAGCAAAGAGTAGCTCCCACTAGCTGCAACAAGAGAAAGCCTGTGTGCAGCAACGAAGACCCATCTCAACCAAAAATAAAATAAATAAATTAAAAAAAAAGAAAGGAGCCATTTGTTTGCAGAAAGCTTTCAATATAAAATCCCATTGGGACTTTCCTGGCAGTCCAGTTGTTAAGACTCTATGCTTCCACTGCAGGGGGCGTGAGTTCAATCCCTGGTCAGGGAACTAAGATCCTACATGCTGTGCAGCCTGGCCAAAAAATTAAAAAAAAAGTCTATTAATGATAATACTCTTGATTTTCTTAAAAACGTTTATTTCATGTGAGGTAAGACCAGAAATATAAGGAAAGAGAGAGAAAGCAAGAAGTTGAATTTTAGCATGGGTAGAGAGAGTAAAAGATAATATAGCCTGGCCTCCTCATTGTTTTTTCTTTTTCATTATGGTTTATTAGAGGATATTGAATGTAATTCCCTGTACTATACAGTAAGACCTTGTTGTTTATCCATCCCATATATAATAGTTTGCATCTGCTAACCCCAAACTCCCAGTCCCTTCTTCCCCCACTCCTCCTCCGCCTTGGCAACCACAAGTCTGTTCTCTCTGTCTGTGAGTCTGTTTCTGTTTCGTAGATAAGTTCATTTGTGTCATATTTTAGATTCCACATATAAGTGATATCATGTGGTATTTGTCTTTCTCTTTCTGACTTACTTCACTTAGTACGATAATCTCTAGGTCCATCTGTGTTGCTGCAAATGGCATTATTTCATTCTTTTTAATGCCTGAGTAGTATTCCATTGTATATATACCAGATCTTCTTTTCTTTTTAATTTAAAAAAAAATTATTTATTTATTTCTGGCCGTGTTGGGTCTTCGTTGCTGCATGTGGGCTTTTCTCAGTTGTGGTGAGTGGGGGCGACTCTTCATTGTAGTGTGCGGGCTTCTCATTGTGGTGGCTTCTCCTGTTGTGGAGCACGAGATCTAGGCTTGCGGGCTTCAGTAGTTGGCACGCGGGCTCAGTAGTTGTGGCTCGTGGGCTCTAGAGCGCAGGCTCAGTAGTTGTGGCAGACAGGCTTTGTTGCTTCACGGCATGTGGGATCTTCCCAGACCAGGGATCTGAACCCGTTTCTCCTGCATTGGCAGGTAGATTCTTAACCACTGTGCCTCCAGGGAAGTTCTTTTTAAATTTTTACTGGAGTATAGTTGATTTACAATGTTTTGTTAGTTTTAGGTGTACAGCAAAGTGATTCAGTTATACATATACATATATCCACTCGTTTTTAGATTCTTTTCCCATATAGGTCATTACAGACTATTGAGTAGAGTTCCCTGTGCCATACAGTAAGTCCTTATTAGTTATCTATTTTATATATAGCAGTGTGTATATGTCAATCCCAATCTCCCAATTTATCCCTCCCCTCCCTTTCCACACTGGGAACCATGAGTTTGTTTTCTACATCTGTGACTCTATTTCTGTTTTGTGAATAAGTTCATTTGTACCATTTAAAACAATTTACTTATTTTTATTTATTTATTTTTGGCTGCGTTGGGTCTTCGTTGCTGTGTGCAGGCTTTCTCTAGTTGCGGCGAGCAGGGGCTACTCTTTGTTGCCGTGTGCGGGCTTCTCATTGGCGGTGGCTTCTCTTGTTAAGGAGCATGGGCTCTAGGTGTGTGGGCTTCAGTAGTTGTGACATGTGGGCTCTAGAGCGCAGGCTCAGAAGTTGTGGCACCTGGGCTTAGTTGCTCCATGGCATGTGGTATCTTCCCAGACCAGGGCTTGAACCCATGTCCCCTGCATTGGCAGGCGGATTCTTAACCACTGTTCTACCAGGAAAGTCCCTGTACCCTTTTTTTAGATTTCACGTGTAAGCGATATCATATGATATTTGTCTTTCTCTGTCTGACTTACTTCACACATCTCTAGGTCTATCCATGTTGCTACAAATGGCATTATTTTGTTCTATTTTATGGCTGAGTAATATCCCATTGTATATATGTACCACATCTTCTTTATCCACTCCTCTGTTGATGGACATTTAGGTTACTTCCATATTCTGACCCTTGTAAATAGTGCTGCAATGTATTTTGGGGTGCGTGTATCTTTTTGAAGTATGGTTTTCTCCAGATATATGCCCAGGAGTGGGATTGCTGGATCATATGGTAGCTCTATTTTTAGTTTTTTTAAGGAACCTCCATACTGTTCTCCATAGTGGCGTCACCAATTTACATTCCCACCAACAGTGTAGGAGGGTTCCCTTTTCTCCACACCCTCTCCAGCATTTGTTTTAATGATGGCCATTCTGACCAGAATGAGGTGATACCTCATTGTAGTTTTGATTTGCATTTCTCTAATAATTAGTGATGATGAGCATCTTTTCATGTGCCTATTGCTGGCCTCCTCATTTTACTGAGAAGGGAACTGAGATTAGAGAGAATAAGAATAACATCACATAGCTTGTTAGTGGCAAAGCGAGATTGGAAGCTTCATCTCTGGTTTTTCAGTCTTAAGCTCTCTAGACTAATCATGGTCCCTCCCTTCCACTAAGTTATGACCCTACCCAAAGCCCAGCTAAGGTTTTCACCATCCTGGCTTTTATTGACCTCATCTGATATTAATAATGCTGTTATTTCACATTATCTGAACAATTAATACACCATGTTTTCTTTACGTAAATTTTGTTTTCTCTGATGTATACCCAGTGTTGTGGGGTATTTTTAAAAAGCTTTTATTGTGTTTATCTTCGATGTTTAATTAGAGTTTTGTTTCTGTATCCTGTGAATCAAATTTGCCTCCCCATCTTGACTGACTAGTTTTGATCTAATAGGTTTTTCTAGAAAAGTGACTCTTACGCTAGTATTTAGGGGAGGAAAATGTGGTATAACATTAAAAAAAATAAGCCTCCTTGGCTTCCCAAATTTTATCCAAAATGTAATCATCTCCATGTGTGTTTCTTCTCTCACTTTTATAATCAGATGTGGAAAATATTTAACATCCCATTGAGTCCTCCAGTTTCAATCAGTACACATGATAAATTGCATGGGGGTGTTTAATTTGCCTTGCAATGGAAACCTTTATCTTTGCCCTGTGGCCTGACTGTAGTTTAATAAAAGAAAGGCCCTTTGAATAGGTCTTGTGCAATGTGGGGTCCCAACTAGGTCTATGAATAATTTATTAGGCAAGGATCTTGTTTCTGTTTATGAAATACTATTCTGGAGACCGTTAGGGCTAGACCTGTGCAGTAGTCACAAAGTTCTTCTTGAGTTCCAGGTAGAAATATGCAGAAAATTATTGTTGCTGTAACTCCTCAAGCATATGGCTAGGTTCAGGGCAATCTGTTAACTTCTTGTGTTGTGTCCAAAAGTTTCCAGTTATCAACAAAAGATGGCATACCAGCCCGATTACTCCTGATGTATTCCAGTCAAGGATTCCAAGTAACCATAGTTGTGTGGGCGTATGTGGTCTGAAATAACAGGAATCAGTGAAAATTTCAAGTGTAAATACACAACGGAGATCATTTACATATCACAACCAGATGAACGTATCCCACTGAGCTGAGTGTTCTTTCCACAGGAAGCAGGAATTTTTGGGCCACCTCCCAACCCCTGATTCTCAGCGGTTGTAAACTATTTGAGATACATTTTGTTTCGAGTTTTGCAACAGACTTCTCTAACAGCTTATTTGCTTCATGTGTCAACAAACTTGAAAAACTAGCCTCTTACATAAGATAATGAGAAATGTGAAAAGCTATTGTTAGTGACCTGGTTCCCCCCGAAACTTGGTCAAAGATATTACAGACTGTGACATGGAAGTGGGCTTATCTTGATGGGTCTTAGTATGTCCCTTCAGTTCCTAGATAACTCTTATGCTCATTGGAATGAATTGGCTTGGGATCCTTTTCAAGGATGTTTATATTTAGTGACTCCGTGGGCCAAAAAATAACAGAGTAAGAGAGGGAAAAGTGGACTTTGCATCATTCCAGGAAAATAGTTGCTGCCTGCTTTGGAGGCAAGTTATCCCCAGGGATGAGGCCACAGGGAGATCCCGGAGAGCAAAGTCCTGACCGCCCAGGTCCTGTGACCACACTCAACACTTTCTTCATCTGCTCAGATATTAGCAGAAACTACCAAGCCTGTCTGTGAAAGTGGCAAAAGTTCAAGCTTGATCTTCCCAAAATGCAGCTCAGATGAAGTCGCTGAATTTTTACCGGTTCTCCATCATTTATAAAATTAAGTGCAAACTCACAAACTCCTCAGCCTGGCTCTCAATACCCTCCCCAAATAATTATCCAATCTTATCTTCCATTAATCACACAGATTCTGAGAAAACTAGATTACTGGCTAGTCCATGAAACAACCCCTATCTTTTCTATTTTATTGTCTTTGTTCATGCCGTATGACAAACACTATTGATATCGGTACAGTTATTAACTCTAGTATTTGTTGAGTACTGACTGTGTACCAGGCACCATGTGATGACTGTCCATGCATTGTCTTATTTAATTCTCATAACAGTCTGGACACAGACTTACTAATTAATTGCTTAAGATCACAGAACCTGCAAGTGGCAGAGTAAGGATTTTGATCCTCTCATGTCATATGTCTGACATGAGAGCCCTCATTATACTGCATCTGGACTTCCATAAAAAATCTTATCTCTGAGAGAGATCATTTTCTCTACCTTTTTTTTTTTATAATATGTAATTTTATTTGTTAATTGTCCTTTTGAATGCATTTTTTTTTTGAATGCATTTTTGAGGTGGCCGAAATGTAAAGGAAAAAGTAAATCAGCAGAAAAGACAAGAATAGGTTAATCCAAAGCGTCAGTGCTATCATTTAGCTGAATGGCTATACAGTGAAATACTTTCATAATATATTTTTTTAAAATGTTATTGGAGTATAATTGATTTACAATGTTGTGTTAGTTTCAGGTGTACAGCAAAGTGAATCAGTTATACATTCTCTACCAATTTTAAAACTAATCACCTAGCAATCGTTCTGACCTCTTCCCTAACTACATCATGACTCTGTATTTTCTATATCCCATGCAACACCGTGGTCTTGCTCAGAGCAGGTCTTCATTTGTTCTAGGCAACTCTCTGATTATCTGGAGATCAGCACAGGATTCATAAAAGGAAAGCATACTAGGCCAAAAGGAGGATTTGGTGAGGTTGATCTCTGTCATCCCAGCCTCTCTCTGTGCTCCTCTTTTCTTCCTGAGAGAAGGTCCCGTTCTCCAGTGCACCTTTCTAAACTTTGTGTTTAGAGACGTAACACTGGAAACTTGAAATTGGCCAAGTGGGAGTATTTACACTATGGAAATCAGCTGACACTACAAATTAGGACCCCTGCCCCCCACCAAGGAGCTGGCTTGCCAGGATGCTAGGGTCTGCCCAAAGATGTGAGGGACACGTGATTCCAGTTGCCTCTAGCCTTTTCCCTGCTCCCTTTGACCCTCTCAACTTTTGGACCCACAGAACTTTGTTAAGTGCCTTCTATAAGCAGATACTCTGCCAGGTGATATGAAGAATACTATGATTACTGCCATCTAATTCCTCACGAGGAAAGTAACAGGTACATGAATAACATGAATAATTGCTAACTGATAACCTTATTTGTTCTTTTCTCTTGATTTGTTTTAAAATTAAAAGTATACATATTTACATATATGAAAGTATAGAAAAAATGTAAGTGCCATGAGGGTAGGAACTTTACTTTTCACTACTTCTGCCCAAATGCTAGAACAGGGTGAGGTGTGTGCTAGGTGTTAAACAGTGAATGAATTTCATTACAGATTAAAAAACTGAAAAGAATATACTAAAACACTAACAATGCTTATCTATGAATAGTGGGATCATGGGTCATTTAAATTTTATCCTTTCTCTTCCTCCTCTTCTTCTTCCTCCTCCTCCTCTTCTTCTTTTTCTTCCTCTTCCCTCTCCTTCTCCCTTCTCCTCCTCCTCCTCCTCCCCTCCCCCTCCCCTCCCCTCCCCCTCCCCCTCCCCTCCCCTCCCCCTCCCCTCCCCTCCCCCTCCCCCTTCCTCCTCCTTCTTTCTCTTCCTCTCCTTCTTCTTGTTTTTCCTTCTTGTTCTTCCTCTTCCTCTCCTTCTTTCTTTTTCCTTCTTCTTCTTCCCCTTCCTCCTCCTCTTCCCCTTCCCCTCCCCTTTCCCTTCACCTCCTTTTCTTCTTCTCCTTCTTCTCGCCTTATCTGTATTTTGCAAAATTTTAATAATGTGCTTGTATTATGTTGGAAGACAAATAAAAATAAAAGAAAAAACAACTGGAATTGTGCAACGTAGCAAACATTAAGAGGCAGGAGGCACAGAAACATAAGCCTTATTGAAGTCTAGTTTCAGGAGAGTCTTGTGGGAAGGCTTCTTGAAGAAAAAGAGGCTTGAGGTGCATTTAAAATCTCTTTCCCTTATAGTCATTTTAAGCTAGCTATCACAGGGGAAGAACCAGGTAAAATAGTTTACACTAAGGGCTGAGTGACTGGCAGCTGATGACACCATCCCTCCCAGGAACTGAAAATCCAAACAGGGGGACTGTGCAGTAAACTCTTCTAGAGCTTTACCTTTTTTTTTCATTTGCTTCTTTGTCAATTATGGAGAAATGTACATTAATATCTCTTACTATGGTAGCAGATTTGTCAGTCTCTCCTTCAAATAAAATGCTTCATTCTGTGTAATTTTTTCAGATCTATTTTCCAGGTCACTAGTTTTCCTTTCATCTGTGTCTAAACCAATATTTAAACCTTCCATTGAGGTTCAAATTTTAACTATTAATTTTTAATCTTTAGACATTTAAAAATTTGGTCTTTTTCCACTTTATCTCATCAATTTTGATACTTTAAATACTTTTGTACAGTTCCTTAAACTTAGTTTGTATTTGGTATCTGGTAATTCCAGCATCTGCTGTCTGTTTAAAGCTGACCCTACAGTTTAGTTATTTCATGATGATGATGATGATGATGATGATGGTGATGACTTGTTTCCAAATACACTCAGCAACTTTTAAAACTGTGTACCAATTCCTCTGGCATCCTTAAGGCCTGTCTTTAAGTGTGTTCTTCAAGAGAGGATTGGTTTTTGCTTCTGTCAGGTGTTCAATGATGCTATCAACCTGAAGCTGCTTAGATGGTATGAGTTTTAGCTCCAAACCTGCATGAGGGTGGGCTCATGGTGAGTTAGGAATTATCAGGGGAGATATTTTTTCTTTTGTTCTGCTTCATCTAGAGCTAAGGCTGAAATAGCCTGAGCTCTATAGTGTTCCCACTACCCATCCTCTTATGAATTGTTTTTCCTGTTTATCCACTGACCTCATTGTCTTTTAGGGGCTCCTGAATTTATACGGTGGTCTATAATACAACCTCTTACATTGCAGTTGTCTCAGGATTTGTTTTTTGCCACTTGAGCTTAGGCCATTAAACCCAAACAGTCATCTACTAGAGACTTGTAAAATGACCCTCAGTGAAAGGTGGTTCCAGTGCTTACTTTCTTCTTTGGACTTGTACTTTCTTGTTATTTCTTCCTCTTTCTCACCAGTTCAGCTATGTATTTAAAAATAAGAATTTTATATTTTAGAAAAAGTTTTTAGGTGTTCTGTACTTGGGGATCCTGTCTGGAATCCAGATTGCCTTAGGGCCAAAAATAGACTTCCTGTGTCCAGGCAACAACTTGCCATCCCAGTTAAGAGGAATCACTGTCCTTGTTACCTTTCCCCTCCTCCACAAATTTTATTCATCCTCATCCTCTCCTCATTATCTTATCTATCCCAGCTAATAAATAATAAGAGCTCCATTTATCTGAACGCTTGCTGTGTGCCAGTCACTGCTGTAAGTTCCTTACATGCTTTATTTCATTTAGAATTTAGAGTAGTCCTGTGATGTAGGTAAAGTTTCAATCTTTATCTTGTGGAAGAGGAGCCTGAGGTTCAGAAAAGTTAAGCTGTGTGCCCACAGACGTCTGTGTGCTTGTCCACCAAACTGGACTGTTTGTCATGACTGATAGGCAAACTGATGTGACATTCTCAGTCAATGTCTTGAACTCAAATATGTTTAGGAAACGCAGTTAGTTAAAATTAAAGGGCCTTCTTTGCAGAGGAATCTCCGAGCCTTCAGTACGTTAAATGAGCGCAGTGAGTCATTAAGGGAGTAATGTGGGTAGCTCTCCCCAGACCCCTTTGAGCACAGAACTCTTTTCCAGGGGAACATCTGCAGCAGGTGTCACAGAACACATTTTGGGAAATCTGGGTCTAAAATAATGAAATTTATCCCTCTCCTTCTGTACATTTAAGCATCAAAAATTTTGGAAACTTCAGAGAAAGGTGAAAAAGTCTTTATAGTGACGATGATGATCCTCACGTACACCAGATGGAGGTACCTAGCTTGATTGTTCTTCTAATCAAATCAAATCAGATTTGTCTTCAAGTGACTTTTCCAGTATTCAAAACTAGCCTCACATGACTTATCACCAAGGGCATTCAAAGGACTATGTCACAATATATACACTACCAAATGTAAAGTAGATAGCTAGTGGGAAGCAGCCGCATAGCACAGGGAGATCAGCTCGGTGCTTTGCGATGACCTAGTGGGGTGGGATAGGGAGGGTGGGAGGGAGGCTCAAGAAGGGGGGGATATGGGGACATATGTATGCATATGGCTGATTCGCTTTGTTGTACAACAGAAGCTAAAACAGTATTGTGAAGCAATTAGACTCCAATAAAGATCTATTAAAAAATAAGACTATGTCACAGTCTACAGGGACTTAGTTATCAATGGGGATTTGCCAACTCCCTACTATATGGACAGCGTTGTTGGCACAGGTGTGAGCGTCAGAGAGATATTAAAGGGGCAACCCTCACTGGGAGTTGTATGTTCAGCGATACTAAAAGCCCAGCAGTCTCACCAAAGGAATACACAAAAGTGTTAACAGTGATTATGATTGTTATTTTTCTTTAAATGTATCTGTATTTTTAAGTGGCTACAATATTGTTATTTTTATAATAAGAAAAGTACTTTTTAATTGAGATGTAATTGACATATAACATTATGTTAGTTTCAGCTGTACAACATAATGATTTAAGAAAAGTATTTTTTAAAAAGGAATCTTGTAACCACTTAAAAGGGCAAATGCATTTTAAAAATTTCAGAATCTGAAACTCAGAGAGGAAAGTGACTTTTCCCAAGTCATGCAGTCTGTCAGAGGTCAAATTGGAATTCTTAACTCCCTGGTCAGGACACTCCTCAGGATACTCTAAATGACCCCATAGTCACCCAGGGTGAGGCAGTGCCGGGACTGCCCCTCCTCAGGAAAGGAGTCCCCCAAAGAAGAAAAACATGTATCTTCTGGGTGGATGGGTTCCCTCCCTCCCTCCCTCCCTCCCTCGGCAAACAGGAAGCATACTGCCAATTCCACGGATTCTCTTGTCCATGCTTCAGGGTTGCGACCATTTTTCTCGCCAGAGGGGTGTCATGAAAGGAAGGAGAAGGGTTTGCATTAGGAGTGTGGGAGAATTCGTCTCTCTCTCCAGGACGCCATCCTATAATCCGCGGAGCTGCTGTTTTTTTCCCCAGGCTGTTTATTCCTGTTGAGCACCCACCCCCCCGGAAGACGTGGAGAAAGAATGTTACTTGGCTTCCCCTCTAGGGAGGAGTGGCTGGAGCCACCTAATGTGAAAGTTTGGGGAATCTTTGGTTGCTGAGGTTGAGAGATTGGGAGGTCTGCGGTGATTCTGGAACTCATTTTACAAAATAGACAATGAAGTAATTGATTGATTCACTGTTTTCCATTAAGACTGCATTTTTGTGGTTTTTCTTGTGGAAATAAGAGCTCAGAGGGATGATGGTATAACACTGGAGAAAGGACGTTGGAACCTCACACACCTGTATTTGCCTTCCCGTACAACTTGAGCAGTGGAAGTTGGAAAGTGGGTGATGAAATGAGGACTGAGAGCATAGATCCTCTCACAGTGGCATAGAAGTGGAAGGAGTACCCAGAAAGCTTTGGTGCCAGTCTCCTCAGTTTTCACATGGGGAAACTAAATTTTACAGAAGAGGCAATGGTAGATATTTAAGCATCCATTGAATATCTAGTATGTACTAGAGACTGAGCTAGGCATTGAAGGAAGATCAAAAACCAATATAGATGAGTCCCTGCCCTCTGCAATCTAGAGACCCAGGAGGCGAAATGACAAAACAAACCCCAAGCCAGAATCCAGATCTTTTAGGTCCCAATTGGTGATCTTTCTTACATTTTCCATCTATTATACTTTAGGCACCTAAGTCTTCAATATGATTTTGGGCAACTCACTAAACATACGCAGGCTTCAGTTTTGCTAACATACGAAAAGAAACTTACACATTTATTCGTTCATTATTAATTTATCGAATATTTACTGAGAACCGTCTATATCCTAGGTGTATAGAACTCAGAATAGGATCTTTTTAACTTTTAATTTTATATTGGTGATTAACAATGTTGTGTTAGTTTCAGGTGTACAGCAAAGTGGTTCAGTTATACATATACATGTATCTAGAATAGGATCTTTTTAAAAAAAATATTTATTTATTTATTTATTTGGCTGCGCCAGGTCTTTAGTTGAGGCATGCAGGATCTTTGTTGCCACGTGTGGGATCTTTTAGTTGTGGCACGCGGGGTCTTTTGTTGGGGTATGTGGAATCTAGTTCCCTGACCAGAGATTGAACCCAGGCCCACTGCATTGGGAACGCAGAGCCTTAACCGCCAGACCACCAGGGAAGCCCCTAGAATGGGATCTTTTTGCTGAGAGTTAATTTCCATCTGTCAGTGAGCAATTCTTTCCAAACAGTAACCAATAGGTAGCTGGAAATTCCAGAGTTGGCTTTATTTTCTTTTTGCCTTTCGAAGTTGTCTTACTCCTCCAAGTATCTGAATCCCAACTTGGATATCTTACTCCCTCTCTCTCTCTCTCTCCCTCCCTCCATTCTTTTCTCTCTTCTTTGTTTCTATCTATCCATCTTCCTTCTACCTGATGTGTAAAACAATACCAGTAAATTGATTTACAATAAAATTTCAAAGTCATAAAGCTGAACACTTGCATTGGCACAGTTTGCAGCTGCTCCACATTGTGACCTTTATTTATTATTCCTAAATGAGAACTTCTCTTAAATCTCAAGATTTTATTTAACATAGGGAATGTCAATACTGGATTATATCCACCACCCTATCAGGAAAACATGTTGCTGGCATTAATCCCAAAGAGGGCAAGGTTGAGGGAGAGAAAAAGGAAAAATGCAAAATGACATGACCGATTCTTGACAAGTCCAGATAAAAAGGAAGAAAAAAGCACTGGTCATTATCAGAGCAAATAGTGTTATCTCCCAAAGTACATAAGAATTTCCAATATTAACCAACCTGTACCCTTCAAAAGACATTTTCTCATAGCTGAAGAATCCCATTCATGTTGGCAGCTGATTAATAAAGGCAGGAATGTGTTTTCTTGGACCTCATTAAAATGGAGAATGTGTAGAAATAAGTGGTGCTCATCTGTTTGTTTTTTCAGTTCCCTTGCATGTACGTTTTTGTTTCAACTTTCAGGAGATTATTGGATAGTAGTTACCTGAAATTACTAAGTTTATGGGCATAGTTCTAAACACTGCATAGTAGCCCTTTCAGGGTCTTATTTCAATAAGTAAACAAGGTGAATCTGCATACTTTTTTTTTTTTTTTTTTTTTTTGCGGTACGCGGGCCTCTCACTGTTGTGGCCTTTCCCGTTGCGGAGCACAGGCTCCGGACGCGCAGGCTCAGCGGCCATGGCTCACAGGCCCAGCCGCTCCGTGACATGTGGGATCTTCCTGGACCAGGGCACGAACCCGTGACCCCTGCATCGGCAGGCGGACTCTCAACCACTGCGCCACCAGGGAAGCCCTGCATACTTTTTTTGAAGATCATTGTTACATCAGCATAAAGACTGACCATCTCACTGAAGCATTCCTCCTGTTAAGCTGGTAGCTCTCCCAGGCACTCTGTGCCCATTCACTGCTCATGATGTGTGTGTGTGTGTGTGTGTGTGTGTGTGTGTTTCAGAAGGCCCTGGGAGACCTCAGCAAGTACAGGTGATGGATCTGTGGTCTAATTGGTAAAAAAGACGAGAAGCACAATCTGCACCTCTCTTTTGGTAGGATCTTGATGCTGCCAGGACTTGGCTTTTCGCAGGCTGGGAGCACTTTCCTGGAGAACAGTTATGTGCCATTTCAGGCATTTTCCTATGGGTGGGAAAAAATGGCAATGTTTTTAGTTTTAGTCTATCCAGAACAAGAGGATCACAGCCAAACAGTAGGCTGGGAAGAAAACTGTTCTCCAGAAAATCCCACTTGATACTCCATTTCACTGTTTTGTTTTGACCTCGTGTCTGTACTTCTGTTTCTTCTATTGGGCTGGCCAAAACGTTTGTTTGGGTTTTTCCGTAAGGTCTCACCAAAAAAATTACAGAAAACCTGAACGAACTTTTTGGCCAACCCAATACAGTACTGTGCTGCCCACTGCAAATATAAGTGTTTTGCAGAGTGCCGCAGGTAAGTGCTTTGTGTCTCTTAGCCACAATTCTTTTTTTTTTTTTTTTTTTTTGGCTGCACCACACAGCATGTGGGATCTTAGTTCCCCAGCTAGGGATCGAACATGTGCCCCCTGCGTTGGGCATGCAGAGTCTTAACCACTGGATCGCCAGGGAAGTCCCATAGTTATTATTATTATACTCTAATACTACCACCACACACCACCACTAATGATTGCTGCCACTCTTTTATAATTACTAGTCTGGGTCATCTCAATATTGTATTTGGACACTCAACAACTATAGTATTATTTTGAACCCCAGAAAATTATGTTTTAGAAGTCTGTCTTTGTGCTTCCCTGTGGCACAGTGGTTAAGAATCCGCCTGCCAGTGCAGGGGACATGGGTTTGAGCCCTGGTCTGGGAAGATCCCACATGCCGCGGAGCAACTAAGTCCGTGCACCATAACTACTGAGCCTGCGCTCTAGGGCCCGCGAGCCACAGCTACTGAGCCTGTGTGCCACAACTACTGAAGCTTGCGTGCCTAGAGGCTGTGCTCTGCAACAAGAGAAGCCACCGCAGTGGGAAGCCCGAACACCACAACGAAGAGTAGCCCCCGCTTGCCGCAACTAGAGAAAGCCCACGTGCAGCAACGAAACCCAACGCAGCCAAAGATAAATAAAATAAATAAATTAAAAAAAAAAACCTGTCTTTAAGTAACAGAAAATTCAGCTCAAATTGGTGTTTAAAAAAAAAACTACTAGAGTTGCACTGCTGGCAATACAGTGAACTCAGAGAACCTGAAATCTTCCCACTACAAACAAAAAGAAGTGCTGGATAATTTGTTTCTAGATTTTAAACCATGAATTCAATTTCTTAAATAGTTTTGGGCTATTCACATTATTTGTTTCATCATGGATAAGTTTTAGTATTTGTGGTTTTTGAGGAACTGGTCATAGTATTTGTGGTTTTTGAGGAACTGGTCAGTTTCATCTAAGTTGTCAAATTTTTGTGTGTAGCGTTGCTCACAGTATTGCTTTATTTTTTCTTATGTGCAGGGTCTATAGTGATATTTTCTCTTCTATTCCCAATATCAGGATTTATGTCTTCTTTCTTTTTTTGTAGGTTTCGCTATAGGTTAATTTGTATTTTATCGAACAAGATTTTGGTTGTTTTGACTTTATTATTTTTCTTTTTTTCAATTTTATTTACGTCTGCCTTTATGATTTCATTCTTTCTGCTTGCATTGGATTTAGTTTGCTCTTCTTTGTCTAGTTTCTTAAGGTCCTTTCTGTAAGCATTTAATGGTATAAATTTCACTCCAAGCATTGCTTTTAATCATCACACAAATTTTGATGTGTTGTATTTTCATTTTTGTTCAGTTTAAAATATTTTCTAATTTCCCGTGAGATTTATTTGATATATGGGTTTATTTAGAAGGGTGTTTCAAATTTCCAAGGGTTAGGAGGTTTCCTGTTATCTTTCTATAATTATTTCTATTTTTATTCTGTTATAGTCAGAGAGCATACTTTATTTGATTTCAGTTCTTTTAAATGTGTTGCGATTTGCTTCATGACCAGAAATATAGTCTGTCTTAGAAACTGTGCCACATGCACTTGAAAAAAATGTGTATTTTGCTGTCGGAGGCAGAAGATTCTAATAATTTCAGTGAGATCCACTTGTTTGATGGTTTTCGGTTCATCTACATCCTTGCTCATTTCCTATTAGTTCTATTGGTTACTGAGAGAGGCAAATTGAAGTCTTTAACTATACTTGTGGATTTGTCTATTTCTATCGTAGTTCCATCAGTTTTTGATTCATGCCTTTTGAAGTCCAGATAAAGGTACAAACATATTTAGAATTGCTATGTCTTCTTGGTGAAATGAGCCTTTTATCATTATGGGGTGCCCTTCTTGATCCCTAGTAAATTATTTTGCTTTGCAGTTTACTTTTATATTAATGCAGCCACTCCAGCTTTCTTTTTTTTTTTTTTTTTTGCGGTACGCGGGCCTCTCACTGTTGTGGCCTCTGCCATTGAGGAGCACAGGCTCCGGACGTGCAGGCTCAGTGGCCATGGCTCACGGGCCCAGCCGCTCCGTGGCATGTGGGATCTTCCCGGACCGGGGCATGAACCCGTGTCCTCTGCATCGGCAGGTGGACTCCCAACGACTGCACCACCAGGGAAGCCCCCAGCTTTCTTTTGATTAGCGTTTGCCTAGAACCTCTTTTTCCATCCTTTTTCTTTTAATCTGCCTATGTCATTACATTTGAAGTAAGTTTCTGAGAGACAGCATAGAGTTAGGTTATATTTTTTCATCTACTCTGACATTCTCTTTTTTTTAGTTAGTGTGTCTCAACTGAAGATGATTTTGTGGCATAGTTGTGACAACCCAAAATTTCTCCAGATACTGCCGAATCTCTCTCTCTCTCTCTCAATACTTCTCTCTCTCTCCTTCTCTGTCAGCTATCTATCTATCTATCTATCTATCTATCTATCTACCTATCTATCTATCTATCTGCCAAATGTCTCTTGATGGGTAAGATTGCTCCCAGTTGAGTGCCATTGCCCTGGAGACTTCAATACACATCCTTAATTCATTACAGTCTCTCTCGCCAGTACATTTCCTGGAGAATGTAAGAATCTTCTAACTTGATTCCATTTGCCACGTCCTACCTTTTGTGCTGTTGTTGTCATATATTTTATATTATATGTTTTAAACTCTAAAAGGTGTTACTATCACTGCTGATTTAAAGAGTTAGTATTCTTTTATGTTTTTCCACAAGTGTATACTCTTTTCAGTGCTTTTCATTTCCTCACAATTTTCTTTGTTTCTACCTGGGAAAATTTCCCATCTGTCTAAAGAAGTCCCTGTAGTACTTACATCAATGGTGTGCTGCTGGCAATAAATTTTCTTTGTTTTTGTTTGACAAAAATATTTTCAGTGGTAAATAATTCTAGATTGGCAGGGTTTTTTTTTTTTCTTTCACCACTTTAAAGAAATCGTTACATTGTCTTCTGATTTCCATAGTGTGTTCTATGAGAAGGAAACACCAAGATGGGATTAAAAATGCAAAGAAGATTTATTGGAGGAAAAATGTCTGTGACAGATAAATGAAGAAGGAGAGGTGTAGGTAGGGAGAAACTTCAGACAACCAGGAAGTTCTGACACCTGTGAAAGAAGAGAAGGAAGAAAGAACTGGGTCATAAAAGCCTCAGACTATGGAACAGTTGTAAGAAATGCTTGGCCAGGCCAGTGGAGATCTCCCGAGCTTAAGCTGTCTGTTAGAGAAATCCGCATCTACGGATGTGGCTTGGTTCTAATACATTCATTGTGGTCATTCATTGGCTGGAAGCAGCCCAGAGGGAGTGTGACTTGGCATGAAGGTTTCAGTGGATCTGAAAGTGCAGCAGCTGTCAATCAGGTATGCTCCCTGCAGCAGCCTTTCTTGAAAGAAGGTCTGAGGAGTGCACGTCCATGGCCACCACACATAGTTTCTTTTGAAAAGTTAGCTGTTAATCTTAAGATAACGGGTGTTTCTCTCTCTAGCTTTTAAGAATTTCTCATTTTTTTCCAACAGCTTCTATAATATGTCCAGGTATGAGTTTTCTTTGTATTTATCATGTTTGGGGATTATTGAGCTTCTTGAATTGGTGGGTTTATGTCTTTCTTCATTACTGGAAATTTCTCAGTTATATGTTTTCAAATATTCTTTTGCTCCATTCTCTCTCCCACCTCTCATTTTGGGACTCCATTCCATGTATATTACACTGTTTGAGTGTGTCTCACATTTGGACATACTGTTTCTTTCTTTTTTTTTTCTTATTAGTCATCCATTTTATACACATCAGTGTATACATGTCAATCCCAATCTCCCAATTAATCACACCTCCCACCCTCACCCACTACCACTTTCCCGCCTTGGTGTCCATACATTTTTTTCTCTACTTCTGTGTCTCAATTTCTGCTCTGCAAACTGGTTCATCTGTACCATTTTCTAGGTTCCACATATATGGGTTAATATACGATACTTGTTTTTCTCTTTCTGACTTACTTCACTCTGTATGACAGTCTCTAGATGCATCCACGTCTCTACAAATGACCCAATTTCATTCCTTTTCATGGCTGAGTAATATTCCATTGTATATATGGACATACTGTTTCTTTCCAGTTTAGTTTCTCTCTGTGGTTCAGTTTGCATAGTTACTATTGATTGATCTTTGAATTCACCAACAGGAATTTTATGTCCTGTTTGCTCTTAAGGCAACCCAATGAGTTCTTAAATCCAGAAATTCTATTTTTCAGTTCTAAAATATACATTTATTTTGTGGATTCTGGTTCTCTCTTTAAATCCTTTGTCATTTCTTTTGTTTTCTTTAACATATTAGGCATACTTACTGTATTGTACTTTAATTATAAGTTCATTATCCTAATCCTCTGGGTTTGTGTTTATTTTATTTATTTCTTAAAATATTTATTTACTTATTTATTTGGTTGCACCAGCTCTTAGTTGAGGCAGGTGGGCTCCTCAGTTGTGGCTCATGGGCCCCCCAGCTGCAGCACACCGGCTCCTTAGTTGTGGCATGTGAACTCCTAGTCGCAGCATGCATGTGGGATCTGGTTCCCTAACCAGGGGTTGAACCAGGGCCCCCTGCATTGGGAGCATGGAGTCCTATCCACTGCACTACCAGGGAAGTCCCTATTTTATTTTTTGATTGTTGATCACTGTTCCTGCTTTTTTCAATATATGATACATTTCAACTGTATGCTGGGCATTGTGTATAAAAGAACAGCAGACCCTTCTGATGATATCTTTCACTAGAGAGGTATCTTCTTTTTTCTTTTTTAGGAAAGTAAGGCCAGGGGCTAATTACCTCAATTCAGTCATAGACTGAGTTGCGGTAGGGCTGGATTTACAATTTTAGCAAGATTCTATCAGTCCCTGGTTTTTCTCTGTCCTTTAGGACAGGCTTTTGATTGAGAGCCTGGAGTATCTATGTCTTCCCAGCCCTAAGAAGGGCTTTTCCCTCTGGACTTTTACTTTATCCAGTTCTCCACAGCTCTTTGATGCCTTTAACATGTTTCTTTCCATTTATTCATTTGTTTTCAGTTGTTGCAGCAAGAGCTTTGACCTCCTGTGACCTCTCCTACATTGTAACCAGGAGCAGAAGTGTCTCTAACCTGTTATTCTTACTATAGTATCACAACAAATAATCTTATAATGCTTCATTTCATACAAATGTGGTACAGCTATAGAACAAATTCTTAGATCAAAGACATGTACAATTCATAATTTTAATAGACATTTAGAAATCCTCTCCTTAGAGGCTGTGCCAATTTACACTTCCACCAGCAATATATGAAAGTGCCTGTTTCACAGCACCGTGACCAATGCTGTGTGTTAACTTTACAGGTCTTTGTGCACAGAATGACATGACCAGAGCTTTGCATTAAGAAGGTTAATTCAGTGACAGTTTGATAGATGGATAGGAAAAGGCTGAGGACAAAGTTTACTTACCCCATAGTTTCATTTTGTTTCTAACGATCTACCAAGTGAAAGCCGACTGTATTCATGCTTGAACACATTCCCAAACTTTTCCTATCAGGATTCTTTATAGCTGAAGAGTTCATGGCTCAAAGTCTTTTCATGGACTCAATACAAATGTTAGGAGATTTTTTAATGGCTGCAGTATAGTACATCTGTTTGTCATGCCAATCTCAGCATTGGAGTCAGGAACAACCAGTTTTGTGATTCAAGAATAGAAGGGACAGAGATGGCTGTGGTTTCCCCTTAGGGCTCTAGCAGAGGAGACAATCTAGGGACAGTAAAGACATGAGATGATGTCTCTGTTAAGAAGAAATCTGTTCCTGCCTCATTCTTGGCCCAAACAGCCATAAGCCTGATAAAACAATATTGCATGTTAGTTTCAGGAATGTAACTCAGCCATTTCAGTGTTTCCTTTCTGGGTCTCTGTGGACTTCTAACCCTCACTTTAACAGTAAGGCTATATTATCCTCATTTTCTCCTGCCATCACTCAGCTGTTTTTCTTTCTCCTGTGTTCAGTGAGTCATTTCCTCAAGTCTTCCCTGGTTTGGTTTCAAAAATTTAGGATAATCATCAAGAGCTGTCCTCTTCTTCCCTTCAGGCTTAAATTCCTCTCAGTGTTCGAGACCTTTCACTTCCCAGTGTGTGAGGTGGGTGGGCTCCAGCTAATATCCTTCCTTAAATCTTAGTGTGTGTGCTAGAGAGAGCCCCACAGAATGATCGTAAGAAAGAGGTAACAAAATGAATGTTACAGAGAGAGAGAGAGAGAGGCAGACTCATGCCTCATCCAAATTGCTGATATAGATGCATTGTTAAAATATATAAACTACTGGAAGTTTCCTTCAGAATAACATGGAAACATTAAACGCTTTGTGAGAAACTTCACACAGTTTCTATTCTGCCTTCTAGGTATTTATATTCTTTTATCTGATGTTGTTAAGCACACTTGAGTCCTTAAGTGAGATGGATCTGGGTTCAAATACAGAAAATACCACCTCCTAGCTGTCTGACCATTGGCAGGTTATTTGACCTGCCTGTGTTTTTCATTTTTTTATTGGAAAACATGGAGAGAATATAGTATCCATCTCACAGGACCAGTGGGGCAATTAAGTGAGGAAAGTCACATAGGAAGTGCTTTATAAATTGTAGCCATTATTACTATCACTCCTGTGGGAATTTAATTGATGCCCACTATTTGCTCATATGTTTTTCTGGGATGTTCACATGGTGTTTAATAAATAACTAGGTCTAGATCAGGTGTTGAAAAACTGCAACCTACTGGCCAAGTCTGGCCCACACCTTGTATTTGTAAATAAAGTTTTATTGGAATAAAGCCATATCCATGTGTTTATATATTGTCTATGGCTGCTTTTGTTCTACAGTGGCAGAGTTGAGTATTACAACAGAGACCATATGGCCCTCAACACCAAAAATATTCACTAGATGGCCCTTTGCCAAGCCCTCGTCTAGATAGTCACATTTTAAGTCACATTTTATTTATATAAATAAATAGATGTGGACAAATTTGTAATTCTGTGTCTCTAACTGAAAAATGCATATATTAGGTAAGATGACTCCTAAATAGAATCTTTCTAGAACTATTCAGTTATCATTGTAACTTGTGGAATCTGGGAATTTGCAGTTGGTTTGTTCTTTCTGGTGGGCTCTTCTATAAGCTGTAAGGAGAGGGAAAAAGCAGAAGACAACCCTCAGTGACTCAGATGTCAAATATCATGGTAAATCACGAGAAGCGATTTATCGGAGAGGGGGAGGGCACTTTTGTGAGGCTTTTACTTTTCTCTCTCTGCTGCCAGGTGCAGGAGATCTTGGTAACCACTGGGCCCCTTCCTGGCTGATTTAACAATTTCGCCAATTCTTTGGCTTCAAAACACCCCCTTCTTCTGTCTCCTCACTGCCTGTCCTCCGTAACACTTCCTCTGCAGGCTGGCCCCTGACTTTTTGTCTTCCTCTAGCCTGACTTATTCTCCAATGGTTTCTCAGCCCTTGGTTCTCCACTCCCTCCCCCAAATGTGATGAAGGCGGGCTGCCAAGTCTCCTGGCCTCCCTCAGCTATGTCAACTGTCCTGCCTCCAGCAGGGCCTCCAGCTCAGGGCCTGAACTCCCAGCAGCAGGGGGACCAGCAAGTCCTATGAAAGGGAAATACCACCAACCAGTAATCTTGTGTCCTTTGAACTTTTGGATTGGGAAGCAGGGAAGGCTGGGAGATGTTTGATGATTTCCATTGAGCACCTAGGGAACAGCCTTAGACAGTGAGTCATGACCCCATCTCAGCTCTGCCCCAAACCCAGTGCAAAGTCCTTGGGCTAGTCCCTTAGCTTCCCTGAGTCTCAGCTTCTCTGTGTAAAATGAAAACAGTTCCTTTCCTGCTCTCCTCACAGGGCTTTATGCTGGTCACATGTATGTGAAAGAGCTTTCTTTTTAAAATAAATGTTTGATTTATATTTTTTCCGTTTCAAAATTACCTCATGCTCAATGGAATATTATTCAGCCATCAAAAGGAATGAAATAATGCCATTTGCAGCAACATAACCTAGAAATTATCATACTAAGTGAAGTAAGTCAGAAAGAGAAAGACAAATACCATATGATATCACTTATATGTGGAATCTAAAATACGAAACATATCAACATATCTGTGAAACAAAAATAGACTCACAGACATAGAGAACAGACTTGTGGTTGCCAAGGGGGAGGGGGTGGGGGAGGGAAGGAGTGGGAGTTTGGAATTAGCAGAGGGAAACTATTACATATAGGATGGATAAACAACAAGCTTCTACTGTATAGCACAGGGAACTATATTCAGTATTCTGTGACAAACCATAATGGAAAAAAATATGAAAAAAAATTGCCTGATGATTATGTGCTATAAGAACATGTGTCATTTTATGGCCACCCAGCAGCATACACACCCTTCATTACACACCCTGATTTCCTATGGGAGAGTCAGCCTACAACCATTGTGTATCATCTTGATGAGATTAAAAAAGGTCAGCTGCCTGTGCTCTGAAGGCTCAGATTCTTTCTTTCTTTTTTTAAAAAAATTTTTATCGGAGTATAGTTGATTTACAACATTGTGTTAGTTTCAGATGTACAGCAAAGTGAATCAGTTATACATATACCTATTATCCACTCTTTTTTAGATTCTTTTCCCATACAGGCCATTACAGAGTAGTGAGTAGTGTTCCCTGTGCTATACAGTAGGTCCTTATTATATCTGTTTTTTATATAGTCGTGTGTATATGTCAATCCCAATTTCTCAATTTATCCCTCCCCCCTTTCCCCCCTGGTAACCATAAGTTTGTTCTCTACATCTGTGACTCTATTTCTGTTTTGTAAATAAGTTCATTTGTATCATTTTTTTAGATTCCACACATAAGTGATATCATATGATATTTGTCTTTGTCTGTCTGACTTGCTTCACTTATTATGATCATCTCTAGGTCCATCCACGTTGCTGCAAATGGCATTGTTTTGTTCTTTCTGATGGCTGAGTAGTATTCCATTGTACGTATGTACCACATCTTCTTTATCCACTCCTCTGCCAATGGGCATGTAAGTTGCTTCCATGTCCTGGCTGTTGTAACTAGTGCTGCTGTGAACATTGGGGTGCAGATTGTTTCTTTCCTGCCTCCTGTGGCCAGAAGGTGGGCTGTGGCTTCAGCTCAGCCCATAGAAGATCTCTGCTGGGACTTTGATTTTGAATGTGTGAAATTGGTCAGTGAAGGGATTGGCATTCTTTTATCAGGGCAGCAAGGTCTCTACCAGGCTGCTCCACTACAAGACCAGTCCTGTAATTCCTGCTTTCTAGCCCCTGAAGCTAAAGTGGTTTCTGCCTATTTCTGGTTGGAGGCCTAGCTCTCCAACTTTCCTGCATTATTTTCAATAAATTTTGTTTAAGTTGGTCAAAATTTATTTCTGTTACCTGTAATCAAAACCCCCAAATGACACACATGTTGAGGACCATTTATGGAGCACTTATTATATGTAGGGCCATGTACTTAGGGCTCTGCATCCATTATTTAAATTAATCTTCCTAAGAACTGGACATTATTATTTCTATATAACATATGAGGAAACTGAGGGTTTGTGAGGCTGAATAACCTACGCATGTTTGTGTAAGGAGCAAGTGACAGAACTGGGAACCAAGGAACCAAGGTTTGAACCAAGATGTCTTTGACTCTAAACATTTTAAACTTTATACTATGTGAAAATGGTATAATAGCGAGAGTCTTATTTTGTAACCTGTGTTTTTGGTTTAGAAATTTATTATGAACTTCTCCATGTCAATAATATTCTTGAACAATATGACAATAATGGCTACCTAATAATCCATTGTTTGGATTCACTAACACTTACCTAACCAAATTCATATTGATTGAATAAAATGCACTTAATGAATATTCTTAAACTTTACTTTTCTACCTATCTCAGATTTTCTCCTTAAAATAAGATCTTAGGTATGAAACTTCTGGGTTTAAAATTCCTGCATAATATTAAGGTTTTTGATGCATGTTGCCACAGTGCCCATCAGAGAAATCTTATCAAGTTTTGTTCCCATTAAGCAGTGTGTTTGGGTACCGACGAAAGGGTTTTTCAATGGAGAAAATTGCTAAAAAGTTACAAAGAGCTCATAAATTAATGCCCCTCTTATTTAAAAAAAAAAGGTAAAATGCACTTCTAAGTTATATCTACCACAGGGAAATAATATAGAAATAAAAATAAATAAGGATCCAAATTAAGGTACAACCCAAAATGCAATTAGTATTCAAAGTGTCGGCATTGGGTTCCTATACAGATCCTTGGAGAAAGGAAATTAATTTTGAGGGGTTTTTTAAAGGAGCAAAATCAAAGAGGGAAGCAGGAGGATGGTCATTATGCTGACGATGATAGAGAGGAGGAGGGAGAGGTGGGTGGTCATAGTAGCGGCTTAGATTTTCTTTATTTCTGAGGCTTTGCATCTGCATTCCTGCAGGAGACAAAGGAAAGTGAAGTTTCTCAGACTTTTGGTAGCCCCTGTGGTAGGAAGGCCACCCAGACTTACATATTTGAGGCAATAAATGGTGATCAAACAGTATGACTTAAAGGGAACAAAACTCTTCTTCTCCATATACCACCCTTTTTATTCCTCAATAAATACACATTGGTTTCTTTTGTAAGAATGCCTACATTAAGACGAGAAGCTGACATCTGAAAATTTTATTGCCCATCATGAAAACTCTAGCTGTAATTGTGTCATAAATTTTATTCCCATCATTTAACAAGACCTAAGAGAATGAGATACAGGACTGAATTATTTTCAAAGGGACAGGGGAGCTAGAAAAGTTAAAAATTATCATAATGAGGAGGAAGAGACACTTCTAGGAAGTTCTGGAGACATTTGGGAAACAGATGGGAGCTTGAGACTTCAGGGAGCCTGGAGTGAGGGTATGAAGAGCCATCAGTAGATAGGAAGTGGGATGTATCACAGGGAGAAATAAGAATGAACTTTGCACTATTTGATAGAGTAGTACAGGTATGTTGTAGCAAATGCTAGTAATATGTCAGGGTTTAATGTGAGAAGTGA
The DNA here is from genome assembly GCF_963924675.1 of Phocoena phocoena. Lineage (NCBI taxonomy): Eukaryota > Metazoa > Chordata > Mammalia > Artiodactyla > Phocoenidae > Phocoena > Phocoena phocoena. The sequence continues at coordinate 72,865,407 of NC_089234.1, read as the reverse complement.
GTCTCCCAGCACCTCAGTGTATTTCATAGATTTTAGGATCCAGCTGAATATCTTTGAAAGTGGGATGCATCTTACAATCAATGGTGTGTCATTTGGCAGCACTTTTTTGTTTATTAGTAGTACATAAAGGAATGGTGCATATTAAAATCTATGATGTCTTCAACTTGTGTGTGTGTGCATGTGTGTGTGTGAGAGAGAGAGAGAGAGAAAGAGAGAGGGTGAGAGAGAGAATACTCTTCATAACAGGAAATGTCTGACAGAATATATAGACTACTTATTCCATTTGCATTAATAGTTGCTATCCTCTTAGTTTTCATTTATTCTTTTTTTTTTCCTTTGAGAAAGAACCTTATAGATCACTGAACCTGGTGTCTTCATTCTACTGAAGAGGAAATGGCTCTGAGGTATTAGGTGACTTTGTCCCTATCACATGTGTTTTGGGAGCAGTGGTCTGAGTAAGCATTCAGAGCATCACTTCTCAAAAATGACTTTTGAATTACAGGGGGTTGGGAGCCCCAAGCAATCAGATCTGTTTGGAGCTGGAAGGACCAAGAGTGGTGAGGGCTGTACTGTGTGGAAAGTGCTCCTTGATAGCAGCAAACCACGGAAGGGGAGGGAGATGAAGACACTGATCATGGCCTGGGGCAGTCGGTAAGTATGAGAGTGGTGGGACTTCCCTGGTGGCACAGTGGGTAAGAATCCGCCTGCCAATGCAGGGGACATGGGTTTGATCCCTGGTCCGGGAAGATCCCACATTCCGCGGAGCAACTAAACCCGTGCGCCACAACTACTGAGCCTGCGCTCTAGAGCCTGTGAACCACAGCTACTGAGCCCACATGTCACAACTACTGAAGCCCGAGTGCATAGCACCCATGCTCCACAAGAGAAGCCACCACAATGAGAAGCCCCCCGCACCGCAACGAAGAGTAACCCCCGCTCGACACAACTAGAGAAAGCCCACACACAGTAACAAAGACCCAACGCAGCCAAAAAAAAAAAAAAAAAAAAGAGTGGTTCCGTTTTACTGACTTTTTCTCCTTCCTCCCTCCCTTCCTTCCTTCCTTCCCTCCCTTCCCTCGCTTCCTCCCTCCCTTCTCCATCCCCCTCACTTTAAAAGGCTGTGAGGCATGGTAAGATAATGAATTCATTTATCCCTTTGAATGAGGAGGGTGCCTCTTGCCTTCTTGGCCATGGAAGAGACACACCTGTTCTGTGTTCTCTCCCTAACTTATGGGAATCAGAGTTGCACTTGTTATTTTAGTATAGATTTGTGTTCAGGTGGGCCTGGACGAAGCAGACTGGTCACATTGTTCCCTCCTGAAGGCCCTAAAATTGTTGCACCTCATTTTTAGCCCCCTTACTGATATTGTACACTCCCTTCCCACAATTTTCTCTCTCTCCAATTAAATGATATTCTGACCATCCTCAGGTCTAATTGGGACACAGCTGAGTAGTATTTTCAGGAACTCTTTTCCAGTCACTATCTTCTTTGAGTCTTGGTGCTGCCATTTGAGCCATGTGACCTTGGGAATGTTGGACCACAGTTTGCTCATCACATGTGGGGATAGTGAGAAGATGAAATGAAACAATGCACACAAAGTCTTTTCATTTCTCAATGTCAGACACATCACTAACATTCAGTAAATGATAGCAATTTTTATTATTTTTTTGTGGTAGCCCCACTTCCCCTTCATCAAGCACTATATTACAATTCTTTCACCATTATAGCAAATTGATTCTCTATAAAGTATAGCTTTTAATATTAATTCATGGTATTTGTGTAATTTTGAGTTGTTACTCTCCCAAGAGTGTTTGCATTCTTCAATTTTATTTTTGCAGAGCGTAATGGCCCTTCTTATATTGAAAGAAGTTCAGTGAAGTCATTTCATGGGGTACGCTAATGGGGAGGAGAGGAGGGATGCCTTCCTATCCCCTTTCTCTCCTACTTCCACCTTTAGTTAAGGCTGATCTTATTGTCTACATAAGCATTTCCCCTGGTTCTAAATGCCCTCTTTGTGACAGTCCCAGCCTTGTGTACACTGATTCTAGTCGTGGTCTTCCCGAAGGCCCGTCCCATTTAACTTATCTGTTCCAGAAAACTATTCTACACCTTTGAAAGCAGGGACTCTTTTCTTTTTCTTTCCTTCCTTCCTTCTTTCCTTCTTTCTTTCTTTCTTTCTTTCTTCCTTTCTTTCTTTCTTCCTTTCTTTTCTTTCCTCCCTTCCTTCCTTCCTTCCTTCCCTTCTCTCTCTCTCTCTCTCTCTCTCTCTTTTCGTTTTCTACTACCACCTCCTTCCTTTCTCCTGGTAGTGATACGTTGGATACCCCAGCCAAGCTACATTTCGGATATTTCCACCTCGGACAACTCTCTCCCATGTCTCAAATCCTTGTTAGATCTCTCTCTCTTCCCATGTCTGTGTAATAAAATGTACTCTTTCTTCTATTTGTGAATCCAAAAATGACTATGATCATAAATCATAAGTATAGGAGACAACAGTATCCAGTAAAAGGAAGCTGTAAAGATTTTTGTCTTTTTATTGCATTTATTCAGATTATAAAAGTAAGACAAGGTGGCTTAAAAAGTTTGACGGATTTAAAAAATGTGTGAAAGAGAGTCTCATATAACTTCACCTACAAGAGACAACCTCTGATAACAGTTTGAGGCATACTGGTTCAGGTTTTTGTTTTTGTTTTGTTTTGTTTTCCTGGTGGTGTTAAATTTTGAGGTGTATTTAGGCATAATGAAGAAGAGTTGGTTTCCTGAAACTCTAAAAAAATTTTGAGGTGTATTTAGGCATAATGAGGAAGAGTTGGTTTCCTGAAACTCTTAAAAGCCTTTGAAAATACCCAGACCTGCTCTTAGGAATCTGCATTAAATCTCCAATAAAATCTGGTCTTTCTCAAACTGAACATTCAAAATACATAAAAAGAATTCTTACTCAATTTACTATTTTGTTTAATAACTACCATTGCTAAAGTATTGTATTGCACTATTTTCTTAATAAACAAAGTGGGGTTCAGATTCATGATAGGTAAAACAGGCCTAATCTTGAAACTTGGCCATCTTAAAATATTATTTCTGTAAGGAAATGTGTACCAACAAACTTTGGGAAGATAATTTGGGAACAGCTAGTATTTACTTCAAAGGGAACGAAGATTTTGGTCAGAAGCATGCAGAAAAGGACCAGATTTGGAGCAGATTCCACTTCATTAGGTGGCAAAGGAAACCTGGCTTAGGATCCAGCTCTGGCTCAGATGATAAAACCTTGGGCAAGTCAGTGAACTTTGCTTGGCTGTCTGGACCTTGCTAGGTAATATTGCAGCAGATATCAGCTGTATGCATGAACATTGCATTGTGGCTGCCAGGAAGGCAACAAATAATGGCTTGAGAATGGAAAATGGGACTGTTTTGTTAAAAAAAAAAAAGTGCAGTCAAGTTATTTTAGAGAAAAAAAGTTGATTTTTAGGGCTAACACTAGCAAAGGGCAGCAAATTAAGAACAGCTGAGTTAAACAGGCAGTGAAAGTGAGAACTGGGGAATTGAGGCTATACCATTACTTTTCAAAGGCAGCAGGATCTGCATTCTTGTGCTCTTCTCTGAACACTGGCTATCGCTGCTCGCCCATAATTTTGCCTTCCAGGTGATGGGTCTGGCTGTGAGCTTGACTCTGAGCCAAATTTTAATGTCCTTGAAACTTGTCTCCTCCAGCTAATTGAGCCTGTCTTTCAGTGTCCCAATGGCAAATTCCCAGAATGGAAAAATCTGATTGGCCCGGATTATTGTCAAGTGTCCCTCCATCATCCAATCAGTTGTAACTGGAGATGCAGTGAGCGCTGGGGTTGGGAGTAGATTCCCTCAGAAAAAAGCTGTGGCAGCACTGGCTGCCATCTTTGACATAACAGGAAAAGAAATGGGGCTTTGTAACTTCTAATTGTTCCTTGACAACTTTTATTTCAATTTAATTCCATTCAAAAAATACTCAAATCTCTTCAATTCTAAAGACATGCTTTTTCATAAGTTAATGTATCTGATATCTAGTCATGCCCCACAATCATTGTGTTCATTTAATGATGTATATTGTAGTATTTCTTCTTCCTCCTCCCCTCCCACAGCCAAAAACTATTATTAAACTCATGAGATTTTTAAACCGGGGGAATATTGCATGTATTATCGACAGGGCATCCATTGCTTTCCATGGAGGATATAATGCCCCTAGATATGGGGCAGGGTTGGAAGATGGGGAAATATTACAGTGTCTTCTTTCCACCACATCTTTGTTTTCTTTTTTTAAATGACAGTGCCACACTTTTATTTTTTAAAATCAATTAATTAATTTATTTGTTTTTGGCTGCGTTGGGTCTTCATTGCTGCACGCGGGCTTTCTCTAGTTGCGGTGAGTGGGGGCCACTCTTTGTTGCGGTGCACGGGCTTCTCATCGCGGTGGCTTCTCTTGTTGCGCAACACGGGCTCTAGGTGCGCAGGCTCAGTAGCCGTGGCTTGTGGGCTCAGTAGTTGTGGCTCGCAGGCTCAGTAGTTGTGGTTCGTGGGCTCTAGAGCACAGGCTCAGTAGTTGTGGCGCAGGGGCTTAGTTGCTCCGGGGCATGTGGGATCTTCCTGGAGCAGGGCTCGAACCCATGTCCCCTGCATCGGCAGGCGGATTCTTAACCACTGTGCCACCAGGGAAACCCTCCACCACACCTTAAATCCTGCACCAAAAGAAAAAGGAGGCTGTTTTCCTCTTTGCTATAAGAGATGAAGTTCATTAAAGATTCTGAGGTGATCTCAGGATTTATAGCCCTGAGAAGCAAACATTTATTTTATAGAATAATACCTATCAGTGCTGACTGAGCAGGAAACCAACACTAGAGCACGTGTGAGCACAAAATGTAGCTTTGTATGCAACCAAATTCCAGGCAATTGCCTCGTCTAATTCACTCAGAATTTTTTTTAATGCTTCCTTTGGAACTGAAGTTCTTTCTGTTTAGTTTCAGCCCAAAGGTGAGCATTTTTTTTTTGAGAAGGTTAAATCTTTTCAGATGTTTCTGAGGTGTACAAAGAAGAAAAGCTAAACCATCTTCTGTTTTGCATACTTCTAGCTTCCATTACCCAAATGGGTTTGAACTTTACTATTTTTATTCTGTTTTGAGTCTCATGATCTGCTCAAAAAGTAGCTTATGGAAAAAAGTTCTTCTCAGATCAGTCCTGAAAATAGCTACTTTTGTATTTGCTTAGGTGAGTAAACTTTTCAAACTATGAGAGAGGCCCACATAAGGCCTATATATAGAAATTCATCAACTGGAAAACTGGCAGAATGAATCTATTAAAATCCAGAAAAAACTTGAATCAAGTTTTAAAAAAATAGTTAATCTTTAAAGCATCCATGAATTGGCAAAACAGAGCCTTCAAGCAAATTATTGAGGCAGCATATATAGTGGGTCAGCTTTGATGCTTATTAGCTGTGTGTGGTTGGTTAAATTGCTTCCCCTTTCTGTGTTTTAGGTTTCTCATTTATAAGAGCGTGATAATAAAATAACTTATTTCAAAAGATTGTTGTGAGCAATAAATCAGATAATAAACCCAAAGCACATAGAACAGTAAGTGACATTATAAGCTATCAACAAATTGTTTTCTATTCATTACATTGAGACCACCTTTAGATAGCTACAGAGCTTCCCTGGTGCCCCAGTGGTTAAGGATCCGCCTGCCAGTGAGCCCTGATCCTGGAAGATCCCACATGCCGTGGAGCAGCTAAGCCTGTGCACCACAACTACTGAGCCTGCACTCTACAGCCTGGGAGCCACAACTACTGAGCCTGCGAGCCACAGCTACTGAGCCCACAAGCCACAAGTACTGAAGCCTGTGCGCCTACAGCCCGTGCTCTGCAACAAGAGAAGCCACAACAATGAGAAGCCCGCACACTGCAATGAAGAGTAGCCCCCACTTGCCAAAAGTCGAGAAGGCCCAAGTGCCGCAGCGAAGACCCAACACAGCCAAAAATAAAAACAGATAAATAAATTTATAAAAAAAAGATAGCTACAAATACCATTTAATTAAGAAATCAGCATTGCCATTTTAGTGATCACTTGGTGTTTCAACTCATTATTTTCAAACTCAATTGAAATTTTTTTTTCTTATTTCAATGATTTCAAGTGTTTTTTTACAGTTGAAGCGACCTGCCAAATGCAGCTGGATTGGGCCATTTGGAAATGGGACAGTTTCTGAGTATGCGCATTCAATACGCATAGTAAAAATTCCATGCTACTCACTCGACAGCACATTTGGAGATACTCTTTCTGACATTTAATATGTCTCTGGAAAAACAAAAGATGACTCATGTAGAAATAGTAGATTCTGTTGGCTCCCAGCAGATCCTCCTCGGCCCATCCACACCCCACCACCCCCAGTGTTAGCTTTGCCTAAGAACCATACAACGTGGGGTATCACTGTGATGCCACCAACAGTTTTTAAATGGCTTAATACACTTCTTTTGTATGATGCTAATGGATTCCTGGTATTTCATTTTAAGGCTGGTTAGGCCAGAGCTCCACGCTTACCATCAGTGACCATTTCACAAAGTGCCTGGAAACAAGGCAGACACTCGATTTGTTCAATGTGTAATAAGCGAAGGACAGATTTCCACTACAGATGAATTTTGATTTCCATGTTATATATGTTCTTAAAATTTGTGCTGTCAACTAATTTTTTATAAATTGAATATTCATCATATTGCCTTTTTCATAGACTTATAATTTCAGATACCTTTTTACTCATCTACAGATATTTAACACTTAAGGTTTAAGTGTTTCTTCCCTCTTCCGATTTCACAGCTTTCTAACACCCACTCCCTCTTAACCGTAAGAAATTAATGGTATGTGGGCATCTCTTTTGAATAGAATAATCAGCTGCCCCCCAGTGTACTGCTTGCAAATTTTAATTCCCAAGGATAGGTTATCTTCAAGTCAGGGCATACTTATAAATACGTTTATTTCGCCATCAGGAGGCAAATAGAAAATAAATTTCAAAGGTAGATAATGTCTCAAATTTTATAACCCTAAAATTAGTGATTAGAGACAATACCAAGCCTGAGAAAATAAAAGATGAAAATTTTGGGTTAAAATCTCTTAAATGTAACAAAAAAACCTTGTTACATTTATGACTCAAAAACCAAGGTACCTATTTTCCCTTGGCATAAATAATATGTTGGCTAGCTAGGAATGGTTGTAATTATGTGGTATACAATAAAGGGCTCCATAGATGCCAAAAACAGAAAAATGGAACCAGACCAGAAATCATGTACTGGGTAAACAGCTTCCCAGACAAATGAATTTGGCTGATTTTTTAAAAACTAGTTTCTTTTACTTTCAGTTTTATGATCTTTATTGATAGATCCAAATTCTTTATTTAAAAATTGAGGTACAAGAGTTAGTATCATATACTTCATTCCATGAAATAGTGTAGTCACATATTTAATGGAATAAATTGACCAGACTTTGGGATACTACTTTTAGTACTTTAAATACCAAGCAACTTAAAGCTAACCTTTGTACAAGTTATAAAATAGAGTAGGAAGCTACTTTCTTGATTGATATCTTGAGATTTTTTGTTTTTGCTTTTTGGGTTTTTGTTTTGTTTTCATCTCAGGAGAAAAGTTTAATTCAATTTAAATTTTAATTCAATTTTAAATTCTCTTTGGTAGGAAGATGTCCAATAATTATGATTGTGCGTGTGATAAATGTCTAATTTTTTTAATTTATAATATTTTTCACCCAGAGATAATCACTCTTAACTATTATCTTCAATATGAATATACCCCACCTCTTATTCCCCCACCATTTACAATCAAGATTTTTTTTTTTTTTTTCCAGTATGTGGGCCTTTCACTGTTGCGGCCTCTCCTGTTGCGGAGCACAGGCTCTGGACGCGCAGGCTCAGCGGCCATGGCTCATGGGCCCAGCCGCTCCACGGCATGTGGGATCCTCCCGGACCGGGGCACGAACCCATGTCCCCTGCATCGGCAGGCGGACTCCCAACCACTGCGCCACCAGGGAAGCCCTGGCATTTCTTATTTATGTGTAGGACCCAGCCAGTCCAGGAGAATTGATGGCTTTGGAGGCATCCAGTTACTGTAGACTTGGCAAAGACATTGGCATTGAGATGTCTTCAGAGCAGTTTTACGAGAAGTGGAAATGAATAAGTGGGAGCTGGAACATTACTTTGTGGATGTCTCATAATGGATTGTGAAAATAGATTGATGTGTGACAATGTACAATGTCCTCTTTGAGAATCCCTTTGATGTGGCACTAAACTGCTGCTTTGGCTGGTAAAAAAGTGCTTGGCTAAAGATAGATGTAACCCTTATTTGCAGTCACAGTCTGATGAAGGGGGAGCAGATATCCTTGTTTCCTTAAGTATGAACGATGCATTAACCACCACAGTCAAACAAGACTTATCAGAGCCCAGTCAAGAAAACAAAAAACACACTAGTTATTTTTAACAAAGAGAATTTTTTTGACCATTTCATCCAATAGGTATTTTATTTATTGATGATCTGCTAGAGCACTCCACTGATTATTTTTCATACATTTCATATTTAATCATCATAACAACCCTGTAACCTAAGTATTTTTCCTATTTATTTATTTATCCATATGAATTTCAGGTGTACAACAGTGATTCAATGTTTTTTTCAAAATATTTATTTATTTGTGTTGCGCTGGGTCTTAGTTGCAGTAGGCAGGCTTCTTTGTTGTGGCTGGTGGGCTCCTTAGTGTGGCTCGCCAGCTCCTTAGTGTGGCATGCGAACTCTTAGTTGTGGCATGCATCTGGGATCTAGTTCCCTGACCAGGGATCAAACCTGGGCCCCCTCCATTGGGAGTGTAGAGTCTTAACCATTGCACCATCGGGGAAGTCCCTTAATATCTTCATAGATTATATTCCATTTAAAGTTACTATAAAATGTTGGCTATATTTCCAGTGCTATAGAATATATCCTTGTAGCTTATTTATTTTATACATAGTAGTTTGTACCTCTTTTTTTTTTTTAGTAATTATGGCGCCCGGGTTTAGTTGCTCCACGGCATGTGGGATCTTCCCGGATCAGGGCTCAAACCCGTGTCCCCTGCATTGGCAGGCATATTCTTAACCACTGCGCCTCCAGGGAAGCCCTAGTTTGTACCTCTTAATCCCCTTCACCTGTCTTGCACCTCCCAGCTTCTCTCTACCCTCCCACCCTGTAACCACTTGTTTGTTCTCTATATCTGTAACTCTGCTTCTGTTTTGTTATATTCATTCATTTCATATGTTAGATTTCACATATAAGTGATGACATTTGGTATTTGTCTTTTTCTGACTTATTTCACTAAACATAATATCCTCCAAGTCAATCCATGTTGTTGCAAATGGCAAAATTCCATTCCTTTTTTTTTTAACATCTTTATTGGAGTATAATTGCTTTACAATGGTGTGTTAGGTTCTGCTGTATAACAAAGTGAATCAGCTATACATATACATATATCCCCATATATCCTCCCTCTTGTGTCTCCTTCCCTCCCTCCCTATCCCACCCCTCTAGGTGGTCACAAAGCACCGAGCTGAGCTCCCTGTGCTATGCAGCTGCTTCCCACTAGCTATCTATTTTATATTTGGTAGTGTGTATATATCCATGCCACTCTCTCACTTCATTCCAGCTTACCCTTCATTCAATGCAATCTCTATCAAACTACCAATGGCATTTTTCACAGAACTAGAACAAAAAATTTCACAATTTGTATGGAAACACAAAAGATGCTGAATAGCCAAAGCAATCTTGAGAAAGAAAAACGGAGCTGGAGGAATCAGGCTCCCTGACTTCAGACTATACTACAAAGCTACAGTAATCAAGACAGTATGGTACTGGCACAAAAACAGAAATATAGATCAATGAAACAGGATAGAAAACCCAGAGATAAACCCACGCACATATGGTCACTTTATCTTTGATAAAGTAGGCAAGAATATACAATGGATAAAAGACGGCCTCTCCATTCTTTTTTTAATGGCTGAGTAGTATTCCATTATGTAGGTATGTATATGTATACGTATGTAAATATGTGTGTGTGTGTGTGTGTGTGTATGTATATATCTTCTTTATCTTTATCCATCTTCTTTATCCATTCATCTCTTGATGGACACTTAGGTTGTTTTCATAGCTTGACTATTGTAAATAATGCTGGCTGCTATGAACACTGGGTTCATGTATCTTTTCAAATTAGTGTTTTTATTTTCTTCAGGTGTATACCCAGGAGAGGAATCACTGGATCGTATGGTAACTCTATTTTTAGTTTTTTGAGGAATCTCCATGCTATTTTCCATAGTGCCTGCACCAATTTACATTTCCACCAACAGTGTATGAGGGTTCCCTTTTCTTCACATCCCCTCCAGCTTTCATTATCTATAGACTTTTTGATGATAGCCATTTTGACCAGTGTGAGGTGATTACCTCATTGAGATTTTGATTTGCATTTCTCTAATAATTAGCAATGTTGAGCATCTTCTCATGTGCTTGTTAGCCATCTGTATGTCTTCTTTGTAAAAATATTGCTTTAGGTCTTCTGCCTATTTTTTGATTGGGGCTTTTCTTTTAATATATATATTGAGTCATATGAGCTGTTTGTATATTTTGGATATTAACACCTTGTAGGTTGCATCATTTGCCAATATTTTCTCCAATTCCATAGGTTGTCTTTTAACTTCTTACTCTCTTCACTCAATGTTCTCCTGAGTTCTCTGATCATCTTTACTATCATTACCTTGAAGTCTTTATCAGGTAGATTGCCTATCTCCACTTCACTTAGTTCTTCCGGGGTTTTGTCTTGTTCCTTCATTTGGAACATGTTCCTTTGTTGCCCCATTTTGTCTAATTTGCTCTTTTTATTTCTATGTATTTGGTAGGTTTGTTATGTTTTCTGACCTTGAAGAGGTAACCTCTTGTAGGAGATGTCCTGTGTGTCCCAGCAGTGCACTCCCCCCTGGCCACCAGAGTTATAAGCCCTATATGGGCTGCATGGGTCCTTCTGTTGCAGCAGGCTGACTACTGTGGGCAGGCTGGTAGATGTGGCTGGCCCCCACTCTGGTTGGTTGCTGGGCTCTGCCTTCTGCAGAGGCCGCTGGCTGCTGGTTGGCATGGCCAGGTTCACAAGGCAGATGGCTGCAGGGCCCCACAACTGCCTTATTATGCTGGCCCACTATCCTGGGATTAGGTGGTTACAGGGCCGGGGTTCCCAGTGGCTGCCTGCTGGTGGGTGGAGCCAGTGTCTGACACAGCTGGCTCTGGGTTCTAGGGTGTCCCAAAGCTGGTGCTGGCCTGCTGGTGAGTAAGGCTGTATCCCAGGGCAGCTGGCCAAGGGGTCTGAGGTGTCTCAGAGCTGGTGTTGGTCTGGTGGTGGGTGGGGCTGAGGCCCAGGGGTCATGGGGCTAGTGCTGTCACTGGTGGGTGGAACTGGGTCCTGTTATATCTGGCTGTGGGGCCCTGGGGTTTGAGGGCTAGGGCTAGTGCACTGGTGTGTGTGGCCAGGTCCTAGGCCCTCTGGTGGACAGGGCTGTGCCCCAGAGTGGGATCAAGGATCTTAAAAAGCAGCCTGCTTACTGGGGAATAGGGTATGTCCTTGCAGGGCTAATTGCTTGGCCTGGGGCATCCCAGTATCAGTGAGGACAGACTGGTGGGGGGGGGGCTGGGTCCTGGTGCTGATAGGCTCGAGGGAGGGTTCCAAAATGACGCTCCCCAGCACCGCTGTCCACCTGGTAGTAGGAGCTCCCCAAATGGCTGCAGCCAGTGTCTGTGTCCCTGGGGTGACCTCCAGGTTCCTCCTGCCTCTCTAGGAGTCTCTCCAAGATCAGGAGGTGGCTCTGACCCAGGCTCCTTTCAAAGTATTTCTTCTGTTCTGGGTCCTGGAGCATGTGGATTTTGTGTGCATCCTTTAAGAGTGGAGTCTCTACTTCCCACAGCCCTCTGGCTCTCCCCAAAGTAAGCCCTGCTGCGGCCTTCAAATCCAAACATTCTGTGGGTTCATCTTCCTGGTGCAGGACGCCTGGGCTGGGGAGCCCAGTGGGGACCTCAGACCCCTCACTCTTTTTTTTGTTTTGTTTTTGTTTTTGTTTTTGTTTTTGTTTTTTGCGGTACGCGGGCCTCTCACTGTTGTGGCCTCTCCCGTTGCCGAGCACAGGCTCCAGACGCGCAGGCTCAGCGGCCATGGCTCACGGGCCCAGCTGCTCCGCAGCATGTGGGATCTTCCCGGACCGGGGCACGAACCCGTGTCCCCTGCATCGGCAGGCGGACTCTCAACCACTGCGCCACCCGGGAAGCCCTGACCCCTCACTCTTTGGGGGAGAACCTCTGCAGTTGTAATTCTCCTCCCATATGTTAGTCACCTGGGGGTATGGGTCTTGACTATACCGTGTCTCCTACCCATCTTGTTGTGTTTCCTTCTTTATATCCTTAGTTGTAGAAGACCTTTTCAGCTTTTTCCCAGTTTTTCTAGTCAATAGTTGCTATGTAAATAGTTGTAATTTTGGTGTGCCCATGAGAGGAGGGGAGCTCAGCGTCTTCCTACTCCACCATCTTGCCCACCGCTCCAAAAGAGAAAATTTAATAAAGGAAATTGATTAAATAGTATTGGATGTAGGCAAAAAGGGAACATTAAGGTAATGCAGGTAAACACTTTCAGGGAGTAACTGTGACCCCCATGGCTGGGGGAACAAAAGGAAGAGTTAGATGTGCAAAATCTGCAAGCTTGGAGGGGCCCTAAGAAGATGGGTATATGACCTCCACAGAGGGGGTGCTGCCACCTGCTCTTGGTACATTACTGGGGGAGTGATGACACTGGCAAAAGGGATGGAGCAAATCCCTTCTTCCTCCTCCAGGTTTTTTGTCTCCCTCTACTGTTTCCATTCACAGAACCTAACAGAAAATGCTCTCGCAAAAGAGAAATGCCAGTCCCAGCATCATGGAGCATGTATACAAGGGTGGGTTTATAGCTGAGAGACGGGAGCTTAATCCCTCACAGAGAGTGCTAAATGAGATCTGGACATTCCTGTTTCTCTGGTTATGACTTATTAATCCATAACCATAAGCAAAGAAGCCTATGAAAAAGACAAGTTGTCTAACTAAGTAAGCCTAAGTTCATGGTAATTGAGTTCTCCATTAATCTATGCTTAGTAAGGAAATCCAATTGATTTTGTCAATAAACAAATAGCTGTAGTTTCCAAAATTATTTTAAAAACCTTTCTGAGAGAAAAACTTAAAATTGAAGAAATTCATATATCAATTTGGTATGTTTAAATAAATTTGGGGGAAATGTTGCATTATTCACTTGAGAATTTGAACAACTCTGCATTCTACCAGACATATTTAGAACCAGCATCAAACTGGTAGTAAATGGCTGTAAAGTGTAAATAGACACCATATATCAAGGGCTAGTCCACTTTTTCTGCTTCTGTTATTTAATCCCTTCCTTGAAGTAGCTCTCCTTTTAAAGTCCTTGAAAACAATCATGTAAAAGCCATGTATATATGTCAAAACAGCCAGTCACTTAAAAAAAAAGGCAGGAGAGAAATCATGTTGGTTATAGTGCTTGAGCAGTACTCCTGATTGTTTTAGTTTTTTCACTTTTTATTCAGTTTTGTTGGAAAGTAGAACATTAATTCATTCACTTTATTTTGTGCCTCCAGTGTGTTAAATTTGTTTAGTGCTGAGGATATAAAGATAGAGAGATTGAGTCTGCTTTTTTTGTTTTTTTGGCTACACTACCGCGCGTCATGCTTGATCTTAGTTCCCCAGCTAGGGATCGAACCTGTGCCCCCTGCAGTGGAAGCATGGATTCTTAACCACTGGGCGGCCGTTGAAGTCCTGAGCCTGTTCTTAAGGGATTTAATGATTAATAGACAAAGATGGGTATGTATACAGTAACTGAATTATCAGATACCATGATAGAATCAGGTAGTCAGTGCCATAAAGACACTTGAGGAGTGGTCAGTTCTGCCTTTGGGATGGGGATGGATAGGAAAGTCTCCCCTGAGGAAGTGACATTTGAGTCTTAAAAGTGTGAACATGGGGCTTCCCTGGTGGCGCAGTGGTTGAGAGTCCGCCTGCCGATGCAGGGGACTTGGGTCCGTGCCCAGGTCTGGGAAGATCCCACATGCCGCAGAGTGGCCAGGCCCATGAGCCATGGCCGCTGAGCCTGTGCATCCAGAGCCTGTGCTCCGCAACGGGAGAGGCCACAACAGTGAGAGGCCCGCATACCACACACACACACACACACACACACACAAAAGTGTGAACATGGAGAGCAATCAAGTAGACAGTGAACATAGGTAAACAGTCTCCATTGATTCTTTTTCTTTCCATCCCCTGCCATTTTTTTTTTTTTCGTCGATCAGATATAGTATGTGGAAATGTCAGAGATATTGTACCAATGGAAGAGTAAGAACAAACCACAGTGGTAACAGGGCCAAAAGAAAGAAGAAAGAATTCAAAAATATAAAGATTTTTGCCAAGATGATCAAAATTTTTTTGTTGTTGTTTTGATCTTGAGCTTTTACAATACACTATTTCCTCTTCTATCTACCTGATCACATGCTCCCTTTAAATGTTATTGTAGCCATATTGCCTTTGGCCTTATAAAATGCAAATTATACTATGCAAAAGCAATTTTAATATAGGAATTAAATACAGACTCCATTTGTTTTCACTAAGTATGTGCTATAATCAGGGAATATTGATCGGTATAACTGATGGTAGAATTTAGCTTGGAGTTAAAATATGGCAGAAACTGAAACGTACTTGAGGGAGGAATTCAATCACAAATATGTGGGGTTTGGGTGGTTTGGATTTTTGAATAATGTATTTGAACATGGGTTGAAGGATGGGTCTGGAAGTTTTTTTTGTTGATTTTTAAGAGGAAAAATATCATCTAAGTGTTTAATTTATCTTTTTATTTAAAAAAAGAATATGTAATTGGATACCTTATTACTTCAGTGAAAGGCATATGCAGGGACTGACTATATTCCACTGTCGTTTATGTTCCAGTAACCAAGACCCAACTGTAGAGAAAAGGGATTACACCTGCACATAGAGATTATGTTTTGTTGGAGTAACAATTTAGAATAGTGATTTTCAAATGACTTCTGCATCTTCCAGAAAACATCTTAATGTGTAGATTTTCAAGCACTCTTCCTCCATCTCCCACTGTGAGATTAATATATAGCTGGTCTGGGAAGAGTCCCATAAATCTGCATTTTTAATAAGTGCTCCAAGTGATTCTGATATAGATGACCTTGGATTATACTTTAAAAAAGACACCGTAGGGAATTCCTGGCAGTCCAGTGGTTAGGACTTGGCACTTTCACTGCTGTGGCCCCGGCTTCAGTCTCTGGTCAGGGAACTAAGATCCCACAAGCCATGCAGTGCAGCCAAAAGAAAAAAAAAAAGGGACCATAGAAATTTCATTCTATTTTTCATATATGAAATTTTGTAATGCAAAATATAGAGCTATTAAAAGGCAAAAGGCTTGGAACAGTTCTTATAGGTATTCTTCTTACTGACTTCTACTAAAGAAAGATGACTTCCCTAACTTAATGCCTGTGAGCGTGAGGGTGATGATTATATATGGTATTGTTAGTTATCCTGTTCTTTTTCTTCTCTCTTTCTCACTCTCTCTTTTTTAAGATTTTTCTATTTTTCATATCCTCTCCTGATTTTTCCACCGTCTTTCAGTTGTTCTGTATCTGCATTGAAAGTATATAGAGACATTGCATACTATGCTATCTCCTTTATAATCATAGTTTAGCCTTAGGTCTTAATCATAATTTAATGTTCAGTCCTTATGTTGGATATCTCCCAAATCGTTTTGTGTGATGAGAGCTTAAAGTAGATTCTTTAGAAGACTCTGTAAGAAGGGCTCATGGGAGCAGTATTTCCTAAGTATATTCATAACAATTTATCTGTAGCCTTGTTATACTAGTGAACAAGTTTAGCTGGCTATAGAATCCTTGATATGGGAATTTTCTTATTTTTTTCTTGAATGCCTCAATTTTTCTCTTCTTGAATACTTAAAATATATTATTTCTTTGTCTTGTGGCATAAGTATAGCTGTTGGAAAGTCTAATTGCAATCTTATTATTTTTCCTTATAAATGACTTCATCTTTTTTGCCTGGTAGTCCAAAGAATTTTTATCTTTTCATTTAAAATATAATACCTTTTACTAGAATAATCTCAGGGTTGACTATTCTAAGTTGATTGCCCTAAGTTCGGGAAATTTGATTTAAATATGTAGATTTATATCATCTTTTATTTCGTGAACATTTCTTTAAATTTATTTATTTATTTATTTATTTATGGCTGCGCTGGGTCTTGGTTGTGGCATGCGGAATCTTTGTTGTGGCATGCAGCATTTTCTTAAATTACAGTTTTTAGTGTTGTTCTGCCCCATTGCTTTGCTTTTCTTCTTCAGAGACTCCTATTATGTAGAAGTCCCCCTCCCCTTGTTCTATCACTTTCTCTCAAATCTCTTTAAAAACATATTTTTATTTTTTACCTAAAATATTTTTTCCATTTCTCTTCAGGCATTATTCATTGTGTTCATTTACTCTTTAGTTTCTTCTAGTTTAGTGTTAATTTCTTAATTTCAACTTGTTTGATTCTTTCCTGAGTCTTTTATCCTCTCTTTCAAACCTCCATTTCCTCCATTCATATTAGAGTTTTTTCAATTCTGATTTGTTTCTTCTTTTATAGTTCCTATTATTTAAAAACATTTCTTTTCACTTGTTTTGAAATTTTAAGTTCCAGTTTTCAGCTTTTTGTAGGGATGTCTGACATGTTTTCATTATCTCTAGGGATATCTTCTACATTATTTAAATTCTGCTTCCTTTTTTTTCCCCATCATAATTCAATCTCAATTTATTTCTGTTGCTCATTTTAAAGTGAAAGTAGATTTCTTTAGCAAAGAGGTAAAAACACATGGCCCCATACTCTTAAGATTTGCTTCCTCTGTTCCCTTCCTCCATTTGTGTCTTGAACTTCTCTTTCCTTTGCCCCATTTCTCTGTCCTCCTTAATTTGATCCTATTTCCAGAAGTTTCTCCTCAATACAGGGATTTGACTTGAAAGAGAGTTTTGTTCACAGGGGCCAGACTGCTTCAGCACCAACACTCAGACCTATCGCCATCCCATTGCTCTCACCTACAGACTGGATCCTGCAGGACTCCCACCTGGTTTCAGCTGAGTTCAGATTAGCTTTCTGTACTTTCTAACGAGTCCTTGATGGTAGTTTTGCGGTTCTCCTGATGCTGTCCCCACTAGCCTCTATTCTGAGGTTTGAGGGAATATGTCGTCATCTAGTTTTCTTGTGTATATTCTTGGTGAGTTTTTGATTTTGCAGACTAATTGTTCTGTCTGGGTTTTTTTGGAGGGGGAGCAGGGCAGGGAAGAGGATTCACAGAGTTTCAGAAAATAGACCACTAACCCCACCTCAATCTTCTTTTATTTATATTTTTCAGGTATGTGAATACGTCTTCTCAAGTAGATTTCTCAATTTCTCTACAGAAAACAATTTTTAGAAACGATACCCACCATTTATTGAGTACTTACTACATTCCAGGTACTGAACGAATTAAATGTTTTATAAAGTATTCATTGAGTTTTACAACAACCTTTGGATGTAGTTACTTTATGCCCATTAAATAAGGGTAACCACAGTTTAAAAAGCTAAAATATTTGATCCCAGGTTGGGGTAGGCAGCTTCTAAGTTGGCACTAATGAACCCTGCCTCCTGGTGTTCATGTGCTTATGTGAGCCCTTTCCCTCCGTGTGGACGGGATCAAGTGACTTGCTTGTAATACACAGAGTATGGAAAACATGATGGTATGTCACTTCTGAAATTAGCCCACAGGAAGACTGTGGCTCAAGCACTCACTCTCTCTCGCTTGCTTGCTCGCTCATCCTGGTGGAAGCCAGCTGCCATGTTGTGTGTTGCCTTAGGAGAGGCCCATGTAGAAGGATCTGAAGCCCTCCGCCCAACAGCCCGTGAGGAACTGGATACAGCTAACAACCACATGAATGACTTGGAAGTGGATCATGGAGCCTTTGAATGAGACCACAACTCCAGCTGACAATTTTTTTTAAATTAAATTTTATTGGAATATAGTTGCTTTACAATGTTGTGTTAGTTTCTGCTGTACAGCAGAATGAATCAGCCATACCTATACGTCCAGCTGACATTTTGATTGCAGTCTTGTGAGAGATTTTGAGCCAGAGGCACCTGGCTAAGTTATACTAGGATTCTGGACCCACAAAAATCCACAGATAATGTTTGTTGTTTTAAGCTGTTAATTTGGAGGTAATTTATTATACAGCAAGAAATAATTAATGCACAGGTCATAGAAGTAATAAGTGTTCCAGTTGACCTTGAACACAGGGGTTCTCATTCCAGGGTCTATATTCACCTCTTTCTGACACTGACTTCGAGTCGCCTTTAACTTTATGAGCTACTATTTCTACCACATTGAATTTGACGGTCTTCCTGCTCTTCCTTTGTTCTATTAGTTTTTCTTTAAAAGAACCTTTTCTGTGTAGAAACTGCCTGTTGCTGAACTGAGTAGTAAGTGAACACTTTCTTTAAGTCATGGAAATTTGGAGTCAGAAGGAACTTGAAAATTCATATAGTCCAGACCAACCTGTTCCCAGTTTTTACAGGTAAGGAAATTAGGTCCAGCAAAATTAAGAGACTTGCCTAAAGTTACAGAATTAGTGAAAGAATGGAGATTAAAATCCAGGTCTCCTGATGTCCAGTTTAGGACTGTGGGCAGGTACATACTGGTAGCTCTACATGGTCGTAGCTCACACCACATTCTGAACGTGCAGTAGATTCAATTTGATTCCCATTCATTTCCTCTGTACAAAAACAGAGGGCTCATGCAGGGAACAGCCGACGATGAGTAGGATGTTTACTTCCTTTGCTCTTAGGCTCACCTTCTCTGAAGGAGAGGTCAACAGTCTGAGTCCAACTGAATGACTATTCATCTTCCAATCCCTTAACCACAGCCCTGGCTCCAACATGGCAATGAAGTTTCATGTTCAGAGCCAGCTTCAAATGATTTGTCTTGGCTCTTTGGATTCATTGAGAAGCATTTCCTGAGCTGGAGTGGAAGGGGCTGTGATCAACTAGTAATGTCAGCCATGAGTGGAGGTTGAGGGTGTGGTAGACTTTGTGCCATGTATTTGCCCACTGGTGTTTCTGTAGTTTTGGGCCTGGTCCTTCCTTTGATGACCCATGCTTTTCCTGCTATGAACGATTCTTGCCACACAAGCTGCCCACGAAAGCCCTCGTTTCTGGGATCTTTTTCTTCTCATTTGATGTAAGGTTTAGCACATAAGTGACGTTGGTGAAATTTACCTTGTAACTGAGTATAGTGTTAGAAGAGGAGCCAGTTCTCACATCCCTGAAGGCTGGTTGCTTTTATGGCTCCATTTCTGGCTAGATCTGAAAGTCACATTGCCAGCAACCTGCCAGTCCATCAAAAAAAAAAAAAAAAAAATGCAGGAAGGTACAGTTTTGCACATGCTTACTCTGTTGTCTTTTGCTAAACATTCCCTCTTCTTCAGTCCCAGGGGCTCATGAGGATAGATTTGCACGTTAGTGTTAGTCCGGTTATCCTGGACGACAGGGTAAAATATTGGTATTGTAGATCAAAAGCACAATTAACATGTGCCTTGAAACTTGGACAGAAACTTGTAGGAGCTGTGAGGCTGAGGCTTATCCATCTCCGTGGGTGGTAGTTTCAACATGGCACTGCTAGCTTTTTTTTTTTTTTTTTTTTCCCTTTCCCATTTTGGTAAGTGGAATATTGGGCAATGTTGGAATTCAGTGACTGGGAAAGTTTGTTTCCTTCTTCTATTCTTCTGTCTGCTGTTTAACTTTCTTCTTCCATTTGGATTCATTCTATTCTCTTTTCAGTGACCTACGTTTTCTCTTTTCCTTTTCAGCATTGGGGTGTTGAAACCCCAATGAAAATGTTTACTTTTCATAATATTCTTTATCAGAAGCCTATTTTATTGAAATAGTGAGAGAATCCAACATGCCCTCTGGCAACTAGATATTCTCCGCCCTTGACTTCCGGAAAACACAAAACCATTCCTTTTCTGATGAGAAAGCTGTAAAAACCTGAACATGCCTTGATGCTTTGAGCTGTGGAATTTAGGCAAGTCACTTTGGTTCTATATGCTTTATTTGTACCCAGATATAAATGTGTGTGCCTGTGTGTGTGTGTGTGTGAGAGAGAGAGAGAGAGAAAGAGAGATCAGTAGTTTTGTGAGCCTTTGGAACCCTGGGATCATGGAAGGAAAAGGTGAAAATTGAGCTAGTAAGAATCCCCTGTCCTTTTTCGACCAGAATAACTCTGTTATTATTAGTTTTCTATAAGAGCTTTCTGCATTAGAGTTTATGTGAAACACAGATTCTGTTTTTTAAATGTGAAAACTACCAGCATCAATGAGCCTCAGATTCCTTCCACCACTAACAGTTTGCATTACCTACATGTAATCAGGCCCAGACAGGAGAGAAAGCCAGTGTGATGGAACATCATTTCTGTCAGGTGTCTCTGTATTTCAGTCACAACCACTCCAGACTGTGGGTCTCCAGGCGTGTTATCCTCGTGAGGTATTAGCTATTCTCTTCTGTAAAATGGAGATGATAGTTGTACCAACCTTATAGGATTGTGGTGAGAAACAAATGAGATAATTAACAGTGTCCAGCAAATTATAAATACTCCATAAGTGTTAGGCGTTATTGTTAGTCTGAAAAGACTAAAAGACATGCTACATGGCATGCTCATCTTCTTTTATTACTTCATTTGTGTTTATGTCAAGTAAACCTCCTCCTAGAACCAAATATAAAGGTATTAAAATAGAATATCAAATACTTTGCTGCTCTTTTGACACTACAGGGAAATTTTAGAATGTTCACTTAAGATCTCTAAAATATACTGTACCATACCATGGCTATAATTTTGGGCCAAAAAGTTGCAGTGAAAAAAAATGAGATGGAACAAATAGTTTCTTGGGTGATGCTTTGCTGAAAATCAACTTTTTCATAAGTTTTAAGCATATCTTTGCACAACTTCATTTTTCTTTGAGTTTTTACGTCTCAATTTTTTGAACTGTGAAGTAAAAGGACTGGACCAGATAATTTTTCAGGTTCAACATTGATGCTTCTAAGTTGATTTTCACATAATGTGGCACTCTAATCAGTTTGTCTCATTTCTCCAGACCTCTGTTTCCTCAGCTGCAAATTAAGAAGAGAACGTTCCTACCTATCAGCTGGTTTTAATTCTAGCATCAGAGTTTTCTAACTTTTCTATTTATGCTCTTCTTCAACTTGGTTACTCTCTGGTTACATAATCATCCAAACTGTATCACAAAATAATTTCTAAACATATGTTTCTACGTGCATGGTTAAAAGCTTGTTAGACTATATAGTACCAGGCAATTGCTGGGTGTTGGAGACACAGTGATGTAAAGATACATTTCTTGCCTTCGGGAACTCAGTCATCAGATGTATAATCATGATGATGATAAAGACAATAAATGCAAAGATAATTGCTTTCATGGGAATGAGCACAGTATTCACTGAAAACAAAAGGTAAGGAGAACCTAGATCAGCCTGATTGTGAGGTGTTTGTGAAGGTCAGGCAAACAAAAGGGGAGAGAGTGTTCCAGCTGGAGGAATACTATTTGCAAAGCACAGAGCTCCAGATGAGAGAGCAAGACTAGACCAGGAATTACAAATTGCTCTGCACTGTTGGAGTGTGAAATGTACAAAGAGAATGAGTTGGGATTGCTAAGTGAGGGGACTTCTAAGAGCTTTGTAGGCCATTGAATTGAGTAATATCTGTCCGTGTATTGAGATTATTCAAATGTAAGTGAATTGCCAAGGTTTTAAATTAAAATTGAAAAGTAGTTATTAATATAAATTTCTGAAGCTCTTACAAAAATACATCAGTTTAGGATCAATAGTTTTGTATTTTGTCTTAGAAGAAACGAATTCAGGGAAACTAATTAAGAGAATCTGGAAAAGAACACCAATCCATTTTACTTTAAAAGTTCTCAGAGGGGGCTTCCCTGGTGGCACAGTGGTTGAGAGTCCGCCTGCTAATACAGGGGAAGCGGGTTCGTGCCCTGGTCCGGGAAGATCCCACGTGCTGTGGAGCAGCTGGGCCCGTGAGCCATGGCCGCTGAGCCTGCGCGTCCGGAACCTGTGCTCCGCAACGGGAGAGGCCACAACAGTGAGAGGCCCACGTACCGCCAAAAAATAAAATAAAATAAGTTCTCAGAGGAGTTTTTTCATTAGATGACCACTAATCAAAGTTCGGCGTGCATTTCTAAAGTAAATGTAAGATAACACTCACTTCTTGTTGTTTTTTTTTAAAGTCTTATGGATTTTCATATTTTGTAAACTTGAAGATTTAAGGTGATCTTATTTATTTAAATTTTTCCCAGGGATTTAAAAAAATATTTATTTGGTTGCTATGGGTCTTAGTTGCAGCAGGCAGACTCCTTAGTTGTGGCATGCAAACTCTTAGTTGCAGCATGCGTGTGGGATCTAGTTCCCTGACCAGGGATCGAACCCTGGGCCCCCTCCACTGGGAGTGTGGAGTCTTATACACTGCGCCACCAGGGAAGTCCCAGACTTTTCTATTTGAGAGTTTTACTCCATTAAAAAAAAAAATCTGCACGATTACCTGGCATCTGATCTGTTCCTATCCTTCCGAGTAACTGAAATTTATTCTTTCCTTGAATGATATAGGAAGATAAAGACAAACAAAACAAATATACTTAATGGAAACAAAGATTTTCAATTATTCAAACTGTCGTTCAATTTTTGTAGAAAGAGCACAGCACTCAATGTTGTGAATTCAAGGTTCTGTTATTTATATACCATTTCAATAATGGTATTATGTATTACTTCATTACCTTTTCTGTAATCAAAGTTATACATCCACATGGTTTAAATAATCAACTTGTTCTAGAAGACTTGTGTAATAACCAGAAGTATAACACATGCCTTCCCTCCATTTCCCATTTCCTACAGGCAACCACTTCCAACACTTTCAGCTCCATTCTATTTTTACCTCATATCTCCAAATAACATGCTTATATTGCTACTTTTTGATTTTAAAAAAGCTTTAGTCATTATCTATCGGTGTTCCCCTAGAGCAGATGAGGTCTCACTTTTTTACTACTGTCTCCCCAAAGCCCCCACTACCCACATGTATACTTCCCAATCCTCAAATTCCTAATCTAGTTATATTTATAATTTAGGTTAGATCAGTATCCACAGTTTACATCATTACAACTATGTAAATACTAGTTACAGCTCAGCCATGGAGAATACTGTAATTTTTCAGCACAATGTCTTGTTATATCAATACTTGGAGTTATTAATAGTTTTCTATGAACCAATCATGAATTTAACCCCAAAGTCTCCAAAAACTTTCTTAATCTCTGAATATGTTTGTAGTCAAGAATTCTATCTATTTAATCTAGAAGAAATCTCAACCCTGGAGACGTCTGACCTATTCCAATTTTTGATCTCCTTTCACCATCATTCTGAGGAGGCCCTTTGCCTCCATCATGTGCTGGATCTCTTATTTCCCACGTTCCATGTTTTTGTCTTCATCTTGATTTACTCTTTTGTTTTGGTGGCACACAACCTTCAGCAGCTTGTTCAGGTAAAGTATAAGGAGAGGTCTTTGAGACCCCTCATATGGATGCATGAATTCGTCCTCGTGTTTGATTGATAGTTTTGCTGGATTCTACTTCTACGTTGGAGAAGTTTCAACTTCTACGTTGAAAATTATTTGCCATCAGGCACCGTTCCATTGCCTTCTAGCTCCTGGTGTTTCACCTGTTTGGCAGAACTCCTATGTTTTCTCTGTGCCTGCACCCATGAAGCTTAGTACTGGTGGAGAAAGTCAGGACAAGCAGACTGATGCCATTATAAATTTATGACTACCAACATGAACTGGACTCTCAACAGTACCAATTTATTCTTTTAAAAAATTTTATTGAAGTATAGTTGATTTAAAGCAGCAGCAGTCCAATTCATACTTTTACAGATGCAAAAGCTATTTTAAAACCTCTAAACACACACACACACACACACACACACACACATGCACACACACACCCCTCCCTACTTTTCTCAAACCTCTGGCAGCTCTTCCCCCCACTCTCAACAGATAACTTTGACTTTTACTTTTTCTGGAAAATAAAAGCCATCAGATGGGATGCCCCTGTGTTCCAGAGATGATGTTTCTCCTCTACTTGTATCTTAAAGTCTATTCTGTTCCTGTTTTCAAAGCCCTATAATAATGATGACTCCTTTTTTTTAATATACGTTCCATTTCTGTCAACTGGACCATGTATACTGGTTTTTCCAGTGCTCACCCATTAAATCATCACCCATTAAATCATCATCCAACCTAACAGCCAACCAACCCAATAAACAAGAAACATCTACCCACATTATCCTTCAGCTACTACTATTTCCTCCCGTTCTTAGCCAAACTTCTCCCAGATTGCTGTCTTTACTCCTCATTTCATTAGCTATATTCACTTCTCTACCACACCATTCTGGCTTTCTTACTAAGGTTCCAGTGACCTCCATCAAAACTTTTTGACCTCTCTTAGTGTACAAAGATGATCACACTTTCCTGTTTGGAACAGAATCATTCCTGGGCTTACATGATAAAACTTTGTTTTGTTTTTTCTTCTCATTAATTTTTCTATTACATTTCCCATTATACTGTCATCTACTTGATCACTTAATGTTAGAATTTGTGAAAGGCTCTTTGCTTGGTTCTCTTTAATTCTCTTCTCATTCCTTAGACGGTCGTACCCATGCATATGACTAGAATTACTCCCTATAAACAAATAAATAACACATTTTAATCTATAGCCAAGATCTCTTTTCTGAACTCCAGACGCATATATCCAGTTGCTTACTTGACACATCTTTTTGGAGATTTCAGTGGCACCGTAATCTCAGTATATCCATTTCAAGGTCATCTTTCCTCCAAGGTAGCCAGTCCTTTTCCAGTGTTCCTATTTCAGTTAATGGTACCTCTCTCTCTCCAATTATGTTAGCCAGAACCCTAGAGTCATTCTTGGCATTTCCCTTCCTACTACTCCATATCCAATCCATCACCCATCTAGCTGATTATATTTACAATCAAAGTGTTTCTCAAATCCTCTCACATTTCTCCATCTTCACCACTCTAGGTAAGCTACCAGCATTTCTTATCTAAACTTCCGGGGTAGTCTCTTAATTGACCTAACAACTTCTATCAGGTCTCTCAATCTGTTTTCCATATTATAGCCACCGTCATCTTTTTAAAATGTAAATCTAAGTACAACATCCTTTGCTTAAAGCCTCTACATGGCTTCCTTCTGCTCTAGGGATAAAAACAAAAACTCCCTAACTTGGCCTGAAGGGTTTACAAGCTGTACTCCTTACATACTTCTGTCTTGGCAAACACCATCTAATTTCTCATTCTCTTGTACCAGCTGTGCTGGTTTTCTTTTAGCTCCCCGTGCCGCCACCTCTAACTACATGAGCTTTGCTTACGCTGTGATTCAATCGAGAGCCAATACAGCTTGGCCGCTAAGCATGGCACACTTCACGCCTAATTTTCAAGGGAGATTGCTCGGGTTCAAATCCCGATTCTACAATTTACTTATTTGTGCAAACTTGGGCAAGTTACTTTATCTCCTGTGCCTCAGTTTCCTCAACTGGAAAGTAAGGATAATTGTAATAGATTTGATCATAATTGTGTTATTATGATCAAATGATCATTTTCAGGGAAGGCTCTTTCCTCCCCTTTCTTGCCCAGTTAATTGCTTCTCAAACTTCTGTTCTCAGCTCCAGAGTCACTTTCTCAGAGAAGCCTCCACTGACCTCTCTGACTGAATCCAATTACTTCTTTACAGCTTTTCTCGTATGTTGAGTCTCTTATTTGGAATGCTTAATATAGGTGCAATTTTGTATCTTTCTGAGTGATTTATGTATTTATTTTTGGTTAACATTCTGTCTTTCTCACTGAAATGTCAGCTCTAGGAACCTAGGGATAGTGTTTGTTTTTTGTCACTATTCTTCATGCCTAACACAGTGTTCATTACTTAGTAGGTTTTCCCCCAAAATGTTCGTTGACACAAAAAATGGTAAACATCTCTGATGCAAGGCTCTTTGATAACCTCTTTTGCTGCTTAAATTAGTGCTCTGCACAGTAAGTAATAAGTTCTGAGAAGGAACACGGATGGTGAAT
The DNA here is from genome assembly GCF_963924675.1 of Phocoena phocoena. Classification (NCBI taxonomy): domain Eukaryota; kingdom Metazoa; phylum Chordata; class Mammalia; order Artiodactyla; family Phocoenidae; genus Phocoena; species Phocoena phocoena. The sequence continues at coordinate 72,839,054 of NC_089234.1, read as the reverse complement.
CAAAGACCAGTTAAGTTGTACGTCTGTCTGCTCCTGGTTCTTCAGGAGGTGGCTCTGAGCAGGAGCGTTCCCTGTTCAACAAGGCAGGGTTTTGTGGAGATTATGTGCTGGATACCCAGACCTGGGTTCAATTCTTGGCTCCATTATCTGCTGCTGTGTGACCTTAATCATGTCACTTGACTTCTTACAGTCCGAGTGTCCTCATCTGTCAAATCACATCACGGTACTCAGCGCAGAGTCAATTCTTGTTAACTAGGCAACGGAACTGATAAGAATCTCACTTAATTAAGCACAGTACATGAGTATCCACAGGCTCATGCCAACGATATGGCTTGCCCCTTATGTAGGCCAGTAAGTCTCCTGTGGTCGGTGACAAACAGCTATCCCATCCCCTGCCCCTAAAAATGTCAAAAAAAAAATTTGTGCTTTTGGTCACAAGAGAGTAAGAATCAATGTGAACTGGAAAAACAGAGTTCCAACAGGATTTCCTGGTGCTTCAAGTTCAAGTTTGAGAGTGGCAGTGGGTGAGCCGGCTTGGTCAGGTAGGATCCGAGGTTCGTTTGCTGGAGGGACTGACCTTGGGAACAGAGAAAAGCCCTCAGTCCCTGACAAGACAGCCCTGCCCAGATGCCAGTGGGACCCAGCTAACCGCCATTGCAATCTCAGAGACTCTTTTCTCCTGAGCCCCCTTTTTTTTTTTTTTTTTTAAATCAGCTGAATCCATTCCTTGAGAATCACATAGAAAATGACTCCCTCCTCACCTCATTCAAGAAAAAAAAAAAAATCCCATTCCTCACAATAAAAAGAGTAAGCCTCTTGTCCGCCTCTTGGGCCGCTGGCCACTTTGCTGAGATGAGAGGAGAAATCTGGTTTTAACATTTGGTGGACGAGTGAGCTGCCTGGAAGCAAGGACCACAGTGATGTGTGAGAGAGATGGACGTTGTTCCTTCCGCAATCCTTCTCTTTTCCTCCTTCCTCCTGTTTCAAACTTGTGGGACCGACTGGGGCTGTGACTTTTAGGGTGTAGTGTGTGTACGTCAATAGAAGGGGCATTGTGTGTGTACTTCGAGCGCGTTCAGGAGGGTGCTGTGCTTGAACTTGCGAGTGTCTGTGACGGAAGAACTATGAAAGCATGTGTGTGAGACAAGATTTAGACGTGTAAGCGCAGGAAAGTGGTAGCGTGTACGTGGTGAGTGTGTGCGCGCGAGTAAGTGCGCGAGCCAGGGGCCGGCCGCCCGCCCGCCGCGGCTCCCCGTGGGCCGGCCCGGCCAATGAGCGCGCGGCTGCAGGGGCGGCGGGCGGGGAGGGGGCGCAGGGGCCCTGCGGATGGAGGCGCGGGCGGCGCGGCGCACTCATTCCGCGCGGGCGTTGCTGGCGGGGGGCGGCGCAGCCACTGGCCGGGGACCGGGGCCCGGACCAGGGGCGGCGGGCGGCGTAGGCGGCGCCCGGGGCTGGGATGCGCAGGGGGCTCCGTGGCGGCGGCGTTGGCGGCGGCGTCGGCGTCCGCGGGGGCACGAGCTAGCGCCGCGGCGCGGGGAGCCAGTCGAACCCGGTGGGCGAGCGGAGGCGGCGGCGCAGGCAGAGCGGCGGCCGCAGCCGGAGCCCGAGCGCCGCGCGCCCACCATGGCCGCTCAAGGCGAGCCCGGCTACCTGGCGGCGCAGTCGGACCCGGGCTCCAACAGCGAGCGCAGTACCGACTCGCCCATGCCCGGCTCGGAGGACGACCTGGTCGCCGGAGCGCCCCTGCACAGCCCCGAGTGGAGCGAGGAGCGCTTCCGCGTGGACAGGAAGAAACTTGAGGCCATGTTACAAGGTAGGCATCCACCCCGCGTTCTCGGACTCCCGGGCTGCGCCCGCGACTCCTTCCCGGACATCCCCGCCCCGCGTCCCGGCGCCCGCCGCTCCGGCCCAAAGCCGACTTAGTTCCCCCGTCCCTTCCCCCGAGGAGCCGGAGGACACCCAGGGAGTGCAGACCTCGCGGGAGTCTCCACCCTTCCACGCCTCCCAGGTCTCCGGGCACCGAGAACCCTGTGCTAACTTGACCGGCTTCAGAAAAGCCGAAGGCCGTGTTTGTACCCGCGCGCCCAAGTTGCGTTCTTGTACTTTGGAGATGCCAGCTTTAGTCCGGACACCTGGGCTATGCCATCCGGACCCAGTCGGACCGCGCAGAGTATGCGTGACTCCCTCCCCACTCTCTGGCACTCTGGAATTCTAGCTCTGTCTCTGTTACTCTCCCTCCTCTTGTCAGTATCCACTTCCTCCAGCTGAGGGGCCTTGTCTTGCTATTGGGAAACGCTCTGCAGATGTCAAAGCTTAAGACAGGAGTTCCCGCCTCGCACCCGGAGTAAGAGGGGCCAGCATGGGGGTGAGCGGCCAGAGTGTCAGGGCAGTGCTGCTGGGTTGGGGGACAGTGCGTGTTCATCTTCTGACAGGCTTATAAAACACATCTTGAGTTACACTCGGTTCATAAAAGTCTTCCCGTATTATGGGTATCTATCTGACTTTGTCTTTCACAATTTTTTTTTTTTTTTTTTTTAAACTTCCTCGTTTCTCTGGGACTTTCCCAGGCGTAACAGCTTTAACCATACAGGACTGGGAACAAATTTTGACTTTTAATGGGAGGATTGGAGTTCTCAGAGTGAGTGCTAAAATGTCCAACGTCATTTTGATCTTCCCTAAAAATGTTAATTACTAGCTTACCTGTAGTCCCCAGTGTGGTTCATTTCCATCATCTAGAGAAATAAGGTAATTTGAATGACTGTTATTCTTAAAATAGTAGAGGGACCAGGCATTACTTTGACTAAGGGTGCAGTGGTGGATTCATTCAGTAGCTCGTATCCTTATATGAAGGGAGGATTGGAGCTTTCCAACTTTCTTTTGTGGCTTGGTGCCTAATTTACTTTGACTCGATCAGTCAGTGCATCGCAGTGTGGGAGCTATTTAGCCCTCCGTGGAAATGCAGTGGTTTTTTAGAACAATTAGGCAGGTTATTTTAAGACAGAACAAGATGTTTTCCAAAACAATAACTTGGTGGAAACAAATAAATAGCAAGAGTGTTTGGTAGGCATTTTTGGATGAGTTACAAACTCATCTCTCTTTTTGCTTTTTGTTATTGATAAACATCCCCAGTGCTTATCATGTCTCTGTCTTACTCCCTCTTTTTTTCCTCCTCAAATTATGTAACTCTCTAGGAGAGTTACTTCTGTGATAAACTGTTCAAATAGGAATATTGCAAAGTGCATTTGGAAATTAAAGCCCCAGTTGCCTTTCAGTAACCTATTTTAGTTATTCCATTTGTTCCGTGGTTCTTTTTTGCCTAGTTCCTATTATAAAACAAAATACTAAATTTATTCAGAAAAATATTGCTGTGAGATTGTTCGGGTTGAACTGATAACACACATACCTATCCTTTCAACATGTTTCTAGTTTATTTTGTACATTTGGAGGGTTGTGAAAGATGGATCTTCTATGTCTTCCTTACCTGTCTTGCCTACGCACATGCAAGTAAAGACAGTGATGTTAGCTCCTAGGAAGCCCTCTTGCATAACCTGAGCTTTAGAAGTGGATTTCTTTTTTGAATCAATTAATTTCCATTTAGAATAAAACAAAATATAGGTAAGATATTTTTTAAAATTTGAAGGCCATTCCCTTTGTAGATATGATATTCTGACATGAGATAGTTTAAAATTTCTTTGCTGTGGTGAAGTTTCTTTTACAGAAACTCTTGAGTTAGTATTTCTTCAACAACCTATGAATTAGTGAAGTATTCACACTTCAACTCCAAAGATTTCTTGAATAATTGAACATAGTGCTTTGATTAACTTTCCAAAGTCACTAATAAGTGAATTATGCCTTCCAAGATAGTAAGTTTGAACACATTTGACAATAGCACCCAGTGCACTGTGTACCAAGGCATTTTGTCATGCATGCTTCCTGGTGTCAAATTTTGTTAGAACCACCATGTTTGAAGGAATAAGACTAGTTTCTGAACCAAACATAATCATGTGTCTCATTGCTCGATACTAGGTGGTTAAAGCAAGCATGGGCAACTGGAATCACTCGCACCTAGGTTCCCTGTGGAACCTTGGGACAGTTCCTGGGCACCTCCCCATCTCAGTTTGTCCGTCTGTAAAATGGGACTGATATTAGTACCTTCCTCTTAGAGTTTTGTGAGAATTAACAGAGATAAAGCCTAATAAGCTAAAACTTGCCACACTGTTTTATAAATGCTAACAGCTTAATATATATCAGTTGATTTTATTATTACTACTAATAAATATTATAGCATGGATTCAAATGACTTCCAGTGCCTATCACAATTTCTGACAGTAGTCTATATCTAAATACCTAGAGAACAAAAGAATTTTGCAGTTTCATAATTGCAGAAGTAAAATAGAGAACAAGGTAGGAAGTTTGGAAGGTCAACAAATATTCTAATATTGTTAGATATCCTTGGGTGGAAAGTTTTTCATTTGAAAAGTGCCAATTAAGAAAAGTCTGTATTTGCCTGGTTGGGTTTCTGATTTGGATTTGCCATTTTTCCTCAGACATTCGCCTTAAAATATGTGCAGGTTTCCAGTTTAAATCAGGGTAAATAAGATTCTCTGCCTTTAAGTCTACATAATGCAAATTGGTGATTATAATGCTTGGAATTTGTTTCCAGAGAGACTGTCCTGGGGGTAAGTTAATCTTTAATGGGTTGTATTTTTATTAGTAGAGAAATTCTTCTACGCAATGGACCAAAAATTCAGTGAGGTTAAAATATAGGCAGTAGGGTAGTGGTCAAAGAAATGAAAATACCATTCTTGGATGAATCCCCAAAGAACTGATACACATAAAATCCACCAGGCCAAAAATGTAGGAAAAAAGATCACTAGTTTTTTGCTTTTGTTTTTTATCTAATAACTACTTTGGAACAGCCATGCAGAGTATCTGACACTTCTGTTTGAGTCTAAATGAAGATTGATTATATTAGTCAACAGTTTTGTAAATGGGAATTGATTTTCACGTTTAGTTTAGGTTTTTGATGGGGATGGTAGGCCTTAGAATAGATGCGATGGACAACATAATAATGAAGAAAAATTGTTCTTGATTTACTTAATACTGATCTTCAGAATTTAGACTTCATATTTCATGTGGGATAGTAGTAGTGATTCATTTCAGTCAATTAAGTGTGACTTATGGTATGCAAAGAGGGAGAAGAGTGGTCTAGAGGAAAGTCTGGGAGAAAGTAGCAAATAAATGGGTCAAGAGTCAAATACAGCCTTGGTGTTGGCCAGTGTCCTGAGAGACAAACATGGATTTTGTACATTTATACTTTTCCTTTTTCTTCTTTTGGGGTTGTTTTACATCTTATGATTATACTTTTATTGTTACACTGAAAAACATATACACGTGCTGTACAGTTAAAAATCCCTACATAAAATTTAGACTCATAGGCATTTTCAAGGTTTGGAATCCCTTGTATTTCATCATAGAAAGAATTGTGGGCTGGGGGCAGTGGCCTGTTTTTATGAATTGAGGTTAATGTCTGGTGGCCTTTTAGGATATTGCTGTTAAAGACATTAAGAACCACGTTTTGGGGACTTCCCTGTTGGCCCAGTGGTTAAGACTCCGTGCTTCCAATGCAGGGGGCACAGGTTGGATCCCTGGTTGGGGAACTAAGATCCCATGTGCCATGCGGCGTGGCCAAAAATTTAAAAAACAAACATGTTTTTACGTGTTCACAGTGATGGGCAGAACAGGAATCACTGATCACTGCTTGCTTGAGGAGTAGAACTAGCCCCTAAAACAGCTGATCACACATTGATTGAAAGCAAGAGCAGCAGTTATATAATTACATATCTTTTTTCTTCTTTAAATTAATTATTTATTTTTTTGGCTGTGTTAGGTCCTCGTTGCTGCGCACGGGCTTTTCTCTAGTTGTGGCGAGCGGAGGCTACTCTCCGTTACGGTGCGCGGGCTTCTCATTGCGGTGGCTTCTCTTGTTGCAGAGCACAGGCCTTAGGTGCACGGGCTTCAGTAGTTGTGGCTCGCGGGCTCTAGAGCGCAGGCTCAGTAGTTGTGGCGCACGGGCTTAGTTGCTCCGCGGCATGTGGGATCTTCTTGGACCAGGGCTCGAACCCGTGTCCCCTGCATTGGCAGGCGGATTCTTAACCACTGCGCCACCAGGGAAGTCCCTACATATCTTTTTAATTTGGCAAACTTTAGTGAAGATTGTCTTATAATTTGGTAAATAGATAATAATCTTTTAGATGCTTTTGTGGGATCAGGGAGAGATGAAGTAAAAATATATGAGAATGGGGGAGTGCTGAAAATGAAAATAAACAAGAGCTAAGCTGAATGTAGTTTTCTAGCTAAGGCTTGATTAAGGCTAATAACCAATAAGAACAAATCCAATAACTTTGTGAAGCTTAATGGTTGAAAGCAAAGTGTTCTTGGCCAGATCTGGATTTGAGTCTTGATCCTACCTTTAAATAGGGAGGTTGGGAAAATTCATTACCTGCAGCCCCATTTATGAAAGGCGGTGTTAATCATGGTGCTACATCTGAGGTGGTTGTGACCGTTCAGAGAAAAAAAGATGGATGTAAAACATCACAGCGCTGGCCACAGAGTAAGTGCTGAATAAATCACTAATAACCATATTTATTATAAACCATAGTTCATAAAATGCACATTCTTATATTGAAAATGAAAATCAAATATATTTGAAAATGAATTAAATGGTTTATAATAAATGAACATTCACAGCTATGTAAATATTTTTATTGGCTTTCCTGGTAGCTCACCGTATGTCCACGTATTAGCCCCTTGTAAAGGTGGGTGAGCGTGTACTGAGTAAAGCTGTATTGGACACGAGTGTGGAGTTTTAGATTTTGTGCAGGAGGAGAGGGCTTTGCACTCTCTTTAGCTGTCATTGTTCTTGCCTTGAGTAGTTTTCATTCTTTGAACGGTCCGGAGCCCGTCACTTCTAATATTTTTACTAAAGACTAGCTGCAAAAATCCATTGATCTCCATTGTAGTTGGATGTTGCTCTGAACTTGTCATTCACTGGCGTCTCGAAAGAGACTTTTTCAAAGAAAATGTTGTGCCTGGGCTAACGTGTTCTGTTTGCTCACCTGTAGAATGGGGACCATGATGGTCCTATCTTCCAGGGGTGTTGTGAGCGCAGAACGAGATGATGTGTGTGAAAAGTGGAGCTCAGTGCCAGGCACGTGGTGTCTGGTAGATGGTACTGCAGCAGCCCCAGCAGCCCCGTGCCATGTGATGCATAAGGATTTCAAAACACTGGAAAGCAAATGCTTGTCAGGTTTTTTGTTTTTGTTTTCTAAAACAACTGCACGTGAATTTTTTCTTTATTCTTCAGTGAAAGTCTTCCTCCAATCAGAAAAGTTTATTACGACAAGCGTAGTAGGCTCAGAGAGCAGAACTGAAGGTTCAGATTGCTTTAGAAACGAAATGAATAAAATCCATCAGAAGTTGTGTAGCCTGGCGGTGAAGAGTTCAGGAACTATCACATTGGCCTGGGTTGGGGTCCTAACTTCACCTCTTGCAGAGCCCCGCGAGGATGCTGTGAGAGGGTGTTACAGCCCTGCACTTGTGGGCAGGGGGTCAGCGCTCTCCGTCAGTCTTATCTCTGTGAAGACTTCTGGGGTTTTGCTTAAGTTGATCATTGATAAGTTAAAACATAGAAAGGGCTTGTTATATCGATGATTTTAACAGGCAGGAATGTATTTATTTGGCTGTAACTAACAGAAAACCCGACACAGGGTGACTTAAACAAGCCAGGGGTTTATTTTCCTGTTGAAACAAAAAAATCTGGGACTAAGAGGGCCAGGCCCCAAGAGCTGCTCAGGGGCTTCAGGGAGCCCAGCAACCTCCCCCCTGACCTCAACCATCCCAGCTGATGGCTTTGGCCTCATTGGTGCAGTCCGGCCAAGGCTATGCCTTGAGATGCGCCTGTGGTCTCTGCAGGGAAAAGGGAGGGAAACAAAAATGTTTTGCTTTGTTTTTTTATTCAAGATTTTGCCTTTTTGTGTGACGAAGAATTCTCTCTCCTGGAACTTCCATCTGTATTTCTTTGGCCACTGTTTGCTACAAGAGATTCTGGGAAAGCGACTTCTTTTCTAGCTTCTCTCGTAGAAGTAGGCAAAGAAGAAGGGAGTCAGAATGGATGCTGAGTGATCCAACCCGTAGTTTCCCCACAAAGGGCAAAGCAGAGGGCACTGTGACAGAAATTCCAAGTTGTGCCTGCTGCGAAAGCTTCCCTGTGTCAGAGACTTTGGCCTGCACTGATAACCCCTAGAAATCTAGATGATTTGGTAATGCTTATGTGGGTGGAATTTCTTCTTGGCATAGTCTGGGAATAAATCTAATTCCCAAAGAGAAAACAGCTTTGATCATGGAAAGCAGTTCTCATGTTGTTACTCCTTTTACAAACAAGACCTAGGGCCCCCAAGTACTGTAACTGTCTTTTTCTCCTCCACTGTTTTCTGCCCGTCAGGTGTTTTTTTCATTGAAAAATCATACAACACAATACAAACGTCCATTTTACCTTTTTAAAAAATTTTATTATTTTAATTTATTTAATTTTTTATTGAAGTATAGTTGATTTACAGTGTTGTGTTAATTTCTGCTGTACAGCAGAGTGACTCAGTTATACACATATATTCATTCTTTTTTATATTCTTTTCCATTATGGTTTATCCCAGGATACTGAATATAGTTCCCAGTGCTCTACAGTAGGACCTCGTTGTTTATACATCCTGTATGTAAATAGTTTGCATCTACTAACGCCAGACTCCCGGTCCTTCCCTCCCCGACATTTTACCTTTTCTTACTCTAAGATATCCTTTCTCCCCTCCTACTTCCTCCCCTCCCACCACCCATCTCAAGTCGCTTTTAGAATAGACAGGTTCAGTGTAGCTCACGCTTCTGCCCTTCTTTAGGGTTTTCTTGGAGTGGCCACTGCAATAGCATCTGGCCAACGAAGCCAGAATTTGTTCAGAAGATGAAGTCGTTTTGCAGGCAGTTTGATAATAGAATTATCATCAGATTTGTGCCGTGTTTTGCTGTTTGAAATTGTCCAGAATGATGAGCTAATAAAAATACCAGTTGGCTCATCCTTGGTTCGTTCTCTTTATTTAAAAATCTAGTTCTTTAAAAGTGCATGGGATAATAGTGACCATGAATATTCCTTTATGTAAAATGCTTAATAAACTACCTGGGATGAGGCACAATTTTTTAGAAAATTTATATTTTATTTTTTTGGCTGTGTTGGGTCTTCATTGCTGCATGCGGGCTTTCTCTAGCTGCGGTGAGCGGGGGCTACTCTTCGTTGCGCTGTGTGGGCTTCTCATCGCGGTGGCTTCTCTTGTGCTTCTCTTGTTGCGGAGCACGGGCTCTAGGCGTGTGTGCTCAGTAGTTGTGGTTCGAGAGCTCTAGAGCACAGGCTCAGTAGTTGTGGCACACGGGCTTAGTTGCTCCGCGGCATGTGGTATCTTCCCAGACCAGGGCTCGAACCCGTGTTCCCTGCATTGGCAGGCAGATTCTTAACCACTGAGCCACCAGGGAAGTCCTGAGGCACAATTTTAATGCTAACCTATAATGTCTTTTGCAGTGTGGGGATGATCTTGGCAAGAAACCCTTGTTGTTATGCTGCAAAAGCCACCACATTTGATTTTTAATCCTTATGGTATTAGTATTTAGGGAAGTATCCAAAATGCACAAACCATTAATAGAAACATTTTGTAGATGTTATACACTTATAAATCTATTTACTACCTAATAAGCTACTAATAACGGTAGTTGATGAAAGCATTTATATTTGTAACACGTATTAAATCCTGTTCCCATTTATGATGCTGGCATATAAAAAGATAATGCTCACTTTCTAGCTATAAAGTAGTTTCTCTGTTACAGTGAATAAGATAAACAACATATTAGTCTGCATACCGAGTTGATCTGGAGCTTAACTCTCTTGTATAGGAAGATGCTTAAACAGAAGATTTGAAAATTAGCCATTGTATTATTTTTCAGGTTATGAAAGTAATCAAACTTATTATAGAATACTTGAAAATACAAACAGATGTAAAAAAGAAAAACCAAAAGTCACCTCTAAGTCCAGAATCCAGCAATAACCACTGATAATATTTTGGGAATTTTTTCCTGGTCTTTAAAAAGTATGCTCACACATAATTTATTTTTGCAACAGATATTGAGTTCCTACTATATGTCAGGTACAGTGTTGGGCTTTGGGGATGCAGACAAAACCAAGATAGATACGGTTCCTACCCTTGTGTGACTTGTGCCCCTTAAATTCTAAACTGGGATCATACTTCCCTTCTTTTTCACTTTACATTGTATCACGGATATTTTCCATTTCATTAAAGATTCTTGAAGAACATGGTTTTATTATTTAAAAAATTTTTATTGGAGTAGAGTTGACTTACAATGTTGTGTTAGTTTCAGGTGTACAGCAAAGGGAATCAGTTATACATATACATATCTCCACTCTTTTTTATATTCTTTTCCCATATAGGCCATTACAGGGTATTGAGTAGAGTCACCTGTGCTATACAGTAGGGTTGTATTAGTTATCTTTTTTAATGTAGTAGTGTGTAATGTCAATCCCAATTTTCCAAGTTATCCCTCCCCCGCTCCTTACTCATTGGTAACCATGAGTTTGTTTTCTACATCTTTAACTCTATTTCTGTTTTGTAGATAAGGAAGAACATGGTTTTAAATAGCTATATAATATTACCTTGACATGTCATGATTTGCTTAAACATTATGATATTTTATAACATTTTTAGGTGGCCAGGCAGTGGAAAGGACCTAATGTTTCTACTCAGAATGTCCCCGATTCAGGTCCTGGCTCTGTCATTTATTGGTTGTGTGGCCTGGGGCAAGTTAATAATTTCTCTGAACCTCAGTCTTCTCATCTCTAAAATGGAATGAATATCATTTCTAGGTTGTGAGGGTTAAAGGTACTGTATGTCAAGCATGCACCAGTGCCAGATGTAGTGCATATACTCAAGAATTGGCAGGTGATGAATGTTAACACTGCTGCCCCAAATACTTTTGCCTAAAAACCTTTTTATTTTCCATCCTTAATTATTCTCAGAGGAAAAATTCTTACTAGTGAAAATTTTAGCTCAAAGGGGATAGATATTTTTAAGGCTTTTGATAAAGTTTGCAAAAAAATTTTCTGGAAGGATTCATGTGGTAGGCAGAAGAGACAACAAATTTGTAGGCTCTCTTCTCCTTGAACCTGTGATCCCACATCCTGGCTTATTTGAGCTGGCGGTTGTGAGAAGTTAGGAAATCATTGAATCACCAATCCAGAGTTAGAGTTCTGTTTGTTTCTTTCATAGCAAACTTTGAATTATGTTTATCATACCTGAATAACATGTCTGTGAATCACTAGTTCTTAAAATCTGTGTGCATAAAAATCACCTGGGGAGATTGTACAAAATGGCTAACTCTGGGCCTCTCAAGAGATTCCAGCTCTGTAGGTTTGAATCTGTACTTTGTGGTGGGAATCTGTATTTTGAAAAGAATCTTGTGTGAGTCTAATGTAGGTGTTCCCAGGAATACACTTTGAGAAATATTGCTAGATAGTTAGATGACGGTGATCAAAATTAAGAATGTTCAGGTTCTTTTCTTTCTTTGATTCCCTTTACTCCTTTTTTTAAAAAAAGCTTGTTTATTTTTGGCTGTGTTGGGTCTTTGTTGCTGCGCGCGGGCTTTCTCTAGTTGTGGTGAGTGGGGGCTACCCTTGGTTGCAGTGTGCGGGCTTCTCATTGCAGTGGCTTCTTTTGTTGCGGAGCACGGGTTCTAGGCACGTGGGCTTCAGTAGTTGTGGCACGCAGGCTCAGTAGTTGTGGCGCAGGGGCTTAGTTGCTCTGCGGCATGTGGGATCTTCCCGGACCAGGGCTCGAACACATGTCCTCTGCATTGGCAGGCTGATTCTTAACCACTGCGCCACCAGGGAAGCCCTGATTCCCTTTACCCTTGAACCTAGTACTTTCTCCATGTTATTAAACCACCTTGAAGCATTTTAGTCTAGGGGCATAATTTATAACTGGCACAACGTTGTTTAGAGAGTAGCTTGTAAGGAACTTGGGGGAAGAGCACAACCCTATATGTTTCTGTGGAAGGGATATACTATCTTTATTATGGCATAGCAGGCTCAGAATGCATTTAGTTGTCCTACAGACTCCTATAAAGTCAGGTGTAACAGACATCTGTTTAATATATTATCAAATAACTTAATAGCACACATTTTTTATTACAGAAATTTAAAAAGTAGTATGAGGGGAACTTTTAAAAAGAAAAATAATCATTGGTAATCTCACCTTCCTAACAGCTATTTTCAATTTTCTGCCTTGAAATGTAGTCCTTAAAATACAGTCCTTGACTATTGGCATAAGGGTTATGTAGCTGTTGTTGTAGCATTGACTACTGTTTTGTATTCAGCATTAATCTAATATATTAAATGTTTTTGTGTTTCTAAGCAAGTATTCAGAATTAAAATTTTATGGTTGGATAATGGTACCTTTGATCAAAAAAATTTTTTTTTGCAGTTATAGACCACCTTATGGTGAATGCGAATTACATAGCTTTTTTCTCCTTTGAAACTATATTCCGAGGAAAAAATTTTGAGGACTATGGTTACTGAAGAATAGCGGCGATTTTGAAAGCAGCAGCCAACTTTAATTGAGCACTTACTATGTGTGAGACACTGTTTTGGTGCTATATGCCTGTTCGGTCATCTCAGCCTCTCATGCAACAACCCAATAGATACAGATGCTGTTTGGGTCTTTGTTTTATAGACACAAAAGCTGTAACTCCTTTATTTAATTTTAGTTTTTAATGAATTAATTTTTATTGGAGTATAGTTGCTTTACAGTGTTGTGTTAGTTTATACTGTATAGCAAAGCGAATCAGCTAGATGTATACATATATCCCCTCTTTTTGGATTTCTTTCCCATTTAGGTCACCACAGAGCACTGAGTACAGTTCCCTGTGCTCTATAGTAGGTTTTCATTACTTATCTATTTTATACATAGTATTAGTAGTGTATACATGTCAATCCCAATCTTCCAGTTCATCACCCCCCCTCCCCCCCACCTGGTGTCCATATGTTTGTCCTCTAGTTTGTGTCTGTAAGTCCTTTAAATCTGGGGCGTGGGTTTCTTTTTGGAATTCTGAGTGGACCTAGACACTGGTTTTCCTCTTGGGTTTGTTACAGAGTCATAGCTGTTACGTAGTGTGGAGATATATCAAATCTGAGTCTAGGATGATAAACTATACTCCAGAAAAGGTTTTATTGCTTCCTCAGTTCCCTGCCGAAATGCAGGGCTGTGGTGGTAGGCACAGAGGTGGTTAGAATTCTTGGTGAGAATGCAGACGTTCCAGAGCGCTGCCTTCTGCTAGCTTTGGTTAAGTTTTCTCTGTTTCTTCGTTTGTGAAACCGGGATAATAATACCTCTCTCCTAGGGTTTTTGTGAAGATCATATGAGAATGTATGTAAAGTTGGCTCGCAGTTGGTGCCCTGTACATGGTCTACATGTTTCAAATTCATTTCTTATTCCTGTGCAGCCTCCAGCCCAGTGCTGTGAAAATACCTGTGTGTGTTTGCAGAGTAAATGGTTCATGATGGATCTGGATTAAAGGCTACCATTTTGGGCTGGTGGACCTGGCATTGACCTCATAGAACGGAACTTTAAAGCTAGGGCATGTGCTTGGCCTTAAGAAACACCAAATAGTTCTGCCTTACATAAGTAAGTAAGGCAGAGTAATTCCCTACGTGCAAGGTAGTCTTTCTTCACCCTCAGTCTAGGGCTTGTGTAGAATGTTGTGTTATTAGTGATAGTGCATTAGCGTGGTGTTTTGAATGAGGATATGCAAAACTTAATTCAAGTGAGGTTAATGTGGGATAATTTATGGCTGTGTCTGATTAGTTTTATAAATTGAAATTTGTCAAGGTGAATATAATTTTTCAATTTTTTCGGTTACAGATGATCTTATGCTTAGAATAATACATCTCCAGATACTTGTTTAAATATGCTTTTAAAGCATCTCAGGTAAGAGATTTTTAAAATTTTAGTTTGTTCATTGCACTAGGATACTCACTGAGGTATTTTGGGTTAAGGGAAATAAAGCACTCCTCGCAGCAGAGCGGGTGACTGGGAACTCAAGGCAACTTGAGTTCATGACCTGGTCTTCCCACTGACACTGTCGTCTTGTATAAGCTATTTAACTTTTTAGGGTTTGGATTAGATGTCCCCTAAAATCCTTTCCAACCCCAGTATTCTGAGTCTTTTGCACAGTATACAGTACAAGCCCAATAGTACTTGGCATGTGGTGTTAGGGTCTGACTCAGCTCTACATCCATGAGTAGTCTTGGTACGCATTTGCCTTGATCTGAAACACGCACGTGAGCATTCACAGCAAACGGGGAAGATGCTGGAATGAAGGCAGTTGGAGTATCTTTGGAGGAGCAAGTATTCCCAAGGCAGCTGACCACAAGCTCTGCTTTCTGACATCTTGGCAGTCAGGTTTACAGTGCCCTCTATTCTGTGGGATAGATGTTAGCTAATTTAAGGTTTTCGGCAGTAACTGAGCAGGAATGACAGTGTAAACCATAGTTGAGACTTGCTGGTGTTGACACACTGTGTTAGATGAGCAGAGGAGATCGTATGCTTCCCCAAGTAGCATCTTTTTGTCACATTTTCCTTCCTCCTTTGCCAGTGTGTCCAGTTATCAAGTCCCACGTGCCAGGGTTTATATCTGTCATGTAAACCACTAGAGAAATGTAGCAGGGAAACATAATAGTATTCATTAGAGTAAAATCTCAATAGAAAAGACATCTGTATAATAGTATTCATTAGAGTAAAATCTCAATAGAAAAGACATCTGTATAATAGTATTCATTAGAGTAAAATCTCAATAGAAAAGACATCTGTATAATAGTATTCATTAGAGTAAAATCTCAATAGAAAAGACATCTGTATGTGTCCAGATTTTAAGTATTTTCAGAATCGCTTTAATTGCTTATCAGTTATTGAGAACTAGCAAAGTATTTCTCTTGTGTTGTACAGAATACCACTAAAGCTTGTATTATCTATGTTATAAGTTGATTCCTTTATCATATGCTGAGCTTTTGAAGTGCCATTCAAACAAAGTCAATATTTTGCATATTTGTGTTTTTTTTGTTTTTTTTGGCCGCATGGCATGCGGGATCTTAGTTCCCCGACCAGGGATTGAACCCATGCCCCTTGCATTGGAAGCACAGAGTTTTTACCACTGGACTGTCAGGCAAGTCCCGAAGTCAATATTCTGACAAGCTTTTATAATGTTTTAAACTGCTTGATTATAATGATTTAATTTTAAAAAGTCAGGAAAATATATGTTTAGCTTTTGTATTGCAGGAGCACTCCTATAAAGAAATGTTTATTTTAGTCCAGGGGACTGTTTTTCTTAAATTAAAAAAATTTTTATATGGGAAATAGGAACCCAAGATTAGCACAGATCTATAGAGTTTTAATTTATTTTACAGGGATCTGTAATTTAGTAAAACATTGCTGGCAGTCATACTGTCACCTAAACAGAAAGATAGCTTCAAAAATATATTTACTGGGAATTCTCTGGTGGTCCAGTGGTTAGGACTCAGCGCTTTCACTGCTGGGGTTGGGTTCAATCCTTGGTCGGGGAACTAAGATCCTGCAAGCCACACGGCGTGGCCCCCCCAAAAAATTTTACTATCAGTGAATGAATATCTGGGATGCATTATCTATGAAAGTTTATTTGACCAAGTCAAAACAAGTAGGCTTGAGCAAAAAATATTATTAAAATGGATTTGATTTTGAAGTTCTGTATGAGTCATTAGCTTTCAACCTTGTGAAATTTGTCTCTCATTATAAATTATTCAGGAATAGTGAAGCCATTTGAAAAACCCAGTGGGAAATTACTGTATGTAATTTCATGAAGTCATGTAATGGGACTGATAAGTGAATGAGGCCCTTTACCTTTAAGAGGAATACAATCTAGTGGAAGAGAGGAAACCTACCTGAATTTGTTAATAGAAAAGAAAAGGAGATCCCGTAGAATAAGGCTGTGCTTACTTAATGTGCATCGTAGTCTGGGGTTGCCTACCTCTCTCCCACAAGATGAGGGCTTGCGATAGCTAGTTTATTTGGGAAGTACTCTCAAGGAGAGGAAGTGAGGGAATAAGGAGAGTCACATGGGGAAGAAGGCAAAGCCACTACTAATGATGTATAATTGAGTTGGTTACCTCTGAGGGTGATTGCTATTGCTGGTGAGTCACAGAGTCTGTATCCATAAATCATGCATATAAGGGACTCAAAGAATCATTTGTCAATCAGCTTCTGTCCCTCTTTGAAGAGGATTGAGGGTTACCCCATGAGGCTTGCCCCTTCTGTACTTCTGGGTTACAAACGTGTGACACCTATCAACCCCTGCATACATCCAGCAAACTCCCAGAGCAGGACATGAGAAGTCTGTCTGCTGTAAGCTTGAGGTGAGTCACTGTCAGTACAAAGTGGGTTTACATATGAGCAGAGCCATTTACTGTAGCCTGACTGGAATCAGAGATGAAGTGTAGTGGGGGTGAGATGGTGTATACAGTACAATATCTTTATTTAATTAATTAATTTATTTAAATTTATTTTTCATTTTTGGCTGCATTGGGTCTTCATTGCTGTGCGTGGGTTTTCTCTAGTTGTGGCGAGCGGGGGCTACTCTTTGTTGTGGTGCACGGGCTTTTCATTGCAGTGGCTTCTCGTGTCGCAGAGCACAGGCTCTAGGCACCAGGCTTCAGTAGTTGTGGCTCGTAGGCTCTAGAGCGCAGGCTCAGTAGTTGTGGCGCCTGGGCTTAGTTGCTCCGTGGCATGTGGGATCTGCCTGGACCAGGGCTCAAACCCATGTCCCCTGCATTGGCAGGCAGATTCTTAACCACTGCGCCACCAGAGAAGTCCCTACAGTACAATATCTTTATATATTTTGAATGCAAAAAAAAAAAAAAAAAAAGGGAGACAGAGAAGTGGATGCTTAAAATGTGACATACTCTTTGTTCTAAATCAAAGAAAAGTCTTTACTGTAAATTTTTGATGACTTCTATTGTGTATGTTTCTGTTGAGTTTGCTGTAATGTGAGATGACAGAAATAAACCTTTCTGTGGCCAGAAAGATGGTAGAGTAAGGAGCTCCAGAACTCACTGCCTGACAGAAACACTGACTTAACAACAATATACAGTTCAAAAAACCATTATGAGAATGCCCAGACATGCTCAAAGGCAAGAACAGCTGCAGTGAAATGGATTAGAAAAGTGGTTTCATTTCACCTACAGCAGCCCCTTTCCCAAGCTAGCAGAGCTAGCAATTGAGAGAAAAAGCCCAATATGCTGCTTCTCCCTTGGAAGGCAAAGAGAATAGTGGAACATAAATTCAACCTTCCAGCTTTTTTGGGGACTACCTGAGGGATTGGTTTCTATTTTGCCTGACTTGGAGTACTGATGGGGGAACTGGCATAGTTTTGATGCCTGGAGGTTGTTGAGAACTAGAGAGAGCTTAGCAGCCTGTGGCAGTGCCAGAGAACCTGCAGTATTGCAGACAGACATCAGAGGGAGTGAGACTCATGAAAAAGAAACCAGCAGACCTCCCTTCACCCAGCATGCCTGGAGAAGAGGCATGCTTGTAAAAGGTTTGAAAGGCCCCCAGAATCTCTAGCTGGGCTGACTGATATGGAAGTCTTCCTCTGTACGAGGCCAGTCTATAAAGGTTGGGAGAGGTGGCTGTTTTTTAAGTGCAAAAATCATAACAAAGATAACAAGGCACACAAAAAAGCAAGAAAACGTGGCTCAATCAAAGGAACAAAATAAATCTCAAGAAGCTGACCCTAAAGGAATAAAGATCTATGAATTACCTGACAAAGAATTCAAAATAATCATTTTAAAGAAACTCAGTCTACTGTAAGAGAACACAGTAAATTAAATAAGGAAAGCAATATATGAACAAAATGAGTATATCAAAAAAGAGAAACTATAAAAAAGAACCAAACAGAAATTCTGGAGCTGAAGAATACAGTACTGAATTGAAAAATTCACCAGAGGGGATCAATATCAGACTCGGTCAAGCAGAAGAAAGAATCAGTGAATTTGAAGACAGTTCACTTGAAATTATTGAATCAGAGGAATGATAGGAAAAAAAATGAAGAAAAGTGAAAAAAGCCTAAGGGACTTATGGGACACTATCAGGACTAAATATACTATATGGGTGTCCCTGAAGAGAAGAGAGAGATAAGCAGAGAGCTTCTTTGAAGAAATAATGGCAGGAGACTCCCCAAATCTAATGAAGGAAATGAACATCCAAATTCAAGAAGCTTGAAAGAGTCCAACTAGGAAGAACCCAAGGAAGTCCATACAAAATGATCAATCAAAAGTCAAAGACAGGGCTTCCCTGGTGGCGCAGTGGTTGAGAGTCTGCTTGCCGATGCAGGGGACACGGGTTCGTGCCCCTGTCCGGGAAGATCCCACATGCCGCGGAGCGGCTGGGCCCGTGAGCCATGACCGCTGAGCCTGCACGTCGGGAGCCTGTGCTCCGCAATGGGAGAGGCCACAACAGTGAGAGGCCCGTGTACCGCAAGAAAAAAAAAAAAAAAGTCAAAGACAGAGAATCTTGAGAGAAGCAAGAGAAAAATAACTTGTTATGTTACAAGGGAGCTCCTATAAGATAATCAGCAGATTTCTCAGCAGAAACATTGTGGGTCAGAAGGGAGTGGGATGATCTATTCAACGTGCTAAAAGAAAAACACTTGTCAACCAAAAATGCCATATTCAGCAAAACTGTCCTTCAGAAGTTAAGGAGAAATAAAGACCTTCCTGGATAAATAAAAACTGAGAGAGTTCGTAATCACTAAAGCATATGAAAATATAAAGCTCTCTGGTAAAGAAAATCCCTATAGAAGATGCACAAAAGAAAATGAGAAAGGAATCAGAGCATGTCACTATAAAAAATCAACAATACACAAGGAAAGGCAGTAAAAGAGGAAAAGAGGGACAAAATACTGACAAGACTTACAGAAAACAGTTAACAAAATGGTAATACTAAGTCCTTCCCTATTGGTAATTACTTTAAATGTAAACAGATTAAACTCCCAAATCAGAAGACGTAGAGTGGCTGAATGGATTAAAAAAGAAAAAAAAAGGCCAATTATATGCTGTCTACCAGAGTCTCACTTTAGGTATAAGGACATGCACAAGCTGAAAGTGAAAGGATGGAAAAAGGTATTCCATGCAAATGGTAACCAAAAGAGAGTAGGGGTTGTCATATCAGACAAAATAAGCTTTGAGTCAACAACTGACGCGAGACAAAGAAGGTCATTATATAATAAGAGAGGCTTAATTAAAATATATGCACCTAACATCAAAGCATCCAATTATATGAAGCCAACACTGACAGAATTGAAAGGAGAAATAGGCAGTAACACAATAATTGGCGGAGATTTCAACACCCCACTTTTAATAAGAGATCAGTCATGCAGAGGTTAACAAGGAAACAGAGGACTTGAACAATATGATACACCAGTTGGACCTAACAAACAAATATAGAACACTCTACCCAACAACAGCAGAATACACATTCTTCTTAGGTATGCATAGACCATTTTCTGGGATAGATCATATGTTATGCTGCAAAACTGGTATTAACAACTTTAAGAAAATTGAAATGATAGCTGGTATCTTTTCTGATCATAATGGATGAAACAGTGAATCAATAGCCACCCCCCCCAAAAAAAACAAAATTGAAAAACTCACAAATATGTGGAAATTAAACAACACACTTCTGAATAATCAGTGGATCAAAGAAGAAAACACAGGGGAAATTAGAAAATATCTTGAGACAAAATGAAAATAATTATGTACCAAAACTATGGGATGCAGCAAAAACAGTAGTAAGAGGGAAGTTTATAGTGGTAAATGCCTCATTAAATAAGAAGAAATATTCAAATCAACATCTTAACTTTACAACTCAAGGAACTAGAAAAAGAAGAATAAACTAAACCCAAAGTTAGCAGAAGGAAGGAAATTATAAAGACTAGAGCAGAAATCAAAGAGATAGAGGATAGAAAAACAATAGAAAAAAATCAATGAATTAGGATTGGTTCTTTGAGAAGATCAATACAATTGAAAAGTTCTTAGCTAGACTAAGAATAAATGAAGTCTCATGTAACAAAAATCAGAAATGAAAGAGGAAGCATTACAAGTGATGCCACATAAATAAGGGTTATAAAACACTTCTGTGAACAATTATAAACCAACAAATTGGATAGTCTAGAAGAAATGGGGAAATTCCTAGAATAATAGGATCAGTAATCAAGAACCTTGCAACAAAGAAAAGCCCAGAACCAGATGGCTTCATTGGAGAATGACACCAAATATTTAAAGAAGAATTGATATCTGTTCTTCTCAAACTCTTCCTAAAAATTGAGGAGGAGGAAACACTTCCAAACTCATTCTATGAGGTCCCCATTATCCTGATGACAAAATCAGAGATTTTCATTTTTACAAGAAAAAATTTATTTTTACAAGAAAAGGAAGCTACACACCAATATCCCTGATGAATATTGATGCAAAACTCCTCAACAAAATATTAGGAGACTAAATTCTAGCAAGTTAAAAAGATTATACATTATGACCAAGTGGGATTTGTTCCTGGAATGCAAATATGGTTCAGCATATGAAAATTAGTGTAGTATACCACATTAACAGAATGAAGGACAAAACCCACATGAGCACCTCAGTTGATGCAGTAAGAACATTTAACATCCTTTCATGATAAAAATGTACAACAAACACAATAGAAAGAAATTACCTCAATGTAATAATAAAGGACATATATGAAAAGCCCACAGTTAATATCACTCAATGGTGAAAAACTGAAAGCTTTTCCTCTGAGATCAGGAAATAGGCAAGGATGCCCACACTCACTACTTCTATTCAAAATAGTACTGGAAATCCTAGCCTGAACAATCAAACAAAAAAAAGAAAAGACATCCAAATAGATAAGGAAGAAGTAAAATTATCTATGTTTGCAGATGACGTGATCTTATATATACTTGATATTGTGTAAACTCTAAAGATTCCATGAAACCCTGTTAGAGTTAATAAATGAATTCAAAGTTGCAGGGTATAAAATGAACACACAGAAGTCAGTTGTGTTTCTATACATTAATAATGACCAATCCACAAAGGAAATTAAGAAAACAGTACCATTTACAGTAGCATCAAAAAGAATAAAACAGGGGCTTCCCTGGTGGCGCAGTGGTTGAGAGTCCGCCTGCCGATGCAGGGGACACGGGTTCGTGGCCCGGTCCGGGAGGATCCCACATGCTGTGGAGCGGCTGGGCCCGTGAGCCATGACCGCTGAGCCTGCGCGTCCAGAGCCTGTGCTCCGCAACGGGAGAGGCCACGACAGTGAGAGGCCCGCGTACCGCCAAAAACAAAAACAAAAAGAATAAAACAGGAATCAATTTAATTAGGTGAAAGACTTGAACATTGAGAACTACAAAAATTGTTGGCAAAAAGACAAACAAAAGGAAAGACATATTGTTTTCATAGATTGGAAGACTTACTATTGTTAAAATGTTTATATTACCCCAAATGATCTACAGATTCATTGCAAACTCTATCAAAATCTCAATGTCATGTTTGAAGAAATAGAAAAAAAATAAAAATTCATATGGAATCTCAAAGGACCCCAAATAGTGAAACCAGTCTTGAGAAAGAAGAACAAAGTTGGAGACCTCACACTTTCTGACTTCAAAACATATTACAAAGCTACAGTAATCAAACCACAATGGTACTAACATAAAGACAGACATATAGACAATAAAGAACCCAGAAATAAACCTTCTCATTGACAAAGGTGACAAGGCTATACAATAGGAAAAGGATAGTCTCTTCAGCAAGTGATGATAGGAAAACTGGATATCCACGTTGAAAAGAATTAACTTGGACCCTTACCTTTCACCATATATAAAAATTAATTCAAAATGGATTAAAGACTTAGGAGGATAGAAATTATTTCAAGCATGTTTTCTGAGCACAGTGGTATGAAACCAGAAATCAAACACAGAAAGAAAAATGGGAAAAGCACAAACACATGGAGACTAAACAACATGCTACTAAAAAACCAATGGGTCAACAATGAAATCCGTGAAGACAGCAGAAAATACCTTGTGACAAATGAAAATGAAAACACAGCTTCACAAAGTATGGGATGCAGCAAAAGCAGTTCTAAGAGGGAAGTTCATAGCAATAGTAGATTTCCTCAAGAAACAAGGAAAATCTCGAATAAGCAACCTAACCTGTTGTCTAAAATAATTAGAAAAAGAAGAACAAAGAAAACTCAAAGTAGGAGAAGGGAGGAAATGATAAAAATCAGAGAGGAAGTAAATAAAATAGAGGAAAATAACAATAGGAAAGATCAATAAAACTAAGAGCTAGTTTTTTGAGAAAATAAACAAAATTGACAAACCTCAAGCCAGGCTCACCAAGAAGGAAAGAGAGAGGACCCAAATAAACAAAATAAGAAATGAAAGAGGAGAAGTAATAACCAATACCACAGAAATACAAAAAATCATAAGAGGATGCTCTGAACAGTTATTTGCCAACAAATTGGACAACCTAGAAGAAATGGACAAGTCTCTAGAAACATAGAGCCTGCCAAAACTGAGTCAAGAAAAAAGAGATAATTTGAACAGACTGATCACTAGAAGTGAAATAGAAGCTGGAATTAAAAACTCCCTGCAAACAAAAGTCCAAGACTGGATGGCTTCACTGGGGAATTCTACGAAACATACAAAGAAGTTAAAACTATCTTTCTCAAATTCTTCCAAAAAGGTGCAGAGGAGGAAATACTCCCAAATTCATTCTGTGAAGCCACCATTACCCTGATACCAAAACCAGACAAAGACAGTACAAAAAAGAAAATTACAGGCCGATATCTCTGAGGAATATGGATGCAAAAATCCTCAACAAAATATTAGCCAACTGAATCCAAAATTACATAAAAACGATCATACACCATGATCAGGTTGGATTCATTCCAGAGTCTCAAGGATGGTTCAACATATGCAAATCAATCAATGTGATATACCACGTTAACGAAAGGAAAGACAAAAACCACACGATCATCTTAATAGATTCAGAAAAAGCATTTGACAAAATTCAACCTACATTCATGATAAAAACTCTTCCCAAAGTGGGTGTAGAGGGAACATGTCTCAATATAATAAAAGCCATTTATGATAAACCCACAGCCAATATAATACTCAATGGTGAAAAGCTGAAAGCTTTCCTGCTAAATTCAGGAACAGGAAAAGGATGCCCACTCTCACCACTTCTATTTAACATAGTATTGGAAGTCCTAGCCACAGCAGTCAGACAAGAAAAAGAAATAAAATTATCCAAATTGGAAGGGAAGAAGTAAAACTGTCATTATTTGCAGTTGACATGATACTCTATGTAGAGAGCTCTAATTAGAACTAATAAATGAATTCAGCAAGCTAGCAGGTTACAAAATTAGCATACAGAAATCTGTTGCATTTGTTTAACAATGAAATATCAGAAAGAGAAAGTAGAAAAAAATCCTATTTAAAATTGCATCAAAAGTAATAAAATACCTAGGAATAAACTTAACCAAGGAGGTAAAGGACCTGTATGCTGAAAACTATAAGACTTTAATAAAGGAAATTGAAGGTGATTCAAATAAATAGAAAGATATCCCCATGCTCTTGGATTGGAAGAATTAATATTTTTAAAATGGCTATGCTACCTGAAGCAATCTAGAGATTTAATGAAATCCCTGTTAACATACCCATGACAGTTTCCACAGAACTAGAACAGATAATCCTAAAATTTATATGGAACCACAAAAGACTCAGAATTGCTAAAGCAATACTGAGGAAAAACAACAAAACTGGAGGCATAACCCTTCTAGACCTCAGATTATACTACAAAGCTACAGTAATCAAAACAGCATGGGGGGAGGGGGAGGAATTGGGAGATTGGTATTTACACATATACACTATTGATACTATGCATAAAATAGATAACTAATGAGAACATACTGTATAGCAGAGGGAACTCTACTTAATGCACTGTGGTGACCGAAATGGGAAGGAAATCCAAAAAAGAGGGAATATATGTATATGTAAAGCTGGTTCATTTTGCTGTACAGTAGAAACTAACACAACATTGTGAAGCAACTATACTCCAATAGAAATTAATTAAAAAAAACCAGCATGGTATTGGCACAAGAACAGACATATCGATCAATGGAACAGAATAGAGAGCCCAGAAATAAGCCCACACACCTATGGTCAATTAATCTACAACAAATGAGGCATAAATATACAATAGAAAAAAGACAGTCTCTTCAACAAGTGGTGCTGGGAAAGCCAGACAGCTACATGTAAATCAATGAAATTAGAACACTCCCTTACACCATATACAAAAACAAACTCAAAATGGTTTAAAGACCTAAGTATTAGACATGACAGCATAAAACTCCTAGAAAAGAACATAGGCAGGCAACACAGTCTCTGACATAAATTATAGCAGTATTTTCTTGGATCAGTCTCCCAAGGCAAAAGAAATAAAAGCAAAAATAAACTAATGGGACCTAATCAAACTTAAAAGCTTTTGCACAGCAAAGGAAACCATAAACAAAATGAAAAGACAACCTACAGGCTGGGAGAAAATATTTGCAAACAATGCGACTGACAAGGGCATAATTTCCAAAATATACATACAGCTCATACAACTCAAGAGCAAAAATACAACCCAACTGAAAAATGGGCAGAAGACCTAAATAGACGTTTCTTTGAAGAAGACATACAGATGGCCAACAGGCATGTGACAAGATGTTCAACATCACTAATCATTAGAGAAATGCAAATCAAAACCACAGTGAGGTATCACTTCACACTGGTCAGAATGGTTATTATCAGAAAGTTTAGAAATAATAAATACTGGAGAAGTTGTGGAGAAAAGGGAACCTTCCTACATTGGTGGTGGGAGTGTATATTGGTGCAGCCACTATGGAAAATGGTATGTAGGTTACTTAAACTAACAATAGAGCTATTATATGATCCAGAAATCCTACTCTTAGGTGTTTGTCTGGGAAAGGCAAAAACTCTAATTTGAAAAGAAACGTGCACCCTAATGTTCATAGCACTATTTACAATAGCCAGGACACGGAAACAACCCAAGTGCCCATTAATAGAAATTTGGCTTAAGAAGATGTGACACCTATCTATCTACCTATCTACCTACGTATCTATCTATCTATCTTTCTATCTATCTATATCTCACACAATGGAATCTTAGCCATAAAAAAGGATGAAATACTACCATTTGCAGCAACATGGATGAACCTAGAGAATATTATACTTAGTGAAGTAAGGCAGACAAAGACAAATATATCACTTACATGTGGATTCTAAAAAACAATACAAATGAACCTATATACAAAATAGAAATAGACTCACAGACATAGAAAACAAACTTACGGTTACCAAAGCAGAAAGGGAGGGGAGAGGGATAAATTAGGAGTATGGGATTAACAGATACAAACTATTGCATATGAAATAGATAAACAACAAGGATTTATTGTATAACATAGGGAATTATATTCAATATTTTGTAATAACCTGTAATGGAAGGTAATCTGAAAAAAATATATAACTGAGCCACTTTTTTTTTAACATCTTTATTGGAGTATAATTGCTTTATAGTGTTGTGTTAGTTTCTGCTGTATAACAAAGTGAATCAGCTATACATACACATATATCCCCATGTCTCCTCCCTCTTGCGTCTCCCTCCCACCCTCCCAATCCCACCCTTCTAGGTGGTCACACAGCCTGGAGCTGATCTCCCTGTGCCACGCAGCTGCTTCCCACTAGCTATCTATTTTACATTTGGTAGTGTGTATATGTCAGTGCTACTCTCTCACTTCGTCCCAGCTTACCCATCCCCCTCCTTGTGTCCTCAAGTCCATTCTCTACATCTGAACCACTTTGCTGTACACCTGAAACTAACACAATATTGTAAATCAACTATACTTCAGTAAAAAATGGATTAAACACCTAAATGTAAGACCTGAATATCCTGGGAAGAAAACAGGGGAAAAGCTTTATGACCCTGGATTTGGCAATTATATTTCTTGGATATAACATGAAAAGCACAAACACCAAAAGCAATAATAGACAAATGTTTGATCTATTTGGTCTAGATCAAATAGATCAAACTTTAGATCTTCTGTGTAGCAAAGGAAGCAATCAGCTGAGTGAAAAGGTAGCCTGTGGAATGGGAGAAAGTAGTTGCAAACCATAGATCTGATTGAGGGACTGATAGCCATAATAAAGAACAAAAAACAATATAATTAAAAGGTGGATAAAGGACTTTAATAGCCCCTTTTCCAAAGAAGATATTCAAGTGGCCAAAAATGAAGAAAATATGTTCAACCTCAAATAATCGTTAGGGAAATGCAATTTAAAACCACAGCGAGATATCACCTCACATCCATTAGGTTGGCCGTTATCAAACAACTGGGAAATAATAAGTATTGTGCTGAAGATGTGGAGAAATTAGAACGCTTGTGCACTCTCGGTGGGAATGTAAAATGGAGCAGCTGGTATGGAAAACAGTATGAAGGTTCCTTGAAAAATTATAAATAGAATTGTCATATGATCCAGCAGTCCTACTTCTGGGTATATATACAAAAGAATTGAAAACAGTATCTCAAAGAGGTAGCTTCACACCCATGTTCATTGCAGCATTATTTGCAATAGCCAAGAGTTGGAAGCAGCCTAAATGTTCATCAGTAGATGAATGGACAAAATATGGTATGTACATATAACAGAATGTTATTCAGGCTTAAAAGGAGGGAAATCTTGTCACATGCTACAACGTGGATGAAGCTTGAGGACATTATACTAAGTGAAAAAATGAAGTAAGTCAGTCACGAAGAGACGAATGTATACTGCATGATTCCACTTATATGGGGTATCTAAAATAGTCAAAGTCTTAGAAACAGAAAGTAGAACGGTGGGACCAGAGGCTGGGGGGAGGGAAATGGAGAGTTGTTGTTCAGTGGTTATTGTGTCCATTTTGCAAGATGAGAAGCTTCTAGAGCTCTGATGCACAGCAACGTGCATATAGTTAACACTGCTGTACTGTACACTTAAAAAAGGTTAAGACAGTAAATTTTATGTTTTATTGACCACAATAAAAAACCAAAAAAGAACAAAATCCTGTGTGCTGTCATCTGATTTTTAACCTAATATGACAGATTCGCCTTAGGTAAACCTTTATGAACAGTCATGATCTTTTAAAAACTCTTTAAAAGTTTTCAAAATGAAAGAGCAAAGGCACTGGAAGAATCCTAACTAGTTCTTTATCTTTCGTTAAAAGTTGCAAGAGGGGAACACTTTGTGTATTTCGTAAGGGTGAAAGCATTCATCCATTGAAACCTGAACCATGATTATTTCCGAGAGATGCATAAAAATAAGTCAGCACAGAAGGCAGAGTCCTGCGGTAACTGGAACCTTGTAATAGCATTTACATTTGGTGTTAACATGCACATAACAGGAAAAAGGATTCAGTTATTTTCAAGCTCTCAAGTCCCAAATGTGCTGAATAAACATTTCTTTAAAAAAATAAATGCACGAAATGGATTTGTATGACTGGAAGTTTAAATGTTCTTGCATTCCATAGTTAACAATTGTAGCAGTATCACTTTCTCAAGTTTCCGTATTTTTCAAGTGGACTATCATGGTTTGGCTCAGGTACTAAATTAAATTATTGCCTGCTTGCACATTCCTGTTGGTTACACTATAATCTTTACCTCCATTGGAAAATATGCCCTATTTTGAATGTTTGTTTCAGGCTGCTTGGCTTGAAACACCTCTGGTTAGTGGTGAAGCGTGGATATGTATGTGTGATCTGCATTATGAATCTAAAAAGGAAAGAATTAAAAGTGTCGTACACTGTGTTACAATTCACATTACTAGGGATATGAGACACTTTAGAAGTGGAATGAAAAATATTCAGTACAATTAAATTGTCTCGATAATTGATGAGAATGGTTCTAGTTATATACATACATGTAGCATATATACATGCATATATTTATATATATATAATGTACACATACATACATATCTATGTATATGTTGTAAAATGAATTGTGTCCACCCCAAATCTGTATGTTGATGTTCTAACCCCTAGAATCTCAGAATGTGACCTTGTTTGCAGACAGGGTCTTTACATAGGTAATCAAATTAAAGTGAAGTCATTAGGGTGGACCCTAATCCAGTATAACTGAGGTATTTATAAAAATTGGGGAAATTTGAACACAGAGACACATAGAGGGTAGACAATGTGATGACACATAGGGAGAACCTGGCCATCCCTCACAGCCCTCAGAAGAATCCAACCCTGCAGCACTTTCATTTTGGAATTCTAGCCTGTAGAACTGTGAGACAGTAAATTTCTGTTGTTTAAGCCACCCAGTTTGCGGTACTTATGGCAGCAGTAAAAAGCTAATATAATATGTTTCCCTATTATGCAACACATCAGGATATACTTATTTAGCTGTAATACATGATTAGTCTTTGAACATTTTAACATTTCTTAGTGTATCTGAAGCACTCTTAAGGAATTAGTTTCCCATGCAGGTAGAGAAATTAAGGTTGGCCACGATGATGAAGCAGTTAGATTTGGAAAGTGGATCTAGAACCTCTGACCCTGTACTGTATAAATACAAATCAGACATTATTCAGGAGTTTATGAATTTGTGCAGTTTGTAGCAGTGCCAGAGTCCACTAGTAACCTAAACAAATCTATTGTTATTCAGCACCAAAAAACAAACAAACAAACAAAAACCCCTCAAAATTACACATACTGGAATTAAATTTTCTGGAGATTAGCAACAGCTGTTTTCAAATGACCATTTTTTTCCACTGCCCCAAGGTGTACATCCCTTTTTCTTGTGCTCATTTTGTTATCAGTAGAAGGGACACGAGTTCAGCGCTAGGAAAAGTGGCAGAGGAAGTGTTCCTTCAGCTTTTTCCCTCTGCAATCCATGGCATACCCCGGTTTCCCATATCCCATATCCAAGTGGACCCATATCCGAGTTCACTACCTGGCTTACCCAAATCTCTGACTGGGGAGAATTGGAGTTAGTGATAGAGAAGAAGAAAGCTATTTTAAAATGTTAGGTGTTGATACTTTTATTGTTGCTATGGAGGTTGAGAGAGGTTAATCTTTGGGTGAAAAAGTTTTATACGTACTTGAATTTTATAGGTTAAGATAGTGTTAAAAAAAAGCTGTTAAATTGGCCTGATCAATGATTTTCACAGTAACTTAAAAAAAATTATTTATTTTATTTTTGGCTGCGTTGGGTCTTTGTTGCTGTGCGCGGGGCAGCGAGCGGGGGCTACTCTTCGTTGCTGTGCGTGGGCTTCTCACTACTGTGGCTTCTCTTGTTGCGGAGCATGGACTCTAGGCACGTGGGCTCAGTAGTTGTGGCTCGCCGGCTCTAGAGCGCAGGGTCAGTAGTTGTGGCGTATGGGTTTCGTTGCTCCTCAGCATGTGGGATCTTCACAGACCAGGGCTTGAACCTGTGTCCCCTGCATTGGCAGGTGGATTCTTAATCACTGCACCACCAGGGAAGCCCCACAGTAACTTTTAAAAAAAATTGTATTGAAGTTGATTGACAATGTTGTGTTAATTTCTGCTGTACAGCAAAGTGATTCAGTTATGTGTATATATATTCTTTTTCATATTCTTTTCCATTATGGTTTATCACACGGTATTGAATATAGTTCCCTGTGCTATACAGTAGGACCTTGTTGTTTATCCATCCCATATATAATAGTTTGCATCTGCTAATCCCAAACTCCCAATCCATTCCGCCCCTACCCTCCTCCCCCTTGGCAACCACAAGTCTGTTCTCTATATCTTCACAGTAAGTTTTAATTAAGAAGACAAAAGAAACTATGTTCTATGAAGCTAGCATTCTTTCAGTCATGTTATTGACTATGTTGTCCAGTTATCTAGTAGCTCAAAATATACCAAGGTATGTCACTGAAAAGGTTTTACGCTCAGTGTTGAAGGTAAGACTATACAGTTTTTGGAGTAATGAAGAACTTGGACCTTTTGCAAAAATTGACCTAGTCATTGGTAAACTTTTATTATCTATTCCAAAAATGAATTTCATGTTTAGAAAATAACTAATCAAAGGACGTTCTATGATCTATCATATTTATGAATTTGAGAATTTTGTGACACTGAATTTTTGGGATAGAATTTTCCTGTGTGTTATCGCCATGAGTGTCTTTTCAAAATATACTTTTTTTGGGTGCTTTTATTATGTCTGTTTCCATCCTAACACTTCAGACCCACAGTTTTTAGTTATAAAATAATCTAGTCGGTCAGTTAAGAGTAATTTTTGTTTTTGTTTTTAAGCTTTTAAATTGTGAAGTGTAATAGAGATACAAGAATGGTACCAAAAATGAATTATAAGTTATTTACACCACTCAGGTCAACAAAGAAAACATTGTCAGCATCTCAGAAGCACTCCCTTCATGCCCACTGCTTTGAAGTCACAACTCTCCTCATTTGGATGGTAGTATCTGTCTTAGCTTGCCGTATAATTTTACCACATGTATGTATGTGTGTATGTGTGTGTATATACACACACACACACACACACACACACAGAGGGATCCTTGTATACTTTTTGTTGGGTTTTGCCTTCTTTTAAACTTCATGGAAGTACAGTTATACAATATATAATCTGTTGTGTCTGGCTTTCTCTGTCAAAATTTGAAATTCATCCATGTTATTGTATATACTAAAGTCTATTGATTTTCACTGCTGAATATTTTCTGTGGTGTAAACATATCATAGTTTATCCTTTCCACTCTGACAATCCTTGCCTTTTAATTGGACTGCTTAGTTCCACAGATATTTAATGGGATTATTGATATAGTTGGATTTAGATCTATAATTTTACTGTTTTTTTGTTTGTTTCATCTATTTTTTATTTTATTTTCAGTAGACTTTATTTCTTAGAGCAGTTTTAGGTTCACAGGAGAATTGAGCAGATGGTACAGAGCTTTCCCATCCATCCCCTGAACCCACACATGCCGAGTCATTAACAACATCTCCCGCCAGAGTAGTACCATGGTTCCAGCTGCTGAACCTACATTGGCACATCATAATCACCCAAAGTCTGTAGTTTACATTAAGGCTCACTTTTGATGTTGTACATTATATGGGTTTGAAAAAAAATATAATGGCAGGTTCTTTGATTTTTCCTGTCCAGCCCTCTTTTGGCTTAATTGATTACTTATAAAATTTCCATTTAACTTATCTAATAGCTTTTTAGCAATAGCTCTTTTCCTTGTTTTTTTTAATGGTGACTGTAGTATTACAGTGTGCATCCTCAGGTTGTCACAATCTCTTTAGAGTAATTTTTGACCACTTCATGCAAAAGGAAAGGCCTTGCAACCATATACATGCATTTACCACCATCCTCCATCCTTTATTATATAGTTCCTCTATGTGTTATGGCTACTTAAATTATAAACCCCACAGTACAATGTTACAGGTTTTTGTTTTAAACAGCCATGTGTATTTTAAAGAAATCAAGAAGATAAATTTATTTGTGAATCTATTTACATATTTGCCTTTTTTGAGCTTTTCATTTCTTCCTTAACACCCAAGTTTCTATGTAATGTTTACCTTCATCCTGAAAAAAAATCGCTTTAAGATTACTTGTAGTACAGTTTTGCTGGAGACCAGTTTTCTTGTTTTATTTGAACATGTTAATTGCTGCATATTTGTTCTTTTTTTTTTTTCACCCTGGAGTATTCCATTGTATGCACATACCACAATTTACTGTACTGACAGTCATTTATGTTATTTTTATCTGTTGGCTATTGTGAATAAAGCTGCGGTGAATGTTGTTGTGCATGTCGTTTGATGGACTAATTTCTCTTGCATGTGTGCCTCGGGATGAAAATGATATATGGTAAGAAAATGTTTAGTTTTAGAAGATATTGCCAATTAGTTTTCCAAAGTGGTCATACCACCTTGCACTCTATCTGCAATCTAAGAGTTTCCCAGTTGCTCCGGAACTTTGCCAATAATAGTTGTCAATCTTTTATGTTGTAGTCATTCTGGTGAGTGTGTAGTATTTCATTGTGGTTTAAATTTGCACATCGTTGATTACTAATGAGGTTGAGCATCTTTTCACGTTTCCTGGCTATTTGGATGGTCACTTTTGTGAGACATCTATTCAGTATGCCATCTTGCATAACTGCAGTGCCTGACTCTCTAGCTTCTAGTTGAGAGGTTGTCCAGCCCATGATGTGGGTTCTCAGATGCTCCTCTTGAAATCAGCACATGTTCCCATGGAGAAGGCCCCACGTGCTGCCCGTCTGGTCTTCTGTTCCCCACTGTATCCTGGCTTGGCAGTTCTTCCCGTCTCTTGTTAATGCTCTAGTGCCTCCAAGCAGATTAAAAAAAAATATGTCCATCTTTTTTAGTTAACCACAATGGGAGGGTCTCTGTACCTGGTCTGCCACTACTGGAAGTGGAATTCCTCAGAGTTCTTGTTTTTTTTTTTTCATCAAATGATTCCTATTTTTCTAATTTTAATTTTAAGGATATGGAGGAAAACATGCCATGAGACGTTAAGTTTTGGAGGGAATAACTTTTAAGGTAATTTATATGGAGCTTCATTTGTGGTTTTGTTGCAGATTTTTCCTTGGCTTTCAATGAATTTTTCATACAAGAGCTGTACTTACATGTTTGGTTTTCATTTTGCAGTATTACTCCTTGATGTTTTAAGAGAAAAATATTTTGGCTAGGATTGAACTTTAAAATAGTCTACATATATAATTATGGCAACAAGTAAAAAAGCATATTCTCTCACAGTCACTTCTTAAATATCAGAATATCTGCCCTTTCAGTTGATTTGCAATAAATAGAGTGGTTCTTTGGGTAAACGTGGATTGTGTTCTCATAGAATTTACGAAATGGAGTGCAGTGGACTGGGGGAGCTAGAGAGAAGATGGCAGAGTAGAAAGCTCCAGGGATCTGTCTTCCCACCTAGACAACTGTTGCACAGGCAGAATCTGTCTGATGTAACTAGTTTGGAACTCTGGTGTCTGACACATGCTACACATTGATGAACCCTTGATGATATCATGCTAAGTGAAATAAGCCAGTCACAAAAGGACAAATATTGTATGACTCCTCTTATGTGAGGCACCCAGAGTAGTCAAATTAAAGGAGACAGATAGTAGAATGGTGGTTGTCAGGATATGGGGGTGGGAAGGGAGGTTGAGCGTTACTGTTTAATGAGTAGCTTCAGACTGGAAAGATAAAATAGTCCTAGGTGAAAACCACGTGGTGGATGGTGGTGATGGTTGCCCAACAGTGTGAATGTACTCAGTGACAGTGAACTGTACACTTAAAAATGGTTAAAATGGTAAATTTTATGTTATGCATATTTTACCACAATTAAAAATAAATAATGTAGTGATACACAGCACTGGAAATCATCAACTCTTGCTCCTCAAATATCAAAATTAAGCCACAATTTGAATGTATTAGATGATGTAGCTATTCAAAGAAATCATATAGTGAACTGTTTTCCTAAAGCGAAGCCTACTTTTGGAGTGGAAGCTCATGCCTGATTTTTGTTTCTATAGATTTAGAGTTTTATGTATTTAGTTTCTGTTCCTTGGACCCATTGTCTTGATATGACATACAGCTTTTTTAGGTGATGGAGCCTTCTCCATCTAATAAAGTAAGCCCTTGACTACTTGTAAATTATTACAAAAAGCTCATTTTATTGTAGATTGTAAATTATCCAATGAATATTGTAAATGTGCATTCTTTTTCTTTTTTTCTTTTTGCGGTACACGGGCCTCTCACCGCTGCAGCCTCTCCCGTTGCAGAGCACAGGCTCCGGACGCGCAGGCTCAGCGGCCATGGCTCATGGGCCCAGCCGCTCCGTTGCATGTGGGATTTTCCCGGACTGGTACACGAACTCGCGTCCCCTGCATTGGCAGGCGGACTCTCAACCACTGCGCCACCAGGGAAGCCCTGTAAATGTGCATTCTTAAACATGATATGGCTGTAGAAAGGATTGTGTAGGATGTGCAGTCATAGTTTTCCTAACCACAGTACTTTTCAGGAGAAACTTTATAAAGACTAAGCAAATGAATAAATAATTGGAAAACAAATTTCGTTGATCCAGATTATTCAGCACCAAATTAAAGGCTTGGAAACAATTTGAAAATATAGCTGAATTATTCAGAGCGTTCTTAGGTACTGCAGGCTTTTTTATAAATGACACTTGTTTTACTGTAACAGTAATAATATATGGCAATTATGCTGCTTATTTTATCTTTGCCTTTTAGATTATTTTAGTCATCTTTTAGTTTAAAATGTATAGGTGTGCTATACCTATATATATGTATATTGTATGTAGTACAATATGTAGTATGTAGTACAATATACATTACATATACATACAATATGTAATGTAGTATTGGTTTTTAATTCAATGCTTACATTTACACTTTCATAGATCTATTGCAGGTTGATTCAAAAGTTATCCTTTGGATATATTTTGAAGAATAATTTCGTTCTTAAAGTTTAAAATGGAAACTTTCAACTTTGATTTATCCTTAGAGTATATATCACTGTGGCCGTGACCTGTTTGGCTGTTTTGTGACTCCTTTATTAGATACGAGTATAAGGTTTGATAATAACTTGTAGTGTTCTTCTGTATCTGAGGTTTGCTCATGGTCTTGTCTCTTGGATTTGAATGGTTGTGACTAACTTGAACTAGCTTGACTTCAGAGTTTTTCTTTAAATTTACTGGATATATGTAATGGAAATAGAAAATGTCAAGAAAAGTGAGTGCTCCAGTCAGGCTCATGGTTTGGCCCAGATTCTTTAGATATTTGTTGTATGGATAGTGCCTGGAGAGGCAGGGCATGCACGGGGGAAGGGTGAAGTCAGCCCTCTGGTGGCAGCTCCAGGCCTCTTCTTTCTTGTTTCAGGAAATTCTGCTGCTGCCCAAACTTGCATATTCCACCTTAGTGAAACAAACCCATCCACTCGTCAGTCTTGCTCTCTCTAGAAGACTCTTTACCTGTCCTTTGTGGAGTTCACTGTTTATGCAAAGAAGGTTATCAAGTTATTTTCTCCAAAACATGCAGCATCCTCTCTGAGCCGGGTTCTGGTCAATACTGTTTTCTCCATCTTATTACATTGGATGATGTTTTAGTGCCCTAGAGGTTTTAGAGCCTCTGGAGGGTTAGCCCTCTAGGGAGCATCCCAGTTGGGTTGTCCCTTATTTCAACTCCAAGACAAGAAGTCCACATAGTGCCCGCAGCCTTGTTGCTCTTTGTCTCACTTAATGAGCCCATGACCATCCCATTATTTATTCTAGATTCCTAAAGGTAAATGGGAATTAGCAGAGTGTGTGTATTTGTATCTTGTCTTATCTATTACATATCCTTCCTAATCCATGATTTCTTTCTTGAACCAGAATTAAACAATTAATGCTGTTTTGGCATTTTTAGTAGGGTTGCCCATTATTACCAGTATAATTCAGGATACTTCTGGGTCATGAAACCCCCAAAATAATAATATTTGTATTAGCTTATGGATATCATTGCTGTGTCTCCAAGGTTATTGTTTTTCAAATTTCGGGAGTAACAGGGTGGCCGGTTGTAGAGCTGTAAGTAATAAGCGAAGTGTGTTGGGATATTAAAAATAGGGAGTGCTGAGGGTTCAGGCAAACTATAGAGGTGGTGCCTGGCCTACAGGGGACAGCTCTGCTCTGCTGCGTCAGGTTGCTGCCCTGTGGAAATGCAGCCAGGTGTGGCCAGATCTTCCTAATGTTCAAACAGAAAGGTAGTAATTTGATTTGTTTTACATGCAGTCTCTCAATTTTTAAAAAATTTTATCGAAGTATATGTAGTTGAACAGTCTCCCGATTTTTATTATTGGTACCAAGTCCAGATTAAAAAGAAATATTTGTGGGCCAAATAATACAGTACCTGTTCTCAGGCTTCAGTGTAGAGTGTAGGAAGCTGGCTTGTTGCCCCTCCAGGTAGTGGGTGATGCTTGTAGAACATCACTTCCACTGAGGTACCCTGGTGACCAGTCCTGGAGGAGTCACCTCTGGGACTCAGTATTCAATGGCTCTTGTAGCTGCAGGAAAAACCTAGCTCCAAATGACACCCACAGTTGACCACAGTTTTACCTAAGATGAGTGGTCCTCTAATTATTGTAATTTAATTTGTTGTCCTGTTATCAGTGGTTTCAAATACTTAAGAAAAAAAATCAATATTAAAGTATCAGTTTTGCAATCCAGAGGATGTCTGTACTTTTTAGAAAATGATAGGCTTTAAAAAGTGGTAATGTATTGGCCTCCTGCCTTGTAAATGTATCAGCTTTTGTTTTATTTTTAATATGTAAGGAATGTGTCAGACTTTTAGATGTGTTTCAGTTGATACCTAGGGAAATAATGGAGGATTCTTATTTTCCCCACTGGTGAGAATTTTTAATACATTTTAGTCGAATTTTTTAAAGTAAACTTTTTATTTGAGAACAATTTTACATTTACAGCATAGTTGTGAATATAGTACAGAGTTCCTGTATATCCCACACACCCAGTTTCCCCTTGTTAAATTATTAACATCTTACATCAGTGTGGTATATTTTCATAGTTAGTGAACCAATGATGATGTATTATTTGGACCCAGAGTCCTTATTTTAATCAGATTTCCTTCTTTTTTACCTAATGTACTTTTTTTTTTTTTTTTTTTCGATATGCGGGCCTCTCACTGTTGTGGCCTCTCCCGTTGCGGAGCACAGGCTCCAGACGCGCAGGCTCAGCGGCCATGGCTCACGGGCCCAGCCGCTCCGCGATATGTGGGATCCTCCCGGACCGGGGCAAGAACCCGTGTGGCCTGCATCGGCAGGCGGACTCTCAACCACTGCGCCACCAGGGAAGCCCCCCTAATGTACTTTTTCTGTTCCAGGATCCCATCCACAATACCATGTTACGTTAATTGTCACGTCTCCTTAGGCTCCTTTCGGCTGACAGTTTATCAGGCTTCCCTCGTTGTTGATGATTTTGACAGTTTTGAGGAGTACTGGTTAGGTATTTTGTAGAATGTCCCTCAGCTGGGGTTTGTCTGAGTTTTTTCTCATGGTTCGGCTGGGGTGATGAGTTCTGGGGAGGAAGACCAGAGAGGAGAAGTACTGTTCCCATCACATGCCATCCGTATGACCTGTCACTGTTGACGCTAATCCTGATCACCTGGCTGACGTAGTATTTGTCAGGTTTCTCCACTGTAATATTCTTTTAAACATTTCCCCTTTCCGTACCGGATCCTGGAAGGAAGCCCCAGCGTGCAGTCCACACTTCAGTAGGCACTTCTGCGCCTCCCTGAGAGGGGAGCGCCCATATAATATTTTGGAATTCTTTCGCGTGGGTGATTGGTCTCTTCTCCCCCTTTTATTTCTTTATTCAATCATTTATTTATGTCAGTATAGACCATGGATATTTATTTTATACTTTGGGGTAGAAGGCAATACTTGTTTGTTTTGGTGCTCAGATTGTTCTAGCTTTGGCCATTGGGAGCTCTTTGACTTGGCTCCTGTGTCCCTTTCACATACCCCCATTGTTACGCCTTTTTTTTTTTTTGAGTACTTTCTTACTTTCTAGCACTGCAAGATGGCTATGCTCATCTTTTATATTCCTTGGTCAGCCCTAGAACTAGCCATTTCTCTGAGGAGCGCTGGTTTCTTTTATTGGAGAATGATATTAGAAACCAAGATCTGGTGTGCTCATTGCCACTGAGCTGTGTTGCTTCTAGGCTCTCTCAGCTGACAGAGCAAGCAAGGAGCTCTATTGCGTATAGTAACCCGTATACACTCGTATTTATATGTTTCTGTTGAAGCTCAGAACCGATAGCTCCAACTCTCATCTATTACCATATGGGTCATTGGAGCTTTTTTCCGTTGTTGGTAAACACCTGCTGCAACAATGAGAAATCTGGCTCTCAGGATCCACCATTCTTTTATGTAATGGTTTAATTCCAGTATGCAGTATATAGTGGTTTTAGAATTGTTTACTAATACTGCCCCCCCCCCGCTGTGAGAAATAATTTTATTAACAGAGCTTATGTGTAGTTCCTTTTGCCTTTACCCTTACACACTGCACTTATTTCTAAGGTCAGCACTTCCCTCTTCCCCCTTAAGTGAGTTTATTTCACACATTTGTTAGATTCCTTTGTCACAGTCTGCTTTCCATCCTGGGATTCTCCATCCTCATAAATAATTTAAAATTTGCATACATTAGGTTTTCTGTGTATGCTGTACAGTTTTATGGGTTTTGACAAATGCACAATGTCATGTGTCCACCATTATAATATACAGAATAGTTTCACTATCCTAAAAATCCCATGTACTTTACCTATTCAACCCTCACCTCTTCCCAACCTGCTGGCAATGACTGGTGTGTTTATTATCTTTATAATATTACCTTTTTCAGAAGGTCACAGAAATATAATCACATAGTACGTGGCCTTTTCTAACTGGCTTCTTTTACTTAGCTGTATGCATTTGATTCATCCATGTTTTTGCATGGGTTTACATAGTTCACTCTTTTTTTTTTCTTAGTAGTATTCCGTTATACGGAAGACAGGTTTTTTTTATACATTTACCTGTTGAGATTGTTTTTATTTTTTGACCATTATGAATAAAACTTGTGTAAACATTCTCATGCAGGTGTTTGTATGGACATATATTTTCAAGTGAACTGGATAAATTCCTAGGAGCAAGATTTCTGGGTTGTATGTTAAGACCACATTCAGCTTTATGACACGCCGAACCGTATTCCAGAGTGGCTGTGTGCCATTTTGCCTTCCTACCAGCAGTGACTGAGAGTTCCTGTTGTTTTGCATTTTCATCAGAACTTCACATTGAAAGTGTTTTGGATTTTAGCCATTCTAGTAGATGTGTAATGGCACCTCATTATTGTTTTAACTTGTGTTTTCCTATTGATGTATGATGTTGACCAACTTTTCATATGTTTATTTGCCATCTGTATATCTTCTTTGGTGAGGTGTTTGTTCAAATCTTTCATCCATTTTAAAATTGGGTTGTTTTCTTATTGTTGAGTTTAAAAAATTCTTTGCGAGGGCTTCCCTGGTGGCGCAGTGGTTAAGAATCCTCCTACCAATGCAGGGGACGCGGGTTCGAGCCGTGGTCCAGGAAGATCCCACATGCCGTGGAGCAACTAAGCCTGTGTGCCACCACTACTGAGCCTGCGCCCTGGAGCCCACGAGCCACAACTACTGAGCCTACGTGCCACAACTACTGAAGCCTGCGCGCCTAGAGCCCATGCTCCACAAGAGAAGCTACCGCAGTGAGAAACCTGTGCACTGCAATAAAGAGTAGCCCCTCTCACCGCAACTAGAGAAAGCCACGCACAGCAACGAAGAACCAAAGCAGCCAAAAATAAATAAATAAATAAAAAATTCTTTGCATACTTTGCATACAACTCCTTTATCAGATATGTGTTCTGCAAATATTTTCTCCCAATCTTTGGCTTGTTTCTTTGTTTTCTTAATTGTATCCTTCACAGAGAAGTTTTAAATTTTATTAAGTCCAACTTCCCTATATTTTCTTTCTTAGATTGTGTTTTGGCATGTAAAAAACTCACTGCTAGGGACTTCCCTGGTGGTGCAGTGGTTAAGAATCCACCTGGCAATGCAGGGGACATGGGTTCAATCCCTGGTCCGGAAAGATCCCACATGCCACAGAGCAACTAAGTCCATGTGCCACAACCACTGAAGCCTGTGTGCCTAGAGCCTGTGCTCTGCAACAAGAGAAGCCATTTCAATGAGAAGCCCGTGAACCGCAACGAACCCGCTTGCCACAACTAGAGAAAGCCCGCATGCAGCAACAAAGACCCAGCACAGCCAAAAATTAATAAATAAATAAATAGAAAGAGAAGCCAGTAAAAACATAAATTTGAAAAAAAAAAAACCACCTCACTGCTAAACCCAAGGTCATGTAGATTTTCTCCTATCTTTTCTTCTGGAAACTTTATAGTTTTGCATTTTATATTTGGGTCTGTGACTCATTTTGTGTTCATTTTTTTGTTAAGTTGTAAGATCTAAGTCTAGGTTAGATAGATATTGGGTATCTAATTGGATATCCAGTTGTACTAGCACCATTTGTTGAAAAGACTTCTTTTTCCATTGAATTGCCTTTGTGCCTTTTCCAAAAGTCAGTTGTTTACATTTGTGTGGGTCTGTTTCTGGGCTTTTTATTCTGTTCCATTGATTTATATGTCTGTTCTTTTGCCCATTCCACTCTGTCTTGATTTTGATTTTAATTGGTATTACTTTTTAGTTAGGAGTTGAGAAAGGAGTCAGTTTTATAACAATGCTTGTGTGTTTGAGTTTTCTTAAAACATTAGATCTTTTATCTCCATCTTGTCATAAACTCTTAACATTGCACATCGTGTTTGTTTTCAAGTGATGTTGAGCATGCATGTCTGTAGTCTTCCTTCATATCCCTGTAATAGTAAATAGAACCTCTCCCTGACATATGAAACACTTTTTTTTTTTTTTTTTTTTGCTGTACGCGGGCCTCTCACTGTTGTGGCCTCTCCCGTTGCGGAGCACAGGCTCCGGACGTGCAGGCTCAGCGGCCATGGCTCACGGGCCCAGCCGCTCCGCGGCATGTGGGATCTTCCCGGACCGGGGCACGAACCCGTGTCCCCTGCATCGGCAGGCGGACTCTCAACCACTGCGCCAACAGGGAAGCCCTGATACACTTATTTAGCTGTACTTCATCTGTTTCCTGATTCTTCACAAGAATTGAAGATCCACGAGAGCAGGACTTTGTTGTTGTTGCTGTTCACTGCTGTATGTCTTTCGCCTAGGACTTGCCTGGCACGTAGTAAGATCTCAGTGATGTAGTGTAAACTAGAGGAATGAAATACGGGGTCTCAAATATGTAACGTCTTTGAGCAACAGGTTATTGTATAAAGGTACAATAGAATTTGCTAAATGGCTAAACATTCTAACCATTTAAGCATTAAGCAGAACTTATAATTGGAAAAGTCTGCAGTCAGTATTTTCAAATGTTACTTTGATTTCTTAAATACACTATACTGAACTGAATTTATTCTTCGCGCTGTCTCATATAATATTTTGACCAGAAATCAAGAAATTGGGCTAAAGGCCTTTTTGTGAAATGACCTAACCAAGTGATCTTATAAAAGTTATAATTTCCCTGCGTCTCAGTGGACCACTAGTTTCAGTGAGTAGATGATCTCATACGATCCCATCAGTTCCTAAAGTTGTGACTGATAATGACCTCATTTCTTGTGGCATATTATACTAGGTCTTTCCTCAAAATAATGTTCAAGTCTGTAGGACTTTTATCTCTAACAGCATGTGGCTTCAGTCGACCATATTTTAAATTACTATTAAAAAATATTCCCTATACATCTGCCTTTTGTTGCTAAGTGTTCTTATGTTTGTATTTTTTCCCACTGAATCGTAGTTTTATCTTCTTTGTCATCCCCGTTAAATTGATTCCCACAGGGCTTGTCCGTCTCGCAGTCTGTCGGTAGACTCTCCCAGCACTAGATACTAGATGTTGTGCTATAGGTGGAAGTCTCCTGAAGTTGTCCACATCCTAATCCCCAGAACCTGTGACTCTGTTACCATGACAAGGGAAAATTAGGGTTACAGGTGGAATTAAGTTTGTTAAACAGCTGACTTTGAAGTCGGGGGATTACGCTGGATTATCCAGGTGAGCCCATTATAATCACAAAGGTGATAAGTGAAACAGGGAGACAGGAGAGTTAGAGGTACACGTGTGAGAAAAATGCAGTTGACCTTGATTGGCTTTAAAGATGGAGGGGACTTCGAGCCAAGGAATGTGTGTAGCCTCTAGAAGCTGGAAAACGCAGAGAAACAGATTTTGCACTGGAGCTTCCAGAAAGAATGCAGCCCTGCCAACACCTTGATTTTAGCCTAGTAAAACTCATTTTGGACTTCTCGCCTTGAAAACTGTAAGATTATGAATTTGTGTTGTTTTAAGCCATTAAGTTTGTGGTAATTTGTTATAGCAGCAATAGGAAACTAATGAAAATACAGATGTCTAGTGCAGAGAGCACTGTGTAAATCAATTTTAGAAATTAATCTGAAAACATTCATAAAATGTATCAAGACAAATAATTTTGGGAGTGGGGCCCCTATTTTTAGGTTTCTTTAATGAGCGTCATGAATTATAATACTCATTTTTAATGCTAAAACTTCTCATGTCATTTTCAAGTTTAGCTTTCTAGAAGTTCTGGCAGTAA
Organism: Phocoena phocoena; assembly: GCF_963924675.1. Classification (NCBI taxonomy): domain Eukaryota; kingdom Metazoa; phylum Chordata; class Mammalia; order Artiodactyla; family Phocoenidae; genus Phocoena; species Phocoena phocoena. The sequence continues at coordinate 72,796,533 of NC_089234.1, read as the reverse complement.
AGTACAAAAATTGTAAGAAATTTGAAGGTGTCAGTCTACTGGGTCTGGATGAGAGGGGGTTCAGTCCTCATGAGATAAGAGTTTTAGCTTCTTGGTTACCTACAATATTTGAGAGGAATGCTGACCTATAGAAGTTTTTAAAAAAATATTTTTATTTATGTATTTATTTGGCTGCACCGGGTCTTAGTTGCGGCATGTGGGATCTAGTTCCCTGACCATGGATCGAACCCAGGCCCCCTGCACTGGAAGTGCAGAGTTTTAGCCACTGGACCACCAGGGAAGTTCCTGACCTATAGAATTAAAAACATTGAATAATTTGTATTTGAATTTGGACTACGTTGGATGGTTTAGAATAAGGGTTTTATTTTAAAATATAACTAAAATTTATGTGTATTTAAAAATGGCTAGTTTTAAAATGAATTCCATTTTCTCGACATTTGAGTGGACAGATTTCTTATTGGGTGGCAAATGGGAGGCAGGATTGATTGAATTCAGAGTTGCTAATCCCTTATAAGAAGCAGAATGAGCTATGAAGATTTGTTGAGGTCATAATAATTCCACAGTTAAGGAAAGCTGAGGTTCAGAGAGGGTAGTTTAAGGGATTAGCTCAAGTTAGCTCACCTGGTTTATTTTAGAACCCTGAGCAGAACTTAAATCTCTGGGCTCTAAATCCACTCTCCTTTTTCCGTCTTGCTACACACAAAGGTAAGGTGAGGGCTTCCCTGGTGGCGCAGTGGTTGAAAGTCTGCCTGCTGAGGCAGGGGACATGGGTTTGTGCCCCGGTCCGGGAGGATCCCACATGCTGTGGAGCGGCTGGGCCTGTGAGCCATGGCTGGTGAGCCTGCATGTCTGGATCCTCTGCTCCGCAACGGGAGAGGCCACAACAGTGGAGGCCCGCGTACCGCAAAAAAAAAAAAAAAGGTAAGGTGAAAATGAGAAAATTTTAAGCTCTTAAAGTTGAACTTAATTGTTTCAGTCAATTCTGAAGTTATATACTTTTTATAAAGAGACTGCAGTATTCTCTTTTAAAATGCAGCAGCCATTATAAACATGTCAGACAGGCATTCTTATTTTTCAGGCATATTCTTATCGTTCAGTTTCTGAATTTCCTCCTTTTGCTTGTTTTTTCTTGTGATGCAACCCTAAATAGCAGTAGTTTTGAAAGTATAAAGGAAGTATAAAGGAAGGGCCAAGAATCAGTTAAATGCTGATTTGTTTGCCAGGACAGCATATACAAGATAAGAATTACTTGTGCTTTGAACCCATGAAATATGAATATTTGATATGCGAAAAACGAAGGACCTAATTTTTAAAGTTTAATATTAATGTTGGCTTAACTATGTGATTTTTAAAGTTCTTACATGAATTACATGTGGATTTTTTGCTTCTCTGACTTTGTTAGAATTATGTTTAATTTTGGTATAAATTCTGCTACATATACTTACATCTTTTTCTATAATGTATATTAATATACTCTTTTATTTCCTTATAAGCTTAATTCCATTATGTTTGTTTCTTTTTTGGCTTTGTGTCTGATCAAGAACATGACTAAATGTGTAAACTCTGAGCTCATTATTTTCAGCTGGTATGTTTGACCAGATTTTGTGATAGATACTTCAGAGTCCTTTCAAAGGTAAAGGAACAAATAATAACTAACTCGCACAAAGTGGGGAAAGTAAAAATCGTTTTTTTAGTTAAAATTGTTTAGATCTAGAATCATTACTTGGGGAAAAGTGCATTTTTGAGATTTTTAAAAGCATATTTTTGTTTGAATTATCTTTAGATGGTGCAAACTTCTGAAACTTGGTATAATGCACTTTCTTGATTTCCGTTGTTGTGACAACTTCATGGATATCAGATTTCTATTTTATAGTTGAATGCAGTGGAGGCTGTTGGACTCTTTGTGGTGGTTGGCCCTAGGACATGAGCAGCATACTGAATACTGGAACTTGTGGCCCTAGATAGTTCACCTATTTGATTAATTACTCCTTTGCAGCATTACTTTTGTGTCGTGTCTGGGAGAGAGTTGGGTAGAAAGTAGGACCTAGAGATTGTCATACTGAGTGAAGTAAGTCAGAGAAAGACAAATATATGATATCGCTTATATGTGGAATCTAAAAAAATGGTACAAATGAACTTATTTACAAAACAGAAATAGAGTCACAGATGTAGAAAACAAACTTATGGCTACCGGGGGGAAAGGGTTGGGGGAGGGATAAATTGGGGGATTAGGATTGACATATACACACTACTATATATAAAATAGATAACTAATAAGCACAGGGAACTCTTCTCAATCCTCTGTAATGGCCTATATGGGAAAAGAATCTAAAAAATGAGTGGCTAGGGACTTCCCTGGCGGTCCAGTGGTTAAGACTGCGCTTCAAATGCAGGGGGTGCGGGTTTGGTCCCTGGTCGGGGTCTAGGATCCCATATGCCGTGCGGCGTGGCCAAAAAAGAAAAAAAAAAGAGTGGATGTATGTATACGTATAACTGATTCACTTTGCTGTACAGCAGAAACTAACACAACATTGTAAATCAATTATACTCCAATAAAAATAAAAAAAAATTGTGTAGTAATCAGTAGTCCTGGCAGGAGTTCTAGAAACATCAGTGTAAACGGGCATACTTTCTCTTGTGATCATCAAGCTCGGAAAAGGGAAGCTGAGGTCGAGGTAATGAGGTTCTCTGTATGTGGAGTCAGTTAATTTTCAGCGAGCCCATCAGCATTCTCATCTCTTCTCATGATAATGATTAGCAGCCCCTGGTAAGGGAGGTTTCAGTGTGTGCTTGTCAGTGGGGTCTCTCATGTGAAACTAAATGTTGGCCTGGCATCTCTGGAACTCAAACGATGGCCAAATGGGTTTGGCCTCTGTTAAACAGAGTTTTAATCATTAAATGGAAATAGATGAAGTCGGTGAACAAATACAGTGGCTTCAAAGCCCTGATTTTGGTTTCTAAATAGCCCCTAACTTTGCTTGGAGGAGAGTTAAGTGAAATATTTCACCACTGGTGAACCTGGTGTTATCACTAAAGAGAATTAGTTCTGTAGATGGTCCTTGTTTCTCTAAATGTGGTGTTCTACACTAAGGATGAGAACTGTTATTCCCAGTTAGGTAGCATTTAGATGGAGAAGTAATATTACATTGTATGTTTTTAAATCTTCCATTTATTTGCTTAATTATGGTTATTTAGATAATTTATAAATTATAGAATGAGAAAGCCTATTTATAAGACTGTGGAACTTCTATTTAGATGTGTTGGGGGATGGTTAATACTATGACAAATTATTAACTTGGGATGGAAGTTATACCTCCAAGGTTGTGTTGAAAATGTGACTTTACTGTTGAATGGGAAGCCTTGATTCTAATTTTTACTGGCATGGGTATATGCATGCAATTAGAAGAAGATTAATTTTACTCATTTGCAGCCTCTCAAATACTGAAATTGCATTACTAATTCTAAAATGTTATAATAGGTCAATTTGGTCATGCATTGAAGCATTTCATGTAAGGAAAAAAATGTATATTAGAGTTACTGAAATTCTTGATGGGCCATAAATCCACTTAGCATAGAAGTCTGCAAATTGGTTAAGATATGAAAGGGAAAAGAAATTTATCAAGAAATACTACATACAGAATATTGTCATAGAGTTAAGTTAGTTTAATTTCAATTTGTCCTTAAAATTAATTTGATTGATAGAGCACTTGATGTAAGAAGGCAGGAGCCTTGGGCTTTTTTCAGATCACTCTTTTTGATTGCTTTTGAGTTCTTTTTTAAAAAACAGCATTTGCAATATTATAAATATGTAAATATTGTTTGCTGCAGAATCAAGTAGTATGCTTGGAGTGGTTAAGAAAAAGACAATTTTTTTTGTTTTGGATGGTCATTGCTTGAATATTTAGTCTCCTTTAATTTATTTAAATTCAACTCAGTAATTTTTATTTATAGCTCCATTATTGATATCACAAATACATTTGTTCAGGAAAGTGAATCAAACAAAAGATTGTACTTGAAACCTGCAGAGATGTCCTACACCTGGCTGTGTTTGCAATTCCTTCGTGATCTTTCAGAGTTACTGCTGCTTCTGGGGCAGATGCCATGGTTGCTCGTTTTGCTGGGCTGAACTCCATAACTTGGTATATGGCAGAGATTTGGAGATTTAGTGCAGATGCCCAAATATTAGTTGCCCTTGAATAGAAAGCATTGTTAGTGAGAGGATTCTTGAATTTTTTCCCTCTATCTTGAATATATGAATATTTGGGGATATAGATAAAATAATGAACTAACTAAAAAATTTAATAAATTTGGTACTATCTACACATTTAAAGTACCATTATTACATAATAATTGAGCAGTATTCTAAGAAAAAAAAAATCTTAAATTACTAAATCTGCAGGTTTTAAAGGAGAATGTTCCAGGAATCAAAGTCCAAAGGAGTCTCAGTTTTTTTATATGTTTGTTTCTTCTCAGTCATACTCAGTTTCCATTTTTTTTTAAAAACATATTATGTATTATCTTGCATTATTTTTTAATGTAACATTTTTAGTAATTTCTTCATATGGGGTGTATAGTAGCCAGAATAATAGCTTCCAAAAGTGTCCATGTCCTTATTCCTGGACCCTGTGAGTGTTACCTTACATGACAGAAGGTTTGTCACAAATGTGATGAAGTTAAGGATCTTGAGATGGTGAGATCATCCTGGGTAATTACTTTTCTCCTGTTTGAAGAATTTCTTTTAACATTTCTTACCCTTGAATATTCTTATTTTGCCTTCATTTTTAAAGGTAGTGTCATTGGATAAATAATTATAGGTTGGCCATTTTTTTTTTCTTTCATTACTTTTAAGATAATGAAGATATTCCACTGTCTTCTGGCTTACTTTGTCTCTGGTGAGAAATTGGTGATCATCATTATCTTCGTTGCTCTGTAAATAATGTGTATTTTTTTTCTTTAGTTGTTTTAAAGATTTTCTCTTGAACGCTGGTCTTAAGCAATTTGATGTGTATGTCTGTGTTGTTTTATTCATGTGTCTTACTGTTGAAGTTCATTGAGCTTCTTAAATTGATGCATGTATAGTTTTCATTTGATTTAGAAAATTTTCAACCATTATTTCTTCAAATATTTTTTCTGTTCCTCCTCCTTTGGAGACTGCATTTACATCACATTAGACAGCTTGAAGTTGTTCCACTGATGCTGTTCATTTTTTTCCAGTATTTTTTTACCACTGTGATTCCTCTCAGTCTCTATCACTTTAAATACACAAATCTTTTTTTTTTCTCCTGCAAATTGGTTAAGAGTATGAAGGGGAAAAGGAAGTTATCAAGAAATATTACTTATAGAATGCTGACATAGAGTTGGCAGTCTGTGACTATCTAATGTACTGTTTATCCCATCCAATGCGTGTTTCACCCCAGACATTGTAGTTTTCATCTCTAGAAGTTCAGTTAGGATATCTTTGATATTTGATCTAATCAAATATCTAAGATATTTGAATATCTTAAAATTTTCACGTTTTCCTTGAGTTTTTTGAACACATAGTAACCATTTTTTATGTCCTTTTGTGTTAATTCTAACATGTTAGTGCTAGTTCTGGATCAGTTTTACTAATTGATTTATCTCCTTGTTGTGGATGGTATTTTCTTGCTTCTTTACATGCCTGGTAATTTCTGATTAGATGCCAGACATTGTGAATTTTATCTTGTTGGGTGCTGAATATTTTTGTATTCTTGAGCTTTGTTATGGGATGTAATTAAGTCACTTGGAAAGGGTTTGATCTTTTCATGTCTTGCTTTTAAGCTTTCTTAGGTAGAACCAGAACAGCATTTACTATAATTTTACTGCCTACTGAGAGGTAAAACCCTTCTAAATACTCTACCTAATGTCCTGTTAGGTATGAGGTTTTCCACTCTGACTAGTGGGAGCAGAAGGAGCCCTTTCCAGCCTATGTGAGCTTTGGGGATTATTCCCTCTCGTCCTTTCAGGTAGTTCTTGAGTAGTTTCCTCACACACGTGGGTTGGTCAGCTGAAGACTCAAGGGGGGACCCTAGCACGTCTCTAGAGTTCTCTGTCTTTGCGGCCTTCTCCTCTCTGGTACTCTGCTCTGCAAACTTCAGGCATCTTGGCCTCCTTGAACTCCTGGCTCCATCTTCTCAACTCAGGGAGAGCACCAGGCTCTGCCTGGCTCCCCATTCTTTGGGCCACAGTCTGAAAATTCTATCTAGGCAGTAAGCTTCGTATGGTTACCTTGCTTGTTTCCTGTCTTTCAGGAATCACTGTCCTTTGTTGCTCAATGTCCAGTGTTTTTAAAACCATTGTTTAAAATGTTTTGTCCACTTTTGAGTTAAAATTGTGTGGATAAATCCGGTCCCTCTTTCTCTTGCCTGTGAAATCTTAATCATCTCCAAGCAACATTCATAGGATCGCCTTGTTGTTCTTGTTAACTTCATAATGCATCCTGTTTAATAAAAACACCCAGACTTTTATTGTTTTACTTAGGGCTTGAAAAATATTATGTCTTTATATATTTAGGATGATTGATGATGATTTATCAGAAGGTGTATAAAATACAGTAGGAATCTTCAGAGTTCAGTCATAATCCTGAAATACATTAAACTTCAAGTTCTAAACAACTTACAAAACTGAAAAATGGTAGCACACTTATTCACTTTTTGTGTTTTTCTTTAAAAACTTTAATATTGAAGTGCAGCCATTACATGGGTGGTATGTAACTGTTTTCTGGAATACATGAAAATTTAAATTCAGAAACAATGGAGTGTTTCCTTTGGTGTCTGTTAGTGACAGCAAACAAATAATTTTCTTTGGATTGCATTTTTATGTGTGATAAAATTTTTTTTTTTTTTTTTTTTTGCGGTACGCGGGCCTCTCACTGTTGTGGCCTCTCCCGTTGCGGAGCCCAGGCTCTGGATGCGCAGGCTCAGCGGCCATGGCTCACGGGCCCAGCCGCTCCGCGGCATGTAGGATCTTCCCAGACCGGGGCACGAACCCGTGTCCCCTGCATCGGCAGGCGGACTCTCAACCACTGCGCCACCAGGGAAGCCCTGTGATAAAATTTTTAGTGATGTGATGAAGTTATTGAAATTTCTTGGAAAACAGTTGCCAAAATTTTTCCTAATGTTTGCTATAAGAAACGGGTTGCATATTTGAACACCTAAATGCATTTATTTAATTACTAGTAGAGTCCTATTCCACATTTTATTACATACAACTTTTGCTTTTGGCTTTCAAATAGAAAAAATAAAAGCTGTGTGCTATTTTGTGATAGCAACGTGATCAGAGTTTGAGGTGAGTGAAAGCTGACTTATTTTAATCTGATTTCACGTAAAAATTTCTTTGTTTTAGCTTTATACTTTTGTTGTATATCTAATAATTTTGGGTCATTTTCAGTCTTTTTCCCTTTCTCTTTGTGGGCTGTTAAAAAAAACCAAAATAGTTTTGAAGCAAAGTCTTTCGCAAAGTGCTTTGCTCTCAGTTATTGTTTATTTGCCATGGCTCTAAATCAAGTCCATAAATGAGAAAATGGTTTTTGGCTCCCTGAGTGAGGCCAGAAGTGCTGATTGCTGCATTTGAACTCCTGGGGCTCTCCTGGGGTTTGCAGGCGCAGACACTTTATATTGATCATCTCAAAAGCATTGGGAGCACATGCAGCAATGTTACAGATGAGGGACCTGATCCTCAGTGAGGTCACAGGAAGCTGTCCCTCAAGTCACCCCACTAACAAAGGGCTGACTCTTTGGACTCCATAGCACCCACGACATTATGCTCTCTTCCAACCCAACCCCTTGGACTGGTAGAGGCAACTATTGGCTGTTCTAGTGCCCTTGTCCATTGTCACAGAGGTCACTGTATCCTCATCCAGGATGCAATCAATTGCAGTCTGTCAATTACAGTCTTGAACTGTCTGTAGGGAATTTTTACCCTTTATAAAAAATGGGCTATAATAACCGTTTTCTATGACTTTAGAAAATGTGGCTGTGCATGGCTCTGGCTGTTGAAGTACTTTTAGGAATAGTTAAAAATTACCTATGAAGTGACAAATTTCGTGTGTAATTTTGTCCTTTCCATTTTAAATATCAGTAGTATCAGCAGAAAAGGGGACTAGGAAAGAAGGAACTATTTAAGAATCTGGGTGCCGGCCATTTCTGACACCCTCTTCTTTTTCATTCTTGTCTGATTTACCTATGTAGAATTTTCGCCTCATTTTATTATAAAAGCCAAATCTTTCCAACACTTTTCAGAGTTACTGATTCATCTCTTTGGTATAATATGAATATTCCGTTTATATATTCTTGAGTTAGAAGGTGACATAACTTGCAAATCGATAGAAATATGCACTTTAAATTTAGGATTTTATAGGCCCTTATGCTTATTAATAGGTGGCATTTCAGCAGATAGGTGCATGTGAAGGACCTCTGTTATGTCTGTTATGTCCCCGACTCTAGGGACACAGTGTAAACGGGACAGACCTGGGCTCTCATCTCCAAGGGCTTGCCGTCAAGGATTACAGGAGTCTGGGAACCTTGAACAGTTGCTGAGCTAAGCTTCTTTTCCTCCTGACCTCAGGGGAGCTGGTCAGTTACGTGGTTTGAAAAGCCCTGCCTCTGTACACCATGTCCCTTGGGGGTTTGAGAAAGAGAACAAGCCTCTGAGTGAGAAAACAGACTACCCCCCATCCTCACTGTAGCTGGAAAATACTGTCGCCCACTCCAAATTACCTGCCTTCGGAGGATAGTACTAAATTCTAATGGAAAGAAAAAATACTTCAGCAGGGAGCCCTTTGTCATATCAATATTATGTAGATCTCTCTTTGGTTTGGTTGTAAAGTTGATTAATATTCTGAAAGTCCTTGCGAAATCTGTGGTAGCTTCTTTGACTAATCTATCAAAGGAAGGGGGAGATGATGTTTTTAAAACAAAGTGTTGCTGTGTAATGCTGGTCCAGGTAAGTATCCAGGGCAAAGCTTGATTCTTCTCTTGCCTGCCTTTTAAATTTTTCTCCTTTTCCGGTTTTTCTTCCGTTTCCTCTCTCTTCCTCTTTCTTTTTCTCCCTATAAAGCAGGAGGAATGAGAAATGCATGAAAAATGTGCTGTTTAAATTTCCCATCTATGAATGGAGAAGTGTGCATATATGAATGAAATTTCAATGAGTAAAAATGTGGAGTATTGCTTTTATTATCTTTTGGGGGTGTGAACATACTAATGCTAAGCCTACCTGTGTTGCCCTTCTTTGGATCATAACTATCGATTGATTTTGTGATTTACACACATAAAACTGTTAACTATTGTGTGTATATGTGTACATAAGTCTGATTTTAACCATATTAAAATGCATTAAAAATCTGTAAATGGTCAGTGATTAAAGTACTAATTCCAGGAAATCCATTTCCCTACAGCTGAGAGGGTCAGTTAATAATCAGAATGTTGCTTCGTAACATTATAGAACAGATCTTTAATTAATAAATAAAATAGTTAACAAACAAATGTGGGGACTTCCCTGGCGCTCCAGTGGTTAAGACTTCGCCTTCCAGTGCAGGGGGTGCGGGTTCCATCCCTGGTCGGGGAGCTAAGATCCCACATGCCTTGCGGCCAGAAAAACAAAACATAAAACAGAAGCAATACTACAACAAATTCAATGAAGACTTAAAAATAAATGCGGGCTTATAGCCGAAAGGTGTATTCTAATTTAATTGAATATTTCCAGGGAACTGAAGCCTGTACTTTTAACTACCAAATCATTAAAAATTATATTTCAGCGTATATTTTTCTGGTTGAAATAATAATGTGTGTTCATTATAGAAAAAGTTAAAAAGGAAGGGGACGAAACAAAAGTACCCCTATTTTTAACTCTTCAGCAATACTTTTTAGTGATAATCACTGTTAATCCTTGGTTTATCTTTACATCTTTACATTTTTTTTCTTTGACTATATACATAGGCTTATGCACTTTAAAAATCAGTATCAGGGCTTCCCTGGTGGCGCAGTGGTTGGGAGTCCGCCTGCTAATGCAGGGGACACTGGTTCGTGCCCCGGTCCGGGAAGATCCCACATGTCGCGGAGCGGCTGGGCCCGTGAGCCATGGCTGCTGAGCCTGCGCGTCCGGAGCCTCTGCTCCGCAATGGGAGAGGTCACAACAGTGAGAGGCCTGTGTACCGCAAAAAAAAAAAAAAAAAAATCAGTATCAGATTGAGCATATTGTAAAACATTTAAAAGTTTAAGTGCTTCTAAAATTCTTCATACACTTTTCTGCCTTCTTGAATACACTAACTTTCTTGTTTTTTTTAAGATTACGGTTTTGTACTGTAGCAAGTCTGCATTTTATTTGTATGTTTCCTGTTCCAGTGTTAATATATATCCTGAAGTTAGGACCCTAATATGTCCTCCATTCTTCTACATTGTGGTGCACCATGCTGTGACATCGTTGAGCAGGTAACTAAGCTTTTTAGGAATTTTGTTAATAGTCAGTAAGATTCAGAGAGAGGACTTAAAGAATAAAGAGTAGAATCTTTTGCTGAGATTCATGGTTTTATTTCCATCAGTCTCCTTATGGGAGGCTGATTAATGGCTCCCCCAAAGACATCCATGTCCTAATCCCCAAACGTGTGAATATATTACCATATATGGCAAAGGGACTGTGCAGATGTGATTAAATTAAGGACCTTGAGCTGGGGAGATTGTCCTGGATTATCCAGTGGGTCCTGTGTAGTCATCAGGGTCCTTATAAGAAGAAAGGTCATAGTAACAGAGAAGGAGATGGGAGGATAGAAGCAGAGGTTGAAATGATATGCTTTGAAGATGAAGGAAGAGGCTGTGAGCCAGGGAATGTGGTGAATGGCCTCTAGTAACTGGAAAAGACAAGGGAACAATTCTCCCTAGAGCCTCCGGAAGGAACGCAGCCTGGCCAACGCTGTGATTTTAGCCTGTAAGACTCATTTAGGATTTCTGACCTCTGGAACATCTAGATGATAAATCTGTGTTGTTTTAAACCACTGAGTTTGTGATAATTTGTTACAGCAGCCTTAGGAAACTATTGATAATATATCCCCCAAATGGTGAGGTTTTTGGAGGGCGGAACTGTGTCTCTTACATTTTAAAATCCAATACGGAATACAGCGCATGCTAACTAAAGGTACAAACGAAGGAAAGAATGAACGAATAAGTAAATGAATACTGACTTCAACACTTGAATTTTTAAACTTATAGTCTAGGGGTTGTCAAAATTGACTGGAATGAAATCTTGAGGTAGTAGGTTTAAAAAAATAGCCTTCCCTAAATTTTGAGGAATTACTCACAGGTATCTGTTAATTCATTACAACTCATTTGTGCTCAGGGATAAATTCCCTACTTAATTAAACAGTGCTTATGAGTTTTACAAAGCCCTTGCAGCACAACAAGTGAAACAGTTTTTTTAAAAAATTAATTAATTAATTAATTTTTGGCTGTGTTGGGTCCTCGTTGCTGCGCACGGGCTTTCTCTAGTTGTGGTGAGCAGGGGCTACTCTTCATTGCGGTGCGTGGGTTTCTCATTGTGGTGGCTTCTCTTGTTGCGAGCACGGGCTCTAGGCACGCAGGCTCAGTAGTTGTGGCTCATGGGTTCTAGAGCGCAGGCTCAGTAGTTGTGGTGCACGGGCTTAGTTGCTCCGCGGCATGTGGGATCTTCCCGGCCCAGGGCTCGAACCCGTGTCCCCTGTATTGGCAGGCAGATTCTTAACCACTGCGCCACGAGGGAAGTCCGTGAAACACTTTTTTCAGGGGAGAAAGTCATCTTAATAATGAATCTTCTCAAGTCTTACCAGGAAGTGGCCAGGGACATCGAGAACGGAACTTACCTTCTCATTGCCAGCTGGTGCAGAATCACTATCAATAGCTTTAGCCGGAAAATGAAGCTAAAGACATTCTCCTATTTCATAGGTCATTTGAATTAGCAAAGCAAAAAGTTTTATGTCTGTAGTAACCATCCATGCCTGTGAGATTCTGGCTGCCTAGAAAAGTAATGAACGGGCGACAGTGCCATCTTGACATGGCCGTTCTTCCTGGCAGTCACATACCGTGCTGCCTCTGCTTGCTTTGTTGGAAGATAACCCTTTCCAGTCCATGTATTTATGAGCAAGGCACTTCCTTGGAACCTGTGTGTCTTCTTCTGTTACTCAGTTTCAGAAGTTTGCTTACCTGGTACTTAAGTCTATGGCCAACGAGAAGTGGCACATTAGAAGCTTGGAGAAGGGATACTTAGGCCAGCTGCTCTGACATCATCAGCATGAAGCACAGTAGAGAACCTGATGGGAGAATTATAAAAAGGTGTAAAAACTGATAGTTGTCTGGGGCTGCTGCCTCTCACATCTCTGGAGGCTGTGTAGCATTGTCATTCATGTTCATGGTGATGACCTGGATTAGACCATGTATCTTGTGCCTTGAAAGATGTGGAAAAAGTGTTTGACATGTTCATAGAACACGTTCTATACTCAGTGGTTAACTTAAATTTTGTTGTAGTTCTTTTGCTCAAGGGTATAAACTTTAGTGTTCTATGGTGACTTATTCCCTAGAAGTGCCATAAAGCTGAAGTTTTAGTACAGATCTCATGAGTCAGCCTTTACCGTAAGCCCTCAAAAATAATTTGAACTTGGGATTTCCCTGGCGGTCCAGTTGTTAAGACTCCCCCCTTCCACTGCACGGGGCACGGGTTCGATCCCTGGTTGGGGAACGAAGATCCCGCATGCTGAGTGGCACGGCCAGAAAAAAAACCAAAACTGAACTCTTTTCTCCCTTTAGGAGAGCTGTGAAGAGAAGGAAAAGTGATTTGTCGTTTCTTAAAAGAGAATATATATAATCTCTATAAAATATATATAATAATATATAAAAATATATGTATTTCCTTTTCCTCCCCCTGTAATTGGCTTATTTGACTTTGATGCTTCAGTATTTGAGTGTTTTTTTAATTTACTTTTTAAGCTCCTGCTCAGTGCTTTTTTTTTTTTTTAACATCTTTATTGGAGTACAATTGCTTTACAATGGTGTGTTAGTTTCTGCTTTATAACAAAGTGAATCAGTTATCTGCTCAGTGCTTTAACCAGAGTTGTATAGCCAACAAGGACCTAAGACAGCCACTGGCAGTGGTAGGTAGATAAACTAATGGATAGTTTATAGTAGCATTTTTCAAGTTCTTAGTGTCCAAGGATCCCCTGACCACCTGTGCCTGGAGAGGTGCTGAAGGCTGCCCAGGGGAGGAGTTAACATCATCTGATTCTGAAGTGAGCTTCTTAAGAACATTCAGGCAGAGGCACCTTTTAGCATAACAGCTTGGGTGTTAGAAACAGTATGGTCACCTCGGAGAATACTGAGAGGTGTTATGTGATCAAAATATTGCAGGGAGGAAATCTGGGGCAAAAAAAGAAAGAAAAGGTCAGTCTTCTTTCCTGGAGTGGGAATTTTGCAGCCAATGACACTTCTAATCCCAACAACTTTCTGGCCATGTGAGTTTCGGTAATGTACTCCATTCTCTACCTTGGTTTCCTCATTTGCACAATTAATGGTGCTAATAGTGTTGCTCTCTAGGAGATCTTTCATAAGGACTAGCAGAGAAGATATAGAAGCCTCTAGGACACTTCCTGGAATTAAGTCCTCTACATGGGATATCCCTCTCTTTCTTCAATCTCCTCAGGACCCCAGGCAACCATCCCTGGTACTTTCAGCAGGCCAGACCAGACTGGCAGGTGCCAAACAGAGCCCCAGACTTCTATGGGAAAAGTCTGGCTTGGGAATGCCCTTGCATAAGCAACATTTGGTTTGTTCCCTTCAAAGAGTTCCCCTTGAGAGCATCACACCGTAAACCTGGGTCAAATTTGTTCCAAGGCCTTCTAAATCTCATTCTGTATCACATAGCACTTATTTAAATGTTCCAGTGGGTTATCTCTTAACCCCAAAGTTTAAACTGAGAAATCCTTCTGGCAAGGATGAAAGGAAAGGAAGAAGGGTTGCTGGCCAGCAAAAACAGAATAGAAAAGAAACTTGTGCGGAGATCGCCCACATCAGCGCCCACATCAGCACCCCACATCCACTTCAAGGAGGCAGGAGGTTTCTCAATCCCCAAAATCCAGCCAGGGATTTTTTTAGGTAAGGGTTGGTCTTTTTTGTTTGTTTGTTTGTTTTTTATGATTTATTTATTTTATTTATTTTTGGCTGCGTTGGGTCTTCGTTGCTGCGTGCAGGCTTTTTAGTTGCGGCGAGTGGGGGCTACTTTTTTTTTTTTTTTTTTTTTTGCAGTACGCGGTCCTCTCCCGTTGCGGAGCACAGGCTCCGGACGTGCAGGCTTAGCGGCCACGGATCTAGCTGCTCTGCGGCACGTGGGATCTTCCCTGACCAGGGCAGGGACACGTGTCCCCTGCATCAGCAGGCGGACTCTCAACCACTGAGCCATCAGGGAAGCCCTGGGGCTACTCTTTGTTGTGGTGCGCGAGTTTCTCATTGCGGTGGCTTCTCTTGCTGTGGAGCACGGGCTTCAGTAGATGCGGTGTGTGGGCTCAGTTGTTATGGCTCGTGGACTCTAGAGTGCAGGCTCAGTAGTTGCGGTGCACGGGCTTCGTTGCTCCGCAGCATGTGGGATCTTCCCGGACCAGGGCTTGAACCCATGTACCCTGCGTTGGCAGGTGGATTCTTAACCACTGCACCACCAGGGAAGTCCTAAGGGTTGGGCTTGGACTTCTTTATATTCTTTCCTACTCCTGGTGCTCCGTCCCCTTCTCCCCGCCTCCCCTGCCCTCTCTCAGCTCAGTGGATTATCATAAAAGGGAGAGGTAGGAATCACATCTGATTACCTTTTGTCAGAACTACATGACAGTACCGGGCCTTCCTAAAGAAGGGGAATTTCACCCCAGAGCTGCTGGTCTGTGGGCTCACCAAGCAGTGAGAGGCAGAGACTGCTCAGGTTCCCCCTGTTTTTTTGTGTTCCTATGGAAGGATTTTTGCAAAAAGATGAGTCAAGACATTGCACTTCTTAGGTTATGCTTAAGAATTCTCCATTTGGGCTTTAACTTTTTTTTTTCCTTCTCCAAAAAGCACAGGTAGGCAAATAAACCTGGATGGGCTTGGTAAAAGAGCAGTACAAGTGCTCTTTTAACTTGAAAACAAGTGTTTTTCAAGTTACGCTGAAAGAGGAAAAGAGCACCTCAAGTGAGTTAGGTGTAGAATCCAGCTGATAAGAGTTTATATAGCCAGTGGCATTTGTTTGGAGATGTTGTAGCTCAGCATTTGTCTACACAGTTTCCTGGAGGTTCTCCAGTCTCAAACCTCTTTAATTACACAGTATTGCATTCTCCTTCTCGTTGCTCTTCCCCTCAGCACCGGGAACAACTGTCCATGTCATAACATTTAAACGTCTTGAGGGCTCTATCCTGCAGTTGGAATGGAATGT
The DNA here is from genome assembly GCF_963924675.1 of Phocoena phocoena. Lineage (NCBI taxonomy): Eukaryota > Metazoa > Chordata > Mammalia > Artiodactyla > Phocoenidae > Phocoena > Phocoena phocoena. Next base: position 72,781,110 of record NC_089234.1, on the reverse strand, counting down.
CAGGAATTTTTCTTGGGGGAGTATTCATTTTTTTATGAGTATCCTTCAAACCTGTAGCCTTGGGAATTATAACTGAAGATGATTTCTTAATCCACTGCAGTAATGAGTAAAGAAGCCACATGACTGCTTAGCTCGAGAGCAATGATAAGATGAATGTTTATGTGTTTGTTGGTTCTGGGAAGCTCAAAGCGCCTTCGTAGGAAAATTTAGTTAAAAACAATAGTCGCAGCGTCTAGTTCTGATGGCAGAGGAGAGAAATTATCTTTGGCTAAGGTTATCTTCTATCTTGCCTTGTAACATTGAAATGCATGCTGGAGTGTGATGCCACGCATGTGCTTTTCCTGGCTTGCTGCTCTCGTAAGTTTGGCCCTGGTAGACTTAAAGGTTTTCCAAGTTGGCCAACCCTCGTGATGAACTCCTTGAACGTGATAGGCTGGGGGCGATGGTGGGAGCAGCCAGGATAATTGGAGCTACGATTCTGGTGTTGAAAGAGGATGAAGTGGAGCTTTTCCGAACAGATGCAGAGTGACTTACTGCAATTGATCCCATCTTTGTAGGCTTCTTTTCAAACTTTTGAACTGCTTCTTACTTTGGCTTTGCGTGTTTATCTTTCCTTTAACTTTCTAGCCATACTAGATTTGAGCCAGCAGAACTTAGAATTCGTGCCTCATTTGTGCAAATACAGTTTGGAAACTTAAGGTTAGGAAAGTTATGTGTCAATAGAAAATTTAACTTAAACCATAACTGTGTGTGTATTTCCCAGACCTGAACCCATTTAACCTGGAATCACTAAGCCAACTGGTAATTGAGCATGGACCCAGCCTAAACAGAAACAAATGGGTAGTAACTGTAGTTTCGGTCAGACTCTTCCAGATGCTCTTGCTTTATGTGAATCATAAAGAAGGATCTGAATCACCTTTGTTTGTGAAATGTTTCATGACACCATTTCCGTTTGGGGTTTGTAAAAATACTGCTGCCGACTTATTTTTTGTTCTTCTTGCATAGAAAGATTTCCTTGACTCTGGCCATTTTCAGTACCCAGCAAAGGTATCCACTTCACCAGTTTCTCATTGCTTTTACCTTCATCTGTCATGTCTTTGTATCCAGGACATTCTAGATTTGTTTGTAAGCAGTACATTAAACAATTTGAATTGTGAATCTGACTTCCCAGGTTTTCTTGTTTTTAAATTTCTCCTTCAAAGACTGAGAGTTTTTAGGAAGGCACGCTGGTTAGCTCTGAGTGGAGTAATGAGAATTCAGAGACTTGCATAATTTTATTGGAAGGAACCTTTGTCTTTCCACTGGGTCTATCAAAGGACCTAGCTAGTGAAAATGCTTAATTAAAAACTTGTTGAATAGAACTGATACGGCCAAGCAGTCCATTATTTTTATAGATGGTCTTGATGGAGGCCAGATTTATGGAGATTACCTAGAGGCAAGAATATATGACTGCTGTGGGATTTTATTATTAACCTAATATGAAAACATTATTTGTCAATTTGAACAAATTTCATTAAAAATAATGTTATAATTTTTAATATATGCATAAAACTGAAAAGCACAAAAAGTCACCCTTAAACATTTATATCTCATATCTGTATCTGTAGATAGATATTTAGCATATATATTTATATTTAAAGATGTAGAGAAAACTAGAGGGACAGTATGTCAAAAAAGATTATCTCTGGTGTTGGGAAGTACAAGAATAAACTGCAGAGGAAGAAAACACCATGCTATACATAGCTGCCCCCCCACCCCCCGACCCCGCCACGTTTTGGGAGGAGAGGAAGATAAAATATGGTGAATGTTTTGATAGCATGTTTTCCTGTTATTTTGTGGTGTTCCATCCTATGGATGTTTGGTTTGTTTTGGCTATTTGGGGGGTGAGAGGGAAGATTTGGTGCTTACTCTTAATAATTCTTCATCAGGATTAATGGAAGGAAGCCCAAGGAGATAATTCACATCTGACTTTGGATTCTGTATTATCTGAGGTTTTACCTCAAGCAAAATGACAACACAACACCTGGGTGTGGCTTGAATTTTGGAAACTGTGTATTTTCCCTTCTCGGCTCCTTCCTGCTCTTACGATACTTTCTCTTCTCCCTTCCCTGCTTCCTGCAGTTGTAGGTGGGGCTGTCTTAGTGATCATTTCGTGATGCCCTGAGCTGATTGCCTTCCCATCTTCTCTGGCATTGGGTCCAGTTTATAGCATTTTTATAAGGTGTAGCTCAGTGTTGGCATGTGAAAGTAGTCAATGGATGTTTGTTCCGTTAACTACTTTTCTTGCAAGAAGATGTAGCTAGATTGCTCATCAAAAGGTAACTAGACTCTGCATTTCAGTCATTGAAAAATCATATCTAGCCTTTGTCATTACTGAGGAGACTGGCTTTGTAAGGCGGAATCTCCTTGCAGCTTTTGAGCCCGTTCTTAGCACTTCTTAGGCAGTTCTTAGCAGTTAGATGATAGAGCTGGACAAGAAGGACTAAGCATTTCTGAGGCCCCAGTGATCTGAAAGAGGTTTTGCTAACACTTCTAAACTAATTGGATGGTTTGTAATTTTTCGGTTCTTTTTTGAAGGTATTCATAACCTAACAGATAGCATAGGTGAGGGCTGTAGGTTTCCTCTTCAACAGCCTTACTGCCAGGTAATGGGTAACTACTAAAAAAATTTTTACAAGGAATTCTGCCTCACATGCAAGTCCTTATTCATGAGCAGGGCCCAGTAATGCTATTTCATAAGCTCAGTGAAGTCCTAGCTCTCTGTCCTTCTGGCACTCCTACAGTCCTTGTGTGAGACGTTCCTTGAGCCAGAAGGGAAGTTGTGCAAGCAGCATGACTGACTTCTGGTCAACCCTTACACTGGAAACCCTGAGCTGAGAGTCCTGATCCAGAGGGGTTGGACCACTGGACTTTCTCAGTTCACATGCCCTGTTTGGTCAAGGGTTGGAATACCCTACAGCCTTTGTAGTCAGTCCACATGTCAAAAACATCACTATTTTACCCATGAAAATAATATTTAACGTTCATTTTGCTAACTAACAAAGCCTTTGGTATTTATGAAAGAGAAGGAAAGATTCAGACACCTACTGGCTGACCCTGGAGTGTGTCCTTCTGAGTGGAGGCTTTCAGATGCTAAGGAAACACACCTGGAGTGTTCTCAGCTGGAGTAATCAACCATTCCTGGGGTGTGGGTCAGAAACAGCTGATATGCATTTGTCACACGAGCTGTGCTGAAGTATTTAAAATATAATTACAGACAACACATTATTAGGAGAATGTTTTGTGATTATTCTTTTATGTGAGAACCAGGTTGGGAGATGCATTTGGACACAAAAAACCTGAAATATAAGGAACATTTTTGTGGTTGATGGGAAAAATTGGAAACACATTTGATGTTAAGATGGGCTGGGAAAACCTGGACACATGGTTGCCAGAGAACAGGCCCTTTCAGTGCTTTTTCCTGGGCAGAGGCAACTTGGAAGTGAGATACAAACACAGAATGCAGTCTAATAAACTTCTTCTTTACATAAAATAGAAATGCATACTGAAGCAAGGTATACGTATAAATACAAAGTTGATTTTATGTATGGATCACATATTAAAGTGTACACAACCCTTTCACCTTCAGCAACGGTTTTGAAAACATTTGGTCTCGTGACCCTTTTACATTTAAAAAATTATTTGAGGACCCCAAAAGAGATGTCATTTGTGTGGGTTATAGCTGTTGATACTGACTATATTAGAAATTAACATCGAGGGACCTCCCTGGTGGTCCAGTGGTAAAGCATCCACCTTAAAATGCAGGGGACGTGGATTCGATCCCACGTCAGGGAACTAAGATCTTACATGCCGCGGGGCAACTAAGCCCGCGTGCCACAGCTAGTGAGCTCACGTGCCTCAACAAGAGAGCCCGTGTGCCGCAAACTGCAGAGCCCACGCGCCCTGGAACCCGTGCGCCACAACTACAGAGCCCACGCACCCCAGAGCCTGCGTGCTACAACTAGAGAGAAGCCCGTGCACCACAACGAAAGATCCCGCATGTCTCAATGAAGATCCCGCAACTAAGACCCGATGCAGCCAAAAATAAATAAAAAATAAATAAATCTTTAAGAAAAAAATTGACATTGAGAAATTTTAATGTATTTATCAGTACATAGAGTTTAAATGTAAATTCTATGTTTACACAGAGTTTAACAGTTTATCAGAGTTTAAACATAACTCCAAACCCATTGCACGTTACTAAAAAAATTTTTTTCATGAGAAATTCTGTCTTTTCCAAAACAAGACTTGTAGTGAGAAAGTGAGTGACATTTTTATATATATTTAAAAATTATTTTATTTCATTTGGCTGCGTTGGGTCTTCGTTGCTGCACGCTGGTTTTCTCTAGTTGCGGTGAGTGGGGGCTACTCTTCGTTGTGATGCAGCAGCCTCTCATTGCAGTGACTTCTCTTGTTGCGGCGCACGGGCTCTAGGCACGTGGGTGTCAGCATTTGCAGCACGTTGGCTCAGTGGTTGTGGCTCCCGGGCTCTAGAGCACAGGCTCAGTAGTTGTGGCACACGGGCTTAGTTGCTCTGCAGTATGGGGGATCTTTCGGGACCAGGGCTCGAACCCGTGTCCCCTGCATCGGCAGGCGGATTCTTAACCACTGCGCCACCAGGGAAGCCCCGTTTTATATTTTTGCAGATCTTGGTAGTATCTCATGTACTGGGAAACAGCTGGATTCTAATGCCTGCTGTACTGGAAAATAGTAGTATTATGAAAATAGTTTTGATCTCTCAGACCTCCTTGCCCCCACTGCCCTTAGAAAGGATATCAAGGATCCCCAAGGGTCCTGACAACACTTTGAGAACTTCTGCTCCAAAGTTTCAATAAGTGCCCTCCCAACCACGACTTGATTTGGTCCTGATGCTCTCCCTGAGGCATCAGTTATAGCTCCATTTTATAGTGGAGGAAAACTGAGGTTCCTGCAGGCCTACCCTTGAGTATGCAGCATTGTGAAAGTTTCTCCACTGCTAGTGCAGCCAATTTTTACTTTTATTTTTTTTGGACATATAGTTGATTTACAGTGTTGTGTTAATTTCTGTTGTACAGCAAAGTGACCCAGTTATATATATATACACATTCTTTTTCATGTTCTTTTCCATTATGGGTTTATTGCAGGATATTGAATATAGTTTCCTGTGCTATACACTGAGACCTTGTTTATCCTTTCTATATATAATAGTTTGCATCTGCTAACCCCAAACTCCCAATCCATTCCTCTCCCAGCCCCCCTCCCCCTTGACAGCCACAAGTCTGTTCCCTACGTCTGTGAGTCTGTTTCTGTTTCGTGGATGTGTTCATTTGTGTCATATTTTAGATTCCACATATAAGTGATACCACATGGTATTTGTCTTTCTCTTTCTGACTTACTTCACTTAGTATGATAATCTGTAGTTGCAGCCATGTTGCTGCAAATGGCATTATTTCATTCTTTTTAATGGCTGAGTAATATTCCATTGTATATATGTACCAGATCTTCTTTATCCATTCATCTGTTGATGGACATTTAGGTTTCCATGTCTTGGCTGTTGTAAATAGTGCTGCTGCGAACATTGGGGTGCATATACCTTTTTGAATTGTAGTTTTGTCCAGATCTATGCCCAGAGGTGGGATTGCTGAATCATATGGCAACTCTATTTTTAGTTTTTTGAGGAACCTTCATACTGTTTTCTATAGCGGTGCAGCCAATTTTTAAATGAGGGTTTTCTGATGGTTCTGCTTGTATGATTTGTTCTCTTTCAGTGTATGTCCTTTTTTACATTAACTTGTGTCTACCTTCTAATCAAACTTAGATTTCAGGGAGAGGGAAGCATCCACCATTATTGAGGCAACTTCATGATAAGAGATGAGTTGTTTGCAGAGAGTTATTGCTTTGGGTGATTTTCCAAACGTTCGTATACAAAGTTTTCACTGTATTATTTTAATGCTTGATGAGCATTTATGATAAGAACACAGGGTACTATTTACAATGGTTTTTTGAGTGTGTGCTTTAAATAGGTTATTTCAGGGCAGTCATTGTACTTTCTCACCTTATGTGGATTATATTTCATATACTATATCTTTGAGTAAAAGAAAGTCATTTCTTAAAATTCTAGGTTAACTGTTCTTTTTTGTCCATTAACTAAATAATAATAGTAAAAGTTATTTTTTAACCATTTTTCTCCTTATATCCTTTTATGATTATATTTGATATATCTTCCAGTTTTTTAAAATGATTATTCTATAAAAATGGAAAATGACTTGTATTGCATTTGGAAATGTAATTACTGTTAACATTTAATTTTCTTTTTATATATGCACATACAGGAATATAATTTACATAGCTCCTTCATTTAAAACATATTTCTTGAGATCATTATTTATATTGTTATGTCACCTGTTTTATCCACTCAACATCATGTCATGAATATTTGTTCATTAGAAAGGAGAGTGGACTTGCGAAGTGTCACCTAGCTCTAATTAACTATATTTATACTCTCCACAAACTTGTGCCGTCTATGGAGGTCAAAGCAAGTCTCTCTCCCAAGCCTTTCAGGAACAGATCTATTGTATAGGATCTGTGTTTTGAAATTTTAAACTCGCAGTCGACTTTTGGTTCCATGTACTATTCCTTTAATAGTGAAAATGAATTGTGAGGAAAGTGCAAATTGCTAGAAAAGCAGCAAAGGTGGGTCCCAAGTTTTACTATTTTATTCCATGCACATATGACTACCCTTTCAAGTTTCTGTAAGAGTTTCGAAGTGCTTACCCTCAATTCTGTATTATTCAGTGTCATCGCCTTGCTGTCTGGGAGCAGACCACACTTCAAGTAGCACCCATGTCCATTATAACCGCTGTGCCTTCTCACGTAGTTCAAACCTGGATTTTAGTCATTTTATATCCTGCCTTCCATCCTTAACCTCAGTTTAAACTAGAGAATTCTTCTCTGCCTTCTCAAATATTTAAATAGTGTTGTACCTTGGAAATGATGTTGCAAAAAAGTAAGGTATGTATATTCAAAGTAGATTATTAAAAAGGATCACTACTGTTCCCAAAATACACTCAAACATAAGTTCAAATAAAATTATTCTGGACCTTATTTTCTCACTGAACAAGATACCAGCACTGGCTTACTAGTTTGTGCGGGACAAAATAACAAGTTAGCGAGAGAAAGAGATTATCCCAGATGGCTTGAGTTAAGGGAAGGAATGAGTGGTTGCTTATTTTTTCTTTACCGGGTTCTTAGAGTCATTTTACTGAAGACTTGTGGGTGAGGGGAGCAGCAGAGGTACAGTCAGTTAGAAGGGGCTGCAGCTGAGAAAAAGAGGGCAAACAGAATCCAGCAAGGTCGGCCAGGGCTAGAGGAGGATCTAGCAGATAGAGAGAGATGAGGTTGGTTTCCCAGCTCTCAGCTGGAGCTGTGATTGTCACGGTCAGGGCTGGGATTTCTCTGGGCACTTAACATTTACTGGGTGCCAACCATGGACCAGGCAGGGGCTGGTTTCTTTTCATGGAACCTCACTTCATCCTCAGGACAGATCCAAGAAGGCGGATAAGAGGACAGTGAAGCCCATGGAGGTAAAGTATTTGTTCAGGGACACACGGCTAGGGAGCAGTGAGGCTGGGATTGGAACCCACGTCCGTGTGATGCCGCAGCGTCTTGCTCTTCCCAGATCAGCTGCGAATTGAAAAGATCGGGAGGTGAGACTGACGTGGGCCCACCCGAGAGCTGGAGCATGTGGGTGCGTCCTCGCTCCAGTATAGTTTCCTACCAATTCCTCCAGTACTTCTCCAGATAAAGAAGCTGGATAATGAAGTATCTGTTTCCAGAAACATTTTGAAGGAAATCAGAGAGAAGCCAAAAGGGACTTAAGTTTCTCCAGAGAGGAAGTTGAGAAACTCAAGGATAGCAAACCACTAATGCCAGATGTTATTTATCCAAAGGTTTTTGGCTACGTTGCAATACTTTCTGGATCTCTGCTAGTTCTCTGCAATCTTTCTGAAGCTGCTTTGAGTTTTAAAAATATACGTACCTGAATTTGAAACCGTGGTCATTTAATCCAAAATATGCTCTTAAAACCCTAAATTCTTTGTAATAACAATGGTGGAAGCACAGAAGGGATCACTCCAAATGATTATTTGAGGTAGTATTTTATTCCAAGTGGAAAAAATATTTCTGAACTGGCAACTCTTTCAGCTAGAGTAAGCTGTGTTTTTGCTTTAAAGAAAGATTACATTTAGCGCTCCCTTACTACATACACATGGAATGTTTCCTACTTAAATGTTTAATTATTGTTCCTTAATGGGAAGCCCAAAGGAGGTTTCACTGTAGCTGTCTTTGACTTTTCTACCTAAGTGATAACAAAAGCTTTTATGTTCAGTCATAAGGCAACAAATAATGACATAGTCCCCTGTAATGGGTATGGAGAGGTGGATGTGGGAGGTTAAGGACAACTAAAATGTTCTCTTATAAAAAGGACTATTGATTTGTGACCTCAGTTCCCTAATTATGCTTTTTTCCCTGTATGACATTTTCAGTAACATTCCAACTTTAATATCTTTACTTGTGATCATTTTTTTCTTTTCATTTAGAGAGTGTTTTCAAGTTGCTATTTTTTGTTCCTGAGACTTGAGTCAGAGACTCTCTTCGAATTGTTTGCTTTGTTTTTTCTACCAGAACATTCTGCAGCCTGCCTCTCTATTCCCCGATACAATCCAACAGCCCATGGTTTAGTGCCCACGTTGTACTCCAGTACACTTCCCTAATTGATAGAAAACTTGGAATGGATTATTCCGCTTAATCTCTTTTTCTTCTTAATAAGGAGGGATGCAGAAACTTTTCTTTTTGACTCAGGCTGTTGAAAATGTTCCTAAAATAATAGCCCACATTCTTGCCTCTGTGAGCGCAGTGGAAATGATGGCCTCCCGATGGCTGAAAACTTCGTAGTGCTTGAGAGCGGCTTTTCCTGATACCACTTCTCCTTAAATGTGTGGGAAATGGAGACTTGAAAGGAGTGGAGGTAAACAGCTTCTGGCATAGCTGCCAGAGGCCAGGGGTCCGGGTGCTGTGTCCCCGTCCCCTCCCTCAGAGAGGAGCTCAGGGTCCCATGGGAGCCGGGCTTCCCTCCCCCATGTGTGGAGGAGTGACAAGCGTGCAGAATTCTCTCCGTGCCCCCGTGCTGCGCCTCGCCGAGCGCCAGCATCCACTCTGCTCTTGCACACATGAGGAGGGGAGGCCTACCTCGGCAGTGAATGGCCAGGAAGCGGCTGTTTTGCAGTAAATCCTCCTGATACCTACGTTTCTTGAGTCGATTCCTCATGGAAGTCCTGGCTGATGAGGACCTGCTGCGGCACCCAGAGCTCCCCTCACACTGTCCCACGGATGGTCAACCCCTCCGAGCCCCGCTGTGCTCCCCTGGGACCCGAGGCCTTAACTGCTGCCCTGACTCGGTCATGCCTCTGGCTTCATTGGAACTCTCCTTACAACACGTTTGAAAGTGAAGCTTAGTGGGTAAGCTTCCGTGGTGGGGATGGGCTGCTCCGTGCTGGAGAGAAGACACTTTGAGGTTTTGCTGGGGTGGTCTCGCACCCATGGTTAAAAGGAGAACTTTCCTTCCTAAGGAGTAGTTGTCTGTGTGTGGGCGCTCATTGGTGGCCAGCACCGTAGCAGTGGTGATCCATGTAGCAGTGGTCACACCCCAGAGCCTGGCCTGGTGGGGAAGAGTGTCTCCCTGGCTGCATTGCTCTTGTTTTACAGTCCCTCCCAGGCAGAGAGATTCAGCGCTGTCACTGAATGTCATCCTCTCATTGCCAGGTGATTATTTCCTTCTCTCAGGAGGGAGGTTGCGTGGGAAGTGCTCATTCCTAAGCCTTCCTAATGTTTGAAGTGATGGGAGTTTTTAAATTCCCCACCCCTGAGCCGCTTGTGAAGCACTGGCACCTCCCCATTGCCACCTAATCTGCTTCTGGACGACTCTGCCCCCTCCGTTGAGTCGGTGTGTTCTCAGAGGGAAGGCAGGCTAACTTAGCTTAAAGGGAGTATGATGAGAAAGGTAAGTCTACAGAGCAAAGAAAGCCCTGGATGTTTTCCAGAGTATAAAAGAACAGACTTTTGGATTATCCATTATTTTGGATAATAGGCCATTTACACTGCCACTCACTTTTTAAAAAAATTAATTATTTTTTTTTTGCTGCGTTGGGCTTCACTGCTGTTCGCGGGCTTTCTCTAGTTGCGGCGAGCGGGGGGCTACTCTTCGTTGTGGTGCGCGGGCTTCTCATTGCGGTGGCTTCTCGTTGCAGAGCACGGGCTCTAGGAGTGCGGGCTTCAGTAGTTGTGATTCGTGGGCTCTAGAGCGCAGGCTAAGTAGTTGTGGTGCACGGGCTTAGTTGCTCCATGGCATATGGGATCTTCCCGGACCAGGGCCTGAACTCATGTCCCATGCATTGGCAGGCATTTTTTTTTTTTTATGCGGTACGTGGGCCTCTCACTGTTGTGGCCTCTCCCGTTGCGGAGCACAGCCTCCGGACGCGCAGGCTCAGCGGCCATGGCTCACGGTCCCAGCCGCTCCACGCCATGTGGGATCTTCCCGGACCGGGGCACGAACCCATGTCCCCTGCATCGGCAGGCGGACTCTCAACCACTGCGCCACCAGGGAAGCCCCCCCTTTTTTTAAAAGATCTTTATTGGAGTATAATTGCTTTACAGTGGTGTGTTAGTGTCTGCTTTATAACAAAGTGAATCAGCTATATGTATACATATATCCCCATATCCCCTCCCTCTTGCGTCTCCCTCCCACCCTCCCTACCCTACCCCTCTAGGTTGTCACAAAGCACGGAGCTGATCTCCCTGTGCTATGTGGCTGCTTCCCACTAGCTATCTATTTTACATTTGGTAGTGTATATATGTCCATGCCACTCTCTCACTTCGTCCCAGCTTACCCTTCCCCCTCCCCGTGTCCTAAAGTCCATTCTCTACATCTGTGTCTTTATTCCTGTTCCTGCCCCTAGGTTCTTCAGAAACTTTTTTTTTAGATTCCATGTGGCAGGCGGATTCTTAACTGCTGCGCCACCAGGGAAGTCACTGTTGCTCACTCTTAATCACTCCAGTTGAGTTCCACGGCTATGTGAGAACTGATTCTATTATATTTTTCTCTGAATTTTATGCTCTGGATTTTTTTGGCACTCCCTGCCACCAGCCTCCCCTTCCCAGCGTCAAGCAACATTTCCATTAAATTTGAAAACCTCTTCCAAATGGAGTGCATACAAGAGAAATGAACCTCAGTGTGTAACAGAGGTGGTGGTTTTTCAAGTTCAAACAGTGTGAGAGGAATTTTGTGTCTGCTTAGGATGGGAGTAAGAACAGAAGAACTTACGTGACAGCTTGTATTTGATTCTAGGAAAGGGTTTAATCAGGGAGAGAGAGGTGGTATTCAGAGTTTGAAGTTGTGCACAGAAAGTTCCTAGAAGCATCCTAGAGTTTTAATTTTTTTGGTTTGTTTCTTTTTTTTAAATTGAGGTATAGTTTACATGTAACATTGTATTAGTTTCAGGTGTACAACATAATGATGTGATATTTGTATATGTTGTGAAAGGATCACCACAATACGTCTTGTTAACATCTGTCACTATACATAGCTACAAAAAATTTTTTTAAAAATTTTATTTATTTATTTATTTATGGCTGCGTTGGGTGTTCGTTGCTGCATGTGGGCTTTTCTCTAGTTGTGGTGAGTGGGGGCTATTCATCGTTGTGGTGCCCGGGCCCTAGAATGTGTGGGCTTCAGGAGTTGTGGCACATGGGCTCAGTAGTTGTGGCTCGCGGGCTCTAGAGAGCAAGCTCAGTAGTTGTGGCACACAGGCTTAGTTGCTCTGTGGCATGTTGGATCTTCCCGGACCCGGGCTCGAACCTGTGTCTCCTGCATTGGCAGGCGGATTCTTAACCATTGCACCACCAGGGACGTCCCAGATTTTTTTTTCTTGTGAGAAGGACTTTTAAGATCTGTTCTCTTAGTGACTTTCAAATATGCAATACAGTATTATTAACTGTAGTCACCATGCTGTATTATTTTCCTTTTAGAAAATAAACGGTAACTTTATTTCTTGTCCTAAAAATCAGTGGAATCTTTCTACTGTTCATACTTATTAATTACAGGAGAAATAAGAATCTCTTTATAGTCTTGTTTAAGGATAATGCAAAGTCTCAGATAATTGTGCTTAATAATATTGAAGGTTTGGGAATTCCTTGGCAGTGCAGTGGTTAGGACTCCACGCTTCCAACTGCCGGGGCATGGGTTCGATCCCTGGTCTGGGAACTAAGATCCCGCATGCCAAGTGGCATGGTCAAAAAAATAAAAAAATAAATATTGAAGGTTTCATATGTTGAGACATCTTTTGAAGCGTTACCTGAACTGTTTATAATAATGGTGCTTTCCTAAATTTGAGCACTTCACAGAGCCACCAAGAAACCTAAGTGGTAGTGGTAATATTTGTATTTAGAATATTTATCAGTTTATTATAATACGTTATTCATGGTCAACTTCTTTACCATCATAGGTATCCATGTTTAATACTGTTTTAAAATATCTTGTTTTTCTTGATCCTCAGATATTGATTGATACGGTTCTTGGGAGCATAGGTGAAAAATACTCCAAGTTTTTTAAAGAGATTATTTCAGCTTTTCATGTGCCTCTGTTGTGTTGTGTGGTGTGACGATATTATATATTCCTCTTCAATTACCGTCTGTTTAGATGTCTCGAAGGCCGCTTGTATTTGCTTCCGATTGCTTCTGTAATAAACTGCCACAAACTTGGTGGTTTAAGACAACACTAAATTAGTATCTTACAGTTCTGCAGGTCAGAAGTCCAAAATAGACCTGTCTGGCCTAAAAATCAGTGCCTCGGCAGGGCTGTGTTACTTCCAGAGGCTCTAGGGAAGAATCCCTCTCCTTGCCTCTTCCGGCGTCTAGAGGCTGCCTGCGTTCTGTTCCTCGGCTCAGGGCGCCTTCCATCTTTAAAGCCAGCAGAGAAACCTCGTCAAATCTCTGACTCCTAACTCTTCCATCTTTTAAGGACCTTTGTGATTACACTGGGCCCACTCAGAGAATCAAGGATAATCTCCTTATTTTAACTCAGCTGTTAGCAACCCTAATCCCATCTGCAACCCTTATTCTCCTTCGCCCTGTAACCTGACCTATTCACGGGTTTCAATGATCAGGATATGGGGGCCATTATCCTGCCTATCGTACCACTTCAACTGCACATAGCCAACACAAAATTCAGTTTTCCTACCCTAAACTTAGTCTTCCTCTTTTCTGTGTCTTAGTAAATCACTCCCCTATCTATCAGTTGAGCAAATAGGTACTTCAGAGTTATCTTTGATTCCATCTTTTGTTTTCTTAATATGTATAATCTATCATCAACTTTGTGTATTTTGCTTCCGATAGCTTTCAGATCAAAGAAAGACATCTGTCTCTGCCATACCTGTACTAGGGTACCTTTTAGGAGTAGTCACCCTGGTATAGTAGGAACTTCCTAACTACTCTCCCATAATGTTTTTTTTTTTTTTTCCTGCTTTATTGAGGTATGATTGTCGCATAAAAATTGTGCAGTTGGTCCTCTGTATCCACAGGTTCATGTCACAGATTTGACCAAACGCAGACTGAAAATATTTGTAAACTAATTCCAGAAAGTTCCAAAAAGCAAAACTTGAATATGCATCTTGCAGGCAAGTATTTACATAGCATTTACATTGTATTAGGTATTATAAGTAGTCTAGAGATGACTTAAATATATTGGAGGATGCATTAGGTTACATGCAAATACTATGCCATTTTATATAAGGGGCTTGAGCATCTGTGGATTTTGGTATTGGCAGGGGTCCTGGAACCAATCTCCCTGTTGATACCGAGGGGTGAGTGTATATATTGAGGTTGTACAACATGATTATTTTATTAAGGTGTACAGCATTTGGGTATATCCTTTTGACCTCTAGACGTTTTCCACACTTTGGCTAGAGTGGTCCTTAAAAATGCAAATATGCTAGTGTCATTTCTCTTCTTAAAAGCTTCAAGACAGGGCTTCCCTGGTGGCGCAGTGGTTGAGAGTCCACCTGCCGATGCAGGGGACGTGGGTTCGTGCCCTGGTCCGGGAAGGTCCCACATGCCGCGGAGCGGCTGGGCCCGTGAGCCATGGCCGCTGAGCCTGCGCGTCCGGAGCCTGTGCTCTGCAACGGGAGAGGCCACAACAGTGAGAGGCCCGCGTACCGCCAAAAAAAAAAAAAAAAAAAAGCTTCAAGACAAAAAAAAGTCTGTGATGTGTTCTCAAGATTGATCCTGTCATTCTCTGTGGTCCTCTTTCCAGTTCCTACTCTGCCTCAAGGCCTTTATGTGGACTCTTCTCTCTGCTGTGAAGCTCTCCCATCTCCCTGACTGCTCATCATCTTTACTTTGTTAACTCATGTTCATTCTTCATATTTTGATCAATACCCTTCCTTACAGAAAACCTTCCTTGTGCTCTTTGCTCTGTATCAGGGACTCCAGCTGAGTGTTCTCAGACTTCCCTGTAGTTTTTCTTCATAACTGTTGTCACAGTTTGCAGTTTGAACTATTTTATTGAGTAGTTGAGTATCTCTACTCTGAATGTAAACACAAAACTGTCATATACACACCACACACGTGTACACACATAATTTTTCAGTAACTGTTCTTAGCTCTGCTATGTTGAAGTTCCCTTTTCTGTGAGGTAGAATATAACATATTCCTGAATGATGTTTCAATCAGATAGTATAACTTTCCTTTCTCATTTCTGTGTTTAAGTCTCAATCTTGTTCTTTTTACATCTTCTGTCTTCAAATCAGGAATGGGAAGAAATAACTTCTTCCTCCATGAATTCTAGTCTCCTTAAAATGTGACCATCGCTGTGTTCTCAGTCCCCCTTTTGTATTCCGCGGGGTTGGGTGGATGGTATGATGCAGGGCGGAGTTAAGGCCGGTCCTGGTGTCTCTTAGTAAAATCTGGGAGGAGGGTTTCCCCAACATCTGGTGCTCTGAAGGCTGCCCTCTGAACATGTGCTGTGGTGTACTTATCTCTGGGCCTTAGCCATAATTTAGGATTCGGGGATCATTGCTGTGATGCTATTACATAATTTCTCTGTGTGGTTGTTAATTAATTTCTCTCTCCTTCATTGGGCAGTAAGGTTCATGGGTAGTAATCATATCTGTTTTTCCTCTTCGTTTATTTCTCAGTGTGGGTGACCAACTATTAGTTGAGGACTGAAGAGTTTCTGAGGAAATGGGACTTTCAGTGCTAAAAACAGGAAACTGCTGGGCAAATTGGGGTGAATTAGTGTATTTCAGTGTTTTCTTAGCGTAGTGACTGACAAAGTGGGTATAAAACGGTTTTTGAATAAATGAGTACAGAAGAGTTTGACAAAGGCTAACGTGATTGCAAGATGTTTGCAAGTGTTTCTGCTTCACTCAGTTAGCAAATATTCAGAATAAATACAGCTAGTCATTGTGCAACCTCACCTGTACAGTTATTAATTTCCTTCACCTTAGATCTCTAGCTTACAGTTGTACTTGGCAAGTGTTAATTAGTTATAGAGGTAGAGTATGAAAAGTGGAATTCAGTTGACTCAATGCTTTGTGAAGCAGATCAGTAATTTGTGATATTAAATAAGACTGGAGTCATGTGTTTATATAGCACTTCAGTATTGCATTTTTTTCTTTTGATTTTGAAGAGTGTTTTGCATTAGCAAATAAGGATCAGGTAGTCTGAGTGGTCTGTTCCTATCCAGGACCATAGGACACAACCTTTGTGTGGTCATTTTGAAATCCAGTTTTAAAAAAATCAGCTATGATTCTGTTTTCATATTAATTATTATTAACTCATTAGTTCATTTAATCATCAAAACTCTAGACAGGGCTTCCCTGGTGGTGCAGTGGTTGGGAGTCTGCCTGCCGATGCAGGGGACGCGGGTTCGTGCCCCGGTCCGGGAGGATCCCGCGTGCCGCGGAGCGGCTGGGCCCGTGAGCCATGGCCGCTGGGCCTGCGCGTCCGGAGCCTGTGCTCCGCAACGGGAGAGGCCACGGCAGTGAGAGGCCCGCGTACTGCAAAAAACAAACGAAAAACAAAAAAAACCTCTAGACAGTGTAGGTAGACAGTGTAGGTATCATTCTACCAGTGTGACAGATAATGATATATTTTCGGAGAGGTGGTTAAGACGTATTGTTACTATATGTTAACAGACATACAACTTTTGTTCTGAAAGGTAGGGGTTGGTATGCTACACACAAGATACACAATATTGCTAATATTCATTTACTCCAGTTAGGCTTTACCATTTAAGAGATATCCTCACCTTATTATTTAAATTTTTCTGTAAATGTAAAATGAGTTTACACATGCTAGTAATCAAAATGTAGTCACATGCAATTTTCTCTATGAGGATTAAATACTCTTAAGTAGAGTAACTAAAAAAATGCTACTTATTTCTTTTATTCTTTGGTTTCTTAACCCATTTATTCATCCATCCATCCATCCATCCATTTAATGTGTTTTATATGTCTGCTGTATTTCAGATATGTAGATTGGGGGATTGATGGGTAAAAAAATAAAGTGATTAAAATCCAGTTTCTGTCTGGGTGAAATTCAAGGTCTGTAGTTGAATGTTCTTGGTAACTCCTCTGACAAGCAGTTAGCTTCACAAATATTTGCCGAGTACTTTAGTGTCAGACCCTGTTGTTAGGTGCCTGAAATACAGTGTGGAGAAGATCTGCACAGATTTCTTACACTCACATGTCATATAGTAGATGTAGACACACACATACACTATACACAGACATACACACGCTACACACTGTGTTTGTGTATATATTGGGCTGGCCAAAAAGTTGGTTCAGGTTTTTCTGTAACCCGAACGAACTTTTCGGCCAACGCAATATACGCAAGTGCCTATATTTGTATAGGTATAGAAGCATGCAGTTGCATACAAACATGTGTATATCATTTGGAAATTGTGTGTGTGTGTGTGTGTGTGTGTGTGTGTGTGTGTATGTTCACTCAGTTGAGGTTGACTTCAGCAAACAGGCATCAACCAAACATTTTTAACTTGCAGCCAGGGTCTTCTCTGGTCGGGTTTGCCCACTGCTTCTCTGTGGGAGAGACACAGGATCTGCCAGGCAGCCTCTTCACAGCTATGGGTTTTATTTGTATGTATTGTGCAGAAGAATGTTACCCCGGTGGCCTAATTAAGACCTCATGGATAGTGAGTGCCACATGGCTCATGTATAATTTGTGTATCGTGAATATTTAGTGTGCCTCAGGTGCCTTCTGCACATTTAGTGCCTTATGAATATTAGCTGTCTTTTGCATATTTAGTGTTTCATGAATTTGAGGTGTCTTTTGGTCCTTCCATCCCGTTCTGTGTTCACATGCAAATGTTTAAGTTACTTTGTCGTGTCTCATTACTTATCTATGCTTAACACACCTGAGGAGTTTCATCTATTTTCTTGTGTTATTGAGCAGAATTTCCAGCCGTGTTGAGCAGAAGTGAATTTTCTCAAACAACACAGTAGGTGTACATCACAGATGCCCAGTTGTAAAGTTCCTTGAGCCTTGTACCAGAAACTTCAGGGAAAAGAAAAATATATTTTTATTGTTTCTTTTTCTTTTTTTACTTTATTTTTTATTGGAGTATAGTTGAATTACAATGTTGTGTTAATTACTGCTGTACAGCAATGGACTCAGTTGTACAAACATATATTCTTTTTCATATTCTTCTCCATTATGGTTTATCATAGGATATTGAATATAGTTCCCTGTGCTATACAGTAGCGCTTTGTTGTTTATCCATCCTATATATCATAGTTTGCATCTGCTAATCCCAAACTCCCAATCCAACCCTCTCCCACCCTCCCACCCCCTTGGAAAAATATTTTTCATATTCAAAATTTCAGGTCAATATCATGAAGTTTGTGGACGGAGATGGCAGTGCTGTTTGAAACTCCTTTCTGTCTTCAGGGTTTTGAATTTAGACTTGCCAGTTTTATTCCTCTGTGTTGTAAACATTTTTAATATTGTATAGTCCAAAGTTATAGTGTATGGAAATGTTATTTTGTAAGAAAAAGTGTTAGACTAAGGTAAATAGGTTTTGGGTGGCTAAGAAGCTCCATTTCATTCTGACCAAGAGTTAGATATTCATGATCTAACTCCTGGCTTTTGAGTAAACCTGGGAGCATGTTTAAGGTTAGCGGTAATTGATAGGATTGTTTGCATTTTCTGTGTATTATGGGAAGCAGTTCATTCATTTTCATTAATAACTGGTCAGGTGTCTTCTCTGCCACCTTCAGAGAGGATCTCCTCTAGATTGTTTGAGAAGCCATCTTTGAAGAGACTCCCTAGCCACCCCACATATACTACCTAGAGAAGTGGTTCTATACAGTAGAAGGGCTTTCCCAGGGACTTTCCTGGTGGTCCAGTGGTAAGGAATCCACCTTCCAAGGCAGGGACCGTGAGTTCGATCCCTGGTCAGGGAACTAAGATCCCACATGCCTCGGGGCAACTAAGCCCGCGCGCCACTACTACTGAGCTCGTGCGCCTCAATGAGAGGCGCTGCAAACTACAGAGTCCACGTGCTCTGGAGCCCGAGCGCCACAACTAGAGAGAGAAAACCCGCATGCCACAACTAGAGAGAAGCCAACGTGCCGCAATGAAAGATCCCGCACGCCTCAGTGAAGACCCCGCATGCTGCAACTAAGACCCAATGTACCCAAAAAAATAGATAAATTTTTAAAAAATTAAAAAAGAGAAGAAATTTACCTTTTTTTTTTTAAAAAAAGTGCTTTTCCAAAGTGATTGAAACCAAATAAACTTGGATAATTGGGGAAATCATCAAAAAATACACACATTATAAATATTTTATTATACCCTTAAAATATAAATCTCCATTTACATTTTTTTTGTTGTTGTTACAGGGCCCAGGCCTTTTCTGAATATGAGGGATTAGAAGCAGTCACATTTTTTTAGGATTATTTATTTGACGGACATTTGGGAACAAATACAGCTGGGTCTTGGTAACAGACAGCAGAGTTGATGGGAGCGGAGGTGCCCAGGGTGCACGCGTGTATCTCATCAGCCTCGAGGGTTCAGGGCCCTCCAGTGTGTGGGTCCCTTCGTCTCGCAGAAGGACGGGGAGAGCGATGGAGATGTGCAGGTTGCTTAGGAGAGCTGCTCCTATTGGTGTGACACCTTCAGTTCTCCTTTATGTCTAGCTTGAATTTCAAGCTGAGCTTCTCTGCTCCACATCAGAGACAGAGCAGGTAAGAAGGGCATTTCTTGTATCGGAGGCTCTCCTTTGTGTTACTCTGGAGCCACCTAAGCAGGCAGGGCCTGGCAGCCTGAGCAGTGGTGTCCAGCGGACCCAGCTCCAGAGGGCACGGGCCCCACGTGTGTTCTGTGTGGGAAGAGCGGATCCCATGACTCTTAACGCTGCTTTGAATACGCAGAAGTAGCTAACATCCCACTCTGAGTGCTACACCCCGGGCTGTGTGCTCTGCCTGGCGAAGCACATCTGACCCTCGTGACGTTGGACGGCTGAGCAGACGCTGGCAGTGCTGTGCCCCTACCCCTCGCCACTGGAGCACCAGGTAGGGTGACCAGTTGTCTTAGTTTGCTTGCACCTGAGGGTTTTCCCGGGAGCCTGGAATTCCAGCGCTAAAAACCCTTTGATGTGTTGTTCCTCCAGCCTGTGACTCCTGCCTGAGGGCCCTGCAGCCTGAGGAGTTTTCTCAGAGCAGAAGCTGCCCTCCACCAGTGACAGGCTAGAATTGGGGGTGGTGAATGTCTGCCTCCAAGCCCCTTGAGGGGCAGCCCTGAGAGGTTCCCTGCGGAACTGGCCCTGAGGCCGGCAGAGGGCCCCTGCTCACACACCTGGACCAGCTTCCTCCTTTGCTGTCTTTCCCTTCCCCCTTCCAGTGACCCCTGGGATCAGCTTCTGCATACATGACTTTCACTCAGCTGCTTGTCACAGAGTCTGCTTCTGGGAGAATCCAATTAAAAACATAGGGCTGGGAACTCTTTTTGCCCCCTTTTCACGTGGGGGAGGTTAAGTCATCTTGCTCAGAGTCGTTCGGTGGGCGCACCGTCGAGCTAATGAGGAACTTTTCATTATCACGTTGTGTACGGCTTTGTTTCCATCCTTGCCCACTGGCAGCTATTTCCAGAAAATCTACAATTTTATTTATTCCTGTGGAATTAACAATAAGCAACCGTCAGCCCAGTGGGTTGATGGATGGTATGCTATTTTATCTGTGCTACACTTAATGTCAGAGGATTGAACGTGGAGCAGAAAACTCGTTGTAGAGGAGTTTGGAGCTGTTTTGACTAAGGAGAAATCCATCTTTCATACACAGTTTCCCAAACCAGGGAGTTGCTGACTAAGGACGCAGTGCTTATCCCTCGCCCTAGTGATGCTCAGCTTGGCCTTGGCTGGAAGCAGGACTTCGACGTCTCCGACCAGATTGGATGTAAACGGCCTGCTTGTGCTGAGGAGTTGTGTCTGCTGCTTCTTGGCTCTCAGCCTGGAGCCTTCTATCTATGAAATGACTCATTATAAGGAAGTCTGTTAAAAACAAATCCCTCCCTGTTTTAGAGCATCTCTTAAAATTTCTCTGTAATTAAAGGATTTTGCTGCTTTCAGTTCTAGTTGCTGCCAAGAAACGTAGTGTGCATTGAGAATGGCTGTGATACTTATGGTACTTGAATTTCTTGTGAAGATGGATGCTTTGGGGAATGAGCGTATTTCCCTCTTATCTGAAAGCGAGCGGCTTGGGAATCATAACAGACTTAAAACTCCTTTCACGGCAAACCTACAGCCTAACTGAAAGCGCTCCAAGTTTCTCTAATAAAAGTGACTCCTGTCTCTGAGCATTTAAGTTTCTTTCCCATTGTTCTCAATCCCTTGTAGTTTTATAGGCTCTTTAGATTACCCATTGAAAAAAAGGCAACTGCCTGGCAGATGATCCCAGAAATAAAATGAGATTATGCAGAAGTGTAGAGTATAACCAATGCCCATGTTTAGGAATCAGTGGGAAATAGTTTACTTGAAAAAAGACGTAGAAGAATTTTGCCTTTGAGAAACTGACCTTTGACCATAAGTGCTCGCTTGCCCTTTCCAGTCTACTAATCCTTTCTACTAGTGCACTTCTGCCTTCCCTCAAAGATCTAAACAGACACTCCCTGGTTTTGGGAAATATGCTTTCATTCATTCATCACATCTGGCTCCTCATTTCACAGCTTCACATCTGCTTCACATCCTGTTCCCTGAAGGTGCCACACACACGCGTGCTTGTTCACATTGCTTTAGGTGCTGTTGAGTTGTAAGAAGATAAGAAATGCTGGGAAGGATTAAACCCAGTGTGAGTGTGACCTGGGGGCCCCTTCCCTTGGTGAGACTGAAAAGCAGATTCCTTTTACCTGTTGTCGCAGAGTGAAGAGAATGGGAAGGTCAGCCGAACTGGTACGGAGGTTGTAAGATGCAGCAAGAAGATGGCGGTTCTCTGAATATGAGGCACCTAGAGTTATCTCAGAAAGGCTGATGTGTCCTCAGGAGTCGAGCTGTCTGCTTTTTGACCCCGTGGACCCCCAGCTTCTCAAAACACACTCTCTCCTTGTGGACTGTGGAGTGAATGAATTGCTCTGAATCCTTTTCACACCTTAGTTCTGCTTCTCAGGTCTGCCACCAAGTTTCATAGGTTTGCTAACCGCATGTAAAGTAGTGCTCAGCAGTGTTTTTCAAGATGAGGTGGTGGTGCATGTATTTCTAGAATACAGAGAGTATATTTCCCAGAATGTGACAAACCTTCGTATTTTCTGCATACCTTTTATAATTTTGTAGATGAGATTTTATGATGTTCTCAACTTCTCCTCCCTAGAATGAAAGTTTCCACAGAAAACTTTGTTAGAGGATAAGTAGTCTCTAATAAATATCTTGTTCATTATATTAATTGGTCTTATCTGGACACAGTCCTTTCTTCAGGTGTCATGATGAGAAATACATGCAGTATTCCACATATGGCTATTAGTTTGGGATAATGTTCTTTGCTCTCTCTTTTGTCATTGGTCATTTTTTTTTCTTTGGTGAGGGCTAGGGGGAAGATGGTGGAGAAAGTTGGGGACAGTTAGATTTTGAGTCACTTGATACTGACCAGGGTTCTTGGCCTTCCCCAGTCAGTAGAAATTGACCAGAGGCCAGACAGGAAATTCACGCAAGGCTTTATTGGGTCGCCTGCTGCAGCTGGGGGGAGCGAGTCTCCCTTGCATGTCCCCACCTTTGGGGGGACCAGCTTGTTCCTTGTATGGGGTGGTAGGGGCGTGTCCGGGGGTAGGGCTGGAGGGGCTGCTTAGGTGGTCTGCCCACCCCTTTGGTGGTGGTGTGTGCAGGGGGCGAGCGCAGTTCCCTGCTTTTGCTCCCAGCTCTTCGGAAGTGGCAGTTGAGGTTTTTTGGTCTTTTTGTATCTTTTGTCCAGAATTTGCCGGCATGCATGTGGTTAATTTTAGTCGCTTATAGTTTCTTTGTATTTTGTTCCCAGTTCCCTGCTTTTGCTCCCAGCTCCTCGGAAGTGGCCGTTGAGGTTTTTGGTCTTTTTGTATCTTTCGTCCAGAATTTGCTGGCATGCATGTGGTTATTTTTAGTCGCTTATAGTTTCTTTGTATTTTGTTGCGGAAGGAGAGGTTCATCCAGGTGCAAGCACTGCAGCAAACGGTTCCAGGTCCCAGCCTGTCTCATTCTCCCCCGAGAGACTCTATACCCTTATTCTTAAGGGGTAAGGGACCAAAGGTCTCTTCTTCTGAAACTTCTTTCTGCTGGACAGGGGCCACAGACCCTAGCCTACCCTAGAGGTGTAGAAGTCCCTTGCTAACTGTTCCAAGGACCTATAGGGACCTGGGCCACCCTCTGCTGGAATGGATTGAATTCCTTGAGCCATCATGAGCCTTGCTTCAAACTGTTGCAGCCTAGAAGACACAAACTCAATCAAAAGGTTAAATAAACAAGGGCTAAAAGGGAGAACAACAACAATAGCCATTAAAGGGCCTACAGGGACTTCCCTGGTGGCACAGTAGTTAAGACTGCATGCTCCCAATGCAGGGGGCCCGGGTTTGATTCCTGGCCAGGGAACTAGATCCCACATGCATGCTGCAACTAGGAGTTCTCATGCCACAACTAAGGAGCCCGCCTGGTGCAACTAAGACCCGGCGCAACCAAATAAATAAATAAATACTAAAAAAAAAAAGGAGGTGGAGAGCCTAGAAAGGGAAGGAACCAGGTTAACTTTGGGGGCGCGTCTGTAACTGTTGAGCAGACAGGGAAAGCCCCAATAAAGCCTTGCCTGAATTTCTGGTCTGGCCTCTAGGCAATTTCTGTTGATTGGGGAAGACCAAGAGCCCTGGTCAGTATCAACTGTCTTTAGAGAATAGTCTCCAGTGATGTTGATTTTCTTCCTAACTGTAAGTCCTTCAAATAATTTTTAAACAATTCTTCTTAATTTTCTCTTACTTACCTGTCCTCTTCTTCTCCCATCATTTCCACCTGGAAGAGGGAAGGACACAGTAGCAGATCAGTGTGGATTGCTTGACCAAGGAGCATCTCCATTTAAAAAATTTGAGACCAGTTTCCCTGCATTTCAGGGGCAGGACGGTAACAAGTACAGAAGACTTTTTTTTCTGATGGGAATATTTCTTCATACACTGTAGCCACTTGAGTGCCTCCCAGAGAGCATTCTTGCTTGAACCAATGCAATTTTGATTGTCTTTCGCAAAATCTAGTAGAACAGGGATGTGAAGGAACACCCGCACTTCTGTTTTGTGATTCCTTGCGCTTTGAGACGTTCTTTGGGCAAAGATTGGTTAGGAATTGATTGCTTCAAGATGCATCCACTGAAGCTCGAGATATTCTTTCTTCAGTGCTGGAGGTGAACTCTTTGCTCTTCCCTTGGCCCTCATTGTCTCTGCTCGTGAGTGTGAGGGGGGTTTCTCTTGGTGTGAACAGCAGCGCTATTTTGAGAAGTTGATGCTCAGCCTTTGCTGCTATAACAGGCACGTAACATAGCACCCCATTTTTCAAAACCGTTTTTGTTGGCTCATGATTTGTGCTCGTAAAACGTGCTTATTTGGAAGCCCCACAGCTGTAGAGTTCTGTTTATAGACACTGAGCAGGTACAGTTAAGCTGACTGCCTTGTATAGGGGAAGAGTCTGTGTGGAATCAGGACCAGGGAATGGGAAGGTGGAGGCTGTCTCTACCTCACAACAGTGGGAGGAGCTTGGCAGCACCTACTAGAAGGCAGGCATTCTAGCTTGGGTAGACTTTTGAAGAATTTGGGCAAGATCTACTGTTTGGTACATTTGTTTTGACTTTGTTAACCTTTTTTTTTTAAATTGGAGTATAGTTGATTGACAATGTTATGCTAGTTTCTGCTGTACAGTAAAGTGAATCGGTTATACATATACGTATATCCACTCTTCTTTAGATTCTTTTCCCATATAGGCCATTACAGTACTGAGTAGAGTTCCTTGTGCCATACAGTAGGTCCTTATTACTTACCTGTTTTATATATAGTAGTGTGTATATGTCAGTCCCGGTCTCCTAGTTTATCCCTCTGCTTGACTTCGTTAATCTTAAATAGCCTTTGTAAATACAGGCTTTACTGGGTTTAGTTAGATATATGAGTTAATACAAATTCATAAAGTTCTTATTTTTTCAAAGGAGATAATTTTGAAAACGATTAGACTTATGATAAAAACTCTTAAGTGGTTTTTACTTTTAGGTATGTGTGTGTCTATACTTTTTTGGGGTCATTTTCAGAGTACTGCAGCTGTAGCCCAAGAAAAATTGGGAAATGGAAAAAAATAATACTATAATATAGTAATCATGTTCTTTCATAGCATACACATTTTGGCCTTTTGATGAACATCCCTAGTTTTTGTGTGTATATTTAAAAAATAATAGTTGTAATCATATTTCACATACAATTTTATGACCCATTTAAAAATCATGCCTATTTAAAAGTTTTATTTTTACTGGATAGTTTATTATAATCATTGTTTCTTTACTGCTTCACCTTTTGCAAATCATCAAAACCATCTTTTCAAATAACTTTAAAATGTTTGAATAAGTGCCTATATCTAAATTTTCTTAATTCTCATATTGCTTTTGCCATGCCTTTTGCTTATTTTAAATATTACTAAAATGAACACATTTGTGCTGATAGTTTTTCCTCTCTATTTCACGTTTTGGGTTATATTCTTAGGGCCTAGTCTCCTAGAAATAGAATAACAATTCTTTTTTTTAAAAAATAAATTGATTGATTGATTGATTGCTGCACTGGGTCTTTGTTGCTACGCCTGGGCTTTCTCTAGTTGCAGTGAGCGGGTGCTACTCTTTGTGGCGGAGCGCGGGCTTCTCATCGCGGTGGCTTCTCTTGTTGTGGAGCACGGGCTCTAGGCACATGGGCGTCAGTAGTTGGGGCGTGTGGGCTCAGTCGTTGTGGCTCGCGGGCTCTAGAGCGTAGGCTAAGTAGTTGTGGCGCACGGGCTTGGTTGCTCCGCGGCATGTGGGATCTTCCCGGACCAGGGCTCGAACCCGTGTCCTCTGTATTGGCAGGCAGATTCTTAACCACTGTGCCACCAGGCAAGCCCTACAATTATTCTTTATGTAAACCAAATTACTTTCCAAAATGATTATGTGAATTTATACTTCACTCTGCAAGCACTATATTCTTACTGACGCTCACGATATTACTGAACTTCATGGTTATTATAACATAGTTTTAGAAATTATAAAACCTTGAGATAAAATCTTTAAATTCTCTGGGAAAATACACCATTTAAAAAAAAGTATGGATGCAGGTATCACATCTGACCCCTTATATCTATATCAAGAATTTATTTTCAAACCATTCTGAAATTAACCTAAACAGATTTAGCAAAATCAGAAAGATAATCTAGAGTATTTTACACTTCATGTTTCAGGATAGGTGCTTTAAGCATGAACACCCAGAGCTTGACAGAGCATTGCCAACTGTCAACCGAGGGCTGGCAAAGAAATTTTCATTACCTTTTCAGAAAAGCTTGAATATTTTGGAGACTGGTGAATAATCAAGGCCTGAGACATTTAAGTTCCTTGAACTTAAGAAAAATGAGTTTAAACTTCCTAAAGTAAACAGAGTACAAAAAGCTGCTGAGAAGATAGAAGAAAATGAATACATCCAGGCCCACATTGCTATTACAGCAGATTAATTTTAATTGAGATAGAATGTGATCCTTAACCAAAGTTACAATTCTGGGAAGAAGAATAAAGCTGTGGCTTAGAATATGACCACCATGTTTGCATCGTAAATATATGCACATATTTTATGAAAGGAAATCGAGGTAACGATATCAGTTATAACTTTTATCCTAGGCCAAAGACTATTACCTTAAAATTACTCCTCAAGCATTGTTTGAGATGAAAACCACATTTAAAGGTAGTTTTCTGCCTACTGATGAAAAATGAATTCATGTTAACCAACCAAGGCCTTTAAATGGAATAAATTATAATCAGATGTTAGATTTCGATCAGCTTTAACAAAAACAAATGATTCTTTTCAGAGATGAGAATTGATGGCTTAGCCCTCAAAGAGTTTATCTTTTTTCAGACTAAATGTCTTGAGAGGAGGGCATCTGCTTAATTTCCTAAAAACAGGCTTGTGATTTATCGGTGGCAAACTGCTGAGTTTAAGAAATGAGAGCTCCCCTACATGTTTTCTTAGGCGTTCCGAATGAGGATGCCTTGATCTGTAGTAACTGGATTATGCAAAGCCACGTTTTACAGAAGGTGGAATTGTGCAGCTGGCTGTGGAGGAAGGACCTGGTGGGGTCGTAGGTCAGATCCTCTCTGAATGACTTCCTTTGCTGTCTTGCATATCTGAACTCGTTCCATAAACCTGTAGCTTATAGACCCAGTCTTCTTGAGTGGAGGAAAACGTTCTCCAGGCCTACTGAACACCTGCTGATTATATTAGCACTTGAGACCTCTTCTAATGAGATACAGTGTGGGGCAGTGTTGGCTCAACAGGCCTTGAGTAGAGCAAGTTGAGAAAAGGCTGGAAGCAGTTTTCACAGTAACGTGTAAGTCTGTGACTGCTTCTACCATCCTTTAGTTAGCCCAGAAAGCTTCTCGAGGCTGTGGTGAATTAGGCTGCATATCCAGAGCACTGGCGTGCCCTTAATGCCGAGAACGACTTAGGTTGTCAGATTTAAATCCTTTACTTGCCTCAGAATGATTGTATTTCTCTGTAGCCCTGGGGTTCAGGTGAAAAGTGCAGTGGATGGCGATGGGCAGCTGGCTAGGATAATAGAAAACCAATTTGACTGAGAGTTTGGAAAGAAAAGCACTGACATCACCACGTGATTTTGGCAGTGTCTCAATGCTCGAGACTTAACTGTGTGTGAGAATTATCTGATGTGTTCATAAAAATTCAGATTCCCAGGCCCCCCGCAATGATTAAGATTCACTGGGATCTGAGGGTAGGGCCCACGAATATGATTTTTTTCCATGAGCACCCGTCTCCCCCCGTGTGTCTTTGAGTTGATATAACTACAGTCCACTGGAATATTAGAAAGCCATTGTCCAGTTGGTTTGTTTGCTTCAGCAGATTATTTGAGCTAGTGGGAGCATCCAGTGAAAAAAAGGTAAATTTTGTGATATAGTTAAATGTATCGACAACTTAAAAGATTATGGGAAGACCATGTGAATTAATTGTCCATTTGGTAGTTCACGGGTTACTTTTGTGGAGCAAGTGAAAGTATATAGATGGTACATTGACAGAGGTGGAGTCCTCCTTGTAGTGAAGATGACAATCTTCCGTAATAGTTATTAGAGTGGGAGGACAATGACATTCTGTTGGTACAATTTCTAAAGTCATAGAAGAGTGGACAGCTAGACACTCATTTAGTACTCGATTTAGTGCATAAGTAATATGAAGCATCACCAATATTGGGTAGGCCTGTGTAATTGTTCTTAATGATCTTCAGATATGTTCAGATCTGTCCGTTATGTGCAAAGACCTGTCTTGTTTTTTGACTGCTGCGGGCGTCGTCTGCCCCACTGCCTTTCCATTTGGCTCGCCGTTTTCTGCTCTGTCTTCCCACTGGATTCTGCACTGCCAAGAAGACTTCAAAGCAAAAGGGCTCCTCCAGTCTGTTGCCCCTTGAGTGGTTCACTTAATGCCACCTTTGTCCCCTGACATTCCTAGTGTGGTGCTGCCCAGTCCCACTCTGGGGAGGTGGGAAAGCGGAACCCACTTGCAAGAAGCCTTGCTACTGCTGTCTTTGTTTTTTTTTTTTTTGGCTGCGCCACGCAGCATGCAGGATCTTTGTTCCCCAACCAGGGATCGAACCTGTGCCTCCTCCAGTGGAAGCACGGAACCCTAACTGCTGGGCCACCAGGGAATTCCTGCTACTGCTGTCTTGAAGGCTGCAGTGAAAAAGTAACATTTTCTTTTTGCTGCTGTTGTTTCATTGTCTGATACTTAAACCACTCAGCTTTAACCAGAATCTTTTAAAATAAGATGTCAGTATAAATACTATGAGGTCAAGATAAAAAAAATTAAGCAAAAGCATAATTACTATCTTTACAAATCATGGAAGAACATTAGGTCGACTTTGTACTTAGCAAGTGTAGTTGTAATGGCCTTAGGCCAGATTTTCACACTTGTCCATTATGTTCTTTCTGTGGCCAGAGTACTGAAATTGGCCAGTATATTAAAAATGATCATCAAACAATACATACATAGGGTTTAAAAATGAAATTGTATAAAAAGGCTTATTAAAAAATCATAGTACCCCTATCTACAACACCATGTTCTGTTCCTTAGATGAAGCCACTTTTTACTCTTTGAGCTGTTTCTCCTAGTATTGTTTCTCCATTTTCTAAATAATCTATTCTTATCGCTTCCTCTTGATTCATTTCTTTCATACATATTCTGCTGTACTCTTGTGCGGTAGAAAGGATTTAGTTGTTCACTTTTCTCCTCCCTTCTCTTCCCAATAAAGTTAAATCACAAGTTTTGGTTAAATCAATATTCAGTGTTTATATTATGTATGCTCTTGCTGTTCCCTGACAAGCCCAGGAATATACAAAGATTTCGTTTCCTTTTTTGACAGAATTTTGTTTTCCCTGGAGTTAACAATTGCCTTGTTTTTTTCCTTGAGCTTAATATTTTTATACTTATCACAGGTTCTTTCCACAATCTCTGTATCCTCTCAATATAGTTTTCTCCATGGTCAAGATGTCAGATAATTAGTTCCTTTTTTTTTTCCCTGATAAATCTTCTGCCTGAAGTTGGTTGTCATGATCCATCCTTTGCCATTTGCCTTCTGGGCTGGCTGTACAGCTGTCATCTTGGGATGCCCTTACCATCTGAGGAATGTTTTCTGCTTCCATCCTGGAAATTCTTTTTTTCCCCCCTCTTTTCTGTCTTTAACTCTCAGTTGTCTGTATTCAGGAAAGTCTCTCACTTCCTTGGCTCAGTTCCTCATTTTGGTAGCATGCAACTTCGAATAGTGCCAGGAAGTAGTAGGGAAGTAATTTTTTTTTCAACTTCGCATGCCTGAAAATGTCACTGTTTCCTTCTGCTTGACTGAAATTTTAGCCATATAAAGAATTTTGGGTTGAAAATCATTTTCCCTTAGAATTTAAGGCTTTACTTCATTATAATGTAGCTTTCTATAGCATGAATGAGAATTATGATACCATTGTAATTGCCTATGACTTGTTATAGTCTCTCTGGAAGATTTTAAGATGCTTTTAGTTCAGGCGTGAAATTTCAGTAGGCTGTGCCTTGATAAGGGTATTTTTTCATTCATTCATATCAGCTTAGATACTTAGTTTGCTTTATCAATATAGAAAGATTTTAATTCTGGAAATTTTCTGGTATATTTCTTTGATATTTTCTATCCAGTTTATATATATGTGTATATATATATATATATTTTTTTTTTTTTTGGCTGCGTTGGGTCTTCGTTGCTGTGCATGGGCTTTCTCTAGTTGCGGCGAGTGGGGACTACTCTTTGTTGCAGTGCGTGGGCTTCTCATTGCAGTGGCTTCTCTTGTTGAGGAGCACGGGCTCTACGTGCCGGTGCTTCAGTAGTTGTGGCATGTGGGCTCAGTAGTTGTGGCTCGCGGGCTCTAGCATGCAGGCTCAGTAGTGGTGGCACATGGGCGTAGTTGCTCCGCGGCCTGTGGGATCTTCCCAGACCAGGGCTCGAACCCGTGTCCCCTGCATTGGCAGGCAGGTTCTTAACCACTGCTCCACCAGGGAATCCCCTATCCAGTTTATAGTCTATCTGTTTTCTTTCTTTCTGGAAATTTGGTTAGTTGGTTTTGGACTCTTGGATTGAACTTAAAAAAAAAAAGTTATCTTTCCTCCTTTATTTTACATACGTATGTCCTCTTGTTCTCCTTTCTGGGAGATTTTTAAATTTTTCCAAATTTTGGATACTGTTGTGTTATTTTTGTTTTATTTTTAGTTTACAAGATTTTTTCTTGTAATTGTAAGAATTACAAGATTCTTTTACAAAATTTTACAAGATTCAATTACAAAATTTTACAAGATTCAATTACAAAAAATATTGTAAATATATATTTTTTAAAAATAGTATCCCATTTTTTTGGAATGCAGTAGTTTTTCTTCTCCTTGTAATACTGTAGGTTTAAAAAAATCCCCCTTCTCCTTCCTCTGTCTTCCCCTGTTCCCTACCCTGTCCTTCCTTACTGTCACCTCGTCCTTCGTCTTTCTCTTCCTCCCCACATCCTCCTGCCCTGTTCTCCTTTCCTCCTCTCCTCCTCTCCCCCTTTCCCCATCCTCCTCTTCTTTTTCCTTCTTCTCCTTCCCCTTCATCTCCTCTTCCCCCTCCTCCTTCTGTCATTTTGTTTTGCTCTTGTTCATATTTTCGAGTGAGGCACTAAAACATTTTGCATTGGTGGGATTTGTTGACTGGTGGTCCTTGCCAACCAGGGAGTGACCTTGTACGCTGATATACATTTCAAGGTAAATAACTGCTCTATGGCCGTCTTATCACAGTGCAGTCCCCACCACGTAGAGCAGTACCTCAGCTAAGGTCCTGAATTAGAATATCATGCATTAGAACCACACTTGTGGAGCACCTAGGAGGAAATTCTAACCCTAAATAGGAACGGTTTTCATGGCACTGCATGCTTGAGTAAGTCTAAGTCACTGACAGTATAGAAAGGAGAAGAGGCATAGATATGCACTATTTAGATCATTTACTGAAAAAAAGAACATTTGAAAAAGAAACACCCTTACCAGTATTGCTCAGCTAAGGGTCTTGGCGTTAATGGGTAGGACACTTCTTTATCGAGCTGGATTCTTTGTGACTACCCTGGATGGATGCTAAATGTCTGCACCAGTGCCCCATCCTGTGACGACAGAAAACACCCACGTATTTCCGAATGCGCCTCTGAGGAGTGGTGCTTCCTCAGGAGCATCACTGTGAGCTGACTTAAGGAATTCCTGCCCCCAGTCACTGCTGTCCTTCCTCTCTGCTGTCCTGCACCTACAGCTCCTTTTAGGAAGAGGGGCTATTTTAAGTGCTCTGAGGCACATAAAAGGGAAACTAAAGTTTTTGACAGACATGGGTATTCACAGCGTTCTCCCTGACCAGATTTTACTTTCCACATCTCCCCACGTCTCAGTCCTTTCCCATGTTAAACAGTCAGCTCAGAAGCTCCCTACCATGTCCATACTTTGAATTCCTGTTACCTGTGACTCCCATATGATGTTCAACCTTTCAGTCTTGTCATGTTAAATTACTAACTTCAAAGAACTTACAGGTAAGACCGTAAGTTCTTTGAGGTCAAAGTTGCAGGTTTCCATTTATTAAATTCTTATAGAGTGCCTGTTTGCATTTTTGGAGGTGAAAATAGAGCCTCCAATTTTGGATTGAGCCTTTGGGAGGCTCAATCACTAGTCAGTGGCAAACCTAGAGGTGAACCTAGTTTTCTCTGACTCCACAGCGTTGATCTCCTCTTTATATGCCTCAGGTGCTAAATAAGTATTGTTTAAATGAATCAGTAAATGAGTCTTTCAGTGTTAAGATGAATTGGAGTAGCCCTGATGTAAGGAAGCACATCTTTGCCCCCTCCCACCCCTGCACCCATTTTGGTGGAGGAGAATAGCAAACAGATTGCCCTGTATCCGATTTCTGCACATAACCTGAACTTTAAACATGCCTGGAACACATTTGGTTCTGATTTAAAACAAGTTGGCTTGCTCCATTGCCATGTTATTACAAACACAAAAGAAATATAAACGTCATTCTGTTAAATAACCATCCACATAAACTCTTAAATAGTTTCGGGTTGGGCCGAAGCTGGATATTAAGGAAATGGTTATTAATGTTACATATTTTATTCAAGCTACTCTAATTCCTTAACCCTCCCAGCACCCCCACAAACACCAGGCAACCTTTTTCTTTTTCCCTCAAAATGTTCCCAGGGGTTTAAGACACATACAGCTTGGATTTCAAGCTGCTGACTCCTTCTCTTTGGAAGTATTCCTTGTTTTTGGTCCTTCGGACCTGTCACTATGCTTTCTCCTTGAATCTTTGCAACCCTCTTTGGGTAGTAGCAAAGTTATTATCCCCTGTAGTAACACAGTGACATGGAAATGTAATGCGAACCACAGTGTAATTTAAAATCTTACAACCACACGAGAAAGAAACAAAACAGGTGAGGTCAATTTTAATATAGTTTTCTTTAATCCAATACATGAAAATGGTATCATTTCAACATATAATCAAAAATTATTAATGAGGTTTTACTTTCTTTCGTACTGTCTTTGAAATCCACTGTGTTTACTCTTTCAACACATCTGGTTCAGACTAGCCATATTTCAAGCACTCAGTAGCCACAGCAGCCATTGGTTATCACTTTAGACAGCACAGCCCAATGGTAAGATCCATAAGCTATATAAAGGTCAGGAATATCCTTTAGCTTTTCATAAAGCTAGAAGAGTGTTGCTTTAAAAAAAAAAAAACTAATATTACGTAAAAACTCCAAAGTTGTCAAATAGTGTTTGTGACCACAGGCCAAACTAAATGGTGCTTCAGAGGTTGCTTATGTATGAAGAAATAGGGTGTGAACACAAGACATTTGACACGACCAAAGTTTCTGTTAATCAGTTGGACTCAAAGTCCATGGATGTATGTCAGGGTCATTAGCCCACAAGGAAGTCTTCATTGCAGGCCAATAAATTTGAAGTCTGAATAAACTCTTAGCCAGAGTTTCTTGAAGAGTTCAAGTTAGCTTGAAGAAACGAATAATGTAATTTAGATGTTCTCAGATTTTGGTGAATATTTGCTTTCTTACGTTTGACAGCAACAGATGCTTTCTGAAACTATATAGCCTGTAGATTACAGAACGCTGGCCTTGCTCCAGCCTCCTGCTGTGCCCTGAGTGTGGCAGGGCCACCACCAGCTTAGATTGTCCCCAGCACTGGAATATTAGCAGAGGTTTATTGCCCTGAGAGATTTAACGTGGAAAAAAAAAATCCCCTGAAATCTGAATTTTGAGACGTGTAGTCTGGCTAGGACTTAATTGTTAGAGTCAGCAGGTAGAAACTTTAAAGAGGCAGCAGTGGCCCCCATTGTTAGAAGAGATCAGGACTCCTCTCCTCACCCCATCATTATCTATGTCATTTCTATTAGTTCTGTTGAAAATTTGATGGGAAATGAAAAAAAAAAAAGCCTCAGTGGATGTCTTGGATTTTTGGTGTAAGTGGCCCATGCTCTTAGCTCAAATTATCATCGATGATCCATCTCTTTTCTTTCAAACTCTTAGCCATTGAGCCCTTTTAGAATGTGGTAAATCTAAATATAACATAGAAATATAATAGGTGTTATCCTTTCTATTTCATGTTTTATTTGATGTGACCTTTCAGTAGAAATGGCCTTCTTTTAATGTATAATTTATGTATAACGAGAACTATATAGTAAAAATGTTCTCCTTTTGATTCATGCATTTTAGAGAGCATCTCTTTCTGTCTTTTGGCTAGCTATGAAATTTGGATGTGACTCACAGAGGTTTTCCAAATATTGGATTGTTTAGTGTTTTCAGCCATGAAGTTTTCTTTTTCTTTCTTTCTCTCTCTCTCTTTCCTTCTTTCTCTCTCTCTCTGTTTCTTTCTTTCTTGGCATTCCATCCACTTTTTAAATTTTATTTAATTTTTATTGGAGTGGAGTTGATGTACAATGTTTTGTTAGTCTCAGGTGCATAGCACAGTGAATCAGCCATACATATACATATACATATACATATACATATACATATACATATACATATACAGTATCCATCCCTTTCCAGACTCCCCGCCCCCCCATATAGGCCATCACAAGGCACCGAGTAGAGTTCCCTGTGCTATACAGTAGTAGGTCCCCCTCAGCCATCCATTCTCTATATAGTAGTGTGTACACGCCAATCGCAATCTTCCAATTTATCCCTCCCCGCCCCTCTACCCCCTGGTAACCAGAAGTTTGCTCTCCACATCTGTAACTCTATCAGCTGTGAAATTTCTTACTCTAGGCATTAAGTTGTTAAAACTTCTTTACTCAGAGTTAGTTGCACATAATCAGAATTTCAATCTAGATAGTGCGAGGTTGATTAAGGCGTATGATGTTCAACACTGGGCATGATTTTATGGACTGTTATCTGTCTCTGCTATTACATTAGTGATTTGTCTCCTTTGGTAGCTTATGTCTGCATTTGACCTTTAGACTTTTGCCAGATTGCCTTACACTGTGGGCTGAAAATGAGGCTGTGACAAACCAGTAATGGTAAAAACTTGGTTCATTCTCAAATAGGCAGAAGTATTTCAAATGATTTTTTTTGGCGGTACGCGGGCCTCTCACTGTTGTGGCCTCTCCCGTTGCGGAGCACAGGCTCTGGACGCGCAGGCTCAGCGGCCATGGCTCACGGGCCCAGCCGCTCCGCGGCATGTGGGATCTTCCCAGACCGGGGCACGAACCCGTGTCCCCTGCATTGGCAGGCGGACTCACAACCACTGCGCCACCAGGGAAGACCTCAAATGATTTTAACTGATTTTTTTTCCCTAATTGGAGGCTATTAAAAGCTATTTATTCAAACTATTTAAAGGCATTCTGAAAAATGCAGGGCTTCGCTGGTGGCACAGTGGTTGAGCATCTGCCTGCCAATGCAGGGGATATAGGCTCGAGCCCTGGTCCGGGAAGATCCCACATGCTGCGGAGCAGCTAAGCCCGTGCGCCACAACTACTGAGCCTGCACTCTAGAGCCCACAAGCCACAACTGCTGAGCACGTGTGCCACAACTACTGAAGCCTGTGCACCACAACTACTGAGCCTGTGCTCTAGAACTCGCAAGTCACAACTACTGAGCCTGCGTGCCCCAGCTACTGAAGCCCACGCACCTAGAGCCTGTGCTCTGTAATGAGAAGCCACCACAGTGAGAAGCCCGTGCACTGCAACGAAGAGTAGCCCCCGCTCGCTGCAACTAGAGAAAGCAACGAAGACCCAAAGCAGCCAAAAACAAAACAAACAAACAAATAAATAAATAAATGAAAAATGCAAAGGAGGAAGCCATAAATGACCTAATAATCCAACCACTCAAATAACACTTGTTAATATTTTTTGTTTATCCTTTAAGTCTTTTTTTCCCCTAGCATATACATTACATGTATATGCATACATGATACTTCAATACAGAATTGATCATTTTGTACGTCTTGTTTTATAGCCCCCTCAAATGTACACAATTTATTGCATTTTTGAACATGGGAATTTTTTTAACTGCAAAAATAAAACAGTATTTAAAGAAAAAATAAGAAGATGAGGAAAACCATCCTTAAATATCCAGCCACTGTTAAGATAAATTTAATTTTTGTCTGTTTCTTGATGTTTCTCTGTAGGTATACGTGATTCTTTTTTTTCAGGGTGAGTGAATTTGATTTTGTTCTCAGTTGACTCTGGGAAGCAGGTAGGGAGTTTTAGGAATGGTGAGGTCTGAACATCCTCCCACTTGCTGTGATATACAACCTTCAAATGACACTATTTACTACTGGAGTTTAAACTTGGAGATGTTCTTCAGTTGGCTAGAGTATTTAAATGTTTTTAACTGAGAATTGAAGCAACTTTATAAATTGACTTAATGTCCACTATTTCTTCAATCAATTCTCAGAGCTTTGCATGCCAGTCTAGAGTGTTAGATAATGATTGCTGAACACAAGTTTTCTGGGAGTATATAGAAACTGCACGTTCTACATCTTTTGCTGATTCTTCTTTCAGTAGACTTGTAGGGAACTTTTCTGAAAACAGTAATATACAAATAAAATATATGGTAAAGCTCTTTTAGCATATGGATTACATCGATACAATAAGTGAATGTTTTAAAAAGTTGTTAGTAAAATATTTTTGCAGGAGAATCAAACTAGCTAAATGGTTACATTTATCTTTCAGGTGAACTTAAGGTGCAGCAACCTTCTTAGCTGCAAATGTGCTACAGTTGGGTTGTGTGGGAAAAAAAAGGGAGTAATGCCCTGAATCTTCACAGATTTTTTTTTTTTTAGATTCTTATTTTTTTTTTACTCATTTGTGAGATATATATTTTAAAGTAATAACTAGAATTATGACTTATAACATTGTATCAGAACATATAAGATTTTTAGAAATTTCATGTAATGTCTGAAACATTTATATTAACATATTTCCATACAAATAACCGAAAGAAAGTTTAGTATTAGTTTTTGTTTGTTTGTTTGTTTTTTATACTGCAGGTTCTTATTAGTCATCAATTTTATACAAATCAGTGTATACATGTCAATCCCAATTGCCCAATTCAGCACACCACCATCCCCACCCCACTGCGGTTTTCCCCCCTTGGCGTCCATACTTTTGTTCTCTGCATCTGTGTCTCAACTTCTGCCCTGCAAACTGGTTCATCTGTACCATTTTTCTAGGTTCCACATACATGCGTTAATATACGATATTTCTTTTTCTCTTTCTGACTTACTTCACTTGGTATGACAGTCTCTAGATCCATCCATGTCTCAACAAATGACTCAGTTTCGTTCTTTTTATGGCTGAGTAACATTCCATTGTATATATGTACCACAGCTTCTTTATCCATTCGTCTGTCGATGGGCATTTAGGTTGCTTCCATGACCTGGCTATTGTAAATAGTGCTGAAATGAACATTGGGGTGCATGTGTCTTTTTGAATTAAGGTTTTCTCTGGGTATGTGCCCAGTAGTGGGATTGCTGGGTCATATGGTAGTTATATTTATAGTTTTTAAGGAGCCTCCATACTGTTCTCCATAGTGGCTGTATCAATTTACATTCCCACCAACAGTGTAAGAGGGTTCCCTTTTTTCCGTACCTTCACCAGCATTTGTATGTTTGTAGATTTTCTGATGATGCCCATTCTAACTGGTGTGAGGTGATACCTCATTGTAGTTTTGATTTGCATTTCTCTAGTAATTAGTGATGTTGAGCAGCTTTTCACGTGCTTCTTGGCCATCTGTATGTCTTCTTTGGAGAAATGTCTATTTAGGTCTTCTGCCCATTTTTGGATTGGGTTGTTTGTTTCTTTAATATTGAGCTGCATGAGAAAGCAACGAAGACCCAAAGCAGCCAAAAACAAAACAAGCAAACAAGCAAATAGATAAATAATGTTTATATATTATAGAAATTAATCCTTTGTCCATTGATTCATTTGCAAATATTTTCTCCCATTCTGAGGGTTGTCTTTTTGTCTTGTTGATGGTTTCCTTTGCTGTGCAAAAGCTTTGAAGTTTCATTAGGTCCCATTTGTTTATTTTTGTTTTTATTTCCATTATTCTAGGAGGTGGATCAGAAAAGATCTTGCTGTGATTTATGTCAAAGAGTTTTCTTCCTATGTTTTCCTCTAAGAGTTTTATAGTGTCCAGTCTTACATTTAGGTATCGAATCCATTTTGAGTTTATTTTTGTGTATGGTGTTAGGGAGTGTTCTAATTTCATTCTTTTACACGTAGCTGTCCAGTTTTCCCAGCACCACTTATTGAAGAGACTGTCTTTTCTCCATTGTATATCTTTGCCTCCTTTGTCATAGATTAGTTGACCATAGGTGCATGGGTTTATCTCTGGGCTTTCTATCTTGTTCCATTGATCTTTGTTTATGTTTTTGTGCCAGTACCATATTGTCTTGATGAATGTAGCTTTGTAGTATAGTCTGAAGTCAGGGAGTCTGTTTCCTCCCGCTCTGTTTTTTTCCCTCAAGACTGCTTTGGCTATTTGGGGTCTTCTGTGTCTCCATACAAATTTTAAGATGATTTGTTCTAGTTCTGTAAAAAATGCCATTGGTAATTTGATAGGGATTGCATTGAATCTGTAGATTGCTTTGGGTAGTATAGTAATTTTCACAGTATTGATTCTTCCAATCCAAGAACATGGTATATCTCTCCAACTGTTTCTTTCATCTTTAATTTCTTTCATCAGTGTCTTATAGTTTTCTGCATACAGGTCTTTTGTCTCCCTAGGTAGGTTTATTCCTAGGTATTTTTTTTTTTTTTTATGCGTTACGTGGGCCTCTCACTGTTGTGGCCTCTCCCGTTGCGGAGGACAGGCTCCGGACGCGCAGGCTCAGCGGCCATGGCTCACGGGCCCAGCCGCTCCGCGGCATGTGGGATCCTCCCAGACCGGGGCACGAACCCGCGTCCCCTGTATCGGCAGGCGGACTCTCAACCACTGCGCCACCAGGGAAGCCCCCCATTCTTAGGTATTTTTTATTCTTTTTGTTGCAGTGGTAAATGGGAGTGTTTCCTTAATTTCTCTTTCAGATCTGTCATCATTAGTGTATAGGAATGCAAGAGATTTCTAGGCATTAATTTTGTATCCTGCAACTTTACCAAATTCATTGATTAGCTCTAGTAGTTTTCTGGTGGCATTTTTGGGATTCTCTATGTATAGTATCATGTCATCTGCAAACAGTGACGGTTTTCCTTCTTCTTTTCCAATTTGTATTCCTTTTATTTCTTTTTCGTCTCTGATTGCCATGGCTAGGACTTCCAAAACTATGTTGAATAATAGTGGTGAGAGTGGGCAACCTTGTCTTGTTCCTGATCTTAGAGGAAATGCTTTCAGTTTTTCACCATTGAGAATGATGTTTGCTGTGGGTTTGTCGTATATGGCCTTTATTATGTTGAGGTAGGTTCCCTCTATGCCCACTTTCTGGAGAGTTTTTATCATAAATGGGTGTTGAATTTTGTCAAAAGCTTTCTCTGCATCTACTGAGATGATCATATGGTTTTTATTCTTCAATTTGTTAATATGGTGTATCACATTGATTGATTTGCATATATTGAAGAATCCTTGCATTCCTGGGATAAATCCCACTTGATCGTGGTGTATGATCCTTTTGATGTGTTGTTGGATTCTGTTTGCTAGTATTTTGTTGAGGATTTTTTGCATCTATATTCATTAGTGATATTGGTCTGTAATTTTCTTTTTTTTTTGTAGTATCTTTGTCTGGTTTTGGTATCAGGGTGATGGTGGCCTCATAGAATGAGTTTGGGAGTGTTCCTTTTCTGCAATTTTT
Organism: Phocoena phocoena; assembly: GCF_963924675.1. Lineage (NCBI taxonomy): Eukaryota > Metazoa > Chordata > Mammalia > Artiodactyla > Phocoenidae > Phocoena > Phocoena phocoena. The sequence continues at coordinate 72,741,432 of NC_089234.1, read as the reverse complement.
GGGAAGAGTTTGAGAAGGATGGGTGTTGCTCTTCTCTAAATGTTTGATAGAATTCACCTGTGAAGCCATCTGGTCCTGGACTTTTGTTTGTTGGAAGATTTTTAATCACAGTTTCAATTTCATTACTTGTGATTGGTCTGTTCATATTTTCTATTTCTTCCTGGTTCAGTCTTGGAAGGTTATACCTTTCTAAGAATTTGTCCATTTCTTCCAGGTTGTCCATTTTATTGGCATAGAGTTGCTTGTAGCAGTCTCTTAGGATGCTTTGTATTTCTGCGGTGTCTGTTGTAATGTCTTTTTCATGTCTAATTTTATTGATTTGAGTCCTCTCCCTCTTTTTCTTGATGAGTCTGGCTAATGGTTTATCAATTTTGTTTATCTTCTCAAAGAACCAACTTTTAGTTTTATTGATCTTTGATATTTTTTTCTTTGTTTCTATTTCATTTATTTCTGCTCTGATCTTTATGATTTCTTTTCTTCTGCTAACTTTGGGTTTTGTTTGTTCTTCTTTCTCTAGTTCCTTTAGGTGTAAGGTTAGATTGTTTATTTGAGATTTTTCTTGTTTCTTGAGGTAGGCTTGTGTAGCTGTGAACTTCCCTCTTAGAACTGGTTTTTCTGCATCCCATAGGTTTTGGATCATCGTGTTTGCATTGTCATTTGTCTCTAGGTATTTTTTGATTTCCTCTGTGATTTCTTCAGTGTTCTCTTGGTTATTTAGTAACGTATTGTTTAGCCTCCATGTGTTTGTGTTTTTTACGGTTTTTACCCTGTAATTCATTTCTAATCTTATAGCATTATGGTCAGAAAAGATGCTTTATATGATTTCAGTTTTCTTAAATTTACTGAGGCTTGATTTGTGACCCAAGATGTGATCTATCCTGGAGAATGTTCAGTGCACACTTGAGAAGAAAGTGTAATCTGCTCTTTTTGGATGGAACGTCCTATAAATATCCATTAAATCTCTCTGGTCTATTGTGTCATTTAAAGCTTGTGTTTCCTTATTAATTTTCTGTTTGGATGATCTGCCCATTGGTGTAAGTGAGGTGTTAAAGTCCTCCACTATTATTATGTTACTGTCGATTTCCTCTTTTATAGCTGTTAGCAGTTGCCTTACGTATTGAGGTGCTCCTATGTTGGGTGCATATATATTTATAATTGTTAAATCTTCTTGTTGGATTGATCCCTTGATCATTATGTAGTGTCCTTCCTTGTCTCTTGTAACATTCTTTATTTTAAAGTCTATTTTATTGGATATGAGTATAGCTACTCCAGCTTTCTTTTGATTTCCATTGGCATGGAATATCTTTTTCCATCCCCTCACTTTCAGTCTGTATGTGTCCTGGGGTCTGAAGTGGGTCTCTTGTAGACAGCATATATATGGGTCTTGTTTTTGTATCCATTCAGCAAGCCTGTGTCTTTTGGTTGGAGCATTTAATCCATTCAGGTTTAAGGTAATTATCGATATGTATGTTCCTATGACCATTTTCTTAAGTTTTTTAGGTTTGTTTTTGTAGGTCCTTTTCTTCTCTTGTGTTCCCCACTTAGAGAAGTTCCTTTAGCATTTGTTGTAGAGCTGGTTTGGTGGTGCTGAATTCTCTTAGCTTTTGCTTGTCTGCAAAGCTTTTGATTTCTCCATCGAATCTGAATGAGATCCTTGCCGGGTAGAGTAATCTTGGTTGTAGGTTCTTCCCTTTCATCACTTTAAGTATATCATGCCACTCCCTTCTGGCTTGTAGAGTTTCTGCTGAGAAGTCAGCTGTTAACCTTATGGGAGTTCCCTTGTATGTTGTTTGCCGTTTTTCCCTTGCTGCTTTCAATAATTTTTCTTTGTCTTTAATTTTTGCCAATTTGCTTACTATGTATCTCGACCTGTTTCTCCTTGGGTTTATCTTGTATGGGACTCGCTGCACTTCCTGGACTTGGGTGGCTATGTCCTTTCCCATGTTAGGGAAGTTTTCGACTATAATCTCTTCAAATATTTTCTCTGGTCCTTTCTCTCTCTCTCTTTCCTTCTGGGACCCCTATAGTGCGAATGTTGTTGCATTTAATGTTGTCCCAGAGGTCTCTTAGGCTGTCTTCATTTCTTTTCATTCTTTTTTCTTTAGTCTGTTCTGTAGCAGTGAATTCCACCATTCTGTCTTCCAGGTCACTTATACATTCTTCTGCCTCAGTTATTCTGCTATTGATTCCTTCTAGTGTAGTTTTCATGTCAGTTATTGTATTGTTCATCTCTGTTTGTTTGTTCTTTAATTCTTCTAGGTCTCTGTTAAACATTTCTTGCATCTTCTCAATCTTTGCCTCCATTCTTTTTCCGAGGTCCTGGATCATCTTCACTATCATTATTCTGAATTCTTTTTCTGGAAGGTTGCCTATCTGCACTTCATTTAGTTGTTTTTCTGGGATTTTATCTTGTTCCTTCATCTGGTATATAGCCCTCTGCCTTTTCATCTTGTCTATCTTTCTGTGAATGTGGTTTTTGTTCCACAGGCTGCAGGATTGTAGTTCTTCTTGCTTCTGCTGTCTGCCCTCTCCAGTTCTCTTTTTATTAACTCTCCTTCAAAATCATTTCATCTAATTTAATCCTGGGTAGTCTTCCTGTTCCTCTCCTGCTCTCCTGACCTGTTCTGTCCAAAATACTGGCCATAAGTCACCTGTGCACTTGCTGGTCTTGGTGGGTCTCCTGGGGAGGCAGGGGGCAGCTTTTTTCTTTCCTCAGTGCTTCGTCTAGTTTTAGTTGCTCACAGGGTGCTACGTGCAGAGGCCTCGCCTCCAGCGCTTCAGACCAGAGTTCCTCTTGCAAAATGGCTGCACCCCACACTGAAGTTCAAGATGGCCTCTTCACAGATTTGAAGAGTTATTTCTCAATTAGTTTGTGTAATTTGAATTTGGTTTTTGTCTTGCTCAAATTCCACAAGGGTGAAAAAAACCCATTGCTTTTCAAAGGAATGTTTAAAGATATTCCATACTATATTTTAAATATGAAATACATAGCTCTTGTGTTTTTAGATTTGGCTGTGTAAAGAAAGCACCAGATGTTATGGAAAAGCATTTCATAATGAATTTAAAGAAGTTTCCATTTGCCCTGCGAAGAACTGAAAATCGAGCTTTTTTCCCCCATCTTTAATTCAGTAATTAACTAGACTTTCCCTGTAGTTTGGGAGACTGTAATAGTTTACACCTGTTTCAACTTTTGCTGTTTTTATTGGCCATGGGTTTTGCCATCCCGTATTTCTTATGAAGCAAAAATATGAAATAAAATAGGGTAAAGCATTGGAGAAATTATAATAAACATAAAAAATGAATTGTTCAGCTTAAAATATGAAATGCTTTACCTGCACAATGCATGAAGCCATGTTTCAGTAGTATTGAAGTAATTTATTCCTGGAGTTCTGTGTCATGAAAATAAAGACAGTTGCTTTCATTGGCAGGAATAATCCAGGGTTTTTACAATCAAACAATTAACTTTTGGAACATCAGGCAGAAGTCATGTTGTAAAGACAGTTAGAAAAAGCCTGCTAAATCGTTATGTGTGTGTTTATGTTACTGTGAGTAAAAAAGATGAGGGTGTATCAGTGTATAAGAATGAAGGCTCGATAGAACTGTTCTACCACAGAATACAATCAGACTTCAAAGGTCAGGGAACGCCATGACATCAAGTATGGGTTGGCTCATTCCACAGGTGATGTTTCCCCCTCCAAACATAATAAAAAGAAAACCATTGGGTCAAGAAATTACCATGCCTCCTATTTTTTCTTGCAATCCAACTCTCAAATGGCCTCCCTGGTAGCACGCTTTCTTCTTTAGTTGTAACAGTAGCTACCCAGCTCTAGTGTTGAGTTAAGAGTAAAATGACTAGCTCTTTAGTGCGTTGTCCAGAATAAGAATAGCTAAATTAAATTTCTAATACGTTTAATTTGGATAGAGTTGTGAATGTGGAAAGATCTTAGGGAGAGTTGTTTCTAGAACCGAATTTTAATTCTGTCTTGATCCCACTCGATGGGTGGCTTTGAATATATTGGCCAAGGTTGTAAGTCGAATGAAGGTCTATATTGCCTATTTTGAGTCACCAGCGTGGGACTTAAATATTTGTGGAATGAAAGTGAACTTCTCTTTCTTTTCTGGGTCTGTAGAATGAACATCTTATATTCCTAAGTTTATACTGAGAAAGAGATACTCCACAAACCTCCTCCCTCCCAGTCTCTCACTACTTCAAGCGGAGTTGATATTTTAATACTGAGGAATTTAGAGTAAGTTTGAGAATGGAACTCTCAAATGTGAGCTCAGAAGGATCCCTCTTGGGGAGGGCAGATAATACTTCTGGTGAAATGTTGCTCTCCCTTGATTGGCTTCTGTGGCCTTGGTAGCTTTGTTTGGGTGGAGTCAGTAAAAGCTGTGCAGGAGACCCAGCAACCTGGGAATGAGGTAAGCCTGCTCCCAGCAAGGACTGATGACAGACTCACCACCGTTTGCACTGGAGACAGTGGCTACCCAAGAGTCCCACCAGAGGCTTTTACCAGGTCCTTGTGGGCTTGGGAAATGGACATGTCTCAGGATTTAGGGGAAAATCAGGCTCAGATTTGGAGTTTCTTGTGCATAAACATTTGGAATGAAAAAAGCCAGAGATTTTTGGTGTCAACGAGTGTGCCATCTCTGGCTCCCTCCCTCCTGTTCCCCCTCAGATGATAAGGTTGCTAAAGGTACAGGTTTCCGGTTAAGTTTTAGATGTTTTTCTGGGAACATAATTATAATTTGGGTCTAACTAAGGAAGTTCCCCCCGTTTTGTTCATCCAGGGATTGAAAGGCCATTCTATGAAGTCTGTTTAGCTGGACTTGGCATGAAGGGGCATTTCAAGGTTGTGACATAATGCGTTTGTCATGAGCGAAATAAGTGTCTAAAGGAAGTTTCTGTAATAAAACGTTAATTGTATCATGAAATTTAAACTGATGAATTTTAATTTGTGAAGAGGTTCCCTGTGGGTGAAGGGGTGTTTTTCTGCCTTGCTTGATAGGCCTTTGAAAATACCTTTGATTCTAAAATTTCTCTTTAAAGAAGAGTTCCTTCGATGTCACTAGAATTTTTTTTTCCAATCTTTGTGCCCTAGTATGCAATTTTCATTGCCAAGCAATTGTGTCATCGGGCAGGGGTGCCTTTAAGCTATTTTTGGCTTTAGAGATAAAGCCAGCCCAAGAGGTAGCTGAGTTGAAGTGCCCCCAAGGCATTTGTGTCATCAGGTTAGGGTGCCGACCTTTTATCTTCCTGGCCCCTCTGGCTAGGACCAACCAAGTTTGCCAGTTTATTTAGAAAGAGTGAGCTTTGTGTATCTTGTTGTTGTTCGAAATTGCTTTTTATGGTCTTTCAGAAGCTTTACTTTTGGTGTATTTCTGAGTTGGAGTGAAAATCATAAGTTTTAGAGTTAACTACAAAGAATCTGTCTGTGGAAGTGTGTGACTCAAATGCTCACATCGGTTCCTGTGCTTCAGTTCATGCTGTTGATGATGTGGTCATTGTGCAAAGAGTAAAGTTAAAATGGTATTGGAATTGTGCGTTCGTTCCCTTTTGCTGCTGTAACAAATCACAAGTATAGTGGCTTACAGCAACATAAATTTATTTTCTTACTGTTCTGGAGGTCAGAAGTCAGAAATGTGTTTCATTGGGCTACACCAAGGTGTTGGCAGGGCTGCACTTCCCCCAAAGACTGTAGGGGAGAATCCATTTCCTTGCCTTTGCCAGCTTCTGGAGGGCGCCTGTATTTCTTGGCTTGTGACCCCTTTGTCCACCTTCAAAGCCAGCAGTGTAGCATCTCTGTATCTTTTAATGCTCTGACCCTCTCCTTTTGCCATCACATGTCCTTCTTTCTCCCTCTGCTTCTGTTGTCACATTGCCTTCTTGGACTCTGACCTTCATGCTCCCTTCTTAAAAGGGCCCCTTGTGATTACGGTGGGTCCACCTGAATAATTCAGGATACACCTCCCACCGCCAGACCCTTAATTTAATCACACCTGCAAAATGCCTTCTGCACATGTAAGGTAATATATTCACAGGTTCCAGGGATGAGAATGTGACATCATTGAGGGGCTATTTAGCTGCCACATATTAGAATACAGTTTTTAATTTATTATTTCTTTCTAGCTCTTGTTTTCATACATTTCCCCAAACTCTCTTTGGAAATCACAGAAACATGTACTCTGCTCTGTTTTTTAAATGAAAACATGTCAATAAAAATACACGTTTTTACAAAATTATAGAAGATATCTTACATTTAACTGTGAAATTAAAGTTGGTGACAAAAGAATTTAGACGTTAATACTTACTACTTTTTGAGGGCGGAGAGGATTTCTTTGAATTTTGAATTCTCTACTTAACGGAATGTCTGCCACACTTACTGGGTCTTTAATAATTTTAGCAAGTGCCCTTGTTACACACACACACACACACACACACTCGTGCACCTACAGGCAGGCCCGTTGACGGTATCGCCCACTAGGTGTTTGGGGTACCACGGTCTTCCGGGTTTCAATTTCCAGAAGTTCTTGATCCTGCTTGTGTCTCTGTCCTGGGCAGGGAGGGAACTCTTCCACCCTGTGCCTGAATCTGAGACCTGGTGTTTGCCTTCTGAAAGGTGCAATTTGATGCTATTGCAAGCAAGATGCCCTTAGCTCTTTGTTCCTGTCTCTCCACAGATTAAAAAGAAAATGTTCACAGAACCGTAAAACTTTTGCGCGTAAAGAACTGGGTTTGTCCTTTATTTATAGGCTACCATTCAGATATGAAAACGATTGTTCAAATGCAATGACCTTCACATTAATCTCAGGTGAAATTTTGTCGTCTGGGACCTTCACCAAGACTTTTTAACTCCCTTGTTGTTTTGTCTCTCTCTTTGTAAATGTGAATAAAGAAGTGAGTTAAAGTGTAGTGTGTGATGCCAGCTGAAATCCAAGTAGATTATACAGTCATTGCAAAGCATAAAACTGAAATTGCTCTGAGTAGGCCTTGTCAGATGAGCCATCACTTGAAAAGGCAACCTCACGCCTGGGACTGATTACAGACAGGAGGTGCTCACAGCACTACAGCTGATTCTACTGGTAGTTGCATTTGTTCATGTATGTAGTTCCTTGACTATGAGAAAACAAGATTACTTTCATCTATGTGTGAAAATAGAGACTTGTGAGGCTTTCAGACAAGAAAATGGAGTGTGACGTTATCTAAAGATGTCTGATTGATTGGATTAGTATTTTATTCTGTATCCATTTTGCATTACAGATGAGGCCTACCGACAGGCACTGAGCTTTGGGGGAGCAAGGCTGGTACCTTGTTTACCTTTATATTCTCATACCTGATACTCGAGAGTTTTTTGAATACATAGATTGAAAAATGAAACTATTTTAAATGTATACATTTTTATTTACAGCTGCTGCTGAAGGAAAAGGCAAAAGTGGGGAAGACTTTTTTCAGAAGGTAAGTCACTTTTTACTCGTGCCTTGGCGATAATTAAGGAGAAATGTACCTGTCTCAGCAGCTACACTAGAAGCCCCTGAAAGCGCCCCTTCCATAGGAAGGAGAGTAGGTTTTGATAAGATAGCTGGAGATGCTTGGGGCAAGGAAGGGGTGGTAGGCTGTTTGGGACAAGGAAAGGGTGGTAGGCTGTTTGGGGCGTAACCATTCGAAGGTGCCTCCTTCTAGGCAAATTTAATGAAGTTTTCCCTTGGAGGCAAGGAGGCAGTGAGGGCTGCCAGATCTGCTGCCCAGATTATCTTCTTTACCGCCTGTTTCCTCCTTCCCCAAACACATACCTGACCTGGGGGGCTGGAGAGAAGGAGTCCCTCACAGCTTCTTCATTTCTGGTAAGCCTGACCATGGGCGACGTAATAAAATTGTCAAAAGATGCACCATTTAGACCGCTTGCTCACAGCTGGTAACCAAGTCCATTCTGTCCCCGGCTGCCCTCCGTAAGTTCTGACCTTCAGTGAAGCCAGCCTGGCCAGTCTTAGAGGGAAATAGGAACTGATGGAAAATGATTTGAGATAGTGTGGAGAGCAGTTGATGAGTTCTGGTTAGCTCTATTGGAAAATAAGTGTTTTATGTAAGGGAAGATGTCTGTCTTTTCAAAGAAATTGACTCGAGTCCTCCTCCTTCTTTGTTTTGTTCAGTTGAATTTATTTGTGTGTTTGTTGTTGGTTTCCAGAAGGCATGTGTGTGGGAAGAGATAACACAGTTTGTCCCAGAGTGAAATACAGCAGCAACTACGGATGAGGTTAAATATCACTGTAGAGGGTCATCAAACTTTTGGAAGACACCTGTGTGACCAGACGTGGCTTTTACAGCCCTCCTCATTCTCTTGTCTTCTGTGTGAGCTGCACTTCTTTTTTTTTTGGGTCAACTTCATCATTCATCTGCATTCTCTTCCAAGGATATTGAAAGCGAATATTTTCAGAGCTGATACTGGCATTGCCATTTCTTCATTCTGAAAATATTTGTTTACCACCTGCTGTGTTGCGCAACGCACTGGAAAGACCAAAACGAGCAAGGCGTAGTCCCGGCCCTAAAGGAATTAGTCTGGTGTTTGATGATAAAGCCACATAAATAGCAGGAAAGTCTGGGCCGTACAGGATTAAGCACTTGACTGGGGCTTGAGGAGATTCAAAAGGACTTGTTGAGGTCTTTAGAAGAGTAGACATTAGCCAAGTGGAGGTAGGCTTGGGTGGGTGGGAAGGGCATTCTAGGTGAAGAAACAGAATGGAAAAAGGCTCAGATGTGGAAGCATTCACGCAGCATTCATACTTCAAACATTTGGCTGGCATATGACATCGGAGAGTTCATAGTGCAAGGTGAGGTGTACTATCCTATATGATGAGCTACCTTCTTTGTTTGGGTGGCCTTTCTTAAAGGGATTTAAATTTTAAAAATTTAAAAGTGCTGTGCTGGCCAAATAGAATGTGCCAGACCACAGTTTTCCACCCCTGCTCTTTAGGCTCATGCTGTTGAAGTTTATGTACTATGTCTGAATCCGCCTTCCTTGGCATTATCTGACGTTGGTTCATGTCCAACTTGTACTCAGTACTTGGGCAATTCAGAATACTCTGCTTTTAGCTGGGGCAGGCTTGCCACAAGGGGAAGAAAAGAGAAGACAAATAGCAGAAATCGCAGATTTGCCTTGGGTTGGCTGTGGTGGCACAAACAGATGCAATCTATGGAAGGATTTTTGTTTCTTTTTTTCCTGTTTCTGAGTTCTTCTTTAACTTGCAAAGAGATGTAAAAAGCAGCCTGTTCAGCTTTGTGTGACTCAGACATTTTAAAACCTGAATCGAAACACAGTGTATGTGGTCATAAAGGACCTTCATTCTTAGAAGATTTGCTAATATTTATCACTCTTTGCAGAGCCATATATACATTCCAGCAGTTTAAATGGAAACACATGTTTGAATCCAGGAACATGTGTGCATCCCACAAACTGTGAGTTGGAATCATAGATTACATTCTTGGTCGCAGGTTAATGAAGCCTCTGACTAAATGGAGTACTTTTTAATCTCCTCATTTTCTTCTTTTGTTCAATAAAGTATCTTCCTGATCGACAAGTGTCAATATAAGATTTGGATACTTACCCTGGAAAAAACCCTGCAGCTTACTAAGAGGCAAGCATCCCAAATTTCAGAAAAGTAATTTTCAGTGTTTTGACCAGACAGAAGTAGACATTATGGTCTGTCTCCAGTAGAATGAAGGAGCAGAGAGGTATTGAATTCTCCTCCAGGAACTTTCTTCTAGTCACACATCTTCCATTAAAATTAATGGCATTTGGGGAAACATTTGGGAACAGAAAATAAACCACATTGCTGGTCATTAGCATGTTCGAAAAAATGCTTTTCTTCTCCCAGGGAAATGCAAATATGAAGGTTCTATATGCTTATTATTAGAATATATTTTGGTGTTTTACTCTGGAGTGTGTATCACAAACCAAAATTAGAATCTCTCTTTGAGCTGAGTTTAAAATTTGACTATCCTGACTTTAAAAATATCTAAGTCTGGAAGGATACCTCCTGGATTCATACTGCCTCTCCCTAAGGAGAGGATTGGAAGAGGAGGATGAGACTTGTATATGTTACTTTGGTTTTTTTGGACCATCAAAATATATGTAAAATTACTACTGGGATCATCAAATGTATTGTCTCAAATTTGGAGCTATGATTTGCAGTTGTTCAGTTTACTGTACGCTTAGACTTCTCCCAGGTGTCACACTTATTGTTTCAGAGATCTCCCTGGTTTTCTGTATACTGTTTTACTGTATGTGTTTAAAATGTTTTATTTCCACTGATATTCTATTAGGGTAAAAGACTAACCTGTTACAGCAGATAATGCCAACAATATCGTGCCTTAAAGAACAGTTCTTTAAAATTAGAAGCATCATAAAAATTCGAAAATAGGGGAATGGTTGAGTAAATTTTGGTGTATTCACATCATGAAATTATATGCAATGTTTAAAAAAAACTAAGTAAATCTTTACCCATTGACACAGAAAGATACTTGCAGTGTATTGCTGAATCAGAAATGTAAATAGTATGATTTCTGTTTTGCAAAATACATATAAAAACAAGATAAAATATAGGTCTGAAATGGTACACATTTCAGATAAATAAAACCATCAACAGAGATCACACCTTTTTATTTTGTCCTTTCCACATAGTACAATTTTTAAGTAAGTGTGTACATCTTTTGTAAAATTTTTAATGAAACAATAACAAAAAGGAAAAAAAAAGAATAGTTCTTTATTTTACTTTCATGTAACATTCTAAGGAGAATGTTTGGTAGGTGGCATTGTCCCATGCTGTCAGTGAGAGACCCAGATTCCTTCTAAGACAGAGACCTGCTGTTCCCTAAGGCACAATCTCATCTGTATGGTTAAAACTGGGTCATCACCATGGCCAGATGGGAGCTGGTGAGAAGGAGGAAGTGTGCCGTGGTCTTAAGGCAGGTCAGGTCTGGGTCTGGCATGTGTCAGTTGTTCTCACGTTCTCCTGGAGAAAACTCCTGTATGATGAGGCCTTATGTAACTGCAGTCATAGGGGTGGGAGGAGGAGCATCTGGAGGAAATACTGATTTTGCAAGTGCTCTTTACCAAAAGACAGATTAAGGAAAAACGAATGTGGTCGGAGGGTAATATCTCTGTGTGTTAAGCCTTTGAAACGTTTTGTATTATGTTTTGGGGCTGCTCTAAAAATTTGTACCACAAATTGAGTGGCTTCCACACTAAAAATGGGTTGTCTCACCTTTCTGGAGGCTGGAAGTCCAGGATCAAGGTGTGGACAGGGTTGGTTTTTTCCTAGGGCTGCGAGAGAGAATCTGGTCCACGCCCCTCTCCTGGCTCCTGGAGGTTTGCTTGCCGTCTTTGGTGTTCGTGGCTTGTAGAAGCATCGTCCCCGTCTCTGCCTTCTTCACATGGCGTTCTCCTTGTGTGTGTCTTGCTGTGTCCAAACATCCTCTTTTTATAAGGACACCAGTCCTATTGGATTAGGGCTCACTCTAATGATTTCATCTCTCTAATTACATCTGCAGTGACCCTGTTTCCAAATAAGGTCGCATTTGAGGTACTGGTGGTTAGGATTTAAACATACGAATTCTGGGGGACACAATTCAACTACTAATACCTTTTAATGGAGGAAATAAAGTTTGTAGAACATTTACTATAATTAGAAAAATTTGGTAGAATTTTTATGTTTTGATACTCAATTTGATCTATGGATTTTAACTTCCTAGTCATTTGTACTAAATCGTTTTCTTTCCTTATAGCAAGTCATTTTTAAGTTGTCTATAACAAATACACAATTAACATGCAAGAAAGAAAAAAAATCTACTTAGTCATCCCACCTTTGAAGGAGAACTACTATTTATACACCCTTAGTCCTTCTTTCTATGTATATTAAAAATGTGAAGTGCTTTTTAATATTCTCTTATTGGCTGATGAGATTACAAATTAGACTCTTTGTATTGGATACATCCCAAATGTTTTTCTATGTTGAAATTTGCAAGTTCTCCAGTAATTGTACTTTTTATTCTTTGGCTCTAGCTATATTTACAAAAGGAGGGAATGGATACAACTATTGCTGTTCTCTCTAGTTCTTTGTCCACTTCTCATGGAACCTTAATTGAAACACATGGAAATGATCTGCCAAGAGTTTTACAGTTCTTTGGCCAGTTGTTCATGGCTTACTCACTGTCTGTCCTGTTTCCTTTAATCACTTCGTTTTTTCTTTCTCTTGTGAAATGACTACTTTTTTTATTTCTCTTGTGAAATGACTATGGCGAGATCTTGGAGGGGAAAATGTGTTACAGTGTATTAGGTGGGGATGAGTAAAGTGATTGTATTACAAATGTGATTCATCAAAGCAAAATGCTTTAGGAATCTCGAATCCCAATGGCTGAAGAAGAGAAAATTCATTCAGCATCATAATTGATGAAAGCCAAGTTTTCCATCACATTGGGTTATATACATCGTTTCACCACAAAGTACACATCCCATATTTTAAAGTAGGGATATTTTATACCCTTAAAATATTTCAGTTTAGAAAAGTGACCTTTAAACTGTGGTTTTTCAGAAGAGCTTATCACTAAGACTAATATAAATATGAAACTGATGGTTTATGTGGTATATTTTTATTACCCTCAAGCTCATCTTGTTAGGCAAATAGATTTCTTTTGTCATTTTGAGACTGGAAGGTAGCAAGTGTTGTCTTCTGGGGTAAATTGCTTGGAGGAATATCTGTCTCCCTTTGTACCTCAAAATGAGTGCATTAGTTGGTCTTAGATGGGGACCATTTGAATCTTTTTATTGGAGGAGGGAGGCAGAAATCTCTAAGTATAATTGCTTCTCCTTCCTCCACTGACCATGATTTTGTATAGGTTGAATGGCTCATAGTCCTCTGGTCATAGAAATAAGTTTTGATTTAATTATTTAAAAGTGAATTCACTTCATTATAGCCCATGATATACTTTCTCTAGCACTGAGTCTCTATGCTTAAACATTTAAAATCAAGTTTGATTTAAATGAAATTAGGATATTTAAGGTTTTAATCTCAGTATGTGTTTCAGTAGGTAATATATTCACGTGGCTCACAATTCAGACGTTCCAAAAGGACGTGTATATACAGTGAAGAGTGTTTGATGTCACAGTTCTGAAGATGGGCTCAGGAGGCTGCAGAATGAGTGTTGATTTTGATTCTAGACTTAAATGTTGTCACCACTGGATGTCATCACAAACGGACAGTTAGGCCTTAAAGCCAACATTCAGGGACCCTGGGTTCTTATTTCTGATGACAGTGTTATGGACTTGAGCATAAGTTTCATTGAGAGAGTCTGTGATCGCTGTTTTCTTCTACAACTGGCTAAATAGGGGTAACTGGCACGTACAAGACTTAGAAAAAATGGACAACCCCCCAAACAGGTTATTCTGGTCATCTCTTAATTATATTTATTTTTAAAAATTAATTAATTAATTTTTTTTTTTTTTGCGGTATGCGGGCCTCTCACTGTTGTGGCCTTCTCCCGTTGCCGGAGCACAGGCTCCGGACGCGCAGGCTCAGCGGCCATGGCTCACGGGCCCAGTCACTCCGCGGCATGTGGGATCTTCCCGGACTGGGGCATGAACCCGTGTCCCCCGTATCGGCAGGCAGACTCTCAACCACTGCGCCACCAGGGAAGCCCTAAAAATTAATTTTTATTGGAGTATAGTTGATTTACAGTGTTGTGTTAGTTTCTACCGTACAGCAAAGTGAATCAGTTATACAGATACATATATCTGCTCTTTTTTAGATTTTTTTTCTCATATGGTTATCTTTCAGAAAGTTGTTAAGGGTAAGAATCTGTCCTGTTTTTATATCTTCTGATTTGCTCTGTGTCTTCCATCAGAGTTGAGCAGATAAGGGTTAGTGAGAAAAGATTAAGAAAAAGACTGTCTTAAGTGATTTGCTCATTCTCTCTTTTTCTTTTCTAAGTTCTGTCTTTGTGTTGACTTGAATATGGGTGTCAAGCCCATATTCTCGAGCATGTTGTACAGTCACCTGTTGAGTTCTGTCATCATATCAGGTACTTGGCTTTTCTTTCGGCAGTCATTTCACACAACTGCTTTATGAAAACCACATTTGCTGTTTTATTCCTCTTTCTGCCTCCATGGAGGTAGGGGATGTCATTGGGGTTCCTTTAAACTGTGTGTTTGATGGCAGTGAATATACCCTAGTTGCTATTATGATTTTTTAAAGTGAATAATAATAGTTAATTTAAATGAATACCCTATGAAAGTTTAGTCATTACTGGTTTAAATGTCTCTTGAACCCAAACTCAAACCATTGGATCATGTGGAAAATCACATTGAGTTTATGATTGGATTATTATGTAGGCCTTAAAAAATCATGTAAACATTACTAGGGCAGAAATTATTCCAGAATGTTAAGTGTCTGTCTCAGTGATGAGATTATGGTTGATTTGTATTCTTTCTCTATACTTATTATGCAGTGAACCCCTATTATTTTTAAAAGCAAGATTAATCATCACCACCACCTCATGGAGAGAAACAGACCGTAATGGCTAAAGTAGGTTGAGGTTGCCCATGAATGCATAAATTATTGCCAATTTGTAGAACATAAAGTATTTTGTTGAAAGAAGTGTAAAAGGTCATTTGTTTCTGCCACCCATGACGTACGGAAGTTCCTTCTGTATCTTCTACAACAGGTATAAAGACAGTTCAGGTTTCAGATGTATATACAAGGCTGATTTTTAGTCAGTGCTGATTTTCAGAAAATTTCCCCCTTTCTTTTCATCCATGTGATCCTCTTGTTTTGCCATTTGGAGGTATAAAAATTTTTTCGAAGATATTTTTTTTTTTTGTAAAATCTGTATGTCTTCTTTTTTTCAGACTAAAGATATTTAGATTTTATTTATCATATAACTCAATTTTCAGATCCCTTACCATTCTATTCACTTGCAGGAGCAAGATTTTACAGGTGGCAACAATATCTGGGTACAGTATTTTGGGTATAGCCTGATGAGTACGGCTATAGTGAGGCCATGATATCCATGATACGGATGTGATCCAGAAGCAGCTAAAGATTATATAATTTTCAGGCACTGTCAATTGGTCACAGATGTGAAGAATTGGCTTTTTTTTTTTTTTGTTTTTTTTTTGGCCATTCTTCATCCAACTGAAGAGGAATGTTTGGCTCCAACTGTCATTACTAGGTATATAATATACATTAAGGATGCTAGAATCCTGACTGGCAGGTTCAAGCCCACTTATAGATAGCTCACAGGCTCTGTCACTCTAAACTCTTGACCTGCCATTTGGCCTGGAGACCATGTGGCAGTTAAGGTGTGGCCAGAACATGAAAGTGTGGGAAGCATCCCTTTGAAAGAGTTCACCTGGTTCTGGGACTGTGCAGTCGGAACTCCTGCGTGATTTTCTTTCTTCATTATGGACTTCACAAGGTTACCTGGGAAAAGGACTCAGCCACAGCCTGACAGCCCATAATTAAATGATGGGGCCAGTGCAGTGACTTTTAGTGTGACTCCAGTGAATGCTGTGACATTTAGTAAAGAGCTTTAAGCTTTACTGCTTTAAAATGGGTTTACAGAAGAATTAGTACGTTTAAAAATTGGGTGTGGTGGTTATGTCCTTTTCTTCTAGACAAGGATCTGAATAGTATTGGATTGATTTTTTTTCAGGGTCAGAGACCTAGTTGGTGGCAGCCAGGACCTGAAGAGTGCTTTTCTGACTTTGACTGTTGTTCATAAAATATAAATCATTTTCTGTAAATCGGTGATTATCATGCCCTCTTGGGTGGACTGTGCTCCTATAGTGAGAAAAGTTCTGTCTAAAGCTGTAAGTTTTGCTGAGTAGGACTCTGAATTAGAGTCATTGTGGTGCATTAGAGGGACAGCCCAAGGGCTGAAGCAAATTAGTACAGTAAAATAAATGGTATGGATTTTGTTAGTCCTTTATATGTTGTTTAAACAGTCAGATTTCCAAATCATATTAAGGTTGGTTGGTCTGATATTTCACTATTTTATTTTTTCCAGGAGAGTTGTGATAGTGGCTTATTGTCATCTCATGAATCAATACTTTCTTCAATTTAGGAACTCTTGCTGTTTTTTAAAGAATAGCCTTTTGCTTGATGGAGTTTAAAATTTTTGCATTTTATTTAGACAAAATAGATTGCTTTAGAATTTGTACTTTGGCTAATTCAACTCTTACCTTTTGTCTCTGAATAATACCTTTAAATTTATGGACTTTGTCATTTATGTGATTATATGCCTGCCTTTCCACATACCCTCCCATGAAAAAAGGAGAGGAGCCAGGTGTGTTTTGCATCACCTGTTTCCCTGCTCTTCCAGCCACAGCTGACAGGCCTAGATGTGGCACCAGACCCAATGAGGAACCTTCTGTAGACACTGGCCACGACCTGTGTGACTGGCTCTGAAAACTCACTGAGCGAGACTTGTCTCTAACAAATTGGGGAAGCTAAGACCTAGAGTGGTAGTGGCGACGCGGGAGGGAAAGGTCGTGGTGTCGGGTGGGGTCGGGGAGAAGCCAGGGGTGACCGTGTGGGCCACGGGAAAATGCTGGGGTCACAGGGAGAAGCAGCTGTGAGTCAGCAGAAGAAACCCATCCACAGAAGGGAACATGGAACAACAACAACAACCAAAAAAAAAAAGAGCGAGAGAGCGAGAGAACGAGAGCGAGAGAGCGCGCGAGAGCGCGTGAGAGAGCGAGCGATAGGGAAGCAGATATGCCAGAAGTGAGCAATGCCTCTTGGGGGAGCTGGAACAGTTTGTGGTGCTTCTCAAGTTTGGCTCAGTAGGTGCTTTTGCAAACTTCTTCCCTTCTCTTGATATGCTTGAGAAACTTTGGTGTCTGTGTGTAGTATAGTTTAGCCCCTCGATGAGTATCTCAAATTAAGTTATATCGTTAAAGGAGCAGTGCTCCCTAGACAAGACATAAGACATTCTCCCCAAATGGGTCATTAAAATATGTATACAGCAGCACATATATATATATATGAATTCTATTCAGAGAAAATGTTCATCATATACTGGTATAGTATATTTTCATGTTTTGCAACATATATACCACAGTGTATTGTAAAACGTGAAAATATACCATACCAGTATATGATGAACACTCTTTCTGAATAAAATTCATATATATGTGTGTATATATATGTGTTTGTATATATACATATATATATGTTGTGTGTGTGTGTGTGTGTGTGTGTGTGTGTGTGTGTGTATGAATAGTATTCTTATTCAGGGTGTGTTTCTTTTTGCTCGTCAGTTGCCAGCATTATTCAAGGAATCATAAGGTCATAATTGCTGTTAATATCTTCAGTGGAAAAAGCTTGTGCTGGCCTTATTTTCCAAAAAGATTTAGCTGCGGGCTTTTATTGTACGTTTTAGGATTTCCTCCTTCTCCTTGCACATTGGCACTAATATATTGTTTTAGTCAGTGTTATGCTTTTTGTGGGAAGTTTGTAGTCAGCCAACGTGAGGAGGGGTTAGTACAGCATACAACATTTTCTGTTTTTCTTAGTAGTGGTTAGGGAGAACACTTTGTTACACTTTCCCTCTTTAAGTAACATGATCCTTGAATTAAATTATTAAATATCCTGAATGTTACTCTGTTATTTTGTATGTTCAGCGTTGTGGATTGTCCCAAACTAGTTCTTTTGCAGGTTTTTATTTCTTTGGAGGCAAGTTCCTTCTTGAAAGGAGCTGCTTTTTGTCACTTTAAGACGTGAAAAAATGGATTTCATTACCGTTTTTTCCCCCCTTGGTGAAATCAAAATGATTTAGGATAAGTGTATAAGTATGTCTTTCCTTCCTTAGCATTTATTACCATTAGTACTCTTGTCATTCTAGATTATCATTCAGTCATTCAGATTTTCTGCTTCTTAATAGTTAAAGTGATGACGATTGGGAATGAAGGAATTTAGCCAGAGATGAAACCAACTACAGGCAAATATAGAGGCTTCTGTGTTTCCTTCTCAGTTTTCTTTCTTGAGTTTTCCATCAATTACTTTTTTGAGAGAGAGAGAGAGAGAAAAAAACAAAAACAAGAACCCAGCTTCAATTCCCATGTGGCTGTTTACTTTGGAGTTGCCAAGAAACCTTAATCCCATGTGAATAAGAAAACTTTAAACTCAGTTAGCTTGGAGTTGTTTTCTTAAATAGAACTTCCTCCTGTTATATTTGTCTATGGGATTTCCAAGACAATTGTCCAAATCCATGTGTAAGTCAATAGGAGATGCTGTTTGAGAAGCTCTGTGGCATGGTCCTTAGGTTGGTAGGTTGGGAGAGCCTAAATATTTCCTGGTTTCGGCCAGTATGTTGAGAGGGAGTTATTAACAAGATTGAAGAAATAGTATATTTTAGTATTTATTTGGAACATGGATGTTGTGTTTCTTCTCATTTGTGAGGACCACTTCACTTTGGCATCCCTCTCACACATTGAGAATATGGTGTGCTAGGACTTCCCTGGTGGCGCAGTGGTTAAGAATCCGCCTGCCAATGCAGGGGACACGGGTTCGAGCCCTGGTCCAGGAAGGTCCCACATGCCGTGGAGCAACTAAGCCCGCGAGCCACAAATATTGAGCCTGCGTGCCACAACTACTGAAGCCTGCATGCCTAGAGCCCATGCTCCGCAACAAGAGAAGCCACCACAATGAGAAGCCTGCGCACCACAACGAAGAGTAGCCCCCGCTCGTCGCAACTAGAGAAAAGCATGCGCACAGCAACGAAGACCCAACGCAGCCAAAAAAATAAATGAGTAAAAAGAAAATGTGGCGTGCTACCTCATGCTCTGTCAATCTGGAAACTCTGTCTTCTAGTTTCATGGGAATACTAAAGAAGAAATAATTTCTACCTTCAGAGAGCTTTCAAGCAGAAGGAGAAAGATGTTTATAAGAAAGGGTTAGAATGAATGATGAAGTACACAGGCTTTACAGAGATGCCAAGGAGGCCATTCATGAGACACTTACCACCCTTCCTGTGAGCTATACACTGTGCAGGTGCAGGATCGTGGAGGGGAAATGGGCAACATCTGGTCCCTGTCCTCAAAGCGGTCACACTCTAAAGGAGAAGTGGCACGGAAGTGCCACCCAGGGTGGCGAGAGCATGTAACAGAGGAAACAGAAGGAGTGATTTGTTCTCCTGTGAGGCATCAAGAAAGGCTACCCTCAGGAGAAAATGTTGGAGCAGGAATTTGAGGGAAAGGTAACACATGATTAGTATGTTGGGTAAGATTAGGTCAGGCTTTGTGGAAGAGTTTCTGAGCAGAGAGCAGGGTTGAGATTAGGTTAAGATGTCTTCTAGACCTGTGATAAAATGACCTAAATGTCTTAATGGAGGCAAGATGGAAAGGCATTCCTCACGGAAAGAACCCCCTGAGTGCCTTTGCAAAGGCAAAATAAGAGACAGTGGAGAGTGCTTTTCTGTCCTGTGGCCTAGAAAACAAATGAGTTAAAAGTGATATATATCATTATATCATCTTTTTCTGAGCTAATTACTCAGAGTCAAGTGGACGGTTGAGAGGATGAATAGAAGGTTTGGAAATCCAGATTAAATTTAGGAGATCATACTGTTTGTATTCACTGTCTACTGAAAGATGATGAGAATTAAAGACGATAGCCAGGGTAACCAAACATTTTGTGTTATAGCTTGTTTTGCAGCTTCTGACTTCTTTGTTAAGTGCTGGCTTTAGGGATGTATTATTACTTTTTTCTTCCCTCTACTTTCTTGGAGGAAAAATGCATTCCCAGGAAGATTAACTTTTAACTATGCTTTGAAACATGAGTTTTCAACTGTTGTAATACCTTCATTGCATTTTGGACGATAAAACTTCCAAGTTTGGAATGA
This sequence comes from Phocoena phocoena, assembly GCF_963924675.1. Lineage (NCBI taxonomy): Eukaryota > Metazoa > Chordata > Mammalia > Artiodactyla > Phocoenidae > Phocoena > Phocoena phocoena. The sequence continues at coordinate 72,721,541 of NC_089234.1, read as the reverse complement.
TGGCTATAAAATAAATAGCATCGTTTGACTAAGTCCCAAACCTTCTACGATAGGCAGTTTTTTTAAAAATGTATTTTCCAGGAGGACAGTTGAAAATTTTGGCTTTGCAGTTTACTCCTGGCTGTGTTTCATGGGAATCAGACTAAAACTTCTGAGACCAATGATTCCAATTTGGCAAATAATAGAAAATTTGGTTCTATTCAAAATTAAAGCTTCTCTTAAAGAAATTGTTGGCTATCAACCATTTAGCATGTTCTAGTGTTAGCCTTAAACCACCATTATACAATGATTGAACACGTACAGAGAAGGCCAAGAATATTCGAGATCCAGTATTGTATGCAGAATAAATATAGCCAAGCCTCGTTTTTTCAGGGCAAGGTTTTCTAACTGAAAGAAGTGGAATTCATGTTCCCTTTCCCATTTCCCTAACTCTACCATGAACCATTTTAGAGTTAGTAAATTCTTAATCTACAGCAGTATCCTTAACCCTCATTGGTGTAGGTTTGCCTGTGGATCTTTTAAAAGCTATTGGTGTCCAAACTAGAGATTCTGATTTAATTGTTCTAGAAGTAAAGCTTGAGCATTATTATTATTTTTTAAACTGCCCAAGTGACTTAAATATGCAGCCAAGGTTTGGAACCACTGATACAGCATGTGGGCAAGTGCAGAGAGAAATTCTAAATTTGTGTTGGTCTCTAATGCTGATTAAAAGGAAGGAATTGTATATATTTTGCGTGCGTTTGTGTCAATTATGAACGGATTTCACTTTCTGTTGAGTTTCATTCTCTTAGGACTAAGTGTTCCGTGGTACGATTTCCAAAAGGATATACTGTGGAACACTAGTTCTGTATTATGTTAATAAATACGGTACTTTTATAAGTTCCATGATTAGGTAAGTTTGAGGAATGCTGTTATATACAGTTAAAAAAGGCTCTTTCCTTCAGAACTGCTTGCAGCCACTAATGTGTTAGTTATTTGCATTTTGTGAATTTGTTAGAGGAATATATATTATGCAGCACTTCATAAAACTGTTTGATCATTTTTTTTCCTTTTGGTGACAAGATAGTCTGTAGAATTAAACAATCAGTGAATTTTTTAGAAATTCCTTTTTTTCCCACTGACCAAGATTTGTGTTAGGGCTGGACGTGATGCACTTATACAACGGAGACTTTCTTAAAAAGTGTATTTCCTCAGTGAGCCTCATGATAGGGGGAAGAGTGTAAATCATTGCAGAGTACATGATTCTTTCCTAAAACACAACTGTTATCATTTGATAACCGTGCTCAGAATTTTTTAACATCTTTCCATTGCCTCCCAGATAAAGCTTAAATGTCTTTAAGCTTTGGCATTGAACGTTCATTACAGTCTGGTTCCTTCCTGCTTATTGACCTTTGTCTTCCAGTGTTCCTTAAACCAACCCCCTGGTATCAACCAGTGGGATCCCCAAGCCGTGATCATTCCTGACTTTTGTGGCTGGAGATAAAAATATCTACCCACCTAGAAAGTCTTTTTCTCACCTTGATCTCTGACCCTTTCCAGTTGTATAGCTAAAAGTCCCACCATTCTGTGGCATGTTCCGGGCTGGCCCAGCCTCCGTGGACAGTTTTCATTTCTTTATACGTTACACATCTGCATCACTTTGGATTTTATTAAAAAGTTAATTTTCTGGTGGTGTTGTTCTGTTCTTTGGAGTTGATATACTAATAGTCCAACTAGTTTCTGACTTCTGAATTGAGAGAGTCAAGTATTTTGGGGTCTAACCCATTGGTCTCTGTGCATGGTTGGGGCTAAGTAACTTCTTAGAATCATGTTATTGTAGGGACTGAAAGGGACCTTAAGAGATTTTCTAGTTTAGCATAGAAATGAAGAAAGACCTAGAGAATTTAGGTTCTTTGTCCAAGTCATATAACTTTCTAATTGTTGAAGCTGGAGAGGAAACCCAAGTCACTCTTCTTTTCACTGCACTGACAGTTTATATCTTTTTTAAAAATCCATGTGCTCTTTCAAGAAAAAATCTCATGGCCTTCTTTCTTGTTAATGGCAAAACAGTAAATATCATTACTTAATACAGATCAAAGTAATGAGAGAAAGTGCTGTCTTGTTCATCACTCTTCCAGCCTACCCCCAAATTTTGATGCTTTGGAGGTTCTTAGGGAACACTTGTTTGAGATGGTGTTTAGGAAGCTGCGTTTTTAAACCCTGGATGTCCCGGAGGTGATTACAGTGTGCATTCCTTATACCATCTCCTGCTTATCCCTTCCTCCCTTTCCTGATGCTGTGCCCTCATTCTGAATCAATCAGTGCAGGAAACAAATAACAGATGTCAATATTATGAAGAACACTAAACTAGGTACCATGAGATCTGAGTTCAGGTCCCAGTGCAGTCACCAACGATGAAATCTTATGCAAGTCATTTGGTTGTTGAGACAAGTACTCAGTTAAAAATGGAGACAGTTCCTCGTAGAATTAGTGTTAAGATCAGTTGAATATGAGCAATTTCAAATTGGTTGAAATTGAAAAGCTTTGAGCAAATGTGAGAGATGATGGGATTCTTCTGAGACCCTTCCATGTCAGTGCTTGCATCTCTGAGGTTGAGGGAAGCCTGCAGGGCTTTATTGTTTTAGGATGGGACCCCTTGTTTTTATTATTGTTATTTTTTTGGCCATGCCACAGCTTGTGGGATCTTAGTTCCCTGACCAGGGATTGAACCTGGGCCCATGGCAGTGAAATCAAGGAGTCCTAACCAGTGGACCACCAGGGAATTCCTGGGATGGGACCTCATGTTTTTAATTGCTTGGGGCAAAAACCACACACACATCTATAATATTGTTGGTAACTCTTTTCAGTTTAGAATTGAGTGATAGTAACTTTTATTGGGGGATACTACTTTCTGGATTCTTACGTTGAGAAAAGATCCCATTTGTTGGTTTGTTTTTTTATTGAACTATGTTAAATTTTCTTGGTATTTGACAGTAAAAATATTTTCTTCCTTAGTGACTTCCTTTTTCTTGAGGTGGTGTTGATGGTGTTAAGTGCTCATGCAATGGAATAGTTTGCACTATTAGAAATCCTAGTCCTCCTTTGTTATGGGATGGAGAATTGTTAGGGAATGATGGCCTGTGGCTGGGTGAGGTTTGCTACCAATAAAGAATCATCAGGGCTTCCCTGGTGGCACAGTGGTTGAGAGTCCGCCTGCCGATGCAGGGGACACGGGTTCGTGCCCCGGTCCGGGAAGATCCCATATGCCGCAGAGCAACTAGGCCCACATGCCGCAGAGCAACTAGGCCCGTGAGCCACAACTATTGAGCCTGCGTGTCTGGAGCCTGTGCTCTGCAACAAGGGAGGCCGCGACAGTGAGAGGCCCGCGCACCACAATGAAGAGTGGCGCCCACTCGCTGCAACTAGAGAAAGCCCTCGCATAGAAGCGAAGACCCAACACACCCAAAAATAAAAAAAAAAAAAAGAATCATCAGGGCAAATCGAAGTTTCATTTTGGATGAAAAAATACTTCTGTTCTGCTTGGCAGGAGAGGATAAAAAGAAAATCCAAGCAACTTTTTGATTCAGGGGCTGCCAGTTCTCTCTGGGTGCAAGGAACGTTTCATGTCTCAGCTGCAAGAATTTGCCATTTTGGTTTAGATGTGCATTGTCTTCCCTCCTCATGGCTGCTCTGCTTGCAGCTTGTGGCTTCGTGGCTCTTGGCTCTGAGCCATGAGAGTCCTCTGAAGACCACTCATGAACTTTTTCTACAGCCTGTTGGCCTCTTGGTAGGGGTAGTGGGAGCCATGCATCATGATTGTTTTGAAAGATTTATTGAATATTGAATGTGGGACACTGTTAGGCCTCTGCAGGGACCTGATAAGGCAGTGATTCTCTTGGTTGCTGATTGTAAGTGGAGGTATTTATTTGGGGATCAGGATAGGTTTGGATATTGTAACTGACAATTAAATTGGTACAGGCATGGTGGGCCTGTGCTGTGAGGGCTGGGGGGAGCCACTTACATAGGACCTGTAAGGTGAAGAAGACCGGGAACTTCGGGCGGATATGAGACAGGATGATAAAAGGGGGGAATAAGGAAATGAGAAAGAAGAGTCTTGCCAGCATCTAGTGGTGTGGAGAAGAAGAACATGAAAGAATTAAGGATGACTTCAAAGTTTCAAATACGAAAAGGACAGACATAGTACCATCTAGCAGGAGAGCTGTTTTGGAGAAGCATGTTGACTTTGAAACCAAGGTGGAGATGTTTGGTAGAGTGTAGCAGAGAGATCAGGGCTGAAAATAGTGACTTGTTTGGAATCACTTGCATTATTCCAGCAATAGTGAAGTGGTTTATGTAAAACTGCCTATAAGCTAGGAGTTTTCTTAACCATCTCCTTAACATTATGGAAAATAAGCATTACATTTTATGGTAAGTAATTATGGAGTTGTTTTTTTTTAAAGGAGATTTGAAAAAAATGGCTAGAAGATATCCAATAGGAAATGCGAGCATATGTGTATTCTTTTTGAAATGTGGGTCTGTATTTGGAAGCGCTCAAGCTGCAGTGAAAGGAAGAAGCTTCAGTTCTTTGTCTCCTGCCTTCGTTGCTCTCTTCCTGTCTCAGGCTCCTCTCCCCTAACTCCCCTGCCCTCGTTTTGGTCTCAGTGCTTCTGAGATGTAGACCAGTGTCTCACTGCCACGTATGCATCAATATGTGGTCACCCAGAGTTCACAGACTTGAAAGTTCCTTCTTCCAGAGAGTCACTTGTGTCACATCAACCTCCCCAGTGGTTTTGTGGTATGGTCATAATGAGAAAGGAGGCCCAAGGCTACTGTACCAGTTTATTAACAGCTGGTTATTGGGAAAAGAGCATTAGATGAGGAGAAAGAAGAGGGAGATAATCCCAGTTGGATATCTTTTCTAAGTCTCTGGGTCCTTATTCATAAGGAAGGGGCAAAACATTTGGTCTCTAAAGCTGTGATATTCTGCCTTTTTAGCACACAGAAGTAAGATCCATATCCATACTATAAGTGTTCCCAATAAATCAAGACAGGGTCCAAGTAGCAGCTCATAGAGTATATTTGTTCGTCATGGGAGATTTATGTAGCACTCTTATATTTGCCAAGGCTTTTATTTTCCTGAACTCCCCAGTAAGATAGGGCAGGAGGAAGGTCCTCAATTGTTAAAGCAGTCTCAGTAAGCAAGCCCACCAATGGAATTAATCCAGGTTCATCTTCTTGGAAACCATGTGGTAATGACAAATGGGAGCACGTACAAAAAGCTTTATGATTTGCCCCGAGCCTCATGACTAGTTCTCGTCAACTGAATTTTGGACAGAAATGGTAATTTCTCATTAAGCATGAGGAAACATTATTTTGTACTCCCCTTTCTGGTTGAGGCAATATATAGTAAGTTAAGCAATATAAGTGTCTCAGGAATGACTGGGTGAGAAAAAGAATTGAATCCACAGCCTAGTTTTTGTTGTAGGTTCACAACATATGCCCTACCTTTGTTTAGTGACAACATTCCCTGCAGATTTTGTTTACTATTTGTTACTTGTACCAAAATGTTTACCTGTAAACAGGTAGGAGTGTCATGAAATGTAATAACTAGTCTTGATTCATACTGAGGAATGCTGAATTGTGACTTCTTTACATGTGAAATTTTAAGGTGTTTTCAGTCATTAGATTCTAAAGAAATTACAAACTGCCTGTCTCTCCTTTTTGTGAGTTTTTAATTCCAGAGACCAAAAGAGTTTACATACGTAGCTTATAGACATCTGCTTAAATCTTAAGATGGTTGTTGAAGCCCTGGAGTAAAGTTATTCAATACATATTTGTTGATTGAGTGAATTAAATGATATACTCATTAAAATTGTTTTCAAGTTTTTTAATGTGTGCCAGGTACTGTGTTGGGCATCAGTGGTGAATGATTTAGATGTAAGTTCTGCCATTATGGAGCAAACAGATTTTACTGAAGGATACAAACACAGTACAAGAAAATAAGCAGATAAAACCATGATTGATTGTAATCCATCTATGAAAGAAACATGCAAAGTACTAAAATGGGGAAAGGCTTATTAAATGGATGAACATATCAAGTAAAAAAAAAACTCAGTTTTTTTAAGCGAAGTAATTTCAGGGGACAGCTAAATTTTAATCATTTCCTTGGAATATACAAAAAGCTTTTTATAATATTTACTTCAGCTTTCAGAAGCAATTCTTTACCCTCCCACTTACACTAGCACATTTAAGAAATCTTACCCATGAAGGATATGATTGTGTTTTCTTTAGTTGTCTTTATTGGAATTCTTTTACAGTTCTTCCAAAACAGTACTACATTCCTTAGAGCTAAGCCTCAGCAGGAATAATGAAGCATCTCATTTGATGTATTATTCCATTACCTATGATGTCAAGACAGTTGGTAAAAAATTTCTTTTTATAGAGCAACCAAAGGGTGGGGAGGGGGAGGGAGAGAAAAACCGATTTAAGCCAATCTAAACAGTCAGATCCCGAGGAAATGATTTAGGGAAGCTTTATCATGTGATGGCTGCTATTCATTATCTACTCTGTGTTGGACAGACTCAGGGTTTTGTTTGCCTTTTAAATCAGGGCAACACTTGGATTGTGGTTTTGCTGTCGTGCCCTTTCTTCATGTCGGAATTTTTCTAGGGCTTGTTGCAAATTCCAAGGCAGATGTTTGTCTTCCTGAGGTTCAGGGATGATTTGGCGCCATCTAGGTTGATCTTTTGCTTTCCCTGGAAGAACACTGTTGCTGAATAATTTCAAGCAGTAAGGAAATGTATGGTGGTGTCTTCATGCCCCGAGCTAGTCAAGTCTTGATTAGTCTTAAAGAGACGGATCATTTATAATTTTAAGTTCTAATAATATAGTAAAGCTTATCACTTGTATTTTAGGAAACCAGTAGCTTCTACACTTTCTAATGACGAATGAGTTGGACACGTGGTTAATATGGTTAGACAGAGGAAACCTCACTCTAGGGATTCTTTTGTTTTTTGTTACTGTGGTAAAATACATATACCATAAAATTTATCCTTTTAACCGTCTTTAAGTGTATAGTTCAGTGGCATTAAGTACATTCACGTTTTTGTACTGCTTAAATTCTTGCTGTGAAAAATCAACCCATCTGAATTGTATTTTGACATTAAGATAGTCACTTGTTTATAGGGGAAAAAATTTCATGTTGAATCACAGAAACGAAATATTTTGCTGGAAAGATAAAATTTGAAGTTGTAATAGCTTTGCTGCATATTTATCTGGAATAGCCAGGATTCTTAGAGGTCAGCTTTGCACATTTCAGTGAACAGTATCTAGTCACTCTAAAGCCGGCATTTAGAATTACTAAATAGTTGATAGATGCTGGGTGCCTAGGAAAAAGCACAAGGAGTTCTTTGCATTTTGTGAGGGGTTAGATACTCTGCGCTTCAGGAGTGAGCGAAAATGCACAGCAGCTGCTGATCGTGGCTTCTTTTTTTTTTTTTTTCTCTTTTATTTGATGCATTTTAATAACCAGTGAACTGGAATGTCTTCTGTATTTGTAGATATCCATGTATACACACAAGTAGGTTACAATTCCACAGTGGCTGGGTGACCACAGCAGCTGCATGCATACAGGTGTGCCCGTGCTTCATGGGGAAGCAGGTAATTTCCAGACTTGTTTCTCAGACTTCAGCAGATCTGATCACTTCAATTTTTAATCCACGCTATATCAGCGATTTTGTTTCTTTATTGGCCCTATAACATGTTTCTACATTTCACAGTCTTTACTGTGTTATTTCTTACTCCGCATTGTGAAAGATGCTTGTGGGAAACAGCACTTCTGTGGAGCTCAGTCCATCTTCCCTGAAATGTTTATTAAGTCTGTGTGTGTGTGTCGTGTTCCAGGATGGAAAATAGTGACTCTGGTAGGGCAGAGGAGGAGGTCAGAGAGAGGAGTTCTAGGCTGGCGTTATTCCTGGAACTTGGTGGAACTTTTTCTCTAATGAGTTCCTGGTGATTTGAGAACACCTGCAAAACCTTTCCCTCAAGTCTGGGCTGTGCAGTCACCATTTCTGTTCCACCAGTCTGGCCCTTTGTCCTCTCCGCAGCCCGTGCGTGGTCTTGCAGGAAAGTGTGGTTGAGTGCACGGCCCATGATTTAATTGGACAAATCAGCAAAAACACCTACGCTCCTGAAAATATGGACCATTCATTTGTATTATTCTTAGACCATAATGCCTACGAGGTGACATTTACTTTTGGGGCTTGTCAACCAGGTCTCTCTTAGATACCACTGAACAAAATTTTGTGTTGTCTGGCTTTCTCAACCAACCGGTTACTTAAAGGAAAGCCGAGTTGAATTTCTCGGTTTAAAAATTGGAGTTTAAATCCCTGTGGTTGGTCTGTCTTCTGAAGGCTTTGTGATGGTGCCAATCTCAGATCGGGATGTGAGCCTTCGAGGGAGGGGTGATAGTCTCGCTTACGTGACATCCTTGTGCATCCAGAAGCATTTGGCTGCATCCAGTGTTTGAAGCACACTCCCTTGATTACAGAGCTCTTTGCTGTCTTCTTCCTTTGCATCTGATTTTGTCAAGCTTCCCAGATATTTCCTGAAGCGGTTTCCTCTGTAGTCATCTGTCACCATCTGTCCATCAGAGAAACCTTTCCATTACCTCCAGATGCAAACTTGGCTGGCCTGCGTTGAACACAGCACTCTTCTGTTTTCAGGGTGAGTTCTGAATGGCACGGTGGTCAAGCTTTAAGGTACACTGTGTTATCCCTTGTTTCACAAAGTGTGAAGGGAAAATAATCTGAGGTGAGGAGCATTAGGGTTTGTATACAAAACACACCTCAGAATCGGAGCTTCCTCCACGGCCAAAGCTGAAAAGCTGACCGGTTAAAAGAAGCACAAATTTTAGAAGATTAAAACTGTGTCAGGGCTTCCCTGGTGGCCCAGTGGTTGAGAGTCCGCCTGCCGATGCAGGGGACGCGGGTTCGTGCCCCGGTACGGAAGGATCCCACATGCCGCGGAGCGGCTGGGCCCGTGGGCCGTGGCCGCTGGGCCTGTGCATCCGGAGCCTGTGCTCCGCGACGGGAGAGGCTGTGGTGGTGAGAGGCCCGCGTACCGCAAAAAAAAACAAAAAACAAAACTGTGTCAGTGGCTCAGGAAGATCACAGGTTTTATGACTACAGGAGCCTCAACCTCAGAAGATCTCTTGTGAATTTGCTAAAGGAGACCCTGCAGTATGTGTCTGGTAGACTGTGTTGTCAACAGCAACTACTCCCAGCTGCTGTATGATTATTTCTGGTTACATCTCAGTGTGGGAGAAATAGAGTTGCTTTTGTGCTACTGTGAGTTAAAGCAATTCTACAAAAATTAGGAATTTAAAGTATCTAGGATGGGGGCTTCCCTGGTGGCACAGTGTTAGGAGTCCGCCTGCCAGTGCACGGGACATGGGTTCGAGCCCTGGTCTGGGAAGATCCCACATGCCGTGGAGCAACTAGGCCCGTGCACCACAACTCCTGAGGCTGTGCTCTAGAGCCTGGGAGCCAGAACTACTGGAGCCTGAGTGCCACAACTACTGAAGCCCGTGTGCCTAGAGCCCATGCTCCACAACAAGAGAAGTCCCTGCAATGAGAAGTTTGAGCACCGCAATGAAGAGTAGCCCCCACTCGCCGCAACTAGAGAAAGCCTGCGCAGCCATGAAGACCCAACGCAGCCAAAAATAAATAAATAAATTTATTAAAAATAAAAATCTAGGATGACCTATACAGCTGTGAGACAATCCTCGATGAATATTCCTTCTCCCAGCTGAGTTAGATAAGGTGGTGATTGAGCTTTTATTATTACTTATTGGTTTTTTTTTTTTTTTTTTGCGGTACGTGGGCCTCTCACTGTTGTGGCCTCTCCCGTTGTGGAGCACAGGCTCCGGATGTGCTGGCTCAGTAGCCATGGCCCACGGGCCCAGCCACTCCGCGGCATGTGGGATCTTCCCGGACCGGGGCACGAACCCGTGTCCCCTGCATCGGCAGGCGGACTCTCAGCCACTGCGCCACCAGGGAAGCCCTTACTTATTCGTTTTTATCCTTACTAATAATTCTAGCAATAGCACCACTTTCTAACACGTGGCTTTTCCTAGTCCCTATAATGTGTCAGACATGGTATTGAGGCACTTGCTGCCGAAGACATCTCGTAATCCTTGCAGAAACCTGGCAGAAGCTTTATTCTGACTTCAGGGAAAGGAAACTGGCTCAGACAATTTGACTGACTTGGCCCGTGCACCTTGTACAGATTCCACCACCTGAGACCAAGAATTTGTGAAGAGAGGGCAGTTGAGCTCTTTTCAGCCAAATCTTAAACAGTCCAGGGAGTAGCCTTTTTTTCACATTAGCCCATGCAGCACAGATATAGACCCCCCGGCCGCCCCTGCACCTGGGCGCCTCTGGTTTCTTTGTGGCCCCCTGTGTGTCGCAGGCGTGCTTTGTGGCATTCCACAGCTGGCTCCCTTTAAAACTCAGAGCTGTGTGTCCAGAGCCACGTGAGAGTGATTGGAAAAATTAGATAAGAACAAGTATTTTCTTGCTTTGATTTTTAAAATATTCTTAAGCTTTGAAAACATAATTAAGTTTAATTCGTCTAATGTTGTCAGGAAGGGCAATCTTTTAAGGAGGAAAAAGAAAAAGCCTTCCATGTAAAGATATTTGAGATCTGATAATATTTCTACCATGTCCTCTTGATTAAAAATTTAAGTGAAAAACAGTGTACAGGTTCTCTCCTTCCATCATTTTGACAGTATAGCATATGTTGAAAACTAGCTTTAATATGCCTATATATATTTTAAGCCAGAGGCAAAGTTACTTTTAAATGTCAGTTTTTAGTAACGACGTTCATAGGATAGTATTGTGTCTATACTCTAAAAGGTTGAATGTGTGTTGAAACAAAGCATTTCCTTTATATGGACAGAAAGGGACCCCCCCACCCCCAACCACTGCCCCCCAACACACACACAATTTGTGGTACCTTAGGTCAAGGTGGAGAAGCTGATGATAAGTTTTAAAGAGGGTTTGCAATTAGAACCACATTGGCATTTTGGCAGTTATTTATTTTTCCAGGGTGAACGTGCTTTCAGAAATTGCCAGTGGTTGCTAGGCAGACTTCAACAAACACAAAGGACATTACCCAAGCGTCCAACCTGGCTGGTTTCTCAATTTGAGTTTTGTGATCCTGGCTCAAAATGTAGTCAACTCTATTACTGTTTGAATTTGGAATACAGAATTTTGCCAGCAGTCACATAGTCATTTGAGTCAGTAGTGAAGTGAGTTTTCTCCCCAGGAGACCAGGTGACTGATTTGAAGTAAGGGCGTGCTGTGCAAGACTGGGCCAGGTCATTTGAACCGCCTCAAAGGTGAAGAGAAACTATATAAAGAAAACAACTCCATCTTGCTAGGAGGAGTGGCCTTTTCCTCTGGTGCTCTCCTTTCTGATGACTGGATTTTCCTGCTGGAGATATGCTGGCTTTTTTTTTTTTTTTTTTTTTTTTAAATCTCTTTCTTCTGGCAAATGAACAAAATTTTCACACACTCAGGTACACTTAAGTCCTTTACATAAGCAGCTTTTCTAGATGAATTTGGAGCAATGCCAGTGAAACTGAAGAAATACATGTTTTTCTGGACTAGTGATTAGACGTGCAAAGCTGTTGAAAAATAATTGTTGAACCATAGGTCTGTACATTTACTTATCTTTGTTTTGCACTGACTCTTCTGGCCAAGAGCAGTACTGTGCTATTTACTATGAGATGGAAAATGTAGACCAATTACGAAGGCTAAATGTTTCAAAGACAATACCTTTTAAATGTGTCAGTCATGCTGGGGGCAAGATGCTGATAAATATAACTTTCCGCTTTCCCAAATAGAGTCAGTATGCACATTTGGGATGTTTATGAGAATGTGAAATATGAAATTTACCTTTACCTGTAAAAGAAATACATATGAATAACGCATTGGGCTAAAATTCTCCATAATACACAAACAGAATTAGCTTTACCATACTTCCTGGTGAGGTATGACTATCATATGTCCTTCCTAAAAGGCTTAGGGTCTCGCAGGCTGCCTGCATTATCTGTTTGGATATCATTACATAGAGATGAGGCTGTGGCGATTACTGTAAAGATCGACATCCTTCTGCGTATAAACTCTCATTGCTAATAACCCTTTTTAATTTGGCCTCATGTGTCTAGAACATTTTGATTGAGACTCGCATGGTATCTGTGCGCCTCTTGCACAGAACCTCTTAGGAAACTCACAGTAGAAATAATGGAAGTTCACAATCGTATTTTAGGCCGTGGGAGACACTCCTGTGAAAAATGCAACAGGTACTGCTGCCTTTGGGAGATACAGGGTCTCTCTTGCCTTGTCTGTTTTAGGGAGTTCACATGTTAGTTTTAAATACAACAGAAAATGTTTCTTTTTATAAGTTTATATTCTATTTGGAGAAATAGCTTTTTCTTTTTTTTTTCCCCCAGTAAAAATGCTATGTACTCGTTGACAGAAAAAAAGAGTGCAGAGAATTACAGAGCAGAAACTAAAGAAAAGCCACATTCCTGCCTAAAGATACTACATGCATGTTGGAAGTATCTCTCTAGTCATCTTCCTATCATAGATAAACCTATATCTGTAATTTAATTTCATTGTCATTTACTCTGCCAAATAGTCTGTATTGTGTTTTTTATAGTCATCAACTTTTCTTGTTCATAAATATCGGTTTACAGTATCCTGTTTGATGATTATGGGATCGCTTAATAATTTTCTCATTAGAATATGAAAATGTTTTATTTAATTAGAAAATTAGCATTAAACGTTGAATATTTGTCTATAGTAACCGTTGAAAGAGAGGATGCCAACTTTCTGCTGTAAGAAGTTTAGTCTATAAAAGCATGGAAAGGATACCGTTTTAGGAAAGAGCAGAAATGTCAAAATCTCTTTGCTGCTTTAGAGAATCGGAAATCCTTGGCCTTTAGCTTAGTTCAGAAATTTGAAAGAACTTAAAGATCATTCATGAGTTTAGGAAGTATTTTAATACCATAAAATACTAGTTATCTGGAATCCAGAGGAATGCGTCATAGTGGTTATAGTATCAAAGACTGTGAAGGAGTGATTTTTCCCCAGGTGACTTTCCACACTCCTGAAAAGCATCATCTTTACCATAATCTGTGTCTTTTGGCTTGTCAGCACTTTGAAAACGTAAGACTTTTCCAAGTCACACAACCCTCTTTGGCTGTTCACAACTACTTTTATGTCTTGTTGATGGGGTATAAAGGATTATCCCCCACCATTACAAGAATGTGTGCTTAAGGGATTTGGGGAGTGCTTTCTCAAAAAAAAAAAAAAAAAAAAAAAAGAGTGTGTGTGTAATCATGGGAGAGAAGCACAGCTCTGCAAACATGAAACTAGCTGAAGTTTTCTCCAGCTCCCTTTGGTGCTTTGCTTTGACCAGAACTACAGAGAAAAGTTGACAAATGTTGCCATGATTGACTGATTTTATAAAGTGCTGTAAACTGTTCTGAGGACACACTGCATTCAGCAATGTATTTTCCAGAAATCACATTTCCCCCCCCCCCCCAACTTTAGGGCACCTTGAGTTCTTTTTCAACTTGATCTAGGGTCTTCATGCCTTATTTTAATTTGAAAAGGTTTTCAGAAATAAACATGGCACAGCCAACTGCATTAAAAAAAACACTTCGCTTATTCAGCAAGCCACGAGGACATCTTGAAAGGCGGTGTCAGCTCTTTTGACTGAGACCTTCTACAGTAGAAAATGGTTTAAGTCATCTGCTGTAGGAGTGTGTGGTACTTGGAGGTTTTAGATGCTCACAATATACAAAAATAGCCCAGCGCGTGCGTGTGTGTGCACGCACACACACACATATACACACACACACCATGCTATATCTTTAACTGCCAGAGTGCCGAGGGACAGAATGGCTCAGTGTTGTTGGAAATCCTCTCCATTGTCTGAGGATAAAGCTACTTGTTACTCTTGCCTTTCCTCCTACTCAAGATGACTTCTGATCTTTTTGCTTCTCTTTCCTTTTTTTCTTGGTAGTTGCTCTACACGAGATTTGAGTAGGACCTTTTCCTGTTACCCCACAATTGGCAACTAGGACTCAGAGTGGAGGGCTCTGTGGCCCTGGCACTCTGAAGAGAGTGTCAGAAGAATTGCCAACACGTGAATCTGTACGCTTCTTCACATTTTTTAAGAGGTGGCAGAAACTGCTGTTAATACCAACAGCCACCATGACAAGCCACCCCTCTTCCCTGTAAACCCCTACCCAATAAGAAGGTTGAAGTGGGAAGGAAGAGTTAGAGAGTCATTGGGCATGTTGGGCTGGTGGGAAATGGGGGTGGTCCCCATAAAAACAAGATGACCCCTTGGGAGAAGGGTCTTTCCAAGGAAATCTCTCATAAACATTGGGCATGTCTGCAAGAGGAAGACTAGTGTCTTAACTACATAAGCAACAGTCTTGCTGATGTGCCCCAGTGTCTGTGTGAGATTTGAAGAGAGCACTGGGGAGAAACTCTCCCAAAGTTTACTGTGGGTCAAGTTGATACCACCGAAAGTAGTTGGGCTGGAGAGCTGTCTCTCTGTTCACCCACCCATGAAGCCTGATCGCTAGGTGAGGAGAGCCCAGCATCTAGAGACCACTGGGTATTCTCCTGGTGTAGGTGGGTAAGGAGACATGGAGGCTGTTGGTTTTCTCATGTCAAGGAAGTGTGTAGTGGAATCCTCATGGCTGCCTCTTGAAAACTCATATAGATTCCCCACAGGAGAACCACACCTGCAGACCTTACCTGAGAGGTTGTCAGCAGCTGGTTAGCGTTAGTCACAGAAGCACTGGAAAGCAGTGGTGAGAGGATTGCTGATGCACCCAGGTCAGCAAGGAGGCATTTGCTTTTTCTTGCATCCTTTTTTCCCCCTAATAGCTAACCTGCACTGGCATATGTTGCACACTTTCCACGTGTTATTTCGTCTGATCCTCCCAACATGACCCTGTGATATAGGTTCTATTATTGTTCATATTTTACATACACAGGAAACTAAGGCACAGAGAGATTTAGTATCTGGAATTTGGATCGAGGTGGTCCGGCTCCCAAGGCCACGCTATAACCACCATCTTGTCATACCATCTGAGATCAAAAGATGTGACTTTCCGTTTTTTACTGTCACCAGCAGGAAGAAGTACATTTTACATCCTGACCCAGTACACACCTACATAAAAATAAATAAATGGGAAAAAGTTAATGAGATAACATTTACATGTAACACAACCTGAATTTTTTCTGTTCTTTTCTGTTTCGTTAAAAAAATGCTAGTTACCACCTACTGAGTAGATGCTCTGGAGCTTAGAAGAGGTTTGGAGGGAGGAAAGAATAGCACCCATTCCCTGTGTGCCTTCTTTCTGTAGCTCTCTCCTCTCCTCTCCCCTTTGCACACCGCCCTGAGTTTCCTGAGCTGTAAATCTGGCTGGTCACGGAGAGTGGGGTTAACAGAGTTGGTCATGAGAGTGGAGAGTAATACTGAAAGTGACCAGAAATTGATGGATTCTTACCTTCCTGGTAAGAGATGGGGAAGAAGGATTCCAGAGAGCACAGTTGAAAGTAGTGATGTCGGGGTTCATGTTACTGCCCCCCCCCGCCCCCGAAGTCCGAGCTGGTTATATCAGCCTTTGACTAAACGACAGTGTGAGGGGCTTGCAATTCAAGTAGGATGACCTTGTCCTCTGTGGGTCTTGCCTGTCATCCATGGACTATAGGCTATCCTCTTCTTATTCACTGCTAATGTGGGGCTGTTGGGATGCTAATTTCAGACCTCTGTCTCTTTTGTATTACTAGCCCAGAGCAGATTTTATTGAAATGACTTATTTTGCTAATTCAGACTTATTTATGACTGCATTTATTGCTTACAGCACCTCATATTCATTCATTCCTCCTTGGTTTATAATTTATTTTCAATAAAACTCAGCCTCTTTATATCCTTTTTAAAAATATATCCTTTAAATAAGCTTTTTTTTTTTTAATCTTTTGAAGTCAACCTGGAACTCCCTTTGTTAAAAATAAGTCAAGATGAAAAACTGTCTCGGTAGGAAAAGATGAAACCAACGGCAGTTAGTCCTTGAAAAAGAAGTACAAGTGTTAATGGCAAAACTTCTGTTAGAGTTCATTGAATCATGCTTTCTAGAGACCAGAAAGTTACTGGGCTCCCTCTTCACCCCACCCCCAATTTACAAATTACTTCTGGAGGCGATGAGGAATGCCTGCCTTGAACACTTTCCAGGCTAAAATGATTGTGACCAGGCTCTGAGCTTTGTGACCTTAATCGCCCATTTGTCTCAGAGTTGGAGTGAAGCCAGCCTCTTCTCTAAGGGAGGTTTTGGCTTTCTTCACGTGTACTTCTGCACCCCAGTGAGATGGGTTGTTGGTCTCTCCTTGGCTCTAGGCCATCATCCTGTACTGAGACACGACGAGCAGAAAAGAGCCACACACGCCAGTATTGTGGAGGACAGCCACTACATCACAGACTGGACTTTTGATGAGGAACTGCTGCGGAAATTGCTGACAGATCTTAATACCCGCAACCTTGGTGCTCCTGCCTTGAAAAATTGGCGTACTTTTTAAGCTTTATGGACACCGTTGAGTGGTGTACAAATGTGGTTTCTCTCTTTGCTTGAGGGAAGCAGGGATCAAATTTGCAGCCCAGGACAGTGACCATTCAAGCCCTGTGGTATGAAATTCTGTGTCCCAATCCTTCCCTTGGTTTTATTCTTCTCCCATCCTAGTTTTCCTTCTGGGATTCTTTCGATTCTTCATGGGATACTTTTGTTTCATACGTGCTCTTTAAGACACCTCCAGTTCTCATCGTGAATCACGTACATCCAGAGTGCCATTGCCAAGTAAATGTAATGTGTGTTTTGAAAGCCTTAGCTTTGCTTATCTACTGCCTTAAGTAGTGGGTGTAATTGAAAACAAGATATGGCTCCAAATTTATAGTGGGAGAGCAGGACCACAGGTTTTCTGTAGACCTTGAACTCTTGTTCTAGGTTTGGCAAGGGTAGGTGTGACTAAGATAAAAGTGGATTTTTCTTGAGATAGCAGGATGAAGATGACTGAAGGGTCATCTTAATTACTCAGTAGAGTTAGCTGATATGAGATTTTAAGGAACCATCCACAGGGACATTCCATATTCAGTAATGAATTGGGACAGAAAGCATATTAAAAATTCATACTTGGGAATTCTCTAGCAGTCCGGTGGTTGGTACCCTGCGCCTTCACTGCCGAGGGAGCAGGTTTGATCCCTGGTCTGGGAACTAAGATCTCGCAAGCTGTGCAGTGCCAAAAAAAAAAAAAAAATCATACTTAATATCTCAGAAGAAGCGGGTGGAGTGTGAGGTGTTGATCCTGAGAAGCAAGAGAACTGTTAGCCAGTGATGTTACTTTGAGAAGCCGTTTTCCCTTTTCTAAATTAGTCTTCCCCTCTATAAAGTGAAGGAGCTAGACAAAACGAACATAACTCTGCCAGCTCTAAAGTTCTGTGATTTTCCAAATGCAGTTAAAATAGAACCCTTGAAAAGAGCATTCACCATCACAACGTGTGTAAGTAGAAATTTGGGAGTCCTGAGATTTGAGGTCCTTCGTGGTGGCTGAATTAACATTAATCCTCACACCGTCATTGCAGTCTCTTGGCAGAATGATCGGCGTTCAGACCCAGCAGACAGGTGTTTTCCTCATAACTTGGAGTAAAGCAAATGGAAGTAATTGTGTATGCACACACACGCATGCAGCTGTGATTATAAGTTACCAAGAAGGTTACTTACTCATAGTCATATTCTTGGTGAGTTTTGATATGCCCATTGTAGCTATTTAATAAGCGCTGACTATTCTGACTTGGAATTTTATAGTATTGTCCATTAAAAATGGTCAGTTACATAATGCCTTGCTACCTTACCTTAGAATTCATTTGAAAACATTTTACAAGGACATACCATTTTAACCTTGGAGGAGACCTTAGAGTCTACCTTGTTAAACGTTTTTGTTTTATGATTTTGGGGAGAAGGATGTTTAATGTGGTTATTGTCTGGCAGGAGGTAGCTTGTTTTTATTTACTTATTAAAGAACTCTTTTTTTTTTTTTTTTTTTTGCGGTATGCGGGCCTCTCACTGCTGTGGCCTCTCCCGTTGTGGAGCACAGGCTCCGGTCGCGCAGGCTCAGCGGCCATGGCTCACGGGCCCAGCCGCTCTGCGGCATGTGGGATCTTCCCGGACCAGGGCACGAACCTGTGTCCCCTGCATCGGCAGGCGGACTCTCAACCACTGCGCCACCAGGGAAGCCCTTAAAGAGCTCTTAAACATATTCTGTATGTTGGGTAGAAGAGAACAAGCACTTTGCCTAGCACATAGTTGGAGCTTAGTAAGTGTTAAGTGTTTTTCCTCCTTTCCTCAAATGAGTGTTTACTATTAGTGGAAGGCTTTGTAATTTGAAATCTGTACATAGGGAGGCTGAGCACAGGTTTCCTTGACAGCCTGTTACATACACTAGAACATTTGGGCCATGCCAATAAAGATTTTAACCACTAATACAAGAGACAAACAGGAAATTAATGGACTAGTCACAGTAGTGCATAGTTATAGCCTTAGAGCTAATCATTGAGTACTTTTAATAAGGTTGTTGAAATGTTGTATTTAAAAGGCTGGTTATTCTCTACAATTTGGTGTATATTTAGTCAGGGTGAATGATTTTGATGATTTGTCCTGCTAATAGTAGCTGCCATATTTCATGTAAGAGATTGCGTTTTCACTGAGATGGGCAGACACAAACACTTGGCCCCGAGTTTGGCTAAGTAGCCAGAAATAGTTTGGGGATTCATAGAGTTGTCTCCAAAATTCCAGGGGTATTGCATCATCTTCATGGGTCTGGTTAGTTTTCAGTTCTTTTTGAAACTGAGCCCCACTGGTGGGACAAATGCTCAGGGACTCACGCCCACACAGAGATGGTGCACCCCAGAGGCAGTAGCGGAAACTGAAAGCCCTTTTCGTAAGCATTGAACTACGCACTTCTCTTCTGAAGGGTCGCTTTATTTCCATGAAAATGTCGTTCAGCATTTCTTCAAAGTTTGAACTCAAAATAGTCCAGCATGGAAAATGCTGGAGTCCAGGCTTCATTTGCCATCTGTTAAATCCACAGGTCTGTTTGAATCAGGATACTGTGTATCCTTAACCAAGTGTCACCACCCCTGCTTTGTTCCAGCAAGTACATGTTTAGCCTGTATAGGTTGTGACTTCAGTAAGAAAACATAGTTGTTTGAATCGTAGAAGTCCTAATAAGTTTGGTCTTTCAGAATTCTTAAAGTTCCTTGATCTGAGAATACAATTCTAGAATTCACAACCAGCTGAACGAATTAAAGTAAATGACATCTCCACACACACTACCAGGACTACTTCCAACCTTCAGTATATTGCAGACGGTTGACTGCATCTGGGTGTACAGACAATTTATAATCTTGACAATGTCTCCAGCATGACTTACCATGTTAAACATTTATCGAACATCTATTGTGAGCTAGACACTAACCTGGGCCTTGGATTTGCCTGTAATTTAAGTGCCTCTGCTTTCTGCACCAGCCTCACTTTCCAGCCTCTTCAGTTTCAGCTTTTGTATACTAATCATGTGCTGTTGCCAAATGGGCTGCTCGCTGCTCCCAAATGCAGCCGTCTTGCCATTTCATCTACCTGAATGCTCTCCTTCTATCCCTCTTTTTGCCTATTGATGGATTATTCTTGAAAGGCCACCTGCCATGTTTTTTTAGTGAAATCATCCCTGATCACGGGGAGCTGGAACCGATCCTTACAAATGTGCTATATGCACCATCTATCCCTCCTTGGAGTTTTTGTGTGCATGCAACACTGCATTGCAATATAATAGATATGCTATATCCAGATAAAGGCAGAGGTGGTTGTTTTTGCATTTTTGATATGTTTGAAAGGAACATGCACTGTGGTAATTCTTGTGTCACAGTAGGAGCTCACTGTCATTGAATGAATGAACATTCCTGTGATTTAAGTGGCACCCACTTAATGTACACAGTGATTTTGGAGAAGAGTGGGTCTGGGTCCATGAAAGTTACCTTAGTGCTGGAGGATTTCTTGAAAATAAAACAGTTCTGTGTATAAGTTAATTTAAATTTTGGCTTAATTAATATGCTTACAGGATTCAGGATTCGAAACATACAAAAGTGCACATATGAAGTTAAAAGATCTTCAGTCTCTTTTCCCTTCCCAGCATGTAATTAATATTTCCAGTTTTGCAACTTGCCTTTTGTTGTCGTTTAACAGTATATCTGGGAACTTATTACAATTGAATACATAAAGATGACCCTTGTTTTTTCTTCCTGCTGCATGTTAATGTGTTATTACGTTATATGGAGGCAGCGTAATTGTTCCTGACTGGGGAACCTTTAAGTTGTTTACAACTATTTATTGTAACAGAGATGAATTTTCAGGCATTTGCAAAACTAGAGGAGGAGGGAAAATAAACTAGAAGAAGTATAAGATCTTGAACAAAGAGAAGGGTATTCTTTGAACATAGAGACAATTTTAATAGCTACAGTTTGTTTTATATAAATTCTTTTTTTAGTGAACAAAATAACAAAATTTAAGTTTTAAAAGGCTACTTAAAAACCCATTTGGTACAAGTAGCTCTTAGTTGAATATGCTTCTTTTTGTTTCCAATTTAAGTTGATAGTTTATTTATTTCCAAGGATTCTATAGGCAAATAATGTTTGTAATAATTTATATCCTTATCTGAGATCAAATTTAGTAATTGTTTTGGGATGTAATAAGCATTTGAGAGATTAAAGACTTGCTTTGCCATCACTACTAATACCTTACTTACAGTTTCGTTGTGCTGTCTCTGCTCACAGCAGCCACCTCATCACTTGTGTTGGAACTTTGCTGCTTAAGATAGGAGGTTACAGTTATTCAGGATTGCTGTCTTAAAGAATAGTTTTCAATATGTGGATTCTGTTCTGCATATAGACATGTGAGTTTATGCTAAATATAATAGTTTGGGCAGCAGTATCAATCATTTGTTGAGCAATCACTGTGTATCATAGAGTGCCAAGTTGGTGGATTCTCCTAGGAGCATTAAATACTGGCCCTGGATTCTCCCCACCCAAAGATTTAGTTGGTGGAAGGGGAAGCTTGGGGTATTGGGCTTTTTAACAAGCTCCCAGGGGATTCTTTGTTAATAGAGTAAGTTTTCCTTTTAAATAATGTTGGATCTCCAAAACTGTTGCCAAGAACTCTTACACTCCTGTCACCTAGATTTCTAGTTGTTAACCTTTTACTGATTTTTCTTCCCTTTTTATTAACCTGTCTAAAGTAATCTTTTTTTGAAATAATGCTCCATCACCCTTAAATGCTGTGGTGTGTACCTTCCCCAAAGAAGAGCCTTCCCCTACATACGTATATATTTGTAATGACCCTGGAGTCTCCTTCCCCCTTCACCACCATGCTTCCCCTTCACTACCCTCCCCCCTCCCTGGGCTGTTAGATTTGCACTCTATCCCCTTTCCTGCCCCACTTCCTTGGGTGTCAGTGTCACCATGCTGGGAGGGTAAGACAAAGGGAAGTAAGGGAGGATGGGAAGGAATGGAAAAATTGTCTGTCCGCCATCAGGAAATCAACATTTTACAAAACCACCATACAATCCACACACCCTGTTCAAATTTCACCAAGTGCCCCAGTAATGTCTATCTTTCCCTTTCTGGTCCAGGATTGTATATATGAACATAGGTTGAATTTAGTTGTCATACGCATCAGTCTTCTTCAGTATGGAACCCGTTCCTACGTCTCTTCCCTGTTTCTCATGCCCTTGACAGGCCATTCATTCTGTAGGGAAACCCTCAACTGGGATCACTCAGTGTTTTCCCATGACTGGACTCAGGCAGGCCATGCGTTCTTGGCAGGAATGACGCCAGGCTCTTTCAAGTGTTATCAGGTCAAGAAAAATACTGTCGGTCTGTCCCACCACTGGTGGTGTTAACTGTGATCACCTGATGAGGTTGGTGAATGCTGAGTCTGTCCACTGTGAAGCTGCCATTATCCCCATTGTATTTAGTTATATTTTGTGAGGAGGTGTTCCCATA
Organism: Phocoena phocoena; assembly: GCF_963924675.1. Lineage (NCBI taxonomy): Eukaryota > Metazoa > Chordata > Mammalia > Artiodactyla > Phocoenidae > Phocoena > Phocoena phocoena. The sequence goes on along the minus strand of NC_089234.1, from coordinate 72,699,371 downwards.
TTGTGCCAATATCCTATTCTTCATCAAATCTCCGCCTGTAAGCCCTAGCATTCATTCATGACTCCTTCCTTTTTAGACTACCACTTGATAGCTGCTGAATGGTGATTATTTTCATGATCCCGTCTACATTTATTAACTGACATTCTGTAAGAGCTTTCTTTTCTTCCTTATTTGTCAATTAATTTATCCATTTAACTTAGTATGGATTTATGAATTCTCATTTTATTCATGGGTTTAAATCTGATAATTTCATTATTTTGATTCTCAGATTGTCCCAGATTTGGGATCTTTCACGTTGACCCCTGTGTTCTTTTGACAATTTCCCGTCATTCCTTGAGCATTTTCCTACTTACAGGCACAAAAAGATGTTCCAGGCTTATCTTGTACGTTCCCGACCCTGACCCCAGCCCTTGTCCTTTTGAGTGGAAGATGGTAGCTAAAATCATGATCTGGGCATCAGTGGTGCTGTTGTTTCCAGGCCCTCTCAGCAGGCAGAACTAGGAAATATATATGTGTCTACATTCATACATACATGTATATCTATGACTATTTCTATATTTATCTGTCTGTATAACTTTAGAAAAATGAGTTTATTCTGATAGTTTAATTTGTAATCCAAGTCCTCGGTATTCTTTCTAGCCTTCCTTCTCCAGAAATTGAGAAAGCTGGCTTCCATTATCCGCAGTAATTAATTTTATGCCCAATTAATTAATTAATTCTGCTTACTGTAGCCAATATTCCATCCGCTCAGAAATCTTCTTTTCTGCCACCATTGTGCTCCCCCATTCTCCTCTCATCCTGGCAGCCAGGCACGCTGCCACCCATGTCTCTGCATGGCATTCCCTCCCCGTCATGGTCCTACTTCCTCAGATTTCAATATCTTCATGCCAGGAATGAGGGAAAGTGAATGTAAAGAGAGGACCCCCCCCCCTTCCATGCCGTGATTTCATGTGCTGTCAAGGTTGAAAATCACTGTATTTAACACATTGCATACATTATGTCTGATTTAAATGTTTCAAACCATATATTCTTTTCTCATGAAGTAGTTGAGGTTTGAGAGATGTATCTTTGTTATCAGCTTGTCTTTTTCTAATTTCTTCCATAAGTGGAATAGAGATAAATTCTTATTAATTGTGAGACTCTAGCAGGGTATTGATAGCTGGATTTTATTCTGATGTTTTTAATTTCCTTTGTGGTAGTAGGATGTGCTTTCCAAAGTGGCCTGATCTGGTATATTGGTAGCAACCTGGTACTGTCAATGTTTTTAAGGGGGGAGATGCTTTTCTCTTCTTTTTTTAAAAAATGTTATTGGGGTATAGTTGATTTACAATGTTGTGTTAGTTTCAGGTGTACAGCAAAGTGAATCTGTTATATATATATACATATATCAACTCTTTTTTTAAAGATTCTGTTCCCATATAGGTCATTACAGAGTATCGTGTCGAGTGCCCTGTGCTGTATAGTAAGTCCTTATTAGTTATCTATTTTATATATAGTAGTGCGTTCTTTTTTTAGAAAATTTTATTATTTTTAAATTTTTAATTAATTTATTTTTGGCTGCATTGGGTCTTTTTGCTGCCGGCGGGCTTTCTCTAGTTGAGGCGAACAGGGGCTACTCTTCATTGTGGTGCACAGGCTTCTCATTGCGGTGGCTTCTCTTGTTGCAGAGCATGGGCTCTAGGCACATAGGCTTCAGTAGTTGTGGCTTGCAGGCTCTAGAGTGAAGGCTCAGTAGTTGTGGTGCATGGGCTTAGTTGCTCCACAGCATGTGGGATCTTCCTGGACCAGGGATCAAACCCATGTCCCCTGCGTTGGTAGGCGGATTCTTAACCACTGCACCACCGGGGAAGTCCCCAGTAGTGTGTTATTTAAATGTGTGACTTTACAAGGGCTCGCATATTGAACTTGGATTTCTCTCTTAGTCTCTGAAGTTCTCTCATGCTTCTCTCTGCTTCTGCTTTTTCACTGAATTCAGAAGCACTGATAACAAGATGGTCCCATGTCTTTTCTCCCTTCAGTTTGGAAGTGGCATTTTAAAGAGGTAACACATCTCCTAGACCAACCCCATCCCTTTTGGGAAATCTGGAGGGAGAGGTAGCTGGGAGCCAGTGGCCTAGATTGTAAAAATCAAAGCCCCAAACCTGATTATAGTCAGAAGAATCCTAGGAGTGGTCTAAAGCTAAGTTCCGTTGCTTTGTGATTCACGATGATCTAAGACTTTTCATCTGTTTTTCATTTTCTGCAGATTGTTAAGTTGGTTGCTATTATCGACAGTGTTTAAGTTTAAACAATTAAAATCAAGGTATAGAGTTACCTACGTATGCTGTGTTCAGATTTTGCTCATTTGTTGGCATATATTCATTCTGCAAAAGTTATATGGCGCAACTTTACTTCAGATGATCTCTTACATAGTGGAAAATATCTGAAGTCAGTTGGAGGGTAACAGAGTACTTTATGTAAAATTTCACTTTTACTTAAAAAATTGGATTAAGTATTATGGAATTTATATGAATTTCAAATCTGATATAATTTAGATTTTAAAATATTAGGCTTTGTAGTAGCATTCATTTGACTAAAGATTAAATTCCATAGCTTGAAGATTTCATATAGTTATAAATGATGAAGAAATCAAGAGACAGAAGCATAAAAATTAGAGTATAGTTTGAAGAAAAAAATCGGAAACAAAGAGAACTGAACTTTTAACTTTGAGAACTTGCATATTTTGGAATTCTAAAAAGTTAGGAGCAAGGGATAAAAAAAAGTTTCATCCCTTATGTTCTGAATTTCTGTTCATTGTGTTTTCTCTGTGATGAGGTTCTTTGTGAGACGCATTGTCCTACAGCTCTGTTGTCTTGGTGTGTGGGTGGTCCCTTCAGGCCAAAATACTGTTCACACAGTTCATGGAAATAATCTACTAGAAGTGTATAAATGCCCCAATGGCTTGTAAAAAAAATATTAAGATAGTGTTAAAGCATGAACTTTGAAATTTTTTTCTAAAGTTATCTGCATGAATTATGCCACATAAAATGGCTTCTTCAACAAAAGGATATTCCATTTGATTTTTCTGATTCTGGAAAGTACATTAGTTTTTTTATAGGTATATTCCATTTTAAAATGCCTCAATGAAATAAACCTTTTAAGAAGGATTGTCACATATTTTCCACTAAGGATAAAGAAGGAGGTTAAATATAAGGCTTTTAACTAAAATCGGGAGTAATTTTGTTGTCCTTTAGTTCTTACATTAGAAATAGGAAACCAGAAGTCAGCTAAGTCTCCATAGCAATCATCTCTGTTTATGAGATGAATAACACATTTCAGTCTGGATTTTGGGAAGAATTCTTGAAAAGTGAAAAAAAGTTAGCCCAAAATAACTGGTGTTTTGACTTGAAATTCAGTCATTGATTATTTTGCATTACAATGAGAAGGTGTGATGTGATCACTGAGGACTTTTACAGCTTTCCTATTTGAATTCTTGTCTGTGGGAACATAGGAAAAGAACGATTTTGTTGATTATACTGCCGTTTCATGTGGTTAACTCTATAATAAATTATGATAAAATACAGGATTTTTGTAATGATCTGGTAAGAAGATGGAGAAGATATTAAGAGTTCTGACTGATAAACATTGTGAACACATATGGAAAACCTGGATCATCAGTTACTCTTCCGAAAATTCAAACATGTGCAACTAAACCTCTTTTTGTGCGGTGTCTGGAGTACTGCCTGCCCCATTGTAGGTACTCAGTGTTTGTTGAGTAAATAAATGAAAGATATTTTTATTTGTAAGTTGGTTTTGAAAATTCAGTTTATAAGTTTTAGTTAAAAGAGCAGTTTCCTTCCCCTCAGCTTCCAGCACCTGACAACCCCTGATCTGTTTCTCTCCCTTCAATCTTTTTTTGCCTTTTTAAGAATGTCATTTAATTGGAATTTTGTGGTATTTAGTCTTATGTCTTCTTTCAGTTACAGTAAATCTTGTGAGATTCATCTAGGTGATGGGGTGTATTGGTAGTTTATTGTTTTTGTTCTGAGTCTATGTCTGTTGTATACTTCTTTTGTGTTGTTCATTCACCAGTCCTTAGGCATTTGAGTTGTTTACATTTGATGGCTGTTATAAATGAAGGTTCTATAAAATTCACGTACAGGTCTTTGTGTGGACATATGTTTTTGTTTCTCTTGGGTAAGTGCCTTGGAGTGGAATTGCTGGCTCATATGGTATGTTTCATATGGTATGGTATGCTCATAGTGTATGTTTCACTTTATCAGAAACCGCCAAATTGTGTTGTAAAGTGGCTATACGATTTTGGCTTCCCACCAGCAATGCATGAGAGTTGCAGTTGTTCCACATCCTTGTCAGCATTTGATATTGTCCATCTTTTTAATGTTAGCCATTCTAGTAGATACCTTAGTAATTTCTCCTTGTGGATTTATTTACATTTTTCTGATCACCAGTGTTGCCGAGCAGTTTTTCACGTGCTGTTGGCCATTCATGTGGGGTCAGTGTCTGTTCAACCTTTTGCTAACTTTTTATTGGGTTGTTTATTGAGTAGTAAGTGTTCTGGACACAGGCCCTTTGTTGGAGATATGTTTTGTAAACGTTTTTTCCCAGCCTGTGTCTTTGTTCTGCATTTTAAGCATTTTCATTTGACTCTTTTTATATAATTTTCATCTCTGTAGTAAATCTATCTCCCCCGCTTATGCACACGTTGATCATTTATTTTCAGTTAGATCCTTATCATATTTATAAGTATTTTAAATACCTTTAAATACTTGATACTTAAGAAAATCTGGGTCATCTTGGAGTCTGGTTCTGTTGATTATGTCATCTACTAACAGTGGCTCTGTTTTTTTCATTTTGTGTCTAGTAATTTTTAAATTGAATGTCAGGTATTGTGTGCTAAAGGACAACGGAGACTGAGGTAAATAATATTAATATCAATAAATGGTAACTTCTCTTTTTCCTTCAGGCCCTTAATGTAGGTATTTGTGTCAATCTTGTCAGTAGTTGAGCTGCATTTGACATTTTGTTGCTATATTTACTATGAGTACAAAACAGGCTTCAAATTTCCCCAGTGGTGGCCTGCTGCTAACTTGAGCTTAGGATGAGGTCTGGGGGGCAGGAAGGTTTTCTCAGTGTTCCTGATCCACCTCAATTTTCAGGTCAGTGCTGCATGCCTGGGCCGCAGGGCGCTCTCTGTGTTCTTGCCTCTTCCCCTGCAGTAGACTGCTGTTGCTTGTTACTTGGTTCAAGGTTCACAGTGGGGTGGAGGGTGAGTTGATATTCTCCCTTCTCCCTCAGCCTCAGTTTTAGGCAGGCCCTCTGTGCCTGAGCCTCAGGAAAGGGGCTTTCTCAGTGTTCCTGCCCTCTCATTTTAATTATTTTTGAAATCTGTATGATTAATTTTGATAGTATCTTGTTCCTTCAACATACTTTTGATAAATTCTTTTACATCTTTAAGCATAAATGGTCTATGTCAATTATTATAATATCTGGATTATTTTGGTGGTCTTTTTCTGTAGCTTATTGTTTCTGTTATTCCTCACTACTCATAGGTTTTCCTCTCACCTCTTCAGTGATTTTTTTTTTTGATTGTGAGCTCATGTTCATTGGAATTTTTTTTTTTTTGGGTTTGAGGGCCTCTCACTGTTGTGGCATCTCCCGCCGCGGAGCACAGGCTCCAGACGCGCAGGCTCAGCGGCCATGGCTCACAGGCCCAGCAGCTCCGCGGCATGTGGGATCTTCCCGGACTGGGGCACGGACCCGTGTCCCCTGCATCGGCAGGCGGACTTTCAACCGCTGCGCCACCAGGGAAGCCCTGTGTTCACTGGAATTTTATCCATGAGATTTCTTTGAAGACTGTGTTTAAATCCCTTTGCACCAGATAGTATTTGTCTCTCTGCCTGGGAGCACAGGCTTAGCCTAAGGCCATTTTAAACCAATTTGTTTTGTTTGTGAATTCTGTCACCAAGGGTGCGTGAATATAGACTTGGGTTTAAGAATTCTCAGGGGATAGGGGAGGGAGGGGGTGGGAGGTTGGGGTAAGCAGATGTAAGCTTTTACATGTAGACTGGATAAACAACAAGTTCCTACTGTACGGCACAGAGAACTTTATTCAATATCCTACAATAAATCATGATGGAAAAGAGTATTAAAAAAAAGAATGTATATATGTATAACTGAAATCACTTTTGCTGTATGGCAGAAATTAACACAACATTGTAAGTCAGCTGTACTTCAAAGAAAAAAAGTGTGAACACTGCTTTATTCTTTCAAAGGAAACAAAATTTAATCAAAATCCTATTTCCAAAACAAAATAAAAATCTAATTTACTAGGGAAAGAAAAAAGAGTGACGAGTTCACGTGAGGTCTGAGGAGTCAAATTTAACAGAGAAACTGCTGATAGGAAACTTGAAAAATGAATTTGAACTGCTAGATGAATATACTCGAGAAAAAAACACTGTTGATAATGTTTGTTGTACTCTGGTGTTGTGTCTTTGTGCTGGGTAGTGGGAAGTGTGCTGCTTAGAGGGGAGTCCCAGGCACACTGCAGTTCTTAACTCTGCTGGTCATACAAACAGAACCATGAGCTTAAAGCCACCAGCGGCCTTGGGCTTGGACAAAAGGAAATGCTGTTTTAGATGCAAGCTAGTATATATAGGGAGGATGAACAGCAAGGTCCTACTGTACAGCACAGGGAACTATATTCAATATCTTGTGATAAACCGTAATGGAAAAGAATATGAAAAAGAATATATATATGTATAACTGAGTCAGCAGTTTGCTGTACAGCAGAAATTAACACAACATTGTAAAGCAGTTATAGTTCAATAAAATTAAAAAAAATTTATCGGGGAGACTTTCTCTCTTTTCCCTTGTTCCACCAAGGAAAAGCCAGGCACTCATCACCATGGTCCATCATTAAGGGGGAGTTTTATTTTATTTCAACCTCTGGGGCTTTATGTGAGTGTTTTTGATGTGAACTTTATTTTCTGTTCTCTGACCGTGGTGTGTTAAAAATCCAGGCTAAAGGCTACCAGGTAATAATGGACATTTCTGTGGCAAATGCTTACTCCAACTTCTGCTTATCTCTTTCTTTATCATTTCTGAACTCTAAAGAATTGCCTTACATTCCAAAATACATTTTTATTTTTTAAGATGTTTTCTACTTGAATGGCTTTATCTGAGTATCCAGTTTACCGTATTGCTGGAAGTGCAAGTTCTATATGCTATATTCTCATCCCTCTTGCTGTAGCAGTTGATAAACCGTGTCATAATCATGTAGTTTTGAATCCTTAGCCAAGCACAGAAAAGGTGGGAGGAGGTAGTATAAAGACTTTTCATTCCGTTTATATTCAAGGGTATTTGAGCTGGAGACACATCATCAGTATTTATTAGCTGTGTGACACTGGGCAAATTACCTAGTTTTTGAGTCTGTTTCTTTACCTGTTAAATGGGATAGTAATGCCTACCTTTTACAGGACTAAAGACCTGATTAAATGAAGCAACCTACAGAAAACCTCCCACTTGGCGTTTCCCATATTAGGCATTCAAATGTTAAGATCATGCTTCCTCTCAAATGCCCAGTGAATTATTCAGTATACACTTGTTTTCCCTTGAGTTCCTCTCTGCAAAGAACTTAAAATACAAAAATCTCAGCCATTTGCTCCATTTGCTCCTGTTTGCTCCTGTCTTCTCTATTTAATATTTAAGCCCTTTTGACAGATACATTGGAAGTGATAGCTTATTCTGCCTTTTCAGTGATGAACTAGAAGGAGAGGTTCACAATTAGGCCAGATGGAAAAAATCTCAATTCAGTGCAGCTTGACAGTTTCAAGGAAGGCACAGATGACTACTTGCCAAACTAGGATTTTATTTTCTACCTAATTGCGATGAGTTTTGTACTTCTGTGGATTATAAACAGGATACAGAAGAAACTACTCATTTTTCCCTTTGGCCTTCTAGTTCTTTAAGAGCTAACTCGCAAAGAATGACATTTAAATATAGCCTAGATATACAATTTCTCACTTGCTATTAATGATGCTTCTTTACCAAACTTTAATTAATTAATTTTTTTTTGTGGTACGCGGGCCTCTCACTGTTGTGGCCTCTCCCGTTGCGGAGCGCAGGCTCCGGACGCGCAGACTCAGCGGCCATGGCTCACGGGCCCAGCCGCTCCGCGGCATGTGGGATCTTCCCGGACCGGGGCACGAACCCGCGTCCCCTGCATCGGCAGGCGGACTCTCAACCACTGCGCCACCAGGGAAGCCCCTCTTTACCAAACTTTAAAAAAATTTTTTTTTATTGGAGTATAATTGATTTACAATGTGTTAGTTTCAGGTGTACAGAGAAGTGAATCTGTTACACATATATCCACTCTTTTTTAGATTCTTTTCCCATATAGGCCATTACAGTGTATTGAGGAGAGTTCCCTGTGCTATATAGTAGGTCTAGTAGGTCTTTATTAGTTATCTATTTTATATATAGTAGTGTGTGTATCTCAATCCCAATCTTCCAGTTTATCCTTCCCCTCCATCCCCTGGTAACCATAAGTTTATTTTCTACATCTGTAACTCTATTTCTGTTTTGTAGATAAGCTCATTTGTACCTTTTTTTAGATTCCACATATAAGTGATATCATATGATATTTGTCTTTCTCTGTCTGACTTACTTCACTCGGTATGGCAATCTCTAGGTCCATCCATGTTGCTGCAAATGGCATTGTTTCGTTCTTTTTTATGGCTGAGTAATATTCCATTGTGTATATATACCACATCTTCTTTATCCATTCCTCTGTTGATGGACATTTAGGTTGCTTCCATGTCTACCAGACTTGTTACTGTGAAATCACCATAATGATTTATTTATTTTTTGTAGTGAAGATGTGAGGCACTTGAGGGAATTTTATGAAGTCAGTTCTCATTTGTTCACTGTAATCATGAAAAAAAATATAGCAAAAAGTGGAAGTAGTTTTAATTTCTCTGTTCACGATGTTTTTTCCTTTAAAGCTTAGAGGTGTTGTCAAGTATCAGAACTTTTAAGTAGTCTTTTAGGGTAGGAGAGCTGTTCCTTTTACTGCCTTCTTGTGGAACGGGTGAAGAAGAGTGAAATGGGACCAAGGCATGGAAGACAGCATAGAGGTGGAGGAGGGGTGGGGGGAGAAAGAAGTCTGGGCATCCATCATCAGTCCCTCAAAAACCAAATTCACCTTTTAACGTAATGGAAATGTTTAGCTGAGTCTTTTTATTTTGCATATGAGAGAACAGAGTGTCAGAGAGGTGACTTATGAATATATAGGATTTATAGCTAGTTAATGGCAAAACCAGGAGCGAAGGATACTCCTGACTCACAGCTACATGATCCAAGCAAGCTCTTTAATCTCCCTAAACTTCTTCTTCAAGTTTTAAAGGGGGTCACGCCTGCTTTAGAAGGTTATGTGGATGAAGTGGAGCTCGTGTGTGTGCTTATGAAGTGCTGATGTATACCAGGTGCTCCATCAATGTTTTTTTCCTTTGTCTCATCTTGATTTACTGTAAATTACTTTTTGGTGTGAACATAATAAGTAGAAAATTGGCAGTAAGCACAGAATTAAATATTTTATGGTCTTCCACTTCTTAACAAAATGCACAGGGTGCAGACTGGAAGTAAAACTTCTTTTGGAAGATTCCCTGAATCATTTTAGCTTGAGAAAACGGAGTTTTTTTTTTTTTTTTTGCTGTACGCGGGCCTCCCACTGTTGTGGCCTCTCCCGTTGCGGAGCACAGGCTCCGGACGCGCAGGCTCAGCGGCCATGGCTCACGGGCCCAGCCGCTCCGCGGCATGTGGGATCTTCCCCCACCGGGGCACGAACCCGTGTCCCCTTCATCGGCAAGCGGACTCTCAACAACTGCGCCACCAGGGAAGCCCGAAAACGGAGTTTTATATCATCTTTAGATGCTCTGATTTCAGTCAGTGCATATTATTGCCTTGGGTCAGGTACATCAATTTACACAAAAAGCTGTTGTAACGACTTTTCCTTGCATTTTCTTCTGTGAAGTCCTCTTGTTGTGGGCTTCTGATCTTCACCGAATGTCCTTATAAATGAAAGGGAGTATATCGACAAAGTTTCACACTTCAACTTTCCGCTCAGTGTTTTTCCAGATGAATTCACAGCGCTCTGAGTCTCACCTTTAGGTCTGACCCTCGTCGCAAACAATCTTGACATTTTCCTTTAGCACAACAGCGTGTACCCCAGTAGCCACATTTGAGCTTTACATGACTTCATTTGCCCTTTTAATGAGCACGCATTCCAAGCATTGCATCAGTTTAAATGGCTGGCGTGTGTAACTCGACATTCTCTTGCTTGGGAAAACTCAGTTTTATTGATGACGTTGAGTCTTGGTGTTTGTTTACCACATTTATTGAAAGCACTTTGCTTTGGGCCAGTTTCAGTATGCAAACCAGGACCCAGCAACTTGTAAAATAAGTTTTCTCTTCCATCTCTAAAACTGGGGGGTGTAACTAGTTCAATATTTTTCCTGATCAGACCAGAGAAGAATTTACAAACTGAGGATTTGGGACCAGCCTTGTGCTCACTTAGCTATTTCTTTTTCCTTTACTTTAACAATGGGGCTCTAAGAAGAGATAGTGGCTAGATATTTACTTGAGGGATTAATAAACCTTTCTTTCAGAGTTTAAAAGGATTATCAAAAGTTTTATACAGGAAGGGTCCAAGCTGATAGCATGTACAGTAAGGAAAGCTACTTGTCTTAAAATATTCCCCATACTATATGTTAAAAACTTCCCTGCTGAAAATGAGCAATAAATTATGGTTTCCCAAGCAGTGAGTATGTAATTAAAATACTTATGCTACTAAATGAAAACTCTTTTCATATATAGTATTGACAGTAGTGCTTGCCACATAAGAAGCTTTCTGTAAGGACTGGTTGAATAAATGAATGAGAGTTGATATTGAGTGTTTTAATTTGTTGTTGGTTTTGAAAATACAGTTTAATTAGAAGTTTTAATTAAAAGGATAATTTGAGCTAGGGCTCAAGGTGTGGCCTGTGGTCTGTTATAGTCAACATCATCACTAAGTCTCCAGAGAAGAGCCTAGGAGAGGAAGATGGAAAGAGGTTGGTTCCATGGGAAGGATTTTTCCTTTACCTCCTTCTCTACCTGCTGCTTCAAGAAAAAGGAAACACTTGGACTGTCAGTCACTCAGGCTCTGACCAGCATGGTGTAGATCCTGTTGTTTGACAGAAAGGCTTCCATCCGGTCATCAGCTACAGCATCCCACTCATGTCAACATCTCCTTCACCCTGTCCACCATCCTGGAAGTGGATGCACAGCTTCAATTGATGACGTCATTCCTGTGACTAAATATGATCTCATACAATCCATTCATCAGGTGGAACCCAGAGGAATATGAGGGCATCAGGAAGCTCAGCATGGCAACTGAGAGCCTGTGGCTTCTAGATACCTTTGTTGAGGAGTTCATGGATGTGGATCAGGCACCTACAGGTCTCATGGTTTATGTCAACAGTGAAGGTCCATCAAATACGAGAAGCCACTGTGAGAGGTCCCCATCTGTAACCTGGACATCTTCTTTTCCCCTATGATGAACAGAGCTTCACACTGCTCCTCGGCCCTTTCATCTAAACAGGTGGCCATCAGGCACAGGTCCAGCCTCTGCATGATGAACCTTCTGGTGCCTGGTGGTTTCCTGTTTGTCCTCAGTGCCTTCAGCTTCTTCCTGTTGGCAGAAAGACGATGACACTTCTCCTGGGCTGCCCCACCTTTCTGCTCATGATGTATGACTTATTCCTGGCCACTGGCACCCCCTCATCAATGTCTGATTTGTCCTGTGTATCTCAGCCTGCCGGAGACCATGTTCATCACCTACTTGCTGTATCTGGCCCCCACGCATGCCTCGGTAGCTCTATTTTCCGCTCTGCACTGCACCAGCCCAAGAAAATGCTGTCCTGTTGCACCCCAGAAAGGAAATAAGGGTCTAGGTTTCACCCCCGCTTGCCTGCCTGGCCTGAAGGAGCCAGTGGAGTTGGTAGGGAAGTTGCCAGATACCGGAGAGGCAGAGTTAAATGGATGCCCTGTATCAGCAAGGGCCAGTAGAGATGTGAGACTCAGAAGCAGCACTTGGTGGGCTTGTGGGTGCTGTTGAGCCACATGATGGGTACCCTTCTCTTTCACCTCTCCCTGCTCTTCTCGGCCTCTTCCATCATCATGGTCATTGTCTTCTGGAACCCCTCAGCAGGTGTCCACGTGCCAACCCTCGTCTGGAGCTTCTCTTGCCTCTGGAAACTGGTCAGGCGCTCATGCCTGTCCAGATCCCAGCCCCCAGCCCTGGCAACCACCTTGTTTTTTAACCCAGTCCTTCTATGCAGTTTCAGACCAGGCCTGGATCATCCTCTGTGCTCTCCAGAAGTCTCGTCTTTGCCCCTGCGTGCCGTCAGCTCCCCTCAGCCAGCCCTGGAGCTCTCTCTGGCTCCTCAGGAATCAAGTTCCTGGACTTCTTTTGTTGAATCATCTCCCACCAACCCTTTTGCAGGGGGGGAAAAGAAGGGGACAATTCCACTTTTTTTTTTTTTGAAGGTATATTTTTAGTAAAATTTAAGCCTTTAATAATTTTATAGTTACTAATTTTTGCAAAGAATGACCTAGGAATTTTCCTTAAGTAAAACACTTGTGTTTGGTAGTGGAAATTAAGGATATAAGCAGTATTCCTAGGGGAACGTTAAAAAAAAACATTAATCAGTAACACAGTGTGATTTTTGGTATGCCAGTGTTAGTTACCTACTTCTTAAATAGGTCCTAAAGACCTACCAATGTATCAAAATAAGAAAACAGTATCCAGGAACTTCCTTGGTGGCACAGTGGTTGGGAATCCACCTGCCAGTGCAGGGGACAGAGGCTCGAGCCCTGGGCCAGGAAGATCCCACATGCCGCAGAGCAACTAAGCCCCTGTGCCACAACTACTGAGCCCGCGTGCCACAACTGCTGAAGCCCGCGTGCCTAGAGCCCGCAACAGAAGCCACTGCAGTGAGAAGCCTGCGCACTGCAATGAAGAGTAGCCCCCGCTCTCTGCAACTAGAGAAAGCCTGCACAGCAACAAAGACCCAGCACAGCCAAAAATTAAAAAAAAAAAAAAGGAAGAAAAGAGTACCCATTAATATGTTACATAATTCAAAATGACCATTATTTTCTCTGTATTAGCTGGAAGTTTCCCTGTTTTTTCCTTGAATTATCATGGTTTCATTGCTTAAAATGCATTACAGTAGTTCTGCTTAACCCTTTTTCTGCAAAGTCCATATTTTGGGCCCTTGATAATGATTTCATATGGCATAAAATATTAATTTTCTTGGTGATTGAATTGGTTACAAATTCCTTAGTAGTCAACATTCATGGATTCACAATAAAAGTGAAGATGTGAAGGAAAGTAAGGAAGAGTACATTTGTCTATATTATTGTAAAATTTTAGTTAATGCTTTTATAGAAATGCATTGTTTGGTTACTTAAGGCTTTTCTACCATTTTGTTATACAAATACAAAAATGTTGAAAGGATTATGCAGGGAATACCATATACCCACTCCTTACATTCTACAGTTTTTAAATATTTGCTTCATCACACATGGATCATCTATCCAGCCTTCTGTTTATTCATGAATCCATCTTTTTGCTGCATTTCAGACTGATGTGCAGACAGCACATGCATACCAATAACTGGCATTCAGTATTTGTTCATGGTGTTTTGTTGCTTTTAAATTTAAAATAAGTGTAGCATTCACTGTGTTTTGACAGTTGTGTAATATGAATCCATGTAACCCAAACTCTTATGAAGATATAAACCGTGACTTGAAAAAGTATCCTCCTACCCCTTCCCCTCAGCCCACTTGAATATCACACCCCAGCCGTTCTGGAAACCGCTCTTCTGAGTTTTTTTTAAATCAAAGATTAGTATTTTTTGTTCTAGAACATATCTTGAAACATACGGTATGTACTCTGTGGTGTAAGACTTCTTTCACTTAGCATAATGTTTTGCGGTTTCATCTGTATTGTTATGTATATCAGTAATTCATTCCTTTTTATTAATAAGTTGTATTACATCATATGAAACCCACCAAGGTTTATCTATTTCCTGACTGTTTCCCATTTTTGGCTATTATGAGTAAAGCTGCTGAGAACAAGCCATTTACTTGCTGGGTATTTCCATCTGATTAACTCAGGAGCTTAAAATTAGTATATTCAAAATTGAAGTTACCCAGCTGTGTCTTCTCCCCAAGTCCCTGTGTCAGTGAATGGCACCACCCTTTAAAGTGCTGTCAAAGTCACAACCTTGACTGCTTTGTGTCCCTGAGCTCTCACACGTCATCACATACAAAGTCCTGCCAGTACTGCCTTCATCACATTTACTCACTTTGCCATAGTGCCGAATCACGATCCTGTTTGAAGCCATCACCATTTTCATCTGGATTGCCACAGTAACCTCCTAACTAGTTTTCTTTCCACCTCTCTTGGCTCTCCCTCTATTACTTTCTCCACACTACTGTCAGGGATCTTTGAAAAAGCACACGTTAGATCATGTTACTTACCTATTGAAAAATGTCTGGTTGTTTCCCATTGCTCTTAGGATTAAAAAAGTAAAATCCTTACCATAGTTTGCAAGGCTCTGCATGATTTGACTCTTGTCTCTTCCCTGGTTCTCATCTTTCTAACCACACTGGGTTGCACGTCGCATAATGCTTCGCGCCTTAGGCTTTATCCTCCTCTGTCTTGGCTCAGTCTCTCTAATCGGGTCATTCCCGTTGACCCACAGTTCTGTTCTGGTGTCTCCCATTTTAAAGACAGAGAAAAACTGCCTGTATTAGTTGGGATTAGAATTGTCTGTGGCAGCAGAAAATCAAATCAAAGCAAAATGATTGTTCTTTTGTTTTTTTTGCGGTACGCGAGCCTCTCACTGTTGTGGCCTCTCCCATTGCGGAGTGCAGGCTCAGCGACCATGGCTCATGGGCCCAGCTGCTCCGCGGCATGTGGGATCTTCCCGGACCGGGGCACGAACCCGCGTCCCCTGCATTGGCAGGCGGACTCTCAACCACTGCGCCACCAGGGAAGCCCCAAAATGATTGTTTTTAAATTAAGTTGGAAGATGATTTCTCCTGAAAGAATTGTGTAGCAGGACAGTGCAGGTCTGGGGTGGTGCCAGTGCTCCGCCAAGACCTCAGTAAACCAAATCGATTCTCCCTGTACAGTTTCCCACTCGTAGGTTATGGCCTTTTTATCGTCATAATCCAAGTTGGAACTTCAGAAATCACAGTCCAATCAGCAGAATAGAAGAAAGACATCCACTCATTGGATGATGAGATTTCTCAGAATCTGCTAACATTTCCCTGGGCAGAACTGAGTTACCTGGCCACACCTATTTTTCAAGGAAGGCAGCTAAAAATCGGAGGTTCTAATTTGGGGAAAGTGGACAACTGGGGTAGGTATTTGCCCTTGCCATACCTCCCTAGACCCCCACATTCCTCTCCAGCCACCGTCGTGTTTTTCTGTTTCTTTTTAGAATCAAAACTTGAAAGAGTTGTCTATTAATGATGTTCTACTTGTTCAAAGCTCCTTCTCTTCTCAACTCACCCCAACTCCTGTGCTCACCCTAGTTGGTTGTGTCAAGGTTACCTGCGATCTTGGTATTTCAAGAATATAAGGAATATGTACAAGTCTTATCTGATGTCATTTCTCAGTAGCTTTCAGTTCTTTTTCCCTTGAAGGACTTTCTCTGTATGTGGATCAGTCTTGAGCTTTTCATTCATCTTCTGTGACTTCATCGTCTGCCATCCTTCTGGAAACTCATTACCCTCTTATTTTTTCAGCATCTCCTATTCTACCCAATGTGTGAATGCTGGAATTTCTCAAGGTTTAGTTTTTCTGTTTTTTAATTGTAGTAATAGATACAAAGCATAAAATTTACCATAAAAATGTCACCATTTTTAAGTGGCATTAAGTATAGTCACATTGTTGTGCAACCATCCTCACCATCCACATGTAGTACTTTTTCAGCTTCCCAAAGTGAAACTCTGTAACCATTAAACAATAACTAGCCATTTTCCCCACCCCCACTTCCTTACAACTACCTTCCTACTTTGTCCCTTTGAATTCTCAAGGCTGGTTTTGCATCTAAATTGGGAGCACAGTGGGAATTCCCCCACAGTCCAGTGGTTAGGGCTCCACACTCTCAGGCTGAGGGCCTAGGTTCAGTCCCTGGTCGGGGAACTAAGATCCCATCCTACAAGCCGAGTGGCATGGCCTAAATAAATAAATAAATAAATAAAAATAAATTGGGAGCACCTTTATCTCTTCTTTGTGCCCTTCCTATGCAAGACCCTCAGTTTCCATGACCTTAAATATCATCTGTAGAATTGCAAATTTATATATATATATATATTTTAAAATTTTATTTATTTTTGGCTGTGTTGGGTCTTCGTTTCTGTGCGAGGGCTTTCTCTAGTTGCGATGAGCGGGGGCCACTCTTCATCGCGGTGCACGGGCCTCTCACTGTCGCGGCCTCTCTTGTTGTGGAGCACAGGCTCCAGACGCGCAGCCTCAGTAGTTGTGGCTCACGGGCCCAGCCGCTCCGCGGCATGTGGGATCCTCCCAGACCAGGGCCCGAACCTGTGTCCCCTGCATTGGCAGGCAGACTCTCAACCACTGTGCCACCAGGGAAGCCCGCAAATTTATATTTTTGATCAGATTTTTTCCCTTCAATCACTAGGTTCTTAAAACTTTAGCTTGGTATTTCCACTTGGATGGAAATCCACTTCAACAGCTCATAGACTTTAAAAAAATATATAACTTGTCTAAAACTTTTATTTTCTCAGTCTCATTTGTTCTTCTCCTTTCTTCCAAGCTCAGCTATCCAGTTATTTAAACCAGAGACATGCCTGATAACTTAATAACTTCCTTTCCCTCCACCCCCCACCCCCCAATCAAATCAGTCATTAGGCTTCTGAGTTCTACCCTCAGTACATGTTGATTTGATTCACTTTTCTTCATTCTACCTTCCTAACCTTCACCATGCTCCCGTCATCTCTTGCCTGACAATTGCAATGTCCTCCTAACTCATCTCTCTCCTCCCAGCCTGGATCCCTTCAATGTGTTCTTTTAAACACAAATAGAGTCATGTTCCTCCAAGTCTTAAAACCCTTCATTGCCTTCCTAGTACTCTTAGAATAAGATCTAAACTCCTTACCATGGCTTTCCAGGCTTTGATGAGTTGGCCCTTACTGTCCTCTCCACCTCACGTGTTGCCCCTTTCTCCTTCCAGTCTGGTCTTCTTTCAGTTCCTTTAACACCGAGTTCCCTCCTGCTTCAGGGCTTTTGGGCTGTGTGGTACTCCCCTCCTGCAATGTTCTGTATGTATTTTTGACATCCTTCAGGACTTGGCTTAAATGACCCTTTAGAGACCCGGAGGGATTGCCCCTGCCAATATTAAGTAGAAACCCTCTTATTGTTCTGATTCAGAGCATCCTGTTCTTTTTTAACCCCCCCCCCTGCCATGTTAAACAATGATTTCTTCCCCTTCTTTCTTCATTTCCCCCAGTAGGTTTATTTTATTATTATTTAAAAAAATTTGTTCCTTTTCCCCAGTAGATTGTAAATGTTACCAGGGACTGTTTAAATTCTATTCCCTGTGACATACCTAATGTTTAACACAATGACTGACACATATTTGGCAGGCAGTACATATTTGTAAATGAATGAAAGCCGATCCCTCTCCTTGGCATGGTTTGTGTTACCCCCTTGTGTTACTCCCATGGTTTGTGTTACCATGCTTCATATTGTGGCTCACTTTTTTGAAGGCTGCCTTCCCTGATTAATAGACTACATGGCATCTCTGTATCAGATGGTATCATTGCAACTTTTAAGTTTCTTTCTTGAAAATTCTTATGCTTTCTAATTATACATTGGGCAGGGTTGTTTGTTTCCCCGACTGTACTGTCAGCCTCATGAGAGCAGTGGCCGTGGCTGTTTTCATCAATCATTGTTTCCCATCAGATGAGCATCTTGCTCCACACTCATCTCGTTTCGTAAATGAGCTCATAGTGGTGAAAATACACCTCACCAACTGGTTGACATTTCATACTATGATAGTTATATACCATTTTATCAGATGTGACTAGGTGCTGGAGATTGCGGATATATGGAGAGAATCTTAATTTCTTGAAACCAGAATTTGGAGAGTTGAGTGATTTTTAATTGGATTCTCCTTAGATGTTAAGAACCTAAAAATTTGCAAAAGAAAAACTGTTTGGAACTTTCATCCTGAGAATCACATGAAGACATCTGAAATATTGCCAAGTGCAATTCTTCACTGTTGAGGATTAATGAAATCCTGGTCCATCTGCATGTTTGTCTTTCCAAGTCTCCCTTGTGACATCATTAGTGAGCTTAAGCCTCCAGAGAAGCTTCTTTGGAAATTTTCATAATCAATTAAATTCATTTTTGAAATGTGTAAATTCTTTGAATGTTACTCATAACTTTTTATGGGCACCACACATTTTCCTATATCAGAAAGATTTAAAATTACTTTTGCAGAAAAATACATTTGGAGTACAGTAGATATTTTCTACCATGCCATATAAATTCAGTGGAGTAACACTTTATTTTTCTGGCATGTTCTTGGAAGGAATGATTTCCAGCATTAATTCAGGAAAGTCTAGTGGTTTTAAAAATCCTACCATGTGCAAGGGGATTTGCCTATCACCTTGTGTTAATTGGCCTCAGTTTCCCAACAGCTTTTAGCCCTAGGCCTCTCCACCATATACCCTCAACCAAAAGTCAGGTGCTGGGCTATAAAGCTATCTGTTCATTCCTTCTTCCTAAGATCAAAGCCTAGCTAATTATAAAATGCCTGGGGCCCCAGCTTTTCTGATTCTGGTAGAAGTACTGTTTATTCACTCTTTTGAGTATTACCACAGTCCTGATATTTTTCCTTGAACCCATTTCAGGTAAACAGAAGATGAATGGATCACTTGCTGGTTATATTTGGCATACAGCGTGTTTAGTTTAGGCCATATCATATTCGTTCAGACAGTGATTTTGATATAAATGATGTGTCTGCCAACATTTTAAAATTAAGGAGATTTTACATAACCAATATGTTTTGGTAGCTTTTCTTGAAAAATCTGGAAGGCTGGCTGTTTTGGGCCGGCTCCTGCACATGCTAGTTGGAGCTGGTGATATCAAGCAACCACCTTGGACAGGACAGGTGGTCTCCTGTTTGGTACACCCTGTACCACTCCCTGTTGTTTCCCTGACACTGAGGTCAAGTGTCAGTTACCATTTATCCTTGTTGTACTATTGGTTTTCTCATGGTACAATAAAATAACTCTTGTACCCCTGTCTGTCAGTCTAGGGGAAATGTGAGTGAGGGGTAGACAGTGAATTCCAAGAAAATGAGAGAAGGTATATTTCTTTGGGGAAATGAATAACTTTTATATGTCTATTTTTTTCTTTTGTGGAACGTATATTTGAATTAAAAGCATGCGCTATGCCCCTTCATTGTTAACAGTTCCTTTCCTGGTTCCTATAGACATACGAATCAGGGACTTTGGATTAGATGTATGATCCTATAAAAAGAAAGTGACTCCACCTTTGGGTCCCTCAGAGGACAGTATATTGATCTCCTCGAAGTTTATGACTCTCTTGGAGTGAAATTCCCAGGTATCCTGTCTGTGACTTGTCAAGAGGGTAGCTGTTTCTGGCTTTCCCAATAATTAGGCCTTATAGGACGTGGCAAGTTCAGTATAAGTAAAACAAACTTTGCCATAAGGATTGTATATTATAAAAAGGGGATTGAAACATTTTTTAAAATAGTAATGTCACATAACTGGTTTAAGAGAGACAATACAGCAGCTCTGAGGAGGGAAAGATTACATCTGATTGAGGGGATCTTGAAGTTGCTTTTATGTTTCGCCTTGAACAACGGGTAGAAAATCAGCAGCAGGAGACAGTGAAACCGTAGAACAGTTTGAATAAAGGAAAAAAATTGTAGGGATCAGGTGTGGATAGGACAGTGGCTAGAGGTGTTGATGAAAGTAGAGGAAACTGAGGAAAAGCAAAACCAAAAAGGTGGGTTGAGGCCTGGTTATGGACAGTCTTAAACGCTAGGCCAAGAAGTTTGCACCTAACTTAAGGGATAATGAATAAGCACTGGCTGACTTTTGAATTAGGGGAGGGACTTATCAGAGCCTATGACTTGAAGGGGAAAAGGCTGGAAGTGCTGCCACCAGTGGTGAAAGAGAGAGAATCACTAGGTCTGTGCAGCTTCTTGGTTATGATAGTGTGGGGGCATGGGCAGCGGGGAGGGAGGAGCTGGAGGGGAGGGGTGGGGATAAGGTTTTGAACAGATGGAGTCGAGTATGGATGTCCGAAGGAGGACCTGGTTTGGAAGGCGTATCCGATAGGATGCTTTCAGTTTCAAGTAACAGGTTGGCTCCGAACACATGAACGTGTGTGGGCTTATGTTGCTGAAGAGTGCAGAGATAAGTGGGCTTCAGGAATGGTTGATCAAGAAGCTTCATGATGTCATCCAAAGCTCAGATGTTCCCTGACTCTCAGCTCTGCCTTCCACATGGGTGGCTTTATCCGGAAGCTGATCCTCCTCATGGTCACGGGTGGCAGCCTATAGGAGTCGGGCTCCATTTGTCTTTGTTCACATCTAGTGGGATAGAGAAAATGTTGTAAGAGAAAACTCTCTTACAAAAGCCTGAAAGCTTCATTCTCAAAAGCTTCCATTAGACCACTTCCCACTTGTCTTTGGCCCAAATTAGATTACATGACTGACTCTTCTTTTTATTAATTGTGGTATAAAATTTAATATCTTAACCTTTTTTTGAGGTAACATTGGTGTATAACTTTATGTAAGTTTCATGTGTACAGCATTTCGTTTTGACTTCTGTGTATGCTGCAGCATGCTCACCATCAAAAGTTTAAATTGTCTGTCACTATACAGTGGACCCACTGTAGCCATTTCACCATTCCCCCCACCCCCTTCTGCTCTGGTAACCAGTAACCTATTCTTTGTATCTATGTGGTTTGTTTGGTTTAGATTGGTTTGTTTATTTTGTTTTTGTTCTTTTATGTTCCATATACAAGTGAAATCTTACGGTATTTGTCTTTTCCTGTCTGACTTATTTCACTTAGGATAATACCCTCAAGCTCCATCCATGTTGTCGGAGATAACTACGTTCTCTTTTTTCTGGCTGAGTAGTATTCCATTGCATATAAATATCGCATCTTCTTTATCCATTCTTCTGTCCATGGGCACTTAGGTTGTTTCTATATCTTGGTTATTGTAAGTAATGCTACCATGAACATAGGGGTGAGTTTATCTTTTTGAATTAGTGTTTCATATTCTTTGGATAAATACCTAGAAGTGGAAAAGCTGAATCATATGGTAGTTCTATTCTTAATTTTTTGAGTAATCTCTGTATTGTTTTCCATAGTGGCTGCTACCAATTTACATTCCTCCACCAGTGTATGAGGGTTCCCTTTCTCCACATCTTCTCCAACACTTGCTATTTCTTGCCGTTTTGATACTATCCATTCTGATGGGCATGAGGTGATATATCACTGTGGTTTTGATTTGCATTTTCCTAATAATTAGTGATGTTGAACATCTTTTCATGTGCCTGTTGGCCATCTGTATATTGTCTTTGGAAGAATGTCTATTCAAATCCTCTGCCCATTTTTCAATCTGTTTTTTTGTTGTTGTTGTTGAATTGTGTGAGTTCTTTATATATTTTGGATATTAACCCCATATTGAGGATATGATTTGCAAATATCTTCTTCCATTTGGTAGGTCATCTTCTCATTTTTTGGTGGTTTCTTTTGTTGTGAAGAAGCTTTTTTGATGTAGTCTCATTTGTTTATTTTTGCTTTGTTTCCCTTGCCTGAGGAGACATACTAAGAAAGATATTCCTAACACTGATGTCAAACAGCATACTGCCTATGTTTTCTTATAGGATTTTTATGGTTTCAAGTGTTACATTCAAATTTTTAATCCATTTTGAGTTAATTTTTGTGTATGTGTAAGATAGGTCTGGTTTCATTCTTTTGCATGTAGCTGCCCAGTTTCTCCAACACCATTTATTGAAGAGGCTCTCCTTTCTCCATTGTATTTTCTTTGCTCCTTTGTCATAAATTCATTGTCTATATACGTGTGGGTTTATTTCTGGGCTCCCAGTTCTTGCTTGATCCGTGTGTTTGTTTTTCCACCAAACCATGGTGTTTTGATTACTATGGCTTTGTGATCATATAATTTGAAATCAAGGAGTGTGCTGCCTCCAGCTTTGTTCTGTTTTCTCAGAATTGCTTTGGCAATTTGGGGTTTTCTGTGGCTCCATAAAAATTTTAGGATTGTTTGTCCTAGACCCTTGAAAAACGTTGAGATTGTGTTGAGTCTGTAGATTATACTTTGGGTAATACAGACATTTTAACAATGTTAATTTTTCCAATCCAGGGAGCATGGACTATCTTTCCATTTCCTTGTATC
Organism: Phocoena phocoena; assembly: GCF_963924675.1. Classification (NCBI taxonomy): domain Eukaryota; kingdom Metazoa; phylum Chordata; class Mammalia; order Artiodactyla; family Phocoenidae; genus Phocoena; species Phocoena phocoena. Next base: position 72,676,830 of record NC_089234.1, on the reverse strand, counting down.
ATCTTCAGTTTCTTTCAATAATGTCTTACAGTTTTCAGTGTACAGGTCTTTCACCTCCTTGGCTAAATTTATTCTGAGGTATTTTATTCTTTTTGTTGTGATTGTAAATGGGATTGTTTTCTCAATTTGTCTTTCTCCTAGTTCATTGTTAATATACAGAAATGCAACAGATTTTTGTATATTGATTTTGTACCCAGGAACTTTACTGTATTTGTGTATTGTTTCTAGTAGTTTTCTGGTAGAGTCTTTATGGTTTTCTATGTATAAAATCTTGTCATCCACTAATAGTGCCAGTTTTACTTCCTCCTTTTCAATTTAGATGCCTTTTATTTCTTTTTATTGCCTAATTGCTCTGGCTAGGACTTCCGGTACTTTGCTGAATAAGAGTGACGAGAGTGGGCATCTGTGTCTTGTTCTTGATATAACTTAGTTTTTCACCAGTGAGTTTGATGTTAGCTGTAGGTTTGGCATATATGGCATATATACATGTTGAGATATGTTCCTTTTATACCCATTTCATTGAGTTTTTAAAATGTAAATGGGTATTGAATCTTGTTGAATGCATTATATGCATGTATTTGGATGATCATATTATTTTTATCCTTTATTTTGTTAATGTGGTATATATCATGTTGAATGATTTGCAGTTACTGAAACATCCTTGCATCCCTGGAGTAAATCCCACTTGATCATGGTGTACGATCCTTTTAATGTATTGTTGTATTCGGTTTGTTGTCATTTTGTTGAGGATTTTTGCATCTATATTCATCAGAGGTATTGATTGGCCTGTAACTTTCTTTTTTGTGTGTTGTCTTTGTCTGCTTTTGGCATCATGTAAAATGACTTAGGAGGCATTCCCTCCTCTTCAATTTTTGGAAGAGTTTGAGAAGGACAGGTATTAAATCTCATATGAATGTTTGATAGAATTCACCTGTGGAGCTGTCTGGTCCTGGACTTTTGTTTTTGGGGAGGTTTTTGATTACTATTTTAATCTCCTTACTGGTGATTGGTTTATTCAGATTTTCCTTTCCTTCATAATTTGGTCTTGGAAGGTGGTATGGTTCTAAGAATTTATCCATTTCTTCTGGGTTGTCCAGTTTGTTGGCATATAGCTGTTCATAGTATTCTTTTATAATCCTTTGTGTTTGTGGGGTATCTGTTGTAATTTCTCCTCTTTTGTTTCTGATTTTCTTTATCAGAGTCTCTCTCTTTTTCTTAGTGTAGCTAAAGGTTCGTTAATTTTGTTTATCTTTTCAAAGAACCAGCTTTTAGTTTCATTGATCTTTTCCATTGTCTTTTTAGTCTCTTTTTCACTTATTTCTTCTCTGATATTTATTATTTCTATCCTTCTACTAATTCTGGGCTTTGTTTTTTTTCTAGTTCTTTCAGGTGTAAAATGAGATTGTTTATTTGTGATATTTTTGTTTGTTTTTTGAGGTGGGCCTGTATTGCAGTAAACTTTTCTCTTGCTTCCTCTTTTGCTGCATCCCATAGATTTTGGTATTCTCATTTGCCTTCAGGCATTTTTTGATTTTTCCTTTGGTTTCTTAATAGGCCCAATATTTGTTCAGTAGCATATTGTTTAGTCTCCACACATTTGTGATTTTTCTAGGTTTCTTCTTATAGTTGATTTCTAGTTTCATATCACTGTGACCAGAAAAGATGCTTGATATGATTTCAGTCTTCTAAATTTATTAAGAATTGTTTTGTGTCCCAACGTATGGTCTATCCTTGAGAATATGCACTTGAGAAGAATGTGTATTCTGCTGCATTTGGATGGACTGTTCTGTTTAAATCTGTTAAGTCCATTTGGTCTAATGTTTTATCTAAGGCTGATGTTTCCTTGTTGACTTTCTTTCTGGATGATCTATCCCTTGATGTAAGTGGAGTTATCAAAGTTCCCTACCTTTATTGCATTGCTGACAATTTCCCCCTTTAGATCTGTAAATGATTGCTCTATATATTTTGGTGCTCTTAAGTTAGGTTCATATATATTAACTGTTATGTCTTTTTGTTGGATTGTCACCTTTTTTTTATTATATAATGTCCAATTTTGTCTCTTGTTGCCCTTTTTGGCTTGCAGTCTGTTTTATCTGATATGAGTATGACTCTGCTCTCTTTCTTTTGGCTGCCATTTGGTTGGAGTATCATCTTTCATCCCTTTACTTTGTGCCTATGTTGTCTTTAGAGCCCCAGATGATTCTCCTGGGGGCCGCATATGGTTTGGTGTTGTTTTAAATCCACCCAGTCACTTGTCTCTTTGTATTGGTGAATTCAATCAATTTACATTTAGGGTGATTATTGATAAATAAGAACTTAGTACTGCCATTTTATCTTTTGTTTTCTGGTTGCTCTATTTCTCCTTTTTTTCTTTTTCCTTGTGTTTCTGTCTACCATTTTAGTTTGGCAGTTTTCTATAATGTTTTTCTCAGTTTTCTCTTTTATGTTTCATGTCTCTGCTCTAGATTTATTTTTGTGGTTATTGTGAGATTGGTACGCAGTGTCTCAAAGCTAAAATAGTCCTTTTTATGCTGATGCTAGAGATAGCATCTTATCTTCATTTACATCTAGGGGTTCTGTTCTTTCTTTTTATGATTTTGTTGTTGCAAGTTCTCCCTTTTTATGTTGTGAGTTTGTTACCAAATTGAATAGCTATAGTTTTTTTTTTCCTGCTTTTTCCCCCTTTAACCTTCATGTTATAATTAACAACCTACTCTGACATAGAGTTGAACTTTTCTGATTTTTCCTTTCTGATTATTACCTTACTCAGTTTTGTGTACTTTTGCCTTATCATTTCAGGTAGAAGAGCTCCTTTCAACATTTCTTGTAAGGCAGGTCTAGTGGTAATGAACTCCCTCAAAGTATGTTTACTGAGAAAGCCTTTATTTCTCCTAAAAATCTGACGGATAACTTTGCTGGATAGAATATTCTTGGCTGACAGTATTTTATCTTTGAGTATTTTGAGTATGTCATTCTCCTGTCTCTTGGCTTGTAGAGTTTCTGATGAGAAATCTGCTGATAGCCTAATGGGGATTCTTTGTAGGTTGCTGTCTTTTTCTTCCTGGCTGCTGTTAAAATTCATTCTTTGTCATTGACTTTTGACGGTTTTAATATAGTGTGTCTTGGTGAAGGTCTTTTTGCGTCAACAGATTTAGATATTCTTTTGGTTTCATTGGCTTCATATCTAGTTTCTTCCCCAGATTTGGGAAGGTCTCAGCTATTATTTCTTTAAATAAACTCTCTGCTCCCTTCTCCTTCTCAGATACCATTATCCTTATTTTGCCTTTCCAACACGTCTTGCCCTTCCTAATGGATAGTTTTAGAATTTCCTCATTTTAAGAAACCATAGCTCTCCTGAGTCATTTCTAGATTTGTATATTCAAGTTCACTAATTCTGTCTCTCATATGGTCTGCTCTGTTTCCAGTGCTTTCTTTTCTTCTTTTTTTTTTTTTCCTGACTGTGTCATGTGGCATGTGGGATCTTAGTTCCCCAACCAGGATTGAACCCATGCCCTCTGCAGTGGAAGTGAGGAGTCTTAACCACTGGACCACCAGGGAAGTCCCTCCAGTGCTTTCTAATGCATTGAAAAAATGTCATTTATTGAGTTCTTCAGCTCCAGAATTTGTTTGGTTCTTTAAAATTTTCCAGTTTCAGTCTTTGGCAAAGTATTGTTTCTGTTCATTAATTTTATTCCTGAGCTCATTGAACTGCCTTTCTGATTTTTCTTATAGCTCACTGAGTGTCTTCATGACAGCTATTTTGAATTGTCTGTCATTTACATTGCAGTATTTGATGACTTTGAGTTTTGGAGAATTGTCATTTTTGTGTGTGTGTGGTACTATGTTGCTATGGTTTCTCATGGTGCTCGGTGAGTTCTGCTGGCACTTTTGAAGTAGCAAACACCTTTCTCCTTTAGGTAAAGCTTTTTTCATTTGATTCTGACAATTCAGCAGGTTGGTAATTAGAGGCTTTTCTTTTGTTTTTCAGTAGGTGGTGCTATATTACAAGTTTTGGATTTCTCTTACCTGAGCTGCCTCTGGCTATATTTGAGAATTGGCACTTTCCATCCTCCACTGCCTGTCTGTCAGGTGTGTTTCCCGGGGCCCTTATTGTCACTGCTTGTGCCTTTGGGGTTGGTGGTGCCTTGCTGCTGCTGGTGTCACTGCTGGGAACGCTGGGATGGTGGGTGTCACCACCATGTCTAGGGTCGCCTGTGTTGCAGGCAGCTGCTGTGGCAGGGCAACTAGGAAGGATGGGGAGATGAGTTGGGTGCCTCTGCTATATCCAGGGCTCTTGGGTTCATGGGCACTGTTGCTATGAGTGGGAGGGGGGCTGGAGACGTGGGCACTGCAGCAGCTGGAAGAACCAGAGTCACAGGTCCTGCTGCTGCTGCTGCCCAGTCCCCTGTCTGCAGGTGCTGTTGCAGCTGGGAGGCCAGGGCCATGTACCCTGCTTCCCCTCCTGCTACTAGGTTCTCTGGGATTGCAGGCTCAGCTGCCATGGCTGGGGGGCCAGGATCATGGTCACTGCCTCTGCTGTTCCCCTGGTTCCACCTCCTCCATGTGTTCCAACCCACCCACCTATAGGTGTACAGATGTGTGGAAGTCTCTGGCATCCTGGTGTGTTGGGCAGAGGAACCTTTGTTTGAGTTATGGATGTTTCACTAGCTGTAGATTAAAGGGGAGAGACAAGGGAGTGTCTCATGCCGCCGTGATGCTGACATCACTTCATTTTAACCATTTTTAATTGTACATTCATTAATGTCGTTCACTCATCACCACCATCCATGTCCATAGTTATTTTTTCATCTTATACAACTGAAACAATAACTCCCCATTGCTTTCTCCCCATAGTGCCTGGAAACCACCATTCTACTTTGTGCCTCTCTAATTTTGACTCTACTTTTCTCACATACATAGAATCACACAGTATTTGTATTTTTGTGACTGACTTATTTCACCTAGTGTTATGTTTTCAAGGTTCACCCATATTGTAGCATATGTTAGAATTTCCTTCCTTTTTAAGACTGGATAATATTCCATTGTATGTATAAACCACATTTTGCTTATCTATTCATTCTATGATGGACACTTGGGTTGCTTCCACATTTTAGCTACTTTGAATAGTGCTGCTATGAACATGGTTGATAGTTGTACACATATCTCTTTGAGACCCTGACTTCAGTTCTTTTGGATATATACCCAGAAGTGTTAATTCTGTTTTTACGTTTTTGAGGAGCTACCATAGTGTTTTCCACAGCAGCTGTACCATTTTACATTCTCACCGGTAGTGCATGAAGGTTCCATTTTACCCACATCCTTGCCAACACTTCTTACCTTCCTGTGTTTTTTGTTTTTTTGATAGTAGCTATCCTAATGGGTATGAGGTGGTATCTCATTGTACTTTTGATTTGCATTTCCCTAACGATCACTGATGTTGAGTATCTTTTCATGTGCTTATTAGCCATTTATATATCTTTGTTGGAGAAATGTATTTTCGAGTTCTTTGCCCATTTTTGGATGAAGTTGTTTGTTTCTTTGTTGTTGAGTTTTAACATGACTGTTTTTAAACTAACCCCTGGCAATGGGAGTGGCATCACTCTTACATAATTGGGTTGATTTTGGATCCTGGGTAGACAACGTACAGTGTCAAGTTGCACGGAGAAGATTGTGCTCAGTTTAAACATGTCTGAGGAGCTAGTGAGATATCCAGGTAGAGAGAGCTTAAAAGGCTATGTGTATGAGTCTGGATTCCAAAAAGAAAGAGCAGTGGGAGGTTTTACTTCAGAATAAGTTCTTCAGCTAACTGATGTTGAAGCTTTTAAGGAACTATCTGGCAGAGGCAGTCGTGCCCACCAAATATTCTGATTGCCCCTTGCATGTCCCTGATCCCTTTGAGTTGGCAGAGATACATATGTAGTCATGGCCAATGGGCTGTGGGGGGAGGTAGTGTGTTTCTCTTCTAGGCCAAGGCAGTAAAAGAGTGATGCAGGATTCTTCCTGTTTTTCTCCCAAAGGGAGACTGAGGAGGCCATGGATTCCAGATGGGTGACTGTAAAATGCAAGGGCCTCCATCTAGCTTGGGTCCCTAAGTGTGTAGAGCCAGGCCCCTTGCCGACTCATGCAGGCCATTTAACATTAGAGAGGAATCAAGTTTTGTTGTGTTCACCTCCTGAACACACTCCATTTGGAGTTGTTGCAGTAGCATAGCCTGCATGGAATTTTATCTCTTTTTAATGTCTCAGGGATGCCATTATAGAGCTGCTGTTGTGCTGATCTGTTATTCCTCATCAACATCAATGCCATTGGGGATTACTGATCTAAGTAAGATTGTTGACTTTGAGAAGATTAAGATGAACTGGGTGGTAAAATGTATTGCCTAAAAAAGCATAAAAGTGGATTCATGTAACTGGAGTCACTAGGCATATGAAAAATCAGAGGCTAGAAAATTAGCAATCAAAGGTTGGTAACTTGATTTTATTAAAGATATCAATAGTATTACATTTCCCACCAATTTATGTACTGTTTCACTCAAGTTACACAAACGTTATACTCTGATAGTTCAAGTTTAATAAATCTCTTTATAGTTACTCCTGATGTCAGGTAGAGACCTGGTTCATCTTTCTGAGGAATTATAATAAAGTGATACTTGGAGAATGGAGTAGCATTAAGAATCACAAGTCCTTATGTTCCAGGGGAACCAAGAAACTGGTTTTTCACTAACATTATAGGTGATTGTGAATAACCCACTCATACCCCATGAAAATTTTCGTTGGTTTGGAGCACAGATTGGGGAAGTGGGAACCATGCTTTTTTTTTTTTTTGCCCACAGAGTGTTTTTTACATTATTGAAATAGGTGCCAACAATTAGAAATCCTATTTTAAAATGGGTGGGTGTGACCTGTCCCCCCAAGCCTGTGCCAACCATAGGCTGGAACAGAAATGACAGAACTTCCCACCTACACTTGGCCCAACTTGCCACACACTGTACTTACCCTGCCACCTCAGACATTGTGGCCGGAGAGTTTGTTTATTATAATGCAGATATCCCCTGGGAGAATGCATCTTGTCAGTGATTTAGTGTTTACTTTCATTTAATGACTATTCACTCAGTTCATTTATTCTATAAGCATACTCTTCAAAAACGCCATGCTTTGGATGAGTTAAAGGAGACTTTGTAGATGGAATGGCTGCACTCTGTGCTGTACCATGTGTTGTATAATTGGAAAGTCGTCTTTTGTTGTTGTTTTTGATTGAATTTTATTATTTATTTACTTAAATTTTTTTAAAGTTTATTTTATTGAAGTATAGTTGATTTACAGTGTTGTGTTAATTTCTGTTGTACAGCAAAGTGACCCAGTTTTTAATACATATATATATATATATATATATATATATATATACACATTCTTTTTCATATTCTTTCCCATTATGGTTTACCACAGGGCATATTGATTATCGTTCCCTGTGCTATGCATTAGGACCTTGTTGTTTATCCATTCTATATATATACCAGTTTGCATCTGCTAACCCCAAACTCCCAACCCTTCCCTCCCCCGCCCCCCTCCCTTGACAACCACAAGTCTGTTTTTTATGTCTGTGAATCTATTTCATAAATAAGTTCATTTGTATCTTTTTTTTGATTCCACATATAAGCAGTATCATACAATATTTGTCTTCGGCTTACTTCACTTAGTGTGATAATCTCTAGGTCCATCCATGTTGCTGCAAATGGCATTACTTCTTTTTTTTTTTTTGCGGTACGCAGGCCTCTCACTGTTGTGGCCTCTCCTGTTGCGGAGCACAGGCTCTGGACGCGCAGGCTCAGTGGCCATGGCCCACGGGCCCAGCCGCTCCGCGGCATGTGGGATCTTCCCGGACCGGGGCACGAACCCGTGTCCCCTGCATCGGCAGGCGCACTCTCAACCACTGCGCCACCAGGGAAGCCCTACTTCATTCTTTTTAATGGCTGAGTAGTATTCCACTATATATATGTACCACATATTCTTTATCCATTCCTCTGTCAGTGGACACTTAAGGGGCTTCCATGTCTTGGCTATTATGAATAGTGCTGCTGTGAACACTGGGGTGCGTGTATGTTTTTGAATTAGAGTTTTCATCTTTTCCAGATACATGCCCAGGAGTGGGATTGCTGGATTGTATGGTAACTCTATTTTTAGTTTTTTTTTTTTGCGCAGTACGTGGGCCTCTCACTGTTGTGGCCTCTCCCGTTGTGGAGCACAGGCTCTGGACGCGCAGGCTCAGTGGCCATGGCTCACGGGCTCAGCCGCTCCGCGGCATGTGGGATCTTCCTGGACAGGGGCACAAACCCGTGTCCCCTGCATTGGCAGGCGGACTCTCAATCACTGCGCCACCAGGGAAGCCCTGTTTTTAGTTATTTAAGGAACCTCCCTACTGTTCTCCGTAGTGGCTGTACCAACTTACATTCCCACAAGCAGTGCAGGAGGTTTTCCTGAGAAAAGTGATTTTAAAAAGCTGAGGAAAATGATAAGAGAAAGAAGGCAGATTCAGGAAGTCAAATATCTGTCTTAATAGAGAAAATAAGTGCAGAAAATATTAATGAAAGATGAGGAGGAAAAATACTTTCTATGTTTGGAAAAAAGAAAGTCTCCTTTTCCCTTCATGATCTCTTCCTTATCACTGCTAATTCCTTTACCAATGCTTATTGAGATCCTAAGTGCTAGATTCTAATGTTTAAAAATGAACAAGATACAGTTGTTGGTCACCAGGAGCCCAATTCATCGGTGGGATTGGCAACCTAAGCAAAGAAAGCAGCACGATAATGTTGCCACACCAAAGTGAGGGCGAGGAGGGAGAGAGAGAGCTGACATTTGCCTGGGAAAGTTGGAGGAGTTTTCACAGTGGAGCGCGCATTTGAGCTAGGTTTTGATGGATAAGTAAGTGTTCTCTGCACTTTCTGAAATAAATGAGCTAAACCTGCCTATAGTGTGAACGGTTTGAAACTCCTTATCAGTGATTTTCAATGGGGTGAAAAAGGTAGTCTTCACCTTGCATAGTGATGTGGGACCCTAAAAACGACCTTGCAAGCTGAAACTGTGCAAAGCCCTTTTAGTAATCAACGGGAAAATGGAATGATATGCAACCTTTAAAAATTTTTGTCAAAACATAAAAAAAATCTCTTCCTAACAGTTGTAAATGTATAGGAAAATGAAAAAACAGTAAAATTAATATTTATTCGGAACACTATATTTAAACATTAGAAATATTCAGAATTAACGTGTTTCATTTCTTTGTAAAAATCTTGTCAAGTTGCAACAGCGCTAGCTTTCTTTTTGTTGTATAACTTAAAGCAGCAGTCTCCAACCTTTTTGGCACCAAGGACCGGTTTCACAGAAGACAATTTTGCCACGGACTGGGGGTGGGGGGATGTTTCGGGATGATTCAAGTGCATTACATTTATTGTGCTCTCTATTTCTCTTATTATTACACTGTAATATATGATGAAATAATTATACACCTCACCATAGTGCAGAATCAGTGGGAGCCCTGAGCTTGTTTTCACTTGCCACTCACCGTGAGGGTTTTGATATGAGTCTGCAAGCAATTGATTTATTATGGTCTCTGTGCAGTCAGACCACTCTGCTAATGATAATCTGTGTTTGCGGCCACTCCCCAGTGCTAGCATCACCACCTCAGATCATCAGGCATTAGATTCTCATAAGGAGCATGCAACCTAGATCCCTCGCATGCTGCACAGTTCACGGAAGGGTTCACGCTCCTATGAGAATCTAATGCTGTGGCTGATGTGACAGGAGGCGGAGCTCAGGTGGTAATGCAAGCGATGGGGAGCGGCTGTAAATACAGATGAAGCTTCGCTCGCTCGCCCACCACTGACCACCTGCTGTGCGGCCTGGTTCCTAACAGGTCATGGACCAGTACTGGTCCGTGGCCCGGGGGTTGGGGACCCCTGACTTACAGTATGGAGAGAGCATCTTTTCTGTGCCTTGAATTGTCAGCATCATAAGTCTGTATCAAATTCCAACATTTCATCTTTTGTACTTTGAAAGTTGTGAAATGTCTCCCAGAGTTGTTTTAATGTGAGTTATTGTGCTGGCATCACCTCCCCTGGGACATCTTCATCCTTTTTGTGACTACAGCTTTCATTTTTTAATTTCAATACCTTTGTCTTCACTAAGTTCCTCTGGCTGTGTATTCAGAGTCTCACACATTATTCCCGCTGTCACCTGTTGATTCTTTTTAATTTAATTTATTTATTTTTGGCTGCATTGGGTCTTCGTTGCTGCGCGGGCTTTCTCTAGTTTTGGCGAGCAGGGGCTACTTACTCTTCATTGCGGTGTGCAGACGTCTCATTGCGGTGGCTTCTCTTGTTGCAGAGCACGGTGCTCCAGGTGCGTGGGCTTCAGTAGTTGTGGTGCATGGGCTCAGTAGTTGTGGCGCATGGGCTCTAGAGGGCAGACTCAGTAGTTGTGGCGCACGGGCTTAGTTGCTCCACAGCATGTGGGATCTTCTCGGACCAGGGCTCGAATGTCCCCTGCATTGGCAAGCGGATTCTTAACCCCTGCGCCACCAGGGAAGCCCTCAGCTATTGATTCTACACCCACTGACATTGGATTCAAATTCCAAGTCCAGCAGTTTAACTTTTTATTTCTTTGCTGTACTTCCATCTTCGTTGGCCAACTTTCACTTTGGGTTATCCATTTTCATGTCGCTTGGTTTTATCACTGGAAGACAGGAAGTCAGCACAATTCCTTGCTTTGGTGTCTATGCATGAACTGATTACAGACGTCCCATGAGTAACCGGAGACAGACTTTGAAAGACGCAACATGACTGATCGCTGATCGACATGAGCATCTGTTATATATGAAGTGATTTGTGCACTGAAGAGCTGGCAGTGGAATTTCTATTTGATGCAACTACTGACAATCACAATTAATAGAATTTGGTAACTGGAATGTAATATTGGGGAATTGGTGGTGTTGAACTGAGCTGTGGTAACTAAAATCCATGCGTATCAAAACTTTGCAAAGCCCGGACTGTCTCTATGGATACCTTGAGTGGATTTTCCTGCCCTTTGTGGGAAGTACAGCATCTGTAGTGCTGGCCACTGAGTGCCAGTGTGGCCCTCTTTTGTGTCACTGTGACAACCAAAATGCTTCCCACATTCTCCATATGTGCTTGGGGTGGGGATAGGGTCACTCTGTCATTAGTTAATTGGAATGTTGAGGGGCAGCCACTCTGCTGCTGGTGAGCACTTCAGTGTTCATGGCAGAGTTCTGGAGCCATCTCCCCATGAGTATGTGGTGCCTTCCCTTCCTTCGTAAGCCAAGTGAGGCAGAAATTGCCCTTGCCTGGGGAGTCACGTGACTAATCATCTAGCGGGGCTTTGCCACATGCTATCTGCCGCTTAACCTCTTTGAATCCTGATTTCCTTATCTATAAAAAAAGGTTTACAAGATTGTTGTGAGTACATGGTAAGTGTACGTGAACATCAGGCAAATGTGAGCAGTTGTTCTGACAACGATGAATAACCAAATCACTGAGATGCATTTCTTGGATTTAAAATGAAATACATCAGAGGCCTCTAATGTCTCAGCAAAATCAGTATCCTCAGCTTTTAGACACCCCCTCCTGTGAGAAGTTCACTACTTTCCCATCTCCACTTTTCAGTGTCTTCTAGTTGCTCTTTTCTCGCCTTGCTCCCCTCATGGTGAAGTTCAGCAAATTGACTCCTAATCCATCAGTATGTGAAGCACCTTGAAACAGCTTCCTCCCTGAAGATAGACCTTATTTCTCGATTGTTACAAGGAAAATAGAGCGCACAAGAGTTGGGTTCTTGGAGAAGCAGGCTGCAGATGGCGCCCAGCTGGTAGGCATTTTGAATGATGAATTTTCAGTAGTTTAGAGTATAAATGTCGAGCATTCTTTTCCTGGTCCAAGAATAAATATTTCAAGTAAAGTCAGCATAAATAGACTTGTTTCAGGTTGATCTGACATGCTGATTACTTACCTGTGGATTTTTAACTTTACGTCTGGATTGAAGAATTTGGTGAAATAAGCACATTAGTAGAATGTTGTTGGTTTGGCAAAGGTTTCCTTCATCTGTAAGATATTATCCTGTAATTGCTGCAGACTTTCAGAATGTTGTAGTATAGTGAGCATTCATAGATATGGTCTCTTTCCACATGGTGTGCTAATCTGGAATTTGTGGGAGATGGAAAAAATCTACTATGACTTGAGCATTGAGGAATATAAATGGAAATTATTTTTATCATGAGTGAAACTACATGTGTAATTTAAGTTATGCTTGTTTATTTTATTCTAATTTTGGCAGGTTATTTAAGGACAGTGAAATTATTTAAATGATTCCATGTAAATATGTGATAATTTTTTTCAATAGCTGATAGAAGTTTCTTCCAATCAGAAAAAAGTGTCTGGGCTTCCCTGGTGGCGCAGCGGTTGAGAGTCCGCCTGCCGATGCAGGGGACGTGGATTCGTGCTCTGGTCCGGGGGGATCCCACGTGCCGCAGAGCGGCTGGGCCCGTGAGCCATGGCCGCTGAGCCTGCGCGTCCGGAGCCTGTGCTCCACAACAGGAGAGGCCACAGCAGTGAGAGGCCTGTGTACCGCAAAAAAAAAAAAAAAAGCTTCTATATTCCAGCTTATATAAACATTACCCTCCTTTCCTTCTTTCCCTCCCTTACTCCACAGAAACTAAAACCAAAATAAGAATATATGATTCCATGTTTATTAGGTACCTTTTTAATATAAGAAGCAATGTTGTTACTCTTTGATCAAGGAAACTACTCCCTGTTTATGAAAAGCAAATATGAATTAGAATGTTAAGATGGCTCTTTAGTTTCCAAAGCTATTATCAGCTTCTGTCTTGGTCAGATTTTTCATGATGAAGTACCCTTTAAAGATAAACTATAAAAATAGGTATTCTGCCTAATATCCACAATCTTAATTTTAATTGCTTCATATATTTCAAAATTGGTATTCTTAGGTCACATACTCTTGTTAATATAAGTATTTGCAATTCATTATATCTGAGATTAGCATAAGAATTAGGTTACATTTTAATAATTAGTCCCCTGTAAGTAATGAGTACAGTAAGCCTAACAACAGAAATTTAAAAGTTATTTTTCCAATAATTATATTTTTAGATGAACTCCTCCAAAATCTCCTCTCTCCTTATGACCTGTAGAATTGCTGCCTATTATGAGAGCAGCTAAAGAAGCCTAGCAGAAATCGGTAGGACTGAGAAGAGATTCTTTTGAGAGTGAAGCTGTCCAGAAGTTGACACTGACCTATTTGAGGTGCTATAAACATACAGCATCCAGAATTATGAGTTAGAGCAAGTCTTTAAAAATATTCAAGGTATCATTTAATGTTCATTGAAAATGACTCAACATCAGATATTTGTTCTTTAGGCTTTGATTTTTGTGAAGGTGGATGCCAGAACAATAATACAATTTAGGAAAAAAACACTAGCTGGGACTCACTTTAGGTTTCTTTTTTCCTAAGACCGAGGATAGTCATTTCCTTCTCAGAGGTTTTGTGGCTTTGTATACCTAGGCATTCCAAGCTTAACTGACATCAGAGTATTTATAGATTTTGTTTCACAAGGAAGCACTAGTTCATTTTAAGCATGTTTCCCAAATTTCAATTCAAATGTCACACAACTGGGGGACATCAACAACTTACTTTTTGGAGAGGGGTTGGTCAGTGTTAGCCACTTAATTGAATTATTCCTTGAATGCAAACTGAAGTTTTTGGACATCATCCTGATTTGCTTAAAAATTAGGGCATATCATGGGTTTCTGGGAATTGATTTCATTGTGAAGTTTTGCAGGAATTAATTGGATTGTGGGAAGTGTATATTATCCTTTTGAAAAGGTGTCAGTGTTTTCATACATTATAAGATCCACAGAATGAACTGCTCCAGTGTTCCTGTTTCCATGCTTTTCAAAAAAATGTCACTTTAATTCTCACTTCTCTCTTAAACCTGTCTGGATTTTCTGAAGACAGTGAGAGATTGCCCGCAGCTCCTGTGACAGTCGCTTCTGTTCATCTCCTTTCCCAACGTGCTGACCCTTTAGATGCACTAAGAACTTGTTACATCCACAGCCCAGTCTTCTCAGCGACTTTGACATGACTTGTGTCCCCACCTAAGCTTTTGTTCAACTCAAGGACATGGCCTCTGTGAAAAGGAAAGAAAGCCTTTAGGTCAGGGTCGTCTGGTAGCCCTGGGACATCTTTTTAACAACATGTAGAATTCACCTGTAAGCTTTCTAGCTCTTTTTTTTTTTTTTTTTTTTTTGCCTCTAGGAGAAATCCTAGCTTTATCTCTGACCTCCATTCATTAGCTGCTTTATTAAGGTTACAACATCCAGAATTATGAGTTAAAACAAGTATTTAAAATATTAAGGTGTGATTTGATGTTTATAGAGCATGATTCAAAATTAGTAGTTTGTTGTTTAAGCTTTGGTTTTGTGAAGGTGGAAACAGGGGCCATGATAAGAGTAAAAAAAAAAAACTCGATGGAACTCACTTTAGGATTTTTTTTTCTTTTTTTTTGAGATGTAAGATAGCCATTTTTTTCCGAGAGGTTTTGTGGCTTCTCTAATTTCAGCCACAAGCTTCCTGACCTCACCTTTTCCAGTTCCCCTATCTACAATACTTGTCTTGATGACCATTTAGGACATCTTTTTAAGCATAACATGGTAGAGACAGAGCCTCGGACTTGCTGCCTGCCGAGATTTCTGACTTTTGAACTCCCCGCCCCCCACCCGTATCCTGCTTCTACCAGGGGACATGCGTGTCAGCCCCCTGTTGCAGTAACTCGGCTTCAGTCCTGGGATTCCTGGAGCAGTCTCCACCCACACCCCCAGGGGAGAACTGCACTTCCTCTGCCTCCTCCTGAGCATGCGCCCTACTGCTACTCTGCTCTTCTGCTAGTGCTGCTCCCGTAATTGGCTGAGGTGAAAACCAATGACCAGTGTGTAATGTCTGAGCTGTGGGAACTGACTTGGAGTCACCAGAGGGGCTGGTTTAAAAAGCTTCACTGATAACTTCCTATGGGGAGTCTGACTGCCTGTGGGTAGGTACCCCGCTGGTTCTCAGAGTTTACCTGTAGCAGGTGATAGCGGAGCACAGGTCCTGGCTGACTTTGTGTCGTGTCTTCAAGTCTCTACTGTGCATGCCCGTGTGCGGAGCCATGGGCAGCTGGAGAAAGCACACGACGAGGTCCCTGGCTCGGCGGTGTGAGGGGGCTTCGAAGCGCCTCTGCTGCACTGAATCCCCCTCAGCCCTCCAGGGTACCTGCTCTCCTTCCTTCTAGAACTCTCTACACACACACTCCTCTTCTGCCTTGGTCACTTTCTCGCCTCTTTCCCCAACTAGCCAACTTTTCCTTCTCCTTTAGGTCACAGTGTTAATAGGCATTTCCTTGAGATAACTTTTCTTGACAGTACACTGCTGGGTTAGGATCCCTTCAGTACACTCTTGTTGCCGTTCCCCATTCTGCAGCTTGGCACCCAGTACCTAATGGTGGGTTAACTAGTATTCTCCTCACTAGACCACGAGCTCCTGGAGGGCAGCCCGGTCTTGTTTGCTCTTGTATCCCTAGTGTCTAGGACAGTGCCTGGCCAGAGGTCATCAATGTGGAATGAACACAACAACGGTATTACCGAGCAATCGATACGTGCCACGCTCTGTGCTTTGGGTTTTCCACATATTTTCTTAGCGAAGCACGACAACTCTGTGAGTCATTAATTGTACAGAGGAGAAAAGTGAGGCTGCTGAAAGTAATTTGCCCAACATGATAGCTAGAAAGCGGCAGAGCTGGTCCTTGATTCTCGAGCCACCTGCCTTTCATGACTAGATTCAACACGGTGATGAGCGTATAAAGGGATACCGGAGAAGGCATCCATTCAGAGCTCCGTGTGGGGACTGCAGCCTGGTGAATGACTTGTGAGGTTGGCCTTGGCTGGCCACAGTCAATGGAATTGCCTTTTTTTTTTTTTTCCTAGTCATATGGGAAAGGTCAGCTCCAGGTGCCAAATTCCAATAACTAATAATTTTTTTTCTCTAAAAAATTTGACATTTATTGCAGGTCATTGGACTTTAGAGATCATGTGGTATAGAAGATAGAACTCTGGTTTTAGAATTAAGGATACTAAGCTTAGGGTATTATCTCTTCCTCTCAAAGACAGTGTGGATGTGGGTAGGTTGAATGTAATTTTGGGGGGCCCCATCACTTCACTACACAATAGAGACACTGGACTGGTGTGAGGTCTAGAGGGAGTGTGTGTAAAGAAGGCATTTCAACTTGATGGCTGTTACCTGCTAATAGGATATTTTCTGTGGCAAGTGATTTTCTGTTATGGAGCATCTGTTGGTGTTTATTTATGGCTGTGTTGGGTCCTCGTTGCTGTGCGCGGGCTTTCTCTAGTTGTGGTGAGCACGGGCTACTCTTCCTTGCCACGCAAAGGCTTCTTATCGCGGTGGCTTCTCTTGTTGCAGAGCACGGGCTCTAGGCACGCGGGCTTCAGTAGTTGTGGCACGCGAGCTCAGTAGTTGTGGCACGTGGGCTTCAGTAGTTGTGGCACGTGGGCTCAGTAGTTGTGGCACGTGGGCTCAGTAGTTGTGGCTCGTGAACTCTAGAGCACAGGCTCAGTAGTTGTGGCACACAGGCTTTGTTACTTTGCGGCATGTGGGATCTTCCCGGACCACGGATCAAACCTGTGTCCCCTGCATTGGCAGGTGGATTCTTAACCACTGTGCCACCAGAGAAGTCCCTCTATTGCTGTTTAATAAAAAGAGATGATCATATTCAGGGTGGTTTCTGGGAAGCTCTCCAGATGATTAAGATTTCAGGAAGTTATGTCTTCCAATCGTGTTTGACAAGGAAGCTTCTTTATTAAGTCTTATAGTTATGGAACCTGATGTAATTTACTGGATTAAATGGCCAAATTATTTCATTCACAAAAAGTATATAGATTATTTTCTTTCTGCCTCCCCACCAATAGCATTAGAAATAGTAAGATCTTAATTTCCCATTTTCTCTCTTAAGGTGCCTTAGTCACCTTAGAGGAAAACGCGAAGTCTAATTTTAGTCACTGTGAGGATATGTGTACAGTAGCTGGAGCTAACAGGTGATAAAATGTGACCAATGATAAAGCCCTCCTAAATGGGCCTTCCTGCCCTCGTTTAGTGACTGATGAACTCATTCATAAATTTACTTTAACTTGGCTTTCAGGACTTGAGTGACTTTGCAGGTTATATTTTGGGGAGCCCTTTACTAACCTTCCCCCAACCCCGACCTTCATGATAGGAGCCAGAGTCACCTCTGTGAGCTGGCCCTGTGCCAGCACCCACCCCATTGTCAGGTAGTTGCCTTTTTTGTCTGTCTGTGTCCCTGACTTGACTGTAAGCTCGTGAACACCAGGAATTGTTTCTTATTCATTGCTATGGGTCCTGGCACTTGGGGCACCTAGGGAGACTTTTGACAAATATTTGTAGGTTCTTAAAACCAGTCAGTCTGCACAGATCCTAAAGCATGTTTTCAAATGTGTATATACACATTCTTTAAAGATGGAGGCCCTATATTCAGTACAGTATGGTGGTTAAAAGGACGGTTTTTGTCAGCAGTCTGGGGTTTTTATCCCCACTCTGCTGCTTCCCAGCAGCAGAGGAATAAAGGAATCCACTTCCTAAGGGTGTATGTAGATTCATTTGCCCAAATAGATCTGCGCTTGCTGTGTGCAGGGTAGAGCGCTTTTATTTTGCAGAGACAAACTATAAACAAGTAAACACAGAAAACAGGAGAATTTCAGACTGTGGTAAGGGTTAGGAGGGAAACGAACACAGTGAGCTGCTTGGGAGGGTGCCCGAGCGGGAGGGGGCAGCTGGGGCCCTGAAGGGGGTCCGCTGGGCGCCTTCCTGGGGAGGCTGTATGGCCTCAGTCGAGGAAGTTGAGGGGGGTGATAATAATTTATTTTATTTTAAAATACGGATTTATGTGTCAACCCCAGTCTCCCAATTTATCCCTCCTCTCCCCTTTCCCTCTGGTACCCGTAAGTTTGTTTTCTACATCTGCGACTCTATTTCTGTTTCGTAAATAAGTTCATTTGTACCTTTTTTTAAGATTCCACATAGAAGTGACTTCATGTGGTGTTTGTCTTTCTCTATAGATAACTCATAAGGACCTGCTGTATAGCATGGGGAGCTCTATTCAGTATTTTGTAATCAGCTACATGGGAAAAGAATCCAAAAATGAGTGGATATATTTATACCTGATTCACTTTGCTGTGCAGTAGAAATTAACGTTGTTAATCAACTATACTCCAATAAAAACTAAAGATATGGATTTACAGTTAACTAAGCAATTTCATGGAGAAGACGATGAAACACGTGAGCAAGGACAGCATAGATGGGAGGAGAAGGGGCAGGGCCCAGATCCGGAGAGTTGGGGCAAACAACCTCCAGGGCCAGGCCAGTCCCTCGAATTTGTAAAGACCTCACTTTTGTTTTTCAATTTTTAATAGAGATATGGGTGTAGGGAGCTATTTCTGTTAAGAAAAACAGCAGTGCAGGCACCATGATAAATGGCCAGTGAGTAATACAGACACAGTGATGAGAATGGTAAGTGGCTCCTGATCTCATTGTGGGAGACCCAGTGGGGGTTGGAGGCCAGCCCAGGGTCTCTTGACCCTGACTAAAGGGGGCATCTGGTCCTCAGTGCCAGCCAAGTGTTGCCATGTGGGAATGTGGGCTCCAGGTGCTAAATCTGCCACGTTTTCCAGAGAAACAGAAATGTCTCTGTGAAATTCCCATATTTAAAAATGTTGGCTCACATTTAAAAAAAACTTATGGCGGATTGCATAAGAATGCATCTGTGGGCTGACAGGCCGAAACATCTGCTGCAAGCCCTTTGCTGCTGTGATAAAGGGGATTAAGTGAAGTATGATGCATGTTAACATGTTAACCATTTAGCCTTGTGCCCAGAACGTAACCAACACGGAGGTACTTTTTATTAATTGCGCTGTTCATGCGTTTCATTGCCTTCACCATTAATTTGTTTAGTTACCTCTAAATCCATAAGTGGTAGTTGCTGTCATTTGCCTACTGATTTGTTCAGTTCTTTGCTTTTATTCAGTTGTTGGGTGAATTTTATATTCATGGTATGAAAGTAGACATTAAACTAGGCTAATTTAAGTGATAACAGTGGAGAAGAATTAGCCTTTCTCGGTTACTCATTTTTCTCACATTTACTGTCGACTTCCTTTGCTCTGCAGACGCCTGAATCACTTGTTCTTGGGCTTCAGCACGTTTGGGTCTCAAGTCGTTCTGGCCAGCATTAGGTGCGTGTAACTGCGAAAGAACTGTGGCAAAAATGCCATTTTAGAGAGGCGAAAGATGATGGGAAATGCAGCCTTATGACGTGATGTCCCGTTTAGAGGCTTTTCATCAGTTTTAATGAAACACAAATGTGTCCAAAGCAAGCTAATTTTTTTTTCCCCCAGAAAAAAAAAAAAAAGCTTCATTTAGGAAGGCCTAACCCACATCGTTCTGTATTACAAGGATCATGTTTGGTGTGTTGCAATCTGTTGGTGATTGCTTTATTCAGCACAAGCATCTTGGATGGTTTGGCAACAAGTTGGGTTAATTACTTGTTCATGTACTTTTTGGTCTTGTCTCTACGTTAGAATTCTGGAGCATCACAGAGAGGAACGCTGGGAGTAACAAAATATATGTGAATATTTCTAATAGATTAAAGGCCTATAAAAATGCATCTCTTTCCTTCCCCCAAGGTTTTTTTTTGCATTGTTTTAAAAGGAGATCATTTTGTTGCATCAACATGAGCCTAAGGACTTGAAAATAATTTTTTTCCGGGAAAAAAATCTGTAAATACAAGTTCTTAATTGAATCAATAATTTTCTCTTAATTTTTTGCTACAGATCATGGAGGAAACAAATACGCAGATTGCTTGGCCATCAAAACTGAAGATTGGCGCCAAATCCAAGAAAGGTAAATCCTGAGAGATGCAGAAATTTTTGGTAACGGAGACTGCGGAATTCCTGTGGGTTTCCTGGGGAGAAAAATCAACCTTTATCCCTATTATATTTGTCCCCAAGTATTTGTTAAATAGCAATATTTGGGGAGGATTATCATAATGAAAAATAATATACAACCTTTTATCCAACAACAGAATAATATTTTTAAGTATTCTGTTGTAATAGAAATGTTATTATAGATGATATTGTGGCAACTTAACGATGTCAAGGATGACTATTCATTCGGTGGCCATGAGTCATGGTCACTGTCTCCACATATAATAATGTGTTTTCAACACATAAACTCCCACTGCGTACACTTTAGGCTTCTTGTTTATGTACCAGATTTAACAGCTGATTGTTTTCCCCTCCAATATGCTAGGAACTTGGATTTCCTTTTTTGACTGCTTCTTCTCCTCTCTGTCTGTTATGCAGTGAAGAACACACTTGATTACTCTTTTAGGCTGAGCATTTCCCTTGTCTGGCTTTTCCCCTGCTTTAACCTAGAGGACACTCACTAATGTGTGGGTGGTCAGAAAGGGAAATTATAGGACCCTTATTTCTTCCAAAATTACATAGTATTTTCTAATGATCTGCCAGTATATACTTCTATGGATAGCTTTTCTTTTTCAAGGATAACCTCAGTGTCAAGAAACTTTGTTGTGTATACTTCATTAAAAATGCATGTAGTCACTAGGAGATAATGGAAAACTATATCACCAGGCAATTAAAAACGCGATGATTGTGTGAGCTGAGCGTTATCTCTTGTGGTCTAGCTTTTTTGTTGTTGCTCTTGAGTTTTGTGTTTGCTGCCCCTTCTCGCTATGACTTTTATTGCTAAATGATACTAAACACCACAAGAGTGGTCAGTTTTCTTGTTTCTTTACATCCAGATTGTCTTCTTTTAATCTCATTTTATTAGAGCTACTCATCACATGGAATGTAAATTATTTTGAAGTTCTTGTTATGAGTGTGGTTAACTGGACGACAGTGGACTGGAATTCCTACTGAAACACTGATCTTGTTACTTTCTTATTTGTGACCGTAGTGACGAGGGAAAGGGAAGCTTATGTGCTAAACGGTGAATTTCCAAGTGGAATGCCACAACTTTGTAGAAACCTTGCATTTGCTAAGTGCTATAGGATATATTCTCAGTTAATCTTCAGTGTGTTGAGATGTTTTATACTCATTATGCAGAAGGAGAAACTGCTGTTAGTGGGCTATCTACCTATTTGGTTGTTTGCTGCCGTACAAAACTCCCTGGCTGGCCACTTGGGTAAATTGGAACTTGAACATGAACTGGAGCCTTTCCCTGTTGTCAGGTATTTTTACTTAAAGAATGACATGAGCTTCATTACTAGCTTAATAAAAATGTAATTTGATCGGTCCCTAAAGAAAACCCCCTAGGAAACATGAATATTAAAACAATCCCAGATAATTTTGGATGGCTTACTCTCTTGCATTATCCATGCTACGGTTTTCCCCCCACTAT
This sequence comes from Phocoena phocoena, assembly GCF_963924675.1. Taxonomy (NCBI): domain Eukaryota; kingdom Metazoa; phylum Chordata; class Mammalia; order Artiodactyla; family Phocoenidae; genus Phocoena; species Phocoena phocoena. The sequence continues at coordinate 72,655,279 of NC_089234.1, read as the reverse complement.
CAGGAGAAACTGAGAATTGATTCATTTTTTTAGTTTAAAATGTGGTTACAACTTTAGAGATGTTAGATAATACGGAGATGGATAGATGAAGATAGTGTTTTAGCTTCCAGTCACTGACACATTAAACCCATTCAGAATGGCCAACTATATTCCACATTATGATTATATACTTTGCTTTGAAAATAAGAATATCTCAGCACTACATTTGAGGGCATTTAGCATAATTTCCACATGGTTAAAAGTTAACCTTTGGAATTGTGCCTAAGAATTGATCCCTCCAGGCCTAGGTCTACAGACACCATTTTATTTTTTATTATTTATGAAGTGCTATAAATGTACACAGTACTGTATGATGAGCAGAATGTGCCAGAAGAGAGAGGTGGAGCTCAAGGAAGAAAGAAAAAAATGAAAAGGTTTCCTCAGAGGAAATTGCTGTTGAGAGTTGACTGGAGTTGCCCTTGTTACTTGAAGACACAGCTGCTGAATAATCAGATCTTGACTAACATCTCTGATATGTGTATTCCTGTATTATTTTCTAAATGGTCTAATTCAGAGATGAAGTTTGTTTGACTACAATTCGTATTGAGTAAAAGTAAAATGAAAATGGCAGGGGGAATTTTAGAAGGTAATTATTTGCTCTTTCATCTGATCCTTATCTCTCAGTGTTGTAGAGGAAAGAGTTAGTGGTCTTTCTTTTAAGACTTCTTCATTCCAAACTATTATTATTCAAGAGACCAAAGAATATAAAAGTATCTAGGGACTCATGCCATGTTTTGGATGATTATTGAATTCTAAATCCCATGGTGATGTGAAGGTTTAGAATATACAGATGATCCCTAGTGTGCCAGAGAGGCAATGCAGCCATCTGTTTGTGTTGTATTTCACCTCCTAGGTTTATGATGCTTATTGGCTGAATATTTGAGCCTAGACAAACGTTTTTCATGGCTACTGTTACCATAGTCTGTCCCCTTCTTTACCTTACTGGAATTAGTCCTGTGTTTTTCAAATAAACTTCTAGTAGTCCTGTCCAAACTGTAATTTTTAATTCATCAATCCTTTATCAGAGCAGCTGTATGGCTCCTTTGGTTGATGTGCTGGTAGGATCTTGCCTGACAGAAAGGCAAAAAGCCAACAGCCCGAATTTGACATCATTTAGAAACTTAAGATTCTTCTCTAGAGATTCTGGCTCAGTAAGTCTGGGGTGGGACTGGGAATCCATATATTTAACAAGTTCCCTTGGTGGTTGTTAAGGTTGAGTTTGGGAAACAAAATCTCACCATCCGACATGGAAATACCATGATTTAGTCACTAAGGAGACCATGCGATCAGAAAGCAATGGCTGGATGATGACTGCGATTGAAAAAGAGGCAGAACTGTTTGGAGGTAAACTACTCCTGGAGTCTTCCTCTGCTCTCTTCCCCTATCTGCCCCTGCGATCAGGTTATATTCTGGTGCCCAGTTAAAATAAACGTTTCGGCTTCCCTGGTGGCGCAGTGGTTGAGAGTCTGCCTGCCGATGCAGGGGACGTGGGTTCGTGCCCCGGTCCGGGAAGATCCCACATGCCGCGGAGCGGCTGGGCCCGTGAGCCATGGCCGCTGAGCCTGCGCGTCCGGAGCCTGTGCTCCGCAACGGGAGAGGCCACAATGGTGAGACGCCCGTGTACCGCAAAAAATAAAATAAAATAAAATAAAATAAACGTTTCATCTTTGGGGGAGGGGGAAACAGGCAGAATCCTTCAGCAGTCACTTCTCTTGGATAATGTCCATCTTGGTTTCTAAAGAACTGCAGCTGTATGGATTCACTAATCTTAAGTTTCTGTCATCTTTGCAATGAGTTAACGTGAATGAGTTTAGGGCGATGATAACCTCATTGTTCAGTGCCTGCGTGAAATGTAATTTTGGATAAAAGACCGTCTGGTGTTTGTCCCCTCCCCCTACCCCTCTCCCATGCCACCCTTCTCCCCCTTCCTTCTCCCCCCTCACCTTCCCTTTCCCTTTCTTCCATTCCCCTTTAACCATAGAGAACACACTGGAAAAAATGTACTAGGAACATTGTCAGTTAGTAAGCAGGGCATTTTGGGGAAGTGCACATTTTATGGTATAAACTCAGGGACTATAGAATTTTTAAAAAATTCCCTAGTATTTGAAATTATTGGGAGATCGAATCCTTATTAGAGTCAAAAAGAACTAAGAATTTAAGATTCAGTATAATGGCACTTAAATAGGGACGTCTAGGATTGTCTTAATGGGGGTCATGATGAAGAAAAATAAAGCAATACTTAGTATTTCTTCTGTATAACATAAATTTATTTTGAGTGGAAGAAAATAAAACTTTCCAACTGTTGGAGTCAGAATACTAGAACATTCTGCCTTCCATAGAAAGACCTGAGGTTTGTGCCTGTGAGAGCAGTATTCACGAATTAAGGTGGGGACTTCCCTGGTGGCCCAGTGGTTAAAACTCTGTGCTTCCAATGCAGGGGGCCTGGGTTCGATCCCTGATCAGGGAACTAGGTCCCGCATGCTGCAACTAAGACCCGGCGCAGCTAAATAAATAAGTAAATACTAAAAAAAAAAAAAAAAAAAAAAGAAGGTGCTGAGAGTTACCTGGTGGTCTAGTGGTTAGGATTCCAGGCTTTCACTGCTGCGGCCCAGGTTCAGTCCCTGTTTGGGAAACTGAGATCAACAAGCTGCATGGTGTGGCCAAAAAAAAAAAAAAGAAAAAAATTAAGGTGTATAATACTGTAAGAGCTTACTAACAGAATAACTTCAGGCACTCATTAAAATTTTGAATGTTTTTCTGAATCACAGCCTATTTTAAAGTAAATGCAGCTTTACTGAAGTACAAATAATATTTTGAACAAGTTTGAGTGTTTCGCCAAATGCAAGTCCTGCCAGAGCTGCCTTAGCAAGTAGATAAAAGTGATTTGGTGATGAGAATTTATCGCACTGGCGTTATTGTGCTGATGCCCTGTGATGTTAGATGGAGTTTATTCTCTCAAATAAGGTAAACATTTTTCTGACAGTCTTCTTCTTGCTCTTAATTTGCTCATCAGTCTCTTTCTTCTTAGACTGGCAAAGGTAAATGTGGCTAAAAGTTGTGTAGTTTTATGCCAAATTCCAAATAACTAAGGTCAGCGTTAATGAAGCTTTATTGTCTTTTGTTCTGGGGAGAGTTGTCCTGCAGAATTTAGTGATAGAAACTGTTGTCTGCAAGTGTTTCTCTTACGACACTTTCGATGCCCCAAGAGAGAGGGAATGAAAGGTGTTGACTGTGTTGCTTTGATGTATCCTGTTTTGGAGGCCATTTGGCACCAAGTTTGGCCATTCTCTTCCTCCTAGAATAAACAAGAGGATCATCAAAATTCCATGAAGTTTTATTATTTTTGGTTGTCTTCCTTCAGAACAAGCAATATCTAATACAAAATCTTAGCATGAGAAAAATTGTAGACTTTTCACTTTATTTTTTCCAGAGGAAAATGTTTTGCTGAGTGTACTTAAACTTTTGTTGTGTGTTCACATTGGACTAGATAAGGATTTTAACGTGGTATTTATTGCTCAAAGGGCAGAGGGCAGAAAGGAGGCCTGGCATAGCATATGGACCACAGTATTTCCAGTGGTGGGTTGTGACCTATTAGTGTATCAGAAATTAATTTAGGGGTCACAACCAGCATGTAAAAAAACCACTTCTAGATTAGAAAACATCAGAGTGTAAGAGTATTGTTTCATGAAACCTTTAGTCATGTGTGTCACTGTTTATATATACAAACAAATACATACATATATTACTAGGTCATGATGTAAAATGGGTGATAAAGAAAGGTCAAAGAACACTGTTCTAGGCAGTTAGTTCCTCAGAGGGTAAAGAGTACATGCATTTTGTTCATCACTGTGTTTCTAGCACTGTAAACAGTTTATGGTTGGCGATGGGTCCCTCAACTCAACTCAGTCGTGGGTATAGTGGAACTATGAGTAGAGATGGGAATGTATATCACTGAGGTGTATTGTGTAGGGAAAAGATTTAGAATCACAGCCTTCCCAGAGGAGTGGCCTTCACTATTGAGAAAATTATTGACTAATAATTTTGGAAAGAAACTTACGGAAAATGATCTGATGGTTGTCACTCATGGGACCCTTGAATGAGTAAAACTCTGGTACTATTCTTAGTGGGTGTGTAAATGAGACTCAAGACGCAGCCTCCTGGTTGTCTTCCAGACCGGAACTGTTTTGATTGTGGTTATTTTAAGTAGGATTTGGTTATGTAATTGATATATCAATAGTAGTATTGACTGCTACCATTTGTTGAGACCTGCTGGGGCCAAGCACTCTGCTAAATATTTTACATATATAATCTTATTTACTGATCGGAGCAACCCGTGGTGATAGTCTCATTTTACAGGTGAAAAATCTAAGGCACATGAAGGTCAAATAACTTACTCAGGGTTTTACAGTTAGTAAGTAGCAGACTACAGACTTGAACTCTTATCTGTTGTCAGAACCCCACATCCAAATTACTGTAATCTAATGCCTTTTCTCAACCACAACCTGGTGGAGAAAATACCTTTCTTGATGCCTTTTTTTAATTCCAGAGTGTTCTCTCATGTAGCATCCCTTTGTCAACCGTTTCCAAGAATAGCTGATTATAGTCAGTAATAGCAATCAGTTTCATAATGCCTCAGTCCTTGGGAATTCCAGAGGCTTGAAGATGGGCTAAGTTTAGCATGTCTTTACAGGTATAGATGACACTTCAGTTTTCAGGGCAGTTAGATCTGACAGTTATAAAAAATGTGAGGGGAATTCCCTGGTGGTCCAGTGGTTAAGACTCAGTGCTTCCACTGCTGCGGCCTGGGTTCGGTCCCTGGTTGGGGAACTAAGATCCCAAAAACCACGTGGTGCAGCCAACAACAACAACAACCCCCCCGCCCCCCCCTCTGTGAAACCGCTCCTAGCTGAGTTCATGTAGAAAAATGCCTGCTTCTGAATTTTAACTTGATATTTCATGCCTTCATGTGCTATTTCCTTAGGAAGAGACTTTCTGATTTGTCATTAAGCTAAACAACTTTGAAGATGGATTTGAAAGGAAAATAAACTCAGAATATGTTATAAATTGCTTGGGGGGTTTTTGCTTGCCTTTTTGCCTTCCATCTTTGATAGTAATTTCTATGACCTGTCCAGGAACCTTTGTATTTCTCCTGGGTAACATTTTTGCATATTATTGATGTGACTCACCATCAATCGGTGAATGCTAATTAGGGGCCACGAGTAGGAATTCAGCCAAAGAGCTGAAAACGTTGTATGCAGTGTACTAATGGTCTCTCTGGTTAGAGAGAGCATGATCTAACTAGGACGTCTCAGAGGAGGATAGAGCCCTGGGGTATTTCTAGTTCTTGAAGCTTCCAGTATACTTAAACAATAAAAGGCTTATAAAAATTAATATGTATTTTAAATATACAATTTGTCAGTATATCTCTTTCTACGTGAATAACCTCACTTGTAGATAGTACCAGACATCCAAATATGAGATCCTTTCTGATTATGTGTGCTCTTGACATACAACATACACACGCATCATTTCACAGGTGAGATGACTCATGCTCTGTGACATATTATCAGGACTCAGGACCTGAGCTTGGGTTCATTTCTTTCTTTCTTTTTAATTAATTAATTAATTTTATTTTGGGCTGCATTGGGTCTTCGTTGCTGTGCGCGTGCTTTTCTCTAGTTGCGGCGAGTGGGGGCTACTCTTCGTTGTGGAGCATGGGCTTCTCATTTCGGCGGCTTCTCTTGTTGCGGAGCACGGGCTCTAGGCACGCAGGCTTTAGTAGTTGTGACGTGCGGGCTCAGGAGTTGTGGCTCACGGGCTCTAGAATGCAGGCTCATTAGTTGAGGCGCATGGGCTTAGTTGCTCTGTGGCATTTGGGATCTTCCTGGACCAGAGCTCAAACCCATGTCTCCTGCTTTGGCAGGTGGATTTTTAACCACTGTGCCACCAGGGAAGTCCCTTGGGTTCATTTCTTGATCTCTAGCTGGTTCCCTTATCTTCCCTTCTGAAGGCCCCAAGGATTAGCTTACTTGCTCATCTTATAACTGCCGCAGGCTAGCTGCTCTTTCCAGTCTTTTCTCTCTTTCCTGTACCAGGGCCAGAGAGGAAGATGGTTTTAGCTTTTCAGTTGTCCTCTCAAACCTGAAATAAGCAAATATACCTGATGGTTTTTTAGAAAGATATTTTTCATTAACTTAGTAAGGAAACAAATTTGGAGTAGAATGGAGAGGTTAGAAAGTAAGTGGAAAAGTGAAAGCATTTAAAGAATAAGACAAACCAGAGACTGGGAGAAAATACTTGCACAAGATATGTTGACTATTACCCAAAATGTACAAAGAACTCAAATTAGGAAATGAACAACCCAATTAAAAATCGGGCAAAAGACCAGAACATACACCTCACCAAAGAAGATATACAGATAGCAAATAAGCATATGAAAAGATGCTCAATATCAAAAAAAAGATGCTCAATATTATATGTCATTAGGGAATTGCAAATTAAACCACTACACATCTGTTAGGATGGCTGCAGTACAAAACACTGACAACACCAAATGCTGGTGAGGATGTGGAGCAACGGGAACTCTCATTATAATGCTGGTAGAAATACAAAATGGTTCAGCCACTTTGGAAGATGGTCTGGCAGTTTCTTATAAAACGAAACATAATCTACCTATACAGTACAGCAGTTGTACTTCCTGGTATTTCCCCAAATGAGCTGAAAACTTATATCCATGCGAAAACCTACACACAGATGTTTATAGCAGCTTTATTGATAATCAAACTTGGAAGCAACCAAGATGTCCTTCCGTAGGTGAATGGATACTGCCAGACAATGGAATATTATTAACTGTGGAACTGCCAGACAATGGAATATTATTAACTGTGGTACTGCCAGACAATGGAATATTATTCAGTACTAAAAAGAGATGAGCTCTCAAGCCTTGAAAAGACTTTGAGGAATTTTAAAATGAATATTAAATGAGTATTAAAATGAGTATTACTAACTGAAAGAAGCCAATAAGACATACTGTATGATTCCAACTATGTGACATTTAAAAAAAGGCAAAATTGTGGAGACAGTGAAGAGATTAGTGGTTAGTATTTGCTAGGGGCTTGCGAGGAGGGAAGGATGAATAAGCAGAACACAGAGGATTTTTAGGGCAGCTAAACTGTATGATCTAAACTGGTAAATACATGTCATTATATATTCATCAAAACATTATACATTCATCAAAACCCACAAAATGGGTTTTGATGTCGATGTGATGTTGACGTTCGGGGAAGCAGCGCCTGCGTGTGGCGAGGGGCATATGGGAACTCTGTGCTTTCCATCAGTTTTGCTGTGAACCTGAGACGGTTCTAGAAAATAAAGTCTTTATTAAAAAAGTAGTCCTAGATATTGGGCACAACACTTTATAATCAGCATTTTAAAGTGTATTATATGCAAAGATAATGTTATATGAGCAATAACTCCTTAATGTGTAAGTTTAAAACCATGAAATCTCTTAAGAACCAGTGAAAAGTTTTGTAAAATAAAAAAAAGAAAGTGAGAAGGATGATTAAATGGTAAATCACACCTTTTTATTCCCCGGAAGGTGACTGGAGCCAAGTCATGATCTTTCTTTGTGACCTCTGTCTCCTGAGGAGCGCTCCTTTTCCCTCAGTTGTCTTCTTATCCTGAACAGATGTTTTATTTTTATTATTATTTTTAAATTAATTTTTATTGGAGTAGAGTTGATTTACAATGTTGTGTTAGTTCCTGCTGTACAGCAAAGTGAATCAGTCATACATGAACATAGATCCACTCTTTTCTAGGTTCTGTTCCCATATAGGTCATTACAGAGTATTGAATAGAGTTCCCTGTGCTATACAGTAGGTCCTTATTAGTTACCTATTTTATATATAGTAGTGTGTATGTGTCAGTCCCAATCTCCTAATTTAAGTTTGTTTTCTGCATCTGTGACTCTATTTCTGTTTTGTAAATAGGTTCATTTGTACCCTTTGTTTTTGATTCCCCATGTAAGTGTTATCATGTGATATTTGTCTTTCTGTGTCTGACTGACTTCACTCTGTGATAATCTCTAGGTCCACCCATGTCGCTGCAAATAGCATTATCTCATCCTTTTTAATGGCTAATATTCCATTGTATATATGTACCACATCATCTTTATCCATTCCTTCTTCAGTGGACATTTAGGTTGCTTCCATGTCCTGGCTATTGTAAATAGTGCTGCAGTGAACATTGGGGTGCAGATGTTTTAAGTCCATTGCCTTTAGTGAAGAAATTGCTATCCCAGGATCCCTTCTAACTACAGTTCTTTTTTCCTTGTTAAACCCTATGAGGAGGAAGAGCAAAAATATTTGTCTACCTTGTAATAGGCCTTGTTCTAGGTGTGTTATCTCTCATAATCCTCACTATAACCTTATATGAATGGCCTTATTATCCCTATGATACACGTGAGTAACTGATGGAGAGGTGGTATAACTTGTTCAGTGTCATACATAGAATTTGAAATGATGGAGTTAGGCCATAAACCTTGATTTCACAGTTCAAGGTAATTCCCTCCACTCCCTAAGCATGAACCTAGGTGCTCATGATGAGTTTGGTCACCAAAGGAATGAAGGTTCACCAGCACATTCATTTAGGGAAACCCAGGTTGAGAATATGTTTCTTAACTATCTCTTTAGGAAGGAATGCAATCCTAACTCCTTATACCCACATTTTAGAAGCTTGCTGGCTGTTCATCTTTAAAATTTTTTTCAACCTAGATTTTTTATTTCTTTGTGCTTTTTGCAGTATTTTTCCTTCCTTTTCTCCTCTTTTAAAACCCATTAATGGTTTTACTAGGATTTGCATAAAATAATTATCTGGAGTAGTGGTTCTCGAGGTGGGATGGTTTTATGCCCCAGGGGACAGTGTGGAACTGCCGAGATAGTTTTGCTTATCACATCTGAGAGGTGGTGCTACTGGCCTCTGGTGGGTAGAGGCCAGGGATGATGCTGCAGCACACAGCACAGCCACCTACAACAAGAATTATTTGGTGCAACGTGTCAGCAGTGCAAGGCTGAGAAACGCTGAGCTTAGGGGAGCAGGCGTGGTATTGGGAGACAGCTCTCTGCACAGCCCTGGATTCTTTTTTTGTAATTTATTTTTAAAATTTTTACTGGAGTATAGTTGATTTACAATGTTGTGTTAGTGTCTGCTGTACAACAAAGTGAATCAGTTATACATGTACATATATCCACTCTTTTTTAGATTCTTTTTCCATATAGGTCATTACAGAGTATTGAGTAGAGCTTCCTGTGCCATACAGTAGGTCCTTATTAGTATCTGTTTTATATAAAATAGTGTGTATATGTCATTGCCAATCTCCCAATTTATCCGCCCCCTCCTTTCCCCCTTGGGAACCATAAGTTTCTTCTCTACATCTGTGACTCGATTTCTGTTTTGTAAATAGGTTCATTTGTACCATTATTTTAGATTCCACATATAAACGATATCATATATTTGTCTTTCTCTCTCTGACTTCCTTCACTCAATATGACAATCTCTAGGTCCATCCATGCACTGGATTCTTACTAGACCATTTCATGCAGCCCTTTGCCTTGTGTAACTGGTTTCCTTTTGCAGCATTGGAAACGGGATAGTTGATCTATATTAGTGACTCCTGAAGAAAGGGCGTACGTACGTAACAACATAGGTGAAGCGACGGAATTTCAGTAAGAGAGATAAAACACGGTAAGAGGGCCAGCCTGTGCACTTTAAAAGCTAGTTTGCAGTCAAGTTTGAATTATATAGTTTGTGCAACTTGCACTGTTTGTTTACTCTCCATGAGTGTTTCAGCCCAAGTTTCAAGTTGTGCCTGTAGCTCCGGTGCTGGGGGATGGACCAGCCGCCCTCCCAGTTCCTGCTGTCTGTGTCTTCCATTCCTCCTTTCTGGAATGCGTGGTTGTGATAACTGTGACAGTTGCTAAGGTTTTATGACCATATTTGAATACCACGATGGTGCCATATGCTCCTAACTTGGCCTGGAGATGGGCACCAGATTTTGATGGTTTCCCACGCCATGTGTGGCATCTTCCTGGCTTTCCTCTGTCAGTCACGGCACTGCTGGACAGAACTCGGTGACGTCTGTCAGGCCTGTTGGTAGCAATTAGATTATTTTCAAGAAGACTTTTGCAGTTGCAAACATGACCGAAGTACCATGTGGCATTTCTCATAAGCTAAGGAAAACAACATCATAGTGGCAGCCTCACTTCTTCAAATGGTCTTTCTGTGGCACTAAAACATAGTTTGTGGCTTATTATAACATTTTCATACAAACCTTGGTACTAACAGACTTTTATTTTTTTATTTTTATTTTTTTGCGGTACACGGGCCTCTCACTGTTGTGGCCTCTCCCGTTGTGGAACACAGGCTCGGGACGCACAGGCTCAACGGCCATGGCTCACGGGCCCAGCCGCTCCGCGGCATGTGGGATCTTCCCGGACCGGGTCACGAACCCGCGTCCCCTGCATCGGCAGGCGGACTCTCAACCACTGCGCCACCAGGGAAGCCCCTAACAGACGTTTTTATCAAAAGATATCAGAGAGATTTCAGGAATGAGGAGTTACATTCTCTTTATATCTTGTTGCCAGAAATTGCTCCTAAAGCAAATATATCTTGCCTGCAATAAAAATAAAACGAGAACACAGCATATGTATGTTTTTGGCTATTTGGTCTATGCAGAATTATATATTATCACTTTATGAAAATGAGCTCATTCTATACACACAAGCATTTTTGCAATTGGACTTTTCCTCTTAAAAAATAAGAGGATGTCTTCTGTGTAGGCACATAAATGGTGATATTCTTTTTTTGTAGCAGTAAGAAATGCCATTGTGTGTATGTGGGGTATGGATATACCATAATGTGTTTTGACACATCTGTTTTAATAGACTTTGGCCTATGTTCTTTTTTTTTCCTACAGTGAATGTCAGGTTTATTTGTCCATTTGTATAGGCTTTTTTGTTGCATAAATTCTTACAAGCAGAGCTCCTAGGCCACAGGCAATGAGCAACTTTGATAATTTTTAGGATTGCCATCTTGTCCTCCCAATGACTGTTGAACTCCTACCAGAAGGGACTGGCTTCTGGAAAGGAAACAACTCTTCCCTCCCATCTTTGCCAACACTGTGCTTTCCCATCTTCAGGCAGCCTAAATAGTGAAAAATACATCGTCTCACACACTTCCTTAATTAACAGAAAAGGTAAGCGTGTTTCATCTGTTCATGGAACACTTGTTTGTATTATTCTGTGAATTGCTTGTCCTTACCTTTTGTTGGTTGATTCACATCATCTACCTATTCTAGTGAGTAGCTCATCTTTTCTTTCCAATGAAATAAAGACCTTTAAATTGTTTTTTCTACTTGGAAATTTAAGATTACTTATGCTTCTCTCTAACTGTAGTGTCCAAATGGCTCATTTCTCACTATTAATATTTATTTACAGTAATTCATGGATCATTTCTATTTGAAACTAGAAAGAAATGAATTGACCTTAAGTAGTAATAACGTATTAATTTTTGAAGGACCGTACAAAAGTATGCATGAACTTTTAAGACATTGGATTTCCAAAGTAAACTATTTAAAGATTAGATTGTCAATATTAAGAGTGTGGAAATTATATAAATATATAGATATACTCACACATATATACACACATACATATAGATATATATTTATGTATGTATATGGATGTGTGTGTGTCATTTGGCAAGGCATGAGAAATAATTATAATATTATTCAAGAAATCATTGAACTCCTGAATTTTCTTGGTGTAACAGAAATAAGACCCAGTAAGTCATTTGCCTGTATTTGCACGTATTGAGCTTTAGTTTTGTATTTTAGTGGGAAAAGTTTCTGAAAGTTTTTCCATTCCCCCTTTTATGCAAGGGAAGGACACCTAAACATGTTATTTTGGATTGACTTGTATTCTGTTTCTACACTGTCTCCACGTTTAGAGTGGGATCCATAAATAAGAGTATTTAGTTTTTGGTAAAATTTACTTCCTCTTCAACTTTCAGTTGACTTAACAGAACTACAGTCTCCTTATGCATTGCACTGTTTCAGAAGTGCCCCTTTGCTTTCTTTGGGTGGTCCTCACTCTTTCTCAAATCTGATACAGCACCAAGGAGTCCAGATTTATTTCACTTAGCTGGGAGATATATATGAACTCAGCAGAGTGAGGCTGAAGAAAGGAAAAAAGACTTTCAGCCACTGAGGGTATACATGTTTGAGATGAAACTATATGCCCCTATTTCCTTTGCTTTCACCATCAAGTGGGTATATTTTAATCTAATCCTCTCGGATTTTCTCCCTGGGTCAATGCTGAGTCGATTTTTACATCATAGGCAAGTTATGTAACACTCTCTCTTTCCACACCTGCAAAATGTAGTATCTGTATAGTCTAGGTTTGGAAATTCATTCGAGTTCATTGCAAAATTTTAGTTTTCAGTAAAGTTTTTTTCAGTCACATTGACTTATGTTCTGTTCCCCAATCCATTAAACCATCACACCTTTGCACCTGCTGTGTCTGCTGCGTCTCCACCCTTCGTTTCCAACTGGTCAAGTCCTAGTCATCCTTCCACATCCATCTCAGATGACATGTCTTCCTGGAAAGCTTCACCTGTACTCTACATGCAGTTTATACTCAGTTCCCTACGCTGTCAGTACCTTATGCATTTTTACATTTTGGCACTTTCCAGGCTTGTGTTGTATCAGCCTAGACGTTTGCCTTTCCTCCTGGACTGCGACCTCATGGCCCTGTGTCAAAGGCCAGCATATCTTATTCCCGTCCGTGTGCGCAGTGCCTGCCAGGAGTGGAGTTATAACTTAGGAGTTAAAGTTTGCATTATCATTTACGTTTAGAACAAATTTGAAATTAATTCAACAGTGATTTAAGTCATTCTGGTATCTTTTGAGTCACTTTGGAGAAAGTGAAAAATGTCCCTGGCAGCTCGGCCACAGTGTTCCCAGTTGAACATAAGTACCTCTTGCAGAGTATAAATAATCAGACAAGGCTACTCCTTCAGTATGTCTGAAGCAAGACTGAGACAGGGACACTCTGCAGCCACAAAAGTAATTAAACATCCCTCTCTTTTGACTGACCTGAGTGATTGCTGCTGCTTTACCAACGATGACTCCAGCTCTGCTTTCATCCTCTGCCTTCTGTGTAAAATTTGCCAAGATACTTACTCAGTAAATTTCCCCACTTCCTGACAGCTTTCAGCCCAAATCTGGCCACCACTTTCCTAAGACCTCCTTGGAATCACCCAGAACAAACCCAGGTTCTATAATAAGCTTCCTTCAGTTTCCTTTTCGGATGACCCAGTCCCTTTGGTTCTCTCTCTCTCTCTCTCTCTCTCTCTCTCTCTCTCTCTCTCTCTCTCTCTCTCTCTGTAGCAAGCTAAAGAAAGCTCGATTTATTGACTACAGTTGTGTTCCTGGTGGTCTTTAGCTAGTGGGCCCTATAGGGAGTGTTGGAAGAATTTAAAGGAGCATTGATCTCAGTCTCTGCCCCTTGGAACCTTAGAGTTTGGCCAGAGTTTCCTGCCCTCTCACTTTAAGCACATTCTTTAAAATGGCATTGTTTGCTGTCAAGACTAGAACAGTTCAGAGGAGCAGGAGCAGAATGCCAGCCACAGCCAAGGAAACTATTCCTTAGCAGTCGCTGCTTCCTAGTGTGGATTTCCAAAGGGCAGGTAGGGTTGAGGCATTCTGTGTGGGAAAGGCTCAAAGCTGAGAAGGATCATTGTTTGTTAGAGGAAGAGAAGGTGAAAGGGAGAGAGTGGGAAGAGTTGGTGGCCAGTAAGGCTGGGCAGGTAGGGCAGATCAGTGAGGTCCATGACCTCACGTGAACCTCGTCCATCCTGTAGTCAGTGGTAAAGCCTGGAGTAGGGGATGGTCGCAGGAGATAATTGATAAATGTGGTAGGAAGGGGTTAAAGAATGGGAGACGAGGGTAGTGAATCGTATTTGATAAATGGGATCAAGGGAGACTTTTTGAAAGGTGAGGCAGCGCAACATGGTGGCTTGATAAAAGCAAGGAACTGGGGCTGCTGTTGCAAATGGTGTTCTTTGGCTCTCGGCCTCCCTCTGAGTTTACCTGTGGTGGGCATCTCCCATGCATGCTGACAGCTTCCCATCTCGAGTGCTGGGTTGCTGCCCTTCTCCCCCGCCCCGGGGTCAGCCCTGTGGGAACTTCCTCCTGTGGTGCAGAGCAGCTTAGAAGTGCTGGCAGTGATGCTGGAAGTAAACTCTCTCAGGGATAGCCTTCAACGTTAGTGAAGGACTGGAGTCAGAAAACACCTGTCCAGTTTCCCCTTCTCTCTGTGGGACAGTGCTGCGACATATTGTTCATGTCCCCTCAGGATGCCCCAGGGGGATGGAGCCCCAGCAGTGGCTGATCCATTACCACTCCCTTTATTGGCTCTCCTCTCTCCTCACCCATGTTTTCCTTACTCCCTAACTTGTGCTCCCTGGGACCACCTCCCGAATAAACTGTCGCAAGTAACACACACTAACCCAGGTTCTTGTCTCAGGGTCCTTTTTGGGGGAACCCAAGCTAAGATGGCTATCCTGGTCGATTGAACAGTCATTATGCCGTGGACAAATGGAGTTGGCATTCTCTCCCAGTCGTTAATTAACAACTCTGTTTTTTAGTGGAAAAATGACTGCATTCATCTCAAGTGTATTTTATATATCAGTGTAGAAATATGGCAAAATGATTTAGAGTTCAGGGCTCATTTTGAGAAAAAAATGCTCCAAACCATCTGCAAAAGTATTAAAATGATCCCAAGTAGCACATAGGCACTTGAAGCAGTTTCCAGGCACATTAGATTGTTGTCAACAAAGAGAAAAAATATACACTGTGGGGAGAAGCAAGAAGAGAGAAAGGGTCTGGAAACCCGTGATTTTAGCAGGTCAGGAAAAAGAATGTCAGTGGGTGAGCAGAGCAGGAGCCCTGAGCTTCCTCACCTGGGTGTCCTCCTGGTGGCTTAGGAATCCTAGGCCATTGGCAGCTGTGATGTGATTCTTGCCAGGTTAGCACTGACAATCAGTCACAGGGAGAGGACCCACCATAGGATCATTTCTGTCCATTTGTTGTGTTCTCCTGAAAGTCACGCTGAGTGGCTTCAGCCAAGTTAGGGAAAATATTTCCGTTCCTAACAAGATAGTTGTTAACTATACTCCATGGGGATTCTGAAATATTTACTTGACAGTAATCAAAAGAATTTCATTCTTTTCCTATTTTTTCCTCATGATCATATTAGCATCCAACTATTTTAAAAGTCAGACCTTGACGGAGTTTTTATAGACAAATGGCAAGAAAATTGCTTATAACTAAAGGAAACAGTGAATCCATCCGGTTTCCATGAACTCATACCTGCACTCTTCAGCATTTGGAACTTGATGGTTGACTGAAAAGATGCCTGCACAGGGGTGGTCCTGTCTCTTACACTGCCTTAGAAAATGAAACCCTGGCTTTACTTAGCCCTGTGTTCTGTGTTGGACCTTATTCTAGAAGGGAAAGCAAGTATTTACTGATGTTTTTCTCCTAAAATCTATTAATTTTATTGAAGTGAATGTAAAGCATGGATTGTTTGTTTACCATTTAACAGATTTTGGAGAGCTCATATGCATTATTACTTTATAATCTCATCAGTCATATGAATTAAGGAATAAAGTAAAATTTGAATAGTTTTTAGAAACATGTATTTTTTTTTTATTCAGAAGATCGTCACCTCCATTGAATAAAACATCATGTACAGGAAAGTAAAATTAAGTAATGATCACATTAGTGACCTTTGAGAGAACAGCAGACTCTAGAATACAACAAGCAGGAAAGGAAGAGGCAGCAACTAATATCGAAGGATGTCTATCTATGAAATGAAAGAAAATGGTAATAGTTGGAGTGGTTGTTTGACACGTCCGTGGGTTGAGGTGAATTGAGTTTATTTTTCTTTTACTGTTTCATTCATTTCTTATAAAAGTCAGTTGAGTGAACTTCTAGGCTGAGAAAGTGTAGAGAAAAGGATGACACTAGGGAAAATAGGAGAGCAGGGCTAGATTTAAGATGACAGGTGTTGGGGCTGAAGTTTGTTAGCCTTGGGCTATTCACCTTACTTTGTGAGTCCTTCCACTGATATTACTATGTTCATTTTAGTCGATAACCTGTTTCAATGTTTGCTTCCTATCTGTAGTCCTCAATAGACTCTGCTAGGTATGGTCACAGGTTTAATGGCTGAGGTCGTTGATTCTGCCATACATGCCTTGTAGAAAGCTTGGCTTGGAGTATGTCCTCGATAAGTGTCTGTTAAACGGGTTTGAACATATTTTCCTGAGTTTGGTGAGAAGAAGGAGAGAAGAATAAAGACTGTGATGGATTTAAGAGACAGGGGAGAAAATTGAGTATAAATTTCCTCTACTTTGCTCAGTCTGTTTGGAGATGAAGTCATCTCTTGGGAACATAGGAGGATGCTTTGGAGACCTGAAGAAACTGGGGAGCGTTCAGAAGAGCTGCTTATGGAAAATGCAATAGAGATGAATAAAAACCTTACCAGACCAAATTAGTATACAGTTGAGGCTGCACAGTATGAATTTGTAGTCATATTTCTTAGGACAGTTATATGCCTTTTCCCAGTTCTTTGGTCACTCAGAAGTGGAGAACACAGATTAGGGGGATTTTAGGGGATGTGATGAGAGGGTGAAATGGTCGACCTGGGGGTGGGATGGCACAGGGAGAAGTGAAGCCAGCAGGAAACTAGAGAGAGGGCAGGGCACCGGGAGACATAATATCCTAGAGAACTTGCAGGGTTGAGGGCATTCAAGAATTGCATTGGTAGGAGATTGTAGCCACAGGAAGAAATGACCAGTTAGAAGAATTCTTAGAAGTGGCATAGTCTGGGTTGTGATGAGATCCAATTTATGGCTGGGTTTGTGGGTTACTAATGTATAATTAGTTTCACAATTTAATAATTCTTAGCACCTTTAGGATTGTTCAGCAAAATTAAATTAGATTCTTTAAACAAGCAAAAAAGAAACTTGTTAAGGAGTTAAAACCAAGGAAGATGGAAAAAGTTAGTGTCAAGTATGACTCTAGTTTACTGAATTCTGTGTGATTTCAAAGCTGGGCAGCCAAGCTCGTACTTCTTTAGTCATTGACTTTCATGTATGGGAAAATGACTTATGTAACAGCCAATCAGTGCTTTTGCTAGCCAGTTTTAAAATGTTACATGTGCAAACACCTCATAACTTATGCATGTTTTCCAGTGAGAATTACATCATAGGTGGAAAGAAAATAAAGGCATCCATGATTCTCAAATGTTACATAATCTAGGGACTTCATAACTTCCTAGTTATATAATTTGAAGTCATTATGTAATCTCATGGCTCCTTACAAGGGGGAAAAAGTTATATTTCTTATAGAAATTCAACAGGATGATTGGCTGAAGAACATTTGTGTGTGAGTGTGTGGGTGGACTTTTGCAAATACTCGGATATTAATTAGAATTGAACTGATCTGACCATCTCTCTGGCTGCTCCCTCTGGATCACCCCAGTGACCATCTAGGGCACCTTTCAGTTCCAGAACATCAAAAGCTGTGACTTGTGCCAGCCTGGAGCTATGCACAGGATTCCTTGGAGGCACGGGGAGTGTTCTCCAGCCTCCCAGCCATTCCTTCTATTCCAGGCCTTTGACTCTGCCTGAGTGGCCATTTATGCTCAGCCCTCCTTCCCCCGCAGCATCCCCTGAATTGCTGTTGGTGACTTCCAGGATGTGGAGGCTTTGGCTTACAGACTGGCAGTCTCTGGAGCATGTCTGCCCAGAGCCATGGCTGCCTCTGTTCTGATGAGGCAGACAGCACACCTTCAGGTCTCTGATTCTTGTACCCCCAGTTACTCATCATGGGATCTGGCCTCCCTTACTGAGAAGTGAGTTCAGGGGGTGAAGGCAGATAAGAGTCTCTAAGGATCTGGTTGCCTGTCCTGGCTGTCTGTCTTTCTCCCTTTACTAGCCAGAGTCTTACTTGAACTCAGATCCCTGCCTGGTGTAGGTATAAGCTGAAGTCCACTATTGCCTTTGAAATGCAAACACATTTTGCTCAAATCCCTCCCCATTTGCAGTGTGAGAGAATCCGTAGTTCTCTAGAGCAATCTGGTGGGTGTGGATTTCGGGAGACTTGCGTCTAGTCATCTCTACCTTATTTAAAGTATGGCCGAATTTCCAGTCCTGTGCCCTTTATTATGCGTTAATGGCAAGGAGCACAGCCTTTCCTTTTGGATTTCCATCTTGTAAATATCAGCCGTGCAAGGCATTTGTGGCTGACTTGAATGTGTGAGGGGGCAAGAGATTTTGCTTAGCCTGCCCTTTTCTTTGGAGACTCTGCTTCCTGGCAGCCCCCTCCCTACTGCAATCCCCGCCTCCAGTCTCTGCCCTAATATAATTTAGCAAACATTTAAAAACATCAAATGATCTCTCTGCCTTCATGTTGACCGTGGTCGCCATTTGGGCTTCCTTGAAGTATGGATCATCTACTCTGAGTTCTGGCTTGTGAAGGTACCTTTTCCCTCACCTGCCAGTCTCTAAGAGGGGAGAGGAGCCAAGGTGCAAGTGTATTTCACCACCGGTGTGAACACATCGTATCCAAAGGCAGAGATGGCTCCTTTGGGGAAGTAACCAGCATGTGATTTTGTTTGTGTGTTTGCTTGTTTTACTTTTACAGATCCACATGATTCTTGAATCTTTCAAACTGTGGACCTGTGGACCCTCACCTAATGCCTGGGACCTTCCTGGCCACCTCAGGCTTGGTAGACAGCTTGGATTACCAGTCTTAATACTATAAATTTAGCACCATCTGAGGAGATATCTTACAGGTGCTTGGTTTCCTGAAAACATGTTTTTAGGGGAAAGTTAGTAAAAAAAGAAAAAGTAATTTTTTTTATGCTGAAGTAAGTTCTAGAAGACTTGCCTTTTTTTTTTTTTTTTTTTTGCGGTACGCGGGCCTCTCACTGTTGTGGCCTCTTCTGTTGCGGAGCACAGGCTCTAGAGCGCAGGCTCAGCGGCCATGGCTCACGGGCCCAGCCACCCCACGGCATGTGGGATCCTCCCGGACCGGGGCACGAACCCGTGTCCCCTGCGTCGGCAGGCAGACTCTCAACCACTGCGCCACCAGGGAAGCCCTGCGTTATTGTTTTGATTGATGTTTCTTAGTAACTTCGTGGGGAGTTGGTTGCACACTCAGTGCATTATAAATGTTCTTTATAATTGGGGATGCCAACATCAACTTTAATGTAGATTGTTAGTGGCATTTTTACTTAAAAAATTTAATTATTTAAAAAATTTCTACCGCTTTCTCTCTCATATCCACAATGGATGAGAATCTGTTCCTTGCGTAATATAATTTTAATTAGACTGAAAATTCAGTGATTTGACCAACTCTTCCTGCCCATTAAAATTAAGTCTTTGTACCCTCCAATGGGAAGAATTAAAAATGAGATCAGGTAATAAGCATGTCTGTTTTCATCCAGATAAGACTATCCACAGTGGGTTTAATCTTTTAACCTGTTTCAGTAACAACAACTATCACTTATTGAACACCTATTACTAAGTCAGGCATTGGATTACAGTATATGTGTTTTCTAATTTATCTCACTCTAATGAATTCTATGACCTAAACATCTCATCTCAAATGCAGGAACTGAGGCTTAGGGTTATGCAGTTAGTATGTGTCCTGACTGGAAATTTGCACCTACAGTTCATTTCGCCGGTAGTCCATCCTCTTGACGGTGCTTAGGGCTTCTGGTATAGAACCCTGGACCTGACCTTTTATACTTGGATGACGCATGTATATTTTTGAGCACTTTAATAGTTAAATCTTTCTGATTTTAGAAGATGATGTTTTTATTACATGTCATAAGCATAGATTAGAGGTGGCTGTGCGACCCCCGTTCATCCTGTGTCTCTTACTTACACACAAGACATTAACTGGTAGCCTTTTCTTCTGGAACAACTAACATTGGCCTTGTACTTTTTTTCTTTTTCTTTGGGTCATCATCTTAAAAATTTACACCTATTACCACGGAATGTTCTGCAGTTGTTTCTTAAGGTTGAATAACTCAATTGATGGTAAATATCTTTTAATCAGTGTACAAAGGAACAAGTTTACTCCAGGGAAAATCAGATCTTCAGACTGTTGTTATGTAAAATGAAACTTTTTTTTCCTCCTGGAACTTGCCAGGGTTTAAAGTCCAGGAGGAAAAGAATATGTGTGCGGGTGGGAGATTGAGAAAATGTGAAGAAGGTGACTGAGAAATGTAAGCAGTTGATTAAAAAATAAGCAGAAATGTTAACCTCACAGAGTTTTATAACTTTATCTCACTAATGTTAATATTTGCCTTTAAAAGGTGATAGAATTTATTGTTGCTCTTTTCGGTACAAAACCCAACTGAATTTTACTGAGAAAAAATGGAATTTTCCATGGAACAGTAACAAGGTAATATAGACATGATTAGAATACTGATTCTGGCTATGTTTTACGTATTTACTTCTCCTTGAGAAAACTTAATGCCTAAGTGTCCAATGTCTCTAACCGGATAGTTAAAAAAAACGTTTTCATACTTTACAATTGCAAAAGGATTCATAGCAAAGTTCTATGAAAAAGCGAGTCTCTTTTTGTATTGAAAATATAGTCTTTAGAAACTGGATTTATATTCACTTAGCAGTACACCTGAGTGATATCAGTTAACAGCTTTTTAATCAAGTAATAAACTAGTAATGTGTAGGGAGATTAGATAGACAATCATGGTGTAGCTAAAATGAGCATAACTCTGTAAACACCTGTAATTCTTCTAATTTTTATGGATCACTGAGAATAGGACTTTGTCAAACAGTTACCAGCCCTTGAGGTAGTGCCTCATGCATAGTAGGTGTTCAGAATGGTGTGTGTGTGTGGGTGTGTGTGAGTGTGAGAGAGACAGAAAGAGAGAGAGAGAGAGAATTGGTGCATGTGTGGTTGATGCCTGGATCAGTGGGTTGATGTGTGAATACACGAGCTTAACCCCTCCTTTTGCTATCAGTGCAATTTCTTAGGATTCTAATAACCAGTGGTTCCTCTTCTATACCCTACCTCCTTACTCTGGTATACTTAGAGACCATGCTGGATTAAAACTAGAATAATAATCCCAGGCACAAAGTCCAAATAAATTGCAGTGGAGATTGATAGCCTCAGTATTCTAGACATTATCAGTCCCTCTAGACATTATCAGTCCCCGACACCATCAGACCTGCTTCCCTGCCTTCCCTGCCTTCCCAGATTCAGCTAAAGCTGAGAGAGTCAAGTGGCTCATTGGCTGCTGCAGCTGCTACATGATCCGTCAGCCTGGCCGGGTAAATGCTTGTCAGGTTGGCCTTGATTATCTTGGAAGGACCTTCTTTTATGCTCTAAAGATCTCTACTCTAGTACAGGGCAATGGTTAGGAGCATGATGTCTTAATCCAGAACTGCCTGTGTTGGAATCCTGGCTCAGCTACTTACTAGTCATGAAACAGTGGGCAGTAGGCCCCCTTAAACCTCTAGATTCCTCATCTGTAAAAATGGGAACACAAGTAGTAGCTACCTCTTAGGAGATTTGTATTGATGTCTACCTCAGATTGTGAAAGCTTCACTTCCAACCATGGGAAAAGTTTTTGAGTGTGGTTGCTAACATGCATAGGGGTCTGGACAAAAATGAGGGTGATTCTAACACACAGCCCGGGCTATATTTAATTATTCACCTGCCACCCTGCCTCTAGTCATCTGCACCTGTTGGAGAGCAAACACCCGCTCTCTGTGACTTGTAAGCTTGGCAAGGACTTAAGGTCCCTGTTTCCGTCTAGGTGCCAGTGTTTAATTAAACTCTTCAGAGTCTGTGATCATTATGATAAAAATGTTCATTCTGGAAAAGTTTGAAAATGCTTTCTGGTTAGCATGAGATTTTTGGCATGTGTTGACTGTGGTTTTTGTCTATAAATTCCTGAAATGCTGACAGAGTTGAATTTATTTTTGTTTTAAATACAATTGCTAACATTTCTAAGCGTCCATATGGACTCGATAAATACTTTGCTTCTGCTCACTGGATGTATGAACTGGATGAAGAAGAACGATTATGATTTGGGGAATCCTGAACATTTTTCTTCATTTAGTTTGATGCCGAAGTGAATTGGAAATATTTCTTTGGCATCATAATTTTGGGGTTTCAAAATTGTGTTTGGATTTTCAGGAAATTGGTGGTAACTTTACATTAGCTGAGAAAACTGAATTTTAAAATTCTCAGTGAAGAGGCAAATGATCCATTTTTCATAGGAAAAACTCCTTTTTCAAAGGAATTTGCTGCCAAGTTGTCTGCAGTGGCTTTAGGTAGTACTTGACCTTTTGGCACATCAAGAAATTGTTTTCTTTGTCTAAATATTAAATCAATATTTGAGGAAGGCTGGGTAGTATATGGTATGTGGTGCAAGGGCACGAAAACAGTCGGCCATGTGTATTTCCACATCTGCAAGCAGATTTGGTTTCTATAACTGTCAATCAAGCAGATCTTATGGAATGAATTTTCATTCTCTCACTAGTTGCCATACAAATTCTGGTTCTCCAGGAAATAAATCACAATGGCCTTTCTGATGGAGGTAGACGGTGAAAAATTATATGAGGATATAGTACATCCAGTCTTAAGCAGAAGTAAATTGCTTTTTAAATTTCTTTTGTACTGTGAAAAAGAAAACTTTTTTTTCCCTAAACATGCATTGTCTGTGATGGGATAGGCTATGTTCTCGTCATGACTGTTTTTTTAAATTTCTCCCTGTGGCAGGGTCTACTTGGAACATGTGGTCTCCTGTTTGGATTCCGTTGTCTGGGGCTATTTTTTCCTTCCTGCTCCCAGTGTTACTGGAAACACTCACCCTTCCTGTATTAGCTGCCACGCAAGTGGAGGTGCCTTCAATTGGGACATGCCACACACTGTTCAAACCTTTGCAGCCAGCCAAGTTTCACAGGGCACAGAGCCTTCTAGGGTGTTTTTCATCTAACCCTCTATGCGGATGTCTGTCTAATGAAGGGGTTAGCGTTGCTTGTGCTTAACAAATGTGTCCACTGAGATAGGAAAAAGAATACGAAATACATCTTTGAAAGTACCTGGTATATCTCAGTCATTTTGCTAGATCACAGCCACCCAGCCAAGCAGGGATTACCACCCCAAGTGAAGATTTGGAAACGGACCCTTGCGGCACTCTTGGGAAACTATCCAGCTAATATGTGCTGGTTTTTAAACCTGTATCTTTTAGAGTCTAAAGCCTGCCTACCACACCAGTCACCTCACTGAATTTTATTGTGAAGTGAAACATTCAAGATCATCAGTGAATATTGTCAGGCTGGAAAGAAATTCACAAAATTCCAATCTAGGTCCCAAACTGGGTTCTTTGTACCATTAGGTCCCTGGATGAAAATGCATTTCTCCAAGGTACCTCGTTCTTATCCTGACTCAAAGTGACTTTATGATCTCCCTAAATTTGTCCCCCTTTCAGAGTTCCTGTTTCAGATGCTCAAGCCAGAATCCCAGGAGTTATCCTTGACCCCTCTTTCTGTCTCACCCTCCACATTCTGTCAGGCACAAAGTACCACTGATTTTACCTGTTAAGCCATCACTATGTCAGTTGGAGGAATGCCTGGGAAAGAAGCAGGGTGGAGGCCCAATTTAGCTCTGACACCTGTGAAAGGAAGCATGCTGGGAGAGGAGATGGGGCCAGGGGAGCCTTAGATGGCGATGCAGACCTGACGCCTCTGCTGGTCCAACAGCGGCTCTGGAGGGAAAGTTGCCTGTTATAGAAATCCCATTTTGAGCAGAATTGACAGAATCCTAATATGCCTCTGGACTTAGTCTTTGGCTGGGGGCTCCTGGGGAAGAGTGTGGCCTGGGCTGAAAAGCTGAGGTAAATCCTGAGGCCCTGCAGCCGGAGGCAGTCGGCTCACTGCACTGTTGCAGCTGCACTGCAAGTTCTATCTGAAAGGGAGGTCCGAACAGCGCCCCCCAGTGGCCACCACCTTTGCTCCAGTCTGTCCACCCCTGAGCCCAGTTTCTTCACCCACACCCCCAGTCAGCTGCCTTCCCCTCTCACCTGGACTATACAGTACTGCGACTGCTCTGGTTCCACTCCGATCCATCCCTACAGCTGTTTTGTTTTGTTTTGATTTTTCAGAAGGTGGCTTTATCCAACAAACACAAATTTAAAAGTTGCTTCTTCTTGATAGGCTACGTCTAGAGGTAAGACAGTATTTAAAATGGATTTGTACACGTCACATTGAATGAATTGTCTTTGGCAGAATTATGGCTTATTTGCTACCACCTTTTAGGTAACTTGTAAACCAAGAAATAGAGCCCCCAAGGGAGTTACATACAAAAATACCAAAAGGTGGCAACAGGGAGCTATTTTCAATAAATTTTCTCTGGTGTGACTTTTACACCACAGGAAACATTCAAATTGCAAAGTCTTCCTTAACACGAAAGGATTTTGTTTCTTTGTCCTTCTTTTTCCTTTTTCTTTTTGTTACAGTGTTTCCACTAGAATACAGCTGCTGTGACACACGGAATGGGATATTTTTTATTCTCATGTGGTTCCATATAAGAATTTTTAAAATGAATGCTATCCTGGGGCTCTAGTATTTCTAACCTAAGGCTTTTGAGCATCACAATCCCTGTATGAAGCCAGGGTTGGATGACCACCAGTACACAAACTGAGGTATAATCCTATTATATCAGAATTTCAAGATAATTTCCTTTCCATGACCACCAGGCCCCAAGGTCTGGGGAGAAATTCCCTAGTGGGTGATATTCCCCCCCGCGATGTTCCCTCTTTGACTTCTCTTGTCCTTCTTTAGGACTCACCTCTAATGATGTAATTAGTGATCTTGTCACACCTTTATTTTAAACCCTTAGGCTAAATTCCAGGTGGGGTCCTGAGGGAGCTGTCCTCTGTCTACCTTTTCACCTCTCATCGCGGCTCACACTAGATCCCAGAGTTGGGATCTTCCTCTCAGAGGGAGTTTCCTGGTTGATACATTTGTCGAGGAATGCCCTTGCCCTTGAGATCAACCTGTGTGGGAGGGAGGGGTGGAGAAGAAGGCCTGGCTGGGTGCAGGGAGGAGGGCACTGCAGTGCAGAGCCCATGACAGGTCCCCCTGCCCTCAGTGAAAGCTTTGGCATTTGGAGGCCCTTCAGAGCTGTCCCAAGTTGGGTCAAAGGGCCAGGCCTCTAGACCATGAGGTGGATAGTCCCTCAATGCTGTGGGAAGAAGCTATGACCAGGCAGGGGAGTTTTCCTCAGTAGAGGCTGAAGTAGAGGCAGAGGGGGCTGACCCCTCCCAGCATTTTAGGGGAGCGAGTCCTTTGATCCCGCAGGGAGATCTGCCCGGCTCCCTGCCTGGGCTCCTCTCCAGCCAGGCGTGACGTCTCCCTGCAGTCTCTGGGCCTGCTTGCCTGTTATTGATGCCGAAATTTGGCCTCTGTACACTGGTACCGAATTGAATCTCGGAGACAGAGTTCTGGGTGAAGTAGAAAAGAATAGCTTTATTGCTTTGCCAGGCAAAGGGGGCCACAGCAGGCTAATGCCCTCAAAACTGTGTGTCTTAACCCAGGGGCGTCTGTGAGGAGTTGTACAGTCAAGGAGTTGGGTTTCTAATAAGGATCAGGGTGCGTGCAGGGCCTGCATTCCTTCAGTCTAGAGATCTTCTGGCATCATGTGGTCTCATGATCTGTAGTTCTCGAGGTTACGGAACTGTGACCTTCTCTCTGGAACATCTTCCATTTGGTGGGTGTTTTAGTTCTGGAGAAGAGCTCAAAGAAATCGTTATGTGTATCCCTTGGTGGGGAACCAGGACCCTGCCCCAAGGCTGCATTCTTGTTTCTTGACTGCTCCTCCCTCGTCTCCGCATTCCCTCCTTTTCCTGATTAGCAACAGTTTGAACTCACCTTCTGGAACTCAGGGAAAGGGACACAGAAGGGCTTTTGTGCCCAGGAGCCCCACAGGGTCCTGCTCAGTTTCATTATTTCTTTCACCTGGAAACTTCTTGTTTGCTACTCTGCCTACTTCTGTTTACTCTTCAGATCTTACCTTATGCAAAACCCAAAGCACCCTATATTTCTCCTCCTTTGTGGTTTCCATATCACACTTTGTCATTATTTGTTTACTGTCTTTATTCTCTATGAGAGGCATAGCCCACTACATCCCTGAAGGGTGGTATGTGGTACATACCAGGAATTCAACAATAGGTGTTGACTCACTAAAATGGGACAGTGTTAACATTTTTTTTATTACTTTGCTTATCATATATTTCTTCTCTTATAAATAATTTAAATAATATGTAGAATTCTGTGCTTACTCTTGGACTTGCTTTATTCATTACTTCATCGCACGTAGCACGCTCTTTTTTCTTGCACTTCTTATTCTTGTGAAAAATCAAGTACCAGATAACTTGTGTGAGTCATCACAGAGGTGAAAATATCGGTCAGTGTGGAGCATTTATGACTGACTCAATTTCCATAAAATTCAGGAGGACTACAATGCTGTCTTTCCAGTGCATGTATCTGTGATTTACTGATGTATTTTTTGG
This sequence comes from Phocoena phocoena, assembly GCF_963924675.1. Classification (NCBI taxonomy): domain Eukaryota; kingdom Metazoa; phylum Chordata; class Mammalia; order Artiodactyla; family Phocoenidae; genus Phocoena; species Phocoena phocoena. Next base: position 72,628,562 of record NC_089234.1, on the reverse strand, counting down.
AAAGTATAAATAAGCAAACACATTTTAAAATTATCTCCATTCTTATTAAAGAAAGACTGTATATGAAGGTAAATATGTATTTACAGAGTAGTTACGATCAAGGTCCGTGTTATGATATAGAATTCTCACGTTTATGGGAGACTTAATAAAGCACTGTACTCGTTATGATTACCTAGTACTTGACAAAAGAGAAGTGAGCCGAGTCGTAGGAGGGAAATGTAAGTCTAAATTTTTTGTCATGTTCAGCCAAGATGAGAAGCGTTGATTTGATTGGAGAAGTAAAGAAAAATAGAACTGGATTTACAAAACCTTGGTTTAATATTTTCTATACTTTATTTCCAACAATTCTTACATGAACTGCAAGATTTTCCCCCTCTTGTTCGTTTTTGAGATAATATAAATCTTAGCTCAACAAGCTCCTTTGTTCTTAGAATTGATCTTCCTTAAATTGTTTATAGTTCTGTCAAATTAAAAATATTTATATATCATTTTCTAAGGAAATTTTAAAGTTTCTCCCTTTAAGAGGAAATAAAAATACTTTCGATAACTTTTTTTTAGTACTCTGGGAGATTAGTATATAAATCCTAGGTGAGTGGCTCATGTTAAAGCCCCCTGGTTACAGAAGGCTGCCGCTTTGAAGTGGACAGTCTGAGCAGGTGTTTGGTTATTTGCTGTATAGAGAAGTCATCCAGTTGGCCTAGCTTTGATTCTGTATTGAAGCTTATAGAATGTGTGTCTGGGCCAGGGAGTCAGAGGGCCTGGATTTGAGTCCGCACTGGATAATGTCTTTTTGGGTTCCCTTAATCTTTTTGACCAACCTCCTTATCTGTAAGATAGGAGTTATGACTTCTACTGCCTGGAGTAGCTGCAGGATTCACGTGCGGGAATCTGCAGCAAGTCCTCTGAGGAGCCCTAGCACAAGGCCCCCAGCAAATGGTAGCGATTATTATTATGACCAGTGCCTGGAAATAGCATATGTTTTGATTTCCCAACTTCAAAGTTAACTTATGAAATGAAGGTTTATTTCCCCATTGAATTCTAAAAGTTTTACACATGTGTAAAGAAAAGACTGTTACAATTTAGAAATTATATTTTGGAAACTTAGAGTCTTAAAATTTTTTGGCTGTTCCCCGAAACTCCTTTGACATTTAAGAGTTGCAGGTATTTCAAAATGAGGTCAGGTCTGATTCATTCAGATGATTCTGATGGTTTCTGAATTTATTTGATTATATTGAGGCTTTTTGTTCCCAGTATTTCCCTGGATTGTGTGTGTGTGTGTGTGTTTGTGTGTGTGTGTGTGTGTGTGTGTGTAATCAAGAGAAGATATGGAGTGCCTGGGATTTTGGTGGAAAAAACTCGTCAGGAAATAATAATTTCGAAATCAGTGTTGATGTCTTTCACTTTTGTTCTTGAGTTTTAATAGCTCCCCAGGACAGAGCTGAGAACAGAGTGCCATGGGAGTCCACAGAAGGAGTGACTAACTCATTCTGGAAGACCTTATAGAAGAAGTGACATTTGGGTTGGCTTTGAAGGATGAATTGTTTGCCAGATAGAGAACAGGATGGGTGTGGGGTGGCTTTTACAGACCAAGGGAGCCATACGTGAAAAGGCAGAGCCCTGAGAGCACATGTATTTCATTAACAGTTTAAAAAAAAAAAAAAATTAGCTGCTGGGACCATAAGAAATGACAGTGTGAAAGCTGCCCCCAGACCTGTGGGAGAGTGGCCACCAGTGGGCAGCGGTGTGTCAAGATACTGGAGGAGGATTTGGGCCAAATTGAGAAGGGTGTGTTAATCTTAAGGAGTGTGTTCTTCACTTGGAAGGCAGTGTTCACATCTGCACTTTTAAAAAATTTTATTTTATTTTTAAAAAGATTTATTTATTTGGCTATGCCAGGTCTTAGTTGCCACACGTGGGATCTTTCGGTTGTGGCATGAGGGCTCTTAGTTGCAGCATGTGGGATCTAGTTCCATGACCAGGGATGGAACCTGGGCCCCCTGCACTGGGAGCGCAGAGTTTTAGCCCCTGGACCACCAGGGAAGTCCCTCATCTATATTTTAGAGAGGTGTCTGGGTGGAGGAGGTGAGAGGATAGATATAGATGAGAGATGAGACGTGGGGACAGAAATAGGAACAAAAGAGCTTGAGAGTGGGATACTTAGGCAATAGGATTGGTTTGCAGGAGAAAGGATTTTAATTAATATGGGATGTGCATGATATTACATGAGCTTTACCCCCATATTTAAACCTTTTTTTAAAGCATAGAAACAGGAGCTTTATTCTCTAACGTGCTGCATTACACACTCAAGGGAATGGTTCCTCTTTCTGGCATCTGACTCTTTCATCAAAAGAAAATCCATCCTAGTTGCATCCATGTTGCTGCAAATGGCATTGTTTCCTTCTTTTTTATGGCTGAGTAGTATTCCATTGTATGTATATACCACATCTTCTTTATCCATTCATCTATCGATGGACATTTAGGTTGTTTCCATGTTTTGGCTATTGTGAATAGTACTGCTGGGGAGGGAAAGACCAGGAGTTTGGGGTTAGCAGATGCAAACTATTATATATAGGATGGATAAACAACAAGGTCCTACTGTATAGCACAGGGAACTATGTTCAATATCCTGTGATAAACCATAATGGAAAAGAATATAAAAAAAGAATGTCTTTATTTGTATAACTGAGTCACTTTCCTGTACAGCAGAGATGGGCACAACATTGTAATTCAACTATACTTCATTTAAAAAAAAGAAAGAAAAAATACACACACACACACACACACACACACACACACACACACACACACACAAAAGAAAATCCGTCCTGTTTAGTCCCACGCTGGGCAGAAGCTGCCCTGAGCAGCGTTTTGGACCCAAAGTGAAAGGCTAATGGAGAGAAAGGGTGGGCACATACCACAGAGCCCCCGGACACCCTAGGCCTGGTGGGACATCTGGGAGGGGATGCAGCACAGAGTGACATCCCAAAAGACCTACGTTTCCCCACACATAGTCACAGAGCCAAGCCCACGAAAGAGGTTAGGAAAGTATTTCACAAGTGATTTTTTTTTTTAGAAGAAAAAATGTCAGTTCATTCCTTAAAAATAAGTCAAGTATGGGGAGGGGAAGGGTAAGCTGGGATGAAGTGAGAGAGTGGCATGGACATATATACACTACCAAAGTGTAAATAGATAGCTAGTGGGAAGCAGCCGCATAGCATGGGGAGATCAGCTCAGTGCTTTGTGACCACCTAGAGGGGTGGGATAGGGAGGGTGGGAGGGAGGGAGACGCAAGAGGGAGGGTATATGGGATTATAAATATACGTATAGCTGATTCACTTTGTTATACAGCAGAAAACTAACACAACAATGTAAAGCAATTATACTCCAATGAAGATGTTAAAAGAAGTCAAGTAAATTTGCGAAAGAGTAATTAAAGTGAAACAGCTTTTGTTCTCATTATGTTATTTCCGATCACCTTTAATCTGTTAACATGCTCTGTGAGCTCCAAGAGAACAATAATAGCATAATAGAAATCTATCTCAAAACCTATTTTTTTAAAGTCTTAACACGAATCATATCCTCACAGAGAGTTAAAAAGATTAAATATGTTGTCCAAGGATTTTATAGTTAATAAGAAGCCCTTATATTTAATTCCGTGCTGTTTATTTTATGTGATACTGTTTCCCTATTGAAATTGTTGGATTTAGGGTTTGAGGCCGAGAAACAGTCAAGGCTGACTTAACGGCTTCTGGTCTGACTGATCACAGTTGCTGGCGCTTCTAACTGAAATAGAAAATAGGAGTGAAGGAGCAGTTCTGGTTTTGTTTTGTGTGTGTGGAAGCCATTTGAGTTTGGACTTGTTGCATTTGAGGTGGTTGGTGGAGATGTTGGGCAAGTGGTTGGGATACAAAAAAGACACGAAAAGCATATTTTGGACCTGACAGAACTGTAACTTTTTCTGTTATAAAACAAGCCATTAAAGTTTGGATATTCAAAAAATTTTAAACATCTTTATTGGAGTGTAATTGCTTTACAATGGTGTGTTAGTTTCTGCTGTATAACAAAATGAGTCAGCTGTACATATACTTATATTCCCATATCCCCTCCCTGTTGCGTCTACCCTCCCACCCTCCCTATCCCACCCCTCTAGGTGGTCACAAAGCAACGAGCTGATCTCCCTGTGCTATGCGGCTGCTTCCCACTAGCTATCTATTTTATATTCGGTAGTGTATATACGTCGATGCTACTCTCACTTCACCCCAGCTTCGCCCTCCCACCCCACGTCATCAAGTCCATTCTCTACATCTACCTCTTTATTCCTGCCCTGCAACTAGTTTCATCATTATCATTTTTTTTTTTTAGATTCCATATATATGTGTTAGCATACGGTATTTGTTTTTCTAACTTCACTCTGTATGACAGACTCTAGGTCCATCCACCTCACTACAAATAACTCAGTTTCGTTCCTTTTTATGGCTGAGGAATATTCCATTGTATATATGTGCCACATCTTCTCTATCCATTCATCTGTTGATGGACACTTAGGTTGCTTCCATGTCCTGGCTATTGTAAATACAGCTGCAATGAACATTGTGGTACATGACTCTTTTTGAATTATGGTTTTTTCAGGGTATATGCCCAGGAGTGGGATTGCTGGGTCATATGGTAGTTCTAATTTTAGTTTTTTAAGGGACCTCCATACCGTTCTCCATAGCGGCTGTATCAATTTACATTCCCACCAATAGTGCAGGAGGGTTCCCTTTTCTCCACACCCTCTCCAGCATTTATTGTTTGTAGATTTTTTGATGATGGCCATTCTGACCAGTGTGAGGTGATACCTCATTGTAGTTTTGATTTGTATTTCTCTAATGATTCGTGATGTTGAGCATCTTTTTGTGTGTGTTGACAATCTATATATCTTTGGAGAAATGTCTGTTTAGGTCTTCTGCCCATTTTTGGATTGGGTTGTTTGTTTTTTTAATATTGAGCTACATGAGCTGTTTATATATTTTGGAGATTAATCCTTTGTCTGTTGATTCGTTTGCAAATATTTTCTCCCATTCTCAGGGTTGTCTTTTCATCTTGTTTATGGTTTCCTTTGCTGTGCAAAAGTTTTTAAGTTTCATTAGGTCCCATTTGTTTATTTTTGTTTTTATTTCCATTTCTCTAGGCGGTGGGTCAAAAAGGATCTTGCTGTGATTTATGTCATAGAGTGTTCTGCCTCTGTTTTCCTCTAGGAGTTTTATTTTTATTTATTTATTTATTTTTAATTAATTAATTTATTGGTTATTTTTGGTTGCATTGGGTCTTTGTTGCTGTGCACGGGCTTTCTCTAGTTGTGGTGAGCGGGGGCTACTCTTTGTTTCAGTGCACAGGCTTCTCATTGCAGTGGCTTCTCTTGTTGTGGAGCATGGGCTCTAGGCACACAGGCTTCAGTAGTTGTAGCACATGGGCTCAGTAGTTGCGGCTCATGGGCTCTTGGGCTCGGGCTCGGTAGTTGTGGCACACGGGCTTAGTTGTTCCATGGCATGTGGGATCTTCCTGGACCAGGGATCAAACCCATGTCCCCTGCGTTGGCAGGCAGATTCTTAACCACTGTGCCGCCAGGGAAGTCCCCCTCTAAGAGTTTTACAGTATCTGGCCTTACATTTAGGTCTTTAATCCATTTTGAGTTTATTTTTGTGTATGGTGTTAGGAAGTGTTCTAATTTCATCCTTTTACATGTAGCTGTCCAGTTTTCCCAGCACCACTTATTGAAGAGGCTGTCTTTTCTCCATTGTATATTCTTGCCTCCTTGATCAAAGATATGGTGACCATGTGTGTGTGGATTTATCTCTGGGCCTTCTATCCTGTTCCGTTGGTCTATATTTCTGTTTTTGTGCCAGTACCATACTGTCTTAATTACTGTAGCTTTGTAGTATGGTCTGAAGTCAGGGAGCCTGGTTCCTCCAGCTCTGTTTTTCTTTCTCAACATTGCTTTGGCTATTTGGGATCTTTTGTGTTTCCATACAAATTGTGAAATTTTTTCTTCTCGTTCTTTGAAAAATGCCATTGGTAGTTTGATAGGGATTGTGTTGAATTTGTAGATTACTTTGGGTAGAAGAGTCATTTTTACAATGTTGATTCTTCTAATCCAAGAACATGGTATATCTCTCCATCTGTTTGTATCATCTTTATGGATATTCAATTTTATTATGGCTTTAAATAAAAGTTTCTAATGATGATGTCCCAAGTGGCCAAAGTAGTCACTTTGAAAATTTGTTTTTTTTTTTCTAGTTGCAGTATTATTGATACTTCATGTCCAAGTATCATACTTCATTTTGTATGTGTATATTTTGTCAGAAAGCTGTCTGGAAAAAAGCTTTAGGAGAAAAATATCTTTAAGCATTTTCTTTAGAGAGAAGTATACTATCTCTAGCTCCTGGGAGTATTTTAAGGATTTCCTGATACCAGTAAGTATCCATGTGAATGGATTGTTGTATCCCAGTGGTGTTTTCAAGAGTTCTTCATCTCTGCCATGAGGTTACGTGTATGATGTTTTTTTAAAATTTCTGTTCTAATAGTGTGTCTCATACAACTCTGGCTTCATCTGCTTAAAGGTTTATACGTCAGTATTATTAGATGCTGGTTGCTATCGATATTCTTTAATTTTCTGCCATTCCTTCAACTGTTGTTGTCCAAGTAAGTGGAGCACCAGCTATTAGATCAAGAACTATTACTGCCTTCTTATGTTACGGGCTTCTCAGAGTATGGGGAGGTGAGCTAGACCCCGGAATACTCTGGGAGGCATAAAGTTAATGTCAAACAAGCAATATGAATCAAAGAGTTATTATATCAATGCAGAAGGCACTTTTGCTGGGTGGGGATTGGTCATGGTTTCTTTTTTTTTTAAGATTTTTTTTGATGTGGACCATTTTAAAAGTCTTTATTGAATTTGTTACAATATTGCTTCTGTTTCATAACGTTTTGGTTTTTTGGTTGCGAGGCATGTGGGACCTTAGCTCCCTGACCAGGGATCGAACCCGCACCCCCCGCATTGGAAGGCGAGGTCTTAACCACTGGACTGCCAACAAAGTCCCTGGTCATGGTTTTATAGATCATTTACTCCTTGTAGGATGATGGCTCAGAGGGTATTAGGTGGTGGGTATGGCAAAGGGTGTGTCAGAAGGGTACCCAGCATATTTATAGAATGACAATCAGGCAGATTTGGCTGGAATGCAGAGCTCATGGAATAATGTAGTTAGAGACAGGCTTCAAATAAGGTGGCTTGGAACCAAACTGAGGAGGACTATAATATCTGGTTTCTTAAGAAAGTACACTCCCCCAGTCTCTTAGTATGAGTCTGGCTAGGATGCTTCCGTGGGCTGGTGTGAGACTACGAGGCCAGCTCATAGTATGATGCATACATGCTTCCAGCTAGTTGGGGATCAGGGCCTCTCCTCTTCTCCCCGCTTGAATTTTTGTTTCTCGGATGCCATTTAATTTCACCATTTGGGCAAATTGTTATTTTGATGGTGATTTTCAGGTAGGCTTAAAGGAAACGATGAAGGTTGCTGAATTTCTTTTAAATTATCAACAGAAATAAAACAAGGAGACAGCAGCTGTGAAAACATACGCCAGACTTCTCAACTGTGGTCTTATCATGCTAGCTTCAGTGCAGGCTCACCATGTGCACTTCAGTTGCCATGACTACCTGCTAGGCAGCAGGATCCCCCTGGTTGGTATGCTCTAGCATCAGAATTTTCATGGAAAGGAAATTTAAGGCTTTTCAAAGAGTGAAGTCAATACTTCTTTTTCTGTAAAGCAGATGGGTTATACATTTTTTAAAAATAAAAATGATCACTACAGTTTTGATTTCCAAGTTATAAGTGAAGCCAGACTTGAAGGTAGTGTTTCAAGGGCTTTGAAATTCTGGCATGTAAATGGTTTCTCCTGTATGGTCCCCATGACAACAAAACTGCTTGCAGGTATTGAGTATCATCTTTGCTGTAAAATATTTGTCACAAAAATGCCTTCGATTCTTATCACTACCTAATAAGCTGAGGCAGAAGACTTTAGCTGGTTCAAGGTGTTATATGGACAAATATTTCAAGATCTTTTTTTGTTGTTAAGAGCTTAATAAAATTACAATTATAGGTGAACTGTTAAAAAAATTGAGTGATGTTAAATTGATGTTTTGTTCACTTAAAAACAAGTAACTATTATTTCAGTTGCCAATTGGAAAATATATATCATAAATAAATTTATGATTAAAAAATTGAAATTTCTTAAGCATAGCAAAAAAGTGCTATTTGAATATTGGTGATTTTGTAGTGTGATAAATAATGTCTCTCCATGTTCTGGCATACACCCTCTCCCCCTAATTTTTCCACCAAAGAAAAATTTCATTTTCAAGTTAATACCTGATGAAGCCATGTATTTATTAAAAGATGTAATTGAAAAATAGTTTTAGTGTTTTAGTTCAGTGGCCATTGTAATGTGTGCTCTTTGAAGCTTTGTGAAGGATTTAAACTGTTACCCAGGTATAATGAATGAAGTGTCATTTAAGGAATAAGCTGTTTTATTCATTAACCAATATCACTTGAATTTTAATAGGATCATTTTTTTCCCCCCAAAGTGACATTCTTCTTGTATTTGTTTACTGTTAAGTATTCTATTTACTGACCATTGAGGGGAAAGCATGAAATCTTAGCTTCCATGATGAACTTTTCATGATTTGGCATCTTTATTCTTATCTTGGGTAAGAAACCATTTGCTAAGTCCCCCTTTGTGAAATCCAGATGTCTCTGTCTGGTGCTCAGAACAGTGTCTACTTCTGGACCATGATCCCAGGAGAAGGGTGCAGGGAGTCATGGCAAAGATACCGGGAGATGGAGGACACTTGAAGGTGAGCAGGGGTAACTTCATAAGAGCTGAACCACGGAAAGAAAGTTAGTTACAGCAAATGGATGGGATTGATGGCCCGGAAGAAATGAGAAAGCTGGACTAATCCTGAGAGATCTTACAAGGGTGTTTTTATTTGGTCTATTTCCCAGATTCAGTCAGACCTTAAATTGGATTGTCTCTTGTCTCCGGTTATGACCCTATTTTGATACATCCACATTCTTGATTAAATGTCATAACAAACCACTTTACTTCCTTTGACCACATAATGACTCTAATCTTCCAATGACTCTTCGTCCCAAAACCTTAAATTTTAGCCACAGGATGTGGTTGTCCTTGAGGTGTTTTCTGGAACTTCACATCTTCCACAGCGTAAACTATTGCTGACAGTGTGGGCACTGGAGCCTGACTACCTGGGTTGGAATCCTGGCCCTGCCACTTACTAGCTCTGTGACCTTGGACAGGTTATTAACTTCTCTAGTTATAGTATCTTCCTCTGTGAAATGGGAATAATAATGGTACCTGCTTCATAAAATTATATAAGAATTGATAGGGACTTCCCTGGTTAAGAATCTGTCTGCCAGTGCAGGGGACACAGGTTTGAGCCCTGGTCCGGGAAGATCCCACATGCTGGGGAGCAGCTAAGCCCGTGTGCCACAACTACTGAGCCTGCACTCAAGAGCCCACAAGCCACAACTACTGAAGCCCGGGCACCTAGAGCCCGTGCTCCGCAACAAGAGAAGCCACCGCGATGAGAAGCCCGTGCACCGAAACGAAGAAGTAGTCCCCGCTCGCTGCAACTAGAGAAAGCCCGCACGCAGCAATGAAGACCCAATGCAGCCAAAAAGAAAAAAAAAGAATTGATATATCAGAATTGTGTAATATGTTAGTTTTCTATTGCTGCTGTAACATGTCACCACAAACTGAATGGCTTAAAACAACAAAAATTTATTTCCTTGTGGTTTTATAGGTCACAGTTCCCACACGGGTCTCGCTGGGCTAAAATCAAGGTGTCGGCAGGACTGTGTTCCCTTGTGGGGTCTCTAGAGGAGAATTCATTTTCTTGCCTTTTCTGGTTCCAAGAGGCCACCCACATTCCTTGACTCATGACCCGTTCGTCCACCCTTAAAGCCTTTCTATGGTGACATCTCCATCCAACTCTCCTCTTCTGCCTCCCTCTTCTAATTTTAAGGACCCTTGTGGTTATATTGAGCCCACTTAGATAATCCAAGATAATCTCCCTGTTTTTAAGATCAGCTGATTAGCAACTTTGATTCCATCTGCAACCTTAAATAGCCTTTGCCATGTAACCTGACACCTTCACGGGATCCAGGGAGTTAGGAGGTGGAAATCTATGGTGGGTGGGTAATTATTCTGTCCCCTTTCGCTTTTCATCTCATGCTCTCCTAGTGTTACAGAGTAGATGCTTATAGTTTCCCACAATTTTTTTCAATTCAGAGCAGGCATGTTACCACAGGCAGAAGAGAGGGGCCAAAGAAAGAGAGAAAAGTGGGAAGAATTAATGTGCTGATGCTCTTTTTTGCATCTACATAGATTAGAGATAATTCTGTTGTCGTATCTTTATAACCATCCGAATTGACCTTCCCCTTGGGTTAGTGCCTCTGACGGTTTGCTAACAGCAGCTAAGAAGATATGAACAACATTTAATCCATTTATCCATGAGAGGTCATTTCCCTACTGAAACTTTTTTTTGCTTATATCCATAAAATATGACATTTTTTTATATCCATAAAATATGACATTGATTTAATTACATCAAATATTATGATTTAGGGTGGGCAGAGACTTAAAACAATGAAATAAAATGTATTGACATTTGGAGGTGGCTCACAGTTTACAAATGTTTTTATAAGAATTATTTTATGACGCCTGTCAGCATTTTGAGAAGTAAAGCAGCCCAAATCGTTCAGACAACAAAGTCATCTCTAGAGATGTGCCTGCTCCTTGCTTCTGCCAGAGGATGGGGTAGGAAAAACACCTACCTTCTTCCTTAATTAAAATTTGGCAGAGGTAGATCAGTGGGAAGAGGGAAAAATGAGTTCCCATTTCTACAGCCCAGGAAACTACGGGGACAAACGTGATGGCTGCTCATTGTTTGTGCCTGTGTTTCTATGTCAGTCTGGTTCTCTTTGGTCCTTGCTGTGACTCAGTTTGCAGGGGTGGGATGGGAGAGAGAAGCATTCTTCTCCTTTGCTAAACCAGGCCAGGAATATATTAAGCCATTGTTTTCTAGTGCAGTGTACATTTACCAGCACACTCAATGATTACATTTAATAAAAAGGAGATGGAGGGAAAAATGTGTTCTGAGTTCATAGAACTCGCTAAACAAAAAATTTTAAGTTAGCTGATGTGTCAACAACAGCGAAATAATTCATTCTCTCTTTGAAAAGTGAATGCCAATAACAATAGCCATGATTCTGGCAACGGAATAATGCTCCAGAGGGTGACTTTCAGCTCTTGGCTCTCTTCTTTCCCTCTGTTTCCAAAGGACATTCTCCCCAACAATAGCACCAAGTGATTTATCCTTGCTCATGTCAGCCGCTGAGGTTCGAGGGACCACACAGTGTGGTTCGTCAGCCAGGTCTGTAATTACAAAGGAAGTACTCTTTTTTTTAAAAAAGAGAAATACAAAGTGACATATTTGTTATTAAAGCCTTTTGGGGTGCTGTGAAGATTACCCTTATAGCTTTGGGGTGCTGGAGTAAATTGTGTGTAATAAAGTCATGCCCATTTTCCTACTGTCTTCCTTGGCCCTGAAGCTTAAAGGTCAGTGAAGTGAAGGAGGCAGCCCTTCCTTAAAGTTCACCTTGGTTATAGCTCTGTATTAAAGATGTTAAAAGATACCGGAATGAACTTTATGTTGGCCAGCTTCTAAGTCAATGAATAATTGATGTAAGTCTCTACAACTTTTTTCATTTTCTGAGAGTATATACATTTTAAATAACAGCCACTAATGTGCTCTTTCTAAAAATAGGTATTGGAAAGCTGCTTATAGCCTTTAATTTGTATCTGTCAATTTAATTAGTCTTTAAAATATAAAAGTAATAACAGTTGTTAGCTCTTTTGCTGTGATCAGGGATCAGCTAACTACATTCTACAGACCACATCTACCCTGCCACCAGTTTTTGTAAATAAAGTTTTATTGGGATGCAGCCACATCCATCATTTACGAATTGTCTGTGGTTACTTTCCTGCCACAGAGGCAGAGTTGAGTAGTTGAAATAAAGACCTTATGTCCCGCAAAGCCAAAGATATTTACTCTCTGGCCCTTTACAGAAAAAATAGTGTCAACTATTAGACAGGTGAGGTACATCACACCATACTAGGTGATGTGGGTTCAAAAATTATTAAAGGGTGAGTCTCTAGTAACTTAGTACATAGTTGGAGAAAAGATATCCCTGAGTTTAAGTGATGGCACAAGTCAATTTAAATTCATTTATTCATTAACTCAAATCGAGTGATTTTTGACTGCCTCCGGGGAGCCAGGTATTGTTCTAAAGTGAAAGAAGTAGAAGTAAACAAAGAAGACAAAATGTCTGCCCTCATGGAGCTTGCAGCCTAGTAGAGCAAAAAGTTTTAAATTTAAATTTTTAAAATTTAAATTTTTAAAATTAAATTTTAAAAATCTGAGGTTCAGATTTTTAAAAAAGGGGGGCATGGAGAATGAAAATATCTCAAACCAGTAATTCTCTGAGCTTTTTACATATGGTTAGAAATTACATTTATACACGGATATAACACGGCAAATAAGATATACGTGTTTTGGTATGGTAGGGGAAAATTTGATTAGGCAACAGGAAACCTGTTGTATGAGTCCCTGTTCAGTCTCTTTTTGGCTGAATGGCCTTTAAGGGTTCTTAACTTCTCTGCAACATGGAGGGGACTGTACTCTCTAAGTGCTTCTCAAAGTTGAGTGTGTATCAGAATCATCTGGAGGATTTGTTAAAGTGTAGATTGCTGTCCCGCCCCCTGAGTTTCTGATTCAGTGGGTCTGGGGTGGTACCTGAGAATTTTCATTTCTCACATGGTCCTGGGTGAGGCCAGTTCTGCTGTTGGCTTGGGAAACTGCACTTAGAGAACTGCTGCCCTCCAGGATATTGGAGGCCCGTCCAGTTCCTCCAGTATTTTTAGACTCCCTGAAAAAGCTTTATAGCTCTTTGAAGGAGACTAGAAGTTCCCACTAATGATTTGACTAAGGTGGCTACTTAATATTCAGGACTGTTTACTGAGGAAAAGCTTCCAAAGAAGTGAGAATCCTAAAATCTCTTCTTATGGTCACTTGGATTGATGTGCATTTAGTAAATTTTATACAGTTTCTTTGGGAAAATTAATGCACGCTCAATTCTAAGGGTGGAGGCCATGATTGTTCATGATTTTCTGTTTGTATCCCAAGTCCACAGTTGCACTAAGTGCTCTGTACTAATATGTTTAATTGACCCTAAACTTAGGGGACAGAATGCTTTTTTAAAATTTTTATTGAAGTATAGTTGATTTACAATGTTGTGTTAGTTTTAGGTGTACAGTGAAGTGAATCAGTTGTACATATACATACATCCACTCTTTTTAAGATTCTTTTCCCATATAGGCCATTACAGAGTATTGAGTAGAGTTCCCTGTGCTATACAGTAGGTCCTTATTATCTGTTTTATACGTAGTAGTGTGTATGTGTCAATCCCAGTGTCCCAATTTTCTGCTCCCCCTGCCCCCGCTTAATGCTTCTTAAGGTCATCTTCCTGAGTTGCTGCTGGTTTTCTGTAAAATTCCATTTAGAATTAAGGAGCATTAATTCCACTGGGTGCCAGAACTCTAAAACTGTTCATAACATGTATTCTGTGTCTGCAAACTGTAAGAAGTGTTTTGACACAAGAAATACGAAAATATGAACCTCTGTGTCCCAGTTTGCACAGACAATGGAACTGTGCCATCCATGATCACTACAGGACCAAGAGCTATTACGGCTGTCGATTTTATAAAAAATTTTATTGAAGTATAGTTGATTTACAGTGTTGTGTTAATTTCTGCTGTATAGCAAAGTGATTCAGTTATATATGTATATACTTTTTCTTATTCTTTTCTATTATGGTTTATCATAGGACCTTGAATATATAGTTCCCTGTGCTGTACAGTAGGACTTTGTTGTGTATGCATCCTATATATACTAGTTTGCATCTGCTAACCCCAAACTCCCAATCCATCCCTCTCCCTCCCCCACTTGGCAACCACAAGTTTGTTCTCTATGTCTGTGAGTCTGTTTCTGTTTTTTAGATATGTTCATTTGTGTCATAGTTTAGATTCCACATATAAGTGATATCATATGGTATTTGTCTTTCTGACTTACTTCTCTTAATATGATAATCTCTAGGTACATCCATGTTGCTGCAAATGGCATTGTTTCATTCTTTTTTATGGCTGATTGATATTCCATTGTATATATATATATATATATATATATATATATATATATATATGTACCACATCTTCTTTTTCCATTCATCTGTTGATGGACGTTAAGGTTGTTTCTGTGTCTTGACTATTGTGAATAGTGCTGCTGTGAACATAGGGGTGCATGTATCCTTTCGAATTATAGTTTTACCTGAGTATATATGCACTGTAGTGGGATTACTGGATCATATGGCACCTCTATTTTTAGTTTTTTTTTTTTGCTGTACGCGGGGCTCTCACTGTTGTGGCATCTCCTGTTGCGGAGCACAGGCTCTGGACGCGCAGGCTCAGTGGCCATGGCTCACGGGCCCAGCCGCTCTGCAGCATGTGGGATCTTCCTGGACTGGGGCACGAACCCGTGTCCCCTGCATCGGCAGGTGGACTCTCAACCACTGTGCCACCAGGGAAGCCCTATTTTTAGTTTTCTGAGGAACCTCCATACTGTTTTCTATAGTGGCTGCTGCAATTTACATTCCACCAACAGTGTAGGAGGGTTCCCTTTTCTCTGCACCCTTCCCAGCGTTTATTTTGTAGACTTTTTAATGATGGCCATTCTGACTGGTGTGAGATGGTACCTCATTGTAGTTTTTAAAATAAATTTATTTATTTTTATTTTGGGCTGTGTTGTATCATCGTTGCTGCACGCGGGCTTTCTCTAGTTGCAGTGAGCGGGGGCTAGTCTTTGTTGTGGTGTGCAGGCTTCTCGTTGCAGTGGCTTCTCTTTGCTGCGGAGCACGGGCTCTAGGCACGCGGGCTTCAGTAGTTGTGGCACACGGGCTTAGTTGCTTGTGACATGTGGGATCTTCCCGGACTAGGACTGGAACCCGTGTCCCCTGCATTGGCAGGCGGATTCTTAACCACTGCGCCACCAGGGGAGCCCCTCATTGTAGTTTTGACAGCTGTCAATTTTAAGATGCATCACGGCCATCACAACTTTGTTGGTGTTGAAATGTACATCTTATAGTCAATTAAATACAATAGATAAAAAATTCTATGTGCTAGATATTATGTTCCTGCCCATAAACTGGATTGAGAATATTTTTGAAACGAAACAGGTCGATCATAACTAACATTACCATCCAGCTGTTAGCACTTCCATGTGGAAAGTTTTTTTAAGGAAGACCTAAGTTCTACAGATCTGAAGGGCACCTGCTTTTAAATTGGAATCAGTCTTTATTCTTTTGAAGCCACAAATATTTTCTTACGTGAAGGGTTCTCACTGAACACAGCTGATTCCTATTTCATGTTTGTCTTCTTTTTTGGAAAAGATGTTTGCTTCCCCAATTTTTTTCTCTTTCTCTCTAAAAAGAAATGCTAAGGCTTTGTGAAATGGAAACACAACTCTATTAATCACAGGGCTCATTGAAGAGGTTTAAAATGGAAGATGCACACACCCATATCAATAGCAATGGAAGTGTAACAGGGCTGCAGGCTTCCAGAAAGGATTCTTAATTCAGGAAGGGCCATGGGTCCAGATGATTAAAGTTGTTTTTCTCTTCTCCACTAATTTTTTTAAATCATCTGTTCCCGTAACTTATGTAAAATCTCCTTTTAAATTTCTCTACTAGTATAGTGATTCTAACATAAATGGTACAGTTGCCAAAATATTGATCACACCCATTTCCTAATGTCTCTCCTGTGATTTTGATAGATGTCACACAGGCTAATGTGCGATCAGTTTGGGGATGTTATTGGTAAATATTTGTAATAAAAATATAGATATCAAAAAAACTATGTCAACCATAGATGATTTCCTGAAATTTTAACTGAGACTTTCATTAGTAGCAGCTGGGACCCAGGTGCTGGCATTCTCTCGGTTACATGCTGGTCATCTTCTTGCCTGTCGTCTGTGGTCAGGATGGAGGGGAGGAAGGCCTGCCTGGTGTTCATCACTCCTTCCTCTGCTAATGCAAAGTTCGACGGCCTGTGCTGGTCTACCCCCAGTCCAATGGCTCAGAGTTATCTTGTTTTTTTTCTATTTGATTTTACCTTTGAGGTGTAGATCTTTGATCCCTCTGGAGTGTCTCTTTGTATATGACATGAGATAGGGATCCAAATTTATTTCCATGAAAGGAGTCAGTTTTCTCAGCACCAGTTTCTAGATAAGCTGTGCTTTCTCACTGATTTGTGATTTCCCTTGTTAACCAAGTTGATGTACACACACACACACGTACACATGCACGCTTTTCCTCCTTCCCTTGTATTTTTCTGGAACTTGTTCTTTTCGTCTCTTAGATATCATAATATGTCTTAGTTTGTGGTAGGCAAAGACCTTTTTTTCTTTTCTTGTCCTGTCCTTGTCCTTCCCATTTTCTATTCTCTTCTGTACTGATGTTTTCTTTTCCTTTTTTCTGTTTCTTGCTTTTCCCATTTTATCATTGACAGTGCAGTGGAGACGTCTCTGCGTATGCACCATGTGAAAGAGCTTATTGACGTTTGTGTTTCTGTCTCATGGATCACCAATTTAAAAAGCAGTTTTGAGGTACTAGGTATGTAAGAAGCCTAGATTCAACAGTCGCACACTAAAAACAGTAATATGAAAATCTTAACACACTGTCCACCACAGAAGTTTGTGGCTTGGTTAGGTTTTGCTTTGTCCTTGTACTGCCAGGTGGAACGGTGTGTTCACCTAAAACCACAACATAGCCCTGAACAGTGTTGCCATTTTAGATTTTTGTCTCTGTCACCCCTTCTCTGACTAAAAATAATTATTGTATGGGAATTGAGAGGGAAGAACTGAGAGGAAGTGCTTATTTTCTTGTATTCCAAGGACAAAGTGACGTTTTTGATTCTGTTAAATAGTACTTGAAAGATGCTGAATAAACTTAGTCAGTTCCATCAGCAAACTGGGTAATCCTGAGGTTGGAAACGTGGGGGTCTGTAAAATTTAGTCACGGAGGAATAAAGTACCTTTGGTCACAAGTTGTTTAGAAAAAAGCAACACCACCAAACCCTGCAGCTGTTTTAAAGTGGGCGTTTCCTCTTGGAGAGAAGTCCAGACTCTCTCGGAGTTCTATTCTGATTTCTTCGTAACTTGCCGAAGGTTGGCAGCCTCTGCTCAGCTGATGACACACACTGCAGGGAGCGGAGGGATGTCTCTTCTGTGCCTGGGGTGGGTGGTCCCCCCGGAGGAGCCCAGGGATACCTCAGGCGTGGCTGGGAGATTTTCCTTCTGTGGCTGTCTGTACTGTACCGGCTTTAGGGACGAACATGTGTGTGTGTGTGTGTGTGTGTGTGTGTGTGTGTGTGTGTGTGTGTAACACTCTACTTGAACTCGAATTTCCAAGTTGAAATTGTTTACCTTCCAAATAATCGAGAGAAAAAAGAGGAAGCCTGAAAAGGGACTCTGGATGTGTAAATGCTTTTCTTGTAGCAGATCAGAATTGCGAGTGGGTCTCCTGCAGACCCTTAGGGTTTATTGCTTGCAATTCCAGACGAATTACAGTATGTATTGCAGTCACTGTATTTAGGTTACATCTGCTTTCTCTTAAAGTTCCTTGGTAAACCGAAACTGCTAGTGAGTAGAAGCCTGACTCTGAAAATTTTGAAAAGCAGCTGTGTCCAGATCACAAGATTTTTCTTTGCTTTTGTTTTCATGGAGGAATTGTTCTGGGTTTGGTGACTATTTACTTAAACCAAGTACAAATGCAGGGAGCTAAGTAGACAGCCTTATTTTAGCCTTATGAACTTTGGTTTGTTTGATTCCTTTTTTTTTTTTTCTAAACTGCCAGGGCACACATTTTAGTGTCTACCCCGCTTTTGACCTCCAGCTCTACTGTTTTGCGTTTGGTTATCTTGAGGAAAGACGGAGGTGAGAGCATTTGTACTTAACTTGTACTCAGCCTCTGCGGTCCCAAAGTCAGTGGGGCTGTCAAGTTAAAAACAGAAAAGCTGGTTGCTCGGTGGATAGCTGAGACTCTTCATGTGATTTCGGTTTACTCTTGGTTGGGTTTCACATTACAGTACATTTGGGGAATTATTTCTTGGGCTCTGGCAACTCTGCACCACTTCCTCCATGTTGGGGATTTTCCGTCTGAGGTGTTCAGGAAGAATTACACAGAGTTTGTGGAAACTCACAATTCCGAATGGACAAAGGAAGAAACACCTTAGGTTTGAGTGGATGTTTTTCCGTTACATTCCTGGATTGGATATGTTTTTCTCTTTTTAATTGTTTTTCCTTTTTGGTGTGAGTATTAAATTCCATTCTGGAAGGTGAATTTCAGTTGACTTTTGGGGAAACCTTTGCAGCGGCGGTTGAGTCTGGATTAGACTCTGGGGTTTCCAGTGGCAGCTTCCCTGCCCCGGCCGCTCCTGTCTCTTGAACAACCTGAGAGACTGTGCCTGTGGACACTGTGCTAAAGGGTCGCCTCTCAGTTCCGCCGTTTTCGTCGTGAGGTGATCTCACTTTCCCCGTTGGTGCTCATGAGCCCTCTGTCTGGTTTTGCCCGCCTTTCTTTTTTCCGTTTTCCCTCTAGATTTTTTCCCCTCACATTTCCGTATACCTCTGCTTCTTCTCACCCTTCCAAGGTCATACCTCTTCTTGTTCCATTTTCACTTGTGTCTTCAAGTCTTGCATCTTTTCCTTTGAAAAAACGTTCCTTTTTTCTTCCGTGGCCTGTTCCGACATCATCAAGATGGAGACCTTTTTTTCAATTCCCTTTCATCGTGTGGAAACCGGTAGCTCTTCTCTCTTAAAGACCAGTTGGAAAGGCTTCTTCTTGCTTTTCCTAAGTGGACTGGGTTGCTACTTACTTAGAAACCACAAGCATTCCTGTGTGAAATTAAACTTGCTGTTTTGAGATTGTGTGTGGGGTTAGAAGAGGGGGACATGGTAATATTTGGAGTCTCTGGCCTCTACCTCCCATAGGTTTTTCATTAACATTTTGTTGATTTTAAGCTATTCTTATATTTGGGACTAGTTTCCTGAGTTAACCTCTGGTTCTCTTTCTAGCAGGGCCCTGTTGGTTTGCTTTTTTCTCTTGCCCTGGTTCTACCCCAGACGTTTTCCATATGACCACACCTCTTTCCACAGAGGTTCTTATCAGGACTCTTTAGCGCCTACTAGTGTTTTTGCCAGAATGTTTTCCGTAATACCTCTAGTCACATATTAAGTTAGCAGTTAATTCCTTTGTGAAGAAAAGCAGGTATTTAATCAACAAAATCATATTTGTGCAAATATATCTGTGTTAACACTCTGGCAACATTGAGGTGCCTTCTAAAATGGCTTCATCTCACAAAGAAAAGAAAAACTTTCTACCCTTTGTACTGTATTGTGTAAACCATGCTATCAAAACTTACCTGTCTGAAACTCTGGGACCTAATAGAGTCAGATAACATGAATGTATTAGATTTTTTTTTTTTTTTTTTTTTTTTTTTTTTCTCTACCTGCTTTAGAGGTCTACTCTCAGCAGGGACTGGCTTTGGGAAGATCCTCTGGGGACGTGGAGGAAACTAGGGGGGTTTGTGGGCTCCTAGGATTAGAGTAGAGGACTGGGCTAGGACTCCTTGGATTATATTTTTTTTTTTTTTTTTTTTTTTTTTTTTTTTAAACATCTTTATTAGGGTATAATTGCTTTACAATGGTGTGTTAGTTTCTGCCTTACAACAAAGTGAATCAGCTATACATATACATATGTTCCCATATGTCTTCCCTCTTGCGTCTCTCTCCCTCCCACTCTCCCCATCCCACCCTTCCAGGCTGTCACAAAGCACCGAGCTAATATCCCTGTGCCTTGCGGCTGCTTCCCCCCAGCTATCTACCTTACTACGTTTGTTAGTGTGTATATGTCCATGACTCTCTCTCGCCCTGTCAAAACTCACCCTTCCCCCTCCCCATATCCTTAAGTCCGTTCTCTAGTAGGTCTGCGTCTTTATTCCTATCTTACCCCTAGGTTCTTCATGACATTTTTTTCCCTTAAATTCCATATATATGTGTTAGCATACGGTATTTGTCTTTTTCTTTCTGACTTACTTCACTCTGTATGACAGATTCTAGGTCTATCCATCTCATTACAAATAGCTCAATTTCATTTCTTTTTAAGGCTGAGTAATATTCCATTGTGTATATGTGCCACATCTTCTTTATCCATTCATCCGATGATGGGCGCTTAGGTTGTTTCCATGTCCTGGCTATTGTAAATAGAGCTGCAATGAACATTTTGGTACATGACTCTCTTTGAATTTTGGTTTTCTCAGGGTATATGCCAAGTAGTGGGATTGCTGGGTCATATGGTAATTCTATTTGTAGTTTTTTAAGGAACCTCCATACTGTTCTCCACAGTGGCTGAACCAATTCACATTCCCACCAGCAGTGCAAGAGTGTTCCCTTTTCTCCACACCCTCTCCAGCATTTATTGTTTCTAGATTTTTTGATGATGGCCATTCTGACTGGTGTGAGATGATATCTCATTGTAGTTTTGATTTGCATTTCTCTAATGATTAATGATGTTGAGCATTCTTTCATGTGTTTGTTGGCATTCTGTATATCTTCTTTGGAGAAATGTCTATTTAGGTCTTCTGCCCATTTTTGGATGGAGTTGTTTGTTTTTTTGTTATTGAGCTGCATGAGCTGCTTGTAAATTTTGGAGATTAATCCTTTGTCAGTTGCTTCATTTGCAAATGTTTTCTCCCATTCTGAGGGTTGTCTTTTGGTCTTGGTTATGGTTTCCTTTGCTGTGCAAAAGCTTTGAAGTTTCATTAGGTCCCATTTGTTTATTTTTGTTTTTATTTCCATTACTCTAGGAGGTGGGTCAGAAAGGATCTTGCTGTGATTTATGTCATAGAGTGTTCTTCCTATGTTTTCTTCTAAGAGTTTGATAGTTTCTGGCCTTACGTTTAGGTCTTTAATCCATTTTGAGCTTATTTTTGTGTATGGTGTTAGGGAGTGATCTAATCTCATACTTTTACATGTACCTGTCCAGTTTTCCCAGCACCATTTATTGAAGAGGCTGTCCTTTCTCCACTGTACATTCCTGCCTCCTTTATCAAAGATAAGGTGTCCATATGTGCGTGGGTTTATCTCTGGGCTTTCTATCCTGTTCCACTGATCTATCTTTCTGTTTTTGTGCCAGTACCATACTGTCTTGATTACTGTTGCTTTGTAATATAGTCTAAAGTCAGGGAGCCTTATTCCTCCAGCTCCTTTTTTCGTTCTCAAGATTGCTTTGGCTATTCGGGGTCTTTTGTGTTTCCATACAAATTGCGAAATTTTTTGTTCTAGTTCTGTGAAAAATGCCAGTGGTAGTTTGATAGGGATTGCATTGAATCTGTAGATTGCTTTGGGTAGTAGAGTCATTTTCACAATGTTGATTCTTCCCATCCAAGAACATGGTATATCTCTCCATCTATTTGTATCATCTTTAATTTCTTTCATCAGTGTCTTATAATTTTCTGCATACAGGTCTTTCGTATCCTTAGGTAGGTTTATTCCTAGATATTTTATTCTTTTTGTTGCAATGGTAAATGGGAGTGTTTTCTTGATTTCACTTTCAGATTTTTCATCATTAGTATATAGGAATGCCAGAGATTTCTGTGCATTAATTTTGTATCCTGCTACTTTACCAAATTCATTGATTAGCTCTAGTAGTTTTCTGGTAGCATCTTTAGGATTCTCTATGTATAGTATCATGTCATCTGCAAACAGTGACAGCTTTACTTCTTCTTTTCCGATTTGGATTCCTTTTATTTCCTTTTCTTCTCTGATTGCTGTGGCTAAAACTTCCAAAACTATGTTGAATAATAGTGGTGAGAGTGGGCAACCTTGTCTTGTTCCTGATCTTAGTGGAAATGCTTTCAGTTTTTCACCATTGAGGATGATGTTTGCTGTGGGCTTGTCATATATGGCTTTTATTATGTTTAGGAAAGTTCCCTCTATGCCTACTTTCTGGAGGGTTTTTATCATAAATGGGTGTTGAATTTTGTCGAAAGCTTTCTCTGCATCTATTGAGATGATCATATGGTTTTTCTCCTTCAATTTGTTAATATGGTTTATCACATTGATAGATTTGCGTATATTGAAGAATCCTTGCATTCCTGGAATAAACCCCACTTGATCATGGTGTATGATCCTTTTAATGTGCTGTTGGATTCTGTTTGCTAGTATTTTGTTGAGGATTTTTGCATCTATGTTCATCAGTGATATTGGCCTGTAGTTTTCTTTCTTTGTGACATCCTTGTCTGGTTTTGGTATCAAGGTGATGGTGGCTTCGTAGAAGGAATTTGGGAGTGTTCCTCCCTCTGCTATATTTTGGAAGAGTTTGAGAAGGATAGGTGTTAGCTCTTCTCTAAACGTTTGATAGAATTCACCTGTGAAGCCATCTGGTCCTGGGCTTTTGTTTGTTGGAAGGTTTTTAATCACAGTTTCAATTTCAGTGCTTGTGATTGGTCTGTTCATATTTTCTATTTCTTCCTGATTCAGTCTTGGCAGGTTGTGCATTTCTAAGAATTTGTCCATTTCTTCCAGATTGTCCATTTTATTGGCATAGAGTTGCTTGTAGTATTCTCTCATAATTTTTTTTATTTCT
Organism: Phocoena phocoena; assembly: GCF_963924675.1. Taxonomy (NCBI): domain Eukaryota; kingdom Metazoa; phylum Chordata; class Mammalia; order Artiodactyla; family Phocoenidae; genus Phocoena; species Phocoena phocoena. Next base: position 72,605,694 of record NC_089234.1, on the reverse strand, counting down.
TCAGTGTCAGTTGTTACTTCTCCTTTTTCATTTCTAATTCTATTGATTTGAGTCTTCTCCCTTTTTTTCTTGATGAGTCTGGCTAGTGGTTTATCTATTTTGTTTATCTTCTCAAAGAACCAGCTTTTAGTTTTATTGATCTTTGCTATTGTTTCCTTCATTTCTTTTTCATTTATTTCTGATCTGATTTTTATGATTTCTTTCCTTCTGCTAGCTTTGGGGTTTTTTTGTTCTTCTTTCTCTAATTGCTTGAGGTGCAAGGTTAGGTTGTTTATTCGAGATGTTTCCTGCTTCTTAAGGTGGGCTTGTATTGCTATAAACTTCCCCCTTAGGACTGCTTTTGCTGCATCCCATAGGTTTTGGGTCGTTGTGTCTCCATTGTCATTTGTTTCTAGGTATTTTTTTATTTCCTCTTTGATTTCTTCAGTGATCACTTCATTATTAAGTAGTGTATTGTTTAGCCTCCATGTGTTTGTATTTTTTACAGATCTTTTCCTGTAATTGATATCTAGTCTCATGGCGTTGTGGTCGGAAAAGATACTTGATACAATTTCAGTTTTCTTAAATTTACCAAGGCTTGATTTGTGACCCAAGATATGATCTATCCTGGAGAATGTTCCCTGAGCACTTGAGAAAAATGTGTATTCTGTTGTTTTTGGATGGAGTGTCCTATAAATATCAATTAAGTCCATCTTGTTTAGTGTATCATTTAAAGCTTGTGTTTCCTTATTTATTTTCATTTTGGATGATCTGTCCATGGGTGAAAGTGGGGTGTTAAAGTCCCCTACTATGAATGTGTTACTGTTGATCTCCCCTTTTATGGTTGTTAGTATTTGCCTTATGTATTGAGGTGCTCCTATGTTGGGTGCATAAATATTTACAATTGTTATATCTTCTTCTTGGATTGATCCCTTGATCATTATGTAGTGTCCTTCTTTGTCCCTTTTAATAGTCCTTATTTTAAAGTCTATTTTGTCTGATATGAGAATTGCTACTCCAGCTTTCTTTTGGTTTCCATTTGCATGAAATATCTTTTTCCATCCCCTTACTTTCAGTCTGTATGTGTCTCTAGTTCTGAAGTGGGTCTCTTGTAGACAGCATATATAAGGGTCTTGTTTTTGTATCCATTCAGCCAATCTGTGTCTTTTGGTGGGAGCATTTAGTCCATTTACATTTAAGGTAATTATTGATATGTATGTTCCTATTTCCATTTTATATATTGTTTTGGGTTCGCTACTATAGGTCATTTCCTTCTCTTGTGTTTCGTGTCTAGAGAAGTTCCTTTAGCATTTGTTGTAAAGCTGGTTTGGTGGTGCTGAACTCTCTCAGCTTTTGCTTGTCTGTAAAGGTTTTATTTTCTCCATCAAATGTGAATGAGATCCTTGCTGGGTAGAGTAGCCTTGGTTTCAGGCTATTCTCCTTCATCACTTTCAGTATGTCCTGCCACTCCCTTCTGGCTTGTAGGGTTTCTGCTGAGAGATCAGCTGTTAACCTTATGGGGATTCCCTTGTGTGTTATTTGTTGTTTTTCCCTTGCTGCTTTTAATATGCTTTCTTTGTATTTAATTTTTGACAGTTTGATTAATATGTGTCTTGGCGTGTTTCTCCTTGTATTTATCCTGTATGGGACCCTCTGTGCTTCCTGGACTTGATTAACTATTTCCTTTCCCATATTAGGGAAGTTTTCAACTATAATCTCTTCAAATATTTTCTCAGTCCCTTTCTTTCTTTCTTCTTCTTCTGGAACCCCTATAATTCGAATGTTGGTGCGTTTCATGTTGTCCCAGAGGTCTCTGAGACTGTCCTCAGTTCTTTTCATTCTTTTTTCTTTATTCTGCTCTGCAGTAGTTATTTCCACTACTTTATCTTCCAGGTCACTTATCCGTTCTTCTGCCTCAGTTATTCTGCTATTGATCCTATCTAGAGTGATTTTAATTTCATTTATTGCATTGTTCATCGTTGCTTGTTTCATCTTTAGTTCTTGTAGGTCCTTGTTAACTGTTTCTTGCATTTTGTCCATTCTACTTCCAAGATTTCGGATCATCCTTACTATCATTATTCTGAATTCTTTTTCAGGTAGATTGCCTATTTCCTCTTCATTTGTTAGGTCTGGTGGGTTTTTATCTTGCTCCTTCATCTGCTGTGTGTTTTTCTGTCTTCTCATTTTGCTTATCTTACTGTGTTTGGGGTCTCCTTTTTGCAGGCTGCAGGTTCGTAGTTCCCGTTGTTTTTGATGTCTGTCTCCAGTGGCTAAGGTTGTTTCAGTGGGTTGTGTAGGCTTCCTGGTGGAGGGGACTAGTGCCTGTGTTGTGCTGGATGAGGCTGGATCTTGTCTCTCTAGTGGGCAGGTTCACGTCTGGTGGTGTGTTTTGGGGTGTCTGTGGCCTTATTATGATTTTAGGCAGCCTCTCTGCTAATGGGTGGGGTTGTGTTCCTGTTTTGCTAGTTGTTTGGCATAGGTTGTCCAGCACTGTGGCTTGCTGGTCGTTGAGTGAAGCTGGGTGCTGGTGTTAAGATGGAGGTCTCTGGGATATTTCCACCGTTTAATATTATGTGGAGCTGGGAGGTCTCTTGTTGACCAGTGTCCTGAAGTTGGCTCTCCTACCTCAGAGGCAGAGCCCTGACTCCTGGCTGGAGCACCAAGAGCCTTTCATCCACACGGCTCAGAATAAAAGGGAGAAAAAGTAGGGAGAATTAGTAGAAGTATGAGTAAAGAAAGAGGGAAAGGAGGAAAGGAAGGAAGAAAGAAGCAAAGAAGGAAAGAAAGGAGGGAGGGAGGGAGGAAGGAAGGAAGGAGGGACAGAAGGAAAAAAAGCCAGAAAGAAAGATGATACAGTAAAAATAAAATAAAGTATAATATAGTTATTGAATTAAAAAATATTTAGAAAAAAAAAAAAAGGGACGGATAGAACCTTAGGACAAATGTTGGAAGCAAAGCTATACAGAGAAAATCTTACACAGAAGCATACACATACACCTTCACAAAAAGAGGTAAAGGGGGTAAAATCATAAATCCTGCTCCCTGAGACCACCTCCTCAATTTGGGGTGATTCGTTGTCTAAAGGAGGGAGGGAAGGAAGGAAAGAAAGAAAGCACGAAGGTAAAGTATAATAAAGTTATTACAATTAAACTTAATTATTAAGAAAAAGAATTTTTAAAAAAAAGTCATGGACGGATAGAGCCCTAGGACAAATGGTGGAAGCTAGAGTATACAGACTAGATGTCACACAGAAGCATACACGTACACATTCACAAAAAGAGGAAAAGGGAAAAAAATCATAGATCTCGCTCCTAAATTCCACCTCTTCAATTTGGGATCATTCCTTGTCTATTCAGGTATTCCACAGATGCAGGGTATATCAAGTTGATTGTGGAGCTTTAATCCGCTGCTTCTGTGGCTGCTGGGAGAGATTTCCCTTTCTCTTCTTTGTTTTCACAGCTCACAGGAGCTCAGCTTTGGATTTGGCCCTGCCTCTGCGTGTAGGTCGCTGGAGGGCGTCTGTTTTTTCGCTCAGACAGGACGGGGTTAAAGGAGCCGCTGATTCGGGGCCTCCGGCTCACTCAGGCCGGGGGTTGGGGGATGGGGGAAGGAGGGGCACTGCGTGCGGGGCCGGCCTGCGGCGGCAGAGGCGGCGTGACGCTGCGGCAGAGGCCGGCGTGACGTTGCACCAGCCTGAGGCCCGCCGTGCGCTGTCCCGGGGAAGTTGTCCCTGGATCCCGGGAACCTGGCAGTGGCGGGCTGCACAGGCTCCGCGGAAGAGGGGTGTGGAGAGTGACCTGTGCTTGCACACAGGCTCCTTGGTGGCGGCAGCAGCAGCCTTAGCGTCTCCCGCCCGTCTCTGGGGTCCGCGGTTTTAGCCGCGGCTCGCGCCTGTCTCTGGGGTTTGCGCTTTCAGCCGCGGCTCGCGCCCGTCTCGGGGGTTCGCGCTTTCAGCCGCGGCTCGCGCCCGTCTCGGGGGCTCGCGCCCTCAGCCGCGGCTCGCGCCCGTCTCTGGAGTTCCTTTAAGCAGCGCTCTTAAACCCCTCTCCTCGCGCACCAGGAAACAAAGAGGGAAGAAAAAGTCTCTTGCCTCTTCGGCCGGTGCAGGCTTTTCCCCGAACTCCCTCCTGGCTAGTCGTGGTGCACTAACCCCTTCAGGCTATGTTCAAGCCGCCAACCCCAGTCCTCTCCCTGAGCTCCGTCCAAAACCAAAACCCGAGCCTCAGCTCGCAGCCCCGCCCGCCCCGGTGGGTGAGCAGCAAGCCTCTCGGGTTGGTGAGTGCTGGTCGGCACCGATCGTCTGTGCAGGAATCTCCCCGCTTTGCCCTCCGCACCCGTCGCTGTGCACTACTCCGCGGTCCCGAAACTGCCCCCTCCGCCTCCCGCAGTCTCCGCCCGCGGAGGGGCTTCCTAGTGTGTGGAAACTTTTCCTCCTTTACAGCTCCCTCCCACTGGTGCAGGTGCCGTCCTTATTCTTTTGTCTCTGTTTTTTCTTTTGCCCTACCCAGTTACGTGGGGGAGTTTCTTGCCTTTTGGGAGGTCTGAGGTCTTCTGCCAGCCTTCAGTAGGAGTTCTGTAGGAGTTGTTCCACGTGTGGATGTATTTCTGGTGTATCCGTGGGGAGGAAGGCGATCTCCGCGTCTTACTCTTCCGCCATCTTCAAGGTCCCCCTGTATTAGATTTTGATAGTGAGGAATGCTTGTATGGTATTTGCAAAGAATTTTCATAGGTGCTCACATTAAAAATTGCAATTTATTTTCTTGGTGCTTTAATTTCTTAATTGCTATGATAAGAAAACTTATTTTGCATTGAAATAACCATATGTAATTAAAATACACACTGCTGAACATAATTCACATGTATAATTAGATACCTCACTTTAGAATATACAAGGGGTACATATAAAATAATGTCAATTCTCTGGCCCTGGTGTGAAATTAGCCTCCACGTTGGATGTTATACTACCTGAATATTGTGGTCTGTGGATTTATATTTGCTTATGAGTGTGTACATTTCTCAGTTGTGAAATATAGATTTCAGTAAGTGCTTTGAAATCATAGCACGTTATCTGTAGGAAGAGTATTTGGCTTTACCAATTCATTGCCCGACTATTGCATTTCTGTGTTTCTGTTGGAAAATGCACGCCTAATTGAGATGTGAGTGGTGAAAAGTACAACAAATATTAAAGTGCCTCTGTGTAGGCCTTGATTTATGCTTGAAAGATACAAAAATAAATATCAGAGCGTCCATTGCCAAGAGTGTAGCTTATGATTAATAAATGGATGTTTTGTTTCGGAGGATGAATATTCAGGATTTCTGACTTAGGTTTCAGTTGCTTCAAGAGGTGTTGTGCACAGAGAGTGGCAGGAAGGGTACAGGCCTTTTTTTTAAAAACATCTTTATTGGGGTATAATTGCTTTACAGTATTGTGTTGGTTTCTGCTGTATAACAAGGTGAATCAGCTATATGTATAAATATATCCCCATATCTCCTCCCTCTTGCGTCTCCCTCCCACCGTCCTTATCCCACCCCTCTAGGTGGTCACAAAGCACAGAGCTGATCTCCGTGTGCTATGCGGCTGCTTCCCACTAGCTATCTGCTTTACATTTGGTAGTGTATATATGTCCATGCCACTCTCTCACTTCATCCCAGCTTACCCTGGGAACCCTCCCCGTGTCCTCAAGTCCCTTCTCTACGTCTGTATGTTTATTCCTGTCCCGCTCCTAGGTTCATGAGAACCTTTTTTTTTTTTTAGATTCCATATATATGTGTTAGCATACAGTATTTATTTTTCTCTTTCTGACTTACTTCACTTTGTATGACAGACTCTAGGTCCATCCACCTCACTACAAATAGCTCAATTTCGTTTCTTTTTATGGCTGAGTCATATTCCATTGTATATATGTGCCACATCTTCTTTATCCATTCATCTGTTGATGGACACTTACGTTGCTTCCATGTCCTGGCTCTTGTAAATAGCACTGCAGTGAACATCGTGGTACATGACTCTTTTTGAATTATGGTTTTCTCTGGGTATATGCCCAGTAGTGGTATTGCTGGGTCGTATGGTAGTTCTGTTTTTAGTTTTTTAAGGATACTGTTCCATACTGTTCTCCATAGTGGCTGTACCAATTTACATTCCCATTAACAGTGCAAGAGGGTTCCCTTTTCTCCACACCCTCTCCAGAATTTATTGTTTGTAGATTTTTTGATGACAACAGGCCTTTTCTTAACTCCACACACCTAAGTCACTTCTCACCCTATTAGAGAGGCTGGAACCCCATTCAGGTCAGTCTTTCCCAGGTATTCTGAGGAAGAAAGGAGGTGGCAGGACAGGGACCAGTATAAGACTTTCATCGAAGATTATTTGTTGATTTAGATTGCTCATGGGTAAAGTTTGTTAGAACCGAGGTGCCATAAATACCGATGTAGTCTGTCCTTAAGCCTGAAACCTCCAACTCAGATCAGCTGTGAGCAACTGGCTCTCACATCAAAGGCTTTTCTTTTTGCTGGCACAGCAAAAGGTTTGAAGTTCTTGGAAGTTGGCAACACTGAAAAGCTGCACTCCCTGTGTCAGAAACAACCCCAGGAGAGAACCTTATGAATGGTGCTTGGTTTCCAACGCCATTCGCTAGAAGACAAAATGTCCTGACATGCATTTGCAATATGTTTTCTCTACTGTCTTAAAAAATTATATATCCAGGTTTTTTTTTAACTGGGACCAGAGCTATCATGTAAAAAAAAATTCTTTTTTGACTGGCAAAATATATTGCATATTTTGTACGAGTCCAGAAAAACACTTATAGAATGTTACCTGTTCCAAAGTTTGTAGTCCCCAGTTGTGTGTTGAGCATGGGCCGCATATTAGATATTAGATTATGTAGGGGCCCTCACAGTAGGTACCTAAAGCTTGCTGGATCGTTTCTCTTGCCCTCCTGCCTACCAAATTCTATGAATTCTACTGAATAAAAAATGGAATTTGTGGCAGATCCTGGTAGAGGCAATTATATTGCTATCACGAGTATGACACTCAGTAACAAAGCAGTTCCTGGCACATGGTTCATTTACTTCTTTTCCCCCTCCCCTTTGAGAGCTGTGACAGAAAGCCAGCCCATTATTCCTTCCTGTCCCTCATCTGGCAAAGGCAAGTTTACTTCTAATAACCAAACTATTGGACTAAATAATAATTCCATTTCGACCCTTTAGATCATTACCAAAAGCTGTCAAGCATCAGAAGTATTTCATCAGCCATTTCTTCTCACTATCTGTAGGTCCAAGATAATGAGACAAATAGGACTAGCTTCTGTTACTTCTTACTTGTTGAAAATTTCTGTTGCTCTTGGGAATAAAAACTATTAAGTTCTGTAAAGTGTGATCAGAGAAAAGAAACTGAAATTAAAACTGAGCATTTGTTCCAGTGGGATTTTTTAAAAATAAAAGCTGGCCACTTACTGAAAGCCCGACTTAGATTCCAAGGACAATAGCTTCGGGCATTAAAATAGAACTGTAAATATTTTCAATATGAACAAGATATCTGTAAAATCTGAAATCTTTGTGAAATTTTCTAGAGGAAAAACATCAGGCTAAATATCTGGGAAGCAGGCATTTTCAGCCCTTTTGCTGGTACATGGAAAGGATTAATTGGTATGAACAGCTTTGGGTATTCACCATATATATTGGTATAGTGCCATAGAACATTCTTCACCCAGTTACAAATCACAGTAGGGAAAGAATGAAAACTGCTAAATTGTTCTTTTATTGTTAAGACAGTACTTTCTGTTTCCTCTTTTTCTATAGTGTGAAAGAAACTCAGTGTTGGCCCTCTGTTTTATGGAAACTAAAAATAAAATTATACTAAGAAGAAGGGCAAAGGAGTGAGAAAAATTGTTTCTTTTTGAGGGAATTGTGGTCATTTGAAACATGACATAATGCTAGCTGTTTTTCATCAGCACGTTTTAAGCAAACACATTCTTAGCTCTGTTTCTGGTTTTGATCGTAAGTCCACTGTGAATTCATATACTGTGGGAAGAGCTAATGATGCTAAAAGAAGCCTGGTTGTTGCCAGGTGTGAGAACGGGATTGGTTTTCTCAAGGAACCCTTATTCCATCAAGGGTGTTAAATTACTGTAGGTTACATTCTCGCAGCAGATTGGTGAGTCCCCAAGTGACAGTTTCCACTATTTTCCAGTTCCGTGGTGTGTCTGTACCTAATAGTTTTGCTTCTTGTTAAATTGTAGAACTCATATATTACGTTACCTTCCACAGAGAAGCTCACATGTATTCCAGGTGAAATCTCATCACCGTAAATACATCACCACCAAACACCACAGAATACATTTTCTAAGTCTTTAAATACATTTATTTAAAGTAAAATTGAACGCAGAGAAATTTCTGTTGCAAAAAAATGCTTTTCAGAATCTATTTTAATGGGATTTAAGTTGTCTTTATTAATGGCCTTGGGAATTACTTGTTTTAGAGTTCAAGGATAATTTTACCGCCAAATGGAAAATCCTGACTCTCACACAGATATAAATTGAACACGTGTTAGAGATTTTATGTATCTAATTATTAGTGAGAGAACCAGACAGATGTTACAGCCTCTCACAGGAGAAGCACAGATTTATATGGAATAAAGGAATGTCATATGAATTTATAAATGTTATCTGATGTTCGCTTTTTCTAATGGGAAGGAGAAATGAAGTTAATTGAATCACCATGGGACAGAATTTATTTGCATGTCTGTAGACAACACTTATTTTGCTTTGCTCTTAGTTATATAAAATTTAAGGAGTTATAAATAGTTCAAAGGCAGTGAAAGGCTAGCATCAGAGAACCTGGAAAGATGAGCTCTAAACCATGCATAGTTTTCCACTGGAGACTCTGGTAATCTGTTTTGCTTATCATTTCCTTACATTAGTTATGATCGACATAAATGAATATTTGTTGGAACCAGAGGAACTTGCTGAGAAGTAACACGCAGCCTTCCTTAGGTTTTTTCCTGAAAGGTCAAAGGTTATTTTAATTCCTTTACAGACAAAAAGACTTCTTCATTCTATGTTATAAAAGATGTCAAGTTCATTCTTCAGGGGTATGATTTAAGATTTTGTAAGGTAAGATGCTAAGAATTTATGAACAGAATGATGAGTTTGTGTGAAACTAGATGATGCCGAGACACAGATGGAAGTCGCTAACCCTCTATAGGTGGGGCTGGAAAGAAAGTTGTTTCCTTTGTAATTACAAGAGGAGATGCACAAATCCTAGAGGCGGAGACACTGACAAAGTTTAAAATCTATGTGAGATAAACACTAAAAAATGAGCCAGTGAAGGACTTTAAGCTCCCTGGGGCCTAAATCAGTTTCCATTGGAAGGAACTGGCAGAGAAACCCATCAATATAGAGTTTTTAAAATAAATTTATTTATTAAATTAAATTAATTAATTAATTTTGGGGGCTGCTTTGGGTCTTTGTTGCTGTGCACAGGCTTTTCTCTAGTTGCGGCGAGCGGAGGCCACTCTTCATTGCGGTGTGCGGGCTTCTCATTGTGGTGGCTTCTCTGGTTGCGGAGCACGGGCTCCAGGCGCGTGGACTTCAGTAGTTGTGGCACGTGGGCTCAGTAGTTATGGCTCTCGGGCTCTAGAGCGCAGGCTCAGTAGTTGTGGCACACGGGCTTAGTTGCTCTGCAGCATGTGGGATCCTCCTGGACCAGGGCTTGAACCCGTGTCCCCTGCATTGGCAGGCGGATCCTTAACCACAGCGCCGCCACGGAAGCCCGAATACAGAGTTTTAAAGATGATTTATTGTGATTTCCCTTGTGTGTTAATTAGTTCCATCTGTCTATTTATTTTGATAAAATCACTTAGAAAAATTTAGAAGTGTTTGTGTGCTTAAATATTATAAAAGGCATTGTGCTCCTATGGGTAAGGGTTGTTGAGAGTAGATGATTAACAAATGGTTCAGGCTATTGATTCCTTAAGTCTGTCTTAGAAAAAAAGTGCTAACTGAAGGAGGTGGCTGGGCTACTCTTCTGGAGACTCCAGAGCAAGCGTTGGCGTGGGACTGATTCCTGGGAGCACATCCTCATCTTCCAGGAGTCTGGAGTAAGTGCCTGTATAATCCTTTTCATCAACACACTTCAGGAACTCATGGGTTTTGAAGTTCATGTCAACCACTGATAAAAGCAGCCATTTCCATAATGACTGGAAAAAATCTCTTAGGAAATGTTTCCAAAAGGAAAGAATTGGGAGCCTACAGTCGGATGAAAATAGGTCCAATGGTAGAAGTCAACTTTTTGTAGGTGTGAGTCCAGGATTCAGTTGGAAACCAAACTCTTTTTCAAGTGTTTGCTTTTAAGTTGGCACTGCTTTCCCTCACGACACTGGTTTCCCCACGTGTCTTTTTTTGTTGATTTATGTCAGAAAGAGCCTGTACGTGCTGTGTTCCCAACCTGGGATGGGCCAGTTCCTCCTCACTCTAAGAGAACTTTGTGGCCAGGAGACTCTCAGAGCTGATCAAATTCAAGGCCAAGTAAGTGAAAGCTGAAGAATGTACAAACATAGGAAAACAAAAATCATGGAAACTTGAAGAGAACAAGAGACTATAAGAGGTGCCACCGAAGTGAGGAAATCTGGTCAGACATTGAGATCTGACTTGCAGCCAGGCTTGATGGGAATGTCTGTGAAATATTGGAGAATGCACTTGTCAGTTTTGCTGAATACAGCAAAAAATGTCTAAAGTATACAGTGGAAGTGCCAAAATCAAGATCCATAACGTTTTACATGATATATTTATATTGTGGTATCTGGCCCAAAATGTAGTCCACTTTGTTTTCTTTTGCTTCCACATCATATGGTAAAAGAAAGAGGGATAGGTTATTAAGTGGCTGGCATTCTTTTTTTTACAAACTCTGGGGTCTGTGGTCAGCCGCTGCAGGTAAGATCCAGCCTGTCTGGTTAAATGAGTGGATTGATTGTCGTGACGGGCCATTTGTGCCAGGAGGTGTACGTGGCATTAAGCTTCTGTACATTCTCTTTTCAAAATTTTCTTTACATGGCAATTGACCTGAGTTTTTATTGTGAGATGGAAGTAAAAGGCATTGGCCAAACTTGCAAGTGTACTTTGGAACTTTAGAAAACAGAGCATTAATCTCTTTCAAGATTAGCCCCTACAAATATACTGCAGTATTTGAGTGATTTCATCCTTATAAACAAAGGATCAATTCCGCATATTCTTCATTGCCACGGCACATCCCCATGTATTGGTCAGACTCAGCGGAATAAAAAGTCTATCAGAATTTCATAGGTTCTAAATGTGAAATGAAGCCAGCTCTATTATGTTTGTTGTTTCAAGGCCCTGTGATCTTTTTAATTTTTAAAAAATTTTTGGCTGCGTCGGGTCTTTGTTGCTGCGCGTGCGCTTTCTGTAGTTGCGGCGAGCAGGGGCTACTCTTGGTTGCGGTGCGCGGGCTTCTCATCGCAGTAGCTTCTCTTGTGGAGCACGGGCTCTTGGTGCGTGGGCTCAGTAGTTGCGGCTCACGGGCTTAGTTGCTCCGCGGTATGTGGGATCTTTCCGGACCAGGGCTCGAACCCGTGTCCCCTGCATCGGCAGGCGGATTCTTAACCACTGTGCCACCAGGGAAGCCCCCTGTGATCTTTCATCAATACTTTTTTGAATGAGGAAAGATAGAGGAAGCCATTGAGTATTGAGTTGTTAACATGACATGATTTCCCTCCTAATACCCAGATGTAGTTCTGTCAGATCTTCAGACTTGCACAATCATGACCACCTCTACCAAGGATAAAAGTAATAGTTATCCAATAATGAGTAAACCCTGAAAAGACAGGATAGTTAGTGTAAAAACATTGGCGGTCTTGGGAAAATTATTGCCTAACATATATTTAATCTTTTTTTTTCAATGTTGGTACCTAATACCAGCCACTGTAGCTGGTAGCATGATTTGGTCAACGTTTTTTGTTTTTTGTTTTTTTTCACGGTACGCGGGCCTCTCACTGTTGTGGCCTCTCCCGTTGTGGAGCACAGGCTCCAGACGCGCAGGCTCAGCGGCCATGGCTCACGGGCCTAGCTGCTCCACGGCATGTGGGATCTTCCCGGACCGGGGCACGAACCCGTGTCCCTTGCATTGGCAGACGGACTCTCAACCACTGCGCCACCAGGGAAGCCCAAGTTGGTCAACTTTTAAAGGTGATTTAAAAACTGTGACTGTATAGTCCTGAGCTTTCCCTATGACAGCATCCCCAAAGGACAAGTTAAATCTGGCTTAGGTGAAGAAAGGAAACGTTTTCAGATATAAATGAAGCTCATAAATTTTGGAATTATTCAAAGCAAAAAATAAGCATGATGATTCCTAATAGTGGACAGTGCCACACTGGCTGGTACTGCTGAAGAGGAATTACTCACATGGGAGAGAACCGGGAGGAACTTAGTTCTGAGCACAGACCTTGTCAAGTAGGACAGGATCACATGCTGGTGATCTGTTAATCTTTGAATGGCTTTTTGCACAAGCATGTTCCTTCCTAAGCTGCGATCCCCATTTCTCCCAAGAGGAGAGAGGACAGTAATGATACATTTTGGACCTGCCATGTTGAAATTGAAGAGTGAGAAGTTGTTTACTGGGTGGCTGGAACTGTAGGGAGGCCAAAGCTGGGAAACCAGAACTGGAAAGCGTCAGGGTGTTGGGAGAAGTTAAAGCTGTGTGAGGAGATGGATCATCCAGGCAAAAGACACAGACAGTTGCCAAAGGGGATACCCTGGGAGTAGAGGCAGAGAAGGCAGGAAAAGAGGCTGAGGAGGAATACCAAGCAAAGACTCAGTCATAAAACTGCTATAAGTTTAGTGATGTTTGGGGGTGCAGGTGTAGTAACACATACTAATGTTTACTAAGCATGTATTAGGAAATAGGCAATTTATCAAAACCATTTTATGAGTGAGGAAACAGAGTTCACATCAGTACAGCCAGGACTCATACTGATTTTACTTTGATAATAACCATTTGCCCACCTTAAGCTTTTGAATGTTATTAGATAAATGATCAAACAAAGAGAGCTGAAAGTGACCACAGATTACCAGAAACACAGTTCCATCAAGGATCCATAAGAATTTAGCTTACTTACCCAGAGACTTTAGACGTGATCAGCAGATGTGGAAAAAATCTAGTTTATGTGACTGTGGGGAAAATCTGTACTTGGAATGCTGTATCCTTTTCCGGACACCTTATTGGCAGAGAGAGCCATTAACTTGGAAGGGACTTGTAATTCGCTTGTGGATGAAAAAGCAAAAGAAATGCTTAAGGCAGTAAAAGCATACAGAAAGTGAAGAAGGTGATACATGTGTATGTGCTGATATAGCAGAAGGGCAAAAAGATCTGAGTAAGCATAAAACCCACTCCAGACTCAGGGAAGAGAAACGTAAAGCCTTGAAATTGATCCATAATTCCCATTTTTTTTGGTTCCAGGTAGGGTGTTTTCCACTTTCTTCCTAAAACAGGAAAACGAGTTGGTTTTAAATTTTATGCCTTTAATTTTCTTTAATCCTTGTTTGATGGAGATAAAAATATAAAATCACTGAACTGAAATTCAGGGACCCTGAGGAAACGAAAATGGAATAAAACTGGGCAAGTTCATTAGCCTGTCTGGGAATCATCAACAGATTATGTGAGAACAGACATTTCAGTAAATCCTTGCTGATCTAGAATAATCAATGGGCTATCTGTGCTATCTAGGGGAAAATTTGAATCCAAAAGCTATTATTAGAAGAAAGCTTTCTTTCCTTCTGGATTGCATTATCAAATTATGACCTAATGTTCTTGAGGAGACCAGTTCCGTGATTCGCTGTTATGTTTTTATAGGTATTATATGGTTTAAAATGTGTAAATTTGGCTTCTAAAGGATCTGCTGGTGTGTGAATAGCATTTCACTTGCCCACACATTTTTATTTACATTCATTACGTATTACACACCTTCTTCATTCCCAAAGTAAAGCCCAGCCTAGCTCAAAACTTTGATATTGTGAATGAGTGACAGCCACATGAATAAGGTTGCACGTAATAAACTCCCAGTGGGAATCCTGAAACATGTTCTTTGTCAAGGCCATGAGAATCCCCTTGCTCTCTAAGATTGGAAAACTTACCTAAGCGGCAATTCTGGATAGGCCAGAGCACAAATGAAGCAATCTAACCTTTCTCCAACTAAAATCTTGGATTCTAAGATAACGAGTCAGAGGGGAAAAGACTTTTCTCCTGCTCTGAAAGGGTACTTCTAATGCTTCTGTACTTATTAATATTTATGTCAGAAAAGCTGGTGCCTGTTCCATGTCTCCTCTTGAACTCTATCAAGAGAAAAAAGCTCTGTTAAAGTTTTATCAGCGGAAGCAGATGTTACAGAGAAGAGTAGGTCCGTTGAAAGCTGCCAGCCAATCCAACTCCCATGTCTTTTCCAGGAACCCAATAAAGTTAGTCCACAGGGCACATGAAATCTTTCCAGTCCACAGTAACATTAGAGTGTGTGTGTTGCTGGATGCAGCATGGAAGTATTCCCTTTTGGCTCAGTTATGAGTCAGCCTCACAGCCCCACTCCCCAAAGCTGCCTCCTGCTGGTTTGAAAATCTTGGTCATTTCTGGCTGGACAGTAGGACTGCTCTCCAGTTACATTGCTGTTTAGTGTCTGGTAGTTGCAGCGGTGGTCCATGCTGCACTGTGTTCCAAGGAGACCAATCTGGGAACCAGATTAAGGCCAAATCTAGTCTTGGATGTCGGGCAGTGGGGTGGGAGTAGAGCAGGGTGGCAGGGGCACTGGCTGGCAGGACAGCTGGAACTTGCTGGAACTATACAGTAGGAGAATGACCCCGTGTGTGTATTTTTAAACTTCATTGCTCCCCTTGAAATGGAGTAGGGAGAGTAATTGAGTGTTGGTGCAGGGAAATGTTGCAGGTCGGTAGCACATAATATTGTTTGTTATGTAAATCATAATAAAATTTGGATCATCTCAGAGTTATCAACTGAAGGTGCTAATAAGATATCTTCTTCAACAATAAAATCTCATAATTTTCAAAGCAATGCCCCCTTTCCTGCTCACATTTCATTAGGGAAGGGTTTTATACCGTTAGGCATATAAGTACCATGCCACATATTTCCTTTGATTTTTAATTTCTTATTTGTCTTTGTCTTTTAACAAGTATTCTCTGAAGTACTGTTGGCCCAACTGTATATATGTGAACAGTTCTGAACTTGAGAATTCAGTAATTGTTATTTGTCTTTGGAAAATATTTTTGTGAATATTGGTGGCTTTTTGTTTTGAGGTTTTACCTTCATCATATATTTTACTTCAGTAACAATATGCCATGGTTTATATTTTAGTAGCTAGGAAGCTGAGAGGATATTTAAGATTTGTCACCTAAACTCCTAAAAGTGGGCAGTAAAATAGGAAATATTAAATAAAGTGGTGTGGATTGGAGACTTTCGTACCGATTAGTATGAACATAGGAGAATTTTGGAAATAGGACTTGCAAAAACTTTCATGTTTCCGTGTCTTTCTTATATGTTCTTTCCAAGCTGTCTAAACTAGTGGTTAAGTTTTTAATTACAGTTGCAAAATGAAAATTTCTAAAATTTCCTGAGGAATCATTTATAATATTTAGCAGATATGGCCTAGTTTAACTTTCAGAAGTCTAGCTTCAAACTCCTTTGCTGTATTTTCTAATTTATAAGTATCATTGAGAGACTCTGCTGTGAAAAATATAACTTGTAGAGATGTGATGAGTTTCTGCTAAATTTGCTGTCATTGATTTCCAGGTTTTAGAATTTCTCTTGTGGCCATAACGATCTAAGCTGACAGTTTGCCTTTTTTTTTTTTTTTTTGAGAGGAACAGTGGAGTGACGGCAAAGTGAATACATCTCATTTTAATTCTTGCCTTTCTCTTTTCAAGTGTTATTCTCTCACAAGCTGTGGAGAGCATCTGTCCTCACTAGGGAGTTACCATGCTGCTATGCCGTACATTCCTAATACTCCTTAAAAGTGACGGAAAACAAACAGATCAAGTGTCACATCGCATGTAAAAGTTTTTCTAAAAAACCAGGAATAAGAGCTTATCACATTGTTGTTTATCTTCTCTCGTTCTTGGGGTGATGCTAACAATCCAATAGAAGTTTCCCATTGAAAGACAAATACTAACATAATAAAGCAAATCAGAGACATTTTAATATAGTTTATATTAAAACCAGAGTGAAAAAGAAGAGGAGTTGTTTGCACTTGTTGGCCCAGTCCGGGCAAGGGAAATGCAGAGCTCACCCCAGTGGATGTGAGAAGGCTCTGGGGTTTTGGTTGCTTAAAGTCACTGCGCCAGCCGTGATGTGTCCTTGGTGCTGTTACAAAAGCCAATGCTGTCAGCTTTCACGGAGGGATGGAAAGGTTCTACAGACCTGAATCCGTTATGCTGTCCCACTTACTATCATTTCCTCCTCACAACTCTGTGTGGGGGACACCTCCTTCGTTCCAGAGATTGAGGATTCAGAAAATTAAAGTTGTTTCTCTTAAAGTCAGTTCCTAGCCGAACAAGCAGGGGCGACTGCCCCAAAATCTGTGCCAAAGTCTGGAGGGCTGTGCTGGGTGATCCAAGGGGAGTGGGCTGTGCGGTGTAGAGGAGGAGGGGTAAGTGCTTAAGAGAGACCGGGAAGCAGATACCAGTCACTCCAGTGAAATCCAGAGTCATCTAACACCTGTATTCTAAGATGCAGTGAACAGTATGTTCTGCAGAGGATATAAAAAGGGGACACAGTGTGTCCCATCAGATCAAGGAGCCTGCAGACTTCATGAGAATGGTAGGTGTGTGGATGATAGCGGAGCCTGTGACAGGGCTCTTCGGGGATCAACGGTGATATGTATACTTCGTGCTGGAGGGACCTGATGAAAAGTGAAATTTGGGTTGACGTTAGGTGGCGCAGATTGGCCAGGTGGAGCTGAAAGGAGGAGCAGTGCAGTGTCTGATGGCTTCAGGCACAGAGGCGTGGAGATGGGAGGTCGTAGGACATGCTGGTGTAATGGTGAGTGTTCAGGCTGGGCTGTAGTGCAGATTATATACAGGGAAAGAAGGGAAGTGAAAGAGAAACGGCTGGGTGCGGTCCCAATCACGAGGGCTTTGGAGAGTACAGCCAACAGTCCATGCTTTTAATTCTGTAAGGTTGGAGAATTATTGGAGGTTTGTGATGAGAAAGGTGATTTGAAGAGAATTATTTTAACCGCTAACTTCTGCTGTGTGAGAAAGTACACTTTCTGTCACTAAAAATGTGGCAGTCTTGATGACAGTTTGGGAGGCGTGTTCTACAGAGAAAGCATCCTGGGAGTAGGAAGTTTTAGAATCTGTGGTCACCTACACGGCTCGGACTTTGGTGTCATCTCCACTGCAACTGGGCTCTGTAAGATGTGCCCGGCCCAGTGGGGACCCTCAGTGAACCTTGATGAAGGACAGGAAGGAAGGCTAGAAGTCTGTTCCATTCCAGGTCTGAAGTTCTTTGATAGAATTCTAGGAGTTCTTCTGAAATAAGATTTCATGTCATCTGTTGAATGAAGATCTATTTCTGTAGCAGAATGATAAAAGGATTTTTACTCTAATAAAATATATAGGATTTTTAAAGAGAACTTGGATTCAGTTGTGTCTTCTTTCACAGACCTTCAATTCTTTGTTACTATTTTCTCCTGTGTCTCTTATGATAACTGAAAGAAAGTAATGCTGAACACAAATTTGGTGTCATCTTATTGGTTAGCATTCATGTGTTAAATATTCCTGACACTGTATTCTAAAATTTTACCAAAGCATATGTACACATTCTTTGAATGCAATTCCAGGTAGGTTCACAGGCTCCACAAGGGTAATCCATCGACCTCCCCTCCCTAATAAGAAACTCCGACTTTAGAATGAGGCCGTGGTTTACAGAAATCCCACTTCCGTAGATTTGAAGTTGGCACAAAAACAGATGCATGTATGTAATTTAAAACAGTGGTTTTGGTGGAGGAACATGCAAACAAATGCCTTTAGAGGTAAAAGTTGTATAGAAGCCAAGGAAATACTAAAGAAAGTTTTAAGTGCTGCTGAATCCACACATATTTCTCAAAGGTCTGATAAACATCACAGCACATTTATCAAGGAACATCACAAGGTGCCAAGATACTTCCAGTAATGTACCAGAGTAAACATGACCATGTGGTGAAAATGCATTGGCAGAGCCAGTGGGCGGGGAGAGAGAGAGAGACAGAGACAGAGACAGAAATGGGGGTAGGGCGGGGAGAGAGAGGGAAGAGGAAAGAAAAAGAAAATAAAGAGAAAACTGTATTACGGTTCTACTGTAGTTGTAAAATTGACTTGGGTTGAACAATCAGAAGTCAGTCTTTTCAAAACAATGTCTGCGAAGATCTAAGGAATATGGCTTTTAACCTACGTAAGGCACGGAGTCCACCCACTAAAAGTTAGTGCTTTTGTGGAGAAAGAGGCAGCCCAGGTACTGAATGCGGGGTTCTCCACCACCCCAGGACTCGGTGGGGCAGGTGTTCTATCAGTTCTATCTGAGGGGAAACAGAATGCACTCCAGATGCTTTAAATGAACTTGAATGAAGGAGCTACTTAGAGTAGACAGAGTCAAGGGTTAGGTGCCAAGGCACAGAAACTGGCAACAGCTGGAAGCCATGAGCGCCCAGGGGCTGAAGGGGCAAGGGGAGGACCGAGTAGGGCAGGAGCCCCGTGAGAAGGGGACCATGACGAGAGACTGCTCAGCGCGGCCCTGGCCATGGAGCCAGGCAGCGACTGCCACAGGTGCTGGCTCAGCGTCCCAGGCGTGAAGCAGTGGGGAGGAGAGACAGAGCGCAGGCCCGGGCGGGGCAAGTGGAGCATATCCACGTCCCATTTCCTACTCTTTGACTTCTCTCCTGAGAAGACAAATTGTTACTGCCATGCTGGTGAAGCTCTTTGTCTGGAGGACACTGTCCTTTGAGGTTATTATTTAGTTATATTAATGGGTGGTTTAATCACCCCTGAGAATGATGTGTCCTTGCTTGGTGGAGGACATGGGAGAATTCTTTCAAGAAAGAGCACTATACTCCCACTACCAGGATTGCTTGTTTCCATTTATTTTGGAAACAATTGCTGAAGAAAAAGAGAGATGTGGCCATAATTGTTTGAAGGAATTTCATGTGTTGTTAGTGGTGGCCATAAACATATGGGCTTCGCCCGACTGTCTGGATGCTGTTCCAGCTGTGTCTTTCAACTGCAGTCAACCCTCTCATCATATTCTTGCTTCAGTTTCACGGGGGAAGTCTGTGTTCAGAGCCAAAGTACGCTGATAAAATATTAAGGGTAATGGCACAACAACAAAAAAAGAGGTAAAGTTCAGAAAACGCCTGGCAAGAAGCCTGTCGCAGAATTGTAAAGGAGGAAGAAGGAACTTTTCTAATTGAGAAAGCACTTTGTTGTTATCATTAACATTTTTAAAGGTCTCACTTTTTAAGAGAATTCTTTTGAAACGTTGTGCTTGGAAAACAGGGGGCTCTGACTTAAATACATTTTGTTTTAAAGTATAAGGATCTAATTGGAGCAAATAGATTTCAGATTTACTGATACAGATAACCTTTTAAGGTATGAGTATTTTTCCACATTATAAATGTATACTTCTTCATGGAAGAAAATACAGAAAAGTTTGAAGCATAAAATGAAATAAAAATTACCGGTGACCCTGTTACTTAGAAGTAATCACTATCAATTTGGTGGTTTTCCTTTTTATTCCACTGAATATATGTGTATCTTAAAACATGAAATTATGGTATTATGAGTCTTTGTTAATATTTCTGTTGCAGGAAGGGGGACCCCTTCCAGGGCCCAAGAGTGAGCTCTTGTTTAACACTCGGAAATGAATGGTCCGAGGAGACACATGTGTTGACAAAGCAAGAGACTTTATTGGGAAGGGGCGCCCGGGTAGAGAGCAGGAGGGTAAGGGAACCCAGGAGGACTGCTCTGTCATGTGGTTCGCAGTCTCGGGTTTTATGGTGATGGGATTAGTTTCCAGGTTGTCTCTGGCCAACCATTCTGATTCAGGGTCCTTCCTGGTGGTGCACGCATCACTCAGCCAAGATGGATTCCAGTGAGAAGGATTCTGGGAGCTTAGTAGGACATATGGACTGGAGTCTCCTATTTCCTTTTGACCTTTCCTGAATTCTTCCAGTTGGTGGTAGCTTGTTAGTTCCACATTCCTTACCAGGACATCCTGTTTTAAGATAACTCATGCAAGTGGTTACTGTGGTGCCTGGCCAGGGTGGGCGGTTTCAATCAGTGTTTCCCCTAGCATTTCCAAATTGCTCTCCAGGCATTTGCATCAATTTTTATTTCCATCAAAAATATGTTAGTTTGTCTAACTAAATCCTTATTAGACTTAAAATTTCAAAAATCTTTCCCAATTTTATAAATAAAATATTATTTCGTAAGGTTGAATTTTATTCATGTTCATACATTTATTGGCTATTTTTCTATTAAATTATTTATCCACATCTTTTGCCCATTTTCCTGTGGGACAATTAGTGTTGTTTTTGTTTGTTTTTTCCCCCTTGCTCTAGAGGACCTCTTTGTATGGAAACAAATGAAGAAGATCAAACTTCTTGTTAGAAAAAATAGGACATATTGGTCACCCTTATCAGATGATGTTTATCTTCTGTGATTTTGGGGGAGAAGGCCCTACATTCTTGCTCTCAAAACGCAAGCCAGTTTTAAGATGCTGAACTTTCAACTTTTTCATTAATTAAGATATTTAAGCAGGAGTATTACCTTTGGATAAATGTTTAGTGAATCCTGATTTAGAAATTGTTGGGCCTCAAGGTAAGTTTAGATATTTTTATTAAGAATAATAAAGGACCATTTTAAAGTTATTTGATAATTGAAATTATATTTCCCCCCGGAAGATAGAAATCTCTTAGGACTGAGAGATTAAGACCCTTGGTTCCTACTTACTTGAGAAACAGTTACCAAAAAAGTATGAGAAAAACAAGCACTATACAGAATGATCCTGAGTTGGAGACAGGGGTATGACTGTTGTTTCAATGTGTGTGCATAAAAAACTATTAACAATCAGCTGTTCAGCTTGTCTGTAGAAGGTGGGAAGAAGAAGAAGGAATCGGTAGATAGGCATTTTCCAGATAATTTTCTTTCAAGCTTATTTACCAAATATTAGGTACTTTCAGTTTTTGTGAGAATTACTTTCTCGAGATCATGAACAAGATTGAGACAGTCTTTAACCCCCAGAGTTGTATGAACCCTTAATTAACTGCCCTTCAGTGCATTCTGTGAAAATTCCTCACTAGATCTTACAACACAGATGAGAAAGGTGGAGAATTTTAATGCCACCCTCAAGCTGGTAAGTTATTTTTAGAACTGAACTCCTAAGAGTTTTGCTGTTTTTTATGTTAACCCTTAATTGTGCCTCAAATATCTTCATAAGATAGTTTCTGTTTTTTTAAATTTCTCCTCTCAGTAGGCCAGAAGTAAAACAAAGAGACGATGTATGTGGTGTGACAGGGTCACATCTTCATTTACCGGGACTTCCCTCATGTACTGTGTGTGAACTCCTCAATGCATGGTTACTTTTCTGTGACTGCAACTAGCAGCTATGTGTTAAGACTGCACGAATGGTCCCAGCTGTTGTAAGATGGAACAGTCTGCCCTGGCCACAGATTACAGAGTTTTGGGTTTTAGACCACAGGCAGTACCGCTGGGACCTGCCATGTACACTGTGATCATCAGTATTCCTTGGAGAGAGAATGAAGATTAGTCACTTCTGGCTCTGAGAAATTCTTGCATAACTTGCTTTTATCTCAATGCAGTTTCCTGGGGATGCTTTATCCTGGCACAAGCCTCCGTCTCCACTTCAGTGCTCCCTCTTCTATCAAATGGACCACTGAGTATCGGACTGGAACTCGAGTTGCACTCCAGAGGGCCGGTATTCAGTCCAGCTCTCTTTTACATGCCCCTTCCTCCTCCCGGGTCCTTGCATTATTGCTTTGGTCATGCCCTGCGGCTTGGGCTTTGTTCCTGCTGTCAGAAGAGTTGTCCATACAAATGTGAACGTTCTCTCTCGGAGTAACCTAGAACTGCTCATGCGTGCTGTAGACCTGTTATGTACCAACGCTTCACACGATTCCAGATCTCTTCCTGGCACTTAGTTTCCTTTCCTCTGTCTTCTCAGAGTCCTCTTACTTACTTCTGAAGTATAGAGCTCGGATGCCAAAGGCTTCAGGAAACTAATTGAGTTAGGCTTTGTGTTTTTAACTTTCTTTTTTTACCCTCCATATTCCAAAGTGAGATTTCTCTTGTGCTTTGGATTTTTTCTCCCTCGCTCTACCTGAACAGCAACTCTGCAGTTAGGCATGCAGTTCAGGTTACACTGTGTAAGATAAGGTGGTTGATAAAACAAGGTCAGTAACCCTTTCCCAGTGCTCAGACTCCTCAAATACATCTGTCCTTGATTTTCTCATCTCTTATGCTTCGAGCTTGCCTTATACTTTGTTTGCATTTCGTTAGTTTTCTCTGAGATTATTTCTGCGTTTTTACTGAGCTCCTAAAACTCTCTTTCTGATTAAATAAATAGCTTTGATAAAGCACATAACAGAAATCTTAACAGAAAAGAAAGAGGTGCCTGGTATACTTCCTTCCTCTCTTATGCCTTATTTACTCCTAAAGTTGAAACATCAGTAGAGAACAATTATAACAGCATTATTGTTGTATTTTGAATTCTTTTATTGCTGATTTTGTTGGAAATGCTGGTATTTCATCCGCAAAAGCTCTTGTATATCTTCTAGCTAGCTTTGGATCTTCTCAGGCTGATAGCTCTTTCCTACCAGCTTGATAAAGAGTCCATATGGTCCATCTTGGTATGTGAACACACCCTTCCTTGTGTTCAGCAAGAACTTGCTTGAAGTGCTCGTTACCACAGTGGTGAGGGCACTTCATTCCAATCATTGCCGAATAGTTGAACTGAAAAGTGTCTTGAGGAACTTGCCATACGTTCTTGTCTTTTGATTTGCTTGTGTCATTCATGCCACTGTAAAGTCCAGAATGCACTTTCTCTGTTGAGTATTGTTTCATTCTTCCAAATGGAATTTTGATAGGAAGTTGTCTAGGGGCATCATGGTATATAAGCTGATGGTGGGTACAGTGGAAATATTTTTTTCTTGTGAAAACTAAGTTTTTTAATTTAAAATACATTGGCTTTTTCATGTCTCACTGTCCATCCCTCTTCTCGTTGAGTAGTAAAGAGATTCATTTTTTGTTTTAAAACAAGGTAAATAAGGATGAGCTTACGCCATATCCTAAAGCAGCATAGTTGGTTTAGAGAATGCCTGCAACAGGCGGGTTTGTTCCTCTTATGCCCAGTTATAATATTTGACTGTTATGGCTGTTCACCAACATTTTGCCTTAAGTACTTAGAGCTTGGGCTTTTCCACCCCCTGTCCAAATATACTCCTTGCTCTTTTATTTTTATCCTTACTCAGTTTATTGGAATTCTTATTGTCAAAGGAGCATTCCTTGAAATAATCTGGAGTCTGCATTACTGGCTACAAAATAAGCTTAAAGTGCATTGATTTCCTGTTACTCTGTTTCGTTCTTTTAAAGTCATTTCCAGTCAGGTTTAATGAGTCAGTTCAGGTTTTCCCTATCTCTTGATAAAATAGATATCTTTACTTCAGAAAAAGTGGTATTGCTATGTTATTTGACCCGTATCACATTTTTGTCTAAAAAGGAAAGCCTGTTTCTCAAGAAGTTAGAGGGAAACTCTTTAATTTCACAGAAAAATAAGGGCTGTGGCCAGTTGACTGCAAGTTTAGTTCACTTTCGCTGATCAGCAAGGCGACTTTCCAGCCTAAAGGAAAAGTGATCAAAATAGCAGACGTATTGGATGGGGTCTAACTTTGAATGGTGACATGGCTCAGTAGGGTTTGAGGTAGAATCCCATCTCCCTCTGTGGTCGTCACTGCCTTTCTTATATGCCTACAAGCACCTTCTGCAGAAGGTGGCAGTGGGGGTGAGCACTGAATTTCACCTGCTTTGATACACACTTCCACATTCCTAGGGTGCACCGAACAAAAGGAAAGCCTGAGCTGCCGTCTGTGAAGCTCATCTTCCTCCACTTAGAAGCAGGTTGCAATTTCAGACACATTTTTGTGGCTCCCTGCATCTTCAGGTTCTTGGAAACATTTTAGACGGTGTGAGCCACTTCATGAGATACCAAAAAAATGGGAAAATACACCTGTTTATGAGGTTAGTTTTAGTTAAGAACCCGATAGTACTGCTTTACACCAAAGAAATTCAGATTTATAAGACTGTAAAAATGATCTGATCAAACTCCCTCATTTTTTTTTTTTTTTTGGAAGAAGGTATACTCCAGAGATTCAGTGATCTTTCCAAGGTAACAAAGCTTGTTTATGCTGAATCGGAATTCAGAGCTTAGTATCATGGAAGTAGAATCCACGTATTCTCCCCACAACATGAAGGTAATCTGTAGCCTAGGTAGAAGATATTGAAACTTAATCCCTTCTCTGTGGTATCTGCTCTCTTTTCCTAGCATCTCCCTATGTGATCCAAGTCAGCCAGTGCCCTTGAGATGAGTGGGGATTTTTCTGAGACAATGTATATTGGCTGTTCAACAGAATTCCTACTCTAAAGCCAGAGTCTTCCTTACATAAAACATTTGGCCATACTACTTGCCAGCGGAGGATATAGTCCCAGTGGTTGGAGGGAATTTCGGAGGAAGTTGAAATTCTCTGCCTGTCAACACTGACCACTCCTAACAGTGTTGACAGACCTGGCCCCAGCCAGTGTCCTTGGTTAGACAGGTTTAAAGGCTAAGACTCTATAGGAAGAACATGAAATAAAAGTGAAAAGAGTTCCAAGCCAGGAGAAAGTGAATTCTGTCCAGTGGTCTCTTCTTATGGATTTAAGGCCAGTTTGACACTTTTGTTTATATGCATAAATGTACCAAAAGCCATCCTGATGTTAGGCCATGATACGGAACTTTTCCCCATAAACAAAAAAACCAATTTTAATATGATGTCTTTTATTTTGGGGTGTTGAGGGTGGGAGGAGTGAGTTTAGTCAAACAAGGGGTTTTCTATTATTTTCTCTCTCCAAGAGAGCATGCTGAGAATGAAAGCATTGCTTTGAACTTTTCTGAGGCAGGAAAGTACTTACAAATAGATCATTGGTGAAACATTGATGGCTTAAATTCATCATGTGTCAGTAGTATCTTACTTTCTGTAGCATAATAAATACAATGAAATGCCTAACGTGAGTATTCTCTATAGATTTTTGCTGTGGGATAGGAATGAAATGGAAAGGATATTTAATCTTGAGGAGAGAAGGCAAAGACAATAAAATATTCACTAATGCTTCCAGGAATGGGAATGTTTCCAAGGATAGAAAACCAGAAGAGGAGAAACCAGAGTTTGAAGAGATAATCTTTTAAAACCATAATTTAAGCTCGTATAAACATCCCAACTCTTTGAAATATTTATCTTTCTGACAATACGGTTTTTAGCATGTTCTTATGAAAACATTTGTTGCCTTACCAAGTCCTTACGAATTTCCACATGGAGTCATAAAAAAATCTCTTTTCGCCCAAAGGTTTAGCTAACTTTTGCAGGGTACACATATAAAATACCCATATCATACCCATGTCTGTACAGCTTCATATTACTTATTGAAGGTTGGATCACTGTCTGGTCTTCATAGGATGACACCAGAGAGATGAGAGCAGGTTGATGGGACAGGAATCTAAAAACCCAAAATCCGGATGAATATCTGACAGTTCTCTGTATTTTTATAGAGGTACTGAAATCTTTGAGTGCCTGGTACATAGTGCCTGGTACATAGTAGAGGTTCAGAAAATACTTGCTGAATGAGTGAATGCTTTCCTGTGCAACATTCCCTGGCACTAATAAGCAATAGACATAGCAGACATTTAGTCAGGTAGTACTAATTCTGAATAAATATTCAATATTCCTGAATGAAGATTAAGGTGTTCAAAGATTTGAAATTAAAACTATTGGGAATATTTTGGGAAGTGCAGGACATATGGTCACCTTGGTTGTGAGGTTTAGCTCTTTCCACAGATTTGGATCTCCTCTCTCTGTATTTTGCCATCTCCAAAAATAGGGGCGCCGTCAATCTATTCCACAACAGTTTACTGAGTATCTACTACTTACTTTGAACTGTGGAAGTTACAAAACCAGTTAAGACAATTCCTGTGTTCAGAGAGCTTGAGGGTTGATTCAACAGCAGTCAATATTATTTTTAGAGCAGTGTCTTAAAACTTTCATGCCCAAATCAGAGTTGTCCTTCAAAGCAATTTGTTTTGGGGAGGAGGAGACTGCATACTTATTTCCTGTTTCTCCACCATCTTCTAACAGTTCTTTCCCTTGTTTTTATGTTTATTAATATAGTTCATACTTTGATTTTTCATCTCTCCATCAAGTATTTCCAGAATGGGTCTGAATGAAACCTTAGTCCCTTGTGGTGCTACATGGACAAGCTTGAAGGGTAAACTGTAGCACTTATTGAAAGCAGAGAACAGTATTTCAGGATTTGAGATGAGCACATTAAGTTCAGCCTGGAAGAAGAGCCCACTCACATCCTGTAGATACCTTTTAAGCAAGAGCAAAGAGGGAATGAATACTACAGGCAACTTCAGCAATCTAAACCGGAATTTTGTCATGTTTTGCTCTGTACTTACGAGACTTGATTATTTAAAGCACCGTTTTCCAAATGAGTGTTGGTTTGGGTCCTGGAGACAGTCTGATGCTGTTGGTGACTACTGTGTCTCTCTTTTGTGTCCATCGATAGTTTATATTTTTGGCCACTAGATGGTGCTGTTTCACCTTGAAATAAAATGTATACATCTATTTTAACTGAGTCTTTTGCTTTTTATTTTGTTTATTGTTCCTTTGATGCAGAGATGGTGGAAAATCAAATTCCTTCTTAAATTGGATCTGAGGTTTCCTGTCTCTCTACAGATGCATAGGAATTTTAATGTGATTATCCAGCCTGTAAAGTAACAGGTTTTCAGATTATCATACCACTCAATACATAGTGTTAATTTATTTTGTGAGAAAATACATTTTTTTCCTATAGAAGCATTTTATGTTATATATACTTGGCTGATACGTAAGAGATTACAGTTACACGTTTTATGTGGCTTGATCTGCTGTGTCCTATTCTTGATTTAGGAATCACTTGGGAAAACAACAAAATGCTGATTGCCGGGTCCTGGAGACCCAGGAACATATTTTAGTAAGTGCTACAAGTGAGTCTGATGAACGGACATGTGAGTCTGGACTACAGCAGCACCAAGCTCTAATCTCCCACTGCAGCAGTGAGCATTTCTGGTAGACATTAATGTCAGAGCCTACAGTAATTCAAAGTTCAAGAGAGTTGAGACCAAAATTTTGAATGTAGACAGCTCTTTATGTAAATATTGCCTCTAGGAGCCATAATGGATATAATAAGAATTATTAAAGAGAATGTTTGGTTACTTAAGTATGCTAAGGTTGGCGAGAGTCTTGCACAGAAAAGGCGGTCCCTGTTAGGACGCCTGAAGGAGCAGGTGGACTCCACATCATGCAGCAATAGCGCGGAGGCCCTCCCAGCTTGTGGTGGTTGGACAGGCCATTTTGCCCTACGTTTATTTAGCCCCTCACCTCGTAATACCTGATACTTAAACACTTCAGAAAGTTTTAACCAGCATTAAGGTCTTTGATCTTCACAGCATCCCTTTGACAGGGCAACTGTCAGAAGAGGGATTAAAGAGCAGACTAAGGAAAAGTGCCTGAGGCAGGAGCAGCTACCAGGAGACACAGTCTGGGGAGAGGCCGGGGGCCGGAGGTGAGGGCACCATCTCCGATTAGGCCCCGATGCTGGGAGGCCTCCCCAGGAGGCCAGACGTTGCCGAACTCTGAGGCTCCACGTGCACTCTTGTTGACGAGGATTGCCCCATCCTGTCCTAAGAACGGGGAGCTTTAGAAAATGG
Organism: Phocoena phocoena; assembly: GCF_963924675.1. Taxonomy (NCBI): domain Eukaryota; kingdom Metazoa; phylum Chordata; class Mammalia; order Artiodactyla; family Phocoenidae; genus Phocoena; species Phocoena phocoena. Next base: position 72,577,656 of record NC_089234.1, on the reverse strand, counting down.
TTTGCTCCCTCTTCGCATCCTTCATCCCTTTCTCTGTCTCTCTCCCTCCCTCTGTCTTTCAATCACATCTTATGAGTCATGGCCTTGATGACTGTGAGGTAGAGATGGGTAGGTTAAATCACAATATGAGGATGCACGTGTAGTTCGATAAAATCTACACCAGGTCAGTTTACTTTCTTATCCTAGTTTGTCCTGCTTTAGAAGGACTCAGGCAGAACTGCTTGCTAATTGTGAAAGTTGCTCAGCAAGCACTGGCTGACTCTGTCGTTGACCTGGGTCTGTGAAGTGTACTCAGCAGAGAAGGCAGTATGTTGTAAGCAGTCGGTAAGCTTGGCGTTATTAACGATGGTGGTGGAGGTGATGATGCATTCTCTGTTACTCAGCTTTCTCACTAAAGCTAATTGCAAAGAACGTTCAGCTTACCCCCCAGGATGGTCTTGGTCTCTGTCAGGCTGACCTGTGGGGTAATAAAACTCAGATAGTTGGGGAGACTTGAAAAGCTGATTCAAGAGAGAACCCAAGAGGCACGTCCCCACGCAGGCCTTGGCTCTGATGTCTCCTCCTGGAAGATCAGAGCTTGGCCAGCTGCCTCCCGCCCTTTAAGCCCTCCTTTCTCAGTGTGGCCTGACGCCCCTGCCCTGTCCACAGCTGGTCTTCTCGATCCTCCGTCTTGTTCTCCTTTTCCTTTTTGTCATAATATTTACCTTCTAATATACTAGGTCATTTATTTATTTGATTGATTTTTGCCTCCCTGCACAAGACTGTAAGCTTCATGCAGACAAGGGTCTTTTTTTGTCACTAACATATCCCCCAGCCCCTGGAATAGTGCCTGGTACATAGTAGAGGTTCAGAAAATACTTGCTGAATGAATGAATGCTTTCCTGTGCAACATTCCCTGGCACTAATAAGCAATAGACATAGCAGACATTTAGTCAGGTAGTACTAATTCTGAATAAATATTCAATATTCCTGAATGAAGATTAAGGTGTTTTTTCTATTAACCTTGATTGGTAAGAATATCTTCTAAATTGTCACATGGTTTAAAGTATGAATCCAGAGTTGGAAGACATTGGATTACAGTAAACAAGCCCTGAATGGTTTTCTGGGGCAAGTTAGGGGCAAGTTACTAAACTGCTCTGTGCCTTAGTTTCCTCTGTAAACAACCTCACAAAACTGTGGTGTAGAGTAAATGAGTCCTTGCATTTCAAGCCTTAGAACAGGGCCTGGAATGTAGCAAGAGATGAATTAATAAACTGAATTTATAGATTCTTTACTCGTTTAAAAATAATTATATGGGGCTTCCCTGGTGGCGCAGTGGTTGAGAGTCCGCCTGCCGATGCAGGGGGACACGGGTTCGTGCCCCGGTCCGGGAAGATCCCATATGCCGCGGGGTGGCTGGGCCCGTGAGCCATGGCCGCTGAGCTTGTGCGTCCGGAGCCTGTGCTCCGCAACGGGAGAGGCCACAATGGTGAGAGGCCCGCGTACCGCAAAAAATAATAATTATATGATATTTTGCAATTAAATTTAAATAGGTCAGCCAGTGTTCAGAAGGAAAAAAAGCATCGATAAATGCACGGTTTGGGTATTTTCCATATTCCTGTTTTTATTACAGTGACAACACACCTAGAATGAATCAAATATTAAATTTATTATGTAATCTCTTTTCTTATAGTGTAACAGCAGTTTTAAAACAGAGCCTGGGAGTTTCATATGAGTCCTTTGTTTTTGATTTCTTATAGATCCTCATATTAAGGTTTCTGGAAAGAAAGAAGATGTTAAGGAAGCCAAGGAAATGATCATGTCTGTCTTAGACACAAAAGTAAGTGAATGTTAAGGACACACAGATGTCAGAACCTTGTCTCTGCAAGGGCTACTTCATGCTGTTGTGAAAGAACCATTTGGAGAAGAAAAACCAGGAGAAAGTAATGGTGGGTTTTGAAATAAGCACGTGTGATTCTACAGTGGATTAAAGTTCTGTTCAAAATTTGAATAGGTTCTCTCATGCTGGGTAATTGAATAATATTCTCTCTCCCCCCCATATAGATATATATTAAAAAATATTGACCCGGATTAGTATAGGACAAGTAATAAAGATTGCAAGAATTAGCATGTTTACCTTTATGATATCAGTAGAAAACCAGAATAATCTTCTGTATAGCTCTGTGTGTGTGATGGCATGAAGTTTCACAATTTGTCTTGTACATTCTGTCTCTCTACAAGTATATGTAGAGAGAGACAATAGAGAAATTAAAATATGTAAAAATGTATACTCGTTTGTGAGAATTTATTTTAATAAACACGTCAAAATCACTTACTATATGCCAGGCACTTAGCTACACCCTTTACAAATATTAATTGGTTTAATCCTTATAACTTTCAGCACAGAGATATTAGGGAATTTGCACAGGATCCAATAGCTGAAAAGTGGGGAGGTGGGATTCAAATCCAGGCTGTCTGGCTCTTAACCGCTATGTTTTGCCACCTGGTATTTCACTGAAATGGTTTCTGATCTCTTCCTCTTTATTTCCTTTCCTGTTCCTTTTTGTTGTTGTTTGTTTAATTTTTAAGAAATATTCACCTTATAATTATTAAATATTTTAGGACATCCAAAAAAGGATATCTTCTTTTCTCTTTTTAGAGGATAAACTAAAAGAAGAACTAAGTTTAAAATCCAAAGTATTTAATGGATATAAGTCTAAAATTTAAGAATTCAGAAAATGTAAACCTATTGATATTTTCAACATCTTGTCGTATTTGACTTTTTAATTTTACTTTTTAAGGACTGAAGAATTTCAATATCAATTTTATGAATGAGAAAACATTTCATCTCAGTCTTTATAATTTTATAGCACTGCATTTTCCCAAATTAAATACATGGATTCCAGTCTGACTGTAATTATACATTATGTTTTAGAATTTTACATTTTGCTTTAATGTAACTAACAAATCTTACACTCCGTATTGGTTTTCTTAAGCCTTTTTACTGCTAGAGATGCATACTTTGTGGTATCTTCCTCACTCTTACTCCTACCGGCAAGAATAATTTATTTACATCGTAAAATTTGACATACAGTGATAGAGAAGTTGTGAAATGTTTGTAGATACTTTTTTATTCCATTTTGAATTTTATTGTTATTAATAGTTTTCTATCATTGTTCAGCGTTTCTACTAACATACATGTATTCACTCTTGTAATTATTTTCATCTGTTTTTAGTTATTTGAATTCTGTTTCATGAATAATATCTATTAAAGGAAAAATGAGTAATTTTTTTATAATTATACCTAATTTTACTTAAATACTACTGTCCCAAAAATTATCTTGGTAAAAAGTATATCTTTCTATTTTTTCTGACAAATCTGTCTTTAAATGAAAATTTTTTTTATTAGCCAAGGAGAAATAGATAGAAATTGAAAAATTTATAGATTAAGATGATCTTAATAAGAAATGTAAGATTTTCCACTGGGTCACTTTTAGTTAATCCTATTCCTTTGGGGGAAAAGTGGTTTTTAGGAGTTGTTCCTTCTGTTTTCATGCATCAAGTAATAATACATTATTTCCACGTAGAGCAATCGGGTCACCTTGAAGATGGATGTTTCACATACAGAACATTCTCATGTAATCGGCAAAGGTGGCAACAATATTAAGAAGGTGATGGAAGAAACAGGATGCCACATCCACTTTCCAGATTCCAACAGGAATAATCAAGCAGAAAAAAGCAACCAGGTGCTTTGTCTTTTCACATGAACTTTTATGGGACAAATTAAAGCTTGAATTTTCTGTATGCATAACTTTTTTGGGAGATGAGAGCAAAAGAGTAATCATGAAGATGGCATTTAGTATGGATTTTATGTCCCTCTCCAAGGAGACTGAAGGTGCTCTTCCTTTTTAAAGAGATGAGTTGTAGATGGGCCATAAATCCTTGATCTCTAAATGGTTTGTAGAAGACAGGGAAGGATATCATGGCAACATAAAACGAAGTCCCTACGAAAGGCTCCGAAGGCATGTGAGTTAGGAAAGGACCTGAAAGCTTGCCTAGTCCAGGCACCTGTTGATAGCTGGGATTCTGTCTGCAGCATCGCACAGGTGGTCCTCCAGGTTACACTGGAGCACCTTCTGAGAGGCAATGTATGAGTGTCTGACTTCCTCACATTGACTGAATTATGGCTGTTTTATACACATTTTTTTCTCGTTCTTGTGTTTGGAAACAAATGGAACTCACCTGTCTACATGAAAACGCTGTCAGTACTTGAAGAACAGATGGTGTTCTTTGTGTTATTTGGAAGTTTTGTCTCCTCTAATCACAATATAGAAACTATGTTGGCCACAAAGATGAATACGATATAGTTTTTTCTCTGTGGGGACTAATGGTGACAGTGGGACACATACATAAAGAACTAGATAGGAAGCCATGGTGAAAAGCAAGAGCAGTAATCAAAATATTTGATGGCTGATACGGCATGGGCATGGCCCATGAGAGAGTACTGTCCTGGAGCCCCACTCCCTTGCCCTAACGCCAAGAGCAATTCTTTAGTTGATGGATCATAGGAAAGCCCAGGAGATCCCAGGAGAGGGCTGTTGGAGCAGCAGTTTTTTTTGCCAACTAGCATGGAAGTAGTTCATTATTTTGAGAACTTAGTGCGGCACTATCATTGCACATCTCGTATTCAGAGAGTTTTTATAAAAAGGGAGAAAATGCAGTGAACACGAGAAATTGTGAAGAGGGCAGGATGGGCTCATGGGGGCTGGGAGGTTTTAGCTAAGTCCAGGAGGTGACGTTGTTCGGTTGACACACATCACCAGAGCTTGTTAAAATCCAGATTCTGATTAAGTAGCTCTGGGTTGGTGCCTGAGATCCCTCATCTTTAACAAACTCCCAGATAGGCGATGCTGTTTTATCCTGGACGACACTTTGAGTAGTGAGGGTGTAGATAACTGGGAAAGCAGATGTGGGTTCAAGTACAATAAATCTAACTCTGTGTTTTCTTTTTTTGCAGGTATCTATAGCAGGACAACCGGCAGGAGTAGAATCGGCCCGAGTTAGAATTCGGGTAACTGTTTATTACCTTTAGTACTGTAAATCAATGTCAGCGATGTCTGCATCATAAGGCAATAAAAATACCATAATTTATCAATCTATAACCAAATCGTATGTTCAACATGTAGGAAATAGTGACAGAAATTGTATTAATATATCAGAGGTGTTTCTTAGAGACGTTCTGGATTTTATCGGGCTTGATTTCTCTGATGATTTTGAAATGATCAAAAAGACGCCTGAGGAAAAATGCCACAGGCAGCTTAAGTTACAAACTCTCAGGTTTCACAAAAGGCTCCTTTCATTTAAAAAACTTTATATAGTCTACCCAAGCTTGTGGCTGTAATAAAAGCATTATGTTTTAAAATTCCATCTTCAGAAAAGAATGAATGAACTACACACATCTCTAAATGTACAATGACTTAACTATCTGCCCTGTTCTGTAATTTCATTTTAGGAGCTGCTTCCTTTGGTGCTGATGTTTGAGCTGCCGATTGCTGGAATTCTTCAACCAGTGCCCGATCCTAATTCCCCCTCTATTCAGCACATATCACAGACGTACAACATTTCAGTGTCATTTAAACAGCGGTCCCGAATGTATGGTGCTACTGTGATAGTACGAGGGTCTCAGAATAACACAAGTGCTGTGAAGGTAAGTGGTTTAGGTAATTCCGAACATTGTAGGTGTACAAATCACGCAAGTTTTATTTTTAAAGGATTTTAAAAGTAATTTGTTTTCCAGAATTTTTTCTCATAGTACATTCTGGTTCTTAGAATGTGTTGAGTTTTTCCATAGCTGTCAGAAGTGCAGTAGCATCTTTCCCTTCAACGTGGACAGTTACTGTATAGGCCTACTTCTTTCCCACCCTTTTCTTCTAGGAAGGAACTGCCATGCTGTTGGAACATCTCGCCGGGAGCTTGGCGTCAGCTATCCCCGTGAGCACGCAACTAGATATCGCAGCTCAGCATCATCTCTTTATGATGGGTCGGAATGGAAGCAACATCAAACATATCATGCAGAGAACGGGTGCTCAGATCCACTTTCCCGATCCCAGTAATCCACAAAAGAAATCCACCGTCTACCTCCAGGGCACCATTGAGTCTGTCTGTCTTGCAAGGCAATATCTCATGGTAGGTTTACTGAAGTTAATGGTACGATTTTTTTTTTTTTTTTTTTTTTACCTCTTTGGGTACAGTGTTTGTGGCTGCCCGTACTGTACCAACGTGGTATTTATGGAAGCACTTTGAAATCCTGGTCAAATAAGCAACTTACTTGGTAAAAGGAAATAAAAGAATAAGGTACATAGTGCCTCACAGACTTAATTTCAATAGATAGGTGAGTAATTTCCTTTTAGTATTTTTTTAACTTACACTAAGCAACAGAAGAGGTTACATTGAGATAACTGGCTGTATTTTGTGGAAGGTGCTTATTTTTATTTGACATGTAATATTAGTTTGAAGATGGTTATTTTTATTTAATGTGTAGTATTAGTTTGCGTTTGCCTAAAAAGTCTTCTGTTTAAACAGAAAAGTTAACACATTGAAAATTTTACCCTCAAAGATGTAAATTTTGGTAGCATGAAACATTTGAACATTTCATAAATCTCTGATAAAATTTTAAAAATGCTGTTTAAGCCATGAATTTGAGTGTCATGCATTGAAGAAAAATAACAGTTATATAACTTACTACTGCTTCCAGTGTATAATTTTCAATATTTCTACCCTTCCTATATTCATTAAAAAACCCAGTGTGTAGATTGATGTATAGTAACAAAATGGACTGAAATATGGTGGACTCACAAGTATTCTTATTAAAAACACCATTATATTCTCCTGTTCAGGCTAGACCTTTAGTGACATTTGAGTCCATAAGCTTCAGGTGTGACATTTGCTGTTATTAACTTGTAGAATCTGTTCTTGAGAAACTTTCAGAAGATCCAGATTTGTATTGTTGATTCCATTCCTCTGACAGATGAGAACTTGTTATAATCATTAAGGATTATAATATATAATTTTAAGAATTAATTTTTAATTTTCTTAAAAGCCAGGCTTACTTAGGCTACTTTTAATATATGGCTAGTTAGAGAGCATATTTGTATTCAAAGATTATTATGATTTCTCTTCATATTTTCTTTACTGTGCTTTTCAAGTTCTTTAGATATTATTTTGAGTTAGTAAACTTTTCAAGCCATCAGCACAGTTATGAATTCATATTCATACTTTGATCACACCTGCCAAAAATACAGGTGTGCAGTGAGACATATTATTAAACCATACTGAAAGACATGAGGGAGCGATAAATTAAATGGCTTTAACTTACATTTTAAATACCATCACCGGGCTTCCCTGATGGTGCAGTGGTTGAGAGTCCACCTGCCAATGCAGGGGACACGGGTTCGTGCCCCGGTCCAGGAAGATCCCATGGTGCCGCAGAGCGGCTGGGCCCGTGAACCATGGCCACTGAGCCAGTGCGTCCGGAGCCTGTGCTCCGCGATGGGAGAGACCACAACAGTGAGAGGCCCGTGTACCTCAAAAATAAATAAATAAATAAAATAAAATAAAATAAATAAATACCATCACCATTTTTTTATAGCAGTGTCCTTACAAACATCACTTATCCAGACGAGAAATGGAACTTGGTGATTTCATTTTAATTCTAGTATGTTTGATGGTAATTTCTTCTGATAATTATGTACAAATCCATCAAGCTGTACATCGTAAAAATGTATGGGATCTGGTTCCTATACTAAGTAGATTAGGGGCCAGGAAGACAACATCAGAGAAAAAAAGTGCTAAACTCTGCCATGCTAAAGAGTGAGATAGTGAAAAGAAGGGGTGATAGTAGCATTTTACTCCAGGAAGGAGGTAAGGTTTGAGCTGTGTCAGAAGAGAAGTAGGAATTGGGTTGGCAAAGAAGCCTTTTGATGAGTTGATACCAATGTCAGAACCTGTTTAAAAGATAGCCAAGAGGCTGGTCTAGCCTGGAGGAAGGGGCAGACATGTACACATAAACCTGTGATTGCACCAGCAAAGCCGAGCTGAAATGTGGAGATTTTTAAAGGCTGATACATGTTTAGATTTCATTCAGAAGACAACAAAAAGCCTCCACTGTAAATTTTTGAGCCAGGGCACAAGATTAGTATCCTTGATGTGGCTGAGAATCTAGTTCCTGGTGTCACTAACAAAACTGAAGTCAGAAAATGGAGGAATTTTCCAAGGTGGAGAGTAGATAAAGAATTCAGGGCCAAAAATAAACGTAAGACACATGTTTTTGTCATCCAAAAAATAGTTTCTACCCCTCAACATTATTTGCACAGCAGCCTTCTAAGCTATGTGAAGGTATATAATTTAGCTTTAATACTTTGGTTTACTCTTTAAATCTATAAAAGATTGTATTATCTGTAGGCATGTTAAATTACTGGATGTTTAAATGAGTAACTTTTTTACCTCTCACCCTTTCCGTTGTGACATTTCCTAGGGTTGTCTTCCTCTTGTGCTAATGTTTGATATGAAGGAAGAAATCGAAGTTGATCCACAGTTCATTGCTCAGTTGATGGAACAGCTCGACGTCTTCATCAGTATTAAACCAAAGCCAAAACAGCCGAGCAAGGTTGGTTCAGAGTCTGGGCCCAAAGAGAACCATGTATCACCTCACGTTCTGTATAGTGTTATTTTCATATAAATGTGTATTTGCATATACATGGAACTAAATATTCTATATAATAATAATATACATCGTTATATATTATATTTAGTTATTTTATATAAATTTGTAACAGCATTCATTATTGATCTTTTTTTTTAATATATATGTTGGTTTTTGGAGTCCATTTGTAACCATCATTTAAATTACATATATGGGAAGGAAAGAGAAAACATTTTCTTACTAATTTGCAATCTGGTAACTTTAAACGTTACTAACTTGCTGGAGAGTTGGTAAGGCTAAATAAGTGTTGTGTTATGTGCATATGTGTATGTGTACACATCCAAGGCAATTAAAAAAATACTTAGTTTACTTACTAATTGTGAGCCACTGTGCTAGCCCTGGAGATTTAAAGAATAGGCGCCATTGTCTGTCATATATACGTTATTGTTTGTTTTTGGTTCTGGGGTTTTTTTTTGCGGTACGCGGGCCTCTCACTGTTGTGGCCTCTCCCGTTGCGGAGCACAGGCTCCGGCCGCGCAGGCTCAGCGGCCACGGCTCACGGGCCCAGCTGCTCCGCGGCATGTGGGATCTTCCCAGACCGGGGCATGAACCCGTGTCCCCTGCATCGGCAGGCAGACTCGCAACCACTGCGCCACCAGGGAAGCCCTGTCATATATACTTTAAATAATGAAGTATCTCCAGTTCACCCTTCTTGGAACTTCTCCTCTAAGATGCTGCAAAGTTTAATGGGATAATTCTGGCGTTATTAAGTGCTAGTGAGAGTTTGAGGAAAGAGGAGTGTTCCTACATTAAAGCATGTAAGTTGATACAACCACTTTGAAAAGCAACTTGTGATCATCTGCTCACACTGAAAACACGGATACCCTACCCTCAGTGATGCTACTTCTACTTATACATGCCGAAGAAACCTTTGTATCAGAAGCCAAAGGACAAGAATGGTGTTGAATAAAAAAAGCAAGTTGTGGACTTCCCTGGTGGCGCAGTGGTTAAGAGTCTGCCTGCCAATGCAGGGGACACAGGTTTGAGCCCTGGTCTGGGAAGATCCCACATGCCGTGGAGCAGCTAAGCCCGTGCGCCACAACTACTGAGCCTGCGCTCTAGAGCCCACGAGGCACAACTACTGAAGCCCACATGCCTAGAGCCCGTGCTCTGCAACAAGAGAAGCCACCGCAGTGAGAAGCCCACGCACTGCAACGAAGAGTAACCCCCGCTCGCTGCAACTAGAGAAAGCCCGTGCACGGCAACAAAGACCCAACGCAGCCAAAAATTTAAAAAAAAAAAAAAAAAAAGCAAGTTGCATAATAACATGTACTAAATGATAACATTTATGTATATTTTTAATTATAGTAGGTAAAACACCAAACAGTTGTGCCTTCCATTTTTAAAATTTCTAAACTGAATTTTATCATATATGCACATATGCATATGGTATATGTATTAACATGTATTACTATATACAATTTTGTCTGTATGTAAATAATGTGGTATTTAGTGTCCAACGTAAGAAAAAGAATCATGCGTTCTTCAAAAGAAAACTTTAAAGGAGAAGATAGGATTGATTCTAAATGAACTTGATATATTGAGCTTAAAGTTAGAGAATAGAATGTTAATTTTATGTATTGGGAAGCTTCGTACTTTACTAACTTGAGTTGACTAGAGTCACTGTACGTACCAGAAGGAAGTGATACAGTCAGAAGAGACTTTGCGTGTAAAGATGGACAGGCACAGGAAGATTTCTGGAGTTCAGCAAGAAGTGAGCAGAGGTCAGGGGAAAAGAGATTTTAAGTGAGAACTCTGCAGCCTTGCAGCATCCCAGGGCTGTTTAATTATGCCTCACAGGCCCCGAGGCTGACTACTGCTTTAACTGCTGTCTCAGCCACACATTTTCTTTATTGTCCACTGGAGGCTTTCCCCCTTGGGTTCACATTTCCAATTTTCCGGATGAGTCCATTGAAGAAAAAAAGAAGATTTATTGTTTGGAAATTTATTTTACTATAAGCTTTGCCACAAATATGTCATCAATGAGGAAGAGTGGTACCTCAAGGTCCATTAGTTAACTAGTAGACTGTAAATGTCAAATGTAAGTGACTATTATTATGCAGTCTGTATATGGTGACTTGTTTGATTTGTTTTGTAAAGATGAGATAAAGGGGGGAAAGCTTTAATGTAGAGACAAGAGGATATAAACGAGAATGGGCTGTAGAGACAGAAGGACCCAAGTTCCAGTCCTCTAGCTGTTCCTCCACAGCTGTGCTGTGACCTTGGGTAAGGCCCTTGTCCTCACTGAACATGAATAATAATTCCACCCCATGAGGTTTTGCAGGAATTAGAATATATGTGCAGCTTCCATCACAGTGCCTGGGACACAGGACACACCCAGTAAATGGTAACTAACATTTTATGGTTTTGCCAAAAGGAGTAAACTTAGGAAATACGTGGTTAGAATTTGCAGTTGATTTTAAAGCATCATTCATCCATTCCCTGAGTGGAATTCTTATTACCATATTCATTTCTCAGCCCCCTCCCCAATTCATTGTAGACTACTTGCATGTCACTTTTTTCTTTCTCATTATGTGTTTTCATAGTCTGTGATTGTGAAAAGTGTTGAGCGAAATGCGTTAAATATGTATGAAGCAAGGAAATGTCTCCTCGGACTTGAAAGCAGTGGGGTTACCATAGCAACCAGTCCATCCCCAGCATCATGCCCTGCCGGCCTGGCATGTCCCAGCCTGGATATCTTAGCTTCCGCAGGCCTCGGACTCACTGGACTAGGTATAAAATTTATTATTATAGCCCTTCTCAGCCTCTGGGGGATTGCTTATCCAGTTTCCTTTCTTTCTACTGTTCGGGGCTACATTTTAAAGGCTGTTTTTTTCCTCTTCAGGCCCTATGATCAGGTGAAAAGCAACAAAACTCGAATCAATCCATTTTGATTTTTTTGTTAAACTCTATAGATTTCTGTTTCCTAGATTCTTTTTATTTTGGCATAAGTAGTCAAGGTCTGGCTGTTGTACTTTCGGTGGCTGTGTTTGTTCTTCTAAATTAAGAATGCCATTGAGAGTGAAGTGAGCCGGCTGACTATAATTTATGTGTTTGTTCTCTCTTGCATTTGCAATATTGCCCCTAGTCCCTAGAGATAATGATTATCCAGTTTGCTTTTCAAAAAGTAATTGCAGACCTGCATGAGGGGTGGGGAGGAGGGAGGAGAAAGGAAGCAGAACCCTCAGTCCTAGTGGTTAGGCCTGCCTTGCCCAAACACAAAGGAGATCTAGCCTGCGGCCACCATGGGAAACAAACCAACCTGCATTTATATCTAAGGTGAAGAAGAGAAAGATGAAAGAACAACATCATCTTGGTGCTTTAGTTCTTTAAGAAAGCAGGGTGAGCCACTTAATAGGCATGGTGTGATATGTATTGCCTCATTTACGGATTCCCATCTTGTAGGATGAAGTTCATTGCTATGTTACAGTTATTCTAGGTTCACTACTTTTTGCACATTTTTCAGTAGCCATTATATAAAAAGTTAATGCAATAACCCTCGCAGATCATTCTACCAAGTTCAGTGTTGAGACAGAAAAAAATACTCTCAGCAGTCTTTCAAATTTTTAATAGCTATTCTTGCTTTTTAAAAATGTAATATGGTTATAATATGATTAAGATTCCAAGTATCCCTGCCCAGACACCATTACAAGTAAAGACAGATTTTCCTCCTTGGCCCCTAATCTCCCAAAGTTGTCCCTTCCACTGGAGATTCTGAACAGAGTTGTAATAACACAGCAATGCATGTGAGTCAGGACATGCCAATCAGGCAACTTAGCAGGAACTGAGTTCTTCCTGCACTAGAGAGAAAAAAAGTGAGCAAAGATCACAGTGATTTAATTTTAAGATGTTTTCATGGCTATCTCTAGCCTCTAATACTTAATGCTTTAAGTATTCCTGGGAACTTATTTATACAAACTCACATTTCACTTTAGAACATATTTGAAATGCCCGAAGGGAAATTTCATTACTAAATCAAAGATTAAATCCTTAAAACAAGGAAAAAGCGGAAAAACAATTCTTTTTTTCTGAGAAAAGTCTTCATACGCATTGAGATGGACCCAAAAACGTCATGTATGGACAGTCATACATGGTATGAAAACGGTTCCAGGTGGGCCAGCCTCTGCAAATGGACCGAAGGGAGATATTCTGTTGCAGGAAAACGTCCCCCTACTTACTGCTATTTGCAAGTGGTTTAAAAAGAGTTTGTTTGGAAGGAGGTGACAAGTGAATTAGGCAGAGAAATACAAAGTGGGTCTCCACGTGAGCACAGTTTTGTTCATCCTGGCTAGTTGAAGTGATTATGAAGCAACTGATGGGTGCTCTAGGCCCCTGACTACTGTCCTGGTCTGGGCATATCTATCTTCCATTTCTGTTTGTGGGCAAGCGGGGTCCTGTGCTGGAGTTGTATCATGCAGTATTTCATGTGAATATTTGAAAGAAGGTAATCTGTCACTCATATCTTATATTTGGAAAATATCAGACTATATGGATGTGCATTCCAAATGGCAGTATTGATGCCATCTGTATTTTTAAATCTTGAGTTTATGTGTACTGACTTTACGTTCATTCATTACAGGTCTTTTGGGACCCACTGCCTTATCTCTCAATACTTCGACAACCCCGAACTCACTTTTGAATGCTCTTAATAGCTCAGTCAGTCCTTTGCAAAGTCCGAGTTCTGGTACCCCTAGCCCCACATTGTGGGCACCTCCACTTGCTAGTACTTCAAGTGCCACAGGTCAGTATTATTTAAGTACAATCAAAGGTGTGTATTCTTAGGTATTAATCAGTTTTTCAGTAAAATTTACTAGTGGTTCCGTTTCCGTAGGGAAGAACTATATGGTTCAAAGAATACTGCAGCCAAACAAATTCTCCAAAGTGTAAATCAGCTAAAACGAAGCATAATAAAGCAGTGAGATTTTCATAAAAGTAATATGTAATCTTCAAACGTGACAAGCAGATCAGGAAAAAGGGCATGGTGTGCAGGGAGCAGTAGCAAAAGTGCACGAGGGTCACTGACCTGGTAATTAGGAAATGCACGTTCTAGTTTGACAAGTTTGCTTGGTAGTCATATGTACATGCTAAATCTAGCTAGTTTCCTCATTTGTACAGTGAAGAGCTTGGACTAAATCTCTCTAAAATGTTGTTCCATTTTAATACTTCTTCTGTGTTTTTATAGTAATGTGTTAAACCTGTTAACAGAGAGGTATCAAAATTGAATTCTCAGTTTGCAGCAACAAAAATGACTTTTTTTGTTGTTACTGAAAATAATAAAATAATGCTTCTTGATTCTGAGTTTATTCCTGTCTAATGTCTGTCTTCATGAAATGCTGTTGTAGGTTTTTCTGCTATACCACACCTTATGATTCCATCTACTGCCCAAGCCACATTAACCAATATTTTGTTGTCTGGAGTGCCCACCTACGGGCACACAGCTCCATCTCCCCCTCCTGGCTTGACTCCTGTTGATGTCCATATCAACAGTATGCAGACAGAAAGCAAAAAAATCTCTGCTTCTTTAAACGGACACACACAGGTAATGCCCTTCGGCAAGAATCATGTGATCTATGCTGTTTGTAAGAGATAAGCCACTGGTAACGCGATGAATTTTAGAATTGTGACCATATCTCTGTGTTGTTTTCTATTATTATTTCAGTCTCCGAATATAAAATATGGTGCAATATCCACTTCATCACTTGGAGAAAAAGTGCTGAGTGCGAATCATGGTGATCCATCCAGACAAACAACTGCATCTGAGCAGGCATCTCCCAAATCAAACCCTGCAGAAGGTATCTTTCCTTCTGAACTTGAGCCTGCTCTGTTGATTGGATAAAGGGGATTGTAGAAAGTCTGTGCAGTGATTTGAAGTGGGTTTTGCTAACTAGTCATGATTCACCCTGCCTCAAGACTGCAGAGAGACAGTATCTTGAATGAAATTCCAAAGAACATGGTGAAAGAGCACTTTGCCATAGAAAGAACCATTTTCCCATTACATTGGCCCTTCCTAAATTAAAGTGAATGTAATTGTGCAGCAGGAAAGCATTAACTTACTAAGTGTGTGTGTGTGTGTCTGTGTGTGTAATTTTTTCCCAAGTAGAGTATTTCTTTTAATAACACCTTCATCCTTAACAATCTTTAAAGAAACATGAGGGTCTTCCAATTTCATCGTGAGTTTTTGAGGTAGCCTGAATTTAAGGCATCTTCTCTGTAGCTGAAAGCTGTTATGCTTTTGTCTCCATAGAATTGGATTCTGATTTGTTTCCATTGCAGGTGACTGTTGATATAGTAAGATGATGTCTGGATTTTTGCTTTTTTCTCTCTTCTTCTGCAGGTTTTAATGATGCTTTTGTTGAAGTAGGCATGCCCCGAAGTCCTTCCCATTCTGGAAATGCTGGTGACTTGAAACAGATGATGGGTCCCTCCAAAGTTTCCTGTGCCAAGAGGCAGACAGTAGAACTATTGCAGGGCACAAAAAACTCACACTTACAGTATGTATTTTAATTTTAAAATCCTTTGAAAGAAAGTGTATAACAGGCTGGATTTGTGTTAAACTCAATAGTTAGTGCTCTTTGGTTCAAGTGCATTTGACGTTATCCATGGGTTTTTCATTTCTCTTTATGATTACCTTCTCTTTTTACTTTTAAAAATTTCATTAAAAATAGTATCTGATAACTTTCACCCTTGTTATAAAACAAAATTCAGGTGAGTAAATGTAAAGATCAAATTGACTTTATTCAACAATTCATGAATTGGCAGCATCCCATTTAGCAAATAGAAAGGAGCTCCAAAGAGCTGCAGAAAGAAGAGGTTTTTAAAGGCAGAAAGGGTGTGGGACAAGGAAATCATAAAGAAAGGATTATTTCAGGCAAGGTCACCTTCCTTTGAGAGAAGGCAGGGGTCTATCAGGTGGGTTACCTCACTAGTGTTGGCTAGGAAATTCCAGACAGGACTGGTTAAGATTACATTCCTAGGAGAGGCTGAAACTGCAGTTAGGTTAGGTATCAGGTCTTGGTTTGCGGATATGGGGCATAGTACAAGTGACTCCATTTTGGGCCTGTTGTCCCTTTTTTCGCAATTCTCTCCTTTTGATCAGACTTTCAGCCCAAGTGAGAGATGTGATGAAAATTTAAGGCATTAGCACCACTCTCAGCTACCTCTCTATAGTTTAGTTCTTATAGCTTTTACTGATCCTCTCTGTGGTGTTCACAGGTCATGGTTCTTTTTTTTGCTATCGAATCTCTGTGGTGTTCACAGGTCATGACTTCAGGCTCACAATTGTTTTAGTCAGTCATTTTCTTCCTTTCTTTTCTGGCATTCCAGTTTTAGGGAGGTCATTTGCTCAGTGGTTAGTGGCTGCAAACATACATTTAAAGCTTTTGAGAAAATTCAATGCACCAGGGAGACTACTATGACTGTTATAAATAGAAGAATTTACAATGTTTGGAGGGCAGTTCGGAACCATAGTCCCCCAGACCCAAACCAATCAAAATCAAATAAGTCAAAGAAAGACCCTGCGGAAGGAGTCATTTTTTTAAGCCAAGTAGCTTGCTCAGTGATTTTAGTTAACTGAGTTTCCACTTGCCCAGAATGTTAATCCAGGTTCAGCATGTAGTGTTGGCCACAGCACAGACACTCCCTTGTTCAGCTAAAAGATAATCAAAGGCTGTTCTATTATTAAGAACAAATTTGGGGGCTTCCCTGGTGGCGCAGTGGTTGAGAGTCCGCCTGCCGATGCAGGGGACACGGGTTCATGCCCCAGTCTGGGAAGATCCCACATGCTGCAGAGCGGCTGGGCCCGTGAGCCATGGCCGCTGAGCCTGTGTGTCCGGAGCCTGTGCCCCACAACGGGAGAGGCCACAACAGTGAGAGGCCCGTGCAAAAAAAAAAAAAAGAACAACTTTGGCCAGAGAATCTAAGGAATTCTGTTGGGCACTGTCTTGGTAGATTTTGCAGTATTGTCAAGAGTTAAGGAGAGATTCCTGATTATAGTTTCATTTATATTTACTCTTAACCCTGGGAGTAGGGCCCTGCTATGGAATGTGAATCCTGAACCATGAAAGCCTCCTGGACTTTCCTAACTCTGCAGTATAAATTCAGGGGAGTTGTCCAATGAAGTGTCTCAGTTTGTTTGTAAATAGTTAGGGGCACAGTTAGATAACTCAAGAGGCATTGCCCTGTTATGCGCCTGCCAACTAGGCACCCATATGCCGGAGGAGAATGATAACCACTGCAGACAAAGATAAATACTGTTGGGGCACAAACCACTCCCACTAAAGTGGTGCTGTTCATGGATTCATTTGCAGGGATTGTTGCATTTGCCCATTCAAGCCATGAGTCATTTAAGTTTTCAGTGCATTTGGGAAGTAAATCTCCTAACCTGAAATAAAAAGTTCTAAATTACAGAGGTTACCTCCCTTAGCAATGGCCTGAGAGATTCAGATGACTGTATTATCTTTCTGGATCAATGCCAGACAGAGCAAAGGAAAGAAAAAGAGAAGAAAAAGGTTATATTTAATTAAAGTGTGAAGTCTTGATCTGGGGTGTCAGGAGGAAGCAGTCTACCTCAGTGTCAGCTACTTCTCCAACTAGTCAGTTTGATTTTGAGGTCTCCAGCTGGTGTACAGGACCAGATGTCAGGTGGCGACTTCTTCAGCTGTGAGATGTGTACCTAAGTCTCTGAAGTTTGGCTGCCATCTTAAGTAGTGAAGAGGATCTGGTATAGTCCCTTCTAAGGAGACTCAAGGACCGTCTTTGTTCTTAGTGATTCCAAATCAGAAGGGTGGGAGAAAATTGGAAACATAAGTTTGGAGAATTGTGGCTAGTTATTTGAAGGGAACTAGAAGAATTCAGGATCCAGTCCAGTTTACAGGAATATAAAAAAAAACCTCAAAATTAATAGCACTAGAATCTAATATCTACAAAAGTACATACATTTTTCTCTCTACAGTTACTTCCATTTTTTTTAAACAAAAGATAATTACAGTTAAAGTAATTTGTTTGCTTTAAAATTGGCTTGATTATTTACATAAGTGCAGCAAGAATAGTGATTGTATTGTATGAGTACTTTTTAAAACTGCTTTGCAGGAACTTTTCATAAGGAATCTCAGATTGAACTCTTAAAGGCCTCTGAGGCCAGAAAGCCAAGCCAAGGACTCGCCATCAGATCTTACCTACAATACCTATAGTTTGGGTGAATTCCTCTCTTTATAAGGTCCCAAAAATAACCTGAGGTTCCTGGGCCTGTCAGGAAATGACCTTCCTTACTCACTGGGTAAGGCTGCCAGGAACCCTGTAATCAGAGTACCAGGCCAATTTTTTTCAAGGGGCTTTATTGGCTTTGTTAAGTTAACCTTAGTTCCTTAAAGCTGTCAGATCATATCTGAGTCTGTGTACGTCTCTCTCAAATATGACATTTCAGTCAAAGCTTTGGTAATATAGCCAATGTTTCCAATGTGTTCTGTTACAAGGAGAACAGATTCTTATTGACCTTTGCAAATAACTAACTGTATTGCTGTGCAAAGAATACAGAAGAGTTTCCAAAGAGTTTCTGGAGGGATCAGGTAGGGAGAAAAGTAAATGTTTCGTCTTTGTTTACAAAGGTATACTTTACCAAATTGGTGTAAGTCGTCGATAACTTAGGAAAAGAGGTTTCCTTAAATCTGGAAAAACAAAACATTAAGGATCTAGCAATTTTTCAAACAAAAAAAATCATTAAAAAATTATACTCATTCTCCTCCTCAGTTCATTTAGTCCCATGTACAATAATTGATATTTGTTCTGCTTGAATCCACTTCAGTTTTATGACCTTTATGTTATCAGAAACATGCACTTGTTAAAATCCTTTCCATGAATCTCCTTGAAGATGAAGCATTTTTGTAAGAACACTTTTGCAGAAGCATCTAAGACAGTAAGTCTCTGTAAATGACAACGACTTAAAAATGCCCATTGTTCAAGATCTGATGAGATTTCATTTGATAAAGAAATGTAGTTATTTCTGTGATATACACCAGTTTACATTAATATTAATTATGACATAACACTATACCTGGACATATCACATCTCTAGGAATTTCACACAGCTCTGGAACACTTATATACCTATACAAATACAAAATGGAGAGGGCTTAGTATTACTTTTATTTGACAATACTTCGCATGTAATTTAACACATCAAAGAAGCCTGATGAGTTTAAGATCTCTCCTTTTATAAGAAGAGGGAACAAATCTTTTGAGATGTGTCCCAGGAGCCCTCTGGAAAATCTCAAAGTTAGTTTGAGGTCAGAAAGATTTCATTTGGGATTTGATTTGGGGGAAGTTTGTCAAGAATATCAAAAGGTTTAAAAACACTTGGTCAAATAGGATCATAGGTCACTGTGAAACATTTACTTATCCATTTAACCAAAGTGACAACTGAAGACTACACAGGCAAATATAGAAAGTTAAATAGTTGTTACAGGAAATTATTTTGGTAAAGCATAAAATACTTGCTTTCTAGGCAGATTACCTAAAGGTAAATAACAGCCTTTTACAATCTCTTACTAAGAACAGACCGGTAATTCAAAATCACTTGTTCTTTTAACAGAGAGAAAATCAATTCTGATTTTGCACTGATGTACTTTTGATATTAAAACTCATTTTTTTTCCACTTAAATAAATTCATTCTAATTTTAGCCTGCTTGACCACACATAAAATTCCTTTCCCAAGATTCCTTTCCCACAAACCTTCTACAGTTTGGTCTTATGTTTTCTTCTTTCCCATTCTGCAGTAACCAGTCTTACTTCAGGACAAAATTAGTTTTATTTTCATCAACAAAAATTCCTCTCCATTCCTCATACCTTCTTTTACTGAAAACACACATCCTACTTTCCTTGAATATGGAAATGTTTCCTTATTATTTCTAGTAACTTTAATTATATATACA
Organism: Phocoena phocoena; assembly: GCF_963924675.1. Taxonomy (NCBI): domain Eukaryota; kingdom Metazoa; phylum Chordata; class Mammalia; order Artiodactyla; family Phocoenidae; genus Phocoena; species Phocoena phocoena. Next base: position 72,557,991 of record NC_089234.1, on the reverse strand, counting down.
TATACATATATATATTATAAACATATTTATATAATATATAATTTTTAACCCTAAACAACCTTTTTAGTGAAAAGAAGTAAACAATTGTGTGACTTGACAAATTAATATTTTTTACAATGTCTAGAAACACATGCTTTTCCATAGTAAATTTCTCAGTGTGGCACAAAACACGTTTATTAATGTATCCAAATATCTTTAGTTTCTCTGTAAAAAAATAAAAAGGCCAAAAGTGGTAAACCTATGTTCAGTAATTAATGTTTTAGTATTTTATCTTATTTGGAAATGATCTGGATATTCAATGACTATCCATCATTTACTTTAATTTAGCAAAACTTTGGTTTAGGTTACCAAAAAGATTTTAGAGAAACTATTTTAAAAGTTTACTGAAAGGGCTTCCCGGGTGGCACAGTGGTTGGGCGTCTGCCTGACGATGCAGGGGACACGGGTTCGTGCCCCGGTCTGGGAAGATCCCACATGCCGCAGAGAGGCTGGGCTTGTGAGCCATGGCCACTGAGCCTGCGCATCCGGAGCCTGTGCTCTGCAACGGGAGAGGCCACAACAGTGAGAGGCCCGCGTACCATGGGAAAAAAAAAAAAAAGTTTACTGAAAAACTTTTATCCCACTTAACATCTGTAGTAATCCCCTTTTTTCTGTTGGGGATATGTTCCAAGACTCTCAGTGGATGCCTGAAACCATGGATAGTCCTGAATTCCTATGTATACTATGGTTTTTCCTATACATATATACCTATGATAAAATTTAATTAGAGATTAACAACAATAACTAATGAACAATTATAATAATGTGGTATCTCTCGCTCACTTTCTCTCTCTCTCTAAATGTCTTATTGTACTGTACTCACCCTTCCTCTTCTTGTGATGATGTGAGATGATTAAATGCCTGTGTGATGAACTGAAGTGAGGTGAGTGATGTAGGCATCGTGATGTAGTGGTAGGCTGCTATTGACCTTCTGCTGATATATCAGATGGAGGATCTGATCCTGGATCACTGAGCTATGATGATGTTGATGGTTGGGGAATTCCACGATGGGGTGGAGTGGGGTGGCAAGAAATTTCATCACACTACTCAGAACAGCAAACAATTTAAAACGTATGACTTATTTATTTCTGGCATTTTTCATTTAATATTTTCAGACTGAGGTTGACTGTGGGTAACTGAAACCATGGAAAGTGAATCCACAGATAAAGGGGGACTACTGGATTCAATTTACTTAATTTATATAAGTACTTAATTTTTTAAAGCCACTTACATAGAGCTCTTTTACAAATTAATTTTGGCAATACCATCCGGTGGTGGAAAATTCAATATATCTGCAACACATACATAGACACACATAAACTGACAGTCATAAACAGAGACCTTTTGGGTTCCATTTTTTAATTACTGCTGTGAATCAGGTGCAGTAATACAAAATTTCACTAGTTATAAAAAAAAAGTTGGATTTAAGTTGTTTTCTGGTAGATGGAATAAGTTAAGTTTACCTGCTCAGATGGCTGAAGCTTTTTACTGTATTTGTGGGGAAGACCCTTAAAAATTTTTTTGTCCACCTAAGTTTCAAATGACCTTTTCCCTTTTGTTCATCTTCTGGTAAGAATTACCTCTCTAAAACAAAGAAAAAGAAAAAAAAAAAAAAGAATGACCTCCCTAAAGTTTATAGAACATTTACATCTCAAAGGTACAGGGAAAGAATGCAAGTTCCTCCAAGGACTTTGGTTTCTTCCTATAAGGCCAGAATTTCTACAATACTTACAAGCCTTCTGAATAGGGGAGGTTTTAGGATTGGTAAAAGGAATAGGTGGACTTTGAACTGCCTCTACAGCTAGTGTCTAGTTTTGCAAAGATTTGTAAGATACGGACAGTTGCTCTCAATTCCTCAAAGAATTGGGTTGCAGCCTAAATGACATTATAGTTTGAGCCACCCATCCAACTACATTATCCTTAATTTGCTTTTTTTTTAAATATCAGGGAGAAGATTTCTAACTAAGGTGGGAACCACAGATTTCTGTGTTCTGGATTTAGAGCTGTTTGCCTTTGGAATGTTTTAGTAAATCCTTTCACAGAGGCTTTAGAGGGTTTTTCTTCCCCTCTGAGTGCATAGTTTTAGTTTAAGGGAGGAGACGTAAAAAAAATTCCCATCAGCCTCTGAATATCAGCTTCCAATTTTTGACCAACTGTTGACTGCAGAGCTACTTAAAAAAAATCTTTTAACTATCTTGTCAGTTTTCGGTGTGGACAAGCAGTAAATATTTCTGGCAGTATTGAACAACCCCTTGGACTTAAGAGGTATTCCAGAAGAGGGTGCAAAAAATATTTTATTTTCCTCTCTTTATTGGGTACTACAGACAGAGACCCAGGAGAGCTGACTCTGGTAAGAATTTTCTCCCTTTGTGGGCTTCTGCCAGTTTTCCCAGGATCCCACCTACAGGCTCCAAGTGAGGTTTAAAATAGAGGGTGTAGCTCTAGTATCTACTAGAATTTGGCAAGGTTTTTCATGAATTTTAATTTAGTTTCCCTTAGCTGTTTAAGGGAATAATGTAGCAGTTTATAAGAAAATCCCTCAGAATCTCATCAATTCTGGGAGGAGCTCATTCTGGGGCCCTCCTTTGAGGGTAGATGTGAGGGTGTCTATTGATGCTGAAAAGTCAGCCTCTGTGCACCAGTGCTGAAGTGAATCTTGGAAACAGAGTGTGGGGTGAAGTAGAAGAGAACAGCTTTATTGCTTTGCTGGGCAAAGGGTGCCACAGCGGGCTTGTGCCCTGAAAAACTGTGTGTCCTAACCTGGGAGGATTTGGTGAGGACTGTTATAGCAGTGGTTCAAGGGTGGGGTTGCTGATAGGAGCAGGGTGTGTGCGGGGCCTGCACTCCTTTAATCTGGTCTCAGGTGGTCTCCTGATGAGCTTTTCTGGTTCTCAAGGCTGTCAAACCGTGAGTTTCTGTCTGGAATGAGGATTGCTTCATCAGGCAGTTTGTCTTCCAGTTGTTGGGGTCTTTAGTTCTGTAGAAGAGCTCTAAGATGTTCTGTGTATCCCTTGATGCAGAATCAGCACCCTGCCCCGAGGCTGCACTATTGTTTCTTGACTGCTCCTCCCTTGTCTCTGTATCCCCTCCCTTCCCTAATTAGCAACTGTTCCAATCTGCCCTTTGGAACCCAGGGAAGGTCATAGAGGCTGGAGTCTATTCCATGCAAACAAGAAACAGGGGACACAGAAAGGCTTCCATGCCCAGGAGCCCCACAGGGTCCCAGTGGTTTCACTGCATGACCACTAACCTGTCAGACATTTGTTTGTGATCTTCTAGTGTCTTCAGAGTGGAAAGGAAATTTATACAGGATTACTGGAGTGAGTACTCATATAAAAGAGGATAGGGAGTTCCCTGGTGGTTAGGACTCTGTGCCCTCACTGCTGAGGGCCTGGGGTTTGATCCCTGGTTGGGGAACTAAAATCCCACATGTGCAGCATGGCCAAAAAAAAGAGGATAGAGGGGAGCAGTAGTAGTTATGTCGGTCTTATTGTCTCTTGTTTTAGGTGCCTCTTTAATTTTTCATTAGCCTTTTTGCAATGAATCTTTCATTGAAGCTCTTTTGGAATTTTGAAGGCTTTTGGAGTTTTCTGCATTCCAATTAAAATAGGTATACCATTTTTTTTGAGGGGGGAGCGGGGAGTCCTTGTTTTTAAGTGCAATTCTTAAATGATCTTATATAATTGGAACATTACTCATAATGGCCATTCTAATTGTAGGTCATCTTTAGTAACACTTTGCCATTTTTATAGATTATTATAGCTTCCAGGACCATAGTTCTTAGATGTAAAATAAGCAAGTGTACCAGAAGGTGGAGTGCTTAACTCTTTGAATTTGAAGGATCCCATTTCTTTCAGCTAAGCCGTTTGGGGTTTGGGGGAGCCAGATCAGTATCTAAGAAGGATGTGCTGTGGGCCTGGGGATTGTGTGGTATTTTACAGTGAACCTTGTTTCACGGAAATCTTCTTGAGGTTGGTGGATGACCTAGTGTCAAGCTAACCTGTTCCATGACCAGCTTATTTGAACACGGGAGTCTTTTGAGTGAGGTGGAGAGTACTTTATCAGCTTTTAAGTGCTTCACCCATGCCCACGAATTTTTGTGGCTTTTTGGCTTCTGAGATTCCTATTAGTGGTAGCTTTTATCTACAGCAAACAAGATAAACACACACATGCACCTTAACAAATTGGCAGTAACCAAAGGATTTTGCTGTGTCCCAGCCAGGTAAAGGTCTTGTGTATACCACCACCAATTCCTGCCATGGGACCTTGGCCTGGGGAAAGAATTGAACCAACAGACCTCAACAAATGGAGACTGAGGACTAGGGGTTCCACATACATGGAGAACTGATAGTTGCCACATGGATCTTGGGACAGAATCAAGGCCTGGGGGTTTCCACCAATTAATTGACTATTGTGGTCTGAAATAAAGGCTAGGGGCTTGAGCTCCCGGCAGAATCATCTGCCCGATCCAGCTGGCCTGCCCTGTATTGGAAAGCCAATTAGATTGGGAGCTCAGTGCAAAGAGAGCAGAGCTCAGAACTGAGAGGAAGTTACCTACAGTCCTCAGAAGCAGTGAGAGAGACAGAGAACTCAAAAGGGTTTGCAGGTGCCACACCTGTGTTTCTTATTCCCAGAGTTACTGGAAGTCTCCTTCAGTCCTATTACTGCCACCAAATCTGTTAAAAAAAAAATTCAGCTGAGTAAGTTTAAAGATCAAATTTACTTTATTCAACAATTCATGAATCGGCAGAATCCCATCTAGCAAATAGAAAGGAGCTCCAAAATGCTGCAGAAAAGAAAACATTTTAAAAGGAGAAAAAAGGAGGGACAAGGAAGTCATAAAGAAAAGAAAGGATTATTTCAGGCAAGGTTACCTTCCTTTGGGAGAAGGCAGCGGTCTGTCTGGTGGATTACCTCACTAGTGTTGGCCAGGAAATTCCAGACAGGACTGGTTAAGATTACATTCCTAGGAGAGGCTGAAACTGCAGTTAGGTTAGGTATCAAGTCTTGGTTTGTTGATGTGGGGTTTAGCACAAGTGACTCCATTTTAGGCCTGCTGTCTCCTTTTTAGTGCCCTTAAATCTTCTCTGTCATCTCTCCCCTTCCTTTAGCTGGTTGGGTTTATTTCTGGATTCCCTAAACCATCTCTTTTGCTCTGAAACTTTAGCATTCTCTCTGCTCTTCCGTAATCAGCAGGGCAATTTTAACTCTCCGATTTTTGCTGTAAGAAATTTTCTTAGTGTGAATTCTCCTTCATTTGGCTTTGAATTTCCAACTTAAACTATGGCTCCCTTGTTCCAAGGTAGTGAATTGTTCACTTTGGTAATAAATAGTTGGCAGTATCATGATTTTACTTACAACAAATCACAGTGAATATAAATGCATATGTTATATTAAATATAATTCTCGCTTACTATAGCACCATTAGGGATAACAAATGTGTTATCCTTCTTCCATTTATTTTATTTTTTTCAAATAGGCAGTCTATTCACATTTTAAAAACGCAAAACAGTGGAATGCTTCTACATCGAAAGGTTTTGTTCCCATCCACTTCATCTACCCAATTTCCTCTACTGTCTTTTATATCGTTACAGAATAGAGTGTGTTTAGGCAAATATAACATATATATTTATTTTTAACTAAAAAATTGATTTTATTGAAGTATAGTTGATTTCCAGTGTTGTGTTAATATATATTCTTATTTCGTCTTTTTCTCAGCAAAATCTGTTTTGCTTTTATAAAAAGCAAAATCTGTTTTACTTTTATAAACTCTTTGATTAACTGCCATTGTTCCCATTTTGTCCAAATCTGCTTTACTTGTGTTTTTCTTAACATGATACTAATATGCCAAATTAACATTATTTATTATAGGTTAGAGAAATGATTTTGTTTTCCCTCTGTGTTGATGCATTTGAAGTATATACCTGTTCCTTTCATCACTAAATGTGTTCATTGAATGTGTAAGTGTGAACTGATTATCTCCATCTGAATTAAGCTGCAACCTCCGGAATGGTCTCCCTGTCTCCACTCTCTTATCAGCTCTATCAATCCTTTATTTTGTTCCAGTAATTTTTGTCACACTCTGGCTTTGAAACCACCAGTGACTGCACACTTCCTTTCCTTTGCTTATGCTGTTCCCTCTGAGTTGCTGTTACACAATGGCGAACCTGCAGATGCCCTTTAAATTCCAGGTCACACGCCTGTGTGAAGCCTCTCTGAACTTTTGTCAAACAAAGTTCTTTGCTGCTCCTTTTGTATTTTAATAGTCCTTTCTAAATTCCTCTGAATTCCCCTGGTACAACTGAAGAGTGAATGATAAAAGGAAGAATGTGTGAGCAAATCAGCTCTTTGACTAATACTGTTTGTTATTTCTGTTTTACTTGAGCCTAACATGCCGTTGGATGTGAACTTGAGGTGCGTGTATAGGGCATTATAAATTCTTACAATTCAGATAATTGCCCCCATTTTAAGAAGCACTTTCGTGTTCTTTCCCTGCACCCTGAACAGATGCTAAAGAATATTTACCTGCTGCCTTTATCATAGCAGATTTGTTAGCAATATCATGTACATTGCACACAAAAGAACTGGATCATCTGCATGCCTTCCGACGGACTCAGTTTGTTTAGACTGTGTAAACATGGGTCAGGGATATCTCCTTGATGTATGTAAATTAGAAATCTTGTCTGTATGTCTATTTCATATGTACTGCATACAGTGTATCATACATGCTATATTTAATGTGTGTGAATATAGATCATGAAATAGTTTCGGCACCATCTCTAGAGTCAGAAAGTCTGGGTTCAAATCCCAGCTCTACCATTTACCAGAGGTATGACCTTGGACAAGGTACTCCCCTCATCTGAAAAATAGGGATAATAAGACTGCCTTCCTCATAGCAGTACGGTGAGGATTAAATGAGATAATACATGTAAATGGTTGACAGTGGTAAACCTACATAGTCAATGTGGCACCTAGGAAATGTGTGCTACATTTGTATGTAATGGTGGAGTGTTCAATCCCAAACTCTTTTCACAGCAGCACTGACAGGTTGCTCTCAGAGCCTGAGCTGAGTACTGCAGAAAGCCCTTTGGCTGACAAGAAGGCTCCAGGGAGTGAGCGTGCTGCAGAGAGGGCTGCCGCTGCCCAGCAGAACAATGAAAGGGCCCGCCTTGCCCCACGGCCATCATATGTCAACATGCAGGTAATGATAAAAAAAAAAAAAAGAAAAACAAGTCATCCAAATGTAGGCTGCCTAAGTTGGGGAATGGGGAATTCAGTGAGCTTTTAGCAGTAGACCAGAAATTAAATTTAAATATATATGCAGTAGTTAGGAATTGGTTTTGTTATAAACATTAAAATGAAATACAGGGCTTCCCTGGTGGCGCAGTGGTTGAGAGTCCGCCTGCCGATGCAGGAGACACGCGTTCGTGACCCGGTCTGGGAAGATCCCACATGCCGTGGCGCGGCTGGGCCAGTGAGCCATGGCCGCTGAGCCTGCGCGTCCGGAGCCTGTGCTCCGCAACGGGAGAGGCCACAACAGTGAGAGGCCCGCGTACCGCAAAAAAAAAAAAAGAAATGCAGGATTTAGTTTGAGAAGAAGTCTTTAAAATATAATATTAAAAGTGACATGGTCTATGTCACTGTGTCTTATGCAAATGACATTTTTCATCTGTTTAAAAAATATATAGATAAATATGAGAGCTGTTATTTCTAAGCATTTACTATCTCATGACATACTCTTGGATAAATAGATATAATATTCTTCTATCTGTGAAATGGAGAAGATAAATTTGGTGTTCCTTAGTTATAAAAATAACTAATGTAAAGCTTTAGTGTTTTGAAAGGAGATGCTAAATATTATTGATGGTTATGTTGGTTCACAGATTTTTATGATTATTTTGAACAGTTTCCTCAGCAGGGATTTTCTCTGTATCCATTTTCAAAGTATTAGGCTAATTACTCAAAATAGACTATTGATCATGAAATTCAGAAATCCGATTTCCATATAGATCACAACATGAAAGATAAGGATTTTGTGCTTTTAGAGATGCCTCTAAACCTTTGATTTCAGTGTCTGAATTACTGGGTAGACTTACCTACTTTGTAGTAAGAGATTTATCATCTCCCATCCCCCCACTTTCAAAAAAGGGAAAAACTTCACAAAATCCTAGAAATAAAGAAGTTGTCACAGATATGTCAAAGAAATTAATTCATGGGACTAAATCATACTTCTGTAATTCCAGTGAAAACTGCAGTACAATCCTGCTTGTCTGTTTTTCTAATCCTTTGCATTTGAACATTTTCAAGAGTTTTTAGATGAATGTTTTTTACAAAAGCCATAGCCTTTATAAAGTGCAAAGTTAGAAAAAAAGACATTTATTACATTTTCTCTGGCAGATTTATTTTCAGTTATTATAAATTAAAGTTCTCTCATCTAAGAAGTATCAGATTCCTTTATGATCCCTTTATGGTTTTCATCCATCTTGTGATTCTCGTCTTTTCCATCGGGTATATACCTATAGTGAACCATTTTCATGTTCCTTTCTTTTAGGATGGATGTAAATGTTTTTGGTGATAGAGTTTCAATTTAAATAGATGTATTTACGCCATTAGTGAAGAAGTGACTCTTAAAGTCACCAGGAAATCAATGATAATAGTTTGAAGACTTCCCTGATTGCTTTATAGCTGAAGATGATCTCTGTCTCCTGATCATTCTTGGACTTCTATATCTCCAGTTCTCTCTTCACACTTATCTCACTTTCTAATTTATTTTGTGGTTATTTTTCTTACCCCTGCTAAGCCTCTATATGACTTGAGGCTATAGATTATTTTTGATTCATTATAATATTCTTACACAAAGCGAAGCACAGTCCCTTTAGCCAGAAGGCACTCAATAAATATTTACTGAACAAGTAACTTTAGCATCTCCCCACATCTTGCCCTTAGACAGTAGTCATTACAAGTTGGTTTTAACTCCCAGAATCATTTTAGACCTAGGATTTCAAAAACATTATCAAACTGTGTTATCTAAAAATCTGACTCTCCCAATTTACTGCCATGTTCCTTCTGGTTGGTCTAGGTCAGCCTGTTTACTTTTATTATTTTGGCCTAATCATTTGTAGTATATTTCACTTTCAGAAGTATCCTGTTTCAGACCATAAATTATATGGACACCCTACATATGATGGTATAGTCCTCCTGGGAGGAAGGTCCAAAGAGCTCTTGCCAGTGGGTTCTTGACCCATCTGATAGGCCTTTGAGACATTCTTTTTTTTTTTTTTTTTAACTTATTGAAGTATAGTTGATTTACAATATTGTGTTAGTTTCAGTTGTACAGCAAAGTGATTTTGGTTATACATATATGTATATATCTATATACTTTTTTAAAAAATTCTTTTCCGTTATAGTTTATTACAAGAGACATTCTTAAATCAAGTCTAAGCTAGTTCCTGAATTGGCGAGTTGAGAACCCTGGGTTAGCATTTGAGATGTAGCTATATCTGGACTTCTTTCTTCAAAATGACCTACCTTGGTCCCTATGTAGACCCGACTGTGTCATAGTCACTTATTCAATGTGAATGGGAAGAATAAATGGTGCCATCCTAGTCCTGTGCAATAAAAGATAACTAAGTTTTATTTTTTAAATTTAGGTTTTTATTTAGGTTTAATTTTACTGTACTGCTTAAGCATTCTGATAATGCACTATTTTGAAACTTAGCATAACTGTTATTAGGTTATTCACTATACGTTAGCATATATTGGTCCTGGTGTGTCAAATATTTCATAGTAAATAGGAATTTTTTTCTTTCTGAAGGAAAATTTCTAACTTTTGTCACTGTCATGACTTAAAGTTGGAAGTAAGTACTTTATTATTATAATGAGTTAGGGGTTTTTTTTGTTTTTTTTTTTTTGCGGTACGCGGGCCTCTCACTCTTGTGGCCTCTCCCGTTGCGGAGCACAGGCTCCGGACTCGCAGGCTCAGCGGCCATGGCTCACGGGCCCAGCCGCTCCGTGGCATGTGGGATCTTCCTGGACCGAAGCACGAACCCACGTCCCCTGTATCGGCAGGCGGCCTCTCAACCACTGCGCCACCAGGGAAGCCCAGTGAATTAGTTTTGAAAACATGTTTAAGTTTATCAGACTTGCATGGATTACTGTCACATTCTGGTGCAGAGCTGAGTGTTTGCCCCAGGCAGATTCATGGGCAGTAGTCAAACTCTTTTCAAGAAGTATTGGCATAACATTTGGATAGACTGACAATAAAGATATTTTCTCTGTTTTTTTTTTTCAGGCTTTTGACTATGAACAGAAAAAGCTATTAGCAACCAAAGGTATGTGACACGTTAATGATCTATACTTTGATTTTTTTTTTTCAGTAAACACATAAAAGGTTTTTCAGTGTTGATGTTGAACTGAGAAATTGGACCTTCATAAAAGGAATCCCAGAATGTTTACGTTCAAGTTGCACAAACTTTGTTGAGGTTGAGTAGATTAGATCAATTGATTAGATCAATTAAGAAATAATGTATCATTTTAAAGTTTACCACTACTTTGTATAAAATGTTTTATGAGGATATTTTAAGGCATTTTGTGTTAAGAAATAATATTCAGTGATAATTTCTTTACATATATCAAAGAAACAATACTCATCAATATCTTATTTAAGAAATTCATTAAAAATATCAAGCATTTGTTTTATGTTCTGTTTTCCAAAGCTATGTTAAAGAAACCGGTGGTGACGGAGGTCAGAACACCCACAAATACCTGGAGTGGCCTCGGGTTTTCTAAATCCATGCCCGCTGAAACTATCAAGGAGCTGAGAAGGGCCAACCATGTGTCCTATAAGCCCACAATGACAACCACTTTTGAGGTTTGTAGAGTCATGCCCTACCTATTCTTCCTGTCTGTTCTCTCAGCAGAAGAGAACAATCTTCTCTCCTCTCCCATTCTCTGTTTATATAAGGACAATCTATTAATGGTGATTTGTTTTCACTTCTATTCCTGTAAACGTATTGCTGTGAAATTGATACAATCCAATATATTATGAACTTTTATGCGTCTTCTCTCAACAGTTGTTGATCAGCTGTGAAGGAGGTGTAAATTTGGATAAACTTGTTTTTGTTAGGGGGGAGAGTGTCATAAGTGATAGAGCAGGGCTGAGATTAAGCAAAGGACAGATGTAACATTCCATAAAAAATGTATAAAGAATCCCTTTATCCAAGGGTATCACTCGCAAGCCCACCATAGGAGGAAAAGGCAAGTATCCAACAACAAAAACAAGTTCTCAGATATGAGTTAAAAATTCAGTGTGTTCAGATGTGCCAGGAACACAGCAGGAGGTGTCACAAACGAGAGCTCCAAAAGGTTACGCTTCCTCGATGTTGGCTGTAGCTCAGGGTGAGACTGGGAAGCTGGTATCCTCACCACGTGGAGAAGAGATCCAGGGTTCCTTGCTTCTCAGCTAGGCCTTTTCAGTTGGAGAGTGTCAGGTTTTGGCTGTCAGGCTTTTGCGAGTGGGGTGGAGTTAGAGCACATGCACACACGCTACTGGTGAGGCTGTGCAAACTCAAACATGGATGAAAATGATTAATCCAAGAATCACAGTGTTCAACCAGAACACTGTAGGCTGAAAAACAAATAGTGGTTAAGGGTTAGTCTAATAACTAGCATTTGTAGATTGACCTTCTTTTCTCCACCCGTTTTCTTTGTAATAAATTAGAACGCTGATGAAAGGCAGAAGCAAACATGACATTTTTTCCTTTGTCTCTCTGAGTCAGTGAAAAAGAAAATACTATTGAAATACTAAAAAGAACAGTCTCCTGTGAATTTCATTGTCAGACTTAAAGTAGCAACCTAGCTGGCTGTATTTAAAGATTGAAGTTACTGTCAGCAGCTAGAATGTAGGAAGCATTGTGAAAAATTTGAGGCTCTAGGAGGTACACCCCTCTTTCTGCCATTGTAGCTTTGAGAGAAAATAAACATCTCCTTTCACTGGCAGAGACCTTAAAACTGCTGTGCTAATTCTTAGGCTTCCACTGATGTATTGAATACCGCAGCCTTCCATTCTGCTCACCCTCACCTTTGGCGGAGTGGAGTGTTAGGTGGTTGATTGTGTTTCTGTAGTTTCAGAGATGAAATATTTCACTTTAGAAATGCTAATTCACTTCTCTTCTCAAAGACCAGTAGTGTGACAGGTTGAAATGATGATCATTCTGATAACGTAGTTGTCAGGTGCAGGGGCTGTGGGGCCTGACAGCTACCACAGACACATGTACAGCTTTGATGAGTGACTTCACACCTCTGAGCCCATTTTCTCATTGCAGTTGTTTCAGGATGATGTGGGAGAGGGCATCCAGTGCTCAGCATGGTGTGCAGGAAGTTCTCAGCAATATTTAGCAGCTACTGTTATTTCCACTGAAGAACTTTACCCTGAAGAAAACCAAGAGCCTGATGAAAGATGTGTTCATATACATATATGAATGCTTATTACTGGAAGTATTTCTGCACATTCAAACTAGATATGCATTTTATATCCAAAGGAATACCTTAGAGTGTTATGTGAACACATAATGTGCTAGTAATAATTATCATAATTATATGGTACATTTTCATCCACAAGCGTATTTGATACCTATAAACTCCCAGTGAGGGAAAGGGGCCCAGATCAGTTAAGTGTCTTACTTGAGGTCATGGTAGTAGTTGTCAGAGAGAGGACTTGAATTCATTTTACAAAGTTTCTTTATACTCCTCTTCCTAATGGTTTAACTCAAGAGGGTACATAGCAAGGCGATATATAAATGCTCTAGAGCCATGTTATTGTACCTTAAAAGACATAAGAATCATTTGGAGCACTTAAAAATGCAAATTCTTCCCTCAGGATCTCAACTCATCAGGGAGGGAGCCAGCAGGAACCAGTAATCCATATTTTCAGCAAAAGTCTAGTCTGTTTCTGATGCAGCCTCCCTTCTGGAAACAGTGCTCTACAGGGACGTAACATAAGGGGGATGGCACAGAAATCATGTCAGAAGCTGAAAGACTCTTCTGTTCTGGCACTTGTCCAAGGACAAGTAGACCACTTTCTGTGGGCAGGAACGTGCAGGGTCCGGACTCAGTGGCTGAATCCCCTCCTGTGGCTTTGCTTTGCTTTGGCTTTCTTGGGCTAGCCTGTTCTACCTTCCTGGCTAATGTCTAACAGCTCATTCACATTGAAAGGTAGGGGAGAGGATGTAACCAGCGAGATCAGTGCAAGGGCATTCACCACGTTACCTGCTTTTATTCACGGTCCCTTTAAACACTGCTGATGATGAAATATAACCAAGCTTTCCTAGGGAATGGTTCTAGATTCTTCCAGGTGTGTAGGACTTGAACTTTTCTTCATGCATCCGAAAGCCATTGAAAGGAGGTGAAAGGGCCCTTACACAGCGTGATCTGATATTCTGAAGCAGCTGCTATCTGCAGATGCCTGCCCTTCTCTTTATTCTGTTATAGCTCAGAGGGATTAAAAACTGGGCAATTAGTGAAGATTGTTTCTTTGGGTTAGAACACAGGGACAGGGTTGGGTTGAGAAGGACCTGGGGAAAAGTGAAGAGAACTTAAACAATTTTTATTAAAAGACTGACCACATCTCTGCTTGTAGCACTATTTTTAAATTGGAGGGTAGCTAGAAACACTCTTTTTCCTTAATCTTTTCCAAAGAAAAACAAAACCAAATAGACAAGTAGAATGCTGCTCTAGAGAAGCACACTTAGCCAGTAGGTCCTGATGGGTGAGGGCTGTTCGGTGTGTTGGGATCAAGGCACATGAGTTTCCTGCGCTGGGAAGCTTGCTTAAGGCAAGAAACCGAGGCTTTGAACATCTTGTTCAGATTTCTGAGAAACCAGATTTGAGCAGTTGTTTCCAGTTTTAAGGCATTTTTGAGAAATTAGCCTTTTCCAAAGAGCTCCTTTAGAGAAGAAGTTAGGTAGCTTGAGGCTTATTTTTGTTTTCTTCAAGACTCAAAAGTATGACCCTATCCACTTGATGATATACTGGGACAGCAAAGGTCAAACAAAAGGCTCCTTGACCTGCAATACTTTTGTCACATCAACAGAACTACAAAAGGTTTGGGATTTTCCTTTTCTTTTTGCTAGTCATCTCTTAAAGGCATTAGGAATGGTTACATATTCTCTGGAGCAAATAAAACCTGCATTGGGAATCAAAAAATGGTTTTTAATTTCCCCAGCACTAAGAGTAATGAGGTTGTCTGGTTATTGTAAGTCTTACAGACCTAAGAGTGGAGGTGAGCGGCTCTTCGTGATACTCTAGTTAGTAGATAACGAAGTAATAAATATCAAAAGATTATGTTTTACTTAATGTTTTTAGAAAACATCGTTTAGCCAGGTCTGATATAGCTGTGTGAAGTAAATCAGCTTAGATCTCAGATGAGTGGTTTTTTTGTACTCAAAAAGAGTTTAGATACAGAAGTTTTAAAATATATAGAAATACTACATAGTAATTCATTAATGCTTCTGGTAATTACCAATTTTGAGCATGTTCTTATTTCCCTTGCTTCGTGGGATAGGTTGAAGTATAATGTTAAAGATGGTTTTAATTGAAAAAGACCATTTATTTGGTCTTAGGAGCCTTCCTTTCCCTATGCCCCTTCCCACAGTTCAACAAAGGGGATCCCATAGATGTACGAAAAGGTATCTGTGAGATCCAGTATTCTGCAAATATTTATTATTAAGGACCTTCTGTGTTTCAGACACAATTCTAGACGCTAGAGATACAATGCTTGAATACAGATTCTTCCTTTCATGGACAGAGCTTTCTTTTTGGTGGGTAGAAAGAAATATGTAACAAGTTAACAAGAAGGCATTAAGGAATAAAAGTTCCTGATAAATGTGAACAGAGGCTGCTTTATATTGGGTAGTCCTAGCTGGCTTTAATGAGCAAATGATGTTTAAGGTAAGACCTAGATGGCAAGAAAGGGCCAGCCTTGTGAAGATCTAGGAAAAGAGTATTAGGCCGGGGAAATAGCTGTCATTATCATCTTGAAGTCAGAACAGACTGTTAAGTTCATGGAGCAGAAGGTGGATGGGGCGGTGGAACATTGAAGATAAGGTTGGAGAGGGAGGCAGAGACTCAGTTACGGAGCACCTCAGCCCATGGTAAAGTACTAGAAAAGCATGGAAAGACTTTATACTTATGAGAGGCATGATTTTGTTCTAGTTTGCATTTAAAAAAAACACCTAGTTGCTTCATGGAAAATGGATTATTGGGGTGGTAGGCAAGATAGAATCAAAATGTCCATTAAGGAGGCTACTGGTGACAGTCATGGAGATGGAGAAAAGTAGGTAGATTTGGGGTATGTTTAGATATGACATTGATAAAACTAACTGATAGATTGGATGTAGTGAGGGGAGAAGGAACGAATATGACTCTCTGAAGTTTGGCTTGAGCAACTGGATGAATGGTCGCCACTGAGATTTAGGAATTCTGGGAGAGGGGTGGGTTTGGGTGCAGCTGGGGAGATGGTCATCAACAATACGATTTCAAGCACTCTAAGTTTAAAATACCTGTGAGACAGTAAAATGGAGGTGTCAGATTGGCAGCTCTGTGATGCTGAATTTCAGTAGGGAATTCAAACCCAGAGATAAAAATTTGAGTCATGGCTGTTGTTAAGCCTTGACAGAGGTTGCGATTACTGATTACTCAAGGAGAAAGTGTAGAGCGAGATGATAGGAATGCGGGGACCAAGTCCCAGGGTAATCTGACATTTGGAGTAGAAAAGGGGAGGAAGATCCTACAGTGGCTACAGTGAGGTAGGTAGAAAGCTTCCAGAGTGGTATTATAATGCCCCGAAGAAAGAAGCATTACAGCCCCGTACGGTCAGCTGTGGTTATGCTGCTGCGGGATTGAATTAAGTGAGTTTAGTGACCTGAAGAGTAAATGGTTCTCTTGGAATTACCCAGTAAACATAAGACTTTTAGAACCAGAGAATCTTAACTTTAATACTGTAGATATAGTACAAAGTATGGTACCTGTAATACAGTGATTAAATAAATGAATAAAGAATGAGTAAATGCAAGTTCAGTGCAAACTGTGAGATCTTTTAAATTACTATTTTTATTTTGATTTGGGGGAATTAAAAAAGTTAAAATTTCCAGGTACTTGTAATTTGTTGGAGAGATCATGTACTTATTTGAATGAGAGTTAACACATGACATAATGCCAGATTCCTCTCCACCCTTCCACTCTTGTGAGCCTGGGAGTTCAATTCCTGTCAAAGCATTGGGTGTAGCTGCACCGCTTCCCTACTTGTCCTGTGAGATACAAGGCAGAGAATCTCTTCTATACCAGATGGAGGATTTGCCTTGTTCCCCAAAATAGAAATCCTCTAAATCTTACAGGAATGAATCTTTATACTGGGGGCTCTCAGAACTCCTCTGGGCGCCCTCATCATCAGCTCCCTCATAATGAAGGAAAAACACTTCACTGTGTGTATTTCCAAGTGTCCTTGGTAGCTGGAAGACAAAGACTATAGACAGGTCCCATAGCCTCTTCCTGAGAATCAGCATTCGTGGGTAACTGCATTGGCCAGCAATCGAAATAAATGATAAGTGGTCTAATGTGTATTCTTTTCTCCTCCCAGCCCGGGAAACCTACCTTATTAAACATTTCCTTATCTGGCTTTGATTGTTTTCAGGGTTCATCAATGTCCCTCTCGAGGTCCAACAGTCGTGAACACCTGGGAAGTGGAAGCGAATCCGATAACTGGAGAGACCGAAATGGAATAGGACCCGCAAGTCATAGTGAATTTGCAGCTTCTATTGGCAGCCCCAAGCGTAAACAGAACAAATCAAGTGAGCTTTGACTTTTCATCATACTTTTAGATGTAATCAGCTTGGAATTTGTTTAGTTGGTTTAGGGTAATGTTCGAGTATCAACTCTGGACTCTAGGCCTTCAAGTGTTTTGGATTACTCACAGGCCACCTCTTCTGAGAAGCCTTCCCTGTTTTTTTCCAGTGAAGCAGGGCACATGGTTCTCTGCTTTCACTGCATTTTGTATATGCTTTCATTTTAGCATTTGTCGTACTGAAGTACAATTGCTTACTTACATAACTGTCTTTTCCTGTAGAATCTGAGCTCCACAAGTCAGGGACTACATTCATGCAATAAACACTTATTTAGTGCCCATGTGCCGAGCATTCTTTTAGGCCGTGCCTTCTTTCTTTTTTCTTAATTGAAATACAGTTGGTGTACAATATTATGTTAGTTTCAGGTGTACCACCTAGTGATTTTACATTTGCAGGCATTATGAAATGATCGCCACGATAAGTCTAGTAACTGTTTGTTTCTGTACAGGTATTACAGTATTACTGACCATATTCCTTATGCTCTGTGTGACACTCCTGTAGCTTATTTATTTTATAAGTAAGGAGGTTTGCACCTCTTAATCCCCTTCATCTCACTCCCACCCCCACTTCCCGTCGGGCAACCACCCTTTGTTCTCTGTATCTGTGAGTCTGTTTTCACTTTGTTTTGTTTTTGTCTTTGGATTCCACATATGAGTGAGATCATACAGCATTTACCTTTCTCTTTCTGACTTACTTCACTTACCAAAATACCCTGTAGATCCCTCCAAGTTGTCGCACATGGCAAGATTTCATTTTCTTTTATGACTAATATTCCATTGTGTGTGTGTGTGTGTGTGTGTGTGTGTGTGTGTGTGTATATATATACACACACCACCTTTTCTTTATCCGTTCATCTGTTGATGGACACTTAGGTTGCATTCATATCTTGACTATTGCAAATAATGCTGCAGTGGACATAGGGTGCATATATCCTTTTGAATTAGTGTTTTTGTTTTCTTTGGGTAAATAGAAGTGGAATTGCTGGATATGGCAATTCTATTTTTAATTTTTTGAGGAATCTCCATACTGTTTCCCATAGCGTCTTCATCAATTTACAATCTCACTAACAGGAGGCTGTGCCTTCTTTCTTAACTTATTATTTCTTCTCAAATGTCTAACAGTGTCTGACACCTAGCAGGTGCTTGGTAAGTGTTTGTGGAACGAATATACGAATGAGTCATGCACACACAAACATCGGAATGATGTGGAAAAGGCAGGGATGTAAAGGAGTTGAGCAGAACGTGATCAAATTAGTATCTTAGACAACAGAAGTCTGCCCAGTCACCTTTGGCTACCAAAGGTAAACAGCAAGATTTTTCAAGATGACAAGATGTAGCTAACTGAAAGTATCAGGAAAGAAAGCGTTTAAAGCATCGGCTTTGAACAGATATGATTAAGATGCAGCATGAGTCCAGTGGTTGTGTCTGTAACAGCACCCACATGTCTGTATAAATAGGTAAACAGACGAGAACTGACACAGTAATCACAAGCTATTCCCCTAATACCTTATTTCAGGGTTTTTGATGAATCTGGACTCCTGAAACACATACCCTGGAGTATTTGAAGAATACTTGGAGAAAGGCAATCTAAATGAGCCTAGTAAACAGTAACAGCCAGTTGTTACCATCAGTCAAATGGGCCATGTTGTCAAGAGTCTCAGATTTGAAAAGACCAGTCATGGGGTCGGCCAAGTCTAAATAAGAAAGCATGGTCAACTCTTTCATTCCCAGGCGTACTGTCAGTAGTATCCTGGAGTCTTCCTGTTAGTCCTGGGCTAGGTCCTCTACTGCTGACAGGACAATGGAGCTGAGAGGCAGGCTGGTGCCAGGTGCACATCTCAGGGTGGAAATGGTCTCCGTTTTATATTCCAGCATCAATTAGCTTTGTGCCTCTCTTCCTCTACCTTTATCCCCTTTCCTTGCACTGAATCCTGGATGATTAAAATTGTGTGACTTAGCTGCACTGAAATTCAGGATTAGGGTTAAGATAGGGGATTCATTAATTTAAAAAGATTGATTAAAAAAGCACTGTTGGGCTTCCCCGGTGGCACAGTGGTTGAGAGTCCGCCTGCCAATGCAGGGGACACGGGTTCGTGTCCCGATCCGGGAAGATCCCACATGCCGCGGAACGGCTGGGCCCGTGAGCCATGGCCGCTGAGCCTGCGTGTCCGGAGCCTGTGCTCCGCAACGGGAGAGGCCACAACGGTGAGAGGCCCGTGTACCACCAAAAAAAAAAAAAGCACTGTTGCTTGGCCTTTGTCCGATGTTTTAAGAGCCTAGGGAGTTAAAAGAGAATATAGATACTATAAGTAGTTAAGATGAAATGTAAAAAAAAAGTTGTGTACCATAATAAATATTCACCACTAAGTATATTTTAAAATATTCTTTTCACTTTTTGCTGCTCTCTTTGCTTAACTCAACATATGTAAATTATCATCATTTAAACATGTAATCAATGTAAAGGTATTTTACCCTGTCTTTGTTTCGTACTGTCTTTACATACGGTGTGTGGCATTTCACACTTGGAGTGCATTTTTAATCCGCACTAGCACATTTTAGGTGCTCAACAGCCACGTGTTGCCCATGGCTAGTGTACTGAACAACAAAGCTTTAGAAAAGTTTTCTTGACACCCACGTCAAGGTCACCAATGTCTAGGTTTTCTCTGGGTATCCCTGTTTCACCAGTTGTTCCACTGTAATTCCTCAGTAACTCCCTCTTTTTTTTTTTTTTCCTCGAAGAAAGTAAGGTTATCATTCGGACAGTAAATTATGTGGTCAGCCTGACAGTAACCTCCGTGTTGTCAAGTCCAGTGGTCACTCCAGTGTGCTCATCATACTCTGCTTTGTGTCACCCTCAAACCGGTACCTCACTGGTCATCCCTCCTCAATCTTTTTTGGTGACTCTGGGGCCTTACCTTCAATTGGTGGAGTGTTCCAGGGCTCAGCGCATCAGGGCTTGGTCCTGGGTCCTTTTCCCTACACATTCTTCCTACAAGAGATAAAATAACTGTTTTTAAAAGAAAGAGAAACCTTATCAAGAAATTCCTTCCGGGCTTCTCCCTGGTGGTGCAGTGGTTGAGTCCGCCTGCCGATGCAGGGGACGTGGGTTCATGCCCCGGTCCGGGAGGCTCCCACATGCCGCAGAGCAACTAAGCCCGTGAGCCGTGACCGCTGAGCCTGCGCGTCACAACGGGAGAGGCCACAACAGTGAGAGGCCCGCGTACCGCCAAAAAAAAAAAAAAAAGAAAAGAAATTCCTTCCAGTTGAAACATATATAGGATTTCTCAATTGGGAGATGAAAACAACCAGAGAAAGTGATTAGTGGCACCCAGTGCAATGCAGAACAAAATTCTTAGATTTGCTGAATGCACTGATCCCAGAGGAGATTAGATGGATCTGATACCTAGGTGAGTGTCCTTTGCCCTCATCAATCTGGGAATACCCCTGAAGCTGCACCTTTAGTATAAGAGAATAGAATTTCCACATGGATGAGAGTCAGTTGTTGGTCAGGGTGGTAGGAATGGCTGCATAACTCTGCTAGATTCTCCAAAGCAGCTCCTGAAGAGCGTTTGAATATTTGGTCAAGTACTTGGTGTGGCTCACTAGTCTGTCACCCAGCTGTGCACGTCCTTGGATCTGAGAACCACAGACAACATGGAGAAATCTTCGCCCACCAGATCAGTAGCAGAGCCAAGGCAAAGCTCGGCATGGCTGTCTTAGAATTTCCCCCAGGAGATGGATTTGTTTTTGTTGTAAGTTAAATCCAGGAACTCCAGCATCATTCTTTTCGTTCATATGTTACTCTTAATTTTGGAAGCTCTCTATTTCATGAACTCACTGCCCAATTATGTTTGAGGGAAATGAGATTTATATGTGATAATATCGTAGTATTTATATGACCACGGAAAAGCACAAGTGTGGATACAGAGGGCCAGCCTGCATCTAAAAGGAGCCTGTAACTTTCCTTACCTTTATTGTGTCCTAGGGGTCCTGCTTCCACTTCCTCGTTTAATTAACATCAAATCACTTGTGAAGAGCCAGTGTTCCTGAATGCTCAGGGAGAATATGCTTAATGATTATTAACTACGGAGGCCCTATTGCCGAATTGCTCCCTCCCAAGTGTAACCTTTTAAATGGCGAGAGCCTCCCTGAAAGCCTTAACCAGCATTTCCTTAATGAAAAGCCAGTGTTTCAGTAAAGGACTGCTGCATTTCTGCAGTTACTGGTCTGTTCAGCCCAAAACACTGAATCTGAACTATTTGAGTGGTTAAAACTTTTAATTAAACCATGCTCTCCCTGGGCATTTACACTTCAGGCCTGTCTTTCCTCTGCCTTTCAGCGGAGCACTATCTCAGCAGTAGCAATTACATGGACTGCATTTCCTCGCTGACAGGAAGCAATGGCTGTAACCTGAACAGCTCTTTCAAAGGCTCTGACCTCCCTGAGCTCTTCAGCAAACTGGGCCTGGGCAAATACACAGACGTCTTCCAGCAACAAGAGGTCGGTGGTTATTTATTTATCTTCCCAGGCATCTTTGTTTTGGTTGTGTGTACGATGACTTCTAGAATGAAATCACTCATTTACCTATGAGTGTGTTTTCACTGAGCATTTATTCAAGTCTCATAGCTTATTTTTGCTGCCAAGGAAATTGTCGCCATCTTATTTCTTATTTAGTGCAACTGGTAAATACAGGATTGCAGAAATGTAGGAAGCTGTGTTTGCAAAAACACCTTCATCAGTTTTAGCTAAAAGACCTAATGAGTGCCTTGATTTATAGGAACTTTTGATTCACAAATTCCCTAAGGTCAGCAACAACTCTATATTTAATCAGATTTTACTCTTTCATCTGTTCTTATTTTTATTCGTGGCGCTCAAAAGTAAATAACAGCGTCTGAGATAAATAACTATGGTTGTTTGTGACACCATCCTAATCATGTTACTGAAGTTCTCACAGAAGATAATGCACTTTTTATACACGTTAACTTATTCATTAATTTACTGTTTGGGTTTTGCCTGAACTGAGGCAGAACTAAGATGTCTTCTGAAACATCCCTACCATGGAGTTTGGCCAGACTGATCAGCCGTGGCTGTGACATACTGGCATAAAGAAGGGAGCCCCTAAGTGTGGTTCTTTCTAATTGTGTTGTCATATTACCAGGGCACAGCTAACTCAAGGCAACAGAAAGTTACAATAGTTCTCTAAATGTATCTGCTTTTCAAGTCCTGACATGGTCCAAGTTTCATGCTAGTTGGGCTTCATTTCATGTTAGATTACATGCCAGTAATTCCCCGGCATGCATCAGTCAGTAAATAATCTAAGATTTTTATTATAAGGCGCTTTGTATCATAAATCTAATGTGTTGCCCATAACTTAATTAATTGCTGAACTTTTTTTCTTTAACACCAAGAAAAATGTTGTCATGTGTATTTTGGACTTTAGGACAATGATTTTGTTTTCTTTTCCCTAAACCTAAATTAGTGTTCATGTAACCAAGGATTTTCTCAGTTGAATAATACGTTCGTCATCAGTGCATTAAAGAACTGCGTCTACTTATTTAGTCTTCCTGGTTAGATGCAGGTGGCTGATGGAGAAGCTCAGGGCTGAGGTATTTTACCTTGCTCATGCACAGAAGGTTTTAGAAGTAAGTGACTAGATGTTATTCAGTGATGTTCTGGGTTTGCTTTAAATCTCTATTTCCTATTTGAAGAAGCATAGAAATTTATTATGGGGACTTCTTATCTAGTTACTTCAAAAAGGAAGACAACGTGATAATATAAAGTCAGACTGGCTTCATCTAATATTGACTGGAGCAGGGGTCAGTGAATTGCAGCCTGCAGACCTGCTGCCTAATTTTGTAAATAAAGTTTCCTTGGAACACAGCTGCACTAACTCAACTGCCTCATATTGCCTGTGCCTGCCTTCAAGCTAAACCAGCAGCGTTGAGTAGTTGCAACAGAGACAGGATGCCCACTAACCCTAAAATAGTTATTCTCTGGCCCTTTAAAAAGAGTTTGAGGATCCCTGAAATAGTCTCCACTGGACAGAATTTCTAAAAAACATAGCTCTAGATTTGTGATAAATGGTAAATGAAAAGGTTTTTCAAGATCTGGATGTAACCTTCAAAATCAAAACAGAAAATTTCAAATTAATTTCTATATAATTTGAATAAAAAGTATATTTTACTGTTTTCAGGTTTGTTGAAATTTGGTACTATTCCCTTTATGTAGGATACTTTCTCATTTACAGATATGACTTAACAAGAATCCCCCATTAAGGAACCTTGTGAGATTTAATATATTGTAACCAGGATGAAGATTTATTTAGCAACTTTCACAGATGATATGTCTGTATTCATTATTACTAGCTATAGCTGCCAACTATTTTACCCCTTTGGTGAGCACATTGCATTATATCTAAGATCATATTTGAGGCCCAAAACAACCCTGTGAGGTATATAGGATTGTTAACTCTCAGTGCCCACAACTAGTAATGGCAGAGTCAGAACCTGAACCCAAGTCCCTCTGGCTCCAGAGCCCATTGCCTTTCTGTTCCTCACACAGTCTTCACAAGGAACGGTGGGATTCTTGGGCTACTTCCCCTCACACATTGTTGCCAGGAAGTACATTTATACTGTTGCTAGAAATACTTCATGTATGCCACTTTCAGAGATAGTCTGCTGGGTCAAGCAAAGTGAGTCATGGGTCTGAGGTAGACTGTGAATTCTGCTGTCATTTTTATGTAGAACGCAATGGAAGATACCCTTTATGGTATTATTCAGTCTCTTTTTATGGAGATATACTTAACCAAGTCAGAATCTAAAACTAAGAATTATTTTCTCTCTTCTGGACAAGTATGTATTCTTCCTTTCATCAGATCACAAAACTGTGCAATTTCTGTTTCCCTTTTTGCCCTGGCTGCCAGGATGCTAAGACCTTAGGATGCCTAAGTTTATATCTCCATTGCAGTAAATCACTGGCTTAGATTAAGTCTTCTGCTAGAATCATCACTTTCATTTTACCACCTTTATTACTTAATTCTTGTCCCTTAGGTTTGTATTGTCCCCACCATTCTTTTTTGAAAGTAGGCAGAGCGTAATTAATAAATAAAATAAGTGTAGCAATGAGTAGAATTTATACTGAAGAAGAAAGATGCTTAATATATTGATTATAGATGACTTGTTCACCCACAGATCGATCTTCAGACATTCCTCACTCTCACAGATCAGGATCTGAAGGAGCTGGGAATTACAACTTTCGGTGCCAGGAGGAAAATGCTGCTTGCAATCTCAGGTGAATAGAAATGTTCTTGTTCATATTTTAAAGTCTGAAGAACCTCTGCCGTTGGTCTCCAGCCAGCGGGGCTGGTTCTGCCCATCAACCCCTTGCTTACTACCTGGCAGCTTTGGGGTTGTGGTTTCAGAGTGTTTCCCACTAACAGTGTGACAAATGCCAAGAACACGCCCACTGCTTCGTCAAGGCATTGCCTAAAAACCTGCCTTGACAGCGTCTTTCCTTAAAACAGGTCTCTTCGGAAAGATCTAACCAAAACTGCCCTTTGCAGAACGTGGGGATGAGGGAGCAGTTTAATTCTCCATTTTGCGGTTGTATTAAGCAATGATCATTGCATTCATGAATAATTATTCTGGACTGGCTGTCACGCTTTAAATGCACGTGTTCCTGCATAGCAGCTGAGATCATTGCACCAGAGAAAAAGAGAATTGGTATTTCTTGTCTTAATGCTTTTTAACTTTACCCCAAGTTTTTTTTTTTTGGCGGTATGCGGGCCTCTCACTGTTGTGGCCTCTCCCGTTGCGGAGCGCAGGCTCAGCGGCCATGGCTCACGGGCCCAGCCGCTCCGCGGCATGTGGGATCTTCCCGGACCAGGGCACGAACCCACGTCCCCTGCATCGGCAGGCGGACTCTCAACCACTGCGCCACCAGGGAAGCCCTACCCCCAAGTTTTAATAGAATTTGTGAGTCACAGAAGAGGGTAGTATCGTAAAAGTAGTCCCAGAATGAAGGAAAGTCTGAAGGTCTGTCTCCCAGACCACCGTCTTTGTGCATCTTTTGCATGTTCTAAGAAAATGGTCTATACGTATTTACTAGGTACCTCCCACGTGGAAGGAATGGGCAGATGATGAGTTGGCAAATACATAACAATGTACCTCAAAAAGGTGTTTAGAGAAATATGAGGAAGGAATCTGGGGGGCAGAAAAATGAGGTTACTTTTTGAAGTCTTGCTGATCAAGTTCATGAATGCCAGTTTTATATGTGTGCCAGTCTCTCAGAAAGACAGAGCCAAACGTCAGGTGTGATGAGAAAATGACGTTGCTTTTCAAAACACTGAATTTGTAGGCTATGCTTTTATGCGGCCAGCAGTGGCATCCAACCAGTGGAAAGCCCTTTCTAAACAGCATTCGCTAATTGAACCATCAAACTAAAAGCCTCGGTGGTTTTCCGTTTTCTTTCAGCAGCAGATTGCGCTTGCATTATTTTATAGCAGCTGATCAGCGCCGCCCACCTCCCCACAGGAAATCGTATATATCTGAAGCAGATATAAGCAGAGTAGCCTTGAAATAGGTGCAGAAATTCAGCCATTGAGCAGCCCGTTAGGCTTCTGTATGGAGTCCTGCACACATCAGTTTGAGAAGTCTTCCTCCACCCTATATACCCAAGCGGCTGCATTGATGGTGCTCCACAGGGCAGCCACTGCTTCCTGTTCACTCATCAGATCAGCTTGGTTATAGTGGAAAGAACACTATATTCACATAAGGAGATCTGAGATTTGCCTCTCCAAGTCATGTACCCTTGGGTGAGTTTGCAGACCTCTTTTGGTTGTGGTTTCTTAACTGTGAAGGTGGATTGGAGTAGATGATTGTGTAAGGTCACCTTCCATTTCTAAAATCTGTCCTTCCATGTGGTATATCATCAGGCACAGTGAAAATAACCTACAGTTTTAATGATATGTATTATTATTGTTCTTTTTTTTTTTTTTTTACTATCTGTGGCAATAGGATAGTTTTCAACTTCTTTACCCTAAAGCTCAGTCTCAGAGGGTTACTTCTGGATCCAAATTAACTTTATATATTTTTACATTATTTTATTAATTTGAAAATGGAATTGATATACTACTTGAAATTTTATTAACTCAATCACCATGTCTATACTGTTAAAATATGTCTGTGGGCCCACACACTTACACCACAGAAGTGTATGTTTCAGAACTCCATAATCTTTCACTAGAGATTTGTGGAATATCCGTGACAGTACAATGAAAATTAAGTCTTTTCTTTGTGTACCAACCCAATTCCAAACTCTCTAAAGCTTCCAGCAACAAGCAAATATCTCTAAATATTTTCATAGATTCCAAGTGGATCTTCAGTACTTTTACTCTGGGATACATTGGTGATATATTCTAGGTGGGTTTTGGAGAGTAGAGTGCAAAAACGGGAGGGGTTTTGAGTCCTCGTTTAAAAGAATGTTTTCTCTAATCATCATCTTCAATGTGTTCTTTTGAGGTTATATCCTATTTCTATAGACTGCCTCTCTCAGTGAGGTTCACAGGTCCTCTTGCTTTTAAAGGGAATTAGAGACTTTGAATAAGATGTCTTATGAATGCTCTGTACAGTGGGAAGTATTTGATTATTTAAGGATGATTTTGCCTTACTTTGTTGAAGTGCATTTGTTTGAACTTGGTAATCATTTTCTCTGCAAGGAATAAGTTTTTATTGAGAAACCCTTCATCAAAAAGCTTCTTTTTCTAGTTCAATTCCTCTGATAACAAAGACATTCATTTAAAATCTCAGAATACTTCATTTCCAGATAGAGGCAGGATATCAGGTCAGCCTTGACTTAGGTTTGTCTTGTGGTTACATTGTTTGGTTAGATACAGAGTTTGCTCAAACTACTTTTTAAAATTTTGTAGATTTTTAACGTAAAATCAGAGTTGTTCTTTCAGTATAAGGTTTTGGTTTGCTTTTAATCTTGGGCCAGAAGACATTTATTTCAATGTTCTAGGAGGAGATGAGATTTATCTCTGATAGGAATGAATCAGAGAAAAAATTTCATCTTTTTTTCAAATCCACGATTTTTTGAAAATTCATGGATTTCTCTCTGAGTATTTTAGTGATTGGTTAACTAAATGTACAGGGACTCAGTGAAAGGAAGTTTAGCATCCTGTTGACAGGCTTTCCGCCACAGCCTCAGGTAGATCTAACATTTCCTGACCTATTCTTTTAGTTTGTGACTCTGTTCAGATCCGCAACAAGATCCTGAGAGCTGCCAGGATTGTGTGAACCTTGGAATTTCAAAGAAAAAGGTTGGTATTTTCTCAAACTATCCCTTAGGCTTACTGAAAAAAATCAGAAGAGGGAGTTTGCTTTCTAATTTAAAAAACAACAAGAACTAAAGTCTCTTCAGTAGGACTTGATCCTTGATAATCTTAAAGACTTTTATCTCTGTGCTTCACACCTGGAATATCTCTATATATGTACTCTTAGAAATTACATCTTTAGGGAGTGGCTGAATTTCTTCATGATCATTTGTCCTCTCAAAAATCTAGCTCATGTGACTTTTCAGAATGAAGTTTTCAATGTCTGTTAAAAATTTTTGTCTTCAGTGGGCCGACTGTTTTCATGTGCTCATGGAGAATGGTGTTTGACTTACTCCTTTCTTCTCCTTCTCTATAGTGTGGGAATGTCCTCCTGATTCATGGGTTATTTCCCCATGAGAAAACGGAGGCCAAAGAAATTCTCCTCATTTGAAGGTGATAAAACTTTCCCAGGCTGTGTTTAAGGGGATTCATTTATTCTCAACTCTCCTATAAATTTGCCTTTAAATATATTCAATTCTGTCTTGATCTCTGAATTTTATGTTTGTTTTTTAAACAAGATACATGTGATAGGAATGTCATTGCTACTGCGTTTCTTCAGGAACTTGAAACAATAGCCATCTATACGCATGCCTGCATGTGTCTTTTGCTTGTAATATCTTCCTTGCTTCTTCAGAGTTTCTAAGCTTTATCTATTTAAAAAGTAAATTTGATATCCATATAAAATATTAAGGAAAGCTCTGTTAGCTACATACCTGAAACTACCAATTTCTCAAATTTGTATTCCTGATACCTCGGTTGATCTCCGCCCAATGGATGGACCACTGAAGCCCATAGCATAGACCTTTGCATCAGGCAGGCAGGGTTTCAACTCTGTCACTTAACAGGCATGTGGGCAAGTTACTTCGTCTATTTTTGAAACTCAGGTTCCTTATCTACTTAACAGGCATGTGGGCAAGTTACTTGGTCTATTTTTAAAACTCAGGTTCCTTATCTATAAAATGGAGGATGGTAATATTATCTACCCCTTGAGAAGGACTTAAATAGGACACAACGAATGTAAAGTGCTTGTCGTATAATAGGCTCTAATAAATTACTGTTGGTTCTCTTCTCCCCTAAGACTTAAATGTGAACAGAAAAGAGGTGTCTTCACTCATACGTCACCCCTATAGGGCAGACAGTTACATTTTGGAAAGCAGTGGGGTAAAATGTTAAGGGTATTGATCCCGCTTCTAGCACTTGGGAGACAGGAGTACATCTGGCCATATGGCTGTCCCTGGCCACCTACGACCCACTGCAACCTGCCTGAGCCTCTGTTCTTGTCCTCCGCATTACTGTAGCAGGCCAGAGCTTGCTGTGTAATCTCAGAGCTCAGAATGGGGTTGTGTGTGTGTATGGTTGAAAAAGTCCTGAGTTCCATGCAGATAATTAAAGGTGCTGAATCACTTGCTTCACTACCCTCCCAGAGAAAAAGACAACAGCTTTAAACACATCAACTATATATTCTGTCTACTTGAGATTAAGTTTGAAGATACAGTTGACCCTTGAACCACACAGGAGTTAACCCCCATGTAACTTATAGTCACCCTTTGTATCCACAGTTCCTCTGCATCTGCAGATTCCACCAACTGTGTAATACTGTAGTATTTACTATTGAAAAATATCCATGTATAAGTAGACCCACTCAGTTCAAATCCGCGCTATTCGAAGGTCAACTATATTTGCATTTGGTGGCTATCAGAAACGCTGCTTTCTAGAGTCTGACATTTCTGTTTACTTGTATGAGTTCGTTAGTAATAATCACATCAGTTGACTTGAGAATCTGTGAATGTGTGTATGGAGGGGAGGATGGGGTATTGCATAGTCATAAACAAGGTAGGCTGCTTCCATTTTTCACCTTTCTGGTTAATAATTTTTAGTTGGGAAAGGACATAAACGAAACAACCAGTACTCTGGTTTGTTTAAAATGAAAATCGAGGATCTTTGTTTTTCCCTGAAAATTTGGATTCACCTATTGGTTGTTTTCAATTGTATTAATTTCCGTAACTGTTGCTGTGTTTACTAAGTTGATTTTTTATTCAAAGAAACCTCCTGCTGATGCGATATGCTTCCTCATATAACCCTTTCTGACTCAAGGAGCCTAGTCATCATGAGTCAGTGGAGCCACGGGGCTGTGGATTTTTATTTTATCATCTTTATTGGAGTATAACTGCTTTACAATGTTGTGTTAGTTTCTGGTTTATAACAAAGTGAATCAGCTATACATATACGTATATCCCCGTATCTCTTCCCTCTTGCGTCTCCCTTGTACCCGGGGCTGTGGATTAACAGATCAGTGTGCTTTTCCAGTATTCTGGTGTTTAGAAGTGGGATCCTCTTTTCATGTCGACTTAAATAATTTAATGATCACTGTGTTTGACATGGATGAGTTTAATGAGCTATAATAATTTTCTGTATCACTGGTAATACATCCCCTCATATGCCTTTCACCAGCTTTGATGGTGCCTCTCCCTTTGCCTCTGAAATGACATTTGGGATCGGTGAAACTATTTTGTATATTTGGACTTGAGAGTGTTCTGAGGATATAGTCCCCAGATACTTTACGAACTGCAGTAAAAATGATTTGCTGTCCTTGGTTCTCTCAGCTACAAATGGCTACCTTTCATATCAGACTTTCTAGCATTTTAAAAATGTCTTGACGGTCAACTTAAAGGTTTTCCTTTTGCTACCTACTTGACTTTCCCCCCAGAACCTACCACATCCCCATTTTCTGAGCTGAGCTCTACTGCCACGTGCTGATCCTCTCTCTCTCTCTCTCTCTGTAGAACTAAATAAAAACCGAAGAAAGCTCTTTGAACCGCCAAATACACGCACCTCTTTCCTGGAAGGCGGAGCAAGTGGGAGGCTACCCCGTCAGTATCACTCAGACATTGCTAGTGTCAGTGGCCGCTGGTAGCGGTACCGTCCAGGCACACGCCCGCCAACTCTGTCAAGTCGGACGCAGGAGATCTGTGAACAGCCTTCACTGCACACCGTCCTCAGCACTCGGGTGTCTGGTATCAGGACCAAAGCATCTTATTCGCACCTGAACTTTCTGCCGAAGAGAGAGATGATGATGCTCTTATATCATCATACAGAATGCCACATGAGGATTACTTTTTTTTTTTCCTAACGGCAATTGGACAGAATTTGCAATATGAGGGTAGGGCTTTATTTCTTGTTTTTATTTACCTATATAATAACATATGCACTGATTTTTTTACTTAACATGAAGGCTGAGTTGACATCTGGGATGCCAGAAAACACAGAAGTTAATTTTGTTTGTTTGCTTATTTTGTTTTGGTATTCGGGGATTTTTTTTTAAAAAAATAATCAAAGTGGGATTTTCTGGTACTGCTTTAAAATAATTATTGAGGTCTTTCAGCACTTTACACTTTCTTACTTCTTGTCCTGTGGAAATTATCTCTTTCTCTCGTTTTTGTCACCTGATGTATTGGTACAAATCAGACTGCGTTAAATTTTTATTTGACATAGTGGTACTGGATTATTAGTTTTTGTGCAGAATAGTCTGTGACTTTGGGAAATGTAAGTGACTCCACTTGGTTATGGACCAGTTCTGTTCATGTATGTCAGCATCCTAGAAACACTTAGCAATGAACCTAGTTCACTGTAACAGGTGCGAGCAAAGAAACACCAAATGGACTTTGCAATATTAACCCTTTGCAGTCATCATATTTAGCTGCTGCCTTTATTGCTAAAATGTTTTTAATGGTTGTCTGAAGGCAAAGGGCTATTTTTAGTATACTGCCACTAAAGGACACTTATTTATATCAAACTTTTATTTTTAGATATTATAAGCATACCGTACATAACTGATTAAATTGATATCTACTAGAGATTTATGGTAGAGAATGGACGGCATTCAATAACTGGAGCCCTAGATTGTCACTTTATTTAAAAAAGATAAATAATCATCTGACAAGACAGCACTGTTGCCATGAGGAGGAGAAATACATCACTGTCCTTATGTACACATTAGCTGTGCTCCATGTGGTCACAGGACTTGCCTAAAACCATATCTGTCTGCTTGAAGTAGACTTGGGTTTGTTGAGAATGGAAAGGCTTTATTTAAGTCTCCAGGGTGACAGTTTACAAAGACAGCAGAGTTCTGAAGGAGGGAAAATAAGAGACTATTTTGTAAGTGGCTAAACTCGTTGTTACAATCTTGATACTGTGAAAGTCCAAGAAATCAGGCAACATTGTTTCCTAGGTCTTTTCAGACATCTTATTATGGATTTATGAAGGGTTTTCAATCCATGAAGACAATCACTAAGTGCCTCTCTTTCTTCAAAGCAATATTATTTCCAAGTGTATTAATCTGTTGGAAAACTTTCTCATAGGACATGTGGTGACTTACCTGTAATGACTTATTTATGTTCAGTATTCGAGACTTTCTACATGGACATAAACCACTGTCACGTGCTCTCCACAGAAGGCATTAGATTCATACACAACAATTGGGGACTTTCATACAAATGTGGGATCAGAAATACTTGTCTGATTTTTTCCATGGTTAAGTCTTATCATTAAAGTAAGAACAAGAATCGGAGAGAAATTTTGCACACCGAAAAATTTTCACTTAAAAAAAAAAAAAGAGTATTGGTTACCATGAAGGCATAGATAATGGGCCTGTCATAAAATTATCAATTATAACAGCACTAAGGAGATGCCTGTTCCCAAACAGAACTGTATGTGCTTATGGATGTGGAACTAGATCGCTCCCTTCACAAGTACAGTGGAATGATCCTGCGTGTATGTCACATGTATGCAGGTCATCACATGGAGCTCCCTGCCTTATATGGCTATATGAACACAGCATGCTACACACGCAATAGAGTAAGAATTCCAGATCTGTTTCCTGTGCAACAACTCAGTGCTCTAAATTTTATCATTTCTTTAATAAGACCTCCTCCCCAAATAAAAAAATAATCATTTGGAGTCTATCCCCCCAGCTCTCTACCATGCATTTGCAACAGGAGGAAGATGGAATGATTTGCAGTATTGAGTTGATATAGGTTTTATGAACAGTGCTTTGATATTATGCCAAAGGGAAAACTGTCCCAATTAAACCAGATTAAATAGTGTGGCTAAAAAAGTAAATAAAAAACACTGGAAATTACTTTTCTCACTTTCTCTTGATGCAATGAAGGGATTATGACACTACAGTATACGGTGTTGTCAGTGTTATATGATGCACAAAATATTTGGATTATTTGAATAAATGTTTTTAATCAATCTGTGCCTTAGTAGTGACCGGTTATCTGTAAATATAGAGCAGATACAGATTGTATTTTTGTGTGGGTTTTTGTCCTTTTAGTGATTTTTTTTAAAATGAGAGATGGAATTAAACATTGAAAATGGGAATGTTTTTCTAAACTAATCAAGTGTTATATGAAAAATAAATTTATATAACCCCTTTGTATTGCCCTTGCTAGATGAAATGTGTCT
Source organism: Phocoena phocoena (assembly GCF_963924675.1). Lineage (NCBI taxonomy): Eukaryota > Metazoa > Chordata > Mammalia > Artiodactyla > Phocoenidae > Phocoena > Phocoena phocoena. Next base: position 72,525,217 of record NC_089234.1, on the reverse strand, counting down.
TTGTTTCTAGCTTTTTAAAAAATATTTTCAGCAGAATTGAAAGACATTTCTGCAGTAGAATTATATATGCACTCCCTGTCCTGTTGTCTTGCATTGACAGTCCTCATTTTCAACCTGAAGCTAAGGCACTTCATTTTAGCCAGAGAATCCAGGACCAGTAATCAATCATTGTTTCTGTGGCCACCCACACGTATATAGAAAAAGAGTAAGATTATGGAACAGGTTTTATTCTTGTTCATTCTTTTTTTTTAATAAAGACTCAAGTCTATGACTGCTTTGACGACCTCATCCATAAGCAAAGGAGCTCCTTGCTAAAGTGATGCAGGGTTTCTTGACCCAGGTTCCCATTTCAGAGGCTGACTGTGCTATCACACTGCATGGTTACTGTGCCTTGCTCTGAGATTGTATCTGAACTTATTCTTACATGGAATTGGCACTATACTATTAATCCTGAGATTTGTCTAAATCTCAAAGAAACCCTAGCCCTCTACCCATTATGCTCCCAGAGTTATCTCCACTTGAATTACCTATGCTGCTGGTTCTTAAAAATTGTTTCTAGCAAATAGTTCTCTTGATAACTGAAATATTACTTGTGAACCCAATACTATTCATCAATTCACTCATTCATTCATTATATAAATACTTAAATGAGGGCTAAGTACTAGGCCCTGTTCTAGGAACTCTAGTAAATGAAACATAAACCCTTGTTCTCCCTAAGCTTACGTTCAAGCTGGGGAAAGATGGAACCGATGAAGAGGGAATGAAGGATGGAATACCCTACCCTTCAACACAGGCCTCCTTGCATTTACAGCATGCCAAGGGAGCTCTTGAGTGCTGTCTAGAAATCTGGCTTTTGACAAAATGGTTTAAAGTACCCATCTCATAGACACAGGCCTATGCTTTCAATGCAAAGTATTATTCACAGCCTCCCTTTCTCCTTTTTCTAGGTTTCATAGATTTAATCACATTCTTGAAAGGAGTGTGTAAGCCAAAAGGGTTATGACACAGCTTTGTATGATGACCCATCACTTCCTAGATTTGACTCCCAGTGACTCTGCAGTATTCAGAAATGAGATTTACCTTGAAAGAACATGAGGTTGCTACCCCTGAGGATACTCCAAGAATGCAATCATAGAGAATGATGTCACCAAGATGGTGACAGGTCATTCCTGACTTCACTTCCCCTAACTAAAAGAAAAACCAGCAACTGTTCATGGATAAGACACCACTAAGGAGGGGCTTGCAACAACCAGCCCTCGGATCTTGGCAGTGTGAGTTCCTACCTGCAGTGCCCAAGTAGTAGTCCCAAGCAGTGGCTTTGCTTATCGGCAGAACCAAGACGGTAGCACGGTCTGACCAGGGAACTTAGAGGAGTGCAGGTCTGCCTGATTCAAGTGCTCAAATGAGTTTTTCAGGCCCTGGAGCCTGGTCTGCCCACACCCAGGCAAGGGAGCTGAGCCATAGCCTCACCCTCTGTGGATTGTGAGTCCCCACCCCATCTGACAGGAAGGGCTGGCAGAACACCTGGAAGCTGCTGCATAACCCAGTAATGCGCAAGCTGAGAGGCAGGCAGGCAGAGCTGACCTCCAGGGCAAAGCAAGTGGCCCTCTTTGGCCAGGGAACTTGGGGCATGGATTGGCTTCAGTCACCACCACAAACAAAGAGACTTATCGTGGTCTTGGAGTTGCTTCTCCCACTGCACTGGGGAAGGGAAATGAATTCATAATTGCATTCATAGCTCCTTCAGGCTTCCTGATCGAGGAGCCTAACCAGAGCACACTGCGTAGCCGCTCCAATAGCTCTGCTTCCAGTGTCACTTAAAACCCATGAGCACAATCCATGGCTTTTCCCATCTGCAGAGCAAAACTGGTGGCCTTGCCTGACCAAGACACTCATTTTACACTCTTGCCTGATTTCAGGTCCCCAAACAACAAGCTGTGCAGCCCCTGGGTCCTGTCCTGCAGTCCTGCAAGGCAAGCTAATACATAGCCCTACCTACTGCTGAGTAAAGAAGCCAGTCATGACCACTTAACAAGCATCACCATAGAATCCAAGCAAATGTGGAGCACGGCAGGGAACCAAGCAGCAGTCTATCCAGCTGTTCTCAGCTAGGGGCACATACCTCACCCTGACCTTAGAGCTCAAACAGTTGTCTTGCCCTAAAATAGACCCTTAGCAGCTCCCCACCTGCCCAAGGATGTTACCAGCAGACACGCCTGGAAACCCAACTGAGCTGACTGGTGAAAAATTTTCTCTGCCAAGGTGAACCAGCAAAGTCTGGAGGAGGAGACCACTTATTCAAATATACCAGTGTAAGAAATCAAGGACCATAGAACATCATGTAAATATGACACTATGCAAGGAAATTAATAGGGCACTAATAAAGGATCCTAAAAAAATGGAGCACTATTAAATGTCAGGCAAAGAATTCAGAATAATCCTCTTAAAGAAGTTACTGAACTACAAGAAAACACAGGCAACTCAGTGGAATTAAGAAAGTAACACATGAACCAAATAAATTTCACAAAGAAATAGAAACGAATAACAAAAGCAAAACAACAAACAAAACCAAAACCAAACAAAAAAACTCAAAATGGAAATCCTAGGGCTGAAAAACAGAATAAATGAATTGATAATTCAATAGAGAGCTTCAAAAGCCCACTTGACCATGCAGACAAAGAATCAGCAACCTGGAAGATAGGACCTTATCTAGTCACAGGAGCAAAAAGAATGAGAGAGAGGCAGGATGGCAGAGTAGGAAGATTCTGAGCTCAACTCCTCCCATGGACACACCCAAACTACGACCACATATACAACAACTTTCTCTGAGAGCAACCTGAAGGCTTGCAGAACATCTCTTCTACAATTAAGGATATAAAGGAAAAACCCATCGAGACAGCTAGGAGGGGCACAGATGCAAACTAGTCAGGACCAACACCCCAATGGGTGACCCACAAGCAGAAGGGGATATCACAAACTTGGAAGTCCTCCCTAAGAAAGGGGTTCAAACCCCAAATAGAGCACCTTAGCCCTAGGGACCAGAACTGGGAATATGAGCCCCCTTAACTAATTCTGAAAACCAGTGGGGCTTGCAACCAGGAGAGCCAGAGGACAACAAGAAACCAAAACTTGCTCTTAAAGGCGTTACTTGCTCTGAGTCCCAGCATAGAGGCAACAGATTGAAAAGCACCTGGCACTCTAGCCAGCCTGCTAAGATAGCGTGCCCCTCAGCCTGTTCTGAGCTCCAGCTCCAGTCCCTCCTACCCACCAAGGCAATAGCCCTTGGTGCACCACAGGAGAAGTCCTGGTCCATGCTGGGCTCCAGTGTTCCCCACACCCATCTAGGTGGTGGCTCCCAGTGTAACCTGGGAGAAGCCCTGGCTTGCACCGGGCTCTGGCCCCAGCCGCCCCCGCCCCCGACCCACCCACCAAGGTGGCTGCCCTGGCATGCTCTGGGAGGAGCCCTGGCCCATGACCACTTCAGCTCCAGTCCTCCTGCCAAAGCCACAAGACACATGCAGTCTGCATAAGGGTGCTCCTACACAAGGACATGCTTTCAAGACTGGTAGAGTAACTGTTTCATCTAATTCATAAACACAGAAAGTCAAACAAAATGAGAAGACAGAGGATGTGTTACAAATGAAAGAACACGATAGAACTCCACAACCTCCCCTAACGAATCAGAGATAAGTGATTTACCTGATAAAGAGTTCGAATCAGTGGTCATAAAAATGCTTACTGATCTTGGGAGAAAAATGGAGAATACGGCAATAACTTCAAAAAATTAGAAAATATAGAAAAGAGCCAGTCAGAGCTGAAGAATATAATCAGTGAAATAAAAATACACTACAGGGAATCAATAGCAGATTAGATAAGACAGAAGAATGCACAGGTGATTTGGAAGAAAGAATAGTGGAAATCAGCCAATCACAATGGCAAAAAGAAAAAAGAATTTTTAAAAACGAGAATAGGAGTCCTCGGAGCCAGCCTGGAGGGCTTTTGAAGCCCAATAGTGGCTTGATGAAAACTTCACTAACCTGGGGAAGGGAATAGATATCTAGATCCAGGAAGCACAGAGATTTCCAAACAACATGAACCCAAAGAGAGCCACACCAAGGCATATCATAATTAAAATGGCAAAAGTTAAAGAGAATTTTAAAGGCAGTAAGAGAAAAATAAGGACTTACATACTTACAGTCCCATAAAGCTATCAGCTGATTTTTCAGCAGATACTTTGCAGGCCAGAAGGGAGTGGCATAATGTATTTAAAGTGCTCAAAGGAGAAAACCTACAACCAAGGATACTCTACTCAGCAAAGTTATCATTCAGAATTAATGGAGAAATAAGAAAAAAAGAAAAACTTTTTCCCCAGAAAGTAAAAACTGAGAGTTCATTGCCACTAAACCAGGCTTATGAAAATGTTAAAGGATCTTCTTTACGTGAAAAGAAAAGGCATAACTAGAAATATATGACAGAAAAAAAATCTCACTGGTAAAGGCAAACATATAGTACAGGCAGTGGATCAACCACTTACAAATCTAGTTGGAAGGTAAAAGAAAAAAGTTGTAAAATCTACCATAACTACAATAAACAGTTAAGGAATACACAAAATAAAATGTAAAATATGATGTCAAAAGCATATTTGCAGGGGTGTAAAAAAATGTAGAGCTTATAGAGTGTGTTCAAACTTATACAACAGCTTAAAATAAACATATATATGTCTATATATATGGACCGCGTGGTAATCACAAACCAAAAACCTATAACAGATACACAAAAAACAAAGAGAAAGGAACTCAAACATAGCACTAAAGAAAACCATCAAACCACAAGGGAAGAGACTAAAAGAAGAAAAGGACAGAGAAGAACAACTAGAAGATAAGTAACAAAATGGCAATACGTATATACCTATCAATAATCACTTTAAATATAAATGAACTTAATGCCCCAATCAAAAGATACAGAGTGGGTAAATGGATGAAAAAAAACAAGACCCATCTATATGCTGCCTATAAGAGACTCACTTCAGAGCTAAAGACACAGACAGAAAGTGAAGAAATAGAAAAAGATATTCTATGCAAATGGAAATGAAATCTGTGGTAGTAATACTCATATCAGACAAAATAGACTTTAAAACAAAGACTATGACAAGAGACAAATAATAAAGGGGTCAACCCAATATGAAAATATAACACTGGTTAACATATATGCACATAATATAAGAGCATTTAAATATATAAAGCCAATATTAGCAGACATAAAGGGAAAAATTGATAGCAGTACAATAGTAGCAGGGGACTTCAACACTCCACTTACATCAATGGATAGATCATCTGGAAAGAAAATCAATGAGGAAACAGTGGCTTTTAATGACACATTAGATCAGATGGACTTTCTATATATTTATTTATTTATTATATTTATATATTTAGAGAGAGAGAGAACATTACATCCAAAAACAGCAGAATGCACCTTCTTTTCAAATGCACATGGAGCATTCTCCAGAACAGATCACAGGCTAGGCCACAAAACAAGTCTCAAAAATTTAAGACTGAAATCATATCAAGCATCTTTTCTGCCCACAGGGGTATGAAACTTAATTACAGGAAGAAAACTGGAAAAAACACAAACATAGTGAGACGAAATAACATGCAACTAATAAACAAATGGGTCAACAAAAAAAATCAGAGGAAATAAAAACATACCTTGACATGAATGAAAATAGAAACATAAATTTCCAAAATCTAAGCAGCTCTAAGAGGGAAGTTCATAGTGATACAGGCCAATCTCAGAAAAACAAGAAAAATATCAAATAAATTACCTAATTTTACATCTAAAGGAATTAGAAAAAAAAGAACAAACAAAGCCCAAAGTTAGTAGAAGGAAGGAAATAATAAATACCAGGGCAGAAATAAATAGAGACTAAAATACAATAGAAAAGATCAATGAAACTAAGAACTGGTTTTTAAAAGATAAACAAAATACACAAACCTTTACCCAGACTCATCAAGAAGAGAGAAGTCCCAAATAAATAAAATTAGAAATGAAAGAGGAGGAGTTACAACTTATATCACAGAAATACAATCATAAGAGAATACTACAAACAATTATATGCCAACAGAGTGGACAACCTAGGACAAATGGATAAATTCCTAGAAACATAAAATATTCCAAGACTGAATCAGGAAGAAATAGAAAATCTGAACAGACCAATCACTAGTAATGAAATTGAACTAGTAGTCATTCCCCCACCCCCCGCCCCAAATAAAAGTCTAGGACCAGATGGCTTCACAGGGGAATTCTACCAAACACTTAAAGAAGAACTAATATTTACCCTTTTCAAACTGTTACACAATGTTGAAGAGGAGGGAACATGGCCAAACTCATTTCACAAGGCCAGCATTACCTGATACCCAAACAGAAAAAGACACTATCAGAAAAGAAAACTACTGACTAATATCTCTGATCAATATAGATGCAAAAATGCTCAGTAACATACAAGCAAACCAAATTTAGCAGCACATTAAAACTATCACCATGGTCAAGTGGAATTTATCCCTGGACGCAAGGATTATTCAAAATATGTAAACTGATCAGTGTGATATATCACATGAATAAAATGAAAGGGAAAAAACTATATGATCGTCTCAATAGATGCAGAAAAAGCATTTGACAAACTCAACATCTTTTCATGATAAAAAGTCTTAACAAATTAGGTATGAAAGAAACATACCTGAACATAGCAAAGCCCACATGTGATAAGTCCACAGCTAATATCATACTCAGTGGAGAAAGATTAAAAGCTTTTTCTCTAAGATCAGAAAGAAGACAAGGGTGCCCACCCTCACCACTCCTATTCAACATAGTATGGGAAATCCTAGCCAGAACATCAGGCAAGAAAAAGAAATAAAAGTCATCAAAATTGTTAAATGGAGTAAAATTGTCTGTCTCTGCAGATGACATGATTTTATATGTAGAAAATCCTGAAGACCCTACCAAAAAACTGTTATGCCTAATCAATGAATTCAGTAAAGCTGCAAGATGCTATTTTTATAGGTTGTTTGTATTTCTATATATTAATAACAAATTGAAAAAGAAATAAAGAAGTTGATCTCATTTACAATAGCAATCAAAAACAGTAAAATATTTAGGAATAAACTTAAAGTAGGAGGTCAAAGATCTCTACTCTGAAAATTAGAAGATATTGATGAAAGAAATTGAAGATGGATAAGTACACTACGTTTATGGATTAGAAGAACTCATATTATTCAAATGTTCATAACTGCTGCCAACCATCTATAGATTCAGTGTAACCCCTATCAAGATTCCAATGGCATTCCAATTCCATTTTACAGAAGTAGGAAAAACAATCCTAAATTTTACATAGGACTACAAAGACTCCAAATAGCCAAAGCAATTCTGAGAAAGAAGAACAAAACAGGAGGCATCACTCTTCTTGATTTCAAGCTATACTCTAAAGCTATAGGAAAAACAATCCTAAATTTTACATGGGACTACAAAGACTCCAAATAGCCAAAGCAATTCTGAGAAAGAAGAACAAAACAGGAGGCATCACTCTTCTTGATTTCAAGCTATACTCTAAAGCTATAGTAATCAAAACAATATGGTTTTGGATAAAAACAGAGAAATCCATGGAAAAGAATTGATAGCTCATAAATAAACCAAAATATATATGGCCAACCAACATTTGAAAATGGAGCCAACGATACTCAATGGAGAAAAGGTTGTCTCTTTAATAGATGATCCTCAGAAAATTGGATATTCACATGTAAAAGAACTTAACTAGACCCCTGTCTTACACCACTCACAAAAATTAACTCAGAATGGATTAGGACTTAAATGTAAGAACTGAAACTAAAACCATAAAACTCCCATAAGAAAATGCAGGAAAAAAACTCCTTGACACGCGTCTTGGCAATGATTTTTTGCTATGATTCCTAGAGTCCAAGCAATAAAGGCAAAAATTAAAAAGTGGGACTACATGAAACTAAAAGGCTTCTGCAGAGCAAAAGAAACAATCAACAAAGTGAAAAGATCACCTAGGAATGAGAAAAGGTATTTGTAATCCATATATCTGATAAGAAGTTAATATCTAAAATATATAAAGAACTCATACAACTCAACAGCGAAAAAAAAAAAAACACCAAATAATTCAATTAAAATAGGGTAAAAGACCTGAACAGACATTTTTCCAAAGAAGATACAGGAATGGCCAACACATACAGGAAAGGACACAACATCACTAGTCGTTAGGGAAATGACAATCAAAACCACAATGAGGGGGGCTTCCCTGGTGGCGCAGTGGTTGAGAGTCTGCCTGCCGATGCAGGGAACACGGGTTCGTGCCTCGGTCCAGGAAGACCCCACATGCCATGGAGTGGCTGGGTCCGTGAACCATGGCCGCTGAGCCTGCGTGGCTGGATCCTGTGCTCCGCAATGGGAGAGGCCACAACACTGAGAGGCCCACGTACCACAAACAAAATATAACAAAACAAAACACAATGAGATATCACCTCATGACTGTTAGAATGGCCATAAAGAAAAAGACAAAAAACAAATGTGGCAAGAATGTGGAGAAAAGGGAATCCTTGAACATTCTGGGTAGGACTGTAAACTAGTATGGCCACTGTGGAAAACAGTATAGAGGATTCTCAAAGTATTACAAATAAAACTACCATATGATCCAACAATTCCACTTCTGGAAATATATCTGAAAGAAACAAAGATGCTAACTTGAAAAGGTACCTGCACCGCCATGTTCATAGCAGCAACATTATTTACAATAGCCAGGGCATGAAAGCAACCTAGGGGTCCATCAATGGATGAATGGATTAAGAAGTTGTAGTAAATATATACAATGGAATATTATTCAGCCATAAAAATGAGAAAATCCTGTCATTTGCAACAACATGGATTGATCTTGCTAAGTGAAATAAGTCAAATGAAGAACAACAAATGCAGTATGATCTCACATGTAGAATCCAATTAAAAAAAACTCATAGAAAAAGAGATTGATTGTCAGAGGCAGTGCGTAGGGGAGAGGAATTTGGAGGAAGGTGGTTAAAAGACACAAACTTTCAGTTATAAGATAAATAAGTACTAGCAATATAATGCACAACATGATGACTTTAGTTAACACTGCTGTATGATAAGAAAGCTGTTAGCAGAGTAAATCCCAAGTTCTCTTCACAAGGAAATAAATTCTTTTTCTTTTTCTTTCTATTGTATCTACATAAAGATGATGGCTGCTACACAAACTTACTGCAGTAATCATTTCACAATATATGAAAGTTAAACCATTATGCTGTACATCTTAAACTTATTCAGTGATATGTCAATTACATATCAATAAAACCGGAAAAATACAGTAACATTTAGAAGATAATTCCAAAAGTAAACCTCCCAATTGTTTTGTGTGTCTCTTAACTGCTTATTGTGGATATAGATGATTTTAGTACTTTGGTCTTTTAACCTTCCTACTAGCTTTTTGCATGGATAATTTCCTCCTTTACTGTATGTTTGCCTTTACCAATGAGCTTTTCATTTGTAATTTTCTTGTTTCTAGTTGTGGCAGTAATGAGGGGAGGAAAGTAAAATGAAGGGATTTTAAAATGCATTTGAAAATAAGAGATCAGCAACTTAAAACAATAATGTATATATGTAGATTTCTATATAAAAACCTCATGGTAACCACAAACCAAAAATCTATCATAGATATACACAGACAAAAAGAAAACGGAATCCAAACGTAACACTAAAAATAGTCATTAAATCACAAGAGAACAAAAGAAGAAGAAAGGGAAAAAAGATCTATAAAACAGTTTCCAAACAAGTAACAAAATAAGAACATACATAGCAATAATTACCTTAACAGTAAATGGACTAAATGCTCTAATCAAAAGACACAGAATGGCTGAATGGATTAAAAAATAAGACCTGTATATATGCTGCCTACAAGAGACTCACTTCAGAGAGAAACACACAAAGTGAAAGTGAGGGGATGGCAAAAGGTATTTCATGCAAATGGAAATCAAAAGAAAGTTGGAGGGCTTCCCTGGTGGTGCAGTGGTTGAGAGTCTGCCTGGCGATGCAGGGGACACAGGTTCGTGCCCCGGTCCAGGAAGATCCCACATGCCATGGAGCAGCTGGGCCTGTGAGCCATGGCCACTGGGCCTGCACGTCCGGAGGCTGTGCTCCGCAACGGGAGAGGCCACAACAGTGAGAGGCCCACATACCGCAAAAAAAAAAAAAAGTTGGAGTGAAAATACTTATATTAGACAAAATAGACTTCAAAATAAAGACTATTACAAGAAACAAAGAAGGACACTACATAATGATTAAGTGATCAGTCCAAGAAGAAAATATAACAATTGTAAATATATTTACACCCAACATAGGAGCATCTAAATATATAAGGGAATATTAACAGACATAAAAGAAGAAGTTGACAGTAACACAATAATAGTAGGAGACTTTAACATCCCACTTACATCAATGAAGAGATCACCCAGACAGAAAATTAATAAGGAAACACTGGCCTTAAATAACACATTAGACCAGATGGATGTAATTGATATTTATAGACCTTTCCATCCAAAAGCAGCAGAATGAACTTTCTTTTCAAGTGCACATGGAACATTATCCAAGACAGATCACATGCTAGGCAAGCCTCAGTAAATTTAAGAAAACTGAAATCATATCAAGCATCTTTTTCAACCACAACCCTATGAGACTAGAATCAACTACAAAAAAACGCCAAAAAACAAACTGCATAAAAAAACAAGAGGAGGCTAAACAATATGTTACTGAACAACCAATGGATCACTGAAGAAATCAAAGAGGAAACTAAAAAAATACCTAGAGAAAAATTAAAATGAAAACGCAAAAATCCAAAACCTATGGGACATAGCAAAAGTAGTTCTAAGAGGAAAGTATCAATAGTATCAATATATAACGATAAAAGCGTACCTCAGGAAATAAGAAAAATCTCAAATAAACAACCAAAACTTATATACCTAAAGCAACCAGAGAAAGAAGAACAAACAAAACCCAAAGTTAGTAGAAAGAAAGAAATCATAAAGATCAGAGCATAAACAAATAAATTAGAGACTAAGAAAATAATAGAAAAATGAAATTAAAAGCTGGCTCTCTGAAAAGATAAACTTGATAAAGCTTTAACCAGATTCATCAAGAAAAAGAGGGAGGGCTTCCCTGGTGGCGCAGTGGTTGAGAGTCCGCCTGCCAATGCAGGGGACACGGGTTCATGCCCTGGTCCGGGAAGATCCCACATGCCGCGAAGCGGCTGGGCCCATGAGCCATGGCCGCTGAGCCTGTGCGTCTGGAGCCTGTGCTCCGCAATGGGAGAGGCCACAACAGTGAGAGGCCCGCGTACCACAGAAAGAAAAACAAAAACAAAAACAAAAAAAGAAAAAGAGGGAGAGGGCCCAAATCAATAAAATCAGAAGTGAAAAAGAAGTTACAACTTACACCATGAAATACAAAAGATCATAGGAGACTACTATGAACAACTATATGCCAATAAAATGGACAACCTATTTGGAGGAGAAATGGACAAATTGTTAGAAATGTACAATCTCCCAAGACTGAGCCAGAAGACACAGAAAATATGAACAGACCAATTACCAGTAATGAAATTGCATCAGTAATTTAAAAACACCCAACAAACAAAATTCTAGGACTGGATGCCTCACAGGTGTATTCTACCAAACATTTAGAGAAGAGTTAACACCCATCCTTCTCAAACTATTCCAAAAATTGCCAAGGAAGGAACACTTCTGGACTCATTCTATGAGGCCAGCATCACCCTGATACCAAAACTCGACAAAGATATCACAAAAAAGAAAATTACAGGCCAATATCACTGATGAACATAGATGCAAAAATCCTCAACACAATATTAGCAAACCAAATCCAACAATACATTAAAAGGATCATACACCATGTTCAACTAGGATTTATATCTCAGGGATGCAAGGATTTTTCAATATCTGCAAATCAATCAATGTGATATACCACACCAATAAATTGAAGAATAAAAATCAAATGACCACCTAAGAGACTTAGAAAAAGCTTTTGACAAAATTCAACATACATTTATGATAAAAACTCTCCAGAAATTGTGCAACATAATAAAGGCCATATATGACAAATCCACAGCTAACATTATACTCAATGATGAAAAGCTGAAAAAATTTCCTCTAAGATTAGGAACAAGACAAGGATGTCCACTCTCCCCACTTTTATTCAACACAGCATTGGGAGTCCTAGCCACAGCAATCAGACAAGAAAAACATAAAATGAATCTAAATTGGGAAGGAAGAAGTAACTGTTACTGTTTGCAGATGATGATACTATACATAGAAAATCCTAAAGACCCCATCAGAAAACTACTAAAGCTCATCAATAAATTCAGTAAAGTTGCAAGATACAAATTTAATATACAGAAATCTGTTGCATTTTTATATGCTAACAATGATCTATCAGAAAGAGAAATTAAGAAAACAATCCTATTTGCCATTGCATCATAAAGAATAAAACACCTAGGAATAAACCTACCAAAGGAGGTATATGACCTGTACTCAAAAAACTGTAAAACACTGAAGAAAGAAATTTGAAGACAACCCAGATGGAAAGATACACTGTGTTCTCGAATTGAAAGAATTGATACTTTTTTAAATATTTTTTTTTGATGTGGACCATTTTTACTTTTTTTTTTTTTTTTTTTTTTCCATACGCAGGCCTCTCACTGTTGTGGTCTCTCCCGTTGCGGAGCACAGGCTCCGGACGCGCAGGCTCATCGGCCATGGCTCACAGGCCCAGCCGCTCCACGGCATGCGGGATCCTCCCGGACCGGGGCACGAACCCGTGTCCCCTGCATCGGCAGGCAGACTCTCAACCACTGCGCCACCAGGGAAGCCCTATGTGGACCATTTTTAAAGTCTTTATTGAATTTTTTATAATATTGCTTCAGTTTTATGTTTTGGATTTTTGGCCATGTGGCATGTGGGATCTTAGCTCCCCAACCAGGGATCAAACCCGCACCCCCGGCACTGGAAGGCGAAGTCTCAACCACTGGACCACCAGGGAAGTCCCAAAGAATTAATATTGTTAAAATGACCATACTACCCAAGGCAATCTATAGATTCTATGCAATTCCTATCAAATTACCAATCTTACAGAACTAGAACAAATAATTTAAAAATCTGTATGGAAACACAAAAGATCCTGAATAGCCAAAACAATCTTGAGAAAGAAAAATAGAGCTGGAGGAATCAGGCTGACTTTGAACTATATTACAAAGCTACAGTAACCAAAACAGTATGGTACTGGGACAAAAACAGAAACATAGATCAATGAAACAGAATAGAAAGCCCAGAAATAAACCCATGCACTTATGGTCAATTAATCTACAACAAAGGAGGCAAGAATACACAATGGAGAAAAGATAGTCTCTTCAATAAGTGGTGCTGGGAAAACTGGACAGCTACATGTAAAAAAATGAAGTTAGAAATTCTCTAACACCATATAGAAAAATAAACTCAAAATTGATTAAAGACCTAAATGTAAGACTGGAAACCATAAAACTCCTAGAGGAAAACATAGGCAGAACACTGTTTGACATTAATCACAGCAATGCTTTTTTTGGATCTATCTCCTAAAACAAAAGAAATAAAAGCAAAAATGAACATACAGGACCTAAGCACAGCAAAGAAAACCGTCAATAAAATGAAAAGACAACCTACTGAATGGGAGAAAAACATTTGCAAATGATATGACCAGTAAGGGGTTAAAAATCCAGAATATATAAACAGATCATACAACTCAACATTAAAAAAACAAACAACCTGACTAAAAAATGGGCAGAAGACCTGAATAGACATTTTTCCAAAGAGGATATGCAGATGGCCAACAGGCAGATGAAAAGATGCTCAATATCGCTAATCATCAGGGAAATGGAAATCAAAACCGCAATGAGATATCACCTCGCACCTGTCAGAATGGCTAACATCAAATAACAAATGTTGGCGAAGATGTGGAGAAAAGGGAGCCCTGGTGCACTGTTGGTGGGAATGTACATTGGTGCAGCCACTGTGGAAAACAGTATGGAGGTTTCTTCAAAAACTAAAAATAGGGGCTTCCCTGGTGGCGCAGTGGTTGAGAGTCTGCCTGCCGATGCAGGGGACACGGGTTCGTGCCCCGGTCCGGGAAGATCCCACATGCCACGGAGTGGCTGGACCCGTGAGCCATGGCCGCTGAGCCTGCGCGTCCGGAGTCTGTGCTCAGCAATGGGAGAGGCCACAACAGTGAGAGGTCCGCATACAGAAAAAAAAAAAAAAAAAAAAAACCCTAAAAATAGAACTACCAAATGATCCAGAAATTCCATTCCTGGGTATATATCCCCAAACTCCAAAAACACTAATTCAAAAAGATACATGAACCCCAGTGTTCACAGCAGCATTATTTACAATTGTCAAGATATGGAAGCAACCTAAGTGTATCAACAGATGAATGGATAAAGAAGATGTGGTACATATACACAATAGAATACCCCTCAGCCATAAAAAAGAATGATATTTTGCCATTTGCAACAACATGGATGGACTTGGAAGGTATTATGCTAAGTGAAATAAGTCAGAGAAAGACAAATACTGTATGACATCACTTATGTGTGGAATCTAAAAACACAGCAAACTAGTGAATATAACAAAAAAGAAGTAGACCCACAGATATTGAAAGCAAACTAGTGGTTACCAGTGGTGAGACGGAAGGGGAAGAGGGGCAATATAGGGGTAGGGGATTAAGAAGTACAAACTATTATGTATAAAATAAGCTACAAGGATATACTGTACAACACAGGGAATGTAGTCAATATCTTATAATAAGAAAAAAATAGACCGCCCAAAAGACACTGGACAATGGAATAAACGGAGTCTCCTTGGATGACTGTTTCCAAGGAACTTTCACTCTCTTGGCTATGTAAAACTTGTTGTACATTATTAAATTGGCTTAGGATTTGTCCTGTCTTGCGTACTTATTAATTAAATATATTCGATTATGTTAACGTGCATTTAAGCTAATTTTGATAATACACTGAAGTTTTTTCAATGTTATAGAATTCCAGTCACGCCAGAGGCCATGAGCCTGTTTTTTCTCTTATAATTCTGCTCCAGGTAAGTCACTTCCTTTCCTCACCTCAAACAGCCATTCAGATAAATTTCAGGTAATTTGGCTGAGTGGTGAAGAGGCTGGACTTCGTAGTTTGACAAACATGCATTTAGATCCTGTCTTTAGATCTCAGGAGAATCCCTCTTTGCCTCAGCGTCCTCACCTGTAAAATGGAAATAATACCTACCTTCTAGAATGGCTGAAAGGGTAAAGAGAGGCCCTGTGTCAATCATCCCACATAATATGTGACACACAGTGAGCAGTGAGTCAATAGCAGCTACTATTATTACTAACTGGGTGTTCCTTTCACTGCATGGGTGTTTCTTTGCCCATCAGGGATCTTCACCGTGTTCAACTGCCTTCTGCATCAGGAGGAGACTCCCATTTCCTGTGCCAGAACATTAGTCATGAGAACGATAAACTCCAGGGACCTGCCTCCAAGACTGATTAAGGTCGGAGTCAGAACACTTTTCTGAAGGTGAAGGTCGAGGGCCTCACACTTCGTACAGAAATCTGTACTGTATTTGATTGCTCTTTATTTTGATTCTTTTAAATCTGACTTACCAGAACATTGATAACAGAATTCTTCAAATGTGTGGAGAGGATTAGTAGCTAATTCTAATAGTCATATACTTTGGGCCCAATTGTCATGTTCCCAGAGAGTTCTCATTACTTCCTGATGGCATTTCTCCCCCCTAAAGTCAATGCTACTCCCTGGTTTTGCCCAATTTTTCCCACTCTCATTCCTTTGGGCCCACACCACCCCAGGGTTTAATACCAGTTTCCTTTGTGTGTGTATAATGAGCTTTTCTTCTCTTTTGGAAGGAGTCATTTGCCTGGATTTGTTAGTTGTTTTCCACTTTAAAAAGTGAACTGAGTTAGATAATATTTGACCATTTCTACAGACGTGGCCAGGACACTTCAAAAACACTTCATCAAGGGATTTCACATTTTTGTTGCTTTTTAAAATACTTTGACTCATTCTGCAAGGAGACAAGTGGAGCTTGAAGTTTCCTTTCTCAAGGGTTACGCCGTGAATGTGTTTTGGAACAGATTTTGGGAACTGGATTCTGAATCTGACTGTGGAGGCAGAATTTCAGTGTGGGAACCAGAATCTTTAGGAAAAAATTACAGTAACTGAAATGTTTCAACTTCACAATAGACTGTTTGGATGGGCTACAAGAGGAAAAAAAAGAGTAGCTCAATAATTTGGTGTGTGTGGCCCCTTCTTTTTTCAAGGCCAGAGGAAACAAATGACTCTGAACTCACTGTGTTCACTGGTTCTTAATCCCTCACAGAGAGGTTGTGGGAATTGGACATTAAAAGACTTCAGCAAAACATCTAGAAAACAATTTATGTTCAAACAAAATTTTCACTGAAGCACTACTGACTCTTTGTCCAAATGGCTGATGCAATTTGATATAAAGTCACTGTGAATAAAGTTCTCCAGCTTTTTAAGTTTGGTGATGTGGGTGGGTGACACTTCCTTTATTTTTCCCCCTCTTTGCCAGAATCTTTAACTGACACTGATAACAACCAAATGAAGTTGCTCTACTTAAATTCCTCCTATGGGCTGAAAGAGTCTCCACAGTGAAAAGTCAGGCTACCTTCTGTTTCACAAATCTGAATTAAATTCCTAAATGAGGGGGGTAAGTCCATCCTATTACATTTTTTCTATATTTAAAATCTTTTAAGAACACGTAAAACTATGTTAAAATTTTCCATAAAACATGTTGGGACAGGGTAGCTTTAAGGAAAGTTACAGCTTTTACTTGTCATAAAATAAATTTTAAATCAGGCACTCCACTATAATGATGTCTTTAAAGAACTGGCTTGTTAAAAATATCAGAGAACACAGAACTGAGTTAGAAACTGAGTGTTGCAGGAATGATAAAGGTAATACATATTTCCCTTGTATTTTTAAAAGCCTAGTATATACAAACTTTTTGGAATATCCATGTATTAGGAAGTGGAAATATAAAAAATGGATCCCTTACTTTCGGTCACACTACTTTCAAGGCAATGATAAGCTAATGATAAGACAGAGAAGCTAGTTAGAAAGTCAAAGAAATAATTTAAAAGCAAACTTAGGTGCATAACTTTATGTCCTCTTCATATAGTATTTCTCTATGAAGTATTCTGTATTTCTCCCAGTTCGTTAGAAACAATTAAATCTAGGTGATCCAAACATGGCCGTTATTCCAGTGATTCCCAAACCATATGTGATTAAAACGCCAGTTTTTAAAAATTCATTTGAAAAAATGAATTCATTTAACTAATACAGTTGTAAAATATAGTGAAAACAATATGGCAGTATAAAGTTATAATAATCATTTCTAATTGCTTACTCTCACTTCCTGTACTTATTGTAGACCAGGAATAAACAGTTCTCAAGTGCACACCTCTCCACAGACCACTCTTAGAGGAGGGCTCAATTATAAGCTTTTTGTAATAGAAAGCTTTAAAATGCATTAAAAAAAGATACACATGGAATTACTGAGTGTCGTCCACATGTTTTAGCGGCTGCAACAGCCTAGAAAGAACCTGGATGTGCTTTCAAGCATCTTTAAGATGCAGTAAGTTGAATAAATCTCCTGGAGGAACAGCAAATGTGCCTCCCATGTACTCAGTGCCAACGTGATTTGCTTTTGATTTCTGTCCTTTTGCCAGCCCTGTGGCTACTACTGCTGCTTCCCATGTGTTTAGTGTATCAAATTCTCCCTCTGCTGGTTTCTCCATCTCACGCTGTCCCATTTATTTATGCTTTCCCACAATTGAGGGGAAATAGCATTTTCAGTCACTTGGAGGAGAGTTTATTTTGTGTGGCAGTACCTCTAGGATCTGGCATGCTCTAGAAGTGAAAAATATTTCCTTTGATGTTTTCAAGATGGTGGCTTGTAGGGTTCCAAGGCAGAGGCTGGCAGGGCACGCATGTAATATTACAGCATTTTGGAAGGAGGCCCATTTTCATTTTCACCCTTGCAAGGCTAATCCAGGCCACTTTGTTCGGAGCCATTCTTTAGTAGCAGACGTTAGAACTTTACCGCTTTAGGATGCTCTTGGGAATTGATTTCAACGTTCTGCTAAAGCAGAGGAATCATCCCAATACCCACAGCAGGCAGTGACAGAGATACACTTTCAGCAGCAAAAAGGGAAACCAAATCCCAAACAGTGGCCACTCCAGCCTACGGCCTAGAGAAACGAGTTGACAGCTATGTGAAGAGGATGTCCAAACCAATGTGCCTGCTGGAACCGAACGGAGCGACCATGTGGAATGACGGTAACAAACCAACTACAAGCCCCCTGGGGATTATGAGGACCAATTGCTCACACAGAAGGGAAAGGAACCAAATAAAACACTAAAAAGGGAAAGAGGGAAATTGGGGGAACATGCTACAGTAAGGCCTACATGCCACAGCACAAGAGAATGAAATCCCTGGGTTTGTCTGTGGACCCTGGATGTGTTCTGCTTCCAGACCCTCCAGCCATGCAGCAGAAACTGCTTCAGTCAAAAAAGGAGCTCCTGAAATGACAAGGCTCCGGGAAGAGGCTTCCTTTCCAAGGGCTGCCCAGGCCTTCCAGGATGTCCCCCAGTTAGCTGGGGGAGAGAGAGGGAACAGACAAGAGCACCACTGTCTTCGTGATGGGAGGAATGGGGAAGACACCACAGCAAGTTTGAAGTTATGTGATGATCAGAGCTTGGACACAAAGTCTTCCTTTGTAAATAGATATATCTGCATCCTGCAGCCACACGTAGACAGTCTTGCTGGGTTGTGTGGGCCTGTGTGCCCGTGCCAGCTTGGAGGGTCCTGTAGGGTGATACTTTCACTCCTGGCTCTCAGACCCAGGTCCGTCTATGAGTTACAAAGATGAATTTCTACTTTGTGCTTGGTTTTGTGACTTGTGATGCTTAAGCCTATGTACTTCTTTTTTTTTTTTTTTTTTTTTTTTTTTTTTTTTTTTATGCGTTACGCGGGCCTCTCACTGTCGTGGCCTCTCCCGTTGCGGAGGACAGGCTCCGGACACGCAGGCTCAGCGGCCATGGCTCACGGGCCCAGCCGCTCCGCGGCATGTGGGATCTTCCCAGACCGGGGCACGAACCCGTGTCCCCTGCATCGGCAGGCGGACTCTCAACCACTGCGCCACCAGGGAAGCCCTGTACTTCTTTTTAATGTTTACTAAATTGAAACCAATAGTTTTATAGAAATATAGATTTCTCAGCTCCACTCTAATGACTGAAAAATTTCTGGGGAAAATTTCAGGGAATCTGTATTTTTCTACATTTCCCAGATGGTTCTGTCACATCAGGGCTGGAAGCCCAGTCTTTGTAACCGATGGACCAGATCATTGTTAAATAATCATTTCCAATTTAACACTTTTCTATTCTAAATTGATGTCTAACGCCATCTTTTGAATAATATTGAAAGATTTTGAGTAGGGGATGAATTGCAATTTGCTTTTGTTTGGCAAATCCATTCTTCAAAGTGTAAATAACAAGGGGCAACTAAGAGCTCTAAATGGGGCAATCCTGAGGAAAATGCACTTTTAACTCCCTCAAACTTCAAAAAAAATTTACTATGTACACATCAGTTGCAAGATAATCCAGTAATCCATCACAGATTTCCTAAAGATTTGTATAAGGCAGTGGTTTGAAGAACAGATTAGTGGGTTGGACACTGCTCTTGGAAGGAATAAAATTACATTATTAGAATTTTGCCCTTCCCCCAGTTCGTGAAGTCCCCATTCTACCACTTTAAAACTGAAGGTCATGTTATTAAAGTTCTTTTTGTAAGCTAAATCTAACCTCTCATGTCCTAAAGTTCATCATTAGAAGTAATGATTTGCCATATTCTGTCACTGCCATATTCCTTCTTTTCTTTTGTACACCAACCATTTTCTTCCTGTGAAGGGGAGATGTTAGTTGTGACCTATAGCAGAAAATGGCATCTGGGTGCTGAAAACGCTGAGAAGGCAGCTCCCATTGTGGATCTGGGAGCCCACACTCCCCTGGGGCTTAAAACATTTCTCTTCCTGGACTGTCATGGTACCTGAAGTCCACCATTAAATCTGCCTCTTTGGGCTAAGACAGGTATGTTCCCTAACAAACAAAAGTAAGATGCAGAGACTGGAAATATGTTTCATTGTGCCTCCTTTTATCCTTCCTACCTTGCTGGATCCCTTGATTCTGGGCACAGTCAGCTTCATGGACATGCTTAGATGGGCCTTGCACTTGGTTTAATGCTCTGCTATTGCCATTTTGAAATTCTTAATAAATTTTGAATAAGAGACTCCTCATTTTCATTTTGCACTGGGCCCACAAATTATGCAGCTGTCCCTGCCTCTAAGGTTGATCCAGCTCCCTATGAATGCTCAGAAACATTTGGCCAGTCCAACTTCCTTTCCATTTTTGTGGCTGTCACATTAAACTGTGCAGCAAGATGAATGAGGAGAGGTGACCTGATTTGGGGGATTAGACATAGGTCTTCTCACTGGAACAGTGATGGGGAGAATGCTTCCTTTGGCCCACTTCCCCTTCTTGGCAAGACACATAGAGCTCCCTCTGAGCCACACTTGGCCCACAGACTGGGCTCCATTCAATAAACAGCCAATTTGGCATATAATTTTATCATTATTGTTTTTGTGGAGAGTTTTAGGGAAGCCAAAATCATAAAAGAATCCTTTCTCCCTTGCCTCCTGCTTAGGCTGGGCCATGTGTGTGTGTGAAGTTAATGATTGACTTCAGGGCCATGTGGTCTGGCCAGTGACTGCCACTAAATTCTTGTTCACTCTGCCTAGTGCCTTTGCAAAGGAGCCTGCGGGTCTACCCTTCTTCCTCCTTGGGTCATCTGCTTTTGTGTGATCTTTAAGCTAAAACTCACTTCTTTTTCTCCTAACCAGCTTCATACTCTCAGCGAATATCAAATGGGTCCTCAAGAATAAAATTCAAGGTGGGAGTATGGGGTGCAGCGGGGCGGGGGGAAGAGATGTTAGACTAGGACAGAGCAGGTGAGAGGAGAAGGAAAACTGTTTTCTCTTGCCTAGGGCATTGGCAGGAAGGAGGTAGTGTTTAATCAAATGAAGGTTCAAACCCTCACCCGGAATTGCTTTCTGAACCCTTTAAGTAGCCCACTTTGTCTTTATGTTCTAAGATATCCTGGATTTGGCATGACATGTGTCAGGGAGTAGAAAGGTCAGATGAAATAGTCAACATGACAAGAAGTCATGGCACTGAGAGGAACAGTACCTGGCTAAATTCTGAAACTTGTGGCGATCAGAAGTGATTCAAAGGAGAAAAGGGTGATGTAAGTGTTTTGGTATTTACCAAGTGCTGAGGATTTCCTGCAGAGGGGAGTCAGTCTCTTCCAGACAGCTTTGCACTCACCAGGATCCGAAAATGGGTTGGCTGGCTTTCAACTATTTATTGAGCTCTTGCCATGTACCATGCATGCACTGTGGTAAGTACTAAACATAGATTACCTCATTTACACCTCACAATAACCTTAAGAAGGTATTAGTCAGCACTCCTTAGGTTGCAAGTGACAGAAACTCATCTCAAATGTATTTAAAGCAAAAAAGGGAATGCATTGATACATACAAATGGAAAGACCAGGGGATGCTTCAGGCATGGCTAGATCCCTGTACTCAGTTTTCTTAGGAATCTGGTTTTCTCCAACTCTCAGGTTTGCCTTTCTTTCTGTGGGCTTTATTCATTAGTTCTCCTCAAGATGGCTGTTAGCACCTCCAAGTTTATAGCCTATGGAAAGATGTCTTTCACATTATTCTAGCAAAAGTCCTGAAGCAGACTCTTACTGGCTTACATTGGATCACATGATGATTTCTGACCCAGTCTTTGACTTTAATTAGCCAGGCTTAGATTACATGTCCACCCATGAAGCCTATGGGTGGGTGCATCCCAAAGAGCCACATGGATTGAATTGGGGAGGATTAGCTCCCCAAAAAAGAGGGGCTATTGTTGGAAGAAGTAGCAGGGAAAACAGAAAACTTCCATTATAGGGAGGCACTATTGTTATTCCCTCTTGCAGATGGTAATAACTGATGCAGAGTCGTGTTACCTAATTTGCTAGGGGTCAGGGATTAAACATAGGCTCTCCTCCAGTCGGGTGAGTTGCAAAAGATCTGGGGCAACATGGGCTGATTTGGCTGATCATAAGTTGCCTATTTGTTTTTAGAGGGGAACTGTGGTCAGAAGACTGACTTGAAAAGAACATCTTTCTGCCTTTGGGAGCAGACAGGATGGTGGGATTCTGTGCAGCCTGCCCTCTCCAGGCAATGCTGAGAAGTGCTGTGAGAGCATTTCGTACAAGAGAGGATCACAGCTGAGCATGCATAGCTTAGATGTGGCAGCACCTCCTCGAGACTGTGTGTTGAAAACACTTGACCTGGGGGAGTCACATGGGGAATAAATGTGGAAATGTGCTTTCCTGACACTTCAGCCCTCTTGAGAGATTTGCAGGCTCTGATTTCTCTAATCGTCACAGAACCTAAAGAAGACTTGACATGGAAAATAGTGTAAAGGCTGTGGCTTCTACGTGCCTCATTCTCAACCAATCAAGAAGAAACTGCAATTATAACAGGAATGGGGAAGAGGACATGGAATGAGCCAGGTCTCCCCATCCCACTTACACTCCCACCCTCCATTCCCAACCGTCCTTCGGGGTGGGGGAACATGTCTGATGTATCTTTGAATTCCTCCAGTGGTGCTTTTGGGAAAGTGTTTGATCACAAATATTCTGCTGTGCTCTTCCTAGAGGTCTGATGGAATTGAGCTTTGCTACTGACTAAATATTGACCATTGGATTTAGCTTACTTATCAGCTTGTCATTACTTTGGGGCAAGTTATTTGGCTTCTCTGACATTCAAGCTCCTTGTCTGTAAAATGTAGTTAACAAATATCTACTGCCCAGGGTTATCCTGAATATTAAGTAAAAGAATTGGGGTTAACCTAGTACCTTTCAATTAGCATTGCTCAGTAAGTGTTCATTTCTTCCTCCCTCCTGTCCCAGTAATCTTTCCAGGGCAACACTTCAAAAACCATTGGAAAAACAATAACTAAAGCTATCTGCATAGAATGACATGCTTCATAATCTGACATGTGCAGGGTTCCTTGCCTCTCCTGAAGTGAATTTTTCACATAAGGTAGTTGTTGGTGCTCTCCAGCCAGACTCACCAGGAGCACACCTGGAGCTGACAACTGGGTTTATTCTCCCTTACAGGGAGGAAGAAAGTACCTATGGGGAACTGTGAGGGCACCTCAGTAAAAGGCCTTCTTGGGCTTCCCTGGTGGCGCAGTGGTTGAGAGTCCGCCTGCTGATGCAGGGGACACGGGTTCGTGCCCCGGTCTGGGAGGATCCCACATGCCGCGGAGCGGCTGGGCCCGTGAGCCATGGCCGCTGAGCCTGCACGTCCGGAGCCTGTGCTCTGCAACGGGAAAGGCCACAACAGTGAGAGGCCCGCATACCGCAAAAAAAAAAAAAAAGGCCTTCTTAGGATTTGGGCTGGTGTTAGGTGATTTGGGGGAAGAGTTTAAAGGAAGAGAGGTTTTGCCTTGGGTTGGATGCTGTCAGGAAGCAGGGGTAATTCTGATTGAGTTTCTTAATCCATTTGGTCTAGAAGGATGCAGGATAGGATAAAGCTGTGATATGTAAAAATGCAACAAGCAGTGACTCACATTAGCTAGGAGAGTGGGACGTTTGGAATTTTGAGGCTTGGACAATGCTCCTGTTTTGTCTGTGTTCAGACATGGTGATGGAATGGTCTTGTTTTTGTCTTGATCCATCACGGGCATTGAGTGGCCTTGTCTAATGTTGGTGTTGTGCAAAACTGTTTATTGTACAGGAGAACACCGAGTTCTGGCTGTGAGTTCCAGGCAGCTGTCCCACATATTAGGGGGCTGCCTTTCTCTTTCTCAGGACTTTTCTTTTTTTTTTTTCTAGTTAGACAATTTATTTAACTAATTTACTTATAGCATTGACTATTTAGTACTTGCCAGGGATTGTTCTGAGAGCTTCCCAGATATCGACACACTTAATCCCACAATACTCTGAAGAGATTAGTCCTTTTTTTAGCCCCATTTTACAGATGAGGAAACTGAGGATCAGAGAGTTGAAATAACTTGCCCAACAAATTTCCCACAGCTCGTGGATGACAGAGCTGGGATTCAATCCCAGGCGATCTGGCTCATGGGTCAGGGTCCTAAGAGTGACCAGTGAAGGTAAGTTGTGTTTATCCTGGAAGGCAGTCATCAGGGTCCTTTCAGCAACCCCTCGCCCTGCACTACCCCATAAACTTTACCTGCCTGCCCTTCGGGATGGCTCCTGCAGTACACGGAGGAGGGAAGAGACTTTGAGGGGGCACTTCTCTAGTGCCCTGATATCTGGGAATTACTCTTGAGAACCAGTCCTGGAACAGCTTGGGAGAGAGAGGCCAGAGAGGGACAGAAAGAATATTAACCTCAAAAAGTTCTTATGGTCCAACTATGGTTTTTTGTAAAAGTTATTTTTTGAATTTCACTCTTCTTCAGCCCTTCTCATCCCATCATTGACCCAGGATTCTGTACGTTTATTTATGCAAAATTCCTTACTTAGTACCTACTGTGTGCACACAGTGTGTGAGTGTGAGTGTGTGTGAGTGTGAGTGTGTGTGAGAGTGTGAGTGAGTGTGTGTGAGTGTGAGTGTGTGTGAGTGTGTGTGTGAGTGTGTGGGAGTGTGTGAGTGTGAGTGTGTGTGAGTGTGTGTGAGTGTGTGAGTGTGAGTGAGTGTGTGTGAGTGTGTGAGTGTGTGTGAGTGTGAGTGAGTGTGTGAGTGTGAGTGTGTGTGAGAGTGAGTGTGTGTGAGTGTGAGAGTGTGAGTGTGTGTGAGTGTGAGTGTGTGTGAGTGTGTGAGTGTGAGAGTGTGTGAGTGTGAGTGTGTGTGAGTGTGAGTGTGTGTGAGTGTGTGGGAGTGTGTGTGAGTGTGTGTGTGAGTGTGTGTGAGTGTGTGTGAGTGTGACCCAGACATTGCCAGGCCTCCTGTGGGCAGTCGACAGTCCCCCTTCTCTGCTGCACCTGCGTGGAAGAATCCGCACCCTGACACCTGTTTATACCAAAGCAAGATACAGGTCACTCTCTCAGGTTAGCTGTTGGCGGGAGAGAGAGAGTGAATCTTGAGGGCAGGTCAAGTATTACAGCCTCCCACCAGCCAGGACTCTGCCTGTGTTGCCAACCCCTGAACAAATGGGATAAGACGTCCCCTTCCCGGAGAGTGCTGCAACAATTCCAGGTGTTGCTCAACCAGAGTGACAGAGCGGCAGATGAACTGATTAGGCTGGGGATGGCTGAATACTGTTTTGACACTGAGGCCAGAGAGAGTGGAAAGAGGCAGACCCGTCTTTGCATGGTCAATTTATGGACAGCATGGCATTTGCTTGAGATTTCTCTTGGCAGTGCATGCTCCAAAGGAATTATAATCAAGATGCCTCCTAAAGCTATAATCTAAGACTATTAACAAGCTCTGCTGTTTGCAGTGTTTCTCTAGAAGGAAAAATGCAAAGACCCAAAAGGAAGTGGCAAACACATGTGGAAATGGAAAAGATGAGCTCAAAGCTGGTAGAGACTTGGGATTCTGCTTCCCAGTGGTCAAACATCAGTGAACAAAAACTACTAGGAGGGAGTTCTTCTTTATATCCCAGTTAAATCTCTCCTGTTATAACTAATTCACCTACTCTTTGCATGCTTAGTTCTTTTGCATAGGAGAGAAGCAAAGTTATCTGTGGGAAAAGCTGTAGAATAAATACTTCATCCCTGACAGGCTCTGCACTCAGGTTTCCCTTGGTCTTCTAGAGCCTCCAGCTTCCCCTCCTACATCTACTTTTATAGATTCCCCAACATGTGTCTGTCCCCTTCCTCAACAAATTAGTTTTGCTTTCAAATCAAATAAGGTCACCTGGGGAAGAGAGGGGAAAAAATGCTGCTTGGGTGTGAATGGCAAGAATTTCTTTTAATTCTTAAAGTGGCTGCTGGTAACTTGTCCAGAAATAATGACTTAATCTAAAGGAATGAAGAACCAATGGTGGCATATTAGGCATCGGCCATTGTGCTTTCTAGAAAAGATTTTCAGTATGGTTTTCATAAAACTTTGAATGGTACCAGGGAACCAGGTACTTGCCTCATCCCCATAAGAGGCCTTCTCTGTGGAGGATTGATGATCACCATGAAGTTAAATAATGGATGTGTGAAGCACTTATCACAGTTTCTGCCACATGGTTAGTGGTTAATGAAAGGCAGCCGTCGTCATTATGACCTATTAAATTGCTCTTTACATACTTCGGTTACTGCTGATATAGGTAGGGGGGTCTCAAGCAACTAAGCCTGCAACTTGAGTCATGACCCTATAGAGTAAGAGATTCAGGATAGGTGTCACGTGTGGGAAGGCCATGTGCCCCCTCATCCACTCCAGGGTACCCTGTCCTCACAGGACAACTGGGTGTATGTTTGGGCCTTGCTGTGCTTTTTGTAATCCACCATGTGATCCAAATCACTTTTTATTAGTATATGACCCTGGTAACTTAGGCTTTGACAGTCTGAGCTAAGATACTGTGTGAGTGCCATCCAGGACAGAAATGAACAGAGCCTCAGAAACTCACACTGGACACACATCATAGATGCCTCGAACCAGACACTTTTATAGAGATCTATGTGGATTTGAGGCAAGTCAGGGCCCAATTCTGACATAATTATCAGGGAGATGAGGTTTTCACTGGATCGCTTTGGGGGAAGTGAAGCCCTCCTTGCAGTGTCCTGAGGTCACTCCAGAGCACCATTTGGAAGACGGGGTTGGGACAGTTAATATTTTAAAGAATTTAGAGGGAGGGATTATAATAGCAGGATCTTAATAAGGGAGGGATTATAATAGCAGGATCTTAATAATTATCCTATTATTATTATATTCTTTTTTGCAATGTAATATAATAGAAAAAGACAAGAAGAATAAATAGGAAAATATCATGAACGGCACCTTTTTGGAGGAAGCTAAGGTATTTAGGAAGATAGGTGCACACTACTGAGAAGGTAGTGTTCATCAGACTGATAATCCTGAGTTGGAAGGAGAAATGTTGGAAGAAGAAAAGAATGAGTGAAGCCTGAGGATTCAGAGTAATGTGTACAGATTACAGAAGACCTTGTGGAGAAACAAAGTAAGGAGAGGGATCTGCAGAACGTTTGAGCCGTGCAACCACAAACTAAGGTAAGCCGAGGACACCGTGAAGGTTAATGGAATAGATGTGCTTCTGCCATAAGGGTAGGACACGGGTGACAAGCGGGGCCCCTCCGCGTTAGCAACGTGACCGTGAGAAAATCGCCTACACGGAAATGAAGTAAACATCTAATGCCAGAGATGGGAATTCTAGGATTTAAGAGCCATTTATCGGCAGATAGAAAAAAATGACATTGAGGGAAATGATATGAGTTCTGTAAACAGTTAAATGGATGTGTGATCACAGGGTTCCTGGGTACATCTCACAGCCTGTTTTTTTGTTTGTTTGTTTTTTTACCACTTTCATAGAAGTCAGGGAAGGTATTAAGAGTACTATGCAGTTGTGTATCCATTTTGCTTCCCAGTTATACTTAACAGCATTGCTGCCTGAAGGAACCCTGGGATGAGGAAGTGATAGACACGTACTCTCTGGGTTGCAGTGAAAGACGAATGGGAAGTACGGACGCTGATGCTTAGATTTCCCTGCTTTTATTATCAGGAGGATGGTTTGGCTCCCTCAGAAAGGAAAGTGAGAACAGAAGAGGAAGGCCTCAGGGAATAGTATCTAAATGGGAAATGAAGTGCTTCTTTTTATTAACAGCTGAGTACATGCCTAATATTAACTCCAATTCCCCTTCCCAAAGAGGATTCTCTGATAAAACTGAGTTTGGGAACACGGTTGAACCAAGAGGTAAAGTGAGGTATGTATTCCTTCCCCCCTTGACACTGGATGGCTGGGTTGATGGAGCACAGTCTGAGTTCATTCCTAGGGGCCGAGCCCTGGGTACACATCACAGAAAGTGGGAAGAGGAAGTGAAAAGAGGGCCCACTGGGCAGGGACCAGAAATGACAAGAGGCAAGCCGAAGTCTGGATTCCATCTGTAAAGCTCGGCACTAGCCCACTAGAAATAACAGATCCAGTGAGTGGTAAAAGACTCTGCAATTAGATTTCTAACTTTTCCTTTTGTTGGGAGGAGCTACAGGGAGGAGTATATGGGAAAGAACATCCAATAACACTTTTTCTCCAGATGTCAGCTGACCTAGAAATATACAGTGATGGACAGGAA
Organism: Phocoena phocoena; assembly: GCF_963924675.1. Classification (NCBI taxonomy): domain Eukaryota; kingdom Metazoa; phylum Chordata; class Mammalia; order Artiodactyla; family Phocoenidae; genus Phocoena; species Phocoena phocoena. The sequence continues at coordinate 72,496,694 of NC_089234.1, read as the reverse complement.
AGTTATCCCCACCTCAACACTCCCCAGTTCCTCAGATCACAGTTCAAGTCCTTTATCACGGTTTTTAAGACACTCCACACTTTGTTTCTAGTCTTATCTCCCAAGACTCATGACACACACTTCTGTTCAGCCTAATTAAACAGATGGACATTCCTTGAGCATATTCTCCATGTCTATGAGTCCATGACCATGTTCCCTCAGCCTGAAGTGCCCTCCCTGACACTCACTGGTTGGAGAAATCTTATCTGTCTCTAAGGGCCCAATTCAAAAGGCAGCTCCACCATGCAGGTTTCTTGATTACCTGGGTAGAAGCATCTCACTCCTCCTTTGAATTCCTGTCACTCTGTGTACCTCTCTCACATGGTTGATCAAATCCTGCCTTGTATTACAATTTGAGGATAGATGCTAGCTTTCATTCTTCTTTCTATTTCCTCATTGGTGCCTAGGATGGTGCCTAAGACAATGAGTGGAAGAGTAAATGTCCAGCAAATATTTGCCAACATGAACTGAGTTCAAGGGTACTTGTTGGATAATAAGGAGAGGCTACAGAGAAGCAGAAATGACCAGCATTTCTCTTGTGCTGCTGTTCAGTAGATATCATTTCATACCCAGTTATAGTGGAGGAGATCCTGGAGGTGACTGAACTAAGGCAGGAAGTAGAAGGATGCAAGACATATGAGGTACAATTATTTTTTTCCAAATGCAGAATCTGTTGTTCTTGAAATGGACAAAAACATGCTCTGCCGCAGCTCTGTGTCATTTCACAGCATGGCCCATCTGTATAATTGCTCTGTGAATATCTGATATTTGGTCTGATGTTTGGTCTGATCACAAAGACCAAGTGATCAAACTGATAAGAATTAGTGAGAATAGCCTCAAACTGGAAAGGGGATATAGAACAAAAATGAAACATCAATAGAGCAACTGGGGTAGTAGCTGGCAGGTGAAGATCATTCTGGAGTGTACTGAGAGTCAGATCTGCTAAATAATAGACTTAGCAGTGAGGACTTTCACTGGCCCAAGAAGGGGTTCGTACTAGAAACCAGGAAGTCTAAGCTCTTTTCACAGCTCTAATCTCCTCTAGCAATTAACTTCGATTGGCCTCAAGTTTTCCATCTATGAAACAGATAGATGGAAATGATATGCCACAAAGCATCTATCTCCCAGACAATATGGAACACACCCTCACTTTTAATTCTATTAGAACAACAGCTCAACCAGGACAAGTACAATTTGTATCAATCCATTACAAAATTATTTCATAAGTAGCTCTTGTGTGCCACGCTGTGCAACATATTCTGGGAATGGAAAGACGAACAAGACAGACGCGTTTTGAGACCAAATAGCATTTGATAGGATTCTAGCCAAGTCCACTTTAGGTGTGTGACATTGGGCACCCTGCTCACCATCACTAAACCTGTTTCCTCATATGTAGAAATGAGCTGATGATAAAATTCAACTTAAAGGACTGTTGTAAGGATGTGCAAAGCGCTCAGCAGAATGTCTGGCACATAGGAGGTCACTAACAAATGGGAGCAGCGATGATGATAATTGTGTGACTACGTCTGAGTGACAGAGAAACAGGTATTTGGAGGGAGGCATATAGATCAATCTGAATCAGTCGCATGATAGCTTTAAAAACTCAGATACACCATGGTACATTCAGACAATGTAATATTAATCAGGGCTGAAAAGTGACTTCACCAAGATGGTAACATAGGTCACCGCTGATTTCATTCCCTCGCACAGAAGAAAAACTGAAAACTATTCATTGACAACACACCACTGAGAGGATCCTAGAACATGGGGATGAAGCTGAAGCACACCCTGCACCACAGAGACCAAGACAGACTGCACAGAAAGGGAAGAAGTGGCTACATGCTGACCATACTGCCCCCACCCGCCCCCAGGCCAGTGCAGCACCATGTGGAGAGGTCTCCCCTGAGTCTACCATTCCTCCAGTGGGAAGAGAGAATCTGGGAGGGACATTCACCCAGCCTCCCCAGTGTTGTGGGTTGCTTGGTGGGAGCCACTACTCTCTGGTCTTGCCCCAAGGGGACTGCAGGGCTCAACCACTGGGAATCTGACTGTGAGGGAGAAGAGGGGAGGGGCTTGCAATAACCAGCACTCAAGTCTTGGCTGACCAAGTTCCTTCCTGTAAAGTCCCAAAACAGCAGCTTTGCTCATCTGAAGAATCAAGTCAGGGGTACACTTTGACCAGGGAACTCAGTGGGGTGCAGGTTTGCCTGATTTAGGTCCTCAAACAAGGAATTTTGCTGGCCCTAGAGACTGGTTTTCCCACATCCAAGCAAGAGAGCTGAGTCACAGCCCCACCTGATGCTGCGGGCATGACTCCTGGCCCCAAAAGACCAGAAGGGCTGGAGAGACCTGTGTAACTTAGCGACACTTCAGCTGAAAGGTGACTGGGCAGAGCTGATGTCCCCAGAGCAAAGCCAGTATCAGGTGTAGAGGGTTCCCCTTCCACACCCGGGCAGGGGAATTAATCCATAGCCTCACCCGAGGTAGAGGGTAGCTCCTGGTGCCTCCTGACTGGAAAGCCAGTTCAGTTTCCTGGAGTGGACCCTCCTTGTCCCATCCAGGCAGGGAAATGAGTCATGGTCTCATCTGCTGTGGGGCCTGGCTTCTGGCCCCATCTGACCAGAAGTGCCACAGAGAACACCTGGAAGTTGGTAACCCAGCAATGCTCAAGCCAAGAGATGGGCAGGCAGAGCTGATAGTCTGCAAAGCCAAGCCAGTGGCCCTATTCAACCAGGGAACTTGGGGCATGGGTCAGCTTGAGTTAAGACCACAAACAAAAAGCCCTTAGAGCTGCTTCTACTGCTATGCCTAGGCAGGGAAACTAATTCACAGCCCCACTTATTGCTGAAAACAGCTTTCTGACTTCCCAATCAGGGAACTTAACCAGAGCACATAGGAGGTTGCATAGCCCATCCAACAGTCCCGCTTACAGTGGCACTTGTACAGAGAGCACTGTATCTAGTTTCCCCATCTGCAGAGCAAAAACCAGTGGCCTCACCTGTCAGGAAATTCAGTGCACACACTTGCCTGATTCCAGTCTCCAAACAACAAGCTGTACAGGCCCTGTGTCTTGTCCTCTTGCCCTGCCAGGGAAGGGAATCTAATTCATAGCCCCACCTACCAGTGAGTATAGTACCTAGTCATGACCATCTAAGTAAGCATTACCAGAGAAATTAGGCAACTGCAGAGCCCATCCTACAGCCTCACTTGGGCAGGGAACCAAAGTAGAGTTTTATCCAGCTGTTCTCAGTCAGTGGCACACCCCTCATACCAAACTCAGGGCTCAAATAATTGCCTTAACCAAAATTACATCCTAATAGCAGGCCCCAACTGCCCAAGGAAATTGCTAGCAGACACACCCAGAACCCAATCTGAGCTGACTAGTCAAAAACTGTCTCTGTCAAAGTGAACCTGTAAAGTCTGGAAGAGGAGCATACATAGATACCAATGTAAGGAATCAAGGATCATAAAAAATTAGATAAATATGATACTACCAAAGGAAACTAATAAGGCTCCAGTAAATGACCCTCAAAAAATGGAGATCTATGAGCTATCAGACAAGAAATTCAGAATAATCCTCTTAAAGAAGTTTAGTTAACTACAAGAACACATGGACAAGTAAAAATTAAAAAAACAATGAATAAACAAAACGAGAAGTTCAACAAAGAAAGAGAAACCATAATAAAACAAAAACAAATATCCAAGAGTTGAAAAATAGAATAACTGAACTTAAGAATTCAGTGGAGGAGGAGGAGCTTCAAGATGGCGGAAGAGTAAGAGGCGGAGATCACCTTCCTCCCCACAGATGCATCAGAAATACATCTACACGTGGAACAACTCCTACAGAACACATACTGAACGCTAGCAGAAGACCTCAGACCTCCCAAAAGGCAAGAAAGTCCCCACATACCTGGGTAGGGCAAAAGAAAAAAGAAAAAACAGAGACAAAAGAATAGGGACGGGACCTGCACCAGTGGGAGGGAGCCGTGAAGGAGGAAAGGTTTCCACACACTAGGAAGCCCCTTCGTGGGCGGAGACTGTGGGTGGTGGAAGGGGGAAGTTTTGGAGCCGCAGAGGAGAGCACAGTAACAGGGGTGCGGGGGGCAAAGCGGAGAGATTCCCACACAGAGGATGGGTGCCGACCAGCACTCACCAGCCCGAGAGGCTTGTCTGCTCCCCCGCCGGGGCGGGAGGGGCTGGGAGCTGAGGCTCGGGCTTCGGTCTCAGTGCAGGGAGAGGACTGGGGTTGGCAGCGTGAACACAGCCTGAAAGGGGTTAGTGCACCATGGCTGGCCGGGAGGGAGTCCGGGGAAAAGTCTGGACCTACTGAAGAGACAAGAGACTTTTTCTTCCCCCTTTATTTCCTGGTGCGTGAGGAGAGGCGATTAAGAGCGCTGCTTAAAGGAGCTCCAGAGACGGGTGCGAGCTGCGGCTAACAGCACGGACCCCAGAGACTGGCATGAGACGCTAAGGCTGCTGCTGCTGCCACCAAGAAGCCTGTGTGCGAGCACAGGTCACTATCTACACCTCCCTTCCGGGGAGCCTGTGCAGCCCGCCACTGCCAGGGTCCCGGGATCCAGGGACAACTTCCCCGGAAGAACGCACGGCGCACCTCAGGCTGGTGCAATGTCATGCTGGCCTCTGCCGCCGCAGGCTCGCCCCGCATCCGCACCCCTCCCTCCCCCCGGCCTGAGTGAGCCAGAGCCCCCGATTCAGCGGCTCCTTTAACCCCGTCCTGTCTGAGCAAAGAACAGACGCCCTCCAGCGACCTGCATGCAGAGGCGGGGCCAAATCCAAAGCTGAACCCCGGGAGCTGTGCGAACAAAGAAGAGAAAGGGAAATTTCTCCCAGCAGCCTCAGGAGCAGCGGATTAAATCCCCACAATAAACTTGATGTACCCTGCATCTGTGGAATACCTGAACAGACAACAAATCATCCCAAATTGAGGAGGTGGATTTTGGGAGCAAAGATATATTATTTTTTCCCCTTTTTCTCTTTTTGTGAGTGTGTACGTGTATGCTTCTGTGTGTGATTTTGTCTGTATAGCTTTGCTTTTACCATTTGTCCTAGGGTTCTGTCTGTCCAGTTATGTTTATTTTTATTTTTTAGTATCGTTTTTAGTGCTTGTTATCATTGGTGGATTAGTTTTTTGGTATGGTTGCTCTCTTCTTTCTTTCTTTTTTAAAATTACTTTTAAATAATTATTTTAATAAATTTATTTTATTTTATCTTTTTCTTTCTTTCTTTCTTTCTTTTTTTCTCCCTTTTATTCTGAGCCATGTGGATGACAGGCTCTTGGTGCTCAGCCAGGTGTCAGGGCTGTGCCTCTGTGGTGGGAGAGCCAACTTCAGGACACTGGTCCACAAGAGACCTCCCAGATCCACAAAATATCAAATGGCGAAAATCTCCCAGAGATCTCCATCTCAACGCCAAAACCCAGCTCCACTCAATGATCAGCAACCTACAGTGCTGGACACCCTATGCCACACAACTAGCAAGACAGGAACACAACCTCACCCATTAGCAGAGAGGCTGCCTAAAATCATAATAAGGTGACAGACACCTCAAAATACACAACTAGACGTGGACCTGCCCACAAGCAAGACAAGATCCAGCCTCATCCACCAGAACACAGGCACTAGTCCCCTCCACCAGGAAGCCTACACAACCCACAGAACCAACCTTAGCCACTGGGGACAGACACCAAAAACAACGGGAACTATGAACCTGCAGCCTGCGAAAAGGAGAACTCAAACACAGTAAGTTAAGCATAAGAAGACAGAGAAACACACAGCACATGAAAGAGCAAGGTAATAACCCACCAGGCCTAACAAATGAAGAGGAAATAGGCAGTCTACATGAAAAAGAATTCAGAATAATGATAGAAAAGATGATCCAAAATCTCGGAAATGGAAAGGAGAAAATACAAGAAACATTTAACAAGGACCTAGAAGAACTAAAGAGCAAAAAAACACTGATGAACAACACAATAAATGAAATTAAAAATTCTCTAGAAGGGCTCAATAGCAGAATAACTGAGGCAGAAGAATGGATAAGTGACCAGGAAGATAAAATAGTGGAAATAACTACTGCAGAGCAAAATAAAGAAAAAAGAATGAAAAGAATTGAGGACAGTCTCAGAGACCTCTGGGACAATATTAAATGCACCAACATTCAAATTATAGGGGTCCCAGAAGAAGAAGAGAGAAATAAAGGGACTGAGAATATATTTGAAGAGATTATAGTTGAAAACTTCCCTAATACGGGAAAGGAAAGAGTTAATCAAGTCCAGGAAGCACAGAGAGTCCCATACAGGATAAATCCAAGGAGAAACAGGCAAAGACACATATTAATCAAACTATCAAAAATTAAATACAAAGAAAGAATATTAAAAGCAGCTAGGGAAAAACAACAAATAACACATAAGGGAATCCCCATAAGGTTAACAGCTGATCTTTCAGCAGAAACTCTGAAAGCCAGAAGGGAGTGGCAGGACATATATAAAGTGATGAAGGAGAAGAAACTACAACCAAGATTACTCTACCCAGCAAGGATCTTATTCAGATTTGACGGAGAAATTAAAACCTTTACAGACAAGCAAAAGCTAAGAGAATTCAGCACCACCAAACCAGCTTTACAACAATGCAAAAGGAACTTCTCAAGGCAGGAAACACAAGAGAAGGAAAAGACCTACAATAATAAACCCAAAACAATTAATAAAACGGTAAAAGAAACATGCATATCGATAATTACCTTAAATGTAAATGGAGTAATGCTCCAACCAAAAGACATAGGCTGGCTGAATGGATACAAAAATAAGACCCGTATATATGCTGTCTACAAGAGACCCACTTCAGACCTAGGGACACATACAGACTGAAAGTGAGGGGATGGAAAAAGATATTCCATGCAAATGGAAATCCAAAGAAAGCTGGGGTAGCAATTCTCATATCAGACAAAATAGACTTTAAAATAAAGACTATTACAAGAGACAAAGAAGGACACTACATAATGATCAAGGGATCAATCCAAGAAGAAGTATAACAATTGTAAATATTTATGCACCCAACATAGGAGCACCTCGACACATAAGGCAAATGCTAACAGCCATAAAAGGGGAAATTGACAGCAACACAATCATAGTAGGGGACTTTAACACCCCACTTTCACCCATGGACAGATCATCCAAAATGAAAATAAATAAGGAAACACAAGCTTTAAATGATACATTAAACAACATGGACTTAATTGATATTTATAGGACATTCCATCCAAAAACAATAGAACACACATTTTTCTCAAGTGCTCATGGAACATTCTCCAGGATAGATCATATCTTGGGTCACAAATCAAGCCTTGGTAAATTTCAGAAAATAGAAATTGTATCAAGTATCTTTTCTGACCACAATGCTATGAGACTAGATATCAATGACAGGAAAATATCTGTAAAAAATACAAACACATGAAGGCTAAACAATACACTACTTAATAGCGAAGTGATCACTGAAGAAATCAAAGAGAAAATCAAAAAATACCGAGAAACAAATGACAATGGAGACATGACGGCCAAAAACCTATGGGATGCAGCAAAAGCAGTTCTAAGAGGGAAGTTTATAGCAATACAATCCTACCTTAAGAAACAGGAAGCATCTCAAATAAACAACCTAACTTTGCACCTAAAGCAATTAGAGAGAGAAGAACAAAAAAACCCCAAAGTTAGCAGAAGGAAAGAAATAATAAAGATCAGATCAGAAATAAATGAAAAAGAAATGAACAAAACAATCGCAAAGATCAATAAAACTAAAAGCTGGTTCTTTGAGAAGATAAACAAAATTGATAAACCATTAGCCAGACTCATCAAGAAAAAAAGGGAGAAGACTCAAATCAATAGAATTAGAAATGAAAAAGGAGAAGTAACAACTGACACTGCAGAAATACAAAAGATCTTGAGAGATTACTACAAGCAACTCTATGAAAATAAAATGGAAAACCTGGAAGAAATGGACAAATTCTTAGTAATGCACAACCTGCCAAGACTGAATCAGGAAGAAATAGAAAATATAAACAGACCAATCACAAGCACTGAAATTGAAACTGTGATTAAAAATCTTCCAACAAACAAAAGTCCAGGACCAGATGGCTTCACAGGCGAATTCTATCAAACATTTAGAGAAGAGCTAACACCTATCCTTCTCAAACTCTTCCAAAATATAGCAGAGGGAGGAACACTCCCCAACTCATTCTATGAGGCCACCATCACCCTGATACCAAAACCAGACAAGGATGTCACAAAGAAAGAAAACTACAGGCCAATATCACTGATGAACATAGATGCAAAATTCCTCAGCAAAATACTAGCAAACAGAATCCAACAGCACATTAAGAGGATCATACACCATGATCAGGTGGGGTTTTATTCCAGGAATGCAAGGATTCTGCAATATATGCAAATCAATCAATGTGATACACCATATTAACAAACTGAAGGAGAAAAACCATATGGTCATCTCAATAGATGCAGAGAAACTTTTGACAAAATTCAACATCCATTTATGATAAAAACCCTCCAGAAAGTAGGCATAGAGGGAACTTTCCTCAACATAATAAAGGCCATATATGACAAACCCACAGCCAACGTCATCCTCAATGGTGAAAAACTTAAAGCATTTCCACTAAGATCAGAAACAAGACAAGGTTGCCCACTCTCACCACTCTTATTCAACATAGTTTTGGAAGTTTTAGCCACAGCAATCAGAGAAGAAAAGGAAATAAAAGGAATACAAATCGGAAGAGAAGAAGTAAAGCTGTCACTGTTTGCAGATGACATGATACTACACATAGAGAATCCTAAAGATGCTACCAGAAAACTGCTAGAGCTAATCAATGAATCTGGTAAAGTTGCAGGATACAAAATTAATGCACAGAAATCTCTGGGATTCCTATACACTAATGTTGAAAAATCTGAAAGTGAAATCAAGAAAACACTCCCATTTACCACTGCAACAAAAAGAATAAAATATCTAGGAATAAACCTACCTAAGGAGACAAAAAACTTGTATGCAGAAAGTTATAAGACACTGATGAAAGAAATTAAAGATGATACAAAGAGATGGAGAGATATACCATGTTCTTGGATAGGAAGAATCAACGTTGTGAAAATGACTCTACTACCCAAAGCAATCTACAGATTCAATGCAATCCCTATCAAACTACCACTGGCGGTTTCCACAGAACTAGAACAAATAATTTCACAATTTGTATGGAAACACAAAAGACCCCGAATAGCCAAAGCAATCTTGAGAACGAAAAACGGAGCTGGAGGAATCAGGCTCCCAGACTTCAGACTATACTACAAAGCTACAGTAATCAAGACAGTATGGTACTGGCACAAAAACAGAAATATAGATCAATAGAACAGGATAGAAAGCCCAGATATAAACCCACGCACATATGGTCACCTTATCTTCGATAAAGGAGGCAGGAATGTACAGTGGAGAAAGGACAGCCTCTTCAATAAGTGGTGCTGGGAAAACTGGACAGGTACATGTAAAAGTATGAGATTAGAACACTCCCTAACACCATACACAAAAATAAGCTCAAAATGGATTAAAGACTTAAATGTAAGGCCAGAAACTATCAAGCTCTTAGAGGAAAACATAGGCAGAACACTATATGACATAAATCACAGCAAGATCCTTTCTGACCCACCTCCTAGAGAAATGGAAATAAAAAAAAACAAATGGGGCCTAATGAAACTTAAAAGCTTTTGCACAGCAAAGAAAACCATAAACAAGACCAAAAGACAACCCTCAGAATGGGAGAAAATATTTGCAAATGAAGCAACTGACAAAGGATTAATCTCCAAAATTTACAAGCAGCTCATGCAGCTCAATAACAAAGAAACAAACAACCCCATCCAAAAATGGGCAGAAGACCTAAACAGACATTTCTCCAAAGAAGATATACAGAATGCCAACAAACACATGAAAGAATGCTCAACATCATTAATCATTAGAGAAATGCAAATCAAAACTACAATGAGATATCATCTCACACCAGTCAGAATGGCCATCATCAAAAAATCTAGAAACAATAAATGCTGGAGAGGCTGTGGAGAAACGGGAACACTCTTGCACTGCTGGTGGGAATGTGAATTGGTACAGCTACTATGGAGAACAGTATGGAGGTTCCTTAAAAAACTACAAATAGAACTACCATATGACCCAGCAATCCCACTACTGGGCATACACCCTGAGAAAACCATAATTCAGAAAGAGTCATGGGGCTTCCCTGGTGGCGCAGTGGTTGAGAGTCCGCCTGCCGATGCAGGGGACATGGGTTCGTGCCCCGGTCCGGGAAGATCCCACATGCCGCGGAGCGGCTGGGCCCGTGAGCCACGGCCGCTGAGCCTGCGCGTCTGGAGCCTGTGCTCCGCGACGGGAGAGGCCACAACAGTGAGAGGCCCGCGTACCGCAAAAAAAAAAAAACAAAAAAGAAAAAACAAAAAGAGTCATGTACCAAAATGTTCATTGCAGCTCTATTTACAATAGCCAGAAGATGGAAACAACCTAAGTGTCCATCATCGGATGAATGGATAAAGAAGATGTGGCACATATATACAATGGAATATTCCTCAGCCATAAAAAGAAACAAAGTTGAGTTATTTGTAGTGAGGTTGATGGACCTAGAGTCTGTCATACAGAGTGAAGTAAGTCAGAAAGGGAAAGACAAATTCTGTATGCTAATATATATATATGGAATCCAAGAAAAAAAAAAATGTCATGAAGAACCTAGGGGTAAGACGTGAATAAAGACACAGACCTACTAGAGAATGGACCTGAGGATATGGGGAGGGGGAAGGGTATGCTGTGACAAAGTGAGAGAGTGGCATGGACATATATACACTACCAAACGTAAAACAGATAGCTAGTGGGAAGCAGCCGCACAGCACAGGGAGATCAACTAGGTGCTTTGTGACCACCTAGATGGGTGTGATAGGGAGGGTCGGAGGGAGGGAGACACAAGAGGGAAGAGATATGGGGACATATGTATATGTATAACTGATTCACTTTGTTATAAAGCAGAAACTAACACACCATTGTAAAGCAATTATACTCCAATAAAGATGTAAAATTAAAAAAAAAGAAATCAAAGAAAACACAAAAATGGAAAGGTATACTGGGTTCATGAATTGGAAGAATTAATACTGTTAAAATGTCCATATTACCCAAAGCCACCTATGGATTCGATGTAATACCTATTGAGATTCCAATGGCATACTCTACATAAGTAGAAGAAACAATCCTAAATTATATAGAGAACTATAGAGACCCAGAACAGCCAAAGCAATCCTGAAAAAGAACAAAGCAGGAGGCATCACTCTTCTTGATTTCAAGCTATGCTCTTTAGGTATAGAAATCAAAAGAGTATGGTCCTGGATAAAAACAAGACCTTATTTATAAAAAATAAATCAATGGAACAGGATTGAGAACCCACAAGTAAACCCAAACATACATCAACTAATATTTGACAAGGAATCCAAGGATTCTCAATGGAAAAAAGACTTTAATAAATAAATGGTCCTCAAAATTGGATATTCATAAGTCAAAAAATGAAACTCACAAAAATTAGCTCAAAATGGATTAAAGACTTAAATACAAGACCTGAAACTGAAGCCATGAAACTCCCAGAAGAAAATATAGGAAAAAAGCTTCTTGACATGGATCTTGGCAATGATTTTATTGGATATGATTTCTAAAGTACAAGCAACAAAAGCATAAAAAATCACATATCTTATAAGAGATTAATATCTAAAATATATCAAGAACTCAAATAACATCAGCAGAAAACCAAATAATTCAATTAAAATAGGGTAAAAAAACCTAAACAACATTTTTCCAAATAAGATAGGTGAATAGTTCACAGATACATGAAAAGATGCTCACCATCACTATTAATTAGGGAAATGCCAGTCAAAACCACAATGAGATATCACCTCATGCCTATTAGAATGTCCATCATCAAAACGACAAGATAAAAAAATTGCTTGCGAGGATGTGGAGAAAAAGGAACCCTTGTGCACTGTTGTAAACTAGTGCAGCTGCTATGAAAAACAGTATGGAGGATCCTCAAAAGTTAAAAATAAAACTACCATATAATCCAGAAATCCCACTTCTGGGCATATGTCCAAAGGAAAAGAAGGCTAACTCAAAAAGATATTTACATCCCCATCTTCATAGCAGCATTATTTACAACAGCCATTACATGGAAGCAACCTAAGTGTCCACTGATGGATAAATGGATTAAGAAATTGTTTTATACATACAATGAAATATTATTCAGCTACAAAATGAGGAAATCCCATCATGTGCAACAACATGGAAGACGCTTTAGTGAATTATGCTAAGTGAAATAAGTCAGACAGAGAAAGACAAATATCGTATGGTCTCACTTACATGTAGAATCTAATTAAAATTTTAAGAACTCGTAGCAAAAGAAATGAGATTTGTGGCTACCAGAGGCAGGGGTTGGAGGAGTGGGAATTGAAGGAAGGTGGTCAAAACGTACAAACTTCCAGTTATAAGATCCCCCCAGTACTAATAAATAAGTACTAGGGATGTAATGTACAATGTGGTAACTATAGTCATCACCACTGTATGATATATATATGAAAGTTATTAAGAGAGTAAATCCTAACAATTCTCATAAAAAAAGAGCTATAGCCATGAAAAGACATGTAGGAACCTTAAATGCATATTACTAAGTGAAATAAGCCAATTTGAAAAGGCTACATACTATTTGATTCCAACTATATGACTTTCTGGAAAAGTCAAAACTATGGAGACCATAAAAAGATCAGTGGTTGCCAGAGGTGGGGGAGAGGCAAGAGCAATACACAGGTGGAGCACAGAGAATCTTTAGGGCAGTAAAAATACTTTATATGATATTATAATGATGACTACATGTCATTATATATTTTTCCAAACTCATAGAATGTACAACAGCAAAGTATCCTCTAAGGTAATCAGTAGACTTTGGGTAATAACGATGTGTCAATGTAGGCTTATCATTAATAACAAATGCGCTATTCTGGTGAGTGATCTTGATGATCAGGGAGGCGCTTCATGTGTGAGGGCAGGAGGGATATGGGAAATCTCTCACCTTCCTATCGATTTTGTTGTGAACCTAAAACTACTCTAAAAAAGATGCAGTCTTTAAAAAAAATCCCAATGCCCTGAATAGGATCCTTTTCTTGAGTTTGGTGACTTTGATATTCTAAATATTTCTATTCTTGGCTGGCCCTAGCTGCTATGTTCAATGTTCCTAAGGGCCAGGATTCAGTGTTTCAATGTTGAGTGTCCAACTTCTGCTGGAACTCTGAATAGACATGACCGTGGTTCATGGTAATATCCCATTATGGAGGAGGCTGAGGAAGGGTGAAGGGTTGAGTGGGGGGCAGCCCATGAGAGACACTTTTGTTTTCAGCTTCCAGCTTTCCCAAGGTGCCATTTTCTGTATTTGAGAATAACAGACCTCCAGAAGTGACAAAAATTAAGACTCAGAGAGAGTAAATGACTTGTCCAAGGTCATTCATCAGTGTCAGGATTGGAACTCAAATCTAAGTTTGTTAACTCTCACTATTCTCAATATTAACTCAACGGTAACTCTCAATATTCTCTCTATTGTGGCACCTTTCACTGAGCTTCTTGCATGGGAAAGAAAGTAGAACTTGTTGGTCTTAAATATGTATCTCTCTTGATATGTTTTGTCATCAACAGGTTCAAATAATTCTGCTGTTACTATGTGTAGCATCCAAGATAGTATGGTCTTACTCTGCATTCTAAAGGGCCTGGCCAGTCTCCTTCTGTGTACTCCCAAAGCACCTGTGCTTTTCTTTTCATTGAGCAGCAATGCACTAAGGTAAGATGGGTCCCTCCTCCAGGCCCAAGGAATGACCCATGGTATGTCTGAAGCAATCACAATCATCTCAATGACTGGCTTAGTTTTGGCCAATGAAATATAAAGATAAATCTGTTGGGGACTTGTGGGAAAGAATTTCCTCTCTGACAAGAAAGAAAAAGGCTTCTAATCAAATTCCTTTTTATACCCCAGGCAAGGGAGAGGCAGGGAACCTCTTGTTTACTTCCTGTCTTTTGATATTTTCATGATGATAAGATGCTGTGACAGCCATATTGTGATCATGAGACAAAATCAAGAGAATTGGAGAGAAGCCACTGAATTGTTGAATTTCTCAACTCGGGAACTCTCTAGTTTCATGCTTCTTTTTATGTGAAATAATAAGACCACTAATTGTTTTAAACATTCTACTACCTACAGCGAAAACCATTCAAGCTGATTTTGAAAACTTCCCGGAAGAGATGAGAACCAGGTCTTAAAAGATAGGAAGATTTACATAGGCAGAAAGGAGGTAGGGAGATCTTCTGTTGGAGGATAAGCTAAGGCAAAGGAATGGGAATTAGCTTGGCCCATGTGGCTGGTGGCGAGGGGACTCTCCAGGTTGCCATGGAGAATGTCAACTGGAATAATTGTCTCTTTCTCTGAACTCACAGTATTTACTCTTCGAGTGTGTATATCGATATGCAAATGTTTATTTGCTTGCAGAATTTTGTCCATAGGAGGAGAAAAGTGGTTGGCTTAGGTACCTGAGATATGAGAGGATAATGCAGTCTTCTTCCAGGTCTTTATCTGCTGGCCAGGCCCCACAGGCTTGTATTGGAGAGCGGCTGCAGGCAGAAGCCAAAGGAACTCTTCTCATAAGGTGTTGTGCGAGACCGGCCAATGGCAGTGCTTTGGTTTCCAGGTAACTAGACCCTACAGAGCTAAGGCCATGTTGATACTGAGGACAGCATCAGCCAGCTATGGGGGCACCAGATGGTGGGGCACTAGGCCTCATCATCATCCCCTGGGGGGGGGCATGAGCAGCTGTGCAAGGTGAGTGGCTGCTCCCAAGAGATTTCTCTCTGAGCTGCCACAACACGGGCAGAAGCGGAGGGAGAAAGCCTACATGAACCATGCATGAATTCACTTGAGACAGTCCCTGAGACACAGAAATAACAGCATGAGACTCTGAGGGGAATAAAATCCTTCACTACACAGCGGGGGCCTCATTCTATGAAACAGTCATCATAGTCAATGTGGCTCTGCTAGAATCCTCTGGCAAGTGAGGCTAGATCACGGTTTCTCATGGTCGGCACTATTGATCCTTTGGGCCAGACGATTCTTTGTTGTGAGAGCCATCCTGTGCATTGTGGGATATTTAGCAGCATCCCTGGCTTTTATTCACTAGATGCTATTAGCACTCCTTCTCCTGAGCTGTGACAAGTAAAGACATTTAAAAATCTCAAAATGTGGGCTTCCCTGGTGGCACAGCGGTTGAGAGTCCGCCTGCCGATGCAGGGGACGCGGGTTCGTGCCCCGGTCCGGGAAGATCCCACATGCCGCGGAGCGGCTGGGCCCGTGAGCCATGGCCGCTGAGCCTGCGCGTCCGGAGCCTGTGCTCCGCAATGGGAGAGGCCACAACAGTGAGAGGCCCACGTACCGCAAAAAAAAAAAAAAAAAAAAAATCTCAAAATATGACGAGACATTTTGAGATCCAGTGGTCCAGAGAAACACGGGAGGAAGTGTGCCTGTGCGTGTGTGTGTGTGTGTGTGTGTGTGTATATGAGAGAGAGAGAGAGAGAGAGAGAGAGAGAGAGAGAGAGGATGTGCATGAGAAAGAATATAATGCATCTGTTAGTTATTTACATTTATGTTTGTTGATCAGATTTTCACCTTTTCACTTTAAAAAAGCTTCAGTAAACATTTCCTTAGTTTAATCTTTGTCAGCATTTTAAATTATTTTCTTGTGATAAATTCCTAGACAGAATTGCTTGGTGAAAAAGTGGCAAGCTTTAAGGCTTTTTATATATATTGACTAAATGGCCTCTAGAAAGATTTTTCCAATTTAAATTTGACATTTCTTTTTAATCTTTACAGAATTTAGGACCTAGTTTTACACATGGTAGCTGTGTAATAAGTACTTGGTAGTTAGTTGATTGAATGTTGGTTGTGAGTTTCCATCCCTCTTTTTCCAACAACTATCTGGGTGTGTGGGTATATGACACTTCACAACAATTTCTATGTGGGCTGGGTCTGCAGAAGGAACTTATTGTTATATGGATTATTTCCTGTAGACCCATGCCTTTTGAAGTGTGGTTCCGGAACCCATGGTCTCCACGTGTGAACTTGTTAAAAATGCAAATTCTCTGGTCCCACACCTGGACCTACTTTGTGTTTTAAAATCCTTCCAAGTGATCTTCTGAAAGCTAAAATTTAAGAATGACTGTCTACAAACAATAAATGCTGGAGAGGCTGTGGAGAAAAGGGAACCTTCCTATACTGTTGGTGGTAATGTAAACTGGTATAGCCATTATGGAGAATAGTATGGAGGTTCCTTAAAAAACTAAAAATAGAGCTACCATATGATCCAGCACACTGACTCCTGGGCATATATCCAGATAAATCCATAATCTGAAAGGATACATGCACCCCAATGTTCACTGAAGCATTATTTACAATAGCCAAGACATGGAAGCAACCTAAATGCCCATCGACAGAGGAATGGATAAAGAAGATGAGGTACATATATACAATGGAATATTACTCAGCCATAAAAAAGAATGAAATAATGCCATTTACAGTAACATGGATAGACCTAGAGATTATCACAAGAATCAGAGACCATGGGGCTCTAGCAGGCACCTTTGCCAGACAGAAGAGCAGCAACGTCCCTGGGGCTGAACTGCATGGGTGGATGTGAGCAGAGTAGAGGAGAAGGTGGAGGGTTGCACACACTTTCCAAGGCTGAGTCACTCAGTCCTCCACATGGGACAACCCCAGGGCATCCAGATGCCTTCCCAAAGTGTAGAAGACACAAAGTCAGGAGGTCAATTTGGAAGGGAACTGCTGCAGTTGGCAGAGACTTTGGTGCTTGAACTCACACCTGGTTCCCCTCCTCCTCTGTCAGAAATGAGTTTCTGTACTAACAGCTCCTGACATCTGTAATCCCTGGGGCTTGCAGGAGTGTGTGTGTGTGCAGTTCCTTAATTAGAATGCACCATCTCTTATAAGCAGGGGCTGTGCCTGTCACTACATGCTTAGCTTTACTTACAATGGAGAATTTTAAATGGGACTAACTGTACTCTAAATGCTCCTGCACTAAGGTACCCCATCTTCAGGTTTCTAAGGGAACATTGGGTGGTCCTGCCCACAAGACACGTGCTTCTGAGAAGCTGATTATGTAAGGGATTGAAAAACTTAATGAAAAACAATTAGTCAAAACTCTTCATTGGGGCCAGTTCCAGCTAGTGCTTTGTAACTGAGAAATTTTAAAATGGTGAAATGCATCATTATTCATGTCTAGCATCTTTATCCCAGGTTGATAGCAGCCTATCTGGTGACCAGTTCAGAGAGTCAGCAGCTCAAGGAGATGGGGTTAAATTCTAAACAAGCCAGGAGGCTTTACATCCCCTCTGGCTGGGAGGCACCAACTAGTGAAAATAATCCCATCTTATTTAAGCAGCCCAGCTCAGTGAATAAAGGAGCCATTCTAAGGAAATGGGTACTGGGGTTACAGCAGGAATAGCTGAAGGGGGAGTCAAAATAAAATGCTCACCATCAGAAAACACATTTGGATGCCTCTGTATCTGTAAGTAGCACAGCTTGGCATGAATGGAATGTGCTGGAATGAAGAAGAATCCTAGGGGTCCTTGCTGACCCTAACAAGAGTGAAGGGTGATCAACTGTCCTGCTTTTAGCAATCGAAGTCCGTGTCCCTAGAAGTCCCCCAGTCCCTGGCAAACCGAGATGGTGGATCACCCTACCTGGCTTCTGGAGGTCTTGACTCACTCTCTTCCCAAAGAAGTCCTTCAGAGATGGCTGAATTCCTCATGAGATACATTTCAGGCAGCTCTGGAAAATAAGAAAGCCAAGTCAGCTATTTTGATCTGAACTTTGCATCTCCCTATGAAGTGTGTGCTCAGCGTATGAAGATTTTATATGTTTTTCCTACCTCTCAGATCTAAGGCCAGGAAGCAGCAGGTATGGGGGTCCTAAAGTGGGGCAGCTTACCCGTGTTGGAAGTAGAGTCTGCCTCAACGCTGGAAGCCAGACTTCCCTAGGTCCCTTGAGGCTTTTCCAGGTGTCTGCCCTTAACTTCTGGGGTTTCAGCAAGAGGTATTGGGTGAGGTGAGGTGTCACAGTGGGGGATGTGTATTATAATGTTTCGAGAAGTTTCGGTGTCTTTCCCACTCAGTTACTTAGGGATGATGAGTCACCTCCCTCATCCCTAGGATTCTGGTCAGGCATGTTTTCCTTTAAGGGCTTATCAATGCCATTTTGGAGTTTTGACATTGTCTGGCTAGAAAGTCTAAAGTTCTGAAAAGCACTTAGTTCCAGAATATTTGAAAACAGAACAGTAGAATGTGTTGAGAGTATGGTTTCTGGAGTCAGACTTCCTGGGTTTGAATCCCATTCCTTTCCCTTTTTAGTATGTATGACCTTGGGAAAGTTTTTCAAATTCTCTGACCTTAGTTTCCTTACCTATAAAACATGGATAGTAATGGTGTCTTTCTCATAAAGTTGCTGTGAGAATAAAATGAGCTAATTTATAAAACAGTGATTTTCTAATTAAAAAGATCTCTTCCAGTTTTACTGAGATATGATTGACATTAATGTTGTATAAGTTTAAGGTGTTCAGTGTGTTGATTTGATATACTTATATATTGCAAAATGATTACCACCATAGTGTTAGTTAACACTTCCATCACATCATTACCATTTCTTTTTTGTGATGAGAATATTTAAGACTTACTCTCTTAGCAACTTTCAGGTATATAATACAGTGTTATTAATGATAATCACTATGCTGTACATTAGATTCCCTCGAACTTATTTATCTCATTTTTTTTTAGTTCTAAGAAATTTATTATTTAACTCTTTCCATATGCATATTAAGGTAGCGTTAGTTTATTACTTACATGAATTTTTTTTTTTTTTTTTTTTTTTTTTTGCAGTACGCGGGCCTCTCACTGTTGTGGCCTCTCCCGTTGCAGAGCACAGGCTCCAGATGCACAGGCTCAGCGGCCATGGCTCACGGGCCCAGCCACTCTGTGGCATATGGGATCCTCCCAGACTGGGGCACAAACCCGTGTCCCCTGCATCGGCAGGCAGACTCCCAACCACTGGGCCACCAGGGAAGCCCCTACTTACATGAATTTATACTTTATAGATTTATAATATCCACAACTGAATTTGCAAAGCGGTAATTCATAACTCAAATTTAATTTCTACATGATTTACAATAGCCATCAGGGGGAAAGGTAAGCTGTGACAAAGCGAGAGAGAGGCATGGACATATATACACTATCAAACATAAGGTAGATAGCTAGTGGGAAGCAGCCGCATAGCACAGGGAGATCAGCTCGGTGCTTTGTGATCGCCTGGAGGGGTGGGTTAGGGAGGGTGGGAGGGAGGGAGACGCAAGAGGGAAGAGATATGGGAACATATGTATATGTATAACTGATTCACTTTGTTATAAAGCAGAAACTAACATACCATTGTAAAGCAATTATACTCCAATAAAGTTGTAAAAAGAAAGATATTAGAGTTACCATAAATATCTGATATAAACTAACAAATTACTAACATAATATAATGCCATAAAATCATTTATTTTAACAATTTTTAATTTATAGTCAAGGTATACTAGAAAATACTGGGATTTTGAGTCTGACAAATGTGGATGAAAAATATGGAATGCTTCACGAATGTGTGTGTCATCCTCGTGCAGGGGCCATGCTAATCTTCTCTGTATCATTCCAATTTTAGTATATGTGCTGCCGAAGAGAGCACCTTATTTATCTTATGAGGGACAGTTTGCACCTGTAGCATAAACCCTGACAGTTGGTTTTTCTTTTTGTGATGCAAGTGTCTGACTTAAGCTTTGATTGCCAAGGGAGCCACTTCAAAGAGGCATCCACTTCAAAGACAGCTATCTCTTATAAACACCTTGCCAGCCACATGACTAGATAGAGAGACAGGCTAGGCTGCCCCCAACTGCCCCAGCCTCCTTTGTTTCAGAGCTTTAAAAAAATAACAGCTTTATCGAGACATAATTCACATACTATAAAGTTCACACTTTAAAGTATACAATTCAGTGGTTTTTAGTATATTTACAGAGTTGAGCAACCATCACCGTTATCTATTCCAGAACATTTCTGTCATTCCAAAAAAAATAATCCCATACCTATTAGCAGTCAGTCAGTCCCAATTCCCTTTCTCCCATCCCCTGGCAATCACTAATTGACTTTAAGTCTCTAGTTATTTGCCTATTTTGGATATTTCATATAAGTGGAATCATACAATATATGACCTTTCGTGTTTGGCTTCTTTCACTTAGCATAATGTTTTCAAGGTTTGCCCATATTGTAGCATGGGTCAGTATTTACTTCCTTTTTACTTCTGAATATTATTTCATTGTATTGCTAGACCACATTTGTTTATCTACTCATCAACTAAGGAACACCTGAATTGTTGAAAATACTCTTTTAAAATTACACAGCACAAAAGAATCCCAATAATGTATATGTGTACTAATAATGATTGCTAATAGTTATTGAGCACTTACTATATACCAGGGGTTGTTCTAAATGCTTATATGTTTTACCCCATTTAATGTTCACTTCAAACCTATGAGGGTGCTGTCACTATTATTCCCATTATTTTTATGAGGAAATTAGGAAATAGGGAGATTAAGTAACATATCTCAAGATAAAGAGCTAGTACGTGATTCAAACCTAGGAAGTCTGTCTGCAAAGCCTGCACTTTATTTTTCATTAAAAATTATTACATAATAAAACTGACTTTTTCGGGGGAATATGCATTTCTATGAATTATAACATACACTGCCACAATCAGATAAAGAACTATTCCATAATACCAAAATACTCTTTTATATCCATCTTAACTATTGGAGGAGGTCATTGAGAGGATGTGACAGCTGGTTTCAGAGATCTTGATTGATTTCAATAACTGCCCATTTGGGCTGCTTGTTTATTCTCTTCCCACGTTTTAAATTCCCAGTCTGCGTTTTAAATTCCCCAATAAAAAGAAGGCCCTTGAAACCCTAGGTCCCCATACTTGATCCCAATAAAAGCAGAACCCTAGGCCTGCTGCCTCTCTTTCTCTACCCCTGACTTCACTGTGTGGCCCGAGGTGTGCTGTGTAATTTCCAGAACATTTGATTAATAGACCTTTTTTCCAAAGTTTCCTGTTGGTTATTGCTGAGGGCATCTTACAATCATGATAAGAACCACAAGGGTCCAGCAACAACACTAGTTACTGATAGGTTGAGACAGGCATAAAACAGTACTCTTGACTAACATCTCCCCATTTCTCCTACCTCTCAGCCCTTGGTAACCACCACTCTACTCTCTGTTTCTATGAGTTTGGCTTTTTTAGATTCCACATAAGTGTTATCATGCAGCATTTGTCTTTCTCTGACTTATTTCACTTAGCATAATGTTCTCAAGGTCCATTCATATTATCTCAAATAGCAGCATTTCCTTCTTTCTCATAAGTGAATATTTTTCCATTGTATATATGTATACTACAACTTCTTTATCAACTCATCCCTTGAGGGACACTTGGATTGTTTCCATATCTTGGCTACTGTGAATAATGCTCCAATGAACATGGGAGTGAAGATATCCCTTCAAGATCCTGTTTTCACTTCCTTTGGATACATACCCAGAAGTGGAATCACTGGATCATATGGTGATAGTTCTATTTTTAATTTCTTGAGAAACCTCCATACTGTGTTCCATAGTGGCTGCAATAATTTACTTTCCCACCAACAGTGCACAAGGGTTTCCTTTTCTCCACATCCTCACCAACACTTATCTTCTGACTTTTCAGTGACAGCCATTCTAACAGGAATGTGGTGATAGCTCATCTTGGTTTTGATTTGCATTTCTCTATTGATTAATGATGTTGAGCTTCTTTTCATGTATCTGTTGGCCATTTGTAGGTCTTGTCTTCTTTGGAAAAATGTCTATTCAATTCCCTGCCCATTTTTAATCAGATTTTTTTCCTGCTATTGAGGTGTATGAGAACTTTATTTAGATATTAACCCCTTATTAGATATGATTTGCAAATATTTTCTCCCATACCACAGGTTTCCTTTTCATTTTGTTAGTGTTCATTTTGTTGAAAAGAAGCATTTATTTTGCTGTGCAGAAATTTGATGTAGTTCCACTTATTAATTTTTGCTTTTGTTGCTTGTGCTTTTGGTGTTACATACAAAAAACTTCTGCCAAAACCAATTTCAAGAAGGTTTTTCTTATGTTTTCTTGTAGGAGTTTTATTGTTTCATGTCATATGCTTAAGTATTTAATCCATTTCGAGTTAATTTTTGTGAGTGGTGTAAGGGGTTCAGTTTCTTTCTTCTACATGCGGTTATCCAATTTTCCCAGCACTATTTATTGAAGAGACTATCCTTCACCCATTGAGTATTCATGGCTTCCTTGGGAAATATTAGTGGACTGTATATGCTAGGATTTATTTCTGGTTCTTGCTCTGGTCCATTGGTCTTTATGTCTGTTTTTATGCCAGTACCATACTGTTTGGATTACTATAGCTTTGAAATTAGGAAGTGTAATGTTTCCAGTATGTTCTTCTTTCTTATGATTGCTTTGACTATTCAGGGTTTTCTGTGGTTTCGTACTAATTTTAGGATCTTTTTTTCTATTTCTGTGAAAAATGCCATTAGAATTTTGATAGCGATTGCATTAACTCTATAGATGGCTTTGGGTAGTATGGTCATTTTAAACAATATTAATTCTGCCAATCCTTGAGTACAGAATATCTTTCCATTTTTTGTGTCTTATTTAATTTCTTTCATCAAAGTCTCATGGTTTTCAGTGTACAGATCTTTCACCTCCTTTGCTAAGTTTATTCCTAAGTATTCCATTATTTTTTATATTATTGTGAATGGGGATTGTTTTTATTTCTCTTTCAGATGCTTTACTGTTAGTGTGTAGAAATGCAAGTGATTTCTGTATGCTGATTTTGTATCCTGCAACTTTACTGAATTCATTGATTAGTTCTAACATTTTTGGGTGACGCTTTTAAGATTTTCTACATATAAGATCATATAATTTGCAAATAAAGAAAATTTTACTTCTTCCTCTTTGATTTGGATGCTTTTTATTTCTTTTTTTGCCTAATTGCTCTAGGTAGGACTTCCAGTACTATGCTGAAGAGGAGTGGTGAGAATGGATATTCTTTTCTTGTTCCTGATCTTAGAGGAAAAGCTTTAAACATTTTACCACTGAGTATGATGTTAGCTGTGTGTTTGCCCAAAGCTTTTATTATGTTGAAATATGTTCCTTCTATACCTAGTGTAGAGAGTTTTTATTGAGGGGATGTTCAATTTAAAAAAAAAATTATTTTATTTATTTTTGGCTGTGTCAGGTCTTAGTTGTGGCATGCAGGATCTTCGTTGAGGCATGTGGGGTCTTTCGTTGCAGCACATGGGCTCTCTGTTGTGGTTTGCGGGCTTCTCTCTAGTTGTAGTGTGCAGGTTTTCTCTTCTCTAGTTGTGGCACACAGGCTCTGGGGCGCATGGGCTCTGAAGCTGTGGTGTGTGGGTTCCAGAGAGTGTGGGCTCTGTAGTTTGCAGCATGTGGGCTCTAGTTGAGGCATGTGAGCTCAGTAGTTGTGGCATGCGGGCTTAGTTGCCCCACGGCATGTCGGATCTTAGTTCCCTGACCAGGGATCGAACCCGCATCCCCTGCATTGTAAGGTGGATTCTTTACCACTGGACCACCAGGGAAGTCCCAAGAGGGTGTTCAATTTTGTCAAATGTTTTCTCTGCATCTACTGAGATGATCATATGACTTTTATTTTTCTTTTTACTAATGTGGTGGAATATTGATTGATTTGTAGATGTTGAACCATCTTTGCATCCCTGGGATAAATCCCCCTTAATCATGGTGTACGATCTTTTCAATGTGCTGTTGAATTCAGTTTGTTAATATTTTTTGAGAATGTTCGCATCTTTATTCATCAGGAATATTGGTATAGTTTTCTTTTCTTGTAGTGTCCTTATCTGGCTTTGGTATCAATGTAAAGCTGGCCTCCTAGAATGAGATTGGGAGTGTTCCCTCCTTCTCCTCAATTTTGGGGAAGAGTTTTAGAAGGATTGATGTTAATTTTTTAAATGTTTGGTTGAGTTCACTATCGAAACCATCTGATCCTTTTCTTTGTTGGGAGGTTTTTGATTACTGATTCAATCTCCTCACTCATTATTGGTCTGTTCCAATTCTCTGTTTTTGCATTATTTAGTTTTGGTAGGTTGTATGTTTCTAGTAATTTTTCTATTTCTTCTAGGTTGTCCATTTTCTTGGCATAAAATTGTTCATAATAGTTTCTTTTTTTAACAAAATTTATTTCATTGAAGTATAGTTGATTTACTATGTTAATTTCTGCTGTACAGCAAAGTGATTCAATTACACACACACACACTTTTGTGTGTGTGTGCATTCTTCTCCACTATGGTTTATCACAGGATATTGAATAAAGTTCCCTGTACTTTATTCAGGGAACAGTAGGACCTTGTTGTTTATCCATTATAATATATATACATATATATGTATGTGTGTGTATATACACACACACACACACACACACACAGATATATGTATATATAATAGTTTGCTTCTGCTAATCCCAAACTCCCAATCAATCCCTCTCCCACCCCTTTCCTCCCTGGAATAGTAGTTTCTTATGATCCTCTGTATTTCTGTGGTATGAGTTGTAATGTCTATTCTTTCATTTCTGATTTTATTTGTCTTTTTTTCCCCTTAGTCTAGCTAAAGTTTGTCAATTTTGTTTCTCTTTTCAAAAATCAACTCTTAGTTTCATTAAGCTTTTCTGTTGTTTTTCTGATCTCTATTTTATTACTGCTTGTTCTCATCTTTGTTATTTCCTTCCTTCTGATAAGTTAGAGTTTAGCCTTATGGGGGTTCTCTTTATCAGAGAATTTTTTTCTCTTGCTGCTTTTAAAATTCTTCACCTTTGATTTTTGACAGTTTTATTACAATGTGTCTTGGAAAGGATTGTTTTGGATTGAAATTTTGTGGTGACCAATTAGCTTCATGAACTTGGAAATATATATCTCTCCCCAGATTTGGGAAGTTATTAGCCATTATTTATTTAAATAAGCTGTCTACTAATTTCTCTCTCTTCCTTCTGGGACCCCAATGACGCAAAACTTTTTTTCTTTTAATGGTGTCACATATGTACAGTAGGTTTTCTTTATTCCTTTTCATTTTTTCCTTTTGCTCCTCTGATTGGATAATTTCAATTGGTCTGTTTTCTTGTTCACTGATTCTTTCTTCTGATTCATCAAGCCTACTGTTGAAGCTCTCTATTGAATTCTTAGATTCAGTCATTATATTCACCAGCTCCAAGTTTTCTGTTTGGTCTTTTTTAATCTCTTTGTTGAACTTCTCATTTTGTTCTTGTACTGTTTTCCTGATATTGTTAAATTGTTTATCTGTGTTCTCTTATAGCTCTCTGAACATCTTTGGAAAAATCATTTAGAATTCTTTGTTGGGAAATTCCTGGATCTCTACTTCTTTGGGGCCAGTAACTGGAGACTTACTATATTCCTTTGGTAGAGTCATGTTTTCCTGATTCTTCATGATCCCTATAGCTTTGCTTAGCTGTCTGTACATCTGAAGAAGCAGTCATCTCTTCCAGGCTTTATGGACTGAATTTGATAAAGGAACACTTTCACCTACAGGAGGGGGCATCCTGGAGCATGACACCAGGTCCAGTGGTACAAAGGGCTACATGTGATGACACTGGGTCCAAGGTGGCATGATGTCCATTAGGCTCAGTCTGCTGAGGTCCACAGCATGGATGAATGTATGGTTCTTGGTGACTGCAGGGAGTCTTCAGTGTCTGCAAGAGCTTTGGGGATCCTCAGTGGCACCTTCAGGTCCAGCTAGTATAGACTAGGAGGGCAGGCAATGGTGGTGCCTGGAGCTGGTGGTGTGCACACACTCGGCTGTGGGGCCAGCTACGGGTGCCTATGTAGTGGCAGGGTCTGGTTACAGACAAATGTAGTGGTGCAGCCCAGGGCAAACTATGGGCTTACTGGAAGCTGTAGGGGCTTTGCTGTCAGTGTGCTCACTTGTGACTGCATAGTTGTCCCTCCACAACCAGGCCCTGCACTGGGAGCCTGTGATGAGGGTTGGCCAGGGCCATTCAGGTACACAGCTAGAGGGGTTTGCTGCAGATGAACACGGTAGTGCAGGCCAGGAGAGAAAACGGCCTGATCTGTGCCCGCTGCAATTGCAGGGACCCTGGCTGTCAGCCTGCCATCCTGTAGCTGCACAGTCTCCCCCGAGGTGTGCTCACAGTAGTGGAGGCTGGTGACAGGTGTCAGGCAAGCAGCATACCAGCACATATCTGGAGGGTGATTCCCAAGCATATGCACAGCAATGGGGTTCCTCTGTGGGAGTCTAGGCTGGAGTTTTGCATTTGCATAGCCACAGAGGTCTGGGCTGGCTGCAGGTGCAGTCCCTGGGCTCTAGTAGGGACAGGAGGGAGGGAGCAGGGAGGTACTCTGGCAGCTGGCATCAATGAACATGAATACCTGTGGGGCAAATTACAGTGAAATCTGTAAGGGGGGTCCACATCAGTTGTGCTGACCACTGGCTTCTTCAGTGGCAAAATCTGCTCAGTTTGTCCGCAAAGCAGGTCACTGTGAACCGAAATGGCTCCTCCTATGTGGCTGCTATCGGTAGCCCCTGCTTTTCTTCCTTGGCTCTTCTTTTCTTAGCTGGCTCTATACATCTCACCTTTGGCAGTCTGGGTGGGTAAAACTGAACTGAGACCTTCACGTGGTACCTGGAGAGGCTGGGGAAGCTGGTTGCTCACCCTGCTCTACTTCTGGCAAGGGGGACTCTTTCTACCTGGGAAGTTCCCGCTTGGCATGGAGCAATGCTCGCTTGGGGGATGGGACGATTCAGGCAAAATGAAGCTGTTTTTCTTCTCTTCTTGTGTGGTTATTCTCAGGGTTTCCTCCCACTGTGTTGCTAAAGTTCCTTAAGCAGACTCCAGAGCTTTCCCAGAGCTGCTTTTGTTCATGGATAATTGTGTAATTGTTGATCTTTGTGAGGAAATGGAGGCTGGAGTGATGTCACCTCCAAGAATGTATATAAAATGCTTAGAGCACAGAATGAGTGCTATATAAACATTTGCTCTAACTATTACAATGATTACTGTTAATGTTGCAAGTGGAAAGAGTTTAGCAGACATGGGTCCAAAATATACCTTTACCCTTTGGTAGCTGTATGGTTTAGGCAATTTATTTCACCTTTCAGGGTCTCAGTTTTCTCATCTGTAAAGTCATACCTCATAGGTTTGTTATGAGAACTCAGTGAGATAACTAGTTAAAGTATCCAGCAAAATGTCTGGCACCCTGCTTGCTCAATACATGTTGATACTTTTCCATCCATAGTAAGTTAACATAGATTTGGTGCCAGAATCATTTAGTCACATTATTCAGGTAATTACATACAAGGCACTAATAGGGATGATCAAAGCTGGTCCTTGGATTGTCACTGCTTCTGGTTGAGTGCAGTATGTGCTAACCGTTAAGCTTGATTAAAATTAACATCCAAGGTCTCTTTGGAACTTCAATGGCAAGGGCTACTGAAAATATTTCTGTGAACCCCGTAGCTCCTGAGAATATACAGTCTCACTTCAGAACAAAGTGTATTTTCATAAGAGGCATGGAAATTGTTTACCAGCTCCTGGAGGATTTGGTTACAGCCCCAAGATTGCTTAACAGCCATAAATGAATGCTTTTGTCTCACTGGAGTCAACTCACTACCATGCAGTATCTGGAGGAATGCCAACTAGGGCACTGAGATCTTTCCCCAGAGGGTGCCATCACTGCTTGCCTGGTTCCAGAACATTGCCTTGTGTCTTTTGTCCCTTTTATCCCCTGCTTACATGGCATGGCCTTACACTCCCCCTGCTTTTTTCCTCTGATACCTTTTCTGGCTCACAAAAGCGCATCCCCAGCCCTCCCTGACCATGCCCCCCACACAAGGCAGCTTCCTCATAGCATCACATTGTCTATTTGCTCCTCTTGCTCTTATTTCTTGGAAGAATCTAGCTTTCAGGCTTGATCTCTTACTTCTTGAGTGGCCAAGAAATGAGACTCTTCCTGATCCATGAGTAGGGTTCATGCCTCTACCGTGGTTCAAAGGAAAGTCCAAAGTTGTCCTGGGGCACGCATGAGGCATGAATGGGCCCAGAGCCTGTCACCACACAAGAAAGGCTAATGGTATAACTATCTTTACTGTATATGTATACTCTCATTATTTTCACTAGCTTCTTTTTTTTTTTTTTTTTTTTTTGTGGTACGCAGGCCTCTCACTGTTGTGGCCTCTCCCGTTGCGGAGCACAGGCTCCGGACGCGCAGGCTCAGCGGCCATGGCTCACGGGCCCAGCCACTCCGTGGCATGTAGGATCTTCCCGGACTGGGGCACGAACCCGTGTCCCCTGCATCGGCAGGCGGACTCTCAACCACTGCGCCACCAGGGAAGCCCTAGCTTCCATTTTTATCAGAAGGTCAGATAAGTGGATCAGGGATTCTAGTCTACTGTTCTAAGTCACATTCTTGAGTCTTAAATATAGCAGATCATGTCCAGGTGATATCATTTGCATCCTTTCGTTACGTTAAACAGTTCACACTTCTGGTTATCTGATATGAATGTAAAGCTGAATAAACAACATGGTTGTTTCATGGGTATGAGATCATTAGCCTTTTTACCCTAATGTCTGAACTTTTAGTAGTGGCCTACAGCATGCCATGTTTGTGCCAAGTCCTGTGAGAAAAATTCACAAAAGATATGACATATGTGCATGACACTTGCATTATGGTGAGAGAGAGTGAGAAAGTTATCCGTGATGACAGGACATAGTAAAAATCTATGACAAAGACATACTGAGGGGAGCACGTTGAGTCCTAGTTGGAGGCGGGGGGTGGGTAGGACAAGGAGGACATTTTGGAACACTCACACTAAGCTGACTGGAGCAGTGGGTAAAAGCCAGAGGGATGGAGACAGGTGGGAGAGAGATCTACAACTCCCTTAGTGCTTTGTCCCTTCTGATTTTGTCACCATGGACTATACTTTATCCCCGTTCCCTCTATTCATCAGGGACTCTGGGATTGTCACATAAAGGCATAAAGGAATGCAAATTCCTGCTTCTCACAGTGTAACTTAAAAAGTAAAATCTCTATCCTTTAGGAAACAGTGACTGTTTAGGGTAGTTTTGCTTCACACTATATTCAGGCATGGCCTGTAATTTTAGTTTTTGGTTTGTTCTGAACCAACACATCATGATACTAGGGTTGCAGCTGGAGTAGATTACCCTGGATCTCTGAACTTTAGAAGACATACCATTTCTACAATGCCCTGCACCCTCATCTTTGGCCCTGCTCAGGGAGTCTGTAATCGTGGAAATGGGACAAGAAAACTTCATGAGGGAAGAGTTTTCTGCTTGGAGAGTTCAGGCCTGTGTAAGTGGCAGGAGAAATGTCTGGGTTGTCAGAGAACAGTATAAGGGTTTGGGATTCCAGGAGACTATAGGAAGAGACAAAGAGGGAACTTACAAGGGAAATGAGGTAGCTTCAAGTATAAACTTGGTCTTCCCTGGGGCATTTTTGTGGGGTTCTGATTAGGTCCTTAACTAAGTTGCTCTGGCCAACAGGAAATGAGATATCACATTTCTCAAGAGATAATCAGGCCTTAGCAACACCAGCACTTGTAGTGGAATTGCAAGGGCTCCTATTCAAAAATACCAGACCTTATTTTCTGGAAATATCTATTGTTCTTGGAAAACTAAAAGCCCTCTGCAGTCTTCTAGGCCTGACTGGGTCTGAAGTGTCTGTACTGCTGAGCTATAGGTCAGGATGGGATGAACTAGCAGCTGGGGTGTGGGGTACCCCTGTCCACTAGGGTTTGATTTCACTCTAAGTTCTGTAACACCAGCTTCTTGCCAAGGCTTCACCGCTGTTTATTATCATAACCAACCATTGTCTGAACCGCAGAGCCTCACATAACCTTACCCAAAATTCAGAGCTGGGATGGAATTTTGAGTACAGTGTTAGAATTTCAGACAAGGGCCCATTAGAGAAAATGTTGCATCACCCCTCACAGTTCATGCTGCTGTAAGTCCAAAACAAAAACCACAGACTGTTTGTGATTACTTAATATTGTTCTGGTACGTAGTCTACTCAAATGAAAAACAAAATGCAATTTATTCCATTATACTGAGAAATAAAATAAAACTTATTGTAATCATTAGCAGAATATGTTTGAAGAGAAGATAATTTACTTTTAAAATTTTAGTCAAAGTAACTTTTTCCACTGTATGTACTTCAAAACTACATAACTGATAACTATTCTAATTCTTTTAAGCAACACAGGGAGGAAACAGTGGGTGAAAAAATCATTTCCCTTTTGAAGAATAATCCAATCAAAAGAATGTTGCACAATAATGTTGATAATAACTCTGAAATTACTTGGGATAATAAATTTAAAGTACTGTAATATAAATTATGATTATGCAAGAAAAAACAGAAATAAGATAGTTTAAAAGTAAGTAGCATATTTCTGTAAGAAATTTTCAAAGAGTGTTTCAGAAACAGAATCAGAGTTATCAATCTAAGGGAATAGCTATAGCTGACATTTCAGCACCTCCAGAACCTGTTCTGTTCCATTTTTGCTTCTGTCAGAGTCTGTCCTAGAGACTGAATAAAGATTTCATCCCCTCTTCTAATTATCTATTTATTTAAAGAGGAATTAGGAAGCTAGCTGAACATAAGAACTGAGTGTGACCTCCAAAAGAAGATGAGTTAGAAAATAAAATGGGGAGTACCTTGAATAATGGCAGATATATATTGACTGGGGAAATTTAAGCAGCTCCTGCTCAGACACTGAAAACAGCAAGCCCTTATTTCTTATCATTGGTGAAATGGTTTCCCAAACATAGGCTGATGGACCTGAGCTCTCACTGGATGTTATCTCTTTCCTTCTCATGTATCCAGAACTCTTTCATGGGCATAACTACTTTTCCTCCTGGCTGGGCACCTCCAGTAATTACAAGGACTTAAAAATGAGACAGCTGTCAGCCCTCTGATTGCTAGGGTTGATGTGACTGATCTGGCTGGCATACCCTCTTCCTTACTCCTCACACCATGAGGAATCCTTCTGAAGTTCTGAAAGGATGACTTTTGCAAGTAGAGAGAATTATTTTTCAATGAAAGGAAAGCAATCACAGCACTCCCCTGTAATGAACTTTGTATCAGTTGGCTAATGTAAGCAGAAATGGTCCTTATTATGAGGGTACTGGGAATATTTTTATTTTTTATATTATTTTATTAGTTTTGGGGGGGAATATTTTTAGATGAGAATATAAAAGAATATATTCATGATTTTGGAAATAGTGAGGAAAGATTTCTAATTCAAGACAAAGCACAAACTACACAAAACAATAAGTTTGACTACATAAAAATGTAATTAAAATCTGTATCAAAAGACACTGGAGTCACTTGATATCCAGCGCAGACTCTGGTCACCACAACACCAGTCACACCTCCTATCACGGGGATAATGTCCAGCATGCACTGAGGAAAGAGGTAGCAGGCATCCATACTAAAAACAGCCCTCACACCAAAAAACATTAAACCCATAGAGACTACACAGGGACGTTCTCACATAAAAAAACCCCTTCAAGACCACAGTAAATAATTGTTTCTTCCCAACTCATTGAGCAAGAGAAAAGTATGTAAAATGAAGAAGCAGAGGAACCACTTTTAATTAAAAGATTGAGAGAATTCCCCTGAAAAAACAAACAATGAAACAGACCTCTTCAGTCTAATAGACACCAAATTCAAAAAGGAGATACTAGAGCATGGACTTGAGGATATGGGCAGGGGGAAGGGTAAGCTGTGACAAAGTGAGAGAGTGGCATGGACATATATACACTACCAAACGTAAAATAGATAGCTAGTGGGAAGCAGCCGCATAGCACAGGGAGATCAGCTAGGTGGTTTGTGACCACCTGGAGGGGTGGGATAGGGAGGGTGGGAAGGAGGGAGATGCAAGAGGGAAGAGATATGGGAACATATGTATATGTATAACTGATTCACTTTGTTATAAAGCAGAAACTAACACACCATTGTAAAACAATTATACTCCAATAAAGATTTAAAAAGGAGATAATAAAAATACTGAAGGAATTAAGAAAGGCTATTGACAGAAATGCAGATTATTGTAAAAAGGAACTAGAAACTATAAGGAGGAGCCAAGAAAAATTAGAGAATTCATTTGAAGAGACCAAAGCTGAACTAAAGGTTATGAATAGCAGAATGAATAATGCAGAAGAATGAATAAGTGATCTGGAAGATAGAATAATGGAAATCACCCCATTAGAATGGCAGACAGAAACCCAAATAAATAAAAAGAATAAAAGCTAAATAAGAGACCTATGAGATGATATAAAGTGTGCCAATCTATGCATAATAGGGATCCCAGAAGGCAAAGAAAGAGAAAAGGGGACTGAAAATGTATTTGAAGAAATTATGGCTGTAAACTTCCCGAACCTAAAGAAGGAAACAGATATCCAGATACAAGAAGCACAGAGGGTCCTGAACAAGATAAACCCCAAAAGACCTATACCAAGACATATTATAATAAAAACAGCAAAAGTTAAAGAGAGGATTCTAAAGGCAGCAAGAGAAAAACAAAGAGTAAATTACAAGGGAACATACATTCATGATAAAACCCTTATGAAAAAAGCTGATAAGGCTATCAGCTGATTTCTTTACAGAAACATTGCAGGCCAGATGGGAGTGGCAAGATATATTCAAAGTCCTGAAAGGGAAAACTCTGCAACCTAGGACACTCTATCCATCAAGATTATCATTTAGAATAGAAGGAGAGATAAAGAATTTCTCAGACAAGCAAAAACTAAAAGAATACAGCAATACTAAACCTACTCTAAAGGAAATATTGAAAGGTCTTCTCTAAATAGAAAAGAAGTAAGAATCTATAGGAAAGAGAAAATCACATTTGGAAAGTAAATCACTTAAATAAGGCAGCACACACATTAAAAAAAAATCAAAAAATTTCTGTGAAAGCAATGATAATCACAAAGAACAGCATGAAGAATGAACATGAAGATGCAAAAGAGGACATCAAAATTATAAAATGCAGGGAGGAGAGTAAGACAATGTAGATTATTTTTCTAGAATGTGTTTAAGCCTATATGACCACCAGTCTAAAGTAAGTATATATAGAAACAGGTTAACATACTTGAAAAACAGGGCAACCACAAGTCAAAAACACACAATAGATTCACAAAACCAAAAAGAAGAGAACATAAGCATAATACAAAAGAAAATCATCAAACCACAAAAGGAAAAAGAAAGGGACAAAGAAGAAATATAAAATCAATGGGAAAACAAGGTTTAAAATGGCAATAAATACATGTCTATCAATAATTACCTTAAATGTCAGTGGACTAAATGCTCCAATCAAAAGACATAGAGTGGCAGATTGGATTAAAAAAACCCCACAAAAGCCTATAATATGCTGCCTAAGATAAACCCACTTTAGGGCAAAGGACACACGTAGATTGAAAGTGAAGGGATGGAAAAGGTATCTCATGCAAATAGAAATGACAAGAAAGCAGGGGTCACAATACTCTTATCAGACAAAATAGACTTCAAAACAAAGGCTATGAAGAAAGGTAGAGAAGAACACTATATAATGATAAAAGGATCAATACAAGGAGAGGATATTACACTTGTCAACATATACGCACACAATATAGGAGCACCCAAATACATAAAACAAAAACTAACAGACATTTAAGAGTACAGAAATTATTTGAAGCGTCTTTTCTGACCACAATGGCATGAAATTAGAAATCAACCACAGAAAAAGAAACAAGAAAACAACAACAACAACAATGGAGACTAAATAACATGCTACTGAAAAACCAATGGGTCAATGATGAAATCAAAGAAGAAATTAAAAAATACCTTGAGGCCAATGACAATGAAAACACACAATCTATGGGATGCAGCAAAAGCAGTTCTTAGAGGGAAGTTCATAGTGATACAGGCCTTCTTTAAGAAATAAGAAAAACCTCAGATAAACAGTCTAACTCATCACCTAAAAGAATTAGAAAAAGAAGAACAAACAAAACCTAAGGTCAGCAGAAGGAAGGAGATAATAAAATCAGAGAGGAAACAAATAAAATAGAGATTAAAAAACAGTAGAAAAATCAATAAAACCAAGAGCTGGTTCTTGGTTAACAAAATTGACAGACCTATGGCCAGGCTCACCAAGAAAAGAGAGAAGACCCAAATAAACAAAATAAAAAATGAAAGGAGAGGTATCACAACTGATACCACAGAAATACAAAAATCCATAAGAGAACACTATGAACAATTACATGTCAACAAATTTGACAACCTAGAAGAAATGGACAACTTTCTACAAACATACAGCCCACCAAAACTGAATCAAGAAGAAATAGATAACATCAACAGACCAATCACTAGAAATGAAATAGACTATGTAACAAATAAATAAATAAAACTCCTACAAAGAAAAGTCCAGGACCAGATATCTTCACTGGGGAATTCTACCAAACACACAAAGAAGAACTTATACCACTCCTTCTCTAACTGTTCCAGAAGACTGAAGAGGAAGGAACACTCCCAAAGACATTTTATGAAGCAACCATCACCATGATACCAAAACCAAACAAAGACACTACTAAAAATGAAAATTAAAGGCCAATATCTGATGAATATAGACATGCAAAAATTCTCAACAAAAATATTAGCAAACCAAATCCAACAACACGTAAAAAAGGTCATACACCACAACCAAGTTGAATTCATCCCAGGGTTACAAGGGTGGTTCAACTTATGCAAATCAATGTGATACACCACATCAACAAAGGAAAGGACAAAAACCATATGATCATCTCAGTAGATGCAGAAAAAGCATTTGATAAAATTCAACATACATTCATGATAAAACCCTTATGAAAATGGGTATAGAAGGAACATATCTTAACATGATAAAAGCTATTTATGACAAGCCCACAGCCAATATAATACTCAACAGTGAAAAGCTGAAAGCCTTCCTGCTAAAATCTGAAATAAGACAAGGAAGCCCACTCTCACTGCTTCTCTTCAACATAGTATTGGAAGTCCTAGCCACAACAATCAGAAAAGAAAAAGAAATAAAATGGTATTCAAACTGGTAGGGAAGAGGTAAAATTTTCATTATATGCAGACAACATGATACAATATATAGAAAACCCTAAAGACTCGACACAAAAACTACTAGAACTGATAAACGAATTCAAGAAGGTAGAAGGATACAATATTAACATACAGAAATTGGTTGTATTTCTTTACACTGAAAATGAAATATTAGAAAGGGAATGTAAACAGTCTCTTTTAAAATTGCATACAAAAAATAAAATGAAATACTTAGGAATAAGCCTCACCAAGGAAGTGAAAGACTTATTTTGCTGAGAACTATAAAACATTAATAAAGGAAATTAAACATGATTTAGAAAAATGGAGAGATAATCCCATGCTCTTGGATTGGAAGAATTAATCTTGTTAAAATGGCAATACTACCCAAAGCCATCTACAGATTTAGTGTGATCCCTATCAAACTACCTATGGCATTTTTCACAGAACTAGAATAATCCTAAAATTTATATGGAATCATAAAAGACCCAGAATTGCCAAATCAATCTCCTGGAAAAAGAACAAAGCAGGAGGCATAACCCTCCCAGACCTCAGACAATACTACAAAGCTACAGTGAACAAAATGGTGTGGTATTGGCACAAAAACAGATACGTGAATCAATAGAACAGAGTAGAGAGCCCAGAAAAAACCTCACACATCTAAGGTCAATTAATCTTTGACAAAAGAGTAAGAATATAAAATGGGAAAAAGTCTCTTTAGGAAATGGTGCTGGGAAAGTTGGACAGCTGCATTTAAATCAATGAAGTTAGAACACACCCTCACACCCTGCACAAAAAAAACTCAAACTGGCTTAAAGACTTAAATATAAGATATGACATCATAAAACTCCTAGAAGAGATCATAGGCAAAACATTCTCTGACATAAATCATACAAATGTTTTTCTAGGTCTGTCTCCCAAGGCAATAGAAATAAAAGGAAAAATAAACAAATGGGACCTAGTGAAACTTACAAGCTTTTGCACATCAAAGAAAACCACAAACAAAATGAAAAGACAACCTCCGGTGATCAACCAAATGATGTGACCGACAAGGGCTTAATTTCCAAAATACACAAACAGCACATACAACTCAACAACAAAAAAACAAAGAACCCAATCAAAAAATGGACAGAAGATCTAAATAGACATTTCTCCAAAGAAGACATACAGATGGGCAAGAGGCACATGAACAGATGCTCAACATCGCTAATTATTAGAGAAACACAAATCAAAACTACAATGAGGCACCACCTCACACCAGTCAGAATGGCCATCATTAAAAATTCTACAAACAATAAATGCTGGAGAGGGTGTGGAGAAAAGGGAACTCTCCTACACTGTTTGTGGGAATGTAAATTTGTACAACTACTATGGAGAACAATATGGAGATTCCTTAAAAAACTAAAAATAGAGCTACAATATGATCCAGCAATCCCACTCCTAGGCATATATCCAGAGAAAAACATAATTCAAAAAGACACATAACCCCAATGTTCACTGCAGTACTATTTACAATAGCCAGGACATGGAAGCAATCTAAATGTCCATCAACAGAGGAATGGATAAAGAAGATGTGGTACATATACACAATGGAATATTACTCAGCCATAAAAAAGAACAAAATAATGCCATTTGCAGCAACGTGGATGGACCGAGATTGTCATACTGAGTGAAGTAAGTCAGAGAAAGACAAATATCATATGATATTGCTTATATGTGGAATCTTAAAAAATGGTGTAAATAAACTTATATACAAAACAGAAGTAGAGTTACAGATGTAGAGAACAAACTTATGGTTAGCAGGGGGTGGGGGGGGGAATAAATTGGGAGATTGGGACTGACATATACACACTACTCTATATAAAATAGATAACTAATAAGGACATACCGTATAGCACAGGGAACTCTACTCAATACTCTGAATGACCTTTATGGGGAAAGAAGCTAAAAAAAGAGTTGATATATGTATATGAATAACTGATTCACTTTGCTGTACAGCATAAACATAACATTGTAAATCAACTATACTCCAATTAAAATTTTAAAATTTGATACAAATCAATATATCTACAAAATGAAAACAGACTCACAGATATAGAAAACAGACTTGTGGTTGCCAAGGGGGGGTTAAGGGAGGGAAGGAATGGGAGTTTGGGATTAGCAGAAGCAAACTATTATATATGGGATGGATAAACAACAAGGTCCTACTGTAAAGCACAGGGAACTATATTCAATATCCTGTGACAAACCATAATGCAAAAGAATATGAAAAAGAGTATGTATGTATATAACTGAGTCATTCTGCTGTACAGAAGAAATTAACACAACATTGTAAATCAACTATACTTTAATAAAATCTAAAAAAAATACACTGGAGGCAAAATAAAACCAACCATAATCCTTGGAAAAATGTTAGCAAAACATACACTTGACAGAGGATTAGCATCTAGAGTGTGGACAGAACACCTGTATGTCATGTAGAAACAGTATATTTCCCCTTTTCTCCTCTTGATCTTTGAGTTATTGTTATACATTTTACTTCTTCATTGTTCTAAACCCCACATTTCATTGCTGTTGAAGAAGTCAATGATCTTTTATAGATGTAAATAAGAAGAAAAAACTATTATTTATTTACATACATATTACCATTTTGGGTGCTCTTCATTCCTTTGCTCAGAAATATGATATCATCTGCTATCATTTTCTTCCAGTCCAAAGAACTTCTTTTAACATTTCTTACAGGTGGGTCTGCTAATAAAATATTCTTTCAGCTTTTGTATGACCCAACAAATCTTTGTTTCACCTTTGTCTTTGAAATATATATTCATTGGATTTAGAAGTCTCCTTTTTTTTCCTTTTAGTAATTTAACAATGTTGCTCCAGTTTCTTGTCACTTGCATTCTTTCCAGATGAAATCTGCTGTCATCCTTTGTTCCTCTGTAGATAAAATGTTTTTGTTCTGGATGCATAAGATATTCTCTTTATTGCTGATTCTAAGATATTTACTATTTACCTTGTTATAGGTTCCTTTGTGTTTCTTGGGTTTTGTTTCAAAGTTGCTTGAAATTATTGCATAGTTCACTAATGGTTTATTTATTTAATATTTTGCTTTTTTAAAATGAGCCATTTTCTTTGTTTCATTTTGGATAGTTCCTATTGTTATGTCTTTAAGTTTAGTTATCTTTTTGTCCACAATATTTAGTCTGCTATTAATTCCATCCAGTGCATTTTTCGTCTCCTGCATTATAATTTTCATGTCTAGAATTTCAGTCAGGATATTTTTTTATGTCTTCCATACTTATAATGTTTCATTTTCCTCTAGTTTTCTGAAAATATGGAATACAGTTATAAAACCTTTTTTTTTCAATTGCTTGTATGCTAATTGAAGCATTTATGTGTGGATCAGTTTCAATATTTAATTTTTCTTCTTATTGAGGGTTTTTCTGTTGTTTTCATTTATTGACTGGAAATTATTTAATTAGATGACAGACTTTGTGAATTTTACCTTGATAAGTGCGAGATACTTTTGTATTCCTGTTGGAAAGTTTGATCATTTTAGGCCTCACTTTAAAATTTTTAGGTGTGACCATAACCACATTCATTTTGGGATTATTAATCCCTACTGCTGAGGTAAGAGTCTTCTGACTATCCAATTTCTTCTGAATTATAAGATTCTCCAGTCTGGCTGGTGGGAACAGGAGTCAGGAAAACAATGCTAAATGATACAGGCTTTCTTTTTTATTTATTTATTTTTTTGCGGTACACGGGCCTCTCACTATTGTGACATCTCCCGTTGTGGAGCACAGGCTCCGGACGCGCAGGCTCAGTGGCCATGGCTCACGGGCCCAGCAGCTCCACGGCACGTGGGATCTTCCCGGACCAGGGCATGAACCCATGTCCCCTGCATTGGAGGCGGACTCTCAACCACTGCGCCACCAGGGAAGCCCGATAAGGGCTTTCTTAACAAAGATTGCTGGTACCTGAATGGATGTTTGAATGATAAACAAGCCTAGGGAGTTGAAGACTCTTGGTGTTATTTATATAATTGACTTAGGGACCTTCACACTTTACCCCCCAAAGAGCATTTGTTTATGTTAAAAGGCAAAAGTCTCTCTCCCTCTCTCTGGAGGAGTGGTGGGAGCAGATGTATCGGCTCTCTTATATAGGTCCTATGTACACACAGGAGATTTCTGCCCTCACTGCATTGCCCTATGGGGAACTGGAGCATGAGAGACTGACAACATATGTTTTCTGAGTAATTAAACATTTTTCTCTGATCCAGAAACCTCATGTTTCCTGTCAAAAAAATTCATAAATATAGATATAAAAACTTAATAATAAGCAGTATTCCCAGTATTGTGTGAGCTCTGAGTACATTTCTTTGAATCCTTTTGCATATTTGTTCCCCAGCCTTGGGTATTTTCATCACAAGCATGCACTGATTAGTATTCTCCTGTATCCCTTTGCAAATCTCCACAGTTCTCGCTCTGTTTATATTTCTCTCCTCTGGTATTCTGTGCTATGAATCCTAGCTACTTAGGATCTCCTTGGACCCTCAGCTCTGATTCCTCAGCTTAGGGAGCACACCAAGCTTTGCCTGAGTTAGTCCTTACTGTGCCACAACATGAAAATTCTCTAAAAGCAATAAACTATGGCATCAGAGGGCTCACCTCATTTTTTTCTTGTATCTCAGAGTTCACTGTTCTTGTGTCCAATGTCATATATCTTGTCTAGTGTTTGAATTGTTAAGGGTAGGGGAGCGGGTAAATCCAGTACTCTATCTTTGATGGAAGTAGAAGGGATACTGCAGCATTTTCAACAGAGAAAATTGTAAAGAGAACAAACTGCCCATGTCAGTAGAATAAATAAAGACATTTTCAGATAATCATACAGTGATATACACTATAGCCTGAATTTTAATAAAAAAATATCACATACAATTTTGAGCGCCAGAGAAATACATACAGCT
This sequence comes from Phocoena phocoena, assembly GCF_963924675.1. Lineage (NCBI taxonomy): Eukaryota > Metazoa > Chordata > Mammalia > Artiodactyla > Phocoenidae > Phocoena > Phocoena phocoena. The sequence continues at coordinate 72,456,255 of NC_089234.1, read as the reverse complement.
GCCTCCTTTATCTCCACTTAGTAAAAGTGAAAAAGTTGTAGAATAATATACATTATCATACAAGATAAATATGTTTCAGAAAGAGGCAAATCAATACTATATACTAATTTTGAATACCTACACATGGAGAATGAGTATAAAAACTTCTATTAGAATGATAAGCATCCAACTGAAACATGTTAATCAGATACCTTTTCAGAATAGCATGTATTTACCGTTTTATTTCCTAAGATATTTGTTCAGTACATAGATATCTGATTGTGGCCAAAGGAGCAGCTGTCTTCAAAATGTAGCTCTGTGGTGTTTTGTTTGAAATTATTCCAGGAAGCTAAGATTTTCATCTGTTTTTTTCAACAATGATTTTGTAATCCATATAATATCCTACATAAATCCCTTTCTGCTTATAGTAGCTAAAGTATATTCAGGTCCCTGCAATTAAAGCTTGACTCATAAAATATCATTCAAAAAATGAAGAAATGGAGCATGAAGGATGTGTAAATTTAAATAGGTAGAGATGGGGTAAGATATTTTAGGAAAAGAGAACAGTAGAAACAGAGGAACTGGAACCTTTCCATTTACATTTAAACATTCTCAATTCACTCACATCTTAGAAGAAAGACCCACTTTCCCCTCTATACACTTACACCTGGCTTCTGCCAACTAACTTCCATTCCATTAAAATTATCAGAGAATTTCAATCGTCCACTTACTTGACCTCTAAGTGTGTTCATTATTCCCACTTATAACATTCTCTCTTTCTTGAGCTTATAATACTATATCTGCTGGGTTTCCCCTTTCTATCCGGCCTTCTCTTCTCAGCCTTCAATGCAGGCTCATATATCTGGCCACTTAATAGTGGATTTCTTAAAAGTTTGGTGGTTGGTCCTCCTCTCACTTTACTCTATATCCCTAAGGAATATCATTTATGCCTGTGGTCTCAAATACATTAATGTAAAAATAAATTTCAAATTTCTATCTCTTGCTGTGAAATTTCATATGAACCCCAACTTATATATATAAAAAACTACCTATAAGTATCTCCAATTAGTAAAGGCTCCTCAAACTCAACATGTCAAAAATCAAAAACATAATTTGCTTTCAGCTATCTGCACAAGTTAAGCCCTAATTTTAAAGATGAGGATGATGATACTTTGCCAAAATCAAGTAATTTGACAAAGTCATGAGATCCAAGAATTTAATGAAAATAATAGGTCTTGACATTTGTCATCATTGGTTAAATATATCATGAATGTATGGATTATAACCCCATTCAGAAATGATCGTCACTCTCTAACAGTAAAATTACTGGTGCAGTGATGAGAAAGGTTGTTGAAATTCTGATTTCCATGAGTGAATCTGGTGGGAATTATAATATTTAAATGAGTGAAGGCAATTAAAAGACATACATGTATACATTTTTTAAATGGACATCCTTACGACGTCCACTCTCACCTCAACATAGTCTTAGAAGTCCTAGACAAAGCAATTAGGCAAGAAAAAAGTCCTCCAAATTGGAATGGAAAACATAAAACCATCACTATTTGCAAATGACATGATATTACATATAGAAAATCCTACAGACTTCACCAAAAAACTGTTGGAACTAATAAACAAATTCAATAAAGTTGCAATATACAAAATCAATAAACAAAAATCTGTTATGCTTCTGTATTATAATAGCAAACTATCAGAAAGCCCATTTACAATTGCATCAAAAAGGATAAAATACCTAGGAATAAATTTAATCAAGGAGATGAAAGACCTGTTCAGTGAAAACTACAAGACACTGATGAAAGAAACTGAAGTAGATACAAATACATGGAAAGATATTCCATGCTCATGGACTGGAAGGATTAATATTATTAAAATGTCCATACTACGCAAAGTGATCTACAGATTCAGTGCAATCCCTATCAAAATTCCAATGGCATTTTTCACAGAAATAGAAAAAACAACCCTAAAATTTGTATGGAACCATGAAAGACTGCTAACAGTTAAAGTCATCTTAAGAAGAACAAAACTACAGGCATTATTCTCCCTTATTTCAAACTATTTTACAAAGCTACTGTAACCAAAAGAGTATGGTATTGGCATAAAAACAGACACAAAGAACAATGGAACAGAATAGAGAACCCAGAGATAAACCCAAGCATGTATGGCCAATTAATTTATGACAGAGGAGCCAAGAATATGCAATGGAGAAGGACAGTCTCTTCAATAAATGGGGTTGGGGAAGCTGGACAGCCACATGCAAAAGAATGAAACTGGACCACTACCTAACACCATACACAAAAATTAACTCAAAATTGATTAAAGATTTGAATGGAAGACCTGAAACCATAACACTCTACAAGAAAGCATAGGTGGTAAGCTCCTTGTCATAAGTCTTGGTGATGATTTTTCAATCTGACACCGAAAGCAAAAGCAATAAAAGAAAAAATAAACAAAGGGGACCATTTCAAATTAAAAAGCTTTTGCACAGAAAAGAAAACTGCCAACAGAATGAAAAGGTAGCTACTAAATGGGAGACAATATTTGCAAATGAGACATCTTATAAGGGGGTAATATCCAATATATATAAAGAACTCATAAAACTCATAAAAACTCAAACAATCCAATTAAAAACTGGACAGAGGATGTGAATAGACATTTTTCCAAAGAAGACATACAGAGGGCCGAGAGGTACATGAAAAAAAAAAGCTCAACATCACTAATCATCAGGGAAATTCAAATTAAAACCACCAGTGGTGATATCTCATCACCTCACACCTGTTAGAATGGCTATTCTCAGAAAGGAAAGAAATAAATTTTGGCAAGAACAGGGAAGAAGAACCCTAATACACTGTTGGTGGAAATGTAAATTGGTGCAGCCACTATTCAACACACTATTGAGGTTCGACAAAAAATTAAAAATAGAACTACCATATGATCCAGCAACTCCTCATCTGGATGTTTATTAGGTGAAAACAAAAATGCTAACTAGAAAAGATATATAAAGCTCTTGCTCACTGAAGCATTATTTACAATATCCAAGATATAAAAATAACCTAAATATCCATCAACATATGAAATGATGAATAAAATGTGACACACACACACACACACACACATGAATACTACTCAGTCATAAAAAGAATGAAATCTTGCCATTTGTGACAACATGGATGTACCCTGAAGGCACTATACTAAGTGAAATAAGTTAGACAAAGACAAATACTGTATATCTCATTTATACGTGGACTATTTAAAAAAATCCAACACTCCCAAAACAAACAACTCTCCCACCCCTGAACTCATAGAGAGAACAGATTTGTGGTTGCCAGAGGTGAGGTTTAGAAGGTGGGCAGAATGGGTGAAGGTCAAAAGGTATAAACTTCCAGTTTTAAAATAAATAAGTCCTGGAAATGTAATGTACATCATAGTGACTAGAGTTAAGAATCCTATATTGAATATTTGAAAGTTGTTAAGAGATTAGATCTTAAAATTCTCATCACAAGAGAGATTTGCAACTATGCGTGGTGAGGAATGTTCACTTATTGTGGTGATCATTTTGCAATATATACCAATATTTAATTCTCATGTTGTACACCTGAAACTAATATCATGCTATATGTAAATTATATCTCAACAAAAAGGAACATCCTTAGGATGGTTTAATTTGGGGAAATTATTAATAAATTAGAAATGTTACAGGAAAAGATGAGAAGACAGGTAAGAGCAGATATTATTTAGGATCTTATTAAATATAGGAATGTAATAGTTGTTTTTTGTGTTGTGTTGACAAATAGCTTGCTGTCATGAATGATTGATTAATCTGTGATAGAGTAATAGTACAGAATTAATATATGTTCCATGTAGAGATTAGATTTTTTTGAGGAATATCAAAAAAAATTAAAAATTACAAAGAACAATTAAAACTGTATTTTCATAACACATAGATAACAATGTTTTGTTATGTTTGCTTTTTAAAGAAATCAAACAATATAGATAAAACTAAAGTCTCCATGTGTTCACTGTTCTTATTTGTAGACAACAGAACCCACTCTATTGAGTTTAAACAGAAAGGGGTTTTTAAAAGGGTAATAAGGTAGTGCACAGAACCTCACAGTGGGTGGAGTACCAGGCTTGGATGCTACATAGCCAGGATCAATGCAGCTAGAATATCTGACCAGCCATACCACGGGGCTCTTATAGCTGAAGCATTACTGCTGTTGCCACCTGTTACTCAGTACCTACGATGTTAGAGATTCGAAGCTAAAATTTTGCTAAAATGCCTTAGAAGAATCACATACTTTCACCATCATGCATTTCCCCAGGCAGAACTGCCTCTCACAAAGCTCACTCCCCTGTTGCAACTGCACACAGGGTCTCTGCTTGGCAGAACCTAGGTCATACAAAGAATATCAGCTGCAAGACAAACTAGAAATGGATAGCATGAGTGTGGAGCAGCCAATCAACAGTATTTCTCTAGTCCCTTTGATCATCACTACTAGTCCCTTTATCCCTGTAACCCTATACCTGCCCTCTCACAGAAGTAACCAATGTACACATTAATCTGTAAATAATATACATTAATTAATTAATTTATTTATTTATTTTTGCGGTACGCAGGCCTCTCACTGTTGTGGCCTCTCCCGTTGCGGAGCACAGGCTCGGGATGCGCAGGCTCAGCGGCCATGGCTCACGGGCCCAGCTGCTCCACGGCATGTGGGATCTTCCTGGACCCGGGCACGAACCCGTGTTCCCTGTAATGGTAGGCGGACTCTCAACCACTGCGCCACCAGGGAAGCCCCAATAATATACATTTTAAATTTACATACACTGCATTTTGTTTACATGTTTCTATAATTGGATTTCTCTTTTTCACATATTTCAGACCTATTCATTATGATATATCACTCATTGGTAAACTCCATCTAAATGTATCCCATTTTTTCATTCACTTTTGCTGGATAGTTTATGTTTTTTATTATTATAAAAACTGGTAAAATTAATGTCATTATACATATTTCCTCGGGCACATTTACACAAATAACTGAAAAAGAAAATTCCCTGGAGGTAAAATCACCTAAGGCCATTTATTACAAATATAGCTTCCCAGGCTCCTCCATAACAGTCAAGGGGGCAAGGAGGACACTTGGAAAACCAAAAAAAAAATAAGCTGGAAAAGGTTAAATTGCAAGGAGACTATTTTCAAAAGTAAAGGTATAGGTCGTGGGTGGGATAACTTTTTCTGTAAAGGGCCAAACAGTAAATATTTTAAGTTTTGTGGGCCACAATCTGCTGTAGTCTTCCTTGTTTTCTCTTTTACAACACTTCAAAAATGTGAAAAACATTCTGAACTTAAAAGGGCTCTGCAAAAACAGGCTGGTAGTTTGCTGACTCCTGGTTTGGTGATGCGAGGAATAGTACAGTTATTTGGAATCAGTAGCAACTGAGCTTTTACTACCCAGATCTGAAGGGAAGAGACAGGTTACTGGGAGTTGAAAAGAGAAAGGGTATCCTCTGGAGTCAGATACATGGCTTGAGGGGAATTGTGAGAGAGCCTGTCTATGGAGACCTTCCAGGAAGGAATTAAATATCTGAACCTCTCTCCTCTGAGTTCCTGCCAATGCTCCCCATTCGGCTATGCCAACCCTGAAGCCAGGGGCAATAGAGTCCTGTTATGCCACCAAGTAGTCCAGCCTTCTGGAACAGACAGTAGGGTGGGCAAAGTGGAGAGTGGATTTGGAGGAATGAACAGAAGGTATCTAGGAGGCTTCCATTCACTATTCTGAGACGGTATAGCTGGGATGGAACCTGGGAACTGGTGGTTTTAACAAATAACCCAGGTGATGCTTACCAAAGCTTGAGAAACACTGTTCAAGGGTATACAACTAGACGTGAAATTGCTGGATCACAGTGTATGTGAATTATCCATTGTAGAGCTAAATTATTCTCCAAAGTGACCATATCAATTTAATTTACACCATCAACATACAAAAACAACTAATTTCCCTTTTAATCTGACCAAATACTTAATATTGCCAAACTTTTCCATTTTTGCTGATTTAATGGGTGAAAAATGGAATATTCTTTGGTTTCGTTTTCAATAACATTTATGTGATTTCCAGTGAAGGTGAACATATTGTCATGTATTTGTCATTCCAATCTCTCTCCTTTTTCTTTTTTTTAACGATTTATTTTATTATTTATTCATTTTATTTTATTTATTTTTTGCTGTGTCGGGTCTTAAGCGTGGCATGAGGGATCTTCATTGAGGCATGCAGGGTCTTTCATTGGGGCGTGCAGGTTTTTTTGCGGCACGCGGGCTTCTCTCTAGTTGTGGCAAGCAGGTCTTCTCTAGTTGTGGCACACAGGCTCCAGGCCACGTGGGCTCTGTAGTTGTGGTGTGCTGGTTCCAGAGTGCATGGGCTCTGTAGTTTGTGGCACGCAGCTCTAGTTGAGGTGCACGAGCTCAGTAATTGTGGCATGCAGGCTTCGCTGTCCCATGCCATGTGGGATCTTAGTTCCCTGATCAGGGATTGAACCTGCGTCCCTTGCATTGCAAGACAGATTCTTTACCACTGGACCACCAGGGAAGTCCCTTCCTTTTCGAATTTATGTTCTTTGCCCATTTTTATATTATTTTCTCAATTGGTCAAAATTCTTTACATATTCTGGATTTAACTCTATGTCTAATATATACTACAAACACCTTTTCCTCGTCTGTGGCTTATTTTTTTTTTCATTCTGTTGATGTTGTCTTTTGCCATATAGAATCTAAAAATTTTTATGTGTTTTTTTGATTTATACTTTATGACCTATTATGACTTTTCCTATTAAAAGTTCATTAACGTGTTCCACTACTTTCTTATAATGTCAGTTTTATTTATCATTCTTAATATATCTGAATTTTTTTCCAAAAATAAAGATATACTAAAAGGCATATAAAATTATGCTGAATTAAACTACAGATAAATCAGTATTCCTTGAATTTAAAATTCATTTGAAAGACTTAAATTTTTCTTAGGGCCAACATGAACAAATAGTTATATAGCAGATGTTTGAAAATGCCAATTAAGAGAATTTTGAAAGAAAGGAGATACTCAGTTTTGGCAGTCTTTGGTTAAAATAAAAAATAATGTACTAAAGTAAGAGAAAGTAAAAGCAATTTATTCCATTTAGTATCAATAATGAAAAAATATTTCTCAATGTAGTATTATTATCATGTATTGTAAGAACACTCTAATATAAAGATGTGCAAGTTTAGTCAACTGACCAATAAATAACCTGTTATTTTTATTAGAATTTATGGAAAAGAGGGTGCTTTTAAGAAATGGAAAATAATATTAAGATAATATTTTTGGAATCTTGTCAAAATTCTGCACTGAGCAGCTACATCTACCTCAAACATCCCAAGTTTCTACTGAAACAAGAGAGTGAATTGAAAATTCATGTGATAATAAGAGTTCTGGAATAAAAAAGAAGTAGCAGTAAACCAGAAAATTGTGAGGAAATCCTGGAAACTATAAAGTAGATGGAATCAGATTAATGAAAGAAAAGGAAAAAGATCAGGGGGTGCCACACAGTTTTCCCCCAAACAGAGGCATAAACACTCCTTCTTTGGGGAGCACCCTTACTGCTCCAAGCTCAAAGTCAGCAAAGTGCTGGATAATTATTTATAGACTCACTGTGTTAGTCTGTTTGGGCTGCTATAACAAATACCTTAGACAAGGTGGCTCAAACAATAAACATTTATTTCTCACAGTTCTAAAGGCTGGAAAGTCCAAGATCAAGGCGTCAGGAGATTCAGTGTCTGGTGAGGGCATGCCTCCGAGTTAATGGTGAAAGAGGAGAAAGAGCTCTCTGGGGTATTTTATAAGGACACTTATCACTTTCCAAAGGCCTCACCTCAAAATACCAACACAGTAGGGACTAGGTTTCAACATGTAAATTTTGTGGGGGACACAAATATTCAGTCTGTAGCACCCACACTCTGTAGTGTGGCTGCCTGGTACCTCTCCTTCCCAGGCAATCTTCTATTTTCAGTTCTGTATATCACTCTGAATCTTCCTAGTGAATTCCTTATTCTTCTTAAGTTAACCTTTTCCTTGTAACCAAAATATCCTAACTTTACAGAAAACCAATCCAGGCATCTATGGTAATCAACCTAACTCTTCAATCATTAAAAACACCTGAACTGAATGAGGACCATACAACAATTGGAGAAAACTAACAGCAAAAAAGTTATTAACCAAGATGAGCAAAAAGAAAAACTGACCTCAGACTTAACAAAAGCACCAAAGACGAAGTTATGATTATAAAACATAAAATAAGTATTACAACCTTGACTGTGAAAAAATACATATAACTAACAAAAATAAGGCTAAAGAGATGGAAGTGGTTGGATGTATAAAATGTGTTCAGTCTTTCGTAGTGGGAAGTCAGCAAACTCATTTTTTTATTTTTACCTTGAGATATCTGGTTTTCTTTAATTAACAGTAATCTTTTGATGTTCCAACTATCTGGTCTTTGTTGCAGAAACTCCTATATATCCTGGCTGCTGCCTTTGCCTTTTCGGAGCAGTCAGAGTTATCTGAGATGCTGTGTCCCTGGCTTAAGTCCTCAGTTTTGCCTGCCAAATAAAACATAACTCTCAACTTCTAGGTGGTGCATTTTTTTCAGTCGACACCTACTAGCTCCTCTCAGCTAGACAAAAAGTCTTCTAAGACTCTTAATGTCATCCCACAGCCCTCACATTCTGTGCAAGGTAGACAGGAGACTGTCTTGAGAAATTATGCATGTGGCAGGTTGGGGCACATAGTGACTTCCAATCAGATTCACAGGGAAACACAAAGTTTTTAAGAGAATTATAAAAACTCTTTGATATTGAAATTCAAGTGAGAGAAGTACTACTATGTTATTTAAACTTGTAATAGTCAATGCCAGAAAAATCTAGAAACCAGGAACTGCCTAAAGCAACTACTTCAGGGAGACATGGATTTGAAGGAGGGAAAAACAGGAGGATTTTAGACTGTAGACTCTTTTGCATGGTTTGAGTTTTTCAAACTACATCTAGCTATTAATTTAATGGGTCATTTGTAGAGATGTGGATGGACCTAGAGTCTGTCATACAGATTGAAGTAAGCCAGAAAGAGAAAAGCACAGGGAGCTCAGCTCGGTGCTCTGTGATGACCTACATGGGGGTGGGAAGCGGGGGAGGGAGGTCCAAGAGGGAGGGGATATAGATATACATATACCTGATTCACTTCATTGTACAGCAGAAACTAAGACAACATTGTAAAGCAATTTTACTCCAAAAAAAAAAAAAACTAAACCTAGTTTAAATATTAAAATATAAGTTTTATTATACAAAAGATGCATTTTATTAGTTCACGCCTGCTTATGTTTAGTCTATTTTTTTAACATCTTTATTGGAGTATAATTGCTTTATATTGCTGTGTTAGTGTCTGCTCTATAACAAAGTGAATCAGCTATACATATACATATATCCCCATATCTCCTCCCTCTTGCGTCTCCCTCCCACCCTCCCTAACCCACCCCTCTAGGTGGTCACAAAGCACTGAGCTGATCTCCCTGTGCTATGCAGCTGCTTCTACTAGCTAGCTATTTTACATTTGGTAGTGTATATATGTCCATGCCACTCTCTCACTTCGTCCCAGCTTATCCTTCCCCCTCCCCGTGTCCTCAAGTCCTCTATGTTTATGTTTTGTTTTTGTTTTTTGCGGTACGCCGGCCTCTCACTGCTGTGGCCTCTCCCGTTGCAGAGCACAGGCTCCGGACGCGCAGGCTCAGCGGCCATGGCTCACGGGCCTAGCCGCTTCGCGGCATGTGGGATCTTCCCAGACCAGGGCACGAACCCACGTCCCCTGCATCGGCAGGCGAACTCTCAACCACTGCGCCACCAGGGAAGCCCTATGTTTATGTTTTAAATAAGAAATTATATCAATTTAGGCTAGGATATCCAGAAACCTCATTCTTGACCAATGACTCTTCCCCAAGGGTCCACAAGTAGGAAGTACGCACACAAGAGGCAAAGCAAAGCAAACAGAAGGCAAAGTAACACTTTAGTCTCAGCTGTGGTCTTATTCTACAGACTAGTACTCAACATGGTGACGCTAGCTATCTGGGCTGTGACATACCTGGTAGACACTTCCTTCCTTAAATAATCTGGGAATCAGTCAAACAGGCTGTGAGGCAGGCTTGTTCTGTTTTTCCCTACCTAGGCCAGAGTCAGATCATACACGCTGATGCGACAGAAGTGTAATCCCAAGCCCACTTGCCATCACCAGAGAATTGGAAGCCTCAGAGTCAAGAGCCCAAGAGAAAAATAATTCCCCTCCTGCCAAACTGATGTAGGGAGGTGAAGCTTACCTGGGAGAGCGAGCTGCCTCTACGTCCTCCACTTTGAAGCGGCTTCTAGCCCTTCCAGTTTCAGTCACGTGGAAGCAAACAGTAGGAGGAGAAAGGCAAGAAAGATCCCACTCACGTGTTGCAACTGTTTCACCCAATGGTTCTCAGCCTGGCTATACATAGTAATCACCTGGGAAACTTTAAGCTAAGGTCTGGGCTATATCCCAGAAGTTGATTTAATTGTTCTCAGGTGCCTTGGACATTAGGCGTGTTAAAATTTCCCCAGGTGGGGTATGGATTGACAATTCTGAAACTGCTTTTTTCTGTATACTGGAGTCAAAAAAATAAGTAAATGTTTGGTGGATGGTGGCTGTCACTTTTCTCAGTCGGAGACGAAAGTTATAGATAAGTAAGAAGGGAAGGCTAGAATGAATCTTGTGGGCTGGAGTTGGAGACGTCACTATGAAGTCATGTTTAGCTACACACAGCACACACACAGAGAGACAGGTGAACAGTACAGAATTACAGATATGCGTTTATACATAGACTAATATACAAATACGTATTAGTTCTGTTTGCTGCGGGCAATGAGCATTCCCAGTTCCTAGATCTTGATTTCTAATTATCATTCCCCCTATAAAAGCAACTACGTCACTTTAAAGAAATGGTAGGGAAAATACAAAATAAACCTAGGGCATTTTGTACTACCACAAAGTCAGGTAGTGTTCAAAAAATAAAAGGATGGGGTCATGCTAAAGGGACATAGGAACCAACCTGAAAGGACTCCCAATGGCCAAAGCTGGAAATATTTAAGAAACAAAATAAATAACAGTGTTAGATTATGACTCAAAGTGTGAAATGAACACACATGAGTCCATACTGATACAATTAAACAAATGAATTAATAAGTGAGGAGAAAAAGACAAATCTTTCTTACAGAATAGTTCCAAGTAATTTATTTAGATACTACCCCTTGCAGGAGGTGGAGATTGAATTCATCTCTCACCTGCTGAGGGTGTGCTAGACTTTGTGACTTGTTTCCAAAGAATAAAATAGGGGAAGGGAAAAATAATAACTATTTAAGCGGAGGAACCTGGAAAACACTAAGTGATGAAGGTTAACATTGCCTGTGATGTCATGTGGCTTTCAAGGATCCTCTGATGTAATGAGAAGGGCATTTCACCCCTGTGGTACCCTTTTCATAAACTATACTTCTAGTCTAATTGTGAGAAAAATATCAGACATACCCAAATTGAAGGATGTTCTACTAGTATTAGAACTAGTACTAGATGACCTACTAGTACTCCTCAAGACTTTCAAGGAAAGCAAGGAAAGAAACTTTCCTTGAGGAGATTGGGAGACATAATATCTCAATGCAGTGGATTGGATCCTAGAAGAGATAAAGTAAAACCTGGTGAAATCTGAGTGAAGTGTGGATTATAGTTAATAGTAATTTACCAATGTTAGTTTCCTAATTTTGACAAATGTACCACAATAATCTAAGATGATAACATGAGAGGAAACTGAAAGGGGGTCAGGGGTATAGGAGAACTTTCTGCATTATGTCTGCTACTTTTCTGGAAATCTAAAATTATCCCAAAATAAAATTCTATTTAAACATCAACAACACAAATGACAACAAAACAAAGCAGATTAAGTATTGACCAAAAAATGGCCATGCCAGCAGAGTAAGTAGAGACGTGCACAATGAGCTTAAGAAAGTTCTGATAATGTGGGAAAAGCAAACACCCCACATGATTCAAATAGCAACTAAATTTGAGAATGCCTGTTTCAACCCCTTTGAAAGTTCTGTCACTAGAGCATGTGACCAAATGATTGATCTCTGATTTCGACCAAACATTTCTCCCTGTTGAAGTGGAAAGAGGAGGAGGCTTGGGGAAGTGAATATAAGGTCCTTGAACTACTTACTACACAGGCCATCAATCTATATCAGGGTTGTGGAGGAACATTGAGGGCTGTAGACATTTAATTTTTCTTATTTTTACCTGATAGGCTCTTCAGGCATATTTAGGAAAACATAGGAGAACTCAGAATTAAATCAGCACTGGCTTGCAGTGGGAAACAGTATTGATAGTAAGGAGATACCCATTTCAGCAATTTAAGCAGGTTCCAGAGAAACAAAATGAAGAAGCATGCTCTGTATGTGTCCAGTGGTTAACGTTTTCTTGTCATGGCACATAGAGAGTATTTAATGCACATTTACTGAATAAATGGCTTAACGTCTTCCAGTGGTCAGTGCAAGAGATTAGAAAAAAAAAGATTTCCTGAACTTGAATCACAAAGACATTACTCATGAGATAAAATGGCAGCATGCACTTTAAAAAGATGTACAGTCTGGCAAGTTAGAAATGTATAATAATGTCCTGTTTATACTACTTCAGCCAACCTTTGTAATATGTACTGTTTTATGAGGGAAAAAGAAGAAATGCTCTTAAGATGAGGAAAAGCTCCTTTCCCCCCGCCCCAAGGATTTATTTAATTTCACTTCCTGAGGTACAGAGGTATTTTCAGAAAGCACAGCCCTCCCTCTTTACACATCAGTGAAAAATACACTTTCTTAGAGCTTAAGAATTCTTGCCATCCCCTAGGAAATGTGGTAGGACACTTAGAAACTTTATTCCAAAGGCCAAACCCATCTTGGCAGATGATATCATGGTTTATGTTTTCTTGGGGAGAAACAAGATGAAAATACATCAGAGAGAGGAAAGAAGAAAGAGGAGGGAGAGTGATTTAGGAATGAGTGGTGAGCTGTGAAGCAGGAAGAACCAGACGGTTCCAAAGGAGAATTAAGAGTCAGCCTTTCATCAGGGAAACTGGTCCTGGCCTCAGAGGAGGTGTGGAAAAGGACAAGGGGCAAGGAACATGCCTTGAGAAGATATGGTCCGGGACCTCTCCAAGGAAAATATTTTATAAAAGTTAAACAAGGAAAAAGATATGTGGGATTTGTCATTCCCCCAGAGCCTTTTGTTTTTTTTTTTTTTTGCGGTACGCGGGCCTCTCACTGCCGTGGCCTCTCCCGTTGCGGAGCACAGGCTCCGGACGTGCAGGCTCAGCGGCCATGGCTCACGGGTCCAGCCGCTCCGCAGCATGTGGGATCTTCCCGGACCGGGGCACGAACCCATGTCCCCTGCATCGGCAGGAGGACTCTCAACCACTGCACCACCAGGGAAGCCCAGCCTTTTGTATTTTGAGCTGAGAAAAAAAGGATTGAGGCAAGGTAGGTTCACCACAAATAGAAGTGCTCATCAGGTGCCCACTCCCCAAATTCCCGAGCACATCGAGCACACGGGGCAAATGTGGGAAGCTGGAGGGATGGAAAATGTAACCCAAGGATGAAAGGAGGGAACAATGGGTGTATTTATCAACCTCAAACTAAGCACTGTAGAATTTGTTTTCCCAGATCTTGACCATAATGGAAAAATCTTTCATTATCAGAAATGAGATCTAATAAATGGTTCCTTTTTTTCACTACTGGCATTTTTTTGACACACAAAAAGCTGTGTATAATAAATGTATACAATTTGACAAGTTTGGAGATAAGTATACTTCCATGAAACCATCACCACAATCCATGCCACAAACCTATCCATAACCTCCCAAATTTCCTTCTGCCCTCTTTTATTATTTTGTAATAAGAACACAGAACAAATTTATCCTCTCAGAAATTTTAAAAATACTCAGCGGTTCTTTATAGGTCAGGTAAGTGAGTTAAATGGAGGGCTGAGGGCCAAATGACTGTCAAGTGTATGGAATCACTGGTGAAGTCTGAATAACAATATGAGAATCCAATGGATATGAGTCAGTGTCTTCTTTCAGGACAAACTGCAAGAAGGTAATTTTTTTTTAAATTAAACTAAAAGCTCAATTCCTTGGTTCAAAGTATCCTATCTCCCTTTTTCTGAAGGCAATTTGGCATGCTTAAAAATTCAGTAAAAGATTATATTAAATCACATTGGAGCTTCAATACTAGGCTTTATTAATCAATAATTATTTGCTGACTATCCACTATGTCTCAGGCACTGTATGAGGCACAGGGGATACTAGGGCAAACAAGAAAGAACATCATCTCTGCTTTCCTAACTTGTAGTTATCTCCCAATTAGCAACAGAATCTTTGAGAATGACATGGATTTAGCTCTCATTTCAGAATCTGTAGAAAGTATAGCTCCAAATTTCTGGTAGTGCGTGTCTGGGATTCTGACGTAATCATAAATGTTATACTTGGAGAGAAGGTCTGAGTTATAAAAAGATGAAACATATGCCTCTATCCATCTCCATTAAGAACACAGACATGTTGGAATTGTGCAAATGGTTAAGAACAGTTCTACTAAACTTGACTGGTCTCTTACATTTTGGAGTGAGTATATCACCTTTGGAGATAATTGCTTTTTTTTTTTTAACATCTTTATTGGAGTATAATTGCTTTACATTGTTGTGTTAGTTTCTGCTCTATAACAAACTGAGTCAGCTATATGTATATTTGTATCCCCATATCCTCTCCCTCTTGCATCTCCCTCTCACCCTCCCTATCCCACCCCTCTAGGTGGTCACAAAGCACCGAGCTGACCTCCCTGTGCTATGCGGCTGCTTCCCACTAGCTAGCTATTTTACATTTGGTAGTGTATATATGTCCATGCCGCTCTCCCACTTCATCCCAGCTTACCCTTCCCCCTCCCCGTGTCCTCAAGTCCATTCTCTACGTCTGCGTCTTTATTCCTGTCCTGCCCCTAGTTTCTTCAGAACCTTTTTTTTTTTCAAATTCCATATATATGTGTGATCACTGCTGTTTTAAATAAAGCTGTGGGAGCTTGTGAAATTATTTATCCTCTGAGCCTCAGTTTCCTAGTCTGTAAAACTGGGATAATACCTACCTTACAGAGTAGTCATATGACTAAGTATAATATCAGTCTAGTGCTGGGTGTACAGTTGATCCTCAAAATGGTTGATTTTTCGCCATTAAATGGCTGATTGATGAAGCGGCAATTCTGCTGTATTTGGAAATATTCACACCTGAGGGGCTGGAATGAGTAATTACTGACAGATGATGTAGAGACAAATCATTCATCAGGAAGGACTAAAACACATCTGTACTGCTTTCCAACTCTGAGATTCTATAAAAGCCTTGATTGGATGTTGCCATGGAACTACGGTTTCTTCTTTCTTAATAAGCGAGTGTGAACACCCAATCTCCTTTAGAGGTTCAGATGGGCCTAGTTGTTTATTAAGCGTCTGACTTGGGAGGCACATTCCAGGTGCCTCTAATACATTATGTCATTCAATCCTCCCAACACCCTAGTGGGAAAGGGATTTTAAAGATGTGAAAAAAGCCTCAGCAATATAAAAATTCAATGTAAATTCAGTATAATATTTAATGTAAAAATTCAAAAATAATTCAATATCAACTCAATGAGTGAAGGAGTGAGAGTCTGAACTCAAGACTTTCTACTAATTCAAATCCACATCTTTCCCTCTCTTCAGTATTCAGGTTAAGATGTGGTTAAATTGGAACTTGATTTATTTGGCAGAAGGGGCCATAAGTAATGGGTATTTTTAAGCTTTTAGCCCTTGGTAACCAAATTCTGCATATCCACTGCTAATTTCATGTCAGCAAGGGCCACCTGTGTTTCTTGCTGTTGCTGAGGCTGCTTGGACAGTATTTTGCCCACTGGGTGCTGGGAGCACAGGTGTGGGAGCTAGAGTAAAAGCCAAAAAATCTAATGACTTTGAACTCCCAAAGCATGAGGCTCTGGGCTCTCAAGCCCTCAACTGAAGACACACTGGAAATAATGAGAAGCAGCTGCATTGTTTTCCATCGCTTTTAGGTTTATAAGCGTTCAGGGCAAAGGAGGTCATTGTAAATCATGTATTTTGTAAGTCACTGGTGTATTAGAAGAGACTTTTAAATATTTGTCATGTCATAGTTGAATATGAAATGTAAATTGCATTTAAATTTTCTCATCAAGACTGAAGAAGACAATTTTGCCCAGAGCTGTCCATCTGTAAGTTTAGCAAACCAGGCACCAGCTATATTTCATAACAGGCTGGAGAGATACCCCAGAAAACAAGGGTGCTCCGGCAGAAGTGCTAATTCTCATTAGGTCAACTGTGGATGGGAAGAATTCCTCTGTGAGCCTTTGCAGCCCATTTAGCCACAGAGGAAGCTCAGTATAAAGTTCTCTTTTCCTAAGTGACCAACAGAGGCTGAAAAAGTTGAAAACAAAGGAAACCAGCTCTCTTTTCAAAGGTCAGCTGGGCTCTGGTTGTTAAACCCACAACATCTAGCAGATTATATTTAGACACTATTTTGCATACTGAACTCTAGTTTTGCATGAAACATTTGTAGCACGGAAGGCATTATGTGTAGAAGACAAAACCCTCAAACAAAATAATTTCTACTGCCTCTGTGTAAGAAGTAAACGAATCCTACTCCAGTATTTGCTATGATCTGGGTGTTGTTGGGATCTTGTGCAGTTGCTATGGAAATGTCAGGATCCCAAAAGAGCATAATTTCCACTAGTACTACAAAAATGACCCCACTTAGCACAGTGAATTGATTGATCTCTGCCCTGTAATTTGGCAGAAGTCTCAAAGGCCTCCCATCTCTCTCACTGTTCTTTCTTATGAAATGCAGTTGGCTCAAAGAGCTTGTGTTAGAGAGTATTAAAGAAATGCAGTGGTTGAGCTAAAAGCTAAAGCATGTATTTAAGGCAGCGCATTTTTTTAGAATTATAATATCAAGTGATGTTTCATTTCTAGTGTAAATTTAGGAATGTGAAATGGTTAACCAGCCTCAATTGGTAGCATGCCATTTATTTTATTTCTCAGTGAGAGACTATCATTTGTTATCCATTGCAAATTTATTCTGAGGCTCCAAAGGTAAGCAGAGGAAAAAAATGTTTAGTGTCTAGGTCATGTTTGAATTGGCTAGGAAATCACAGAAGCAAAACAGATGAGTTGTTACCAGATTTGGTATTTTCATCATTTGGAATACGTCTAAACTCATTACTGTTCTTACTGCACTTTTCATCAGAGGAATTACATACACAAATTATATACCACAGTGATCTGAATATTAGAGAGCCGAGATCCACTCTTCCCTATTTGCTGATGGGCAGTGAGCTGTCAAGGAGGCAAAGAACCCTGCCAGGGAATGAGGGGAATAATGTTTTGTTTCAAGTTGTATTGTTTTCTTCCATACCTGGGCTACCCAATTACTTTCCAATGTCTTTGACAGCCTCCCTACTTACTTTAAAGATGTAGTCTTTCTTTGCCTGCCATTTCATCACAGCTGCCCTCACCCCCCGCCCTCAGCCACCCAGCACACACCTATTCAGGTTCTACCTTCTATAAGTCCCAGAACAGATTGCAAGTTCTTCGTGATGCTGTCTCAGCTAGTACAGCCAGCATCATTAAAATTTCTACATATAAAACTTTCTTCCGGGCTTCCCTGGTGGCGCAGTGGTTGAGAGTCCGCCTGCTGATGCAGGGGACATGGGTTCGTGCCCCGGTCCGGGAAGATCCCACATGCCGCGGAACGGCTGGGCCCGTGAGCCATGGCCGCTGAGCCTGCGCGTCCGGAGCCTGTGCTCCGCAACGGGAGAGGCCACAACAGTGAGAGGCCCACGTACCGCAAAAAAAAAAAAAAAAAAAAAACTTTTTTCCAAACCATCAAGCCACTTATACTCTATGGCATTCACTGAGTTTTTCCCCAGTGAATCTAATAGCCTCTTTTAGTTTCCAGTCTTATCAATATCTCTGCATCATTTAGCATCATTCACCAGACCTCTGTGCCCATGCCTGTTGTGATTCTGTCCTCTCTTGTTGCCCCTCATCTCTGTTAATGCTCTTTCTCGGGTCCCCTGCTGTCTTCCCTTCCTTTCCACAACATTTGTTCATTCATTCATGAAACAAACATTTACGGGGCACTTATCAAGTTCCAGGCTAGAGGCTGAGGATCTGCAGATACAATGATGAACAAGGTGTGCTCCTCCTCCATCAAGAAGTTTACAGTCTAAAGTAGAAGAAAGGTCAGCAGATCAGCAATTGTTGCTTGATGATTCCTTTTGTAGATGTGTGTGAAGTCTACTGCTAATGAGAGCACAGAGGAAAAGGTTCTAAAATCCAGGTAGGAGAAGGAACCAAGGAAGGCTTCCTAGAGAAGGTGACCATTTAGCTGAGTCTTGATGAAGGGGTAAAACTTATTCAGATGAAGGAGAGAGTGTTTTTCAGGCACAAGGAACAGAATGTGACAAGACATAAACACATGGAATAGCACGTTGGGGAAATAAGGAGCTTGTGGATTGGGAGGCAGTGTGGTGTAGCGGGGAAGATTATAGTCCCTGGAGTTGGAAATGGAATTGGATCCTGGACATATGACCATGGACAAATTGCTTAATCTCGGAGAGCCTCAGTTTTATCATCTATAATATGGGAATAGTAATATCTACTTGTGGTGCTCTGGGAGGGTAGTTTAATGGTAAATAACATAAGGCACCTGCATCAGACCTGGCAACCAAGTAGACACCCAGAAAACTGTAACTATGATTATTATGGTGATGATGATGTGATGGTTAGTTTTATGTGTCAGCTTGGTTAGGCTACAATGCCTAGATATTTAGTCAAATGTTATACTGGATGATTTTTGCAAAGGTATTTTTTGGATGAGATTAACATTTCAGTTGGTGGATTTGAGTAAAGCAGATTACCCTCCATAATGTGGGTGGGCCTCATCCAATCAGCTGAAGATCTTAAGAGAACAAAGACTGACCTTCCCTGAGCAAAAGGGAATTCTGCCAGCAGGCAATCTTTGGCTTGAACTTCAACTCTTCCCTGAGTCTCCGGCATGCTGGCCTACCCATCAGTTTTGGACTCATCAAGCCCTCCACAATAGTGTGAACCAATTCCTTAAAATAAATTTCTCTCTCTCTCTCCACACACACACACACACACACACACACACACATGCAGTTGGTTCTGTTTATCTGGAGAACTGTGACTGACACAGATGGGTTACCTGAACCCCCAACCGCCTACTTGAAATCTCCACTTGGATATCTAATAGGCATTTCTAGTTTAATATATCCTAAAGTGAGCTTCAGATAACCTCCCCTCCAAACCCTACTCTTCTTGCAGTCTTTCCTATTCCAGTAAGTATCAACTCCATTCTTATAATTGTTTGAGTCCCAAACCTGATGTCATTCTGGACTGTTCTTTGTCTCACATCATACATCTGATTCACTGTCAAGGCCTCTTAGCTCTATGTTCAAAACATATCTAGAATTCACCGTCTCCACCACTATCCTCATGGCCCATACCACCTGGATTATTGGAATACCTTTCGAAACGGTCTTTCCTCATCCCCTTCTCAGAAGCCAGAGAGATCCTGCCATCCTCTGTTCAAAACCCTCCAGGATATCTCTGAAAGTGAAAAGGCTGAAGTCCTTACCTGGCCCACAAGGCCCTACACAGTATAGCCCCTTTCCTCTGGCCTCTCCTCCTATTACCCTCTTCTTGGTCATTATTCTTGGCCAATCTGTCCTCCATGTTGTTCCTCAAAGTCACTGCATCACAAATGTCTGAGGGCCATTCCACTTGGTATTCTCTCTGCCTGGAATGCCTCCCCCAGATTTCCACATGGCACTCCCCTTCTCTCCTAAAGATCTCAGCTCAAGGCAGTGAGGACTTCTCTGAAAATTCTGTCTAAAATGTCAACTTCCTTCTCCCGTTACCCTCCCCACACAGAATTCCTGTCCTCCTTCTTTGCTTTATTTTTCTCCTTAGCACTTATCACCATCTCACCTACTAGATTTTACTTATTAACTTCTTTACCCTCTGTCTCTCCCCACTAGAATCAGGCTGCGTGAGAGCAGGGGTTTTAGCATCTTTCGTTCAGTGCTGCATCCCCCAGTGCCTAGAACAGAACCTGGCACTTAATAGGAGCTCAGTAAATATCTGTTAAATGGTCAAATGATCAAGATGATGATGACGAGGAAGAGGAGGAATAATTAAAATAGAGGTAGGGTCCTAATGTGTTATTTGTGATATAGGAACATGTCCATCTCTCAGATCTCCCAGTCTTAGAAAATCCAATACCTGAATGTTGGGCCAATCTCCCCTATCATTTTCACCAAGAATGTTTACTTAAAATGCTGATCACTGGGTCTTAATTCTGGAGATTCTGATTCAGTAGGTTTGGGGTAGGCCTCTAAATCTTCATTTAAAAAATGACATCGATGGGGGCTTCCCTGGTGGCGCAGTGGTTGAGAGTCCGCCTGCTGATGCAGGGGACATGGGTTTGTGCCCCAGTCTGGGAGGATCCCACATGCCGCGAAGCAGCTGGGCCCATGAGCCATGGGCGCTGAGCCTGCGCGTCCGGAGCCTGCGCTCCGCAATGGGAGAGGCCACGGCAGTGAGAGGCCCGCGTACCGCAAAAAAAAAAAACAAAAAAACCCCCGACATTGATGCAGGTGCTTCTTGGACCATACCTTGGGAAACAACGACTAGGACTGAGTCCCAAATTGTATAAGCCATGTCTAGCTCCCAGATGTATTTTATTTGGTCCAGAAAGTACTGGCTCACTAAATGTTTAAGAAAAGTACATTACTTATCAACACTTAAAAGTTTCCTATATCATCATTATTTACAGATTTCTATTTTAATTTGATGACTTGACAATATTGGACCTGTATTCCTAGACGGCAATAATTGGCTAAAGCTTGGTGGCAGCTGCAGATTTCTTTTAAAAAGGACACATCTAACTGTCTACTCCGGGTTACCACAGATACCATCCTCCTCATTATATCTTAAACACTGCACTCATTTATCAAAGCCCCAGAAAACATTCGAGTATGGGGCACCTTTCCTAACCAAGCCAAGCCCAGGAAGGGACTGATGTCAGGTCAGCATAGCTCTATACAAATCCTGAAACTCAAAAAGTCTGTTGGCCACTGTAAATCCAGGAATCTCAGAACAGGCCACACAAAGACCATTTCTGTGAGGAGCATGAAGAAAATTGCCTTTTTCTTATTTTGCTGATGATTCTGTTCTAGAGGAAATATAAACCACTAGGTAGTTTCTACATCAAACTTTTAATACATTAGTCAGTCATTTTACTGCTAAGGAGCAATTAGATTTACATAAAGATGTACATTGAGTTTTTCATCATTCTTCCAACAGAAACAGGTGATCAGGTCTTGGCTCCTCAGAAGAACTCTGCTCATCTCACCAGAAGACAGACAGACACGCATCAAGAATCATGCTCCAAAAGGAATATTCTGATTGGACCAGACACCTGCTCTTTAGCAGAGTTCTCTCCTAGGATACTTTCTTATGGTCAGCTTGGCAGTACGGTTTTGGTTGTGATCTGGGCTGTGCCACTCAAGTGTCATCCAACTCATTCCTAAGTAAACTTGTCTATTTGCCTCAAGAGTGGATTAAAAGAAAACAGGCAACCACACTTTGAAGAACCCAATATAAATATACATAAACCCTAGGCTGGGAGTCCTAGCCTCTGAGAGTTGCAGTCGTATGGCAGTAGGAGCCACAGCTGTGACACTGAAGGACCATTACGGGCAGAACTAGTGGCTCACCAGTCAGGCTAGCAGGCAGTTTGGTGAAACATGACCTTGATGTTGACAGTAAATAAAGGTAACGGGCTCTCAAGAGGTACACTGAGACATTTGGGATCATGCTAAAGGAAGGGAGGATACTCTAGTTCCTAGTGACTATAATTGGTTGGAGACTTGGTCAAAGATATTTTCCATTGTTACTGTTACCCCGGGATCTTCACTATCTCCCCACAGCTTCTAAGGTCTAGGAAGTAGTGGCTCCATAGATAGCAGAGCCAGCATTAAATACGAGTTCAAATGTCACTTTTTCCCTATTCAAAGGTGAAAACACTGAAGATACGTATTCCTGCAGTTTTACAGAAGTTTTAAAGTTATTCGTTCATGTCAAACCCACTGTATTGAAATGGTAATTGACATTTTTTACCATCTAAGTATCTGTCGTAGATTTCCCTAAGACTACTAAGTGCATTAGATGAGTGTCTAGTCAGATGTGATCCTCAGCCTTAGCTGGCAGCCCCAGCCCAGTCAATCAATTTGAAGATGGGTGCTACTTTTGTATTACTATTGGTCACAAAAGGAGCTCAACAAATGATTGTAGACCAATGAGAGGAAAGACACCCCTCCCCTGGAAAACCATCTGAGGACAAATGACTCATTTCCTGTTTCCATATAGAAGTGCAACATATTGGAAAGAGCGCAGGTTTTGAGCTTTGAAGGACTCAGGTTAAGATCAAACCTCTGCCACTTCCCAGGAGTATGGCCTCTAGCACTTTAGTTGCTCTCCTGAGCTTTAGTTTTCTCATCTGTAAAGTGAAGATAATATTGACCATTCATACTTCATAGGGTTTGGGCTTGAATAAAAAATGACATGTGTAAAGGATCTAGTCCACTGCCTGACTCACCAAGGCTCCATTAAGCATCACGAATTTGGTTATTGTGGTTGTTCTTACACTAAGAATGTCATAGGGACTCAGAGAGCCATAGAATTGAAAAGGATGTAAAGTTTTCTAATCCTACTCTGTTTAAGAGGCACAAAGCATTTCAGATAAGGGATTATGCAGTTTTTGCTTTAGAGTGTTATTTCCATTAATTAACATTAATACTAATATCACCTGACATTGTTTGAATACTGACTATGTGTTAAAGTCTGGTATTTAATGCTCACTGTAACTATTATTATTATTATCTCCTTGCTTTACAGCTGAGGACTTGGAGGTTTAGTCAAGTTCCATCACTTGCCCAAGGTCAGACTGCTGGCCTTGATCCCTGATGCTCTCAATACCATTCTATGTTGTCTCCCATGTTCAGACTCCCAAGGTCAGTCTTGCTGCTGACAAAAGCCCTTCTTTTTTTGTTTTTCTAAATAAAAACTAGGCAAATGGAACACACATGCCTTCCAGGCATATAAAACCCCTGCTGATACCAGAGTCTCAAAAAAGTAAACACACCTGACTCATTAGCCTTCTGTTTTTTGACTTCTTTTCACCCTAGCTTTATCTCACCAAATTCAGAGGCTAAAATAGTTTTAAATGCCCTTGGCTTTTTCTGTGATGATGTGCAGTAGGACACCCTTTCTGAAATCTGTCTGAGAGATTCTGGTCTAAGGTTCCACTTCATAATTGTACATGTTGAGGTTGCTACGTGACAATATTCAACTGGGTTAGTCCAACATGATATAGTGTGACACTGTTCCAGGTGTAGCTGTGAAAATGTGAGCAGGGAATTTGGGGGACAAGGTGA
Organism: Phocoena phocoena; assembly: GCF_963924675.1. Classification (NCBI taxonomy): domain Eukaryota; kingdom Metazoa; phylum Chordata; class Mammalia; order Artiodactyla; family Phocoenidae; genus Phocoena; species Phocoena phocoena. The sequence continues at coordinate 72,432,572 of NC_089234.1, read as the reverse complement.
ACCTGACAGAGCCCTTAAGGGTGGAGTCTGGTTAGGATGCTAAGGGTCAGGTAAGATTGGAAGGAGGTAGAAACATTCATTTGAGGGTCTTTTGCTGGTGCACAGGCAGAGTCTGGGTGATGGGGGTGGGCAGGCAGCTCTTCTGTAGGGACCTTGTGTGTCTTCAGCTTCAGGGGTTAAGTTCATCAACAGGGGTAGTGGTCTGGCTCTTTGGAGGCAAAAGTGTCTGCCTTACACCAGCAATATGTACTCTATAAATATTTGTGGGATCAATGAATAAGAATAGCTGAGGAAGGGAGGGAAATGTGAAGACGAGGAGACATTATCAGTGTGACATTAAAAAAGAGATGCATTTGGGGTGACAAGCAGAGAAGGAGGTGACTCTTCAGGTCAGGTGGTCAGTCATAAATGAGAGGTTTACTACAAAAATAGGACACAAAACTCCATAGTAAGTTGTGGATGGATAAGTGGATGGATCCAACTGTTAAAACTGTAGTGTTTATAACTGTGGGGTGGAGATTATGGACAGTTTTATTTCCTTCTTTTTGTTTATCAGTGTTATATTATTTCATTGTTTTATTCAGGTTTGTTAGACTTTACCTACACATTATTCTTGGGTCTGTTGCATCTTGCAATGAACTTCGACAAAGCCTTTGTCCTTTTGTCACATGAGGAACTGACTGAAATCTGTAGGTCAGGTGAGCCTAAATGAGACTTTTTCTTAACTTATCCAAGGTTCATTTAACTCTGTCTGCTTATCCACATCAGCCAGTAGCTGACAAATGTGCCTTTCTCAATGAATCTTTCTGCCAGTTCTTCACAGTCCTTGTTCGAGTGCTTTTCTCAGCTTACCCAGACATCAGTGAGAAAAGGAAGATTTACACTATCTCTTTGAATTGACAGTGCCCTATTTTCTTTTCTTGTATGCAACCCCATGTATAATTAAAATCCTATCAAGTTTTGGTAGCTATTACAGATACTTACAACAATATTATAAGAAAAGCTGTTTCCCAGCCCAATTGATTACAGAATGCTGTTGGCTTTGCTGGTGAAATGTATCTAGCACAAACATTGACTTTGGTATTTTCTTTCTTCTTTGTCTTGCATTTCTTTTTTAGCCTTAGAGGTGGTGTCACCTGGGGCTTGATGCCAACCTCTTGGCGCTCAGCAGGATAAAGAAGCCTGGGGAGAATGTTGTTTGACATTAAAGAATGTTTAAAGTTCATTATTTGTGAACTGTACTGTTGTGTACAGAGCAATTTATGCTACACCCTTCTGACTCCCTTTTTGCTTGGATTAAGTCTCAGCTCTGATTTGTCTGATGTTTATCTGCATTAAGCCTCTCTCTTTCTCTCCTTCTCACTCTTGTTTCTTTTGTAAATAAAATATCTGAAGAAAACAGAGGTGAAGAATGGTAATGGGGAGGAACGTTGTCTGGAGACTTTTCTGTATGATTACTATAATTTGAGGAACAGATGTGGGGGAAGATTCCCCTGCTTTCTGAAGAATCTAAAATTTAGGCTTGTGTATAAACAGTTTGGAACCCATGTAATTTCGATATTTAAAGTCCTGGTGTAACCAGTCACATTTTTTGGTGAACTCTCCGTAATCTAGGTCTCGGGGTGACCAGAGTCCAGAGGATGAAGTAGTAGGTTTGGCTGTTTGCTTCCTCCTGGTTTTCCCTTTCTATGTTCCCTTTCTCCTCCAAGGTACTCTTGTCTTCACTAAGACCTCCCCCTTGGAAGGAACTGATATCAGGCATGGAATGGAAGTGAATGTAAGTCTTTGTGTTAGCATTTGCTGGAATTTTGAACTTCATTACTCATTTTGTGTCAAAGGACAATACTCTGAGAAAGTATTTAGTAAAAGATAAGAGGTACAAGTCAAGTCTGATGAAAGTTGATTAACTCCTCCACAGCTTGTTCTGTGGATTTCCTAGGACCTAGTGAGTGTCCCTGCCCATAAAACAAACATAACTTTACTTAGCATAAATTATTTGTACATCTATAAATGTAGGCATATCCATTTACAAAATGTAATAGTGGGTGAATTTCTAAATAGTGCAGTGCACAATTTCTTTTCAATGGCCAGTAAAATGTTGAAGTCTATCCATATGCCTCAGGCCTTTTTGCTTCTCATGCTTTCTTAGCTCATTTGAAGGCCAGTGGGCTCAAGGTTTGAAGAATCTGCCATGTAACCTGAGGGTTTAACTCTTCCAAAAGACTGAATTCAGGGAGTTAAAGGGTATATGTGCCATCTACCACCTTCCCTTAGTGAACAATCCAATGGAAGAAAGAAGTTTAACTGGGAAGAGACTTTCATATTTCCTATGGCAGGGTTTCCAGATCAGTGTGCCTAAGGATACAGAAGATTTTGAGTCAGAGGGAGGCGGCTTGGGAGGGAGAAGGACAGCGATTGCATTTCTGAAAAACTTTCCCCCAAATCATCATCTTTTAATGATTTTTAAGATAACCATCAAAAAAGCTCTAGAGGAAACTACATGAAATATGCAAAAAAACATTAACGGTTAGATAGTGAGACATGCAGTCAAAGGGTGGTGGCTGTTTTATGTGCTTGCTCCCAACCCAAAGTGCTCTCACTCCCAGCACCAACAGAACCTCACTTTGCTTAGAGTCTGGGCCTGTCCAGAGGGCCTGGAGGGCTGATCTCCAGGGCGCTGAATAGGAAAGACTCATCCAACTGGAAGGGGGAGTCGGGTTCACAAATTCAAGCCAAGAAAAATGGGTTGGAGTCAGAGGTCAGAGGTAACTTTGAGTCCAGTGTAGTGTCTACCTCTTAATATGTCCTCTGGATCATCTCTTGCACAGTCATGGATTGTTTCTGGAAAGAGACTATTTCAATACAGAGGCAGTTTAAGGGAAAAAGAAAACAACTCTAATAAAACCTCAGTAAGACTGGGAGAGCAGAAGACATTGCTGTGTAGCAGAGTGTGTGCAAATGTGCAAGCGGGGATGAAGGGAACCTTCTTGCCTTCTGGAGGCCTTTGGCACATGGAGCAGTTCGGCTTACATCTGGACTGGAGACAGAAGCCTTGGACTTAAACCTTGGGGCAGCTACCACACAAGAAGAGACAGCTGACTGCAATAGCTTGAACAGGAGCAGAGAGAGGACAGAAGTTAGACAGCAGCCCAGAGTTTAGGCTAAGGAGCATGTGATGCATTCTGTAAGGAAGTTTGCAGAGGCAGTCAGAAGTGGGACAGGCTGGCATCGCAAAAATACCAGTGAGGGCAGAACCAGAGAAATCCTGTTTTGTTATTCTTTTAATGATGCTGTTATGACTTACAGAATTTAGGTTACACAGTTAAACTACTGCTCTGGCACAAAGTGACTCCTGACTTTGCATTTGATCACTGAGGCTAGAGACTGAATCTGTCCAGTGAGCATGGCCCTGAGGTGGTATTCTGTGTCAGAGATAAGACTTATTGCTGGGTATTGCCCCTCTTCTAATATATGGAGGCTGAAGGACTTGAGGACTCTAAACTTGGCAACCTTCACATAATTAAGCATGCCCCAGATTTCCATGGGTTCTCCAGCCTTCAGAAGGAATCCTTTCCCCTAACCAACATTCTCATCTCGCATCTGGTGAGCCCTGAGAAATCCATTTATTTTTTCAGAATGGAATCCATACTTTCCAAGTATTTCCTGGGAATTTCCAAGGAACAATTAAATATTCTGGTTGTTTGTCACCTGAGAAGAGAACTACAATGCAGGAAAAAAAGCTTGGAACTGGATATAGACATCACTCTTTCTAGACCTGTTGGAAATGCCCTTCCACAAGGTTCTTTACTTGACATTGTCCAGCCACCAGGTTCCAAAACTAAGCCTACCCCTCTCAGAAAAATGCCTTTTATCAGAAGTTCCCAATTTAGGCTCATCAGCTCACAGCCCATTTCCTCCTCCAGACTAAAGCCTTCCCCCTTTTCTCCTTCAGGTGATTTGACAGAGGAGACATATTTTTCTTTAGGGGAATGCCCCGCCCTTGTTGATAAGATTTGGTTTAGCTCCCAAGTCATGGAATAGAGCAAGTAAAATATTTGACAAAAGTTGTTACAGTTGGAAGTATGTCACTTTTGGGGGTTTTAGAAGATTAGAAGGGACATCCATTCTTTTTTTTTTTTCCTCTTTTTTTTAACATCTGTATTAGAGTACAATTGCTTTACAATGGTGTGTCAGTTTCTGCTTTATAACAAAGTGAATCAGTTATACATATACATATGTCCCCATGTCTCTTCCCTCTTGCATCTCCCTCCCACCCTCCCTATCCCACCCCTCTAGATGGTCACAAAGCACCGAGCTGGTCTCCCTGTGCTATGCGGCTGCTTCCCACTAGCTAGCTATTTTATGTTTGGTATTTTTTATATATCCATGCCACTCTCTCACTTTGGCAGGGACATCCATTCTTAACGATCCAACCACCAGCATGAGGTGAAGACATGCCAGAATTGCTATCTCATCTTTCCTGCCATCAACGAGTCTTAGCTTCTAATTTCTTTCTTAACCACACACACACACACATACACACATACCCCTCATAAGAACAACACAGTACTTCTTTGTAGACAGGGATGTCTAGATTAAAAAAAAAAAGTCTTAATCTGTAAAGGTACAATCATACATCTAGTTTATATTACTAATTGCTGGTCAGAAGCAGTGTTCTAGAAGAGAAATGGGTGAGTACCTGTGTTATATCTGCGTAAGTAAAAGACCCTGCCCAAATGGCCATTCCAAAAGACAAATTCTGTTACAGAAATTTTGCTACAGAATAAAAAATCTGCACTCAAATTGTCATTTGATGTTTTAAATTTTCATCCTCCATTGGCATCTTCCTTACAAAAATAAATTAATAAATACAATCAAATAAGACCTTGAGAGGCTGTCCAGTTTCAAACAATTTTAAGGCACATTTGAATAATTTTGGTTAAGGATAGTCTACTAAGGTAAATATTTGGATAAAAGTGGTATTCTTCGTCCTGCTTCATTTCCAGAATATGCTGAGTTAGGATCTATGAGGAGGAAGAGAATAAGCACTTGGATTTCACTCTGGAATAACTTTCTTACAAGCCAACACAATTCGGTGAACCAGCAAATATTTCTACCGCCACTACTTTTATACTTAGAAAAGGACTTTCTTGTCTTTTAAATGATTCTTTGGAAAAATATTTTAAATCCTCCTGGGTCTTTTTAATATTTCAATTCTTAGCCTAACCTTTTGAATCATTACTTTCTGGCTTACCTTTGGGATTATGTTTTTCTGTTTGATCGTCAGAGTTCCAGTCTAGTAAAAGGTTTACCCAGAATGAACATAGTAGAAACAATGGAAATGGCTACCTATGTGGAGTTCTCCAATTTACTGCTCATCAGGACAAGAAGGGAACTTCTGAGGTTATGTCATCTGGACCCCTCATGGCCTTGGAGATAAATTCTTTGCATTTTATTTTTATTCACTCTCCTAGATTTCATTCTACTTTCATTTTTATTCCTCTAGATGCTCATTCGTTTCTCTGATTTTTGTCTATCACTTAGACAATGATATATCTCTTAGCAATGGTATATCTCCTACACAACGATATAGCTGCCTGATTTTATTGTATTAAATAAACATTTATAGAATGTTTTGCTCACTTCCCCTTTCTTACATTAGTTTTCTCTCCCTTCTCCTTTATCTGGTAAAGACCTAAAGGAGATAAGAGAGCCAACCAAAGGGATAAATATCTGGTAAGAAAACTTTCCAGAAGAGGAAACAGCAAGTTCAAATCCTTGAAAAGGAGCATGGCTGGCATAGGTTGAACAAGAACAAGAGGGTAGAAAAGATGAAGTCAGAAAGCAACTAGACCTTTATAAGCTATGAAGGGGCTTTGGTTTTTCACTCTGAGTGAGATGGAAAGCCCCTGGAGGATGTTGATCAGGTTTAATCTTTATCTTTAAAAGCTCACCCACACTAGCAGGTATGTTGAGAATAATATTATGACCAACAAAGATCAAAGAAAGGTACAAGGGTGGGAGCCAACTGAAATAACCTAGGAAAGGGATAATGGTGACTTGGACCAAGTTACTAGCAGTTAAAGAGATTAAAGAATTGTTTGGATTCTGGATGTATTTTGAGAGGGGAGCCCACAGGATCTGATAACCAATTTGATGTGGGATGATGAGGGAAAGAGAGGTAAAGGGTGAATCCAAGATTTTGGCATAATAAACTGGAAGAAAGGAGTTGCCACTAACTGAAAAGGGAATGGCTGAAGGTAGAACAAATTTGCAATAAGAACAAGATCAGGAGCTCAGTTTCTTTGGATATAGTCACACTGGGATTCCTAATGGCTGTCCAGATATAGATGTCAAGTAGGCAGGTGAATTTATGGATCTGGAATTCAGGGGACTGTTCCAGATTGCAGATACAAATATAAGAATCCTCATTATATATAGTATTTAAATATGGGAGAACGAATGAAATTTCCAAAAGAGTAAGAGTGTAGTTTAAAAGGAGAGGAGGTTCATGGATAGTAGTCTAATCCACCCAAGAGTTTTCATGGATTATGTCCCGTTACTGTAAAAGTCTCACTGGCATAGCAGTCTGTCCTTGCTTTAAGGGAAAATGCCCAGAGAATAAACATACCGTTGAAGGTTTTTTTAAAATTTCCACAGAGCACACACATTCACTGGTGGTGATCCAAGAACAGGTGTGTGTTGTCTGCGAGTCTGTATGTTTGTACATGTTTTCTTCTGATTTTGAAATATGTTGAGTGTACCAACTTGTTGGAAGTGTAATCTACTGGAGGAGGAAAAAAATACCAAGATTCGTTAGAAGAAATAAGTTAATTAATAAACCTAGAGAAAACTGTATAGTTCCTGAGTCCTTCCTGATGACATATGGAGAAGGATTCTGCTGAACGTGTATTTCTTGCTGCCACAAGAGTGAGGTGAGTAAGAATGCTATTGCAGATGGGAGAAATGCTTGACTGACTGCACAAGTGCCATCCCTGGTTGCCTTGGTTACAGGCAGCTTACTACACATGCAAATGAAGTAAGTGGTAGTTAGCAGTGGAGCAACAGGTGACCTAGCTAGCACTACCTTGGGGGCACTACCTTGTGTGGCAGGGATAGGATGAGGACAGGAGTAAAAGGACTCATTGTGAATAACAAGGGCAACAGGAACAAGGTTCCTGTTCAGCAACTGCTCAGTGTAGCAGAACCTTTTATATCTTCCACTAAGTTTGGTCAGCCTCAATGTAGATAACCTGCATCACTGCCACCCTGGTCCTGTCTAATGGCCTTCTAATGCTGAATAGAAGGACACCCTAGGGAGAACAATGTGGGCGGGTGAACAAAATCATTTAAAAATATCTTTCTTCTCACAAAAGGGAAGAGGACATTCTGAAATTCATCTGAGCATTTTAGCATTAATTTCTTTGTAAATCTCTGTGGGTATATACCCCCAGATATTAGTTATGCATTATTCCAAGATAAAGTGAAATGGAAAATAAATCATTAATAGAATCTATGAACATGGTTCTGCTTGCTCAAACCTTTATAATAAATCCAAATCTCACAAGTAATACAGGTAACATTTAAGAAAGGAGATTGTTACTCCCATTATATGGATTTGGTAGCTTGATCTGAAACAACTCAGAATTTCTTTGGAAGTCTGGGTGTGAAATTAACTCCCTCTTCCTCATCTGGCAGGCTTCACTGGGTTAATGAAGTCCCGGGAAGAAGGCTGCCCACTTACCGTGAGGGCTGTGGACAGCCTGATAATCCAGAGCTATCAGAACCCACGATGAGCAACAGTATTATGCTGGGCCTCCTTCTCGAAGCATTTAGAGCCAATTTGATTTTTATTCTGCCTCTGGCACAAAGGTACTTTGGAAGCTCTAATGTGGACATTTCAATACTGGCTTTACAGGAATCTTAAAATGTTTCGAGAGTTGGATTGAGGAAATGAAGCAAGGAAACAAAGACCCTTATTTCTGATTCTAAAGTTGATTTTCTGCCACCTGGATAGAGCTTTCACGAGGGGGAAATGATGCACAGTGTAGATTTGGGTCAGCAAAATTGGGAAGTCAATTATTTCGTTCCATGTGGTTTCACAGGGGAAGAAAAAGATGAGCTAGTTGAAAACCACTGGGGAGAAAGCCAGATGTGTAACATGCACCCGCAGGTGATGATCACGTTGGTCATGTCGTCTGAGCAAGGGCAGAAGCTCCAGCTATGAGCACAAGCAGATGGAAGACCAGTTTTTATTCTTGGCAAGATAATAAACTCAACACTTCAGAGCTTTAAAAGCTTTTCAAATTATTTATCATCTTCAAGTATTCACCCAAACACCTATTCTTCCTATTAATGTTTATGCCAATAGGAAGAAGTACCTCATGGCTAAATGAAGCCCACAGATTGGCGATTATCACAGTACGTTAAGGATGCTCTGTTTAAGGGAATACTTTAAATAACTAGTGTCTCTTTGCATTGATACAATATATCTTTTCCCCCTATAATCTGAACAAGAATACCAACAACCTGCTTTCTCAGAAATAGCATTAATAACAGCCTAAAGATGAAATTCTTATATGGAGACACTAACTGCTTTGAGAAGATTCATTCCTACCCAAAGCAAACAAAAACATTTGGAAATCAAAGGCAGAATTCTTATTTTCTTTAAATAAGATGGAAGGAAGCAGTGAGTATTTATTTAAAGCTTGACTTTATTGCATATATACTTTCAAAGAGAAAATGTTGAAAGATGACATCTCTCTACAAATAACAAATGCTGGAGAGGGTGTGGAGAAAAGGAAACCCTCCTACACTGTTGGTGGGAATGTAAGTTGGTGCAGCAACTGTAGAAAACAGTATGGAGTTTCCTCAGAAAACTAAAAATAGAATTACCATATGATCCAGCAATACCACTTCTGGGCATATATCCAAACAAAACTCTAATTCAAAAAGATACATGCACCCCTATGTTCATAGCAGCACTATTCACAACAGCCAAGACATGGAAACAACCTGAATGTCCACTGACAGATGAATGGATGAAGGTGTGGTACATATATACAATGGAATACTACTCAGCCATAAAAAAGAATGAAATAATGCCATTTGCAGCAACATGGATGCAACTAGAGATTATCATACTAAGGGAAGTAAGTCAGAAAGAGAAAGACAACTATAATATAATATCTCTTATATGTGGAACCCAAAATATGATACAAATGAACCTATCTATAAAACAGAAACAGACTCACAGACATAGAGGACAGACTGGTGGTTACCAAGAGGGAGGGGATGGGGGAGGGATAGAGTGGGAGGTTGAGGTTAGCAGATGTAAGCTTTTATAAATAGAATGGATAAATAACAAGGTCCTATAGCACAATATCCTATGATAAACCATAATGAAAAATACTAAAAAAAGAACATATATATATATGTGTATAACTGAATCACTTTGCTGTATAGCAGTAATTAACACAACACTGTAAATCAACTATACTTCAATAAAAAAAAGAAAGATGACATTTCTTTGTCAGGATATTTTTTTAATAGAAATGGTACATACCCGTGTAACCTACACATTCTTTGTATGCAGAAGCATTGATTGACTGTTTATTATTATTTATTAATTTGTTTATTATTCTCTTTATTAAAGATCTGTACCAACCACTTTGTAATATGGGTGACCCCAGCCCTTGCCTCTTGGATATGCCTTACGGAGGTATCAGCTTTCCTGCTGATTGCTTTGTTCCACTTCCTTGCTGCATGAGAGAACTTCAAGCAGTTAGCTTTCTGACTAAACTCTAGGAGATAAACTTTTTACAAACTTATCCTATTTGGAAATTACTGTAATTAACTAAGAAATTACCATACACACTTGTTATTTATATCTTCTTGTTTAGAGCTATATGTAGGTCTTGTTATTCAGCACATTGATAAACATATCACTATATCATGAATTTGATTTTTTAGATATTTTGTATTTGATTAAAATTGGTTTCCTTTGTGATTTTACATATTTTATTTTATGTTTTTAAGGACCTTATTCTGAGAAAGTAGTCACAGGTCTCACCAGAGTGCCAAAGGGGCCATGAAACAAGAAAAGGTTAAGAACTCTGAGAGACTTTTTTGCAGTTTCATTTGTCTGAAAATGTTTTTCTCTTGCCTTTGTTTTTGGAAATTCTTTTTTTTGCTGGATATTAAACTCTAAGTTGGCTATTATTTCTTTCAGCATATGGAATATATCTAACCACTGTGTTTTGGCTTTCATGATTGCTACTGAGAAGTCACTGCTAATCTAATTTTCACGACGGAAGATATACTCCTTTTTAAAACTACTATTAAGTAGTTCTTTCTTTTGTTTTTCATTTTCAGTGAATTGGATTTAGATGTGTTTTTTTCTCTTTTTTGATTTGTTTGGCTTCTTGAAGCTATGGCTTGATGTCTTTCAATAGTTTTGGAAGAATTCTTTGAAAAATTCTCTTCAAATTTTGCCTCCACTCCATTATCTTATTTCTTTTTTTTTTTGCAGTACATGGGCCTCTCACTGTTGTGGCCTCTCCCGTTGCAGAGCACAGGCTCTGGACACGCAGGCTCAGTGGCCATGGCTCACGGGCCCAGCCGCTCCGCGGCACGTGGGATCCTCCCAGGCCACGGCACGAACCCGTGGCCCCTGCGTTGGCAGGTGGACTCTCAACCACTGCGCCACCAGGGAAGCCCCGTTATCTTATTTCTTTCAGGGACCTTCTCACTCTATGCCCTACATCTTTCACTCTTTCTTCTGTATTTTATAACTTTTGTCTACTGTTGTGTTATTTTCTCTGGTCTACCTCCCAGTTGTCTGATTATTTCTTCAGCTGTGACCAATTTGTTGTTATTATTGTCCATTGAATTCTTAATTTGGGTTACTGTATTTTACAGTTGTAGAATTTCTCTTTGGCTTATTTTCAAATCTGTTATGTCACAATTCCAGAGTCCTTGAGTTACAGCTTTTTTTTTTACCCTTCTATTTTCTCTTTTCCAATCATGTTTCCTTTCTCTGCATTCATCAGAATGACATGTAGATTAAAAGGCACAATTAAACTTTACTTTTAAAAATAAGTTTAAAATCATTGAGGCATTACATAGAACAGAACTTGAGTACTGGAACTTCTCTCTGGGCCTCAGTTTCCTTATCTGCAAAGTGAGGGGACTGGGAAAGATCAGTGTTTTCCAGAAATTGTTGGATTTTACAAGCCAGTAAAATTTCCAAAAATAATTTGGTATGCATTAAAGGGTTGTCAAAGTTTTATGTTTCTAAACGACGATATGAGCAAAACAAACCATTATTTCTGAAAAGAATGGACATTTAACACAAACAAATTTTAAAATAATGATCAATTCTTCCAAAAGAAAATCAGCTTGCATCTGCTATGTTGTCCTTACTTTTCTGCTGACCAGTCCTCAGACCCAAGTTTTGGAACCAGACTAATTAAGGATATGAAGTTCCTTCCAGAATTTACATTATCTGACTTCTAAGATAAAGTACTAATTATGTAGAATTTTTAATGAACACAATAAGAGATTCATTAGAGAGATAAGATGGCTTAACTTTGTTGAGGAAAGTTTCATAGCAGAGTCAGGACTCTCACTGGAACTGGTTTAAATCAGTCTAAGAATGTCCTGGCAAGTTTAAAAAATTCCCAAGGCTCAGGCCAGTGCCATTCTCATTTAATTTGTCTGCGGTGGAGCCCTGACATGGATAGTTTACAGCACCCAGGTGATTCTAATGAATAGCCAGGGCTGAGCACCACTGTGGAAACCTCATGGGCTTTGAAATCAGAAAGTTTGAAGCCTTAAACAAAATGAAAAGACAACCCACAGAACGTGAGAAAATATTTGCAAAGGATGCGGCTGACAAGGGATTAATCTCCAAACTTTCTTGTGGCTAAATATCAAAAAAACAAAGAACCCAATCAGAAAATGGGCCTAATAGACATTTCTCCAAAGAAGACATACAGATGGCCAAGAGGCACATGAAAAGATGCTCAACATTGCTAATTATTAGAGAAATGCAAATCAAAACTACAATGAGATATCACTTCACACCAGTCAGAATGGCCATCATCAAAAAATCTACAAACGATAAATGCTGGAGATGGTGTGGAGAAAAGGGAACCCTCCTACACTATTGGTGGGAATGTAAATAGGTACAGTCACTATGGAGAACAGTATGGAGGTTTCTTAAGACACTAAAAGTAGAGCTACTATATGATCCAGCAATCCCACTCCTGGGCGTATATCTGGAGAAAAACATGGTTCGCAAGGATACATGCACCCCAATGTTCACTGCAGCACTGTTTACAATAGCCAAGACATGGAAGCAACCTAAATGTCCATCGACAGATGAATGGATAAAGGAGATGTGGTACATATATACAATGGAATATTACTCAGCTGTTAAAAAGAATGAAATAATGCCATTTGCAGCAACATGTATGGCTCTGGAGATTATCAAACTAAGTGAAGTAAGTGAGACAGAGAAAGACAATTATGATATCGCTTATATGTGGAATCTAAAAAAAATGATACAAATGAACTTATTTACAAAACAGAAACAGACTCATAGACTTAGAGAACAAACTTATGGTTACCAGGGGGGAAGGGTGGCAGAGGGGATAGATTGGGAGTTTGGGATTGACATGTACACACTGCTATATTAAAACTAGATAACCACCAAGGACCTACTGTATAGCACAGGGAACACTGCTCAGTACTCTATAATAACCTAAGTGGGAAAAGAATTTGGAAAAGAATAGATACATGTATATGTATGACTGAATCACGTTGCTGTACACCTGAAACTAACACAACATTGCTAATCAACTATACTCCAATATAAAATAAAAAGAAAAAAAGAAAAAAAAAGAAATTTAGGCTTAACCCTACTGCTTACTCACTATGTGTATGATCAGGTCACTCAAGATGGTGGTTCTCTTGCTCTCTGTACATTCCCTGCTCGACCACTCCCTGTTTCACCTACACCCTACTCACATGAATATCCAATCCTCTTAATCGTAGAGCTTAATCAGTAACTACCTATAAGCTTGCCACCTGCCCCAGCCGCTGGTTTCCCAGATAACTGACAAGCCAATCTGAGGTTAATTCCCCCTATAAATGGTAGCCTCCCTCTCCTCCAAGCAGTGAAGACTGTTGTCGTGTCCTGCCCACCCGCCTGCCCGCCCTCTGCCTTAGGTGGTGGGGTATCGCTCTGGGACCTTTTGCTTCTGACTTGTAAGATTCCTTATGCAATGAATAGTGAATGTCGCTGTCACTGTCTCTGGGTTCTTTCTTCACTTTTGTGGCTGGGCAATTACAAGGCTCCTAGGCTTCAGAGTGCAGCTCTACACTATGTAACCTTAGAAAGTTATTTAAACTTTCTGGCCCTCAGTTTCCTCATCTGAAAACTAGGGATTATAAAACCTGTTTCACTGGATCAAATGAGATAATACACGAAAATTCCTCTGTAAACTATAGAATACTATATAATAAATGATGTGATGATGTTATCATCATTCATTGCCCCAATGAAGGCAGAGAGGCTAAACAGAGCCTAGTGTGTGTGGAAGTGATAGAACAAAGACAACTTGATTGTGATGGGAAATAGTGAAGAACAAAGATTTATTGGCTCTTCAGTATTTGGTATTGAAGTTTCAACTTAAAGCAGAAGTTTTGTATTACTCATCAGGTTATTGAAAATATTCCTATATAGTAGCTATGATCAGATACTTAAGTTATTTATAACCCTCAAAATAACCCTACAAAATCTTCTTATCAAAATTTGACAAATGAGGACATACCTCAGGAAGCAAAATTACCTTATCATCTAAAGGTTACCTAGTGCCTAAAGAGCAGAACCAAGATTTGAACTCAAGTCTGGCTCCGACTCCTGTGCTCTTTGCATATGCAAGGACCAGGGTGGCAACTCAGTTCTGGTTTGGTCAACGGTCACTTAAACACCTTATTTTGTAAGCTGTCAGCTCTTAGAAGAGAAAAATGTATTTTAAGCCAAATCATGCAAGCTAGGTGAAAATATGACCTGCGGATGGACCCAGCCCTGGTGTTTGCTGAGGCCAAAGTTTATAGGATGGAGCTGACCTAGTAAAGTCCTCCTTCCCTTGCCCCCTCAGTTAATCCTCCCATTAGGAGGATTTTTTCCATCTCATTCTCATGAGTGTCACTAGCAAATAAAACGAAGAGGTTGTTTGGCAGCAGTTCAAATGTCCCCCTTCCAGGTGTACTTGCCTTTTAACAGGGAATTCATCAAGCTTGAAATACATTCAGGACCCAAACAAATGAATCACCTACTATGGAATTTTAGAAACTATGGTCAGCAGCTGGGGAAGATATTTTAGGACAAAACACTTTTATTGCGAGCCTCTGGAATCGTAGCCCTGAAATGTACAGGAAAGTGCACAGTTTATTTCTATTAATAGTGGTTTATTAGAAGGAAAAAGATAAGAAAGATGAGAAACATTTTAGTATTGAGTAGCCAGGCTTCAGTGAAAGCCAGGGTGTCATCATCACAATTTAAGATAGAAGAGTAGACACAGGAGTCTGAAGCCAGTGGTCTGAAGACGACTCAAATAGTGCTTGATGCTCTAGAGTTAACTCTTCAACCTGTTACTCTCCATGGGCTGCTTCTTCTGGTTCTGCTGCCAGCTACCTCTTTGTTGACTCTCTCTACTTCTACTTGTGACCTTCTCTTTCTGAGAGTTCCTACTTGGTACTACTTTGGTCTCTGCTTACTCTCACTGTAAATTCCATTCACATTCTCCAAAACATGATCAGATTGATTTGAACTGTTACCATCTGGTATAAAATGCCCCTGCTGGGCAGAGGTCTCAAGACAGATCACATCAAAGGGCACAGACCACAGACAACTGTCTCTAGCTCAGATGTTAACTCCTGGTCAAATTGGGTACGATTAAGCTAGCTGGAACCCATGGTACAAAGTGGGGGTGACTTTTGGTCAAAGAACCACCAAAAAGGGGATTAGAAGAATGACAGGCACTCAGTATGAACTGTTAAATACACGCTCCATGTAGACACATGCCCATTCCACCAACTTCATACCTGATTACTATTCAGATGTCCTACTGAGCAGGGCTGGATTAGGATAAGGCAAGAGAGGCCTGGGTGAAGAATTTTAGAAGGCATTAATTTTCAGGGACCTGCAAGGGCAGAATCAATGGCTAAGAGTGAATGCCTCCTTACGTTTTGTACCCGAGGCACTTCATTTGCCTCACCCTAGTCCTTGCCCTGCTATTGAGAGGCAGTTTCTTCTGTTTTGACTTCCTTTTACCGTCTATTACTTGAGTTTTAATGGTGTGTCTACCACTAATACTGGTATTTCAAAGACAAAAATCCATAGGAGTTCCAAAAACCTGACCATAGGGTTGCATTTTCTATGGAGAGGTAGCATTTAGTAAGTCTTCCTAAATGAATCCTAAAGAAAAAAAAGATCAACCACAGGTTTTGTTTCACCTTGATAAATGTTAATTAACAAAAATAGTTTGGAAATTTTGTCATCAATTTTGTTCCTTTCTGTATTGAAAGGATTATAAAAAACAGCCCATGTAGTTATTTTCTGAGCTGAGCTTCAGTGAACTGTACGAACCTGAACTCTCTTTCCGATGTGAAGAATGAAATATCTTACGGGTGGAGGGCCAACTATTTTTCACAGAACAGAAAAACAAGGAAATTTTTTCCCCCAGTGGATTGCTTCAAATTTGAATCGTGTGGTGTGCAACTAGAATTATTTGCATCAGGTTATAAGCTGTTACCAGTATCTGTTGTATTCCTACAGACATGAGTCATTATATAATACATCAAGTGGCACATCTCAAACATATTGGACTTGAAAGTAAACCAAATGGCAATTATAGAGCAAGCACTAAGGGTAAGTGGCAATTTTCTTCCCTAGTAAATTAAATGTGGATCATAAAAACTTACTTTGGTAAAAAAAAAAAAAATAAGACCTGTAGTGAATGCACCAACCAGATCCCCCTTTAGGGATTCATTCCTCCAGCCGTCAAGAGTGTTAGCTGCTGAAGGCTCATGTCTATGTCCCTATTGGGGGGAATTGCCCTCTGTTTACTTACACTGCTTAGCCCAAGGTTATGCCCCTTCCAAGGGAGCAGCCTGCATTCAATAACTGGCTGAAGCAGGGGAACAAAAGACTGAAACTTTTACCTCTGGTACAAGCATCTCTAAAGGATCATCCCATCTTCGGAGCAACGTGTAGGATCCACGAAGTTACTGTAATTGCAACACAGTTCAACTTCTCCCTCTGCCCAGTTCTTTTTACCTTATGTCCTCAGAGGTGCTGGTCCTGAAAGCATCCCTCAAAAACTCTCTCACATGCGGATGTCAGAATTTCAGTATTTATTTCCTGGGAACCTGATCTGTGACAATTGGAACCAGAAGTTATCCTAAGAGATTTTGAGATTTGGGAGCTGGATGATCCCCTAGTTGAGTAGCAGAGAGAACTCCATCACTGGTGGTAGGTGGAGGATGAGTAGTGGCTGACATGCTATAGGAATGCAATTGTTAATGATTAATTGGTACGGAACTGGGATATGATACTGATAGAATAAAATGCACTGAGAGGTGTTTTTCAGATTTATAAGAGATATGGGTTATGGTGTCTTTAGAACATGGCTGGAAATTTTTTTATACTCCTTCCATTAATAAGTAGGAACTATGTCTTCTATCCCTGAATTTGAATGAACCTTTGACTGCTTTGATCAACAGATTATGGTAGAAGTGATCCTATGTGATTTATGAGAATCTATCACAAAAGGCCATTTAGCTTTTACTAGACTTGTTTACTCTTTTTTCAAACAATAGCTTTTTATTTACTTGTTTATTTAATTTTACCATTTTAATCATTTAAAGTGTATGGCTCAGTGACAACCTTGTTTATTCTCGAAACTTTGTACCGCTACGTAAAAATTCAGCTGCCCTGAGGTTGCCGTGCTATGAGGGAGCCCGTCATCTGGAGAGGTCCCAGAATAGCCCAACTTTTTAGTTGTCCTCGCCCAAGTGCCCAGTATATGGTGGAAGAAGCCTCCAGATTAGGATTTCTCAACCTCAGTACTATTCACATTTGAAGCCAGACAATTCTTCATTGTGGGAAGTTGTATCAGTGTACAGGACTATCCTGTACATTGTAGGATGGTTAGCAGTATCTCTGACCTCTATCTACTACTACCAGTAGTACTCCCTTTCCTGCAGCTGTGACAAACAAAAATGTTTCTGACATTGCTGTATTCCATGGGGACAAAACTACCCCCAGTTAGGAACCACTCCTTCAAATAAATTCAGCTCTCAGGCCTTTGAGTAACCTTAAGATATGAGAGCCTTCTCAGTATATATCCCAGACATCATGAAACAGAGAAAAGCAATTCCTCCCTATCGTGCCATCTCCAAATTCTCATCCTGCAGAATCTGTAAATATACTAAAATTGTTGTTGTTTACGCCAGTAACTTTGGGGGTGTTTTTTAACACAGTATTAGATAACCTGAGCAAGAGAGAAAGAATAGTTATAATAACTGTGGAACTGGATGACTATAGCATCCAGTTGTACTGGAGGCAATCAGTACATTGGAAAAGATAATGAAAATTGACACGTTTAATCACCAAATTAAAAAGTGAGTATGAAAGCCAGAGGTTCTTGGTGGCAGCATATAAAGAGACTCCTATCTCTAGAAAGCTGAGGATTGCGTCCCAAACCTTAATTATAAAAGCAGGAGAACTATAGAGACAGAGTTCTCAAATTTGGCATGTTTTCTATGCCAATGGCAGGGCCATATTTGGAGATGGAAGACCCTGAGACATGGCACAGGGAAACCTGGGTTGATACTCTAAAAAATCTTGACTCCCCATATTCTCCTTAACCCTTTGGGCCTGAAAAGTGGCCCAAACTGCTCTGTTAAAGTTCAGTTCTCTCCACTTGCTGAAGTCCTCTGCCTTTCTTTCACTTTCATCCTTGGCCACTGGGTGAGTAACTGGCACTGAGTCACCACTCAGTCCTGCTGTGGAAGTGCAGGGACTGATAAGAAAGGAAAGGGGCTATACTGTGAGGAGCTGTGGGTTCCAGCCCAACACGTGCCCCAGGAATTGGGAGAACATATATGGAACTTCATGCTGAGGTTGCTGGATCAAGCAGGGGAGAAGATAAAGGCAGAGAACAGAGAGTTTATGTAGGAGCACTTTTGAGTAATACAGGATTTAGCACCCTGGAAGGCCCCTTAGGAGATGATGTTGATGCTGTCTTGGAGGATGGCTCTTAGAAGCTTGGAGGAAGACAACACCAAGTAAAAAATGCCACACCTACCATGGCAAAAAATAGAAAAGATATCAAAACACTAAGTGAACTGGACATGCCTGAGTGGATGTATCATAGTACATAATTTAGGAAAACCCACCAGCCCAATATGTTCTGTGGTAGAGCCCAGAAGTTACCCCACTTATCAATGTCATAAGGAATGCACCAGTAAATGGGGAATAGCACTGATGAAATGCTTAGTTATGATCTTCCTCTGTAGGTCAAGCTGACAGTAAGAGATGTTATGTAGAACTGGGCCCCTTGATGGCAATGAACTTGATAGAAGAGTGATTTCTGAGAGTGATTAGTACATTCCTAGATTCCATTCAATGTCAGTAATAAAAAGTTACTGTAAGTATTAAGTTACATAAAATGTCAAATTGTTTCATAAACTATAAATGCTATTCATATAAATTGTCTAGGATTGTTATTAAGTTATGAGACTGAGCCATATTTAACTCTGTATCTTAGTCAAATAGCACAGTGCCTGGAATGTACAAGGGACTTAATAAAGGTTTGTTGATTAAATGATTGTGAAAATTGATTAATATGCCAAAAAATTCAGATATGTGGATGACATGAGTTAAAATACTTATATTTAATATTAAAAGTACCCTGGCAACAATTAATCCACATGCTTACCATTGTAGAGTCAATTTAATCAAAAATTAACACGTGATTTTTAATCTCTACCCTTGAAGAGATTGGAGACTATAATTGGAGAAACTAGAGTCACAGCAAAGACAGTAGGAGAACAAAAGAGAGCAAGACAAGAGCATATATAGTGTTCTGTAGATCAGAGACTTTGAAGAAAATGCAGGTTGAAATGGCCATGAAGGCTTCCAGGAGGAAGTAGGATGGATTTGGGGTGTGTTTAAATGACAAGAGAGGACACTGGGCAGAATGGGTGAAGTTGGGGTGGCTGTAGAGAAGAGGTGGGGTGCAGAAGGTCAAGTGGATTGAAGGCCTAGAGACAATGTTGAGTCTGGTGAGTTTATGGACAGAGAGGAAACAGATTCCACCAGAAACTCTGGTAGAGTGTATGTTGAAGAGCAGTGGATGATTTGCTATGGTAAAGAAACGAGGAGTCACTGAAAAGTTTCATGCATTGGAGGTAGTCATGTGCTATTTCTAGCTCCATCATTTTACCCCTGTCCCTACACAATATTTCGAAGGCACCTCTACTCATTAAGATAAATCATTCAGTGCATTTTAAGATTTCCTTGTATTTTTCCTTTATGTGTGCAGCTTTTATGATGAAGCCTAGTCCTACATCATTTGAGGATAAAATTAATGTATTTTCTCTATTTCTTCTGTATCTTGCAGCTCATCTATAAAGATGTGATGAAAAGGGCACTTAGCATCTATCTTTGACCTGCTTCATCAGATCTTTCTCACTGGCTGGGTATATTTCTATTTATAATGATCATCACTCTGCAACTGCAGTGAGCTCTTTTTTATCTAATTATTATTCTTTCTTTCTGTGCATTTTCACTAAACTTTTCTGGGGTAAAGCATTAAAAGGCTATTGAAATTTAGAATGGTCAATGTCTAAAACAATACTTAGAAATTACCTCATCAACCAAACTGGTTGTTTATCATATGTTAAAAATATGCACCCTATTATATTAATCTCCCAGGCTTGCATATTCTGTAGAATATATAATTTGTGAATAAAAAGATTACTTTAAAAATGTCCTGAAACTTAATAGCAGCTTTTGCTTGAAGGAAGGGAGGAAGGGAGGAAGGGAGGAAGGAAGAGAGGGAAGGAAGAGGAAAAGAGATAGGGAGGGAGGGAGAGAAAAAGAGGTAAAGAAAAGTCATGTCTGACATGGAATCTATCAAGCCCCTGCTATTTTGCCTCACGTATGGTTGTGTGTTGGTCATTATATATTAAGGCTGCATTAGCAGATTTATCTTTTAGTGTTAGTTTTGCTTAGGCAATATTCATGGAATTTGGTTGAAACACATCTGGTGGAAGATTCTGTCTTTTTAGGGTAGAATAAGTTCCCCTTTTCAAATTATTCCAGGCATGGAGGGTAACTGACAGACACCAAAGTGTACATTTCTGCGTTCAAGCATATCTTTAAAAAAATTAAAATATAGCCTTTTATTGTTTGAATACTGATTAAACTGAGAAAAGATGGAACATGACTTAAAGAAATGCCATTTGGAACCATGGATTGGAATATTCTCTAATCTCAACCATTTAAAATTATTGATCATCTAAAAGTGGTAGTCTCTGTAATCTGAGCTATAAACCTCTAAACCTTTTTCATGGTTATTACTCTCTGGAATAGGTTTTCTTCAATGGGTGGGTGCCTGAGTTCTTTCCAGCCGCTTGGTCACTTGCATTTCATTTATTTACTTAAATCTCTTAGTTTTTGGACCCTATTTGTATCATGTTAGCGTGGGGATCCTAGTGGTCTGATGAAGAGAAATGCATTTTCATGAATGTCTTATTCAAACTCTGACTGAAATCTGACATTTTGTAGTTTGTTATCTCAAATAAAATGGCAGTCTACAGAAGCAGAAAATAAGGACAGACTGGAGTGATGAAGACCTTTAGACATCTATAGTCCACAACTTCTATTTATAATGATAAATGAGAGACTAAGATCTGCAGATTGATCCACAGAGATGGGAGAAGAACTCAAGAGTTCTCAACTCCTGGGTTAATTTATCTTTCCTGTCTTTATCTTCTCTACTTACTAAATGTTTCTCTCTTCAACTCTCATTTGCTTCCCCCCTCACACATAGACATCACCACAGGGATGATTCTGTTAAAACATTCATCTTGGCACATTCTAACTTGGCCTTATCAAATATCAGTGGCTGAGATAAATTTCTATTTGGAATATTTTCTGAAAAGGGCCTCCCTGTCGACCATAATTTAAATACACAATATTTATAAATAATATACAAAATATATGAGTTTATATGTGGCTCTTTTTTTACAATAGTCTAATCACAGAAAACTCTTAAAGTGCTGTTTGATTCTGATGCCTTCAGATAACTTTTTAAAAATTTTAGGATCCTATATGAACTAATCTTCAGAAGTTTAATACTTTGCAGGTTATCCAAACTAAAATTCTCTTTTATTTAAACACTTGCCTACCCCTGATGCCCCTTCCTTACCAAGCATAAAATTTGGACCATTGATTTTGACTGTCAATCTCTTTTTGTAAAACTTCCATATCAATTTTAACCATTATTTAGGGCTGGTTAAATGCATGGATCTTTGGAATTTTGGTGTTACTGTCAGAAGACAGATAGCTTTTCATTAACTCCATTGTTCTGGAATAGCCCTTCTATGATTGCCTTTCTTGTATACCATAGAACTTCTTTTTCATTTTGACTTTTAGTCCTGTTAACCTTGAGTCACACTGGCCCAAGTCAACCATGTCAACAATTCAATGAATTCCAAATTATACCTAGCAGCCAGACTGGAGGAGCATTAACTGAAATAAACTGCCCTGAGGGTATGGGTAGTATGAGGGAGACAAAAAAAAAAGCCACAATTCTGTTCCAGTTGTTCTGCCCATACTGAAGGCCACTTGGCTAGGGGAATTAAAAAAAACTAAAGTACATATAAAGCTATATATATATATTTTAAAGCTATATTTTTGAATGCCTACGTTGTCCAGTAGTTTAACACCATGATGTTTTTCTGTAGATTTAGGAGTTTCACTTGATTTAAGTTTTTATTAACCAGTTTCACAGGTGTTTCTATGATTATGAAAGATATATTATTTTTTTTGTAAAATGCCCATAGTTTACTGGAAAGCATAAAAGAAATCACTTATTCTATCTTTCAGAGACAACAACTGGTAATACTTTGGTGTATAGCCTTTCTAATGTTTTCTATGCACGCACATGTATGCACATTACAAAAAAATTGAAACATACTGTAATAATGCTGTTTTCTCTTTATCATCTTTTCTATATAAAATCTATTATCTTCATGAATGATTCCATTGACTTCTACTTTACGGACCTGATCCAATATCAATAACTTTTACCCCTTTTTAAGTAGCTTCTAATTTGAAGCTGTTATAAATAACACTGCAGTGACTGTCCTGTTTATTCATCTTTGCCCCTTTGTCTAACACTTTCTTAGGGTTAATTTCTCTATGTTGAATTTCTGGGTCAAAAGAATATAAATTTTATGGATTTGGATGTATACTGCCAAATTGCCTTCCAGAAAGTCTGTGCCTATTTAGACTCCTAGAAACAGTAGAAGAAGACCCTTTCCTCACAGCGTACCCCATACCAACAATGAGATTTACAATCCCTTTTACCTTTGCTAATATAAAAATTCCTTCTTTACCTTACCTTTGCTAAGGTAAAGAAGGAATTTTTATATTTCAATTTGCTCAAATATTGGTAAGGTTGAAAATCTTTTCATATATGTTTTGGGTTAACTCTAACTAGAAAGCAACTTAGAGCAACTTAAGTACCAGCTGTGTCTAAAATTGATTTTATTGAACTGAAATAAGTAGGATGGTGAATGCATTCTTTGAGTCTATTAAATTAACTGAAAGTAGGAGAACTTTTCATTGATATGCCTTTTACATCAATAGGTGATGTTTACTGAGTACTTGTCTTATGCCAGGAATTTTTCCGCATTTGTTGAATTTAGTCTTTGTAACAATGCTGTGCAGTAGGTACACTATTTTATTCATTTCATCAATGAGGAGACTGAGGAACAAAGAAGGTAAGTAACTTACCCAAGTTAAGTAACTAGCAGAACTAAAATTGAAACACAGGTCCTGCCTCTAAAACTCACACTCTTAAACTCTGTATATTTCTGGCATTTTTACATGCACATATACCCAAGGTACCTTGGTGGAAGACTGTTAATAGTATCTTCCTCTATATTATATGTTATTAACAAATATGTTTTATTATTAAAATAAAATTAATAAAATAGTTTTCTTCTTAGAAAACTTTTCAGAGAATATTTTAATTTTAAGTTCTGATTTATATATATAATTAAAATTATATATAATTAAATTATATAAAAACTTATTTATATAAATAAAACTAAAATCTATGTTCTGCTTTTGGGGCTGAATCTCCAAATATTCAGAAGTACAGATTTAAACTTTCATAAATTTAGTAGTTTAGGCTAAGTGTTAAAGCCCTCACTGGAAAACAAAGCTCTTTACTTTTTCTGCTGCCTTCTCTTCTGCCCACTAATGAGCTACTTTTCTGTTTTCATAAATATCTGAATTATCAAGCTGAACTTCTATTTTTTGAGATTTGGAATGCATACCCGAGGCTATTGGATTGGATGTGAATATATAAAGCAAGTTTACGCTTAAAAATATGTGAATGCATAAGCAAATGTGTATGTGGTTGGTGGTATATAAGTAATGAAAAAGTTGCTACCATGAATGACAGGAAAAGTCAGGATGAAAAATTACTTGATATTGGTTTATGGTAATGAGGATTTAAAAATGAAAAACACCGTTTTGATTTAAAAGGCCAATCATCCAACGAACGCCAGAAAAGACTAATTATTTACCCTAAACCAGTCCAAAGTAAGAGACCTGAGTTCTAATGGAGAAAGATACCCTTTATAAGAAGAAACCATACAGTTCATGTCACTCAGGCCTCACTGAGTGTGTTAAGTGCTTCCTACACTCATGGCAATCCATCTTCTCTTTGGATTTAGGAGGCTTTGATCCCACTTGCCTGACCCTGCTGGGATTACAGGTCGCTATAAATATAAGGGGGGGCTCCAGTCTATTTGTGCCAGTGATACTTCATTTTCTAAGTTTGATTTACAGATCTGAGAGGGGCAGCAAGTGATTTGTTTTGAGTACCAAACAGTAAGATATTTAACTCACAGTAACTCCATGGGCAGGTCAGAGCACTCTTTTTTATATATGAGGACACTCAGGTTGAAGAGATGAACTTCCTTCACTCAAGAAGCAGAAAAACTGCTTGGGAAACTGGCAGGCACTCCCTTTGTGATACTCACCCCTCTCACCCCACCATCATCCTGCTAACTTCTTAATACTTAATGCTAAAAAGCTTGGCCACAAAAATGTGATAAAAATAAATGTAGCTAAGAAAAAAGGACAACTCTACTGATAGCCTCAGAGATGTCCTAGTTATCTTACTGAGCCCAGAGGAGGCGAATAAGATGCAAGGACTATCATTTTAAAAATTCATTTTTTTACAAGACGTACATTTCAGTTAAGATATGAACTTTATACAAATTCTCTTCCAAATTCCAATTACTTCTCCCTTCTTCATATCACACAACTAGTTAAAATGTGAAAATTTACGTGGTCATCTCTTGCTCTCTCGTTTTATAGATCACGAATCCTTTTTTCAGTCTTAATGTTACACAATAGTTTATTTGACTGCTTTTCTTTTGTTGTTGCAATGAGATGGACATACAGAAGTTGTGAGTATTAGCCTCAACATCGTCTCTTTTTCCCAGAGGATGCACAGCAATGGTAGTAACGAACAGTTATATATGTAGTTCTACTTTGCGTTCTAAGTGCTTTATTTATATTCCAAAATCCTTTTCTAATGCAGTTAGTGGGGGCCAAATAATTCAATATGCCAGAGAAGCATGATTGAAAGTTTATTGTTAGTTGGCTAGGAATTCCCTGGGACAATTATAATCTATTCTTATTTCTGGCTATGGATTGATGCCATCTGGGAGCTATGATTTTGGGTCCTGAAATCCTTGCTGAGACTTCCAAGACAGCATGAATGATTCCAGGAATGTCTTAATTAGGTGACACCCATTTCTTTAGCTCAATCCTGGGATATGTGGCCAGTAGAATTCTGGGGACATGGGCTGGACAGAGGATGGGAGTGAATCAGGTTATGTGCGAATGTGCATTATTATCATGTGGAGAGTTATTCCAGGAATTATTTTCTATATTAACTCACAAAAATCTCAAGGTAAATACTATTATTATTCTCTCATTTTTCAAACCAGTAAACTGAGGCATTGAAGGCTGAGCAATTTGCCCACATAACTAGTAAGTGGAGGCGCTGGGATTCTAACCAAGGCAGTCTGACTCTACTGCCCCTTTTATTTTTGTCTAACCCATGATTCTCAAGGACAAACCATGTATTTACCTTGTGAATTATTATCCGGGACCCTCCACCAGTGTTCTTCAAGTGTTTGGTAATGGCAGATGGATTTATTATTGATGTAGGAAACAAAAGACGATGTTTGCTTCTCTGAGAGGAGAAAGAGGAGAAGGAGAAGTGGTCACCTCCCTAGTTCCAAAACCTCAATGGAGATTCAGGAGGCCTAGCGTTGGTGAGGACTGACTCAGAAGTCTGTAAAAGCCAATCTGCAGTTTGTGAAGAGGAGCCATGACCCTGTCATTAGTTGGACCAAACTGCCCCAGAGTCAGGACCATCAATATTTCTGTGGCATAAAAAACCCAGCAAGGTTCCAGAATGCTAACCAGGTAATTATTACTGCTAGGGCTATTCTTGTTTTCTTTCTTTGACTGAAAAACATGAATGAAATTACGATGCCATTCCTTTTGTTCTTTGTGTCCTCTTACTGTTAGGTTCTTTGTTTCTACTCTTTCCCTGCTGTTAGCAAGATGAAAAAGGCTTCGTATTCCAAGGCCTTCTGTTGACCTTTGAGACTTAAATGTCTCCCACAAGGGAAAGAAAGCATCCCTAAAATGTGGATTCATGAAATACCTCAGACTTTTGGAGGAAACAAATGACTCTGAGTTCTTTTCAACTCACAGCACACAGCAGACAGAAAAGCAGCAATTTGAGAATTCAGTGAGTCGAGGAGTCTCACAAGACAGTGCTTGTGTGGGGGGCTGGCAGTCAAAGGTACTAGTGAAGTGTTGGTGCTGCAAATTTAAAATGTTCATACTTCCCAGGATTTGAAAACGTAAGCAGTCATAGCTTATTAAATTTGGGCTATCAATGGAATTTTTTAAAATTTATCAATCTGGGGGTATTTCCCTTGTTTTGATTTGCCAAACAGACATCACCAAGTGCACACATTCATAAAGAGTTCTAGAGAAATAAAAATGTCATGCTGTAAAGGAGAGGCAGTGTAATATAGTGCAAAGATCATCAGCTTGGAAGGAAGACTTATGTCTGAACTGACGATTGAACAATTAATAATTCTACCTTCTTGGGAGAGTCATTTAATACCATCACTGTTCCTGAATTAGCACAATCGACTCCTAACTTGTTTTCCTTCTTCTACCCTTAACTGTCCCACTTATTAACTAAAGTTAAATATGAAGTACTTTCTATGTCCCATGAGGATTGGCCTCTCTCACCTTACTTCTAATTAGTCCCCCTTCTCCCTCTGCTCTGGCCACACTGGCTTCCTTGTTCTTTACACACACCAAGCCCATATCCACCTTGGGGTTGTGGACTTGCTGTTTCCTCTGCCTGCAATTTTTACTCGGCTGGCTCCTTCACTGCATTTGGTTCTCTTCTCAATTTCATCTCTTAATATCAGGCTTCCCAAAATTATTTATCTAAAAAAAGGACCTCTTGTCATTCTCGATTACCTTACTTTGCTTTATTTTTCTTCTCAGCTCTTATCTCTGTCTGTAGGTGCATTAGTTTATATGGTTGCCAGTTTCCCCAACTACAATATAAACTCCACATGGGCATATTTCTAGTCTGTTTTGTTCATCACTCTATCCCAAATGTCTAGAACAGTGTCTAGTATGTAAAAGGCACACAATAATTATCAGATGTGTCTTGGTTTCTTTCTCTTTAAAGTGAAGACAGAAGAAACCTCCTTGTAGTGTTTGTAAAGATTATGAATAATGTATTAAATGGAATCTCAAAGTCCTTTAGTTCATTGCAGCAGATCTGTCTGTGCTCGTCCTTTTCCTTCAGACTTTACCAATTGTATGTACTCTGGTGGACTTTCAACTACCAATGTATGCTGCTCCGTGTCTGAGGACTATTTCTGAAGACTTGGAAGGACAGAAGTGACTGGGAAATAACATTTCCACCCCAGAAGCCCTCAAATTGTGACTCCTGGGTGTTGGTGCATAAATACTCCAATTCCCTAGACACCTGGGATAACTCTGAAGCTTCCTAGTGTTTCTCTACAAGATTAAGCTCTAGCCAGTCACAGTGAGAGCTGGCTTGACCACACATCCTTTATTGACTGCTTTCTCTTTCTTTTATCATTTCTTCACTTCTCCTGTTTGTTTCCCAATAAAATAATTGCATTGAATTATTGTCTTAGGATCTGCTTCTTGGAGAACTCAACTAAGATTTTAAAAATGGTAGCTATTACTATGTAATGACTTCTTCTAGTCTACTAGGTAGAATTCAGACCTTTTAATATTAAATAACTGTACTTGTGTAAATGTGGGCTATTCTACAGAACTTAACACGTTATTGACCAGGGGGATTTTTGCAGAAACTAATGCCTATGGCCATAATACGTCTGCGGTCAAAAATGTGTTAATAATTATTAAAAGTAATAGTGTATTTCTCTGATATTTAGCTCATTCTCAAATATCTTACATTGTAGTCCTCAGTTCTGTATTGCATATTTATTTTCTTATGCTCCTTCCAAAATGATAAAATGTGTTTTATTTATTGGTATCTGGACTATCTGTTTGGTTGTTATGATTCTCAAACTAGCTCTGTTCCAAAATAATCCATATCTTTGGGGTTGCAGATCAGGTATTGATACTTTAAAAATCTAATGGTCTCCTGTGTAACTAATGTGGACAACTCTGGTAAGTCTTCCATAAATTCTCCCTTTTCCACAATTTCAATAACTTTTTTTTTTCTAGAGTTCTCTGCAGTTCTGTATGATCATAGAGCTTTATTATTTTTTTAATCTGAAAAGACTCTTTTCTATGTTTTGCTAGCATCTGTTTATGGGTTATTAGAGTTTTAAATTTAATGACTTTTAAAATGTTACTTGAGTCATTTAAATCTTTAAGCCTTAAAGTTTGTAACCCAACAAACTACTGATGTCAAAGTATGTGAAATACATTAATTTATAGACATTTTAACCTTCACTTCAAAAATATTAAGCATTAATACAATGGGGTACTGGCATAAGGATAGAAATATAGATCAATAGAAGAGAATAAAGAGTCCAGAAACAAATCAATATGATATTCAACAAAGGTGCCAAGGCAATGCAGTGGAGAAAGGAGAGTCTTTTCAACAAGTAGTGCAGGAATATTGGATATCCATATAATATATACAAAAACTTTCACTCATAATTTGTACCAAACACAAAAATTAACTGAAAATGATGATAGACCTAAATGTAAGCGCTCAAACTATAAAACTTCTACAAGGAAACATTGTAGAAAAATTTGCAAACTTGGGTTAGGCAAACATTTCATAGATATACATTAGAAGTATGATCCAAAAAAACTGGTAATTTGTACCACATCAAAATTCTAAACTTCTGCTTTTCAAAAGATAAAATTAAGGCAATGAAAAGACAAGCCACATATTTGAAAAAGAT
Organism: Phocoena phocoena; assembly: GCF_963924675.1. Classification (NCBI taxonomy): domain Eukaryota; kingdom Metazoa; phylum Chordata; class Mammalia; order Artiodactyla; family Phocoenidae; genus Phocoena; species Phocoena phocoena. Next base: position 72,403,721 of record NC_089234.1, on the reverse strand, counting down.
ATTTGCAAAACATACAGCAGATAAAGGACTTACTAAGAATAAAAATTTTTATAATGAAATAGTAAGAAGACAAACAACCCAATAGAAGAACTGAGCAAAAAAATGTTCAGAAATGAGTTCTCATAAGTGGCCACTGACTACCTTCACCTGTCAGTAGCAGTATCATCATTTCTTAATTAACCCATGTGATTTTCAAGTGGTTAGTGGATGCTTTCATATTTATTGGTTAGCATGCTCATGTAAAAATTATATTCAGATGAATATTGGGTAAATATACTTAAGTGGTTTGCACATAAAGATAGGTTGTTGAAAGGTAAAGAAAGTAAATGTCTAGATAAAGGTGAACCCTGTGGAGATTCTCATTTACCAGAGCATTTCTAAATGGCCAATTACGATTATGTTCCAAAGAATGAGTCAGGTGTCTTCCATTTCCAAACAGGATGTAGTTAAGTAGTTCATGACAGGTCCTGTCAGGATGTAGTAAGTTATGCTCCAATAGACAACAACTAGAAAAAGCCAGATGAATAATAAAAGTCACATTTAAAAGATCAGAGAGATGTGGAAATCTAAGGAACTACTTGGACTAAAATTCCAGAGTGGGAGAATCATTTAGAGGTGAGTAGACAATTAGCTACCAGTTTTTCCCTGGGGCCCTTGTCAATTTTAGGTGTAGGCTGATAAATGGAGCTTGACCCATATATAAGGCTGATAGAGAAATCATTAAATCTTTTAAAACTGGAGATTTTAGAGGCCCCAACTACTTGGTCAGTTTTCTGCAAAAGATATTTGCAGTAATCTGAAGTGGCATAGGGTGTTAAGAGATAAGGGAAGAAAATCTGACAGGCAGAGTGAAATCTCTTGCAGTGCTTAAGAAACAAAGATCAACCAGGGCAATCTTGAAATTAAAATAGGCGAGAGATGAAATCCCTACAGGAAGTAGTGAATTGACATTGAGGATCTACATACTCTTTTTACCAGGGGACACCTCTGTGGGGAGTGGGAGGGAGGACACAGGTAGAGGCTGAAAACCTAGGTTTGGCCCTGGCAAGAGGCTGCTGTTGGGGGAGATTAGCATAGATTTTGTTGTTTATGTAGGGACTAGTGAGTAGAGAAGCCTCAGACACATTGCTGGTCTCCCCCTCAAACATCTGATGTATTTGAAGCTATATCAGGAGGATAATAAGCTAAACTGAAAAACTCGGAAGAGTAGAACTACTGGAGTTTTATAGAGCCAAGAAGACAAAGACTCAGCAGCTTTAAAATAAAAATCCTAGTGGACCACATCCTAGAAATACTGGCAAATACGAGGTAGACTGAACTTTAGAAAAACTGAAGTCCAAAGAGGACACATCTCAGTTCCTGAATGGATTCAGGTGAGTAGTCCCTTACCTTATCTAACAAAGGAAAACACCTTTGTGGTGAGACATAACATCAGCTGGGGACTTGCCGGTTCTTTCATACACACTTTGTAACAAGAAAAAGTATGAAACATGTGAAGAGGTAATACCATACAATAGATAATCGAAAAAAAAAAAAAACCCAGACAATAGAAGACCAGATATTGGGCAGGAATAGAAATGCAGACCTAGAGAACAGATGTGTGGACACAGGGTGGGGAAGGTGAGGGTGGGATGAACTGGGAGATTAGGTTTGACATAAATACACTACCATGTGTAAAACAGATAGCTAGTGGGAACCTGCTGTAGAGCACAGGGAGCTCAGCTCGGTGCTCTGTGATGACCTAGATGTGTGGGATGGGGGGGGTGGAGGTTGGGGGGTCCAAGAGGGAGGGGATATATGTATACGTATAGGTGATTCACTTCACTGTACAGCAGAAACTAACACAACATTGTAAAGCAATTATACTACAATAAAAAAAGATCAGATATTAGAGTTAGCAGATGAGAATATAAATGAGCTTGACAAATATGTGCAAGAAAAAAAGAGAGAAAAGATAGATAAAATAGATGAAAGGATGAAGAATTTCACCAGGCTACTGTAATTTTAAAAAGGAATCTAATGGATATTTCAGAACTATAAAATATAATTGAAATTGAGAACTGAATGGATGAATTTAACAGCAGATTGGACAATGAAGAACCCAGGATCAGTGAATAAAATAGGTAAGTAGGAAATATCCAAACAGACTGAAAGAGAGAAAAAAAATAGGGGAAAACTCAGATGTGACATAAAAGACAGGTGAGACACACCCAAAAGGTCTAATGTACATGTAATTGCAGCATCAGAGTAAAGAAAAGGGAGGGGAATAGTAGCAATAGTCTTAGGTGTTTTATCCAAGAATTTCCCTAAACTGATAAAAATCAACTCACAGATTTAAGAAGTTTAGCAAATGTCAAGCAGGATTAAAAACAAAAAAACAAAACAAAAACCCACCAAAAAACCTAGACATATCTCAGTCAAAATACTGAAAAACAAAGGTAAAGAAATGAATTTAAAAGTTGTCAGAACTTAAAAGACAAATTAATTTCAAGGACTGACAAGCTGAAAATCTGATTTCTGAACAGAAACAATGGAAGCCAGAAGAAAATAGGAAAATGCCTTTAAAGTGCTGAAAGAAAATTAAGTGCCAACCTGGAATTCCGTACATAGCAAAAATATCCTTCCAAAATGAAAGGGAAGACCTTTTTAGACAAGTACTGAGGGAAATTACTGTTATTATGACTATATTAAAAAATAAGAAAAGGATGTTTTCCAGCAGAAGGAAAATAAACACAGACAAAAACATGGATATGTAGGAGAAAATGAAGAATATCAAAGAGTAAATATCCAAGAAATAGAAATAAATATTGAATATTATAAAATAATTGTAATGTTTATATAGTTTAAAATATAATTAGAACTAAATGCATGAGAACAACAATAAAAAATTTGATAAAGGGGGATTAAAGGAGTGAAAATGTTCTAAAGTAGAATTTGGGAAGTGATAATTATTTGAGCTAGCTATAATAAATCAAAAATGAAAAAAAATTAAAAAGGGGGCTTCCCTGGCAGCACAGTGGTTACGAATCCACCTGCCAATGCAGGGGACACGGGTTCGAGCCCTGGTCCAGGAAGATACCACATGCCACGACGCAACTACGCCTGTGCACCACAACTACTGAGCCTGCATTCTAGAGCCTGTGAGACACACTACTGAGCCTGCATGCCTGGAGTCTGTGCTCTGCAATGGGAGGGGCCACCGCAATGAGAAGCCTGCACATCACAACAAAGAGTAGCCCCCACTCGCTGCAACTAGAGAAAGCCCGTGCGCAACAACGAAGACCCAATGCAACAAAAAATAAATAAATAAAACAAATAAATAAAAAAAATGTATACTGCAATCTCTAAAGTAGTCATTAAAGGAATAAAAAATAATGTTTTAGTACATATTTACTGTTTAAAAGAGGAAAGCTGAAATAACAGAAAAGGGATTGATCCAAAACGATAGAGAGAAGAAAAAAGGAAATATAAAACAGATGGGAAATGAAACAAATGGAAAAATTATAGCTAAAAAATCAGTTATATCAGTAATTAAATGAAAATGGATTAACATTTCATTTAAATAATGAAGATTAATTAGATTAAAAACACAAAACCCAACTATATGCTTCTTATGAGTAAAACATTTTAATTTTAAATAACATTACAGAACAGTCAAAAATGAAAGGATGGGCTAGGGGATCTTGAGATTACAAAGAGCGCTACTCCCACACTTACAATAATAACATAAAAAGCTAGGCAATTTTCAGGACTTCCCCGGTGGCACAGTGGTTAAGAATCTGCCTGTCAATGCAGGGGGCCTGGGTTCGATCCCTGGTCAGGGAACTAGATTCCACATGCCACAACTAAAAGATCACACATGCTGCAACTAAAGATCCCACATGCTGCAAATAAAGATCCCGTGTGCCGCAACTAAAGATCCCATGTGCCGCAACTAAGACCCAAATAAATAAATAAATATTAAAAAAAGAAAAAAGCTGGGCAATTTTCAAGTTCACGACTTTCCTTGAACCCAACAGAATGCTAACACTGCATGGTGAAAAACTAAAGCTGAAATATGGACAGAGATGGGACACGAGAGCTTGCTTACTTGGGCAGATGCAGCCAGACGCCAGTAAGAAGAATTCAGCTACAATAGTTGATAAATTGGCAAAAGTGAGTGTGGGCTAGAGAGATAGTTGGAAGACCCTGAGGTCCACAGATATGGGAGAGGGGAGGAATTTACATCTTCTTGCAAGTTTTTTCTCTACAAATCACAGCTACTCACCAGGAAGGCTAAGGAAAATCCTGAGAAAGATTCCTTCATGGTGTAGGTCAGGAGAGGAGAAGAGCAGCTGCTGTGGAAGGGGCACAAAACTCTGCCTAGATCTTTCTCTTCTATTTCCCCTATTTCCTCTATGGAACAAAGCCTTACTATACAGAGTAGGGGGAGGAGGGCAACAAAAATTGTTGCCCCTAGAGTAATGGTAAAAACTCCTTGTAGCTGGAAGAAGGAAATAAGAAAAGTACCTTCTACCCTGAGGGAGGAGCTTGAATATATGCTGGGTCCAGAACTACAGTTGGAGGATAGGCAAGAGGATTTTAAAGGCTACGTTTCCCGAACTCAGGGAAACAGTACCTATCTAAGACTAAGGTTTAATCAAGATATCAGAGAACACCACCCCTACTGCCCTGCCTTCACAATGCTAAAAGCCATTGAGTAATAGAAACAGTGGACTACTGCCAGGAGAGCTGTAACATTCAGGTCCTCTATACAGTAGAGTATAAAAGACCTAAAGCTGAGGGTAGAACAGATAATGATAAACAACACCTTGGCAACCAGCCCTCAATCTAAACACAAGTTATCATTAGAGAAACCTTGCATGCATTGAGAGTAAACAAGCAACAACAAACCTCAAATTCAAGTTGACTCTGATTAACACAAATCTAAAGCCTAAATATTAAAGGCCTAGCAGAAGGAAAGCTGTGCCCATTTCCAAGCTCAAAGCCTACTTATCTCAGTCTCTATTGTCCTACACAAGTCAAACACACACACACACACACACACACACACTCCCAAGAAGCAGAAGAGTCAACAGAACCAGATGTGGCTATTATAGAGATGCTGGAATTGTCTAATAGAGAATTTAGAATAACTGTGATTAATAAGGAAAAGGCTCAGTGGCAAAGTTGGACAATGGGTTAGATTATATGAGTAATTTCAACCAAGATATGAAAACTATAAGAAAGAATCAAAATGGAAATGAGATAAACGAAAAACATAATAACAAAGATCTGGACTGCTTTGTATGGACTGATCAGTAGACTGGACACAGCCAGGGAAAGAATCAGTAAACCTGAAGATATGTCAATAGAAATTACCCAATCTGAAACAAGAGAGGAATAAGTGCAGGAAAAAACCCCAGGCATCCAAGAACTGTGGGGTAATATCAAATTGTCTGTATGCATTATTGGAATGCCAGAAGAAGAAAAGAGAAAAATGGACAGAAGAAATATTTGAAGAAATAATCGTTTACAATTTTCAAAAATTAATGGCAGATACCAAACCACAGATTCAAGAAGTTCAGAGAACACCGAACAGGATAAACACTAACCAAACAACAGCACACACGTAAGCATATCATAATTAAACAGCTGAAAACAAAAGACAAGAAAAATTTTAAAGTTAAAAGAGACACATTACATGCAACTGTACATCCATAGGCAAAAACAAAAAAACTACTCGAAACCATATCTCATATCTTATACAAAAGCTAACTCAAAATGTTTTATAGGGCTTCCCTGGTGGCTCAGTGGTTGAGAGTCCGCCTGCCGATGCAGGGGACGCAGGTTTGTGCCCCGGTCCGGGAAGATCCCACATGCCGCGGGGCGGCTGGGCCCGTGAGCTATGGCCGCTGAGCCTGCGTGTCCGGAGCCTGTGCTCTGCAAGGGGAGAGGCCACAACAGTGAAAGGCCTGCGTATGGCAAAAAACTAAAAAAAATTAAAAAAAAATGTTTTATAGACATAAATATAAAACATAAAACTACAAAACCTCTAGAAGAAAACTTAGGAGAAAATATTTGTGACCTCAGGCGAGGCAAGGAATTTTAAAATATTATACCCAAAACATGACCCATAAAAGAAAAAAACTGTAAGTTGGATATTATCCAATTTGAAAACTTCTGATCTGTGAAAGACACTTAAATTCATAAAAAGTTAAGCTCAAGACTGGAAGAAAATATTTGCAAATCACATTTCTGACAAAGGCCTGTATCTATAAAATATAAACAGTTCACAAAATTCAATAATAAGACAACCAACAACTGATTTTTTAGCTCTGTAGGTGATTCAAACATACAACCAAGTTTGGAAACCTCTCTTCAATGGCCTCCTCTCTCACTTATCTGAGAATCAAAACTACCCTTCTGTCTTAGATTAGAGTTGGCTATGAAATATAAATCTAAACCCCAGGCTCACTCACATTCCTTTGAATTTATGGTGGCTTTCTGGTGTGTGTATTGGCAGCCTACAGGCAGCTGGATATTTCACTTCTGTTCCTTTGTTGCTTCTGTTTATTCTATTCTTTCTTGGCACCTATAGATTTAGATTTGGCTTATCAAGCATGCACATCTCTTGAAAGACAAAATATGGAATGTAAAAATTTGCTTTAAAAGATCATTAAATGTAAACACATCTCGACTTGTCTTTATAAATTCTACATTGATGAAGTTAATACACCTTTGAGCACTGCTCCAGGAGCAAGAGGCACTTGGACATGCCTCCTCATTCAGGATAGACCTTCAGGCAAACCCACTAAAGGTGGATAAGTTGTGGTAAGTTAATTCTTCTAATATTTAGTTTATGATTTGCTCATCAGTTTGTTTCTAAGGAAATCTATTAGAGTGATGATATTCAGATTTTAGTGGGCATAAAAATCACCTAGGGAAGAAGTTAATAAAATGTAGATCCTTGACCTCCCACCACCAGAGACTGTATGTAGTTAACGTTGGGGTGAGTCCCCCAAATCTATATTTTTAAATAAGTACCTTTCCATGATTCTAATGTAGCCAGGACCATAGAAGACCCACTTAAAAATCCTGGTAAGAAGATCATCCCTGAGAATTTTGTGTTTATGCATGTCCTGTAACTGAAAACTAGCAAAGACATTGAACTTCACCAATGCAGACACTGTGAGGCAAAAGAGAGCTTGCTAGAATAGAACGGGAGAAAATCTAGCTTTGAAAATGACTCTCCCTTTCACTGACTCCTTTTTTTTTCTTTTATGTGAATGACAAGTTTTGTGAAATGATTCACTGGAGAGTTATTATGGGCCAAGTATGGTAATAGTCATTCATATTCTGGCCACAAATGCAATTCATTTGGTAAACGCCAAGCTCTTCGAAGCTTGAAGCACCTAATGTAATTGCATTCTGCAGCTTAGAAGTGGCAATGGAGCCCTGGGCAGCCATGTGGATCTCTCTCTTGAAGCACTGGATAGAAACCTCAACTTGTGGCCCTGCAGTGGAGCTGTTTCAGTTTTCATCCTTCCCCCACTGCATTTTCTTTAGACTACTGAGTTATATTTAGTGGGGTCATGACTGAATGTGTAAATATTTAGAAAATGTGAAATGTTTAGAAGGTTGATGTAAAAAACAATTTAGTTTCTCACATGTAAATAACAATTATTATGAAACCAGCAAGGGAAAATGTGAACTCAATTTGGTTATCACCACTATACTGTATTGTCTTCTGCTTTTTCCTCAGATTTTAGCCTTTTCTTTAGTGAGGAACCTTGGGATACATTGTCATCATATCCACCCCCAAATACTTACCCCATCAAATGCATTTTCTATTTTACTTCATTTGCCATTTAGCTTTTGCTAAGTACAACTGGGAATGGCATTATGGTCTCAGATAATAGAAGAAAAATTAAATGTGTTGAAAAGCTGTCTGGTGCCTTTTCTAGGAGGGTGAGGCCCATTGTCACGTGTGAGCCTATTGGCTGACTTCTAATGGAGGGCATGGCAGTGTGATTCTAGAAAATCTTATTTTGAATTTTGGGAGCTCAAGCAAGTTGCACGCTCACCACTGCTCAGGCGTCCCATTCTTTGCATTTGTTAAATTGTATTTTTCATTAGAGATAACACTTGTAACAAGCCAGAGGAAAGTAGGTCTTGCTGCAGCTTAATTTGAGGAAATTGATTAAGATAAATTTTAGATTGTGCCCATCTTAGAGAAAAATGAAATAACTCATTATGAAAAGTATAGACTGCTTGCTATTATTCTGATAGGGAGCAATTTAATGAGCCAATTTATGAACTGTTGAAGCCAACTTATTGGCATGTGCAATTTGCCTGGTGGTTCCTAAAGAAAAAAAAAATAAATCACATGAGGAGGTGAGCAGATGTTAACATAGAAAAACTTGGAAAATACACAAAATTATAAAAGAAAAATAATATTATTATTAACATTTTAATGCTTCCAGCCAGTTTTCTATGTGTACATGTATATGTTTTTTGACATCATATTTTATAATTCCTTTCTAAAATGCCTTTTTTCACCCACTCTTAGATTATAAGCATTTCCCAATGCTATTAAAATATTTTCAATACATAAATTTAATGTTTACATAATGCTACCTTTATTTATGCACTATATTTTAATTAATCATTCTTTTATAATTGGACATTAAGTTTATCTATAATAAATATTCTGATAATCTTGATTCATCACAGAAGGCTTAAAATATTTGTGGAAGAGCTCATATTTCCAACAAGCAAATTAAATGGCAGATGGTGGATTCTGGATCTCCCTGTTTATATCAACTAACTCACCTCTTGAGAAGATATAAAATGTTGAATAGGATTGTAGGCCTTAAGGACTGGTTATTTGGGGAATGTCTTTTTGTTATATTTGGGTTTAATTATTTCCAGAGCTGCTTCCATGTTTGAAGTCAGTGGATTAAAGCAGTAGTTCCAGTCTTTTTTGCAGGGACAGGAGGAGAGAAGTTAGGGAAGATGGATTATAGTTCCAAATCTGCAAAGCTGTGGAAATTCATTGTAGTCTCTGAGCTGGGTATTGAGGAACTCCAACCTCATCAACTTCTCTTATTAGGTAGAGAAAGGGAGCAATGGACTATGGTGAGAAACACGGAAGTCTGCGAAGTGAGTAGCATTTGACATAGACAAACTTTGGGGAGAGAAGTGACAAAGTCAAGTTTTTACCAGATACAAGTTTGATATCTAACACTACTACAGATTTTGGCTGGCCACATTAAAGGCTAATTTTGGAAAGGGGCGGGGGACTCAGAATCCCAAACTGAAAGCCTGAGTAAAGTGTTGAGCATCATGTATAAATGAATATCACTTATTTCCCAATTCTCTGACACAAACTGGGTGTCCAACATTTCAACTCAATTCTGATACTGACTCCCAGATTTAGCATCACACCCCACAGGTTAAGGGTTCAGTCTCACAAGACTGCCCCCTACCTCAGATGCCAGTTGCAATGGGGTGCCCAGGATACCTGCACTTCTGCCTAGCTTGGCTGGAATGAGCCACAGAACTTAGGAAAATTCTAGACAGTAGTCCCCCCTTATCCATAGTTTCATTTCCTGTAGTTTTAGTTACCTGTGTTCAACCTCAATCCAAAAATATTAAATGGAAAATTCCAGAAATAAACAATTCATACGTTTAAATTTTAAAAAAAATGCATGCTGTTCTGAGTAGTGTGATGAATTGTCCCTTTGTCCAATGAATCCACACTGTATGTGTTACCTGTCTCTTAGTCAAGTTAGTAGCCATCTTGGTTATCAGATTGACTTTTGCAGTATCACAGGGCTTGTGTTTAAGTAACTCATACTTTACTTAAAAATGGCCCCAAAGTACAAGAGTAGTGATGCTGGGAAAACCATAGTATGTATAGGGTTTGGTACTATCCACGGTTTCAAGCATCCACTGGGAGTCTTAGAACTTACACCCCATGGGTAAGGGGGCACTGCTGTACTTACTATTACAGTTTATTATAAAGGATAAAAATAAACAGTCAGATTAAGAGGTACAGAGGGTGATCACCAAAAGGGTCCTGAGTGTAGGAGCCTTTATCTCCATGGAACTGGAGTATGCCACCCTCCTAACACTTTAATGTGTTCATCAGCTTGGAAGTTCTCCAGACCACCTGTCATTTAGTCATTTTTATGGAGGTCTAATTATGTAGGAACGATTGATTAAATAATTGGTCATTGGGGGACTGAACTCAGTCTCCAGTCCCTATTTCCACCCTTCAAAGGAATTTTATTTTAATTGAGAAAGCAGCTTAAGTCAGTTAAGCTTCATCCTACAAACAGTCCTTGAGACTGCCCTATAACAAAGGAGGGGATCTCTTCAGCCCTTGCCTGCTATCTTTCCTCCCAAACCCATTTGCTCTGCCTCAGAGGCAGCAATTCCTGCTTTGATGCATCAAAAGTAAGACTCTTCATAGTAACACTTTGATCTCAGTCCTGATTCATCCCACAGGATGGCCCCCTGGATCTGCCTTTGGCCTTTACTCTGCATTCACTGGCAGTCCCAGGCTCCTATAACCTCTGCCTTCTCTGTGGCCTTGTTTGTCCAGGGAGAAAGGAACACATACCAAGTAACATACAGAACAAGTTCTACTCAGAATTGCTAACTGGCATTTTGCCATAATATTAACAATATTAATAACAACATTAAAAACCAATAATAGTTATAAGAGCTTACTAAGTGCCAGGTATTGCTCTAAGCACTTATACGCATTATTTTAATTAATTCTTATAATATCCCTGTAAGTTGTTAACGCCATTTACAGATGTTAAGTTACAGAGAGGCTATTCAGATGGTAGGTGGAAGAAACAGGATTCAAATCCAGCCATTCTGATGCCAGTACTAAGGCCACTTGAGGCTGCACTGATAGATCAGAAAAGAAAAGGAGTGGATTAAGAAAGGTTTCCTGGAGGAAGGTTTGTAATTTCTTTAAGCAGTGGAGGACATAAGCCTGATGACTGGATGGGAGGAGGCATTCCAAATCAAGAAAATACTCTGTACCCAAGCTCCAAGAACCCAATGTCTCAGCTTAATGCTTTTGCACATGCTAGTTTCTGTACTTGGAATGCTTTCTCCTTTTTATTCATTTGACTGATTTCTGTTCATCTTATAAAACTTAGCTTGGATACTATCTTGTTTTGAAGACTTCCTTGCATGTGATGCTCTTGGTTTATTGCTCTCTGCTCACCCTGTGCTGACTTCTGACATAGCTCATGGCAGACTGATTGTCTGCCAATCATCCACCTCTCTCCGTATTCCTGCACTTTGCCACGTACCTTTGCAGCCCTATCAGGAGGTGGGCTCTATTTCCCCTGACCTTTGAGCATGGGCTGGGCTTGTGACTTGCTCTATCCAGTAGATAGTGGTTTGACTGATGATGGGCCAATTTCAGCCTGGACATCTAGAGATCTTGTGACTCCTAGTGTCTTAGAGCCCTGCCTTTTCCATGTGTACAGGCTGGGATGCCCTGTTAGAGGGCGAGGAAGCACATGGAGGAGAGCTGAGCCAACCCCCAGAAATAGAGCTCTTGGCTAACCCACCAGTTGATCACAGATGTAGGAAGGAGCCCAGAAGAGAACTATCAAGTCTGGCCCAGATCAACAAGTCAAGTCTGCCTAGTCAACCTGGAGTCACAAGAAATAAAAAATGGTTATTGTTTTAAGCTGCTAAGTTTACGGATGAGATATTGCACAGCAATTACTAAAGGATACAGAAATTGATGCCTGTAACAACATCCTAAAATATGTGGCATTGGCTTTGTGTCTGAGTGGCGAGTGGTGGCTAGAAAAATGATGGGTAACTGTAAACTCTGGTTGGAAAAAGGATGAGGAGATTTTTAGGGGAGTCTGGAAAAATAGCAACTCGTGTTATATAGCAATGAAATGACTAGCAAACTTGGAATATAGAACGTGTCCCTATCGACCTTTTGGATTTGGCTAAGAAGATCTCTAGGCACAATGTTTAAGGTATCAGTTAGTTGCTGCCTGATGGAAAAGATAAGGTACAGAAAAAGAAGATGAGCTTAAAACAACAACACAACAACCACAACAACTGGTCAGGTTGCAAAATGTGAAGAACAGAAAACAAAAATGTTTCTCATCTCTAGCCTCTCAAGCCAGACAAAGATCAAATACAGGGTGTACCAGAAAGACATGGTCTTGGGGCAAAGATGAACATGGAAACAGGAAAGCAATTTATAGAATTTAAGGCAAACTTATTTTGATCAACTAAAGAAAAAACATAGTTGGTTAGTAGTGAGAAATTAATATAGCAAGGAATCTAGAAAGCTCTGAGATATCTTTAAAATTTGCACACACTCTTATTTCTAAACCTGCCAACATCTTTTCTCTCTATAATTGTCACCCTTTTCTCTTTCTCCCTCACTTGCTCTCTATATTTCTTTCTGCTTACTACTTCCCTCTTAATGAAGACAATGTAGCAAGTTAAATATAATAACTTTGTAACAATTCCCAAACTATCATTTTTTATGTGACAGACTGCAAGATGAGTTTTAAAATTAATTATGATAATACCTGATGAATGTATTATTAAAAATTGTATACCTTTAAAGAAAGAAGTATAACTTAATACCAATTTATTATTGTGGTAGGCTATCACTTTTTAAATTGGAAACTAAAGGCAAATCAATTTATCAAGTCCTAGGTGTCAGCTGAAATTCCCTTAAATAGAACACTGTGGATTTCTTTCTTTTTTATTTTTTGGTAAGCAAGAGAGCTTCCGACGACTTTTTTTTTTTTTTTTTTTGCTGTACGCGGACCTCTCACTGTTGTGGCCTCCCCCGTTGTGGAGCACAGGCTCCGGACGCGCAGGCTTAGCGGCCATGGCTCACGGGCCCAGCCACTCCGCGGCATGTGGGATCTTCCCCGGACCGGGGCACGAACCCGTGTCCCCTGCATTGGCAGGCGGACTCTCAACCACTGCGCCACCAGGGAAGCCCCAGACTACTTTTGTTTTTTTAACTACTTGTGGATTTGGGCAGAGTTTGAAGCCTTGCGTTTTGGGCTTCTGCTTTCTACAGGTCACAGGGTGGGGATGTTTGTGTTTGCCAAAACTGAAAATGCCAGAATCAAAAAAATCATATGTTGCAATATTCTGTTTCCATTTCTAGAGCAGGCCAAGCTCCTTCCTGGTTCGACGAGGTCAAATGGAGACTTCCTTGAGTCACTTCTAGAAAAAGCTATTTGCAGTCTCCACATATTTTCAGTGAGCAGATGGTGATAATGATGATGACGATGATGGTGGTGGTGGTGGTGATGGTGATGCTAATTACAACTTTTCTGAATAATTCCTGGAAAACTGTTTCCCACTGCACAAAATGGATGAAAGATATGCTATTTGGATTCAGAATAGTTTACCAGTGTGGTGTGGTGATTAGCAAGGCAGAAGGCATCATGGGATCCACCAGCAAAAGGAGGAGAAGTGAAATATAATAAGCAATTCTCTCTTTTCAACCTCATCACGGTTGGAATTTCACCCAAACTAGCATCCAGTTGTGAGTCTCTGTGCTCTGAAAGTTTTGAATATGTTGGAGGGTTGTAGAAGTAAGTAGGCAGTGTCAGAAGTTCAGTCCGTATGTGATTGAAACAAAGAGTATCTAAGGCTACTAAGAGTATTTGAGTGTCTACTAGTTATAAGCAGTGGGTCAGGAAGGTTGTGTGATCATTAGAACTTCTGTTTCTGGCATTATAGAATGACTTGTATCAAACTAACTCTCCTGCCAGGACAAATTATAAAAAGCTAGATAAAACAATAGCTTGAAGATACTGGGGAGTAACTTCCCTGAGGGCTAGGACTAAACAATAGCATTAAAGGTAATCCTGAAGTAGACAATGTTCCCATTACCTATTACTGTTTTGCAAACCTTCTCAGAACCAAGAAACTTAAGACAATAACTAATTATCTCTCATAGTTCTAGAGGTTGAGAGATTCAGTGGTGTGTTTCTTGTTTCATGTCCTTCATGTGCAGCCAGATAGTGTCTGAAGCTGGACTCATTTGAAAGCATCTTCACTCAGGTGTCTGGAGCCTGGGCTGGGAAATATGGAATAGGTGGGGAGTGGTTGACCATTCAACTCTATAGGTGTCCTCTCCATGTGACTAGTTTGGGCTTCCTCACACTTGGAAGTCTCAGTGTAGTTGGACTTCTTATGTGGTGACTGGCTTATATCAGAGTGGGCATTTTAAGAGACAGGAAGCAGAGGTGGAGGTCTTCTAAGACCTGGGCCTTAAAACGGCACAGCATCACTTCTGCCATATTATATTGGTCAAAGCAGTGCTCAGACCTACCCAGTTGTAAGGGAAGGAGAGAGTGAGGGGAGTGTCAATTCACTGAGGGGAGTGTCAATTCAGTGAGAGGAGTGTCAAAGAATTTGAGGCCATCTTTATTATGCCACAAACTAGCTCTTACAAAGCTTTGAGCCCAGCCTTGACTGAAGTTGATCTTCACATACTCACTTGCCTGTCAGACAAAATTAAATCCTCCAAGGAGAAAGATTACTCCACCCAGAGATCTTACAAGTTGTTCATGCAAAATGTTTGATATTCAATATATACAATGGAATATTACTCAGCCATAAAAAGAAACGAAATTGAGCTAATTGTAATGAGGTGGATAGACCTAGAGTCTGTCATACAGAGTGAAGTAAGTCAGAAAGAGAAAGACAAATACCGTATGCTAACACATATATATGGAATTTAAGAAAAAAAAAGTCATGAAGAACCTAGGGGTAAGACAGGAATAAAGACACAGACCTACTAGAGAACGGACTTGAGGATATGGGAAGGGGAAGGGTGAGCTGTGACAAAGCGAGAGAGAGGCATGGACATATATACACTACCAAACAGAAGGTAGCTAGCTAGTGGGAAGCAGCCGCATAGCACAGGGAGATCAGCTCTGTGTTTTGTGACCGCCTGGAGGGGTGGGATAGGGAGTGTGGGAGGGAGGGAGGGAGACGCAAGAGGGAAGAGATACGGGGATATATGTATACGTATAGCTGATTCACTTTGTTATAAAGCAGAAACTAACACACCATTGTAAAGCAATTATACCCCAATAAAGATGTTAAAAAAAAAAAAGAGTGTATGTACCAGAGTCAATCAGAAAGATAGCATTTGAGAAATCTCTTCCTCCTTTGGACACTAGTCTTTAGTTTGAAGAAAACTGTAAGTTGATTTACCAATAAATTGATTATTATACAAAGAAAAAGAAAAATTACTAGAAATGCCAAGAAATAGGAACAGACTAAACATCAAAATAAAAAGCAAACAATAGAAACGGGTCCAGATGTTGGAGTTATAATACAGGAAATTTAAAATAACTATGATATAGGAAATTTAAAACAACTATAATATAAGAAATTTAAAATAACTATGATTAATATGATCAAGATTTTTTTAAAGATAGTTTTTCCAGAAAACTGGTATCTATAAAAAAGAATAAGTCAAGTAGAAATTCGAAAAATTAAAAATACAGTATCAGATACTATGAATTCAAACATGGAATAAAAATAGATCATTAAACTAAAATATAGACTAGTAGAAAATATCCAGATCTAAGAAAATATCAAACAGATAAGAAAAGAATTGAAAATACAGAATGAATGTAAGAAATATGTGGTAGATGGTTAAGATGACTACCATATATAGTTGGAGTTCCAGGAGAAGAAAAGATGGAAGAAAACAAAAACAATTCATTTGAAAAAATACTGGCCAGAAATTTTCCATAAGTTGGAAAACATTAAGTTTACAGCGTCAAGAAGTGCTATAAACCCCTAGCGGGATTAACACAAAGAAGACCATTTCTAGAGACAATATATTCAAACTGATAAAAACAAAATACAAAGAGAAAAATCTTTAAAGTAATCAAAAAAGACATTCTCCTTCAAAACAACAAGATTGACAGTTGACTTTTCAACAGAAATGTTGAATGCCAGAATTCAATAAAATGACTGATATCTTTAAAGAGCTTGAAGATGATAAGTCAATTTAAAATGTTATGTATAGTAAAGATGTCCTCATAAATACAGACTTAGACAAACAAAAATGAGAGAAATTGTCTTCAGAAGACCTGTACTAAAAGAACTACTAAAAATTTTTTATTTTATGCAGAAAAAGAAAAATATGACCTCATATGGAAACAAAATAATGCAAGAAGAAATGAAGATCACTGTGGGTGGGGAGAGAGTAGAGAAATCTAAATAAATATTGATGAGTGACAAAACTAATTATAGAATGGTTTATGGTTTTAAATATATAGAGTCTTATAATGCAGGAGAACAACAGCACAGACAGCAATGGGGAATGATAAAGAGAGTTGAAGTGATATAAGACTGCCCTGTCATAATAGAAAAAAAAAAGGCTGCCCTGACTGGGAGGTAGTAAAAGAACTAATGTTAGGAAGACTATCATAACTTAAGAATGCACCTTGAAATGTCTAAGATAACATCTAAAGCCACTATTAAGGAAGAAAATAGAAAAATGGTTTTAAAGATATTTGATTCAAAAAAAGGCAAGAAAGGATAAAAACAACAAAAGTAGATGCAATGAAGAGAAAAGAAATATCATATAGTAGATTTATACCTAAATTTATTAGTAATTACATTAAATGTGAGGTAAATACTCCAATGAAGACACAGAGATTGCCAGAGTGTATAAAACAAAACAAAATCCATATATATGCTCCTTACGTGATACAAACGTTAAATGTAAAGCACAGGTAAAATAATGGAAAAAGTATGTCATGCAACACTAACCAAAAGAAAGCTTATATGACTATTCCAATATGAGACAAAGTAAATTGTAAGGCAATAGCATTACTAGAGATAAAGAGATATTTTAAGAGATATTTTATCACGATAGGTATACTTTATTTATTTTTTCATATATGGCCTTTATTATGTTGAGGTAGGTTCCCTCTATGCCCACTTTCTGGAGAGTTTTTATCATAAATTGGTGTTGAATTTTGTCAAAAGCTTTTTCTGCATCTATTGAGATGATCATATGTTTTTTATTCTTCAATTTGTTAATATGGAGTATCACATTGATTGATTTGCGTATATTGAAGAATCGTTGCATCCCTGGGATAAGTCCCACTTGATCATGGTGTATGATCCTTTTAATGTGTTGTTGGATTCTGTTTGCTAGTATTTTGTTGAGGATTTTTGCATCTATATTCATCACTGATATTGGTCTGTAATTTTCTTTTTTTGTAGTATCTTTGGTTTTGGTATCAGGGTGATAGGGGCCTCATACAATGAGTTTGGGAGTGTTCCTTCCTCTGCAATTTTTTGGAAGAGTTTGAGAAATATGGGTGTTAGCTCTTCTCTAAATGTTTGATAGAATTCACCTGTGAAGCCATCTGGTCCTGGACTTTTGTGTGTTGCAAGATTTTTAATCACAGTCTCAATTTCATTACTTGTGATTGGTCTGTTCATATTTTCTATTTCTTCCTGGTTCAGTCTTGGAAGGTTATACCTTTCTAAGAATTGGTCCATTTCTTCCAGATTGTCCACTTTAATGGCATAGAGGTGCTTGTAGTAGTCTCCTAGGATGCTTTGTATTTCTGCAGTGTCTGTTGTAACTTCTCCTTTTTCATTTCTAGTTTTATTGATTTGAGTCCTCTCCCTCTTTTTCTTGATGAGTCTGGCTAATGGTTTACCAATTTTGTTTATCTTCTCAAAGAACCAGCTTTTAGTTTTATTGATCTTTGCTATTGTTTTCTTTGTTTCTATTTCATTTACTTCTGCTCTGATCTTTATGATTTCTTTCCTTCTGCTAACTCTGGGTTTTGTTTGTTCTTCTTTCTCTAGTTCCTTTAGGTGTAAGGTTAGGTTGTTTATTTCAGATTTTTCTTGTTTCTTGAGGTAGGCTTGTATAGCTATAAAGTTCCCTCTTAGAACTGCTTTTACTGCATCCCATAGGTTTTGGATCCTCGTGTTTTCATTGTCATTTGGCTCTAGGTATTTTTTGATTTCCTGTTTGATTTCTTCAGTGATCTCTTGGTTATTTAGTAACATATTGTTTGGCCTCCATGTGTTTGTGTTTTTACATTTTTTCCCTGTAATTCATTTCTAATCTCATAGCGTTGTGGTCAGAAAAGATGCTTGATATGATTTCAATTTTCTTAAATTTACTGAGGCTTGATTTGTAACCCAAGATGTGATCTCTCCTGGAGAATGTTCCGTGCACACTTGAGAAGAAAGTGTAATCTGCTGTTTTTGGATGGAATGTCCTATAAATATCAATTAAATCTATCTGGTCTATTGTGTCATTTAAAGCTTCTGTTTCCTTATTAATTTTCTGTTTGGATGATCTGCCCATTGGTGTAAGTGAGGTGTTAAAGTCCGCCACTATTACTGTGTTACTGTCGATTTCCTCTTTTACAGCTGTTAGCAGTTGCCTTATGTATTGAGGTGCTCCTATGTTGGGTGCATATATATTTATAATTGTTATATCTTCTTCTTGGATTGATCCGTTGATCATTATGTAGTGTCCTTCTTTGTCTCTTGTAATAGTCTTTGTTTTAAAGTCTATTTTGTCTGGTATGAGAATTGCTACTCCAGCTTTCATTTGATTTCCATTTGCATGGAATATCTTTTTCCATCCCCTCACTTTCAGTCTGTATGTGTCCCTAGGTCTGAAGTGGATCTCTTGTAGGCAGCATATATACAGGTCTTGTTTTTGTATCCATTCAGCCAAGTCTATGTCTTTTGGTTGGAGCATTTAATCCATTCATGTTTAAGGTAATTACTGATATGTATGTTCCTACCATTTTCTTAATTGTTTTGGGTTTGTTTTTGTAGGTCCTTTTCTTCTCTTGTGTTTCCTACTTAGAGAAGTTCCTTTAGCATTTGTTGTAAAGCTGGTTTGGTGGTGCTGAATTCTCTTAGCTTTTGCTTGTCTGTAAAGCTCTTGATTTCTCCATCGAATCTGAATGAGATCCTTGTTGGGTAGAGTAATCTTGGTTGTAGTTTCTTCCCTTTCATCACTCTAAGTATATCATGCCACGCCCTTCTGGCTTGTAGAGTTTCTGCTGAGAAATCAGCTGTTAACCTTATGGGATTTCCCTTGTATGTTATTTGTCGTTTTTCCCTTGCTGCTTTCAATAATTTTTCTTTGTCTTTAATTTTTGCCAATTTGATCACTATGTGTCTCGGCCTGTTTCTCCTTGGGTTTATCCTTTATGGGACTCTCTGCACTTCCTGGACTTGGGTGGCTATAACCTTTCCTATCTTAGGGAACTTTTCGACTATAATCTCTTCAAATATTTTTTCAGGTCCTTTCTCTCTCTCTTCTCCTTCTGGGACCCCTATAATGCAAAAGTTGTTGCATTTAATGTTGTCCCAGAGGTCTCTTAGGTTGTCTTCATTTCTTTTCATTCTTTTTTCTTTATTCTGTTCCACAGCACGAATTTCACCATTCTGTCTTCCAGGTCACTTATCCATTCTTCTGCTGCAGTTATTCTGCTATTGATTCCTTCTAGTGTATTTTTCATTTCAGTTATTGTATTGTTCATCTCTGTTTGTTTGTTCTTTAATTCTTCTAGGCCTTTGTTAAATATTTCTTGCATCTTCTCAGTCTTTGCCTCCATTCTTTTTCCAAGGTCCTGGATCATCTTCACTATCATTATTCTGAATTCTTTTTCTGGAATGTTGCCTATTTCCACTTCTTTTAGTTGTTTTTCTGGGGTTTTATCTTGTTCCTTCATCTGGTACATAGCTCTCTGCCTTTTCATCTTGTCTATCTTTCTGTGAATGTGGTTTTTGTTCCATAGGCTATAGTTCTTCTTGCTTCTGTTGTCTGCCCTCTGGTGGATCAGGTATACTTTATATAAAGAAAAAAATCAAAAAGTAAAAGAAGAAACTGTCAAATCCAAAATCATGCAAGACTTTCTTTAACTCAGTAGTCTCAGTGATAAATAGAACAAGCAGGCAAAAAAAAAAGAAAAAGAAAAAAATGGAACAACCAATAAAGGTATAGACAATCTGGACAACATATTAATGGACTTGAAATAATTGACCTACATATAATAATACACCATAAAACTAAAAAAAAGAAAAAAGTATTCATTGCAAGCACACATGGGATATTTGTCAAAACAGACAATGTTCAGTCATAAAGGAAGTCTTAATGAATTTCAAAAGGATGAAAATTTAATACTATGTACTCCAACAAGAGTGGAATTAAGCTGAAATCTGAAACAGAGAAATAGCAAAAAAAAGTCCCCAAATTTAGGAAATTAAGTAATATTCTTCTAAAAACCCAATATTGATCAAGAGAAAACAGAATATCAGATACCAAGAGGGACACCCTTTTGGTGTCTGATATTGATAATTTCTGTTTATCATTATCAATTTCTGATATTGATAATTTCACCCTTTTTTTTTTTTTTTTTTTTTTGCGGTACACAGGCCTCTCACTGTTGTGGCCTCTCCCGTTGCGGAGCACAGGCTCCGGATGCGCAGGTTCAGCAGCCATGGCTCATAGGCCCAGCCGCTCCACGGCATGTGAGATCTCCCTGGACCGGGGCATGAACCCATGTCCCCTGCATCGGCAGGTGGACTCTCAACCACTGTGCCACCAGGGAAGCCCCCACCCTTTTTAAAGTAGGATCTTTTGAAAGATCCTACTTTCAAAAATAATCAAAGAATATTATGGTAACTTTGTGCTGATACATTTCACAAATATACAAATATTCTGATAAAAATATACAAATATTCTGATCAAAAGAAATAGAAAATCTGGACACTGCTATAACTAAAAAGGAAATTCCGGGCTTCCCTGGTGGCACAGCGGTTGAGAGTAGTTCTGTGAAAAATACCATTGGTAGTTTGATAGGGATTGCACTGAATGTGTAGATTGCTTTGGATAGTATAGCCATTTTCACAACGTTGATTCTTCCAATCCAAGAACATGGTATATCTCTCCATCTGTTTGTATCATCTTTAATTTCTTTCATCAGTGTCTTATAGTTTTCTGCATACAAGCTTTTTGTCTCCTTAGGTAGGTTTATTTCTAGGTATTTTATTCTTTTTGTTGCAATGGTAAATGGGAGTGTTTCCCTAATTTCTCTTTCAAAGTTTTAATCATTAGTATACAGGAATGCAAGAGATTTCTGTGCATTAATTTTGTATCGTGCTACTCTACCGAAGTCACTGATTAGCTCTAGTAGTTTTTTGGTAACATCTTTAGGATTCTCTATGTATAGTTTCATGTCATCTGCAAACAGTGACAGTTTTCCTTTTTCTTTTCCAATTTGGATCCCTTTTATTTCTTTTTCTTCTCTGATTGTTGTTGCTAAAACTTCTAAAACAATCTTGAATAATAGTGGTGGGAGTGGGCAACCTTGTCTTGTTCCTGATCTTAGTGGAAATGGTTTCAGTTTTTCACCATTGAGAATGATGTTGGCTGTGGGTTTGTCATATATAGCCTTTATTATGTTGAGGAAAGTTCCCTCTATGCCTCCTTTCTGGAGGGTTTTTATCATAAAGTGGTGTTGAATTTTGTTGAAAGCTTTTTCTGCATCTATTGAGATGATCGTATGGTTTTTATTCTTCAGTTTGTTAATATCGTGTATCACATTGATTGATTTGCATATATTGAAGAATACTTGCATTCCTGGGATAAACCCCACTGGATATGACCCTTTAATGTGCTGTTGGATTCTGTTTGCTAGTATTATGTTGAGGAGTATTGCATCTATGTTCATAAGAGATACTGGCCTGTTGTTTTCTTTTTTTGTGACATCTTTGGTTTTGGTATCAGGGTGATGATGGCCTCAGAGAATGAGTTTGGGGGTACTCCTCCCTCTGCTACCTTTTTGGAAGAGTTTGAGGACAGGTGGTAGCTCTGCTCTAAATGTTTGGTAGAATTCGCCTGTGAAGCCATCGGGTCCTGGACTTTTGTTTGTTGGAAGATTTTTAATCACAGTTTCAATTTCAGTGCTTGTGAATGGTCTGTTTACATTTTCTATTTCTTCCTGGTTCAGTTTCAGACAGTTGTTCTTTTCTAAGAATTGGTCCATTTCTTCCAGGTTGTCCATTTTATTGGCATATAGCTGCTTGTAGTAATCTTTCATGATCCTTTGTATTTCTGCAGTGTCAGTTGTTACTTCTCCTTTTTCATTTCTAATTCTGTTGATTTGAGTCTTCTCCCTTTTTTTCTTGATGAGTCTGGCTAATGGTTTGTCCATTTTGTTTATCTTCTCAAAGAACCAGCTTTTAGTTTTATTGATCTTTGCTATTGTTTCTTCCATTTTTTTTCATTTATTTCTGATCTGATCTTTATGATTTCTTTCCTTCTGCTAACTTGAGTATTTTTTTTATTCTTCTTTCTCTAATTGCTTTAGGGGTAAGGATAGATTTTTTTCTATTTGAGATTTTTCTTGTTTCTTGAGGTAGGATTGTATTGCTATAAACTTCCCTCTTACAACTGCTTTTGCTGCATCCCATAGCTTTTGCATCATTGTGTTTTCATTGTTATTTATTTCTAGGTATTTTTTGATTTCCTCTTTGATTTCTTCAGTGATCTCTTGGTTATTTAGTAGCGTATTGTTTAGTCTCCATGTGTTTGTATTTTTTACAGTTTTTTTTTTCTGTAACTGATATCTAGTCTCACAGTGTTGTGGTTGGAAAAGATATTTGATACGATTTCACTTTTCTTAAATTTACCAAGGCTTGATTTGTGACCCAAGATATGATCTATCCTGGAGAATGTTCCATGAGCAGTTGAGAAGAAAATGTAGTCTTTTGTTTTTGGATGGAATGTCCTATAAACATCAATTAAGTCCATCTTGTTTAATATGTCATTTAAATTTTGTGTTTCCTTATTTATTTTCATTTTGGATGATCTGTCCATTTGTGAAAGTGGGGTATTAAAGTCCCCTACTATTATTGGTTACTGTTCATTTCCCCTTTTGTGGCTGTTAGCATTTGCCTTATGTATTGAGGTGCTCCTATGTTGGGTGCATAAATACTTACAATTGTTATATCTTCTTCTTGGATTGATCCGTTGATCATTATGTAGTGTCCTTCTTTGTCTCTTGTAATAGTCTTTGTTTTAAAGTCTATTTTGTCTGGTATGAGTATTGCTACTCCAGCTTTCTTTTGATTTCCATTTGCATGGAATATCTTTTTCCATCCCCTCACTTTCAGTCTGTATGTGTCCCTAGGTCTAAAGTGGGTCTCTTGTAGACAGTATATGTGTGGGTCCTGTTTTTGTAACCATTCAGCCAGTCTATGTCTTTTGGTTGGAGCATTTACTCTATTTACATTTAAGGTAATTATCGATGTGTATGTTCCTATTACCATTTTCTTAATTGTTTTGGGTTTGTTTTTGTAGGTCTTTTCCTTCTCTTGTGTTTCCTGCCTGGAGAAGTTCCTTTGGCATCTGTTGTAAAGCTGGTTTGGTGGTGCTGAATTCTCTTAACTTTTGGTTCTCTGTAAAGGTTTTAATTTCTCTGTCCAATCTGAATAAGATCCTTGCTGGGTAGAGTAATCTTGGTTGTAGGTTTTTCTCCTTCATCACTTTAAATATGTCCTGCCTCTCCCTTCTGGCTTGCAGAATTTCTGCTGAAAAATCAGCTGTTAACCTTTTGGAGATTCCCTTGTATTTTATTAGTTGCTTTTCCCTTGCTGCTTTTAATATTTTTTCTTTGCATTTAATATTTGATAGTTTGATTAATATGTGTCTCGGCGTGTTTCTCTTTGGGTTTATCCTGTATGGGACTCTCTGTGCTTCTTGGAATTGATTGCCTATTTCCTTTCCCATGTTAAGGAAGTTTCGACTATAATCTCTTCAAGTATTTTCTCAAACTCTTTCTTTTTCTCTTCTTCTGGGAGCCCTATAATTCGAGTGTTGGTGTGTTTAATGTTGTCCCAGAGGTCTCTGAGACTGTCCTGAGTTCTTTTCAATCTTTTTTCTTTATTCTGCTCCCTGGCAGTTATTTCTACCATTTTATCTTCCAGCTCACTTATGTGTTCTTTTGCCTCAGTTGTTCTGTTATTGATTCCTTTTAGAGTATTTTTAATTTCAGTAATTGTGTTGTTCATCACTGTTTGTTTGCTCTTTAGTTTTCTAGATCCTTAGTAAATGTTTCTTGTATTTTCTCCATTCTGTTTCTGAGATTTTGGATCATCTTTACTATCATTACTCTGAATTCTTTTTCAGGTACGTTGCCTATTTCATCTTCATTTATTTGGTCTTGTAGGTTTTTACCTTGCTCTTTCATCTGTAACATTTTTTTTTGTTGTTTCTTTTCCTTTCCTTTTTTATTTGATGGGTGGGGCTGGATTCCTGTCTTACTGGTTGTTTGGCCTGAGGTGTCCAGCACTGGAGTTTGCAGGCAGTTAGATATAGTTGGTGCTGAGATTAGGACCTCCAGGGGGCTCAGTCCAATTAATATTCTCTGGGGTCTGTGGTTCCCTGTTAGTCCAGATGTTTGGACTCGGAGCTCCCACCACAGGAGCTCGGGCCGACCCCCGGCCTGGGAACCAAGATCCCGCAAGCTGGTCACTGGGGGTTCCTCCCATCCCCTTAGGTGTCCATGGTCCCCCACCGGTGCCTGGTAAGTACTCTAGTTGTGCGGAGACAGGAATTCCACATCCTCCTAGTCTGCAATCTTGACTCCACTCTTAATTGATTATTGATGCCTACAACCTATGTTAAAAAGAGTTTTGGCTTTACCATCTCCTTCATGATGTATGACTGAGCCTCATCAAGCTGACCAACAAATATGATGGAGATGATTTTGGAGACAGGTTCCCAATTTGGTGGCTGTGCAGCCAGGAATCTGTCCCAAATATGAAGAATGTTCAGAGGGTGTGTAGAAGACCAGAGAATTGTGCCAAGTACACAATCAGGCTAGTTATTCCAAGAATGAAGGAAATCATTAAAATACTAGGGGGTGTGGGTCAAATGGTCTGGTAAGTATCTTGTAAGTATGGTCTGGGAGCATGGGACACATTGAATGGAGAAAACAGTCTGAGCTGAAAAGAAGAACACTGGTAGCTCTCAAAATTGTGAGAGAGTGAAGAAATTACTCTGGAAACAAAAGTGGCTCAGTTTAGTTCTTTTTCAACTTTGATCTTAAACATAAACTCTAGAAATAGATCTGCTGATAAGACTATGCTGTTTCTGTGAATGATCATGTACCTCCAGGCATGGAGGGTGGTGGTATCTTGTCTTCTAACAGAGTTCAAAGCCAAACAGATCTGTACTAAGGAAGTGTTTCAAAAATGTAAACAAAACAAAATAACAAAAACCCACTCAACTAATAAAATGCAGTACTTCTAGTAAAGTGGGAGTATTTAATATCTGATAATCCCCATTTGGTTTGAGGATATAATTAAAGACATGTGATTCCCCAAAGCTTGGTTCTCATTCATCTTTCATCATGGGCCTGCTGATGGGCAGTCTGCTAGGATGCCAGTCCTGGAAGGATATCCACTTCAAGAAGTAGAGACAGACTATAAATAGACACTTTGAATACAGTCTTGTGATAGGCATTTGCGCTTTGTGTGGTGGGAGCAAATAGATGGGAGTGATGGAGTCCACCCTGGGTTTGGGGAAGAAAGAGATTGTTTTGGGGTTTTAGACATGGCTCTCTAGAGAGGGAATGCTTGAATTAAGTCTTTTTTTTTTTTTTTTTTAATTGCGGTACATGGGCCTCTCACTGTTGTGGCCTCTCCCGTTGTGGAGCACAGGCTCCGGACGCACAGGCTCAGCAGCCATGGCTCACGGGCCTAGCCGCTCCGCGCCATGTGGGATCTTCCCAGACTGGGGCACGAACCCATGTCCCCTGCATCAGCAGGTGGATTCTCAACCACTGTGCCACCAGGGAAGCCCTTGAGTTAAGTCTTATTCAGCTTCTAGAGTTCACCCATATTTCTTGGCTTGTGGCCCCCTTCTTTGATCTTCAAAGCCAGCAATGTAGCACCATGTGACCCCGCTTTTGGTACATATCTTTCTCTGACCAAAGCCTGGAAAGGTTCCCCACTTTTAATGATTCATGTGATTAGAAATAATCCAGGAAAATCCAGGATAATATACGTATTTCAATGTCTGTAACCTTAATCATCCAGGATAATATACTGGATAATCCAGGATAATATACTTATTTCAATGTCTGTAACCTTAATCATATCTGAAAAATCCCTATTTCCATGCAAGGTAACAGGTTCTGGGGATTAGGGTGTGGGTGTCTTTGGGTGGGTTGGGGGGGTGTGGGTCATTATTCTGCCTACCATAGGCAGGGATGACTCTGATGAGGTATGCAAGGACCACATCATGGATGGAAGGCCCTGTGTGGCTGACACATGTTCAAACAAGGCTCTGGTTTTCTTTCCCAGTTTGGATTGACTCCCTTGCCACTACTCTGCTATTCGGGGGCTGAAGCTGGTCTCTGGTCTCTGTGGCTCATTGATAAAGTGAGTGATTGAGGACTGATTGCATTTCATTACCCTCAATGGTGCCCCTGACCCCAGACAATTTAACCCCTGTATGACATTAATTAAAAAGCAATTAGAGCTTCGAGACTACGGCGGGGCGAAAGCTGTGTGGAGGACAGGCTCTTGGTGCTCCAGCCAGGCGTCAGGGCTGTGCAACTGAGGTGGGAGAGCCAAGTTCAGGACACTGGTCCATAGGAGACCTCCCAGCTCCATGTAATATCAAACGGCGAAAATCTCCCAGGGATCTCCATCTCAACACCAAGACCCAGCTCCACTCAACGACTAGCAAGCTACAGTGCTGGACACCCTATGCCACACAACTAGCAAGACAGGAAGAAAACCCCATCTGTAGGCACAGAGGCTGCCTAAAATCATAATAAGGCCACAGACACCCCAAAACACACCACCAGACGTAGACCTGCCCACCAGAAAAACAAGATCCAGCCTCATCCATCAGAACACAAGCAACAGTCCTCTCCACCAGGAAGCCTACACAACCCACTGAACCTACCTTAGCCACTGGGGACAGACACCAAAAACAACGGAAACTACGAACCTGCAGCCTACGAAAAGGAGACCCCAAACACAGTAAGATAATCAAAATGAGAAGACAGAGCAACACACAGCACATGAAAGAGCAAGGTAATAACCCACCAGACCTAACAAATGAAGAGGAAACAGGCAGTCCACCTGAAAAAGAATTCAGAATAATGATAGTAAAGATGATCCAAAATCTTGGAAATAGAATGGAGAAAATACAAGAAATGTTTAACAAGGACCTAGAAGAACTAAAGAGCAAACAAACACTGATGAACAATACAATAAGTGAAATTAAAAATTCTCTAGAGGGATCTATAGTAGAATAACTGAGGCAGAAGAACGGATAAGTGACCTGGAATATAAAATATTGGAAAAAACTACTGCAGAACAGAATAAAGAAAAAAGAAAGAAAAGAATTGAGGATGGTCTCAGAGACCTCTGGGACAACATTAAATGCACCAACATTCAAATTATAGGGGTCCCAGAAGAAGAAGAGAAAAAGAAAGGGACTGAAAAAATACTTAAAGAGATTATAGTTGAAAACTTCCCTAATATGGGAAAGGAAATAGTTAATCAAGTCCAGGATGCACAGAGAGTCCCATACAGGATAAAAGCAAGGAGAAACATGCCAAGACACATATTAATCAAACTATCAAAAATTAAATACAGAGAAACAGTATTAAAAGCTGCAAGGGAAAAATAACACATAAGGGAATCCCCATATGGTTCACAGCTGATCTTTCAACAGAAACTCTGCGAGCCAAAAGGGAGTGGCAGGACATATTCAAAGTGATGAAGGAGAAAAAACTACAACCAAGATTACTCTACTCAGCAAGGACTTCATTCAGATTTGACGGAGAAATTAAAACCTTTACAGAGAACCAAAAGTTAAGAGAATTCAGCACCACCAAACCAGCTTTACAACAATGCTAAAGGAACTTCTCTAGGCAGGAAACACAAGTGAAGGAAAAGACCTATAATAATAAACCCAAAACAATTAAGAAAACAGTAAAAGGAACATGTATATCGATAATTACCTTAAATGTAAATGGATTAAATGCTCCAAACAAAAGACATAGACTGGCTGAATGGATACAAAAATAAGACCCGTATATATGCTGCCTACAAGAGATCCACTTTAGACCTAGGGACATATACAGACTGAAAGTGAGGGGATGGAAAAAGATATTCCATGCAAATGGAAATCAAAAGAAAGCTGGAGTAGCAATTGTCATATTAGACAAAATAGACTTTAAAAAAAAGACTATTACAAGAGACAAGGAAGGACACTACATAATGATCAAGGGATCGATCCAAGAAGATATAACAATTGTAAATATTTATGCACCCAACATAGGAGCACCTCAATACATAAGGCAAATACTAACAGCCAAAAAGGGGAAATCAACAGTAACAAAATCATAGTAGGGGATTTTAACACCCCACTTTCACCAATGGACAGATCATCCAAAATGAAAATAAATAAGGAAACACAAGCTTTAAATGATACATTAAACAACACGGACTTTACTGATATTTATAGGACATTCCATCCAAAAATAACAGAATACACATTCTTCTCAAGTGCTCATGGAACATTCTCCAGGACAGATCATATCTTGGGTCACAAATCAAGCCTTGGTAAATTTAAGAAAATTGAAATCGTATCAGGTCTCTTTTCTGACCACAACGCTATGAGACTAGATATCAATTACAGGAAAATAATCTGTAAGAAATACAAACACATGGAGGCTAAACATCACACTGCTTAATAACTAAGAGATCACTGAAGAAATCAAAGAGGAAGGCAAAAAATACCTAGAAACAAATGACAATGGAGATATGACGACCCAAAACCTATGGGATGCAGCAAAAGCAGTTCTAAGAGGGAAGTTTATAGCAATACAATCCTACCTTAAGCAACAAGGAACATCTCAAATAAACAACCTAACCTTACACCTAAAGCAATTAGCGAGAGAAGAACAGAAAACCCCAAAGTTAGCAGAAGGAAAGAAATAATAAAGATCAGATTAGAAATAAATGAAAAAGAAATGAAGGAAACAATAGCAAAGGTCAATAAAACTAAAAGCTGGTTCTTTGAGAAGATAAACAAAATTGACAAACCATTAGCCAGACTCATCAAGAAATAAGGGGAGAAGTCTCAGATCAACAGAATTAGAAACAACAAAGGAGAAGTAACAACTGGCACAGCAGAAATACAAAGGATCATGAGAGATTATATGCCAATAAAATGGACAACCTGGAAGAAATAGGAAAATTCTTAGAAATGCACACCCTTCCGAGAGTGAACCAGGAAGAAATAGAAAATATGAACAAACCAATCACAAGCACTGAAATTGAAACTGTGATTAAAAATCTTCCAACAAACAAAAGCCCAGGACCAGATGGCTTCACAGGCAAATTCTATCAAATATTTAGAGAAGAGCTAACTCCTATCCTTCTCAAAGTCTTCCAAAATATAGCAGAGGTAGGAGCACCCCAAACTCATTCTGCGAGGCCACCATCACCCTGATACCAAAACCAGACAACGATGTCACAAAGAAAGTAAAGTTACATGCCAATATGACTGATGAACATAGATGCAAAAATCCTCAACAAAATACTAGTAAACAGAATCCAACAGCACATTAAGAGGATCATACACCATGATCAAGTAGGGTTTATTCCAGGAATGCAAGGATTCTTCAATATCTGCAAATCAATCAATGTGATACACCATATTAACTAATTGAAGGAGAAAACCCATATGGTCATCTCAATAGATGCAGAGAAAGCTTTTGACAAAATTCAACACCCATTTATGATAAAAACCCTCCAGAAAGGAGGCATAGAGGGAACTTTCCTCAACATAATAAAGGCCATATATGACAAACCCACAGCCAACATTGTCCTCAGTGGTGAAAGACTGAAAGCATTTCCACTAAGATCAGGAACAAGACAAGGTTGCCCACTATCACCACTATTATTCAACATAGTTTTGGAAGTTTTAGCCACAGCAATCAGAGAAGAAAAAGAAATAAAAGGAATCCAAATTGGAAAGGAAGAAGGAAAGCTGTCACTGTTTGCAGATGACATGATACTGTAAGTAGAGAATCCTAAAGATGCTAGCAGAAAACTACCAGAGCTAATCAATGAATTTGGTAAAGTAGCATGATACAAAATTAATGCACAGAAATCTCTTGCACTCGTATACACTAATGATGAAAAATCTGAAAGTGAAACTAAGAAAACACTCCCATTTACCATTTAAAGGAAAAGAATAAAATATCTAGGAATAAACCTACCTAAGGAGAGAAAAGACCTGTATGCAGAAAATTATAAGACACTGATGAAAGGAATTAAAGATGATACAAACAGATGGAGAGATATACCATACTCTTGGATTGGAAGAATCAACATTGTGAAAATGACTCTACTACCCAAAGCAATCTACACATTCAATGCAATCCTTATCAAACTACCACTGGCATTTTTCACAGAACTAGAACAAAAAATTTTGCAATTTGTATGGAAACACAAAAGACCCCGAATAGCCAAAGCAATCTTGAGAAAGAAAAACAGAGCTGGAGGATCAGGCTCCCGGACTTCAGACTATACTACAAAGCTACAGTAATCAAGACAGTATGGTACTGACACAGAAACAGAAATATAGATTAATGGAACAGGAGAGAAAGCCCAGAGATAAACCAATGCACATATGGTCACCTTATCTTTGATAATGGAGGCAAGAATATACAATGGAGAAAAGACATCCTCTTTAATAAGTGGTGCTGGGAAAACTGGACAGCTACATGGAAAAGAATGAAATTAGGACACTTCCTAACACCATACACAAAAATAAACTCAAAATGGATTAAAGACCTAAATGTAAGGTCAGACACTATAAAACTCTTAGAGGAAAACATAGGCAGAACGCTCTATGACATAAATCACAGCAAGATCCTTTTTGACCCACCTCCTAGAGAAATGGAAATAAAAACAAAAATAAACAAATGGGACCTAATGAAACTTAAAAGCTTTTGCACAGCAAAGAAAACCATAAACAAGACGAAAAGACAACCCTCAGAATGGGAGAAAATATTTGCCAATGAAGCAGCTGACAAAGGATTAATCTCCAAAATTTACAAGCAGCCCATGCAGCTCAATATCAAAAAAACAAACAACCCAGTCCAGAAATGGGCAGAAGACCTAAACAGACACGTCTCCAAGGAATATATACAGATTGCCAACAAACACATGAAAGAATGCTCAACATCATTAATCATTAGAGAAATGCAAATCAAAACTACAATGAGGTATCATCTCACACAGGTCAGAATGACCAAAATAAAAAAATGTACAAACAATAAATGCTGGAGAGGGTGTGGGGAAAAGGGAACCCTCTTGCACTGTTGATGGGAATGTAAATTGGTACAGCCACTATAGAGAACAGTATGGAGGTTCCTTAAAAAACTAAAAATAGAACTACCATACGATCCAGCAATCTCACTACTGGGCATATACCCTGAGAAAACCATAATTCAAAAAGAGTCATGTACCACAATATTCATTGCAGCTCTGTTTACAATAGCCAGGACATGGAAGCAACCTAAGTGTCCATCAACAGATGAATGGATAAAGAAAATGTGGCACATATACACCATGGAATATTACTGAGCCATAGAAAAGAACCAAACTGTGTTATTTGTAGTGAGGTGGATGGACCTAGAGACTGTTATTCAGAGTGAAGTAAGTCAGAAAGAGAAAAACAAATACCATATGCTAACACCTATATATGGAATCTAAAAAAAAAAAAGGTCATGAAGAACCTAGGGGCAAGACGTGAATAAAGATTCAGACCTACTAGAGAATGGACTTGAGGAAATGGGCAGGGGGAAGGGTAAGCTTGGACAAAGTGAGAGAGTGGCATGGACATATATACACTACCAAACGTAAAAGAGATAGCTAGTGGGAGGCAGCCACATAGCTCAGGGAGATCAGCTCGGTGCTTTGTGACCACCTAGAAGGGTGGCATAGGGAGTGTGGGAGGGAGGGACATGCAAGAGGGAAGAGATATGGGGACATACGTATATGTATAACTGATTCACTTTTTTATAAAGCAGAAACTAACACACCACTGTAAAGCAATTATACTCCAATAAAGATGTTAAAAAAAGCAATTAATCTCCTTTTTACTGCTTATCTGAAGACACACAGCAAGATAAAAGGGACTTTGACTTCCTTCAGATTCTGCGAAGCCTTTGTTTCTGCCAGCTACTGCCATACTTTCCTTATATTTGCTTTTCAGTTAATTGCACATAAAAACATATGATAGATTCTATATATATATCCCCTTTAACTGACTTAATTATATGAATTTCGAAAGGTGAAATTAGTCCCAAACCAGTTCTTTAAATTATCTTATTCTCTATCACATAGAAGAAATCTTTGAGACAGTCCAGTATTTCTCAAATTTCTGTCCTCTTTATACATTGTTCCCATGCTCAGTCAATCTTCCTCAGTAACATCTCTCATTAAAATAAGTGCTTCTTAATGGAATCACAGCTTGAGAATAGTGGATCTAGTCAATCTCCATAATTTTATGAACTAGGAAACTGATACTCAGATAGGTTAAGTGCAACTTGACCAATATCACATAGCTACCTAGCTCAAAATCCAGGATTTGACCCCAATACTACTTCTATCTACACTTTCAAGCTTTAGACTCCACATCGATTTAGATCCAAATTTAATTTCATCTCAGGATTTTAATTATTCCTTTGTTTAAAGCAAAATAATTTTTTATTTAAGTTTCTTGGGTTTTTTGTTTTTTTGGATTAGTCCTATATTTTAGAGGCTTTACTATCTTTGCTGGAAAAGTAACATTCAAGGACCAAACACTGACACGTAGTCTCTTTCTACACACATCACGTCTTTTTACGAGGAGAGATTAGCTTTGTTGGCCCATGTTTCTTTTTTTATCTGTTCTTTTTATCTTCCTTGTAAGACTCATATTCCCCTCACTTCCTCTTCACTTCTAGTTCTCGCTCTTTAATAATATTCCACACTCTACATGCCTCCTCACTTCCCCCTGGGTCTAAGACTAACAAAGGGCAGATACAAATAGTTGCAGCAGTGGATGTTGATTTAGTTGCTTGACCATGTTCTTACTTGGGTCTTCTCTGAGTCTTTCCTCCAGATGCTTACCTAATTTTCCTCCTCCTTGCTCTATTTTTTCTCTTCTAAAGAAAATGTACTCAGCCCCATCCACATCACAGTTTTCTGTCAGCTCAGGCAAGGAGTTAACTTCCCCCAAAAGACGGCTATATCGAGCATTTATGTAGCACC